>NC_081829.1:2729166-4090000 GCF_030867095.1 Alligator mississippiensis | reverse complement strand
TAGTAGTGTGTGAATTGCTAATAATATCTCATGTTTAGGTGGTTGGTTTCCAAGATAAAATACAATAAATATTTAATTTCATAAAATGCTATGGGATTGACTCTTTAAAGTGGTGTTTTCAGTTATCTTATGGTATTTCTTCCAGGCTAGGCTTCTGAAAAGTTACTTTTATGCCCTATTTTGGGTTCTGACTATTCCAGCTTAGCTGACATTCATTTCCATACTAATAGTTTGAAGTTGGCACTTTTAAATTTGGCTTATACTGACTAGCTGCCTGTTATTTTTTGGGGGGGGCACGACACACAACATCAACAGATTGTTTATTGGCATTTAGTTTAGTACCATTCTTGTACTTGGCTGCTAAGTCAGCATAGTGTGTTAAATGCTCTGTGTGCTGTCCAAAGCCTCAGATGCATTTGTCGTGCTATATATATGCCCTTTCATCTCTACAAAAAGCAAGCGTGCATACATTTGTGGCAGATCCACCATCTTTCTGGTGCTATAGATGGCACAAACTGGTTCCTGTTTTTAACCAGGAACTTTTTGTCATGTTTGTAGCAGTGCATGTAACAGGTGTACAGTTGTGTGTAGTGCGCAGGGGGTCTCTTGTTCCCCCAGTATACCACTGTGCTTCACTTTCCTTCCCTCCTGCCCTTCCCCAGGGTGGGGTGAGAGGGAGTGTAGCTGTCCCCCTGACAGCCCACAGGGGAAGAGCTGCAGCCCAATCAGGACCTGACCAGAGGGCTCTGAAGTGTGTAAGCCGCCCATAGCACTGTAATTTCTGTAGTGCTACAAAGCCTTGAAGCTGTGTTATGTGCCTTTCCTTTTGCTGAATACGTGTAATTTACACGGATTTATGAAACAACTGTAAGTGTTCGTTTTAACACAAGTTTTTGGTTGTTTAAAACAAATGTTTATGGTAATTTCTATGTGATGCTTCTCAGTTAAGCACCTAATATACTCCTAATTTAGATTGAGCAAGAGAAGTTGGCTTCTATGAAGAAGCAAGATGAGGACAAGGACAAGGATAAGGACAAAGACAAGAGGGACAAGGAAGACAAAGACAGCAGAGAAAAAAGGGAGAGATCCAGAAGCCCAAGAAGGTTGTATTTAATACAGTGGTAACTTTAAAAATGTAGCAATAATGTGTATTGTACAAACAGCTTTAAAGATAGAGAGTATATGGCCATGGACATTTTTATGGGAGTCAGGAAGCTTCAGAAATGCATCCTACATGTTTACAACCAGTCCAACTTATTACCGTATATTAATAGAAGATAAATGAGTGGAATAGTGGCATAAGCAATGTTTGTAATTGTAAGGATGTTGCATTGTCACAGTGAGAGCCATTTTCAGTGATAATAGCTTTTGTCCAGATTTTCTGTTAACTGCAACTGACTTCAGTCTAAACTTAAATGCTATAAAAAATAAATCCAGAACAATTCTGCATTTTGTTTATACAGTGACTAGAGAGCATGGCTGTAACATGTATGGGATTTAATTTTTTAAAGTGCGTTCCCAAAAGGATGCAGTATTTGAATGTGAATTCTTCTTCTTAGACGCAAATCAAGATCTCCTTCTCCTAGAAGGAGATCGTCCCCTGTCAGGAGAGAGAGAAAACGCAGCCATTCTCGATCCCCTCATCACAGAACTAAGAGCCGTAGCATCACCCCCGCACCAGAAAAGAAAGAGGAGACTCCAGAGCCAGAGCCTTCTGTAAAAGCAAAGGAAACTTTGATTCAAGAGGCAACCTCAACTAGGCAAGTACCAGAGTTGATTTGTACCTTGGAATTCGTTTATCATAGGGAATTCTTATTATTCTGTAGAGTAATGGAGTAATTTTAGATCTTGATGCTAGAATAGTAATGTAGAAAACAGCTACACATCAAAAAAAATAAGCCACTTCTTATATGGTGTATGAATTTGGAAATGTCATCCTCAAGAAGATTTGTTTCCATGTGGAATACTTGAGACAGAATCTCTGGGAAAGCAGACTTTCACTGATACTTAGTTGCATTATTCTAGCTGTGTCCTTTCCTTTATCAATATTCATTTAGCTTATTTCATTTTCCTTGTAATTGTTACAAGACTGAGTGCTAAGTAACGGACAGCTTCACCATTATAAATGTCATTCCAGAGATACTGATTCCTCCCTCCCCCCCCCCCCCCCCCCAATGTTTCTATTTGGTTATTATTCAGTTCCATTCTTCAATATTTTTGTGTTCCACTGGAAATGAAAGTGTGACCTATATATTGTTTTAATAACCTTTTGGCAGAAAGTAAATACTTACTTTGGACCATAAGTTGTCTGATTACACAGTGGAATTTTAATGAGATAAGAGATGGTCCACTGAGTGTGGTGTTCATGGTGATCCTTATGAGTGAGAGCACTGGCAGAGGTTGTTTACAAACATAATGAAGATTTTTACACATGGTACACATTTATACTGTAGGTTTTTTAATTTAACAGTGATATCCTAAAAGCTCCTAAACCTGAGCCTGTACCAGATACTAAAGAAACTTCTCCAGAAAAAAGTTTAAAAAAAGAGAAGGAGAAAGAAAAAGAAAAAGAGAAGCCTCGTCAGAGATCACCATCTCGGTCCAAGTCGAGGTCAAGGTCAAGGTCTCGGTCCCCTTCTCATTCTAGACCAAGACGGCGTCATAGATCAAGGTCAAGGTAAAGTGAATTCTGTCTTTGAAAATAAAACAATAGGAGCTGAATCAATTTTATTACGTTTTCCCAGTTACACAACTCATGGAGTTATTGTCAAAAATAATTATAAAAATACCACCATGGTATTCTCCTTAGATTACCAAAAATTTTTAGTCGGAAGTGAGACCCACAGTGTTTTAGGTCAACTCTGAGGGAAAAGAATCAGAACATACTGAACATGAGAATATTCAATAGTCCTTCTCTATCCTGCTATAAGGTATATGCTTAAAATATCACTCAGGCTGGGAAAGGTTACTTAATCCTGAATATGGCATTCAGCAGCTGCTGGCAATTTCGCAACCTCCTTCTAAAAATATTTGGATTTTTAATTTCTTCTTTGGACTGCTCAGCTTAGCAGAAAGGGTTTTTAGTGGAATTTGACATCCTTGATATGGCTGAAAGGCAACACTTTTATTACAGTAAAAACACAGCTTGTATGATGTGCATGTTACAAAGCAACTTCCCTCTTGATTTCTTGTAAATCAAGCTACCTACAGTCAGTAAATCGTAGGAAGTTGCTGTTCATTGAATTTTTGATTGTGACAGGTCTTACTCCCCTAGAAGGCGGCCAAGCCCAAGACGACGGCCCTCTCCCAGGAGAAGAAGCCCACCAAGGCGAATGCCTCCACCACCCAGACACAGAAGAAGCAGATCCCCAGTGAGAAGGTACGAGTCTTCTTTAAAAAAAAAAAAAAAAAAGGTTTTGAAAGGTGTCACAAGGTTTTAAAAATGTGTTCATGTTACATGGCCTCAGAAGTATCTCTGAAGTGTGTTTTGTATTATCAAAGATAACTTGATTAATCGTAGGTGATGAGTATTACAGTATGCCAACTAATGTAAAAGTTGCTGCTTTTCGTAGCTGCGATCATAGGAGCTGTAAAATGAAACTGATTAGCATCACAATGCTTTTCAAAACCTGGGTTTCAAAAGTGGTTATCTGGCATGGTATCAAAAGACCATAAATTATTTTTAAATACATCTGATGGATAATTTTGAGCAGTTGTAAGTGGGAATGTTTTTTATTTGACAATCTCCTGTAATCGCTTAAGATTTCATCATTGTTGCATTTAAGTGCAACTGGCAGTGGATTGGTTCAGGACTTAAATATGTATGATTTTATTTTTCTGGCTTGGGATCTTTCAGTAGGGGGGTGCGAAACAGGTCCTATTCAATTTGGATTTGGCCCAAATCGGGGACAGCGATTCAGATTCGAATTCAGATTGCTGTCCCTGATTCAGTTCGGCTGAATCTGAAGATTCGATGCTGATTCAAAGAATCAGCGATTTGGCCATGGACACAGCTTTAAATTTTTTTTTTTCTATATACCTTGAGGTAGCAGGCACGGCTTGTGATTGCTGTGGTGCTGGGGCAGATGGAGTGTCCCACAGGAGCGTGGGGGGGCCCCCCCCGCATGCTCAGCAGCAAACCCAGAAGTAGACCAGACGTACTTCCAGTCCACTTCTGGGTCCACCAGGGAGCACACTGGGGGCCCCCCACACCTCCCCAGCTCAGCGATTGGCCATGGGGGGGCAAGTGCTTTTGCTCCACTTCCAGTTCTGCTGCCAAGCATGCTGGTGACTTCCTCTCTCCCCCCCGCCCCAATTCCTGTGGGATGCTCCACGTGCCCCAGCATCTCTGTGTTCACAAACCACCTAGTACCTTGAGGTACGTAGAAAAAATAGTTAAAGCTGTGTCTAAATCCAAATTGCCGAGTCGACTCAGAGGGTTCCAATTCGATTTGGAGAAATTAACGGGTCTCCTGATTCGATTCAGAATAGGAGATTTGGCCACCAAATCAGGCCAAATCTCTGTTGAATCGAACTGGCAACTGAAGCTTCGCACAGCCCTGCCCTTCAGTCATTACTCCATTGCACATGATTCACTCTTGGGATGATGCAGTCAAAGTTTCACCTTTTTATTTCTTGTTTTATCTACTGTTCTTTTATAAAACTGGCTTTTTAAGAACTTCGTTCAATCTCTTCTTAATGGTCCTTTTGCTCAGTGTTGCTAGGAATTTACTCCTTTGCTACCCCTTAAACAATTGTAGTAGCAAAAATACATTGTTGTTCCTGCTGCTGTGTGTATCAGACTTTCACTGTAGTGGGAAAATAGTAAACTTTAGTTTTCAGCAGACGTAAGAATGATAGAGCAATATTTTCTTTGGAGTTTTGAGCCTTGTTTTCCTTAGATGCTCATATTTTTTTAAGTTTGTTTAAAAAAATGTTCCAGACTTACAATTACTGTAAAAGTAACAAAACTTTATTTTACAAGTTGTACAAGTACACCTTTTCAGCATGTTTTCTCGCTCAAGATAGGGTTTCTTTTTTTCAGGTTCTCAGCAATTCTGCTGCCAAAGGTGGATTCTGCAGGTACACAATTGCAACAGAACTTACCACAAATTTTGCCGCAGAATTCTAGAGAGCCTATCTTTTTGAGTTTTTATGTTTAACAAGTCTGAAGATAAACAGTTACAAATTATAACTTGTCTGACAGAATTTTTTGCTTCCTGGTATTAAATTTTTCTACAAGCGTTTTTGAAATTGGTTCTTCGCTATATAAGTCTGTTGAATAGATTGCTTTTGAGGTCCAGTAAATCTGGTTCTGCTGGGAAGATTCAGTAATTGAGAAGTTGGAGCCTAAATAAAACAAATGTCTCCAAAAAAAGCTCAGCATTTTTTGCAGTTTTGCAGAAAGAAAACAAAAAGGTATCACTAACAAATTGTTTGTGTGCACTTTGTAGTTTGAGTTTAGTTGCCTTTACAGAGCAAGTATGTGGCGTATTTGCCAGTTTTTTGGAAGTACTGTTGAATTTCTCGATATAAAAATTGCACACGAGTGAAGTCCGATATTAACACTTGCACACTTCAAACAGTGTTCTTAATCAGAACCTAATATTAACTTTGAATTTGCAGGAGAAGAAGGTCATCAGCATCTTTATCTGGAAGTAGTTCGTCTTCCTCCTCTTCGCGTTCGCGATCGCCACCAAAGAAACCACCAAAAAGAATTGTATCCAGTCCTCCTCGTAAGACGCGTAGACTCTCCCCTTCTGCAAGTCCTCCAAGGCGGAGGCACAGACCATCCCCACCAGCGAGTCCACCACCAAAACCACGTAGGTCTCCAACCCCACAACAGACGAATCGTGCAAGAAAAGGCCGTGGCTCTGTTTCTCCAGGCAGAACATCAGGTAAGGTCAAATGTGTGCATGTGTTTCTCTTTTCCCCTCCGTTAAACCATTTTGCACTTTTTCCTTCACACAGGGTACGTCTACACTCTACCTCAGCTGCTGTTGACCATGATGTAGTGTAAACGTACCTGAGCTATCAAGTTTAATGCATCCTCACATAATAAGGAACTCCATTATAGACTATAAAACTCATCTCAAGACATTGAATAAATACTTGGCATAGTTAGCATGCACTGAGCTGTGCGCTGTGTTGATCACGGCTGTATTGCTAGGAACGCTTGATCTATCTTGAAACTAGGTAACTCAAACAAGTTATCTAGCTGTCCTTTCCTACCCCAAAACTAGTCTGCCTCAAACTATTGTGTTTTCAAAGTAGAGCAGTTGTTGAATAGACATTTTATTAAATCTAGTCTTTTAATATCAAAACTCTTAATTATGAAATGTATACTGAGATGTTAAATTGTACCACAGTTGAATTAAGTTAGTTAAAATCATGATGAGATGCATTTCCTAAAAGAAAGAATCTCTTCCAAAAATGCCTGGTAATTAAGCTACAATACAATTCTAAGCCCTTGGTCACATGAATAATTTACATGGGTTTTCTGTACTGATGCCTGTCCCTGATCGCAGTGTAACTTAGATGTGTAGATGTCCTGGGGTTGCTCATGCAATAGGAAGCATTCCTGCGTCTCCCCACAGGATGGCAGCAGTACAGGGAATGACCTGCTTGCTCTGAACAAATGACTACCCCAGGGTAAATATGGAAAGGCAAAACCTGAGTTAGTGTAATGTACACCTGTAAAATTTTACTACCAGTTCTTCCAAGGGTAATTCTCCACTAGACTGACTTAAGTTAACTCAGTTTTGAATTTTGCATAGTCTGTTCTCAGCGGTGGCAAATGACAGAACAAGGAGCAATGGGCTCAGGTTGCAGCAAGGGAAGTTTAGGGTAGATATCAGGAAGAAATTTCTCACTGTAATACCCATACCTACAGTTTTGCTGACAGTACAGAAACAAAGTACAAACTTGACAAAAGAGAAACCCATGTGTTCTAACTGCACGGCTGCTACTGAGCTGCCGAGACGGGGAAAAAACAACATTGTCAAAGCAATGAAACACCTGTACTGGCAAACCACGAAGAAACTACTCAGCGACGGGGAGGCCTCTTAGAGTATGCTCTTCCAGGAGTTTTGTTTTGTTGTTTTTTTCTCTCTCTCTTTCCTTCCGTCCTCCATATCAACTGGGGTATTTTAATTACGGCTTTTGGGGTCTTATCAGAGAATTTGGGACTTTTTAAAATCGGGGGTGGGGGCAGGAAACCAGGATCCCTGCTGCTTACACCAATGCAAATGTTTCATCTGTCTAGAATCCTAGACTGCATTCTCATAATATTAGTAACTTTGTGTGAATAGGAAAAAGAACATTTTAAACTTCTTCTCAGTTTACTGTAATTTCAGACATCAGTAACGTAGTTAATACACTTCTGTTTAAAAATGCAATCTTCTTTTTTAATTACAAAATCTGGCAGGAAAGTCTATAAAGTAACTCCAAGAATTGATAGGCATAAGATGGAAACTGCCATATTTTTATGAAAATTTTATTGCATCCTTGAATGTGAATGCTGAAGTGTATGAGTTGTTTTGTTTTGTTTGCAAATCATAGTTAATCAACTTTTTCCTGTGTGCTAATTTTTTGTCTTTTAGCACCTAAACATAAGAATCCTGAAAAAAGAGAGTCTCCATCACCAGCACCAAAGCCTAGGAAAGTAGAATTGTCTGAATCAGGTAAAGTTCTCATTTACAATGATTTTTCTTTTAAGTGGCTTAAAAATCATAAAGGATCATGGTATGTTTCTTGTACGTGCCTTGCAGTCATTCGGACTTACTGGCATTTAAAGCGAGTTCTCAGGTACTCATAAGGCAAATAGGGTGACCATTTTTCTGAACTCCTCCATAAGCTGTTTCAAAAACATAAGCCAGAACAAAAAATACAAAGAGATTAATTTTAAATATGTAGACAATAAAAATTACACTTGATCTATTGTAGTTTTACAAATAAGTATTTTATCTGACTCAGTAACTTCTTTGTAAACTGAAATGTGGTTTTCAAATCTGCATATATTTTTCAGAAGAAGATAAAGGTGGTAAAATGGCTGCTGCAGATTCTGTGCAGCAGAGACGTCAGTACAGAAGGCAGAACCAGCAGTCTTCATCTGGTACACCACTACTTTGTAATTCTAATAAGATACTTTTAATTAATTTTATTCTGAACACTTTAATTTAATTATTTCAGTAGTACTCAAATCATGCTTAAAATCTTATTGATTGGTGCATGCTACAATGAAGTTATAATTTTTGTGTTCAGTTTGCTTCATTTACCATAATGAGAAACTTTATTTGCTAATTAAACATCCCAAGAAAATAAGAAAGCAAAAATTAGGAAAGTTGCACTGTGTATTTGTTGCCATGTTCATATCTTTAAAAGTTTTGTAAACTTAACTGTAGTGTCTGCTGTCAGAAGGGTTGTTTTTCAAGATTCAGTTCTCCTCTACTCGTGTTGAGTGGCTCTTTAGCTCGTAGTCTGCTTAACATTTCTTCTCAGAAGTCCATTTTACGTCTGGATTCATAGCTAGCCTTTTAAATTATTCTCACGATAACAGCAATTCTATTACTGCCGATTGAGGGCTTATTAACATACTGTTGAGGGTGAACTCATTTAGCTCATCCTTTGACTTTTCAGCAATTCAGGGGCACATGTTTTGTGTTCTGCAACAGGTACCTTTAAATTGAAACCTTTCAGCATACAAATTTCTATGAGTTTACTTAAAGAAATTTTAAACCAGTTATTAAATTATTCCAAGGTTGGCTTTAGCCCTCTATGGGAGAGGATTATCTGTTTAAAAAAGTATTATGAAAGAGAGTATTCCCTTTGACAGAAATAAATTAGACTTAGTTCTTGTCAACACTTAACAATTCATTCAAAGACAGATCTTTAGTTCACCTAGTGCCGGTTTGTTTAGGCAGCCCCTAAAACTGACTTGCAGTGAAGAGCGGTTTGTTTTGAAATTGTGGGTTTTATCTTGCTGTCCTGGTGCTTCTTTCTACCATACTGATGCTGTCTGCAAGTATGAAAAATAAATAACACGACAAGAAAAGAGGGTTTACTTTAAGAATAAAGCCATATCTATTGTTCAGCTGTTAGTCGTGCAAGAATAAATTGTGAAACAATTTTCAGTGATAAATTCTGTATTTATAGACTCTGGTTCATCATCTTCCTCTGAAGAGGAACGACCTAAAAGATCAAATGTAAAGAATGGTGAAGTGGGTAGGCGCAGGCGACACTCGCATTCACGGAGTCCGTCACCTTCTCCACGAAAACGGCAAAAAGAGTCCTCCCCTCGGTAAGCATTTTTTTTACTTCTGCACAACAGATAGATAGATACATGCATAGTAGAGGTGTGTGAAACGGGCCCTGTTCGATTTGGATTCGGCCTCAATTGGGGACAGCGATTCGATTTGTTGATTTGGATTCAATTTGGCCAAATCTGAAGATTCGAAGCTGATTCAGAGAATCAGCGATTCGGCTGTAGACACAGCTTTAAATGTTTTTTCTACATACCTCAAGGTACCAGCATGGTTCGTGAATGCTAAGATGCTGGGGCGCATGGAGCATCTCACAGAGGTGCTGGGGGGCCCCCCACATGCTTGGTGGCAAACCCAGAAGTGGATCAGAAATACTTCCTGTCCACGTCTGGGTCTACCGGGGAGTGCGTGGGGGGGGCCTCCCCCCCAGTCCAGCTCAGCAATCGGCTGCAGGGAG
The DNA here is from genome assembly GCF_030867095.1 of Alligator mississippiensis. Lineage (NCBI taxonomy): Eukaryota > Metazoa > Chordata > Crocodylia > Alligatoridae > Alligator > Alligator mississippiensis. The sequence goes on along the minus strand of NC_081829.1, from coordinate 4,080,283 downwards.
ACCCCGGGTACCTCCCAGATGCAGGAGGCACCAGTTGCCGAGCTGGGGGCCCTGGCATGCTCCCAGGCAGACCTGGAAGTGCTTCTGGTCCACTTCCAGGTCTGCTGCCAAGCGCGCTGGGGAGACCCTGCACTCCTGTGGGACGCTCCATGCACCCCAGCATCGCAGCATTCAGAAGCCCCTCGGTACCTTGAAGTATGTAGAAAAAACATTTAAAGCTGTGTCTACAGCCAAATCTCTCCAAATGGATTTGGAGGGTTCCAATTTTGATTCGGAGAGACTAAAGGGTCTCCTGATTCAATTCGGATTTGGAGATTTGGCCACCGAATCGGGGTGAATCAAATTGGGGACCGAAGCTTCTCACAGCCCTAATATATAGGTACATACTCCATAGCTTAAAAATGGGCTGTTCCTTTGTGTTACATTTACGTGTATTGTTTGCAGACCCTCAGCAGAAATAGGGGGTGGGGGGCTGGGATAATTACTGTCCAAATGTTGAACAGCCTGAGTAAAAGGTGGTCTTCACGTACATTTTATATCTTAGGGATGAAAGCTTAAAACCTTCATACTAGTAGTAGGCTTCCTTTTATAATGCTAGGACCTGATCTAAAATCTATCAAAGTCATTGATTTCTGTTGGTTTTAGACCCCTGTCCCTAGAGTTTAATATAAGGAGCTAGTACAGCAGGATTAACTTGGTCTGGGCCTTGAAACTTATGAGTTATGTTTGTATTTGCCTCTGATCTGTGGCAAACGGAAATTTTGACTTTTGTTTTTTCTCCACTGCTGTCAGGATGCAGATGGGAAAGAGGTGGCAATCACCAGTGATTAAAAGGTTGGTTAGATATTAATCTGTTAGAGTTTTAAATTTAAGATCTTTTAGACAAGCCATACTTTTGTCACAGATGGTGAGCACAGCTTCCCTTTCCCCTGCTCAACCTGCAGGAAGATAAATCAGATAAGAAGATAATTGGCCAAGGAAATTCCAGCTGCCCACTTCCAGTTTTTTTTAGTTTTTTGCAAGTGAAATTTTAACATCCTCCCTATTTCCCTAGTTAATAACAATTTTTGTAATTGTTGAAATAAGATCCGGTATGAGGTTCTTACCTGCACTGCTATTAAAAACTGTTTCCCTAAATTGTTCCTCTTAGGCAATGTAGCTTGCTTGATTCTTTTCATATGCTACTGAAGCATTTATGAATGCTATGGGAAGGTAGCTTTCTTATTGCCACTACTAACCAGAAATTAATTACAGTGTAAGACGTAACCTTTCTGAGCCAGATTGTGACTAATTTCTGCCTTTAAATGCTGAGCGTGCCTGTTAGAATTTGCCAGTCTTCAAAAGACTCCTTGAATTTGCATACAATTTTCATAATTTTAAACAAGAATAACTTCAGCTAAGGTCTCTGTATCTGTGTAAACTATGTTCCTAGTCTTAGTTATTCTCCATGTTAAATGTTGAAGGTGTGACTAGATAGTATTATTAGTTTGGCTGTGATGCTTGAAAACAAATGGGTATTCTTTAACTCATGTGAGTTCAGGTATGTGGTTTCATGAACAAAGTTAGTTGTGAAGCATCTAATATACTGCTGTGGAAAAACAAGGGTATTTTGAATTGCATCTTAACCAGTAGGTTATATTCACTGAATATCTTGTTTGTTCGAAGCTGTCCTGCTGTAACTTTTTTGTTACTGGTCTGTCTTTGCATTTTTATTTAACTTGAGTCATGGAAAAGCTGTATTTTTCTTGCACAGATTAAGCCGATTTAAGATTTTCTAATGTTCTGGAAGGACTGTATTTGGCACATTTTTCCTCCTTAGAAATAACTTGCAAACCTTTTTCTTTAGAGCATAAAGAACCTAGTTTCTGCTCCAAATACTTTATATTAACAAAGGTAGTCCTTCAGTCCCTCCTCTTTTTCTATTTTTCCCTTTGCCTGCACTCACTGCAGTATTAAGTTTGCTGGTGGTAGACATATCTTCTTGGAATTGGTTGGTATCTCTGTGCCTCTGAATTTGTAAACCATTTAGGTATCCCGGTTCAATAATAAATATTTTCTTAGTCTGAGTTTTAAAAGCTTGTATGATAAGGCAAAGACTACAGCTTCCATGCTATACTCTGAGAGAACTTGGCGGTTTCCTTTTGGTCTTGTGGACGTAATCATTGTTAGACAATATTAGTATTGTAATAGAATCCCCATTGGAAGAAGTGTTTGAAATAGCTAAATATTGCATAGTTTTCGGGGATAATGACAACAGCTGGAAAAATTTAAGCCATCGGGTATTAGATTCTTCTAAGCTACTCTTCTCGTTATAGTAGGAGGAGGAGAAGTCCGTCCCCGCCTCCAGCCAGAAGACGACGCTCACCTTCCCCAGCACCTCCACCAAGACGGCGCAGATCACCATCGTTACCTAGGCGAAGGTAACTATTGAACTGCATTGATTGCTTTCTATTATACTGTTTGTAGAGCTGTATAACTGTACTAAAAGAAAGAATACAATGATTTATGCAACTGATGCCTTTAACACAAATCTTTTCATGGGAATTCATTTTTTTTAATCAGTTTTATTTTCTTTGGGTATGGTTTAGTTGGCAAAGTCCTAAGTGTAGCAAGCAAGTGCTCTCACTGTCTAATATGGAAATAACTGTTCATTTGATGTATGCTCCAATGTTCTTAACTAAATACTGTTTAAGGATATTTTAAAAGTGGACCATGGGAGTAAAATCTTTCCTCAAGTGCACTTCTCTTGCTACCATAACAGCTTCTAAACTTGTATTTTTAGGTCTCCATCGCCACCTCCACGCAGACGCTCACCTTCTCCCAGAAGATACTCTCCTCCAATACAACGACGATACTCTCCTTCTCCTCCCCCGAAGAGAAGAACCACTTCTCCCCCTCCCCCACCAAAGCGAAGAGCATCACCTTCGCCACAGTCAAAACGCAGAGTCTCGCATTCTCCTCCACCAAAACAAAGAAGTTCTCCAGCTGCAAAGAGACGTTCTCCATCTCTATCTTCCAAGCATAGGAAGGGATCTCCCCCCAGCAGGTCTAATCGTGAAACCCGATCCCCCTTACAAAACAAACGGCATTCACCTTCACCACGGCCTAGAGCTTCTCATACCTCTGCAAGTCCACCACCGCTGCGAAGGGGAGCTTCATCTTCACCCCAGAGAAGGCAGTCTCCATCTCCAAGCACTCGACCCATCAGAAGAGTGTCAAGAACCCCAGAACCCAAGAAGACAAAGTAAAAAAAATAAAATAAATTAGCTTATAGATATGGAAAGTAAAAGTAGTTAAAGCAAGAGAAGAGCCACCCACGGCTCTGTCCCGATCCTAGCCCCAGGCTCCCATTTGCCGTCCTGACTGGGCAGTGCCTACTGCTGCCTCGGCGCCCCCTCCCCCCCCCCCCCCCCCGTGGGCCTTGATCTGCCCCACACCTCTTTCCTCCCCCCCCCAAACCCCCCAGACTACCAGCGGGGTGCTGCTCTCCAAACTGCTGGGCTGAATTCCTGGCTGCCTCCATGCTGCAGCTGCATGCATGCACACGACATTTATAGGTAGCATTATCGGCTACACCAGCAAAAAAAGCCAATAGGCAATAATGTTAATTTTCCTTTTAATCGGTGCTGATCTGACATGCATCTGATATATTGGTGCACCTCTAGCTGTTGTCTAGGGAAAGATACTGAGATTCTTTTAAGTCTGCTGTATCTTCTTGGCGTGCCATTTTGCTGTGCCTAGTAATGTCTTGGATCTTCCTTTCTGTGATCATTTTGTGATGCTACAGCTAACTGAAGCTGAATTCTAACAGAAATTAAAGGATTAACCAGAACATTAATTTGTAGACCTGTAACAATTTGGTAACATTGCCATTGCTAGTTACAGAGAAATGCGGTTGCTTTGTATGCATTTGGAATAAAAAGCAAAAGCATTTGACTGTAGACTTTTTATTTTTAAGGGCTTCCACACCAAGTCCGCAGTCAGCGAGAAGAGTGTCTTCATCCAGGTCTGCATCAGGATCACCTGAGCCAGCACCTAAGAAACATCAAGCTCCTCCATCCCCAGCTCGGTCTCGGTCCCCTTCCACTAACTGGTCTCCACAACCTGTGAAAAAGGCTAAAAGCCCCACGCAGAGTCCATCACCTGCAAGGGTATGTGTTTTCTTCTAATAAAAATCCTACTGATGTAGAATAGGCGTGGGGGGCTTTTGTCAAATGTATGACAAGTTGATCCTGTTAATGCTTGCTTGTGGTCCTTGGGCAATCCCAACCCATTCCATAGTGCATTAAAGTACCTTTTAAATTATGGGATAGTAAAGGCTGTTCCCTTTTAAAATAAAAGTTTTTCATTTGGTCTAAAATGCACTTAATGTCCAGATTTAATCAGCGTTTCAGTTTTCACATTTGCACAAGCTTTTAAAACAATGTATATAACCTCAACGATGATGATCAGTGGTACAGAGCAACAACCATACCAGGAGAGACTGAAAGTCTAGGACTCCTCAGCTTGGAAAGAAGGCTGATGGGGAGATATGATACAGGTCTATAAAGCCATGCAGGGTGTGAACAAAATGAACAGGAACTCCAGTTTAAGATTCAGATCAGTAGAACTAGAGGCACTCACTGAAATTAGGAGATTCATATGAAACAAATAGGAGGGAAGTACTTTTTTTACTCAGCGTACAGTTAGTGTTTCTATACAATATGATAAAATTATGCACAATTTGTAGGATGTATGTTGTTTTAATGAGATTATTGATATTACTAAGGTCCCAAATCATAGTGAGGCCACGTTTTACTGGGACCTGTAAAATTTGAGACGATTACTATTGTGAAGACCCTTTGGTTTTAAAAGAAAACGTAGAATATAGACAGAGTAATGGTTCTTGACAACTACAAGTCATGTCGCACTTCAAGGGCAAAACTTCCATATGTGGTGCTAGTACAGGGGTTTTCAACCTTTTTTTAATAGATGTACCTCTGGCGGTCGGATGCGAAGCAAGGGGTGGTGGGGTGGCACAATTGGACGCAGAGCAGCGGCAGTGTGGGGTGGTGGGAAGTGGCAGTGGCCACCACGTGAACTTCCCCCGCCTCCCGCCCACCCGTGCCTACCCCTTAGGGCCCTCCCAAGTACCCCTGGGGGTATGCGTGCCCCCAGTTGACAACCCCTGTGCTAGTAGAAACATTGTTGACTGGCAGTGACTGGTCAGGTGGCTAACGGGAGACTGGAATTTTATCTCTGGGCAAAGCAGTGTGTTCTTGTGCATTGGGCACTGGAATGGAATACAGAAAACCTTTCCAGACTTGCTGCGCTGTACACTAGTTTGTAGATGGAGTTTAATGTACTTTTTTTTTTTAATCCCTTTCATTTTTACCATCTGTAGAGCTCTTAGTTTTATTGCTGCAATAAATTGCTTCTAAGCTCTTAATGCGTAACAAGCATGTCGCTTCCCAATGTAGATTATCTTTTTTTTGAGCTTGAATGCTTCTGCTAAGAAATGAGTTTGGTATATGAGTTATTTGATTTATTTTTTTCTGAGTCCATGTTGAGTTTGTGTGGGTTTTTTTGTTTTGTTTTAGGTTTTTTTTAGTTATGCATATAAATGGCACTGACCTGCACACAAGGATTGATTTGAATCCCTTTAAACAAAGTAAATAAAAAAGCTGACATGCCAGGCATAAAAATCATATGTATTGTTCTTTTTTACAGAATTCTGATCAGGAAGGTGGGGGGAAGAAGAAGAAGAAAAAGAAGGATAAGAAACACAAAAAGGATAAAAAGCACAAGAAACACAAAAAACACAAGAAAGAGAAGGCTGCTGCAGCAGCGGCTGCTGCTGTAGTGGCAGCTACTACCACGTCACCACAGGAGGACAAAGAAGCAGAGACAGAACCTAAGAAGGTTAGTTGTGGTCTTTAATGTTGAAATAGCCCCCGAGCCTATGGTTTCAAATGCAGTGGAATAACAGCTTTACAGGCCTCATTATTAACGGGAGGATTGGACAACAGTGTTCAAATTAGTAGGGCCTATATCAAGCTGCCACTTAGTTCAGATGCCCCTTCATTATCCTAGTTTTGGGATATAGAGGAATGCTCTTGAATAATTCTACTTATGGGTGAGTAATTCTAGTTTCCCTTTCTTTCAGTCCTCTGCTCGTGAGAGGCTGTTAGTGGACGCTGAAAAAAGGGACTGGCAGTATAGATGAGATCGTCAGGGCGGGGAAGTTCAAGAAATAGTAAATTTCCTAATTTCTACTCTGGAAAAATGTAATCTATCATATAAATGCCAGTGTTTGTATTATTATTTTAAAGGTAATCGTTTTAATATTTGAAAAATGGCAATTTTTTTAAAGTACAGGTACCCTAAGACTTTAAGCAGGTACTGCTTCACAGACCTACAGAGATGGTTTATTTTCTTAATTCTGTAGGTTGGTTTGTATATGCTTTCTACTGTGTTTGTCGACCAGGTTTTGCACCATTGAAATTTTGAATGCAAAATTGACTTTATGTATCTACAGAGAATATAGAAAGCAGCTAAATAGCAAAGATAGTTCATATCTAATGTCTTTTAGGACCCAACATGTTTTCTATATAAATATGCACGCTTTTTAAGTCCTTCTAAAAATTACACCACCAGGTTGGAACAAATAGTTAACTTTAGCCAGTATATTATTTGATGTGCTTCAAACTTCTTCTGATTAAATGACAAGATTCTAGCATGTCAGCTGGCTTAGAGGCAGAAAACTGTAGTGAGATCCTGTATTAGTCTGATATGAAACTGCAGTAAAAATGGTACTATATCAGTTTGTATTACCTAGTGTAGCTGCAGAAATAACTACTTTATTTTTTTACTTTAAGGAGACTGAAAGTGAAGCTGAAGATAATCTGGATGATCTAGAAAAGCATCTGCGAGAGAAGGCACTGCGATCAATGAGGAAGGCACAAGTGTCACCACCGTCTTAGGCTGAAACCTTTGATATATGTACATTTTATTTGGTTTGTACTCAGAATTCAATTTCAAATTGCTAAAACGTGTTTGAGCTTTAGAATATAACATTTGTTGTAATTGCTAGGTTGAGGTTCACCATGTAAAAGGGCATGGATTTACATTACAAAAGGTGTCCACAGTGTACTAGTGACATTCTTTCATTGACAGCTGACGTTATTTCATTTAGAGTAAGACATTTTCTTTAGAAGCAGTAAGATTTTTTTTTTTAATAGGTTTTAAACATTGTTGGCAACTCCGCAGTTTCTTTAAAATGACCAAAACGTATACAGTATTTACAAAGTTCACGTTTCGGAGTTTATTGCATCTACTTGCGTTAAACTACCAACCTTTGTGGGTTGTAGATTTACCCAGAAGCAAAACCACTGAATTATCAAAGGTGTACATACAGATATTTTAATGCCATAATCTTTGTTCTTTAATGTTGCCTGTATAGCCTCCATTAAAGTGAATCAAGAATAGAAATTTAGAATGGTGCATAAATGAAAGCGTATTGTTTGCCAGGACACTGTGGGTTTATATTGATGTAACAAGTTGATTTGGAACACTGGAATTTCATTTGTATTCTTATGTTCTTTTTTTAAAGGGCAATTTCCATGATCAGCAGTCCCAGAAAAGTTCCTTCAGTTACATAAATTTTATTTGTGAGATGATGTCGTTGCCCCATTCATAATTCTTGTCTCGTTGCGGTTCTTCTGAATGATATACTTTCAGAGCTGTGGTCTTTGAAAACCTGGAGAACCTGAACTTTGGATATTGTCATGTTTTCACTGTTTTTTGTTTTTGTTTTTTTTAACTAAAGCTATATAAAGCTTGTGGATTAAACAAAAATAAATTTCTAAATTTAAAGCAGTGCTGACTGTTTTTCTACCCAAGTTAAAATTGCTACTTCCTCTTGTACAGGATCAACAAAAACATAGATATGGAAAAACTAAGGTGTTTGACATACTGCATTTTGCAAAAATAAAAAATAACCCTGAATCTGTTAATCGGGGGTCCTATAGACTCTTTTTTTTTTTTTTTTGTAAAGCTAGCATAAAATTGACCTGACCAGCCCTCTTCTGTGATGCTTTTTATGTTTAAAAAAAAAAAAAAAAAAAAAGACTTTCAAAATCACTTGCTATAGGAAGCAGAATATTGTAAGGTGATGAGAGAATGTAAGATAAAAAAGAAGAAATTTATATTAATTTTGTTTTAGCTTTACTGCATACTTACATGTGTGAAGTTAAACGTGCAACCCCTGAAATTGGAATGCATTGATGGCACACTCAACTTCAAAACTAACTTACTAGATAGTAACTTGGGTTTCAACTAAGACGGTTTAAATACTTTTGCTCTGAATCTCACTTGTGAACAATTTGTTTATATAATTTTAAGTATAGATCTTTTATGACCTCTTTATTTGAAGTCAGTCTGATTTTCAAAATATACATGATACGCTCTAGATACGTAAAGGTGAGGAAAACCTGCACGTTATGTTTGTATCTCTTTTAACTGTTGAAGTGCTTTAGCATGCTGTAATCTTAGTTAACCAACACTTAACTCAAGAGAGCAACAAGTCAACATTTTTGTGGACAGACATGCTTTTAAAATGCTCCTGAATTTGATAGTTATGATATGGCAGACTATAACAGACACCTACCATGCTAGTCTCAGCACTTCATACTACTCTTCCAGTGATGTGCTCCCTGTATGCGTAGTATGACCACTCCTAAAAGCTCAGTCATGCTTCCTTCATTCCAGCAAGGATTTAGTAAGCTATTTTTCTCTGTGTTTTTTCTCCCATCTGGTTTTTTCATATTCTTCATCTCTTCTAGCTCAAAGTCTTTGACAGATTTTAAGTCTTGTTAAACAGCTGGTTCACTCTGCTTAAGAAGTGAAAAGTTTGTTTTGACTAGGCATATGCTGACTCTGTTTTTCTGTTCTTCCATAACCACCAGTGCTCCTTGCTGGGGGGCTTCGCTATTCCTTCTAGGCAGGTGCACCCGCATAACACATCCATTTGTTGTCAAAATCGTTGGAGGGTGCCTGAGACGCACAATTTCAAATAAGGGCAGTAACCATTTACTACCTCCTTTGTCTAGGAAAACGCACGTGACTGTTAGGTTAACAGAACATTTCAGTGTGGCAAACAAATAGTTTGCTGTGGAAAAACCTTTGACCTAATATCTTCCTAAGAAGGTAGTAGACCAGCTTCAGGGCATCTGCTTCTGGTGTTTGGAAACGTGCACAATCAGACTTAGGCCTTGAAATGTTGTAGCTTCCTTTTAAAATAAATATTGAAATAATGAGTTTAGATTGTAATCCCCTCCTACCCCCCAACTCTCCTTTATTTGCTCCTGCATTTAATTGTGGTATTTCTGTTAACTGTATTTTATTCCAAGTTCATTTCCTACAGAATGGTTTGACTTAAAGTTTGTCGTTTTTAGTCTCCATGTATTTATTTTGGAACTGAGTGATTGTACCGAGCACCTGACTTGCGTCACTGAATTCTGTTTTACGTGTTTTAGAATATGTAGATCACTCCGTCTGTATCTGAAGCCAACCGTGTCCGATCAGTTCACAGCAGGATCACATCGGTTGCCCTCCAGCTTCTGCTCTTAGTCCTGTTTGTAACATTGCAGCTCTTGTTCAGAAAATGGCTATAAGGGATGCTGTGGCCCAGCCGCTTACCACAGTGTTACAAGATTTGCCTGCTGTGTGTGTTAGCTTAGCTGCCAGCTCTGTGTGCTTGCTTAGGAGTCTTGTTGAACAAAGTTACCGTTCTAAAATGGCAGCTTGATTTTTGTAATTGAATTGGTAACAATTGGGTTTCTGGAGTAATTAGAATTCATCACAGAGAAAACAGCTCCATTGAACGCTCTTAATAGAATGAAAGTCAACTTATTGTAGTAAACCAAAGGACGAAGGTGAGAGTCATGGGGGGTTAATGTTGCATTTAGCAAAAGGAAGAATCAGTCCCTGTAAGATACAGCAGTAGTGGACGCACGCGTGCGCATGTCTGAAGATTTGAAGGGCACAGAGGTAAGTTACTTTAAAATATCATTTACTTGCTGAGAGAGAGTACTGGTATGGTATAATGTGAAGTTAATTAATTAGTTTGTTGTTTTGTTGGGTTTTTTTCCAACCACAGCAGGAGTCCTTGTGCAGAAAGCATCTAATGCACTTTGAATGCTAATATAATAAATGATAAACAAGTGTGCCCAGGCAGGGCTCTGCTCAGAGCTATTACTGTACATTTTTGCACAGTAAAACTCATTTTTATTCAGCTCCACACAGTCTCTTGGAAATGAGTCTGCTGGAGTGGCCCAGGACTGGAGTAGCAGGACAGGTGCGGGTTGTTATTAAAGATGCATTGAATTAAGGGTGAGGAGGGGCTGAAGGAGCTTGTTCACTCCCGTGCTAGAGCTCCTTCCCTTTCCTGAGCACCAGATTCTGTCATGCTCAAGTCTGTGGATTTTGTTGCGTTTCAGTAAAGCTCCTTTTTCACAAGAAGATTTCATAAGTGGATGAACAATAAAACTGCCTTTGACTTCAGTAAGGGTGGAATTTGGCCAACACAGCACGCTTGGAAAATCCCATGTTCTGCTTCCAGTAACTTGCTCTGACTTGATTGATTCAGGGCCCAATGTCCTTGGAGGCAATCAACACAAATACCTTGGCAAGTCCCCTTGATGCTGAATTCCACAGTGGAGTGAAACAGCGTGATAAATGTTAAAGTTACGATTTTGTTGCATTTAAAATGAGCAGCCCAACAATCAATGCCTGGTTGAAGCTGTTTTAATTTAGTTCATGCTGTTGCTGCGATTACAGTTCACCATAGGATTTTCAGCTTTGACAATACATAATTGATAGCAGATTTGAGGGCTGGGTGAGAGGAACTGGCGGCTTAACCACCACATAAAGGAAATGGAAGATTTTGCAGACATGCAACCTCCTTTGTATGGCTTTTTGTGTGTTGATAGGCAAGGGTATCAGACTAGAGTACGAGTTATGGGGGAGAAGGCTAGTCTGGAGCTGTGTGCTTTTTATCCGAGAGGAATGCAGTACCTGTCTCAAGGTTTTCTTACCAACTTTTCCTCATTCCTGTCTGTGAGTATCCCAGTGGTTCCACTTATGCCCTTTTTAATGAGGGTAATACTGTTGTCTTTCCTCCCATCTTTTTTCCTGCAACAATGAGTAGGCAGGCTTGTAGTACCCGTTCACGTTTCACTTTTGCTCCTGTTTTGGTGACCTGTACTGCCTTTAGAACAGCAGTCTCCAACCTCTTTAAATAGGAGGTCACCTTTTGGTGTTTAAAAGCAACCCAAGATCAACCGTGCACTGCCACCCCCCCATGCCCAGCAGGTAAGTCTGTGGAGAGGGAAAGAGGGACAGATCAAGGCAGAGGGAGAAACATTCATGGGTGCACCTCCCCAGCAGGTAAGTCCCACATGGCTGGGGCCCCACTCAACTTACCTCTACTGCTGCCTCTGTGGCACTGTCCCTCACCACGGGAGCCTCAGTGTAGCCCGGTCCCTTCCCCCCTGCAGAGACTGACCTGCTGGGCTGGGGCACATGTGTGCTTCAGATCGACTGCAAGAGGCTCCAAGATCTACCGGTGGATCGATACCCACTGGTTGGTGACTCCTGCTCTGGAAGCTGGAGACGTGCGTGGCGTGCTCAGGTTTCCAGCGCTTGGAATCAGCACATTTTGGCTGCTTGGCTGTGCCTTGCCTGCCTAAATTCAAAGGCAAGTCAAGGAATTGTTTTCCTTCAGAGTCTTCATATGGTCACTAAGTGGTGGAATGAGGTGGTTGTACGGAATTCAGATGCATGGCTAGATTTGCTATCTTTGATAGCATTTTCTGTTGGGGAGAACAAAAAACATTACAGAAATAGATGACAGTCCTTTTTTTTTTTCGTATGATAACTTCTGAGGAGGAGATGAAAGCAGAGCTCGTCCCTCGTGCCGTGTTCTCTGGTAATTCGTGTTGAACTTGCAGTTGAAATTCACCAGGTGGTGCAAAGACCCGAAGGGTGTGACTGAGCGTGTGCTTGTTCTCAGTGCACGTGCCTTCGGAGACTAGAACTTGGTTCAGGGCCAACGAATGGCATGATTGAGAAACATTTTAAAAAAATTGGAACTTCATTTAAATCCGGAATTATTTCAATCCTTTTTTACGAATAAGCCACAGTGAAAAATCTGAAGTTGACAAGTCAGGTTAAAGTCTCGTTTACTGTGATTAGTTTACTGAAAAATTAGAAGAAGAACACTTAGAAAGTTAATAAAGTGAACATTAATGTTGTAACAGGGATGCAGTGTTCATTTGGTGTGTCCTTTTACCTAAAGACTGAATAGGAAGAGAGGAAAAAAGTTGATGAAAGTAAAATACTTCAGCCCTCCAGAAGAGCAGGAGGATCAAAACTAATTCTCCCCTGAGAAAAAAAGTTAAATTTGGTAGATGACTCATGAACTATTTATGTAAAAACTGGCCTATTTGACAAGTAATAAAGAAAATTGTAGCTAGCTACATCCATCCATCCAAGCTTTGGTTGCCGATGCAATTCGGAGAAAATCTGACCTGATTCGGAGGCTGAATCCTTGAATCTGAATCGAATTGGGAGACCCATAAAAACCTCTGAATCGATTTGGAGGTTGGGCAACTTGGAAGGCGGTCTGACTTGCCAGGTGCCTCTCCACTGTTACCCGCTACATCCCCCTTCTCCCCCCACCCCAGCCTGCCCATCGCCCCCTGACGCCTCCATTTCCATTTTCACTGTGACTGGCTTTCTTGTCTGCATTGCATGCCAGCCTCTGGCTTCTCCGCTATTCATTCCACCCAGGAAGAGTGCACACACCAGCTGCAGGTGCTTCCTCAGCCTGACAAAGGCTTTTTAAACCCAAAAGCTTGCTAAGATAGATTTCTCCAACTACTCACTTGGTCTACTAAAAGATACCAGATTGACCCAAGGCACCATGCATGTCTCCAACGTAATTGGCATGGGTATAAAAAATACAAAAACTTCTGACCATATTAATACCTATTTTATTACTCTGGACAAATTGTAAACAGATAGCACTGTTTAATCAAAATTAAACTCTTGACAGCGAAGAAGTGGACAGGTCAAGCACTTACTGTGCTTCAGGGTTTAGGAGAACATGAACGGTAGCTGCCTACCTTTTTAAAAGACAAATGTGTTAGTATGCCATCCATCAATTATGCCAACAATTCTTTCAGGTTGTCTTTGTGGACTTTAACCAAATCCTTTCCACGTGCAGTTTAATCTAAATATTTTTTATTCGCAATACACAAGGTATGACATGTATCTTTCTTTATCATTTTTAAAACAAAATAAGTCTGGCCAAATGTGAATAATTGTGTAAGTGTGTACAGGAGCCATGTATCCTCTGGGTTAGCAGAAAGAAGTATATTTAGCATTGAGGCTGTATCAAGTTGTAAATCAACATGTTTTCCGTGGTTAAACTAGGCAATTAGATGTATTCTTAGGAAACAAGCCTCTTGTTTTGTACACGTGGTCTTAACAGCGTGTGTCCTGGCACAAGGTAAGAGCACAGATCTCTGCAGCACTTGGTGCCGTTTACATTGGATATCACAGACTTAGCGACTGCGGGCACAACCCAAAATGCACTCCAGACTGAGCGCTATTCTGAAAGATAAAAGGGATATTTTGTATGGCCTGTGGCTGTTGCTAATAACGTTTTGGCTATTTTAATTATTAACAGTAATTGGCTTTATCCTTTAAGAGGCTGTGAATGGCTTTGAGTTTAGAGTAACTATTTAAAAAAAAACAACAAACCTGATCACTTTTATGAATAACTTCCACATACATACACTGCCTGGAAAGGAGATTCAAATCCCATTAAAGATTGATAGTCTGTCAGTTGGGTTTTAATTCAGCAAGTGAATGGATTGGTGATGCAAGAGAAAATTACTTTTGTCACTGCAATGATATATTTTTTTAATGAGACAGAAATGGGTCTGGCACCTTTCCAGCTTATTAAAGTCTTTGTGAATGCACATGCGCCAATACAAAGGACAAGAAAAGAAAATTATATTAAGTGTTTGGCTGGCGAAGCTGTTATTGAGCTGTTATTTATTTATTTTATGTATTACGAGCATGTGAATGAATCCCATTATTTCTATTAAAGACTAAAGGGAGCTGTTCTCACAACTGCTGAAGAACTTGTACTTGGCTTTCAGATGTTCAGCCCCTCTGTCCAGATGAGGAAAATGGACAGGACACCTCTCCTACGTTGCAGGGCTGAATTGCAAACAGCAATTTGGCAACAAGAGTTTTAGCTACTTTCTTTATCTATAGACTATGCAAGAGAGACTCTCAAGGGGAAGTAAGGCAAGAAAGAGATGCTCCAAAATGTGGATTCAGGACCAAAGCAAGTGTCCTGCTCACAAAGGTGGTTACTGTGATATCTCATGGAAGGGCCTCTGGAGGGAAATCTGGTCATGCTACGTGCTGAAAGGTTATGCTCATTCATTGTAGGATTAAGAACATGGTTAGCTACAAATGCCTGGGTCCCTTAAACTGTAGAAGCTCTTCTTTGGTCTCTGACACCTGCCGTAGCCATTAGCCTGAAATGAAACTGCTGGAACTCCTTTTCCAGTCTTGTTCCTCAGCTATACCACGTGCCCAAGTTATACTGTACACAGAAGGGACCTTGTCTTGAGGTCAGAAGTGCATCTTAATGTAGAATTGGTTCTTTCCAGCCCACTGGTTTCTCACTAGGTATCTTGAAGCCAGTGTTAGGATTGCACAAATTTGTTCCCTGTAGGGTTGCTCAGGAGCCTTTGGCTGTGTGTATTCACTTTGTTAATTGGAGGGCTCTCTGTCATGTCCGGGTATCACGGTGAGGAAGGGGTCCCTAGGTTGTACTCCTGAGACAGGTTAAAGTTTGCTTTTACAATTGAGCAATGCATACAGGATTCATTATAAAATGCTCTGTCGTGACTGGTTTTCTATGACAGACCCTTTTTTTTTTTTTTTAAAGGGGAGAAGAAAAGACTAAATACTGAGGTTGGAAGGGGAAAGCGTACACAAATGGACATAGATGTGCATTGGGAACAGATAGAGGGTTATAACTGCTGCAGTCTCTGAACTCTTGTTCACGTTCTCTCCTGCATGACTATTTTCATAATAATTCTCTCTTCCCCTTGCTCTCGGTCATCGCCTGGGCAACGTGTGTCATAGGCCTGGCCTGAGACATTACTGTACAGCTCTAATGGAGACAATGACTTCACCTCCTGAATACAGCTCTTGTGAAATCACAGGCAGAGGGCTGATGGCAAAAATCCCCCCCAAGAAATGCCTATAACACAGCGAAGAGACTTGCAAATGCTCCAGCTGACCTGCCATGGCTGAAAAGAAATAGGAAGATCAAAGAACAGCCTTGAAGAGAACAAATATCTCAGCAGCACCTCACACTCCTTGCTCACATACTCCTCTCGCAGGTGAGCTCGACAAGGTAAGTGCAATTCTTGGAAAATATAAAGGCCTCTGTGCCCTGAACAGGTCTAGCTTGACCAAAGTAACCCGCTTACATACAGATGTGTTTAATGGCCGGAGCACTGCAGCGTGAGCCCAGGATGACTGGCTCGGAGGATTGGTAGTAGGCGACAAAACCTTTCCCCTTTTGGCTGCTGGTTCAAGTCCCATCCCCATTGGTAATGACTGAACGTTACCATCTCATCGCTACAATGAAATGAGTGCTTCCCTTTACAGCTCCGGGTGCAGACTTCATGGTGGGGCTCGAATGGCTTGTACGATCGTTTGTGCAATTCCTAGTCCTGTCACTCACGAGGTCTCCAGGTGTTGGTTGTGTCTAAGGCCCAGCAGATCTCTCCATCATGACATGAGAAATAATAGAGCCTAGAGAGAAAAGACACGTTTGACCCATAATGGCTCCTGCTACTGCAGCTTCATTGATTTCTCTTCAAACGTTGGTCTCGCTTTATAATAAGATTCTGTTTAAAAAGGGTCAGTGTTACAAGCATGTTACAGACCGCTAAAAGAACAGCACCTACAGGTGTTAAAGGTTATAAGCAACCCATCGATCTACTAGATGCTATAACAATTGACTTAATCATTTACTCAGCCATCCAGTATACACTTAATAAAAGATGAATAAGCTGGCTGGCTAACACAGCAGCCCAGGAAGGACTGATGTCATGCCAGAATCTGTTTCAGGGTAGGCCTCAATTTGTTGGGTAAAATGAACATTTCAGCAAAATGCCAAAATATACTTTTCTCTGCCCAATGGGAGCTGCTGTTCCCAGAGATTTTTCTCCTTCCTCTCTAAGCTCTTCCAGAGCTTGTAACCCAAGAGACTCCTCTTGGAGCCTGCCGACTTCCTGCAGTTCCTAACAGTGCAGACCGTGGGGGTGGGAGTCGTCTGATAGCTTGTTCTGTCCCTTGCTAAAGAATTGCAGGGTGGGTCCTAGAGTAAGGCACCGTGCACCCAAGTCCGAGAGCAATGACCTAATCCCCTGTAACTCCTTACATACTCACGTCTTCACCTGTAAAGTCTCCCTGGCTTTTAAAGTTCCCTTTTCTTGATTCATGTCCAGAACTATCACCATCTAGACAAGTCTGCAAAGCCCAGTGTCTGTCTGTGCCTAAGCTGCAAACCGCGTGCTGCCCCACCAAAGTCACCTGTGGGGCCCAGTAGGGTAGTTAGCACTGACTCGGGCACTTCCATATGCCTCAGGGTAGACATGTCCTTAATTTCTTTTCTGCACAGTAGCTCTCAGGAGGAGTAGAAAGTTTCCCCCACCCCTAATCAGCTGTAGGGGACTCTCAAGGGAGATGTGGATTTGTATCTCCTCCTGCTGAGGAAAGTATTGAATTTGGGCATCCTACTTCCTAGGTGTGCTGTCCAACCGAGCTCTGGAATAGAGCGGGGTATCACCATGGCTATTTTAAGTATGGACCTGGGATCCCTTGCAGTTTTATGGGGTTTTTTTTTTCCATTCTGCCTATTTTCCTTATCTCCTCTGGCTCCCTTTCCTATGCTTTTTTTTCTCTCTGCTTTGCTCATGTGTCTGACTTCTCATTCAGCATCATCATCTTCTAATGTGATTTGAGTTGTGCTTGTAGCTCGGTTGAAACAGGTATTTTGGTAGTTGAGCCTTCCCTGACAGCTAGTGTCTAAGGTAAAGGGACTCGCTGTAAATGGATCCTCGTTCCTTAAAAGGAGTGTCAGGCTCTACGGTTATTTGTAACAAAGCTAACAATTCCTTTATTCTCACAGTAACAGCTAATTGGCAAAAGGCCTTGGTGAAAAATCACACGGGAGCATCTGACGATGGCAAACGCTACGCTTATTGTACACCGAGCCCAGCAAGGTGGTGCATCTGCAATGTGAAGTGACAAGTTGTTATACCTTGTGCGGTAAATACAGATTGCCTTGAGTTGCACTCTGATTATTGGCCATGAATAATGGATCTCCATATTTTCTCCCTCTTCAGCAATTGTTTGGGCTCTGCAATAAATGTGCTGAGTGCCCGTGCTCTATACAAGGCTGGGGACAGAGGGGAGCGATGCTCAGTTCAGTGACCCGAGATGTGTGGAGCGACTTTCATCCCAAGGGAGCTCCAAGTGCTTCCTCACTGCTGACGAATTTTTCTGGTTGTGTACATTTTTGGCGAGGAGACAGGCAGATATAATAGATTCAGTTGGCTCTTCATTTAGCTCATGTTCCCCTGTGTAAGCTCTTTGCGTCCCATTGATCATTCTGCAAACCTGTCCTTTTTATCTCATTGATGACTCCTCTCTGAAGTATTGACTGCTCCTCCGCTCTGCTTGTCTACAGATACTGCCTTTTCCGGGCCATTGAAACTCAAGGTGACCAAGGCTGGGCTGAGAGCTCTCCTTTGTGAGCTCTTTATTGCGGTGTGTTAGCCTTTCATGTGAGAAGATTAAGGACACTGTGCAGTTCAAACTCAAGGGCAGGCAGGCTAAGTTCAGGCTGAAACAATAGGCAGACTCTATTGTCCAAGAAAATTTGAGCCAAAACATACTGTGGGTGTGTGCGCATGGATGGGGGGGGGAGAGAAGTACTGAGCTAAATTTTCAGCTGGCCTCCTTCACTGTGCCTTAGGCACTAATACAGCTAATGAGCCTGATTCTTGCCTCTGGACCCATCCTCTTTGCGTTGCCCGAGGGGCACAAAGAGGCCTATTTTCCTAGCTGAGAATTCCCTTGGTGTGGGGAGTAATTGGGGCTGGATTCTCTGCCAGCTGTTCATGCTGACAGCAAGGAGGATGTGTTAGCTGGGATAGGGGCAATACCGGAGCAGAATTGAGTGCCGTTTTCTAAATTCTTGGCTGGTGTGCAGCCCTTGATGATTGCATTTGTTAGGGTAGTGCCCAGAGAACAACCTAGAGGGGGTCCCATTGCACTGCACACGGTACACGGGCTGAGTTTTGGGCAGTGCATGTAGCAGTTTGCGGTCCTATGGACTAAAGTGAACTGTCACCAGGTAGAGCAACTTAAGGCTTGCTGTCACTTTATACTGGGGCTGGAACTTGATGGTCCTGCTGTCCTCTTTGCACAGATGGATCTCAGCAGAGGAGAGACTCTGTCAAGTGGGTTTATAGGTGCAGTGACAGAGGGTCCCTGTAAATGTGGCCTCCGTTAAGAACACCACAGCTAAGGGATGGCAGCCGTCTTGGCTAACACAGTGCAAACCATTCTTATGCTGTTCGTCCACTTGCTCTCAGCAGATCATACATACATTTCATGGGGACAGCAAGCTTATGTGACAGCTTTTCCTAAATCATAGATGGCTTGAAGTTCATCCTGGCAAGGCAGGGGATGACCGATGGTCTCCTACACTACTGAAATCTTAAAATGGGTCTGCACTGGAAACTAGCAGCAGAACAGCCACAGAAAGCAGTCCCCATATCCCCAGTAAGTTGTGGAAGAGTCCTCTGTGCTGGCCCCAGTTAAGCCAGTGCCTGAGGTGGGCTTAGAGGTAAATCTATATGAGGTCTGCACTCTGCGCTTAAATAGAGCAAGAAGCCCAGGAGCCCCACAGAGTTTTCCTGTGCGAACAGGGAAGTATTCAATTTGGATTCAGCCGATTCGGAGGACAGTGATTTGATTCAGAGATTTGGATCACTGTCCCGAATTGATTTAGCCGAATCGGCTTCGAAAGATTTGGCCAACGACTACGGACGCTGCTGATGATGTAGGAGTTGCACTCCCGCTTCAGGAATTAAATCTGCTCGCAACCCTGGTATTAAATCCAAGTACTCGTGTGCATGTGAGCTTCTCCCCCAAATCTTTATAGAGTCAAGGTAAAGGAGATGGGGGCAGCGGGGAGGCAAGATTACAGCTGAAGCTATGAAAATGTTAACAGCATCCATCTAGGGCAGATGGTGCTACACAAGCTGAGGGGGACCCCTGGCCCCCCTCCCAGTCTGCTTTGCACAATGTTATTTAATCAAGTAGCATCTTGTCAAACACTGGGCATTATGCCTTGCTGTTCAGGAGGCCTCTGTTGCCCCAGGGTCCAACATTCCCTAAAATAAACTAGCGTAGCTGTGTACACAACCGTCTGATGCAGCCTTTGCTCAAGGGATCTGCAGTTGATGTCAGTTCAGTTCTTTGCCCACCGCTAACTCGGTGTTTTGGGTTATTGTCACGAAATGCCAGTGCTCAATATTCACGAGCAGTCAGCTTGTCATTTGAATGTAAATAGCATCACAGGTGCATACATACTAATTCCTCATTTAAATAAACCAAATCATCTATAAAGATTAAAACAATTCCAAGCCATAAAAGTCTCCTGCACACCCAATTATGTAGGCTTAGGGAAAGAACACAGTATTTTGATCATCTGAACGGTGATGTTTATAAATGGCAGCACAAGACTCATTTTGCACTTTAATTGCACCCCTACCTGCTGTTAATAGAATTTAAAATAAGTACAAGTTGTCTAGAAATATTGTGATTCAAAGTCCAATTAAATGTAATCACTTGGCAGGGGAAAAATGACACCAAGTATTAAAACCTCTTCCAAACTGCTTTTCCAGATTTTATTTGTCATAGTAATAGTTTAATGCCATAGAGTCAAAGTGACAACAAGAGCCTAACATTGGCTTATATGCTCTATTGCACACAGAAAACACCATGTTAAAGAGAATATTATTATGGTTGTAAAGTCCAGATTGCTTATGCGACCTTAATTTGCCTCCACATATGGAAATGGATTACAATATGGTTTTAATTGTATGATTGCCTGCACTAGATACGGGTGAAGTCATGTTCTTCTAGTGGGAAGTGCCAGGCAGCGTTAATAATAGAACTAGTGGCATCATCTGTAATGATCATCATCTCCACTTCATCAACTGAGTCAGAGAAGTAAAATGACTTCTCCAAGATGAGGAAGATGTGTATACAATAGGCTGGGCCTTAGGAGCTCTGGGTTCAAATCTCAGTCCTGCCACAGATTTACTGTGTGACCTTTGGCAGGGCACATGGCTTTCCTGTCTCTCCGTTCCCGGTTTTGCTTGTTTGGAATTAAACTCTTTGGGGGGCTTTCTCTTCCATGCCTAGAGCTGTGCAAGCTCTGGATGCTTTCATAATATAGATATAATATTATCACAAAGACTCTGTCAAAGCCAGCTTTGGAGCACTTGGTTTCCAAACCCCTGCTCTGACCACAAAGCTAGGCTTCTTGCTTTCTCATGCTCTAAGAGAAATGGGTTGGCATGGGATCCCTTGGATAGTGACTAAGAGGGCAGGAAATAAAATCCATATGCATGTGTCACTGTTCTTTAGTCAGAGGTACAGCATTAGTTCAGCTCAGGGAGTGTTCACTTAATGCTTTGTACTAAACGCATTTAATCTCAGACCTGGATTTTACAGACGAGCTCTCGACAGGAATTCAACAGCCCTGGTTGTGGTGAACAGCATCATCCTGCCCACTTGTGAGTAACCACTGGAGGAGCCGAGTTGTTTCCAGAGTCACTTCGCAGGCCAAAGCTAGAGAGCCATTTATGACCCACTAGCCTGTTCCAGTTTTTTATCCTGAACTCCACATTTCATCTTACTGGCTTGAAATCCACTCTCCCGGCTTGTCCTCCCTACCCTGGCAAAGCTGAAAGGCTGTGGAAAATCCTGCTCCTTCCCAACAATTCAGTCTGAAATTTCAGAAAGGTCTGTAGCTAGGTATCAGGTAGGGGTTGGGACTAGTCAGGAAGTCCAGCTCGTTTCTAGTTTCTCCAGATGGGGAAGGATCTAGTCCACCAGCTGGGGACCTATGGATCTACATGAGCAGGTTCTTCAGACAGGGAGGGACAATAAAGTCCTACCTACACTGCACTGTGGGCCTCCTCACGGCTTCCTCTGTCAACAGAGGTTGTCCCCAGAGAGCAAAGAAACTCACAACACTGGGAACTAACCAGCAGAGGGTTTCCAAGCTTCCCCAGCTGGGAAGGAAGAGGATGTGCTCTTTCCTTTCAGGAGCCCTTCCTGATTATGCTCCCAAACACTTCCCTGACCCTGAGTCTCATGCCAGCTGTGGTTGCCTAAAAGGCAGGAAGCCTTATAGATATGAAACTTCCTTCAGGCCTCCTGGTAAAGCTGCTCCAGTCTGCAACTGCAGCTTCTGCTGTTAAAGATCCCCAGGCAGCAGCAGGCATGCTGGGATGTGTGCCCCAAAGCTCACTGCTCTGTCCCAGACCCTTTCAATACCTTCATTTTACCTAAGAAGCTGATGCAGAAGGTAGGTCAGAATATATGATCACGCTATGAAAGAAGGAGCAGCAGCAACAGTGAAGGTATTAGGAGAAGCTGCAATTCCAGTTAGGTCTCAGGCTGGAATAGCAACTGGAAAGGGGACTGCCTCTTGTGTCTTTAAGCAGGCTGGCAGTAGCAGAGGCAGTAATTAATCCCCTTGTCTCCTTTAGAACAAAGAGCTTCCTCTCCTTCTAATTGCTAGCCGGTATCAGCTGCTTTCTCTTATTACCTGGCACACAGTGAATGGCTGCTCCTTGTGTATGGATCCTTATTAAGGTCCACAGGACTGAGAGCTGGATATCTGGGCAGGGGTAAGCTCCAGGAGGTCAGATCTGGCCTGCCCTGTGAACCCAGCCCAAACCCTATGCATTTTACTTCCCCTTTTCCCAGCTTGAGCACTTTGAGGTCTTCTCCTCCCAGCCTGAAACACCTGAAGTCCTCTGATGGAAGAGGCCGTGTTATTTGTACTGTTGTAGAAACTACAAGGTAGGGAAACCTGCAATATGGGGGCATGCTCTGTGTCTGCGACCTCCAGAAACAGATATAATGCAGCTTCTTTAGTGCTTTAACAGAGCCCAAGGAGGTGTAGAAATGCCCTGAAAGTGCCCTTCAAGGACCAAGGTCCTGTTGTATTAGACAGTGTACGTGCATATCATAAAAAGTGGCTCCCTGCCCCAAAGTGCCTACAGTTGTACAAAGGACAGATATGATAACTGTTTAACTGATCATCAGTACTACTTTATCACAGCTGTCAGTGCTGAACATCAACATCCGGATGCAAGTAAGCACACAGCCTGCTGGGAAGAACAGCTGCAGTCAGGAATCCTTATCAAAGCAGTGACATCCATAATTGCTGAGCTAACAAAATCCCTCGCTCTTTGGGGGACAGTTTTCCCTGTAGTCCAGATGCAATGATACCACCATGCTGCCAGGTATGCCTGTCTTGCAGCTTTGAAAGATCATTCTTTGCTGTACAACGGTAACCCTTCTGTCACTGATAAAAAGATAGTGAAATAATAATGCCTATACTCACTTAACCACTAGGCCTTGAGGGTCAAATGCATTGAGAAAGAGAGATTTCTAGTCCTGTATTGCTTCAGGTATCTCTCTAATCTATTGAGGGATTTATGCTGCCCTTTTTCTGAGGTGCTGTGTCTTGGAGTTAAAGAAATGGCCATAAAATGCTGCATAGGGAAAAGAAAGGAGATTGTTGGCTAACCTAGACTTGTCATGTTTACTATTTAAGAAAGCAGAGCATTTACTCCGGTGATTTCCAACTTGCGAGTTCATTTAAACTGACCTAATCTCAATGAGATTAAATTGACCTATTCTCATTCACTGACACAAAGGTGATTTTGTGAATAAGGAACTGAGCTGTTACTCAGGAGATCTAAATTCAATTCCTGGCTGTGCTACAGGCTTTCTTGATGATCTCAGGGAGGTCACTTAAGCCCTGATTCAGGAAGCATGTGTTTACAGACTTCAGTGCTGTGTTGAACAGGAACGCCTCTTTGAATCAAGGCAGACAAGGTTATTTGGGTAGATGTGATGTCTTTTATTAGACCTATTAAATAGTTGGAAAAATTGTTCTTTGCAAGCCTTCCAGTACAAACACCCTTCTTCAGGCACAGGGAGCGTATGTTGTTGCTGTGTGCGCTCTCCTGGGTGGAATGGGAGCCAGTATGCAAAATGCAGGGCTGTGAAAATGCACATGCATAGCAGTGAGGCTCAGAGGCCCTGTGAGACCATAGGTGTGAGACAGGTGGTGGTGGGGATTTGAACTGGTGATGGAATGCAGCTGGTAAAATGCAGACGCTCTGTTTGCTGGGGTTATCAGATGGGAGGGAGATTATAATGTGCCATCAATCCAATGTCTACATTTAGTTCATGATGTTTTGCATCCAGTAGATTTTATGAAGTGAAGTTTGGAGGCTCGTCCTACAAAAGGTGTTTTGTAAATTCCCTTGGAGGATTAGAACTGAGAGACGAGGGAGAGTGGTTATCTTGAGAAGTGTGCGCCCATAGGTCGTTGGGTATTTTTGCCTTTGATAAATTTCCGTGTGCGTTCGTTCTGGTACACGGCTCTCGTTTGGTTTCTCCTACGTGTTTTCCATCAGGACATTTAGTGCACTGGATGAGATGTATAACATTTCTGGAGGTGCAGGTGTAAGATCCGGGAACAGTGGTGGTTCTGTTGCAGGGTGTAGTTATTGTGGCATTGTTGGCGATGTGCAGGTTTTACACTTCTTGTCCCAGCATGGTCTGGATCCATTCGGTGCACTTTGGGCCATAGGAAGTTTGCTTCTGGTGATGAGGTTGGCAAGGTTCAGTGCTTGCTTAAAGGCTAGGATGGGCGGTTCTGGGAAGAACTTTTTAAGAATTAAGTCATCTTTAGTATGAGTTGCGATTCTTTGAGGATTTTCTGTATGGGTTCCCGGGAAGGGTGGTATGTCATAACTAATGGTGTGCGATTCATGGGGTTTTCTTTCTGTGCTGCAGCAACCGGGTGGGTCTTTCAAAAGGTATGATCCATCTCTCTAGAGGAGTATCCTTGTTGGGTGAAAGCCCTTTTGAGATTTGTGAGGCTACAATTGCAGGTATTCTCAGTGCAAATTCAGTGGTATTGGGGGGGTTGGCTGTATCTTATAGCTTTCTTGGTAGTTTAGGGTAATTGTTGGTTCTGTGTAGATATGTATGTTGGTCCATGGTCTTTGAATTGAGGTCTGTCTCTCTGCCTCGGTTCCCCATCTATAAAATGGAGATGATCATTCTTCCTTCTACCCACCCCCCACTTCTTCCTTCCTGTCTACTTAAACCATAAATTCTGGATCAGGGACTGATTCATTGTGTGAGATACAGTGCCTAGCTAGTGGAGCCCACATCCGAATTAGAGGTGTCATCATAATGCAAGTAGTAACAAGCCACACATTTATTATTATTATTATTATTACCTGGACTGCATCAAGCTCAGTAGTACCCATAGTGGTTCAAACATAGTGTGAGGTCAGTGGGATTAGGAATGAGAAGATCTGTATGTAGACAAAAATGAATCTACTTGCATGTTAAGTGTACTCGGAGGAAAAGTAAATAAGGGTTGAAGGAAAGACTATTTGTGAGTAGAAAGGTGATCTAGTCCTACGAGTTAAGGCTAGATTCCAATCCCATTCATACATGCATCAGTGAGATCATACTCTGAAGCTTTCCAGGTGGCCTTGGGCAAACCATTTAACTGCTTTATCTGTCATCTGTGAAGGGAAGACTAATTAAACTTGATTAATAAGTTCTGTTTACATGTTATTTTTATACACAATTAACTCTTCTTGCTCCATGGATGCCCAGCTGCTGTAATGTACTAACAGCACCATAAGCAGTCGTCTCTCTGAGGCAGACTAGTGCAGGGCAGCCCGGGACTGAGGAACTACAAAGTGCTTCACTGGCAGCTGAAGTTTTGGGCCTGTGAGCCTTTCACGTTCTTAGTTACAGAGATGCAAAGCCACTGCCTCCTCTGGGGCTGCACCTACCAGGATAAGCCCTATTCCTGCACTGTGCCCTTTCAGTTCTTCTTGAAGCTTTGCATTAGAGTAGACCACACATCCGTGATAAATTCAGCGAGCGACGTAGCATTGACTGACACTTGTAACTTCAGACCTGTAATGAATCTGGCTAGCTTATCAAGAACCTGTGACAGAGCTACACTGTTCTGCATCAAGCAGGCATGGGTTAAAGTTTTTTCACTTCAGTGTTAGCTAACATCCTGGAGAGAAAATATATTGGTTCAATGCCATTACTTTAATTGAATTGATCCTCTGCAGATGCTGTTACAAGGAGGCTGATGAAAGATGGCAAGTGAGACTGTATTTCCACATTCTGGTCACATACAATAGAGCGGAGTACAAGTACATTGATGTTAGCCTGTGTATTCCTCTTCTCCCCAAGATCAGCCCCCAGGGTCTCTTAAGAACTCGTAGACCATTAAAAGGCAACATCAAACAATGTCTCTTCAATTTAAACTAAGACAGAAACTGGAGCATAGTGTTGAAACTCAGCTGAGAGCTGCTTAGACATTATATAAAGAGTTCATTAGAGAAGTTGCCAGCCTAACAGCAACTCTTAGATATTTCATGTGGTTCCAGAGACCAAAAAAGGTAGAAAAATAAGAGGAACGCTCTTATGAACAGTGTTTGATTGTTGTACCTCCAGTACAAAGTGACCGACTCGACTCTGAGTCAACCTCACATGTTTGATTTGGTTTACACCTAATCAGTGTGTGGATAAATAGCAAAGCCTTTCACCGGAAATTCCTAAACTAATTTATTTGGAAAGGCAAGGGGAATGCCATTTTAGTTCTAAGAAATAGTGATTAAATAAAGATATCAATAGATTTCAGATTATTCTTTTTTGGAGCCAAAAGTGCCTGCTTGTTGATATGCATTGGTGGCTTCTCAGTGTAGTGACATGTTTTACAAGATTTTAAAGACCTTACACTGGTGTTTTGATCCTAGATGCCTTTAGCCAGAGCTGTGAATAATTTGTTTTTTTGTGCTGGAGAGAATGTAGGGAAGGTTTGACCATGAATTATGCCCCCACTGGGCACTTTTCCTCCCTCTGCGACACAGGGACACTTGATGAGAGGAGATCCTCAGTGGCTGTTTGTTTTATAGAGGTCTAAATCGTTCCCCACCCCCAGCCTTCTTAAAGCACCACCTCCCAGTGACTGACCAAGTCAAACACATTTTGAGGGCTAGATTGGTTTTTGCAGCATTTCTTCTGCACAGAGAAGCAACGTGAAAACCATGGCCATGTCAGTATTCCTGCAAATGTGCCCCCTTGCTGTACCTTAACACAGGGACCTAGCACAGCATAGGAGAGCCTGCAGACAGTGAATGCTTTGTCTACCTCTGTGGTCCCAGGCTGGGATGCTGCATCTAAGCGTTTAACCATCAGATGCGGTAATTACTTCCCCAGGGTGGGTCCCGCGTGCCAGGCACCAGGAAAGAACATGGTGTTACATGGAAACAGGAGTGGCAAATCATCGTTTAGACTCTTAAGTTGAAATGACTGCTACTAAAAGTTGCTGATTTTAAATTGTCTAGTAACATTTGTCCCTCTAGATCTGTGGGTCGTGCAACTGCATTTGGTTGCAAAAGCTATGAAAGGAAGTCAATTTTAGTGCATGCTAAATATAACGAGCCATATCCTCAGTGGTGTAAATCAGTATTGATCCATCAGCATTAGCAGCACAGCCTTGTCATTTTACATCATCTGAAAATCTGACTATGGATCTTCAGCAGCAGTGTGCAGTATTAATTAAGGGTCCAATCTTGATAAAAATTGTGTGTCCCCAGCTCTAACTTCAGTTCTGTGCTAGATCAGGCCCCAGGAGCCTACAGTTAATGCTACGATCCGGCACTTGCCCCAGATGAAAATGAACCAACTGGTATCGATTTGTCACAAACAGAAGTTTCCCCCTGCACTGCCCATAAATCTGATATTCTAACATCCTCTGATTTAATAAGTAAACACTTCTGAAGATGGGGTAATAAAATAATCACAAGCAAGCTCATTGTAGGGTGTTAGGGGATGGATCTAGCCAAAATGCCTTCAGTTTAGCAAATGTGTCTGGGTGGGATACCAGGTATACTGGAGCTTCTGGGATTTCTCGCTGGGAGGGTGATAGTTTAAATTACAAAGAGGAAACCATTGCAGCAGGGTGTGGGGGGACCTGTCTGCAGGGAACAATACTTACTCTGAAACTGCTGCCTTTTTTAGAGAGTTCTTAAGGGATTTCTGCAGCTTGAAGGTGATGTGTTAACCTCAGACCAAGTCTGAAGTTAGCAGTTGAAGAATGCTTCTGTTTTTAAACTGTGAGAGGGTGTGTGAGTCAGTGTTTAGTGCAACAGATTGTGACCCTGACTAGAATACTGCCTTTAACCACACTGTGGCCTTGGCCAAGATGCTCTATCCTGTCTCTTTGCTTTATTATACCCAGCTTTAAAACAAGTCTAATAATGATTCCCTCATTCACAAGAGTGCAGTGATGCTTGTAAGAATGTAGAAACTGCCAGACCAGATCAGGCTAGCGGTCCAGCTAGTCCACTACGTATCCTGTCTCCACCAGCAGCTGCTAATAGGTGACCCAAAGGAAGAGCAATAAACCCTTACAATAAATAGTTTTGGAGCAGTCTGGGCATGGAGACAGCTCTTAATTCTACCAGTTAGTGACTGGTGTTCTGATACCTTCCAAACCTTTTTTATTTTTAATCTTTCCTTAATTTTCTCAAAAGGGCTGAGGTTGTCAAAAGAGCTGGAGGGAGTTAGAAATCCATACTCCAGTGAATTTCAAGTAGACTTGGGTGAGTAACTCACTAAAGTACCTCTGAACACTGTCTATAGATATTGATTTTTGTTTTTTTTTTTAATGTTTGGGTTCAATATGGAATTAAATCCCAGTGTCTGAGTGTGCACGGACGGGGGGTGGAGGTGGGGGTTGCATTCCTTTCATTTCCAGCTGCTTTTCAGATTCAAATAAATGTGAAGATGGAGAAAAGTGAAGCTATGGAACATTGCACTTACTGCTCCGTAGAATGGAAATCCCGCGGCGGTATAATGGGAACATGAATGGCCTGGTAGTCTGAGCCTGCAAATAACGGCCAGGAATTCCTGTGTTCTGATTCTCAGGCTTGGGCACCAATTCCCTCTTACACTGTGAATAAATCACTTCACTTTCCTGACTCATTTCTTGTCATTGCAGAATTTGCATACTTCCTTCCCCATAGATGGTCATGAGGATTACTTATATATTTTTGCCATGCATTTGGCAGGTACATTTTAAGCATTATTTTTAGTACGGAAACCTTTGAACATAAGACATCCACCAATTATAGAAAGAGGAAACGCCCCAAAGCTTTCATGATTAAAAAAAATATTATGAACCTCATTAAAGAAGGTGGCTTCCTTCTACAGCAAAGGACAAAGGTTCAGAAAGAGAGAGGAAAAGCCTACAACTGAAAGAGTTTAAAGCAGGGGTGGGCAATTATTTTGGGCAGAGGGCCACTTACTGAGTTTTGGCAAGCCATCGAGGGCCACATGACAAGTAGCCAGGGGCAGATAAATATTAATTCTATACATTTTAGGGGCCCTCCAGGCCGGACAAAACGGCCTGGTGAGCCACGTTTTGCCCACCCCTGGTTTAAAGGTATACCAGAAATTAGGCTAGGCTAATGCAGCTGGACAGAAATAAACAGCTCACTAACGCCCCTGCCAGCCAATACCCTCCCACCCCCCTCTTTTAACAGAAGAAATTCAGTGGTGACGAATAAAAATGGACTTGGCAGAGGCAAGAGCTCGCTTCGACCGCTGGAAACACGGGTGCGGCGTGCTACGGGCCCGGACCTCACGGATGAACCTCTGTCCTCCTGGGCGGCTCTGCGGGATCCCGGTTTCCGCGTGTTCAGGAAAGCAGGTAGCACCTGCCGGCTCTTACGAGAGCTCGACTTGGACCCGATGTGTCACTTGGAGACGTTTTTTCTGCTCTGGTGGAAAACGACGCGTTCCTTTGCTACGGACGAGGCCCCTCGGGACGGCAAGGACTCGCTCTGCGCTCCCTTTGACTCGCAGGACGTATTCGACGCGTGCGGTTCTCGCCTCTGGGCTGGGACCGCCCGTTCGGACGGCGTCTTCGCGCGGTCGACGTGTTCGTTCATCCTCTCCGTTCGCGGCGGCTCTCCAGACGGTATCTGCTTTCCGTTCGTATTAATCCTGACTTAACACCGGCCTGCGCTGTTTTAGTGTCACGAATCACGCTCGTGATGTATTTTGTGCTGTGCCAAGAAAGGGGCACCCCTGAACTCAATGACCGGGGCAGCGTCTCGGCCCCAGCCTGGTTTCCGGGACCTTCCTGAATCCCTCTCGAAAGGGCCTCGGGAAAAGGAGGAGGTCGGCGACTATCACTAAGACCCAGGCATCTTTTGGAGTCATAAAAGCCTCTCTGTCTGCAGGCAGCCTGCCGGCCTCGCCGCCTGCGGCCGGCCCACGCCCACGCCGGCTATTTCGGTGACTGCAGCCCTTATAAAGTGACTAGACGGGAAAAGGAAAAAAAAAAGGCAAGCTGTTTGGGGTTTTTTGGGGGTGTTTTTTGTAATGTCTGGTTACCTAACGCCTCTGCAGGAGGAGAAACGCTCCACCCTGACTCAAATCAATCCCTGCCTCCCTGCCTGCCAGCAGCATTTCCCCGCCCTGAGGCAAAGGGCCCTTTGTGGGCCCCTGGCTGAGGGGGCAGTGGCACAGGGGAGGAGGAGGAGGAGGAGGAGGAGGAGGGTGGGTTTCCTGGCGCAGCGCGGACACGCGAGGCCAGGCCGGCGGCTGCTCCGCTCCGCTCCGCTCCGCTCCGGGGGGAGCCTGAGGCGCACAGAACCGTCCAGAAGCGGGGGGGCGAACGACCCCTCGAGTCCGTTACTCGGGCCCCGCCCCCTCCAACCGCCTCTCTGGCCCCGCCCTCTCCCATACAAAGCGCGGCCCCGCCTCCTCTATAAAAGGCGCAGCTCTCAGGCCCCGCCCAGGGGAGCGTCCCGCCGGCGGCTAGCGCCGCCGCCCGCAGTCGCTGTCCGGGCGGGCGTGGGAGCAGAGCAGCATGGCGTTGTCGGTGCCGGTGAACGGGCTGGAGGACGGCGACAAGGAGCCGCTCATCGAGCTCTTCGTCAAGGTAGGAGGCGGGGCGCGCAGCGACTTGAATCCGCCGCGGTTTTACCTCAGCGGCCCCTCCGCGAGCGCGGGCCGCGCCTGGATCCTCCCTCGCCTCGAGTTTGGGGGAGAGGCGTTCTCCTCAGCTGCGGGAGGGGCCATGCCCCGGGCACCCCCCCCCTCTCCCCCGGCAAGTCGCCCTTCTCTGGGCTGGAGCAAAGGGCCGCAATCGGGACGTCCCACCCATCGGGGGGGCAGCAGCGCCCTAGGGTCTCCCTACGCCGTCGGGGGGGATGTATTTAATGGATATTTGGTTTAAAGGGTGTTTGCTGTCCAAGAAACGAGAGAGCGGCTGCTGCTGCAGGTATGCGGTAAGCAAAAAGCAGGCTCCGTCTTCAGAAACAGAGAGAGACAACTTCTGTGCCTCAAACGCACCTCGGGTCGGACCGAAACGCGGGAGAGAAAACCGCCTCCCGCCCGCTCCCTGGTTGTGTTAAGCGCCCGGCTCGTCCCACAGACGAGGAAGGAAGCATGTGGCGATGTGTTGCGTCTCCCTCCATCGCATCCTGTCGGTGCCATCTGGCTCGCGAGTGTTTTTGCATTTGTATGATGCAGTGTTTTGGGTTCCCCCCCGCAGCTGTTTGGCGACGCGGCCTCTTTCTTCCTTCAGCAGCGAGAAATAAATACAGCGCGCGTCTTTTTTTTTCCCTCCGCGTTAAACACGGGGCAGACTCGTTAAGGAAAAATACCTTGGAGGGTCCGGCTCTTAACGGGTTTCAAGCCTTTCAAAGCAGGTGTCTGGACATTGCAGTGGGAGAGGAGTTAAAGCTCTTCAGCCGTGTTTTGGGAATTGACCGCGCTAGCCCAGGTGGCAGAGTTGTGATCGGGAAACTCGTGTTAATTCTTCTTGCGTTTTGCAGCAGTTTTATTTATTATTTGGTACACTCAACATGACAGATTTGTCCCCTCTGTGTTTTGAGAGGGAAGGGTGTTTTGTAGCATCTTTTATCGAAACAGCTGCATAGTTTGGGGAGAGATTGGCCCAAGCCTTTGGGCAGATGGTGTCCTTGGTCTCCCCCCGCTGTAGTTCAGTAAAAGATGCTACAAAACACATTTCCTCTTGTACGTCTCCTGGCCCATTGACTAGTACAAGAGCACTCCAATCCTCTACGTCAGCGGTTCCCAAACTGACAGGCTGTACACCACCAATTTAAAGTGATACAGCCTTAAAAGTACCACCAGCAATTTTTTTCAGTTGAATCTTAAGTACCATCAGCAAATTTTTTGTCGTATAAAGTAATTATTATAAACCTGTTTTAACTTATACCGCTGGTGGTATGCATGCCACAGCTTGGGAACCGCTGCTCTATGATGTGGAAGAGGACCCAGTTCTGTGGAGGTGAAGATGGTAGCAGACTTCAGAGAAACTTTTGCAGCAGGTGATTGCTGATTTGTGCGTCTGTCTTGTCAAAATGTTTTAAATCCTAGAAGCAAAGGTTCTGTATCAGGGTGGGCAATTATTTGTGCTGGAGGGCCACTTAATGAATTTTGGTGAGCTATTGGGGGGAGGGGAGGGCAGAAGGAGGAGGAGCAGCAGCCCGGTTGACAGCAGTCAATCCTATCCGGCCTGCCAGCCACCTCTGGGGACCTGAGGAGGGAGGCCTGCACCCTGCACTTCTCCACTGAGCTGCAGCTGGGGCTGGGCTGGGCTGGGCTGTGCAATGTACAGACTCCTCCACGCCCCGCGTTCATCCTCGGGCTTTTGGTAGGGGCGGCCGGCAGGCTGGATATGGCCAGTGGGTCATATTTTACCCACATGTGCTCTCTACGCTTACATTTATATATTTTTATTTATTCATTCATTCATTCATTTATATAAGTACAGTAAAAGCTCCGTTAACTGTCACCTTACAAGCTGGCATGTTCCATTAACCGGCATGCTGGCTTGTAAGGTAAAGTGAAACTGGAAGTGCCCACCATGGCACTTCCAGTTTCTCCAAGCCCCCACAGCCTGAGGCAAAGCAGCCTGTGCTGCTGAGCCCCCGCAGCCCAGGGCATAGCAGGCTGCATGGGGCCCCCCTCCCTGTCCCTCAAGGCCCATGGAAGGGTCCGCAATACCTCAGGAGGGGCAGCGACGCAGCAGGAGAAGCAGCAGCCCAAACAGGCAAAGACATCTGTTTGGGCCTCTCAGTTAACTGGCATATTTTGTTATCCTGCACTGCCCTCCCCTGCCCCCACCCCCTGTTCCCCATGGGTGCCAGATAATAAAGCTTTTACTGTATATGAAATCGGTTAAAGTGTAGATTATTTATACATACAGTATTAGGTACAGTTGTCCATAATGTTGGTTTGTGGTAATACTCAGGTGAGGATTTGGGACCTGTTGACTGGGACAGACTGAACTCAACACAGAATAGATTTTTCAGAGTTGCCCAAGTGATCTGGGAGCACAGATCCTGTTGAAAGTCAGTGCTCTTGAATAGTCTCCAATGGCTTCTATCCCAAGGAACCTATAATTGAAGATACGTGTACAAGCAGTATGTCAGATATGTATGGACATTTTTGTCATGACACTCATCTGCTAGCCTAGGTGCCTTAGATAAATAATGCAAAAATAGAACCAGATCCTCCAGGGAAAACTTCATCCTGGTCAAGTCAGTGTGTGGGGTTTTTCTTTATCATGTCCCAAGCTCTTCAGATATACACATACACTTTCTGCTGTGTTGGCATGTTAATTATATTAATCTGCCCTGAAGTTGATTATTAGTTGATTATCTGACTTTTTAATGGAGACTAGGACAGAGTTCTTGAGGAGGATTTGAGCGAGAAAGGTGCGGTTTTGTGGAGAAATTTGAGGACATTACATACATAAGAAATGGTAACGAAGTCACAGAGGGATCTGTATGAAACGCATGTTTTCTATGCAGTTGCTGCGTATCAGGGAGGATGCTGAAACATTTGCAGTAACTTACTATTTATTTCTCTTTTCTCTAATACAATATGTTCATTGCATGACACTATATGTTATATAGTTGTATGTGGGATGTGCAATGCACTGTTTGTAGGAGAGGAGAGAGATTCCTTTCCTCCCTCTTTGTGCTGATGAATGGATCCAAAAAAAATCTTGGCTCTGTAGCCTGTTCCACAGGGTAAGTACATCAGTTTTCCTGGGAACCATATCCTTTTGGTTATTGCTTGGAAGAGAAACTGGTGTGTAGAAAATAGCAGGATGGTTAAGTGAAAACTAAATAGCTTGTACCAGGGGTGGGCAAAATGTGGGCCGGATGCGGCCCACCAGGCCACTATCCCGCTGACAGGGCCCCTTAAATTTTCTAATTTTTTTTATATTTAGCTGCCCCTGACTACCTATCATGCGGCCCTTGATGGCTTGCCAAAACTCGGTAAGTGGCCCTCTGCCTGAAATAATTGCCCACCCCTGGCTTGTACTCTTAAGGACAGGCACCTACTTCCTAGCTAATCCCGAGTGGTCAGAATGTGGAGTTCTAACATCAGGCGTTGTGCTCGATGGAGTGAGGCGCAGGGGACAGGGTGTCGGGAGATGTGGGCTGTCTGTGCAATAGATAAAAATAAAAACCAAAAGCAAACAAAACATATTGTATGCTATATAAAACTGAAAGGCTGCACAGGATAGGGAGCATAGGTAATTGCTCTTCAAAGCGAGCATTTAGGTCTGTGGTTTCTACAGTGCAGTGTTAGCCAGTGAGGCTCTTAATATAGTGGTAATGGAAAGACTTTTGACCAATCAAAAAGTCTCATTCATGAAGTTGGTGTCAACTGCCAATGGCTGAAGTGTGGTAACTGTGATCTTGGTAGAAAGGATTGCAGCAGACGGGCTAAACTAAGACAGAGTTACACATTGAAGCCTTAGAATCAAGCCTAAGAAGCGTGAGATTTAGTGTCTGGATTCCCAAAATTTTGGTCTTAAAACACGTTGCTGGTTTGTGATCAGTGATAGAACTGTCTGAGGTAAATGTGCACACATGTTTCTGTCATATATGTAACAAAGAGCTTTTAGTGTAATCCTAATAATTGAATTTTGTCTGAAACAACTGGTTATCCTGGGGCCTGTTGTAATTCCTGTTTGCTGCCTCTTTGCTAAAATATATGCAAAACAAGCACTGGGTATGTAGACAGGCAAATACATTTCATAGTGCAAAACTGCGGAATAATGCATGGTTGCATTTTTAGGATGTATGCTGGTGGTCTCTGGTAATGAACAACTTCAGCAGTTGAATTTTGTCTTTCATTAACCTCACTGGTGGGCTGCCTGCAGCCTTTTTTAACTTACCAATGCAAATATTTGCCAAGGCTTTTTCTGTAAGAGCTATTAGGAAGAACTAGTGATGTATCTGACTTCTCATGTGCTTTCAGCATAGCTTCCTAGTATGTTTACATGTATTATTGATAAGGGAGGTCTGCTTCTATTGTCTAACTGGAATATTTTAAAACACCCAGGTGGCTTCTTACAGTAGCAAAGACTGAAATGAATGTGAGATCATGCACAGCAGCTCGGGCAGTACAATTTGATTAGAATTCTAATAAAACAGCAGACGGACATCACCTTGTCTTGATTTTTGCCTTTTAGTAAAAAGTGTTAGTAGGGTGTTTATGTAGCTGAATAGAAGCACTCATCTGTGAAGCCAGAGGACACGGCACGCAACTTCTTGAAGGGTTTCTTTAAGATATTTACATGAGAGTGGTGGATGAAGGCTGCCCAAAGTTCAACCCACCGTGTTTTAGAGGGTGGCCTCTGACTGCATTCTTTCTGTAACAGCAGGGTGAGGATGGAGCCTATCAACAAGTGAAGTGCTAGGGAACTTGATAAAGAATTCTTAATCATTCCTATATGTTTTAACATGACATGCCAATAAATAGGGTCAGTGTGTATTCATCTTCCCTGGAAGATTCTAATATGGGGCATTCCATCTCTCTCTTCTCTTTTTCTTCACTTCAAATGAAAATGAATGGAAATGTATGTTATTTGTAAACTAGGTATAGCTTTCTTGCAGTCTGTCAGTTAGGCCTGCCTGGCAAATTTAGGCACCCCTTTTCAAAACAAGTAATCCTGTAGGCTGCATTTAAGCATGGTGAGTTTGAAGTGCTCCAAATTGGAGCATTTCAAATGCATATCTGTCCATATGCATAGGTTCTATCGTGCAGGCTTTCTGTTTGTCTCAAGGCGACTTAAAATGTGTTCAAGGATAGCTGGATTTCAGCCGTGGCCTGGACCCACAGACTTTGAATATAAAGGTGGATGGCCTTGTGTGCCTCCAGAGGGTATGGGTCTTGGGTATGAGGGTTGCAGAACAGGAGCAATGGGGACAGAACCTGGAATGCTGTGAATTGCCATAATTTTCTACTTTGGACAAGGCCACACATTGTGCCAGCATACTCCCAGTTTCTTAGCTCAGTGGAGATGAAAGAAAATGAGGCTTCATACTGGAGAAGCTCTTTAAGATCTTTTTATGCAGTGCAAAGGCATATTATCCTGAATTACCTGTCTGGGGGATAAACTAATAACCCAAACAACTTGCTTAACCAGAGACCTCTAAAACTCTTGAGTAATAGAATGAATGTGTGTGAAGCTGCTAAATCTTGTTTTTGTTGGCTTGGTGTGTGAGGCCTTGCAGTCCACTTGATGGCATTTCTGCTTTTTTTATGTCTATAAAACAATGGCTTTTGAATGCTGCAGATAATTCAGAAACTTGAAGGCATGTTCTAGATATCAGTGGGCAGAATCCTACTATTGATGTTGGAGAAAATTGCGAAAGCACATGGGATGAATGTAGCTCCTGCCATCTGGTGAGCAGAGCCACTGGTTATAAGCACCTCTACAGTAATGTATAGATCAAAGTACTGGCTGACATCATTGAAAACCTTCCAGAGTAACAATAGCCCTTTGTTATCTCAGTCTGTCCTTCTAATGGAGTTTTATATGGAAAGGATAAATAAGGGCGGGGAAGGGAAGGGGAGACTGGTCCAGCTGCAGATGCTCTGAGTGGGTGGGAAATGCAATATTGGTGTGAAAAGATACATAATCCTGGCATGGAGATGGCATGGGAGGGGTGAGTGCATAGGAGGAGTTTCAGAAAGCCCCTGAATTAGATCGTGGGACAGGCACATGAGACATGGGGAGAACAAAGAGGTAGGTAAAACTCGCTGCACACACCAGCACAAGCTCTGTCTGCAGAAGCAGCGATGCTTGTGTCCTTTAAATGTTAAAAAGGGACAAATTGGTGTTTGAGATGCCTTGTAGAAAAGGTTCTGCCAGCCTTCATCTGAACTGGATTTTCACTGAGGTTGTCAACCATAGAAATACCTTGTGTCCAGGGTGGATAAAAATCAACAATTAAAAAAAAATAGGATTTTTGTATTTAAATCAGATGTTTTCTGTTTTATTTAATCATATTTTTGTTGGGGTTTTTTTGTTAACATGCTTAAAAAAAACCAACCCTATATAAAGATAGTTTTAATTTAAAACATGTTAAAGCTCAAAGATCACCATGGAATAAGGGTTATAACGTCTAATTATATACTATTTGAGATGATATATTCATGTAACCTTTTTAGAAAAGTTTTATAAGTAGGTCACAAGAGGCTATGGATTATATTAGAGGCCCAATCTTACGGGGTTCTCAGAGGCTACTCCATAGATTAGTAAAGATTAAAGAAAACCACTCTACCCAACAGGACTCGGTGCTCAGTCTAGAAGATCCCATTAAGCATCTCTGTGATGCTTAGTTTTAGTCCTCAAACTGTGGATTTGTGTCTCCAGAGATAACATCCTTGTTAAGCAATATATGGAGATGAGAGAGAACAGATCTGATTACTTACCCATCAGCCCTCTTGTCTCTGCAAATTTGTGTATACAGTCAAGCCCTTACCTTTCTCTAAAAGTACAACATTTCAAGAAGTTAAATGAATAAAGGATATCAAATAACAAGAATGCACTTTTTGTAGAAGTCAGTCATTAAATCAAGGCTTCCAGACCAGTGATTTAAATCAATTTGATTTAAATCAAGTCCACCCTGCTTGTGTCTAATCTGGTAAATTATTGAAGGGTGGGGTGTTACATACTGGGGTTAGCAGGGAAGGTTAGGAGCAAGTAGTTTGATGCCTAGTTTAATTTAAAAAAGGGAGGGTGCAGATCTAAATGCTGCATAGTCTGGTTTAAAGTAAATCCTTATGAATATCTTTTTCTCAGACTCTTTTCTGTGCTACCGTGACAGATTCTAATAATGTACAAGTAAAATGTATTATTGGGTGCTTACTCGCTTGTGGTTGACATGCTAAAAATTGTTAGCATTGTGGTCTACATCTAAACTATTTAGAAGATGACTTACATTGAGTTTAAAATAATATGTAAACACTTGAGAATTTTTTGGGTATCTCTTCCATTAAGGCAAGGAAATTCTTTCTTTTGAACAATCTTTCTAAACCAGGGGCAGGCAAAATATGGTTCATGGGCCGGATCCAGCCCGCAGGTGCCCATCAACTAACTGTATCCCACCCAGCCCACGTACTTTGCTCCCATCTGGTGAGCAGAAGGGCTCAGCCCAGCCAGCACACGCATCTTCTGGGCAGGGCTGCTTCTGCCACTGCTGCAGCTGCTGAGGCACCTGCTTGGCTTCCTTGGCCTCCAGCAGCTCCTCCTTGTCTCCCTGCTGCAGCGCTTGCTCCAGGGAGCATGTAGGGAAGAGGTGGGGGTGGGGAAGCTGCACTGGGGGTTGGGGGAGAGCTGCTGCTGGGCAGGGGTAGGGAGCTGGCAGGAGTGCAGAGCCCGTGCCCAAGGGTGCGGTGGGAGAGTGGAGCTTGGGTGGGCAGGGTGTGTCCCCCTCCTGTAGTGCACATCCCTTGCCAGTGGTGGCAGCAGCAGGTGGGGGCCCTTAGGGTGCTTGTGGCACCGCCACCCAGCAGCTCACATCTCTGGCCAGAGCTGCATATAACAGCAAGGCATGCAGCCACTCTTGCCTGCCTCTGTTGAGTGGGGCTCTACCCAGTGCACTTACACCTCCTGGCATTTGCGTACCGTCAGGGAAAGCCCCACGTGATGGAGCCGGCTGCCTTCCCTGCCACGTGCAGCTGCCGGGACTCCACCAGAAGTGCCAGGGAGCCCTGCCCCCTGCCTTGGTAGCGCACAAGTGCCAGGAGTTGCGCATGTCCTGTGAGGAGCCCTGTGCAGTGGAGGTGGGCTAGCCAGGCTGTGCTCCTTGCTGCCATGTGCAGCTCTGGCTGGAGCCACGTACCACCAGGCAACAGTGCCTGTGCAGGCCACAAGTGTCCTGAGGGCCCACTACCTGCTGCTGCTGGTCGTGGCAGGGGCTGTGCGCCATGGGGGGAAGCATGTGGGGGGGTCTTCACAGCCCGCCCATCCTCCCTCACACCCCATAAACCCCGCATACCCACACTCTGCCTCCACAGCCTCCCCACATATACATACACACACCCTGCAACATACCCTATATTCCCCTATCCATACTTGCACCCCCCCAACTATACCCCACACACAAAATACCAGAGTAAGACTTTATTTTGACCTATTATGCAGTCACCTCCATATACACTACACTACACAAACACAAATCATGACAAATATTTTTTGTAATAAAATGTAAATGTTATAGTACATGTTTGACTTCTAGTATATGATTTGGGGTTTTTTTCTAGTTCAGATGCCCCCAGCCATAAGGAGTGCTTCTGGGGGCAAGGGGAAGAACTTCTGGTAGCAAAAGTCAGGAGTTGGGGGCAGGACTTCAGGTCTCAAGATGGAAAGTAGGGAGCGGGGCACCTGTCAAGGGGTGGAGCTACGCTTGTGGCCCTTGACAGCTTACCAAAACTCATTAAGTGGCCCTCCAGCTGAAATAGTTGCCTACCCTTGTTCTAAACCATGAAATGCCTAGAGCAGATGCAATGCAGAACAAATCTAAGTTTCATTTCTTGGGTCTTTCCTGTAGTGTGATTTAGCAGCAGGGCAGATCAAGACTTTAATTTAATGATATCTGTAAGAAGAATCAGTCTGGGTATTACTCATGAATCTGAAGTAGGTAAATTCATGCAGGGCAAGGATATCCAGAATTGCCTCTCAGAGTATTATTAAAACATTTTGACAGGTCTAAAAGATTCATTAAGAAATAGATAGAAGGTAAGTTAGTGATATTGTGGGTGGGGAGTGAGATGGCAATACAGATACTGTTTTAGATCATTAAGCAAATGTGCCATTAAACCTTATTTCCATGTTTCTAGATCAGTGTTACTGTAGAAACTGTTTTGGGGTGGTTCTTTTTGGACCTGGGTTTTCTTTTATCTTAAAGGATTCTTGAAACTTGCAAACTTTTAATGGGTGTAGATCACTTACACCTAAAGGCAGTATTTCATTGGGGGATTAAGGTAACTTTTGCTGCGTTTCCAAGTGTAATGCACCTTGAAATGATTCAAAAGGGTAGTGTTTCAGCTGAAAGATGTGTGTAGCTGGAGCTCTTCAGAATTGCAGGATGGAGGTTGGGGACAGTGGGGTGGGATATGTGGAATCTAGAAGAGTTCTGAGGGGGGGCATGAGGTCTGTAATGGTGGCAAGGGTGCTCCACCCATGGGATGCCTGCCTTTCCATTTGAACATCTTGGCCATCTCCCAGGAGCAGGCACAGAGGCATAACGAGCAGAGTTGGTGCCCTGGGCAAACGGTGCAGGAGAGTTGGGGGTTAATTCTGGGGGTGGGGAGGGGGTATAAAGTTTTACCCATGCCAGCAACTCCTAAACAGTCCTTGCCTGGACTGCTACTACTGCATGCTCTGCTCACCCCAGCAGCAGCCAGGGACTGTTGTGGAGTTTTTGGTGAGGGGCAGCTCTTGCTGTCAGGCTGTGTACTCCAGGGTTGAGGGGCAATTCTGGCATCTCTCCTAAACTATCACCTGTGGTGGGTGCCCCTCTTGCCTGCCCTTAGTTATGTTACTGAACTGAGATGCAGAAGAGATTGGGGGTTGGAGAACCTGGCTCCAGCAGTGGTGATTGATACTCTTCATAATTATTTCAAGAGGTGCCCTTTTTGGAGCACTTCAGCCGCTGTTGTAATATTTCACATCGCACCTATGTTTGTACAGCTGTTCCTCTTGAAAGGTTATTTCTGTGTTCTATTCACCTGTGGGCAGAAATACTGCCTGACAGCATAGGAAAAGAGAAGAATGCTGTATCCTGCTGGAACTGCAGGGAGCATTTGGGAAGGTACATCTTGATTACCCAAACTGGGACGTACTACTGCAGAATGTGCTGTGAGATCTTTAATGACCAAATGCTGAAGACTTTTTGTTGCCATGTACGTGCACTTCTAGCAGCACATGGTTCTCTGGCAAAAT
Source organism: Alligator mississippiensis (assembly GCF_030867095.1). NCBI lineage: Eukaryota > Metazoa > Chordata > Crocodylia > Alligatoridae > Alligator > Alligator mississippiensis. The sequence continues at coordinate 4,039,467 of NC_081829.1, read as the reverse complement.
GTTGAGGCATTAGTTCTTTGCTGAGATAGGGGGAAGAAAACCACTTATCTGAACTGCCAATATTCGGAGTATTCTTTTGGATGAACACGTTGCACAGGTTCATCCCTGCTTATCTTAAAATCTGACATTCCATCCTAAGGGCATAGCTGCTACATATTGCTCGTAACCTGGCATCCTACAACCCTGTTTTTCATCATTGCTGTACTTATTTTTCACAATTGCAGAGTAACTGTGAAATCAAGATGGTCCACATTGGGGAATAAACAATGTTACTTATTTCAAGAATTGTTTTGGAAGATAATCTTGTCAGGGATAGGTTCGTCACATGGTAAGCTCATTAGGTACAGTCTTTTCCCTATGTGCTTCCTCTCAAAGGATTATCTTGTAATAACCCTAGTGCTTGAGAATTTTCTCACCCTAGCCCTGAAATATACACTTGGTTAAGATGAACTTCCCTCTGCAATTAATTCCCCTCCTTGCAATCCAGGTACATTAACCTTCGAGAGCAAATACAGGGGTAGCATTAGTGAACTCATCTGAGGTTTAAATATCTTGTTTGTCCTTAGTGCTGTTGATTTGTATAATGAATGGGATATCTCCACAGCAAGGGACAGGCTTTTAAGGTACATATTTTCCCTGGTTGAGAAGAAAAATCTGTCTGCTTGTTAACAGTAAATATTATTGCCTTTATCTGCTTCTATTTACCAGTGCCTTAAAAATGTATGTCTACTGCATTTGGTATAATATTCAGCTTATACGAATTCAAGCAGTTCTGAGTTCAAACATGAGAGATTGTCTAATGTTTTTTAATAGAAAATGGGATTAACCTTGAAACAGTAATCTTTTACTAACAACTAATTTTTTCATCATAATTTGAATTATTTTTTTTCTTAAGCTGAAAGTTGCTCTCAGTATTTTGTTGAACTTCTCTTGTAGTGCTTTTAACCAATTTTAGCATTGGTGTATGCTACTTAATGTTTAGACAGTTGTGGTTATAATCATTTTACCTTTAAATGTTATGATTACCTTTAGTTTTTAAAAAAAAATCTCTTATGTCACAATTGCAAGATGTCTGGCTGTACAGTATTCCTTCCCTTTTCCAAAACGTGGTGTGGGAATTTAAGTGTCTGATTGTGAACTCATTGCCTTCCAGGCCAGAAAAAATGAGCACTACGCATAGGCCCAAGTGAACACTTACGACAGTTCTCGTAATTAAAACTGACTTTTCCTCCCACTTCACTTCAAAAGCACTTTTTTAACATAGTTCCTGCCAGAACTCTTCTATCAGGAAACATTTCTAACTGTATTTCGAGGGCTTTAATACTGTGGTAAGCAATAAAGGGGGTGTTGGGTAGAAGCTTTATCTCAAAACTGTTGCCCTGCACAGTAGTTTTGGCTCCCCAGCCTAGCAGAGATGAGCAAACAACAAAAGCACATCAGACTCTGGCTCTAATAAAGCTCTGTGCATATTTTTGTGTGTCTGGCTCTGATCATGTTTCTATTAAAAGGATGCACAGAAACCCGAGACATTTGTACTTACCAATATGATATCAGAGGTCATACACAAGTATTTAAGAAAGCTGAGGTGAAGATAAGTGACTGTTGAAAACTTGTAAAAAGACTTGGTATAAACTTGCTAGTTAAGCATAGGAGTGGGAGCGCTCACAGTTTCAGCTAATCTCTCAGTGGGTAGCCTAGTGAGACAGCATTAACATCCTAAGAAATTAGGCTGCACGTGTAATGATTACCTCAGGTGACTCAAGATCACAGAGTTCAGGATGGGAAGCATAAGACTAATGTGGAGAGGAGGCAGCAAAACTTCCTAAGAGCAAAAGATGAGTTCAGATCACTGTGGCATTTCCCCTTTTAAATGCTGCCAGGCCCCCCCCCTCCCCCCCCCCCCCCCCCAGTGTTGATGGGAAAGGAAATCCCTTGTTATCTGCAGCTGGGCCTTCTCTGTAATGTGGTCTTTTGAATATTTTGTCCAAGTATTTCAGGGACAGGAAATAGCTCGTAGCAAATAAGTGTATAGGAAACGAATATCCAAGTCCTGCATAAATGGAATAGAGATGGGTTAGCAAAAAGATCAGACCTTACTGGGACCAACTTGGGGTGTTGCTTAGCTAGTGGAGAATGAAGGAGCTTTCTGATGAAATGCAGCTCTGTCTGTATTTGTCAGAGCCTGAACAGAACATGGACTTCCATTTCTTTAGCCTTTAGCTAAACAATAACTTGGGTGTTTTTAAAAGCAAATGACTTTTGTACTTAGTAAGGTTGCATGTTTGTCTAAAAAGTTTAAATTTTGGCAAAGGGAACAGTGAAGGACTTGAATTTTGTCAGCATTTCTTAACTGATTGGTTTCTTGTTCAGCTGTCAGTAGTTGCAATATATATTATTAGGTAAGGTTTTTTCTCTATTTTGACCTGCAACTGGGGGCAACTGAGTAGATCTTTACTTTGGGGTTGTTCTTTTTCCTACGTTGCCCAGGTTGGGGATCACTTGAGCAACGTGAGGTGTTTCCCTAGTTTTAAGTGTATTGTTTTCTTGGCCTCTGGACTAAAGAAGGGGGGGTGGGGGGACGGACTGAACTTTTTCCCAGATTTTTAAATGAAATGAATTTTAGTTTGAAACTGCTCTAGATTGCCCTTCCTGCTATAAATGACAGCCCACAGGAAACCAATATGAACCTGTATTTGTAATCAGAGATTAATTTATCTATAAAGTACTTTTCAAAAGGGATCATGTAAAATGCTTTTGATCAGTAGTCTTCATTTCATTTTTATTTACAAATATTTTTTCTAAAATGAATATCAGTTTTTATAAAACTTTGAGAGTGGAAGAGTAGGGAAAGTGTTCAGTAGAGCTATTTCTAGGTCTTTAGTCTTAATTACATGGTCTCTTGAGTGTCCAGATGCTTCAGCTGGTTTTGGAAAACTTCCTGATTTTAATTTTCATACTTTTAACTGTGACTTCAGATAAAAGTTTTAGTGGAACCAAGTTTTCCTATCTGTTTCCTTCTTAAAAGAATAAGTATAAAGATTCTTAAAACTTGTTTTGAATATCTCGACAATTCAAGTACAATTTGCTGTTGTGGCAGAGTGTGATTTCAGGGTTTCTGCTGTATTTGTTTATTCTAAAATCGAAGACATAGTAAACCAAACTTCCAATTAATTACATGCGTCTTTGTGTACATTTTTTTTTTAAAGACAGCAAACTTTTTGTTGCAAAGGCTCAGAACTTGCAGAGGAAAGGAAATGGCTGTTCTCTACTTTATCCATATTAGGTATAAACTAAATATAGGAGAGTAATCCAGGAGTGAAGTCATATCTGTGTAGTTTCCATGAGAAGAGCTAATAAGATCGGTCAGTGCTACTGGAGCAGCTTCAAATTTCTTTTCTTTTCTTCTTTTTTGGCTCTGTTAAAGCATTACCATACTGGCTACAGCCTGTTCACTCTGAGGCTTTTAATACAGAAAATTGGTTTTAAAAATGGAGTTGGTTTGGCTATAAAGAAAACATGAGAGAGTATTTTTGTAATCTTTGAGAACTAGAGAACCTCTTCTTAGTAAGACAAACTACTGTAATTTCAGTGAGCTGGGGAAGTGGGCTTGAGGAATAGTTACTCCCTTAAATGAGAAATGGGTTTGCTTTAATGGCATTTAGGATGCATGCAGAAAATGGTGATCTAAATTCTTCTAATACGTACCGTCCTGAAAAGTGAGCTTCAAATCTGCTAGTGCGCCAGGTCGTATAATCCAGGATGCCATCTCTTCTTTCTCTTTGCCCTCCTTACGCCCACACGTGGACAGATTGAAACACTCTGAAGCAACATATGAAGCGTCAAAGCTCTTATAATTTAGATCAGAGGTTCTTGCACTGATCTGCAGACCAGCACTGGTCCGCAAGCTCCATTCAGGTGGTCCGCAGAAAGGTTGCGGAACAAACGAGAATATTTGTACTTGTAAGGTAAGACTACTGATATTTAAAATATGAGTTGTGTGCTTCAATTTTTAGAACAATAAAAAGTGGTCTGCTGAGACCCTCAGCAATTTAAGTGGTCTGGGAAAAAAAAGTTTGAGAACCACTGATCTAGATATAATTTAGTTAAGAAACATTCGGAGCAGAGGCCTTGGCTGCTTGTAGATGTTAAAAACCAAAAAACCCTGATGCTTTACTTTTAACTTGGTATGCTCTCCATGCCGAACCCATGGCATGCCCAGAAGAGGCAGCTTGGTTGTTGGTCCTGGCTTGCCCAACAGCTGTATAGATCGGGCACTTTAGTGGGGCTTTTTGGGTGCTTTTATCTAAGAGGCACTTGAATCGGCTTTAGCTAAATGCACCAAATTGCCTTGCTGAAGTGCCTGATCTATACAGATAATGCAGAGCCAAGTTGAAGTAATGCACTGCTTCTTCCAGCAAAGCTCTGTTCCTATCCCTATATACAGGCATATTGCATCTTACGTGGGTGGGGGTTATGTTCTAAAGGCCGCGCGTAAGGTGAAAATCGCGTATAGTGAAATTGCATATTACCGTGCCAGCAGTGACTGCCTCTGCCTCCAAAACCTCCCGCCGCCGCTGTGGAGCCATGCTTAGAGCTGGGTGGCAGCGGCGCAACCCGGGGCAGTGGTGGGGATGTCTGTGTGCTGCCTGGCCACCACCACGCCTGGCAGCCGTCCACACAGCTCTGGGCATGGCTCCATGGCGGCAGTGGGAGATTTTGGAGGCAGAGGCAGTCACCGCTGGCAGCATGGTGGTGGCCCGGCCTCCAGGTAAGCGGCAGTGCCACGTACAGACTCAAGCCCTGCCCCTCCTCCCCACCCATGTATAGTTGAATTCGCACAAGTTAAATGCGCGTATGATACGACGTGCCTGCGTGCGCGCACACACACGCTGCTTGCATACTATATAGATATATCTATATATCATCTGCAAGCAGCCTTTGTCTCTAAAGTATGATCCACACCTGTGGAATTACATAAATCTTCAACTGCTAAGAGTTGAAACTTTAAGTTTCAGAAGCCCAGGGCAGGGTTTTTGATTCCTTCTAGTACAGTTCTATGAGCTACCACAAAATTTTGTGTTGAGGCCTAGGGAGTAGGTTATTTGTGCTGTAGCCAAGGCACATGCTGTACTGGGCTGACAAACTTAAGGGAGGAAAAAAGCTCTCACTTACAATAAGTGCTCCAAGCTTGTATGCTAAGTATGCAGCCTTGGTTCCAAGCACACTGTATAAACAAGCTTGCTAAAATGTGGTTAACTTTGTACTTTCAGAGATTCCCACTAGAATATTGTAAGGTTTTATGTGCAGCTATTTATACAATGGATTTGAGTCAGTCCTGTCTCGCAGCCTAGTTCTTTTGTAACAGATCAAGATCACTGTGTCAGATTTTTCTGTCAGTAAGAGCTGCAGGCCTGTTGAGGACCAGTGTGTGGTGTGGCAGTTTCTCATGCCATTGCTTAATAGATGTTATATCAACGTAGGAATATTCACATTTTTATTCATGTCTAGGTTTTTTTTTCCACCCCCTTCCACTAAGGGACTGTGACCTGTATGTCATGTAGGTTTTGACTTGAGCCCCTTGCCCAATTCTCCATAAGGATCAATATGGTAGTAATTCCTTTTTAGTAGGATCGCCTTGAGCCATTTTTTTTCTAGAATTCTGAAATGAATGTCCTCTTAATTGTGCCTTTTCTTTGGTTGTTATGGGCAGAACCCTGAAACTCTAGAAGTAGCTCATCAGCTATCACTGTGTATGTTGTGATGACTTGTTTAAGAGGTTGGTGGAATGGAAAGATGATAACTAACCGCACTGTCTCTAGCAATACTGTAAACTGAGGAAGAGGGGAAGGTCCATTTCTTTTGAAGTTACAGACCAGAAAAACAACCCATAAGGATGTGGGCCAGTTAATTAGACCAAATTGTCAATTCATTTTGCTTTGTAGAAAGTCACTTGTTCACTTTGACCAGATGTCAACCAGTAACTTGCTGAAGAGGTGCTCAGTATTTTATTGTTAGTCCTTTGCACCTTTCAGCCCCAGGGATTTCTGTTTCACTTTCACTGAACGCACAAATCTGTTGATACCTGATTATTAATCTGGTTATCTTCTGATATTTTCTGAGACATTGGGATATAAACATTGTCTATATTTTATTCCCATTCTTGTTTTGCTTTAGTAAGCTCTGGATATTTAAGAGACTTAACCAAAATTGGCTTAGGAAACTTTTGCTATATCAGACAATTTATACAGTACTCATTCTGAAATGAAATTTGAGTGCCTGTTATCCGTTTAAACTTAAGTTGGTAGGGAATCTATGTAGTTAACTTCATATTCCACCTCTTAAATTAACAGGGCCCAAGAAAAGGGAGGTGTGCGTGTGGATTCAATTCGTAGCTTTAGTTGCATACCTTTTCTGGAGTTACAGGAGAAAGAAGAAATAAGTGACGGGAAATGCACTGGTTGGAAACTTCTGAAACAACTGTGTATTTCTAACTTACTATTGTAAGATATTTTCAAGTAAATGCTTCTGGGGAGAGTACTTGCCTCTAGTTACTAATCTTGTGCTTTGTTTCATAAAATATTGCAGTATTGGAACATTCACTTTCTGAATTTTTAAACCAGTTTGTGGTAGTAACTGGAAATATAGTGTTAGTTTAACAAACTAGGCAGTTTAACTGGACTAGATTGCTCTGTTCTTTTAATAGAAAATGGGGCTATTGAATAAACAGCATGACATGGTGGCACTGCCCTTCCTGTGTAGGCAATAGTCTATAATATGCTTGGGGTGTGCCTGCCCAAGAAAAGAAATGTGATGGCAGAGGTAAATTTAAAGAACTAACTATTTAGAGCTGTCACATAGTAAAGGTTGTTTTTTTTTTTTTTAATCCAGTATTAAACTCTGAAGTTTATATTTGGAACCTTACTCTGACATTATTCTAAAAATATAGGGGATAAATGTGTTGTACATTTAACTTTTTCTTAAGAATTTGCAACAGCTTCATGTTTATGTCAATCATATTCTAGAAGGAGGTATTTCAAAATGTGCCTACCCCCCAAAGACCTCTTCAAATCGCATTTCTCTTAGTGTCCAGCTCTTTCAAGAACCTGTGATATGGTAAAGAAAGAGTCCAAAGCTGAGGTTTTGTGGGACCCTCATTTGTGAATCGGTTGAATTCTTGCCCTAGGTTGGTTTGCTTAGAATTGCTCTCCAAGAACTAAAATAAAGCTCTTTGCCTAAATGTGACAAAAGTCCATTAAATATTTAGATAAGCCCAAATTGGTTTTGGGCTGTTGGTTTCTTGGTTGCTGCTTAATTTCAGCTGGTTTGAGTAACCAGATGTCTGAGAGAGAGATTTATGAGTCTACCAACTAAATTCATTCTCTGAAGGGAGAGAGCGTGGGTTCTAGGCAGTTTGCAGTGCATGTGATCTGTGGACCAAGATTGGAAGAACAAGGTTTGCATAATGAACGTGACAGATAAACTGTGGGAAGTGTCCCGAATTGGAACAAGGAAACTTAAATGGGATAAGCAGATACCAGATGTTTTTGTTTCTCCCAAGCCTTGCTAACTAGTGTAGAGATAAAACTGCCACACTCTTCAAAAGAGATTTTCCAAGGAAAATTTTTGCATTTAATTTCCAGCTGCATCTCTGGACTGTGCTTGCCTTTTGGACAGACTTTCTTCTCAGCTGTGCTTTTCATTTTGAAATGTTTTCAGTGGCTGGTGCTGCTTCAGGGGTGGCTTCAGGCTCTTCTCTCCTAGGCATGGTTAGAAAAAACTGTCTTGGACAGTGGGCAGTTTCCTCCTTTCCAGTCTATTCAGAGCTGTGCAATAAAAAGAGTGAAATTAAAAACGCTGCTGCACTGTAAATTTTGCTGCGATTTAGGTAGGTCCCTACATGTGTCACAACCCAGACCAAATGTTTGCAGGAGGTCTCTCTAAATTTCCCATCCATCAGAGTTAATCTCTCAAGTTAAGATGAGTTGTGAAGTTGTGCGTGTCCTCAGTGATGTCCTGTATTGTACAGGCAACCCCCACTTCATACTGCTTTGCTTAGCACTATTTCTCTATAACACTTATTTTACGTTCATACCTGATCCCACTAAGCCCTCAGCGAGTTTCATTATAATGCTTATGGTTGCCATCTTAGTTTGTCAGAAACTTTTAGTTTTGCTTAACACTATTTCCACTTAACGCTTGGTTTTTTGGGAACCAATTAAGAGCACTAAGCAGGGGTTGCCTGTATATTGAAATAAGCCAAATAGATATCTTGCTGTCATAATATTCAGTCCCAAGAAGCATCTTTCCTATTGTAATGCATCAAAGTCCAGTTATTTGGAGCGCTGATAATTTCAGGTCTATGAAGTCATCTATCCTACTTTGAGATGTGTTAGACATCCACGTGGTCATCAATGGAAGATATGATGCACTTAGTTTTGAATGCTAATTTTCAGAGGATGGTCCTGCTTTCCAACTTGGAGTGTGTTTCTGGAAATCTTCTTGTAATGGGTTTGCGGACTTTAAGCAGGATGAACTGGAAAATTCTTGTGTGCCTACCTGACCATTTCTTTTCTGTTGCTTGATACAGATCACAGATGGAGCCAGTCTTGCAAACAAATAGTTTTCTAGACTAGAGATGGAAATTGACACTCAAAGTTTTTGTTTTCTGTTATGGCTTCACCTTCCATGCTCTGCGGTAATAGTGAGAGATTTTTCCACTCAAAGCATAGGTAATAAAAATGTCTGAAATTTAGAAATAAATTATCCTGGCTGTGGAAACTGCTTCAAGGAATGGTGTGTTGCTTTGCTTTTAGTGGCATGACAGGTCTGGGTCTGCCACTATATTTAAAACTGGCTTACTTACTTATTGAAATAGATGTAAGCCTTCTTAATTGAAAGTTTCCTTTTTCAGGAAAGCACAGACAGTTTTTTGTTTGTTTGTTTTCAGTTATTTATAATTTTAAAAAGCTTCACCCTTGAGGCAGTCTGGCTGTTCAGTTGTACTAAAAAGACTTGCTAAAAAAACCCCCAACCCCCTCTTCCCCCCCCCCCCTTGAATTCAAGGAACTGACTTCATGCATTACTTCAAGATGTCTGCAATAGCAATGATAGCCTGAGAAGCTGAGGTCCAGAAGCATTTGTTTAAGATTATAAACATGCTACATCTGGGGTGCTTGTACACATGATGATTGTCACCATGTACATGTCACAAAAATTTCCTTTGTGTGGCTTAATAGCATCACACACTACACAGGCGTGAGGTTTCAAATCAGTTTGCAATGTTGCAAACTAAACCACATCCCCGTGTAGTTTAGTATGCAGCATTGCCTCTAGCACACCCAGCTGCCCTCCTACCGCCTCCCTGTACTGCCCCAGGGTCAACCCAGCCCATTCCTGGGTGCTCCTAGGCAGTGGGGATAGTGCATGGGGTGCTGGAAGCCCCAGTGGGCTCGGGGAGGAGTGGGATCTGGCTGAGTGCTGCCTCAGAGCTGGGTCAGCGCCTGGCCTGTTAGCAGCCCACCCTGGGGGTACTGCCACTGCAAAGGGAAAGACCAGGGCCTGCTGGCAGCTTGCGCCCTGGCTGCAGACAGGCTCTGTCAGGGTGGGGGGGGAAAGGATTGGGTCCCTTGCTTTTTAGTGATGGAAGCCCCTAAATTGAAATGGTGGGTTTCAATTAAAAATCGACTGTTTTAATTTAGGGGGCAGAGCATAAAACCATGAGGACTACACTCTTGTCATGTGTACAAAGTGCCCCGGATTTTAGTTCTGGCTATTCTGAGGTCACATGTAAGCACTAAGTAATACACAACAACTCTTGGGAAAACTTTTATAAATAGCTTTTCTGTGGGGGACTGATCTGAAATGGATGTTGGAGGAGAAATGAAAGTAACATTTTGAGGGTTATCACAGTAAAGATTGTAAAAGATGATGAACACTTACTGGAATCCAGTGAGCTTGCTAAAAAATACCTGCATTACAGTTTTTTGCTCAGCAGCAACTGATCTGGCAAATGAAAGTGTAGTTTGGGAATTAATGACTTCCCTGTAGCTGGCTTCTCTAGCAATCCCACTTCATATCCTTTTCAAACAAGGAGCAGAACTCTTGAGTTTGAGGGAAGGGAGTGAAAACATGGCCACTACAGAGACTGCCTATGTTCTGCTTAATAGTCTCAAGAATTCAATAGCATGTTACTCTTCAAATTCTTGTTCTTATAGCAGTACCTGCTCTCATCAGTGTTGTGAGCGTTCTGGTTACAAGTTCAGTAACTAATATGGATTTAAAGCATCTGCAGTAGTTGCTCTAAAATGAGTTGCTGACTTGGCACTTTTTGTGGACTAAGCTTCTTTGTTCAGGCTGTTGTCTTTTCCTGCATGTTATGGTGGAGAATTCTTTCAGGCTCTCTGCAGTATTGGCCTCGTATATCACCAGCTTCCCACTCTTACCCTCTAAAGGTCCCACTAAGTCTCTGCCTGGTTGTTTGAATGTGGAGAAGGGTGATTTTAGACCAGAGCAGAACGAGTCACTTAAGGGAGTTTTCTGTCCAGACCAGTTGAAATTCTCTTTGCCTTCATATGGCAGCTTTTATTCTGATATCAAAACAGAGCGGTCATTATCATCAGAGTTTGGAATCCAAAAACATCCTGACAGCAGGACTGTCAATGGCAAGCAAGCAACAGCCTTGAATCTTGTTTCCAGATCACGTTTTCCCCTTCAGAACTGTGAAAGTAGAATCCTTGGATGACTGTTCACTAATACTTTAGACTTAACTTTTTGTCTTGAAGGGTCCTGATATGGCTTGCAAATTAAATACTATACTGTCTTTTAAAGGTCATGCATGGACACAGGTTTTTTTTGTATCTTATCTGAGAAAAACCTATACAGTAAACTGCCTGGAATTCTGTTTATCCACCTTGGCAAGATAAAGGTCTGAGTTGACTCTGAGGATTTGAATCCATAATGCTTGACTGCTTTTAAGTGCTGGTGCACAGAATTCCAAGCCATTTTGTCATTCCAAGCCTTTCATCTCAGAGGGGTTTTGAATAGTTGAATACTTTGTTCTTTAATTGTGTTGTGAATCACCTCATTAATCCATCTAAAACTGTTTCTTCTTTCCATTAATCTTATGTGGACCAGTGACTTATTTTTTTAACTTTTTATGAGTCAGTTTATTGCTTACGAAATGCAAGGCTGGTACCTGACTTTTGCAGGTACAAAATATGTATTATATTTGTTTCTTCATACAACTGCTTTAGCATTGCACCTGTGCAGTAGATTTTTGGCATTCAAGACAGAGTCCAGCAGTTGTCCTGTGGACAAGGATCTGTTTGTTTCCTCCTAACCTGTTTAACTTTGAACTTCCATCTCTGGAGCAGAAACCTCTGGAGTACTCCAATCCATTCAGATTTCTTATTCAGGGCAAAGGATTCTTCAACATTGACGCTTGCAAAATAAGCTGCTCTGAGAGAGAGAGAGAGTTTACTACCTTGAGGTTTTTTTCCTTTATTGAAATCTCATTTTCTCTGCTCTTTGGCATATCAAATCTAGGAAAGTTTCCCTTCCTAGTTACTGGTGAATAAGGAAATGATCCAGCCCACAAGGTCTTCCCACATGCTGCCCTCTGTTTCAATTTTGTTTTCACAGGCAGAGACTAGGACATATTCAGTCTCCCATTACATGCCCTTTAACCTTGCTCTTGTTGTTTCTTCTGTCACTCGATCCAGTTCGGGAGGTATTTCAGTGCATTTTTGGTGCTGCCTTGCTATTTGAAACTGTTCCACCTTTAGCCTAGAATGACCATATCCCTGGAACTCAGTTATATTCTCCTTGCTTCAGACTTTCTCTCTGGGAGATTTCTGAATGCATATCAGCTATTTAAACTCTTATCTCTTACCCCAGTCCTTACTTCCCCCTCAAGCTGAAGCAATCAAGGCATTTTAAGGCCTAGTCCATGTAAGAACTCTGTGAGAGAGAGATTCTGGGAAATAAGTCTTTCAAATGTTAATTGGGAAATATTAGGCTGTTGGTTTAAATGGATATTTTTGGATCTGTTCATAAATACAACTTCCCAAATGTGATTTTAAACTCATTTGATGATTGGAGGTTATAGGCTGTTTGATAGAGGTAATGTATATAAGCTCAGGCTCCTGAATTATGCAACATTTCACAATTGAAGACTGCTATTTGGCTCTTCCCAAGTTTGGACATTGTAACAGGAGTACACAACTACTTGGATAATACTGTACTGAGGAAGAATGGTCTCCTTTGAGCATACAGCTTTTGCAGGATGGCACCTACATATCTAGCTGGCTTTTTCAGCCTAATCTAACCTTTCAGTTAAAGGGATCTCAGATGTTCAGGCGTCTCACCTTCTCATTTGGGCTAAACCCTTCAGCAGTAGCTAGTAACTTCAAAAATGAAGCCATAGGCAGTGATAGTGCCTGACCTTAATGACCTGATATTTTTGCCTGGCTGCTGCACTTATTCATCTATTACCTTTCTTGGATAATTCTTTCACTTTCATTCTTTTTTTTTACCTCCCCCCCCCCCCCCCCCCCCCCCCCCCCCGCCAGGGTGGGGTAACTCAGATCCATACACAGCAAAAAGCATACATGCAAGAATTAAGCTCTCCTGAATTGTGAAAAGTTGTATTTGAAAGAAACGAATGGTTTTCCACTATTAATACAAGCCCTTTAATGGTGTCATCCATTAAAAATATCCCTGAATCTTGAAGGTTTGTGTTTTTATAAAGTTTTTTTTAAGGCAGTTCTCAGCAAAATGTGTTCTTTGGGAAATAAGTTATGGAGCTGAGTGAATAAAAAGCTCAGTTCTGTGCTAAACGCCTCCAAGCAGATCACCGTTACAGGAGTGAGTCAGGACGTTAATATTTCCCTTCTTCCTGTGAAATGAATTGTTGCTTTTTGACCCACTGAAGATGTCATAGAAAATATTGCAGCATGATCTCATCATATACTAGTTAATGCACAATTTCATGGCTGCTTAAGGAAACTAGTACATGTCACTACATTTCATGGGATTTGCATGGCCCACTTCAGCAAATGCTAACTTTTGTACTGAAGTGCCTCTTCCCCACCAAATATAGCCTGGAAGCACAGCTAAAACATATGAGCTTAATTTTGCAAATTAATTTTTAAATGCCTAATGTGATGCTTTAATGAGGAGGTGGCTAGACCTACAGTGCTGGGACTAGAATTGCTTTTTAACTTCTGGTTGTGCTGCTGACTTGTGGTTTAACCTGGGGCACTCTACTGCTTTTGCTTTGGATTAGGTTTTATATCCACTTTCCAAATTGATATCTATGAATTTGAGTCTGAATTGTTACGTGACGCCTGTAGATAAAGTGCTGTAGGAGTCCAAAGTGAAGCAGTGTTGGGGTGGGCGGAAACACAGTACATATATAGGCATAATGCCTAATCCTACTAGAGAAAACCAGTACGTAATTTATCAATTAGTGAAATTAGTCAAACACCACATCTCTTTGCAACACACCATCTTATTACTTGGTAATTTATCCTCAGAGCAGATGCGCAGTTGTAGTGTAAGTTTGATTTGATGATTTACTCTTTCAGACATTTTTCAGAGTGAAACTCTTTGACTACCAAATTACTTCTTTTTAACCTTAAATTGAAAAACAACAAAGTGTTTCTCTCAATTCTTCAAGATCCCACTGCCACTGATTTCTCATGTGTTCTTTTGGTAACATCTCAAAGATTGTAGCCCCAAAAATGTATCGAATGCCTGTGCTTATAAAATGGGCCCCTCCTGCAAATAGTTACATAGCAGAATTCCTCTCCTCGAGAGCCCTGAAGCCAGAAGTTTCTTGGCATTCTAGTTGCATTCTTTTTCCAGTATGTGCTCAGAATAACTTGTCCCATTTTATACTTCAAACCGTCCCAAGATGTTGTTTGGACAAAAGTATGTGTTCAGTTCATAGCTACTTAATTGCAGATTTAAAAAAGATCTACATTCTATTTAAACCATAGGACATTTGGTAGGCTTGTAGTAACTTCTCACTTCTGATTCAGATCATCCAAAGTCTGTCTTGTCTATGATAAATTAAAGCAGAAGCTGTTCATTGTATTTTGTGTTCATTTTGTAAGCTTGGGGTGGGCTTATCCTGGGAGAATGACTACAGCAGCTGATATTTGATTCCAGAAGTATCTGACCTCCTCTGTTCTTTCTGCTGGGTTAAGTATTATGTACTAGGACACATTGTAGCCCTAGAAAGCCCAGGCTGCATGTTATCTTGCATTCACTTCTAACACTGTGAGTTCAGATGTGAAATACTTAATGGAATTTATAGGCTTAAGATTTGTTTTCTTTAGAAGTGACCTTAGTTAAAAACTATCAAAGTAACAGTTACTTTAATTAAGATCTATTTCAGGGCTATGAATTTTGGGCCCCCGTTGGTCTCCAAGCAGGCCCGTCTCAGTGGTAATATTATTAAATTTTTCTCTTCCTGTGATGGTATCTCTCTGTTGCAGCTTACTTAATCTTTCAGTACATAAATTTCCAGAGCTGAATTATAGCTCAACTGATGGAAGACCATGGTCTTCCATCCAACACAGTGCACTGCTTTAGAACAATTCCATTTTAACAACTGATAAATTCCAGAGGTTGTCAGATATGAAAAATTTTACATCTGCAAGCCATTAACATTAAAATTCTTTTCTGCACCATTGAGCCATCATTTGGAGTGAAGGGTCACTGCCTCGTTCCATCAGACTGATGACAGACATCAGAAGCTGGGAGACTAAAGGTTTCTTGGCACCTTCTTCTGTGCTGTAATTTCTTACTCAGGTTGACACTTCCAAAGCTTAGTATTTTTATCTAAAAATGAAACACTAAATCTCTTTTACAGTAAAAGTTTCCAGTTTGGAATTTTCTTAGTTTTCAAACCATATCATTAAAGCTTTGATTGAGAAGCCAAATTCCTGCTTTTTTCATTTGATGGGAAGGCATTTTAGTTTTCTCAGCACACCTATGAAATAGTATTAGTCTCATGAAGGTATGATGCAGAAGTGATGTGACCTCATCTAGCATTCCAGTTGATTGGATAAAAACGTTGAGGACATTCAGTTCCCTCTTCCTGTTGCTATATTTGTGCAGGGAGACTAGCATTTGTATGCTGCCAACAAGTGACCATGCTGACTTATGGTAGTGTTAAGGTGATGTTGCCGTGAAGGTCCAGGAAATGTGAGAAGCAAGAATGCTTGCAGGTGGTATCCATTACTGGACGAACTGATGGTTGGGATGGACAGAAACAAGCTTTCAGGTATCACAGTAGCCTTCCTCAGGCCTCTGGGAGGGGAGCAGACGTGGCAAAGTTAAGTAGCAGATGGAATAAAAGATTGTTCAGGAAGGTTGTTACCCCATGTGAAGTGCAGCGGGTAGTGAGTGTCAGGTAGATTATAATGGACCATGAAGTCATAGTCTGAGTTAAGCCCCTGGTACTTGGTGTCCAGTAGGCTGCTGAATTTCTTTCCCCGTGCTTGTTTTGTAAAGGTGTTGGGCAGATTTCTTCAGAGCAGACGAATTTTGATGTGAAACAGGGAGTGATTTCTGTGCGAAAAAAATGTTCTCTGATTTGTATCTAGGGTGTTTGTCGGGTTTTTTTGGTGATCATTCACTCTGGTGCAGTTTTTTTGTCTGATTTCACCCATATAATTGCCATAAGAATATTTGATATACCAGATAGAGATTCCTGTTTTATTGTCCATTAGAAGTTGGTTTCTCCATCCTCAAATGCAGTCCCATAATTTGTCAGGTATCCAGGTTGTAGCCATATTGGTCTAGAGGCAAAGGGAATCAAAACTCGTGGAAGAGGTAATAGCTTTTATTAGCCCAACAAGATATTTGCAAACAAATTATTTTATTTATTTGCAAGCTTTTGGGTGCACTCACCCTTCATCAGGCGTAGGAGCAGAGATTGTAAAACTTCTCCTAGGTGGAAATGAAAATTCATGTTTCACAGGAGAGCTGAAGGTTTGGAATAGTTCATGTTGTCCAGGTTAGGCGCAGAGAAAGGGTAAAAAGTCTTTTTACCTTGAAGTTGCCTGGTGACAAGCAGGATGTAGAAGCATATTTTCTTCAGGTTATGATGTTTCATATTTCACAGAAGAGTGGAAAGATGGAAAACTCCTCTGGGCCCGGATTTCTTTTGTGATGAGTTATCCGTGTGTGTCTGCTCTTTGAGATTTGAAATGAAAAGTTCATAATTTTACAAGAAGGAAGCATTTTACCTCCTGATGTGCTAACTACCAGGCTCTTGCCATTGTTAGAGGGCATTTGCATCTCTCAGAGCAAAGACAATCAATCCCTTGGCAGGTTGGATCCAGCCTACTGGCTGTATTTTGTCCACTCCTGTTTTACAGTATGGCATATATTTTAATGTAACTTCGAAAACCTCCTAGGCTTATCATGATATTTGTTACCTGAAGAGAGTTGTATGCATTAGAAAAAGAAAGACGTGCCTTTCTGAAACCACTATAGAGTGAATAGTAAGTGCTGATCCCAGGTGTGCTTAGTGTTATGCTTGTTTGCTTGTGTGCCAGTAATAGCTTCTATAAATGGGCTTCATGATTTCTCTCACATATCCTAATGGAGGGTGGCTTATGCATGCACACATGCAGTTTATTACATTTATATGTTTATAGTTAAGATTTTTTTCAGTCTTTAGTACTGTAAAGTTTTAGGAAATGTACTTTATCTAAAAGGTAGTGGGATTTGGTGACCAGAGATGTGTAACTTGGGAAGTACTTTTAAGGCTTTCTCAGTTGTTGTAACAACTACATTTTAGTTTTTCTGAACTGCTGATCCAGAGTTCTTACTTCCTGACATTGAATGTTTCTATTTAAGTCTGAGGTTCAAACACCTAAATAGATTCCTAATTCCAGCTGTGTTTATCTTTCCCCAAGAACATCTCTGTACAGGTCACTAAATGTTTAATGCTACTGAAGCTATACATTTATTGTTGAAATAAACCAATTGAGATGCACTTTGTCGTTACATGCCACAGAGTAGCTTATTTTGATCATGCAGTGGATCTCTGTTT
Organism: Alligator mississippiensis; assembly: GCF_030867095.1. Taxonomy (NCBI): domain Eukaryota; kingdom Metazoa; phylum Chordata; order Crocodylia; family Alligatoridae; genus Alligator; species Alligator mississippiensis. Next base: position 4,022,396 of record NC_081829.1, on the reverse strand, counting down.
GAGGGCAAAAACACTTAATACAGACTATCCCCATGCAAATTGCTTTTTGTTAAGTCTGAGTGGGAGTGGTAGAAATGGGGTAAAATTTAACTACATTAACCATCTATTGGCCTCGAAAGATCAGTATAGACTTTCTTGATTGGGATGTTGCCATTAGAAGATCTATGATTGTAATTGGTTGGTGTTTAACGCTTAAAAGGCTCTTGAATTAGCTGTTTGAAAGATGAAGTACTTTGTATATGCATCAAAAGTTAAATTTAGAAGTTTCATAGGGTTGTTGAAGAAAATTGGGAACAAATGAGTTGGCATCATAAGCAGGCAAGTTCTCAGTCTAATTCACATTTCTAAAAATGTTAGTCCTGCCTTTGTAATAAAGAATCTTTGTAGACGGGTCACACTGAATGACCACTAAAGACCATCTTGATCACAAGCAAAATAAAATCAGGAGTCAGTGGTGTTCTCCCAGTGCAGGTGTGTGCTCTATACCTGTCCTTAGTTCTCCCTAGCAGTAGAGGTCTTATTAATTGCTGTGAGCATGACAAAGCCTTTATTTGGGTAGAAGGAGCATTTATTAGATTTACAACCTCAGCTTTTTCCACTGAAAATATCTCAGCTTTGCTTGTAGGGGGAAAGGCAGACTGACTGAGAGACAGACAGTTGGCTTTCTTTTAAAACCTCTTGGCCCATGGGAGAGTAGGGGCTTGCATGATGCTGCATGTTGTTGTTGAAAAAGGGTTGATGGACTTGCACCGAGGTTCTGACTTGTAGTTTCTGTTCCTCGCCTGTGATTTCTAGGAGTCAAAGGGATTCACTCCTAATGGCTCATGAGCTATATGTCATCTTTGCTATGATAAGCAGTTGGGTTTCTGTATGCACTGAACCTGGTGAGGTAGATGAGCAGTTTAGGACAGGTTTTGGTGGTGATAGGAGACCTGCCCTTTGTCCCCATAGTTCATATTTTGCTCATCTTTAAAACCAAGCATATTGGGAGAGGGTTTTTTTCCTTCTATATATAGACAGTACTAAACATTTTTTCAGGTCTTAAATGATTTAAAATAACACCTAGCAATTTAATGATTTGTATTGTACATCCAGACCCCAAACCATTTAGCTAATCTGGATTTTCAATCTCTTAACTAATTCAAAGGGTGGTAGAATTAGAAAACTGTTTCTTGCCACAAAGGATTAAAGAAGAAACTGAAAAAGCAGATGTTTAAATACCAAACAGAATTTTTTCTAACAATACTTCTAATGTGTTTTTCAGACTCCATGTTGAAAAGGATGTTGCCCTTTAATAGTTCTGGAAATTTGAATTGAAAACATGCTAGGGCTCTTCCTACCTTTGGGTGTTGTGTGGCAATATCCTGAGGATATCCCCAGGTGCCTGCACAGGACTCTGTGACAACCAAAGAACTGTTCCTAGAGAATATTTCTCAGCTTGTATACTGATCGTAGAGGTTGCTAGGCTAGGGCTTTGGGAGCTATTAACACTATGAGAATACCTGTAGAATGCAGGTCCAGTTACTAAAACTCATACCTTACTGCTGAAATTTGGGGTTTTTTTGTAAGGAGCTTTCAGGAATGGTGGGAATGGAATGGATGGTGCACCTGCTATCTTTTAATAGTAACAACCTGTTTTTTCTTTTCACAGGCTGGAAGTGATGGTGAGAGCATAGGGAACTGTCCTTTTTCACAGAGACTCTTCATGATTCTGTGGCTCAAGGGAGTGGTATTTAGTGTCACAACAGTTGACTTGAAGAGGTAAGAAATAGTCTTTCTTGAGTATGGACACATAACATCTAGACTGGTTTAAGTATAGTTTAAACCTGAAGCAGACAGACAGTGAAGTTCATTACACCAGTTTAAAGCTGTCTGGAACGGTTCAAAAGCATACTTGGTATATGGGGATTGTGGGGGGGGGGGACTATTGCACATCTGGATCTCTGACTGGTTGTAGGTTTAGGGCTTAAAATTACACTTAGTACAGGTTGAAACCACTGTGACTTGCTTCCTGCAGAAATTGCTGTGACAGGAAAACTGAGGTGGCCTAACAGAGCATTTATGGTAGAACAGATTTCTTTGTGCTGATGCTTGCTTATTTGGTACCAAAAGATTCCGTGATGCGGTAAGATCACCAGTGACAGACAGATTGAGCATCCAGCCAGAAATCCTTAAGGACCTAGCTGGAAAGTGATCCTTAGCTCATGAGTCAGTGTCATCCCTTTTGGGATTTGTCTTGATAATGACATTTGATGCATGTGACTGCAAAATTGGCTGGTTTTAAGTTTTTACAAGCATTTGCATTGCTGAAAGCCAGCTTTAATGTCCAGTGATAGCTTCAGAATTCTAATTAATGGGAAAGACATGTTAGTGAGCCAACTATACAAGTGGCATAAGTTACTGGGTAGCTAACCAATAATCCAGATAGCTTTGTGTAGAGTAACTGAAGGCACAGTATGAATGACCGTGATGTAACTTCTTTTTAATAACTTTTTTGTAACTTATCTGCTTATTTGAGCTGTAGATTCTTAATTCCACAATTACTGTTGGCTTTTCTTAGTGCTAGACTAGCTTTGGAAAAACTCAGTGCTATGCACAAAGGATTAGATGTTCATTGCTTCCTTGACAGAATGATCATTTTCCTTTGTTGAATGCAGAACTGGATCTGCACATCTAAACTGGCACATGAAACAAAAAATATGGCTATAAAAAATTCTCAGAAAAGTCCTCCCATCCTCCCTTCCCCCTACCAGCAGAGCGAGTAACTTGAATGCTTTACATGTCTAGGGCATTGTTCTCTTAACATGCCTGGCTATAAAACAACTGATCGGAGTGAAATGAATATGGGATAGGAACGTTAGAATTGAGTAATGCATCTGTGAGTTAAGGGAGATGGGCACTTGCTTGTTATGGGCCATTTGTTGAATTGTCTGTAATTTGAATACAAAATGAGGTATTATGTTATATTACTTAATTTATGTCTTCTGCACTTATGAGGGGTAAAAGCAGTTGGAGCTGACCAATGTTACTATAGCTTCCTTCATGCCCAAAACTGACTTGGGAGTTGGCAGCCCCTATTATACCACAGAAGCAGTCACTAGCTGAAATTAACTGTCTTCAGATTAAATGCAGGCCCTCATCCATAATGTTTCATAAAATAAAAATCTATTGTCTATATTCTGTTTGTTTATAGATCACACTGCTAGCCTCGTAGAATACTTCATTCAAAGGTGAATTGTAGTACAAGATAGTAAGTGTGTTGCACATTTGCTAAAGATGTATGAAAATCTCCAGTTCAGAAAAAGAATTGACCTTAAAATGGTGTTTTCCCTTTGAATTTGTGGGTTAAAAATGCACTCCTACTATGTAGGAGCTTTCCCAGTAAGCGAGTGAATGAGTAGAAATGCTATAGAATATATGCTGCCCTCTTATAAGGTTCTAGATGTTAGGTGTCTCAGCCAGTACCTGCTTCTAGATTGAAATGACCAGCACAAAGGGCATGCACAGCTAGAAACAAACCCAGGAATCATGACTTCCAGGATCCTGCCTCCATCTGAGGGGCAAGGAACCATTAAATTCAGCAGCTGTCTGTATTTGCATGGAGTGCAAAGAAACTTTTTCCACAAAAGTAAGCTGGTTTGAAAGCACATGCTGATCAGTTTGGCATTATTGTATTGATGTGATTCCAAGGTGGCCCCCCACCCCCGCGCCAATAATTAGATTCTAGACATGGGATATTTATAAATTGTGTTATTTTTCATATCTAGAATCTAATAATTGGGAGTTTCTTACATTTTGCATCCTTACTACCACTACTGCAGTGGTGGTGGAAGGAGGGAGTTAAGCAGTTTGATCCCTCACTTCTTCCCACCCCCCCACAACTGCATATCCCCCTAACTGCATACCTTTGCCTCAGCTTGCATACCCTTGCCTGGCCACTTTCCAGCCTGGGACACAGAGCCCATTTGCAGTGCTGTAGCTCTGAAGTTTGGCACTCAGGGCAAAACCTACAGTGGCAGCCCACCCTCACCCCATGCACAATTCCAAGGGCACATGCCTCCCCCTCCCCCATGCTTGCCCAGGAGTGCACATAGCAGTGGGAGCTGTGTCTGTCCCCCCCAACACTTCCCAAAACAAGCTGCATGTGGCTCTGTCCTATACCCTGCCCTGGCTGGGCAATGCCTGTTGGCGCCCCTTTGCTTTGGTGCCCAGGGTAGTCATCCCGCTTGCCATGGCACTGCCTCAGCCCAGTAGCAGCAACATGCTTGCTCTGTTCCCTGGGGTGGAGCAGGAACAGAGCTGGAGTAAGGGCAAATGGAGAGGGCAGGGAAGTGTAGTGTTGGATGGGGTTTCAAGAGGCAGGGGATAGGTTGCGGTGGGGAGGCAATAGCTGCAGTTGCAGCTCCCACCTCCTCTTACTTGATTCAAGATGAGGGGCTTTCACGGCACACTAAAGAAGTGGTACAAGGACACCCTAAAGGTGTCCCTAAAGAGCTCTGGCATCGGCCCTGAGTCATGGGAACAAATCGCTCGCAACTGTCCATCCTGGAGGGCCCAAATCCAGAACAGAGCATTGGCCTTTGAACAGCAACACATGGCAGAAGCAATGAAGAAACGTGCAGCCAGGAAAACGAAAACCTCCCATATCTAGTCCTCATTGCTCTCCTGCCCCTGCTACAGCAGATTGTTCAAAGCAAAGATTGGACTTATAAATCACCTACGTATTCACATGACCAAGCCTCCACCCCTTCTTCATTCTCTTCCCTTTCCCTTTTTTTTCCCTTTTTTCTTTTTCTATTTTTCTTTCCCACTTCATTTCTCTCTTCTTCCCTCTCCTCCCTCCACTGGATGTGCTTGTCTTTGCCCGTGAAGGACAGAAGTATATGTGGAAGTATGAGTGGGGGGGAGGGGAACCTCGTCTTGGAATCAAGTAAATATGGTAATTTTTTTTATGGAGAAGCTGGGTATCAACTTCCACTTAACACTGTCTGTTAGGCCTTTGCAAAGCAGCAAGTATTTGCTTCGGATTCAGCTGATTTTGAGGGACAATGATTTGATTCAGTGATTCAAATCACTGTCCCGATTCGAGTGGTCTGATTCGGCCAGACTAAACAGGCAGTCCTTGACAACGCTGGACAAGCTGCCAAGTCTGTTGTGGTGGGCTGAGGGGATAGAGAAGGGGCATTGTGTGGGGGGGCACATCAATACCCCCACAGCAAGGGAGGGATTGGGGCTGAGACCAGCTGCCCAGCCAGGGTGGTGGGGGCACGGGACTCGGGGAGGGGGGTCTTGCTACTGTGCGCCACCAGTCCAGGAGCTGCTCTTCTGGTGGTTCCTCCAGTGGCTCTCTGCTGATCCAGGAGGGCATAGGAGCTGCTTGCCGCTGGGCTGCGCTTCATGGGGTGCGTGGAGCCACATCTGCGTTCTGGGTTGTGGTTGGGGCTAGCCAGCTGGAGTGCAGCCCTGGCTCCACCTACCCCTCGGAGTGCAGCCTGGCAGCAGGCAGCTGGGGCTAACTTCCTGGAGCGCAGCCCTGACGCTGCCCGTCCCACAGAGTGCAGCCTGGCAGTGGGGGCTTGCTGCCCGAAGCACAGCCCTGGCTCTACCCACCCTGTGGCAAGTGGCTGGGCTAGCCTTCTGGAAAGCAGTCCTGGCCCAGTCTGCCCTGCTCAGGTCTAGGGGCACACACCTGCTCCCATGGTCTCCCAGAGTGGCAGTGAGAGCCACCGGAGGAGCCACCAGAAGAGCAGCTCTTGGACCAGTGGCGGGAGGGTCCGTGGCCACCGCACCACCGCTGCTGCCGCCGCGCGCGCCCCCCCCCGCCCGGCTGGGCAGCTTGTCCCAGCCCCAATCCTTCCCTCACTGTGGGGGCATTGATCTGCCCCCTCCCCACACCACAACAGACTTACCAGCTGGAGGCAGCTGTGTCCAGTGTCGTAAAGTCAAAACCTAGAAATGGTCACAATTTACAAAGGTCATAAGTGCCACTTGTCGTAACTCAAAGATCACCTCATCCCCCTCCCTCTTCTCAGTTTCTCCTCTTTGCTGCAAGCCTTCTGAATCTCTCCAAATTGATCCAGAGGCTTCCAAATCGATTCAGACCTTTTAATGGGTCTCCCAATTAGATTCAGAGATTCGGCCACTGAATCGGGCTGAATCGCCTCCGAATCGAATCGACTACCGAAGCTTTGCACAGCCCTAGTGTCTGTCCCTTGTGGAACCTTCAGGCTAGAAGGCCTTCAGTGTGGACAGGGATCTGAGTATGGGTTTTGTGACTCCTAGTGATTGCATGCTTCTAAAACCAAATGTAGCTTCTGGAAAAGATTACAGGGGAAAAAACTAATAGAAGCATTATGTATTTAGAAGCACCAGAAGAATGGGTCACTTCCACCAGTAGACATGGGAAATATAATTTCAGTAGACGCCTTTTGTATTTCCAGTGACATTTCTGTGCTCCCTTTGTCTGGGTATTGATGGAAAATAGCTGATAAACGTGACCTTTCTTAATTTGGTTGTGGGCCATTTATGGAGGTGTGGGAAAGAACTTAAAGTCCCCCTTTATACTCTGGCCTTGATTTAGGGTGAAAAATGGAAAATTGATTCAGAATTGAGAAATAGCATTGGAGTACACGGGTTTAGTGCTTTCGATGATAAAAGAATGCACCTCCTGTTACCCAAAGCATTACATCCTGGATAAGTGGTTTATCAAATTTGTCTTAAATACTCAGAATAAGTTCACAGAAAAAAACATTTTGCTCTTACCTTATTGAGGTGTGTGTTTGGATTACCCCATTCCAAGCTGGGATGCTGAAGGGCCCAGAAAATAGTGGATTGCTCCAATTTTACTGGAACCCTATTTACATGGAGAATTCTACCAACTTGCCACTGCCTGTGCTGCCGTTTCTCCACATCCCTAACAGTATATTAGGAATGACTTTCAAGAATACAGTACTCAAAACTGTCACTCCAGTTTTTCACAGCAAGAGAACAGACAAGTTAGGTGCTAAAGTGTTTTTTGAATGAATTCATCTTGCTAACTAAGAAACAATGGGTATAGTTGCAAACTGTGCTCCTGATTGGCCATGCAGTTCATTTTCTGCACAACAATCTGCCTTTTTTGAAATGGTCAGTCAGTATTTGGCTTAGAAAGTGAAAGATCTATTGGAGCTCTGATCAATTCTGTATTTGTCTTGCTAGGTCATGGTCTGGTACAAAAGTTCACAAACAAGTTATTTGGGACACGCAGGAAAAACTGAATCTCACTTGATTTACTTTGTATGACTTTTTATTTTCCCTTCTATACTTATGACAAATATAGTACTCTGCTAACAAAAGAATATTTTGTAGTTCTCTAGTCTGCTGTTAGTAACTAGGGGCACCAGTAAAAATATGAACACAGACTAAATTAAATGGGACATACCATCCTTTCAGAAAGACTGGGCATTTCTTGCTTTTGCATACTCCGAGACAGAGGCCCCATTCTTTTCCTGTTCTGCACTGAAGCTGTTACTGAAATTTGACTTGTTCTAATGACTTGGTGCAGGGCTGCTGTGCATAAACCATTTGTTAGGCTTGTAACAACACTTAAGGCAGCTCATGTTCAATATCAGTTTGAGATCCTGTTTGGAAATGTCTTAGAAACTTCAAGCTGCGCTTCCTTTGCTTAACCTTTTAGGATTTTTTTTTATTACAGAATTTTAAAAACAATCAAGAACTGCCTATAGATATAAACCTTCCAAGGTATTTTCTTGTTAGTGCTCCGTGAAGGTTCTTAATTGATTGGCGTAGTGTTTGTGTGAATTTAATTCACCTTTGCATACACCCCTCTCCTTTTCTGTAGTATTTACACTTTTTGTGGTGTGTAATATATTAAAAACATAAAACCTATTAATATATGTTAAAAATACGTATAATAGCAATCTTGCTTGCTCGCGCGCACACACTCTTCAAATTATACTCCCTCTCTTTGGGGGGAGAGGTGGCAGTGGCGGCTGGAAGGAGCAGCTGCTGCTGCCCCTACCTGAGCTGCTTAAAAAGGCATGGGACGGGCCAGGGGCTCTCATCTCTTATGGGGGCTCAGGCCCCACATATTTCAAACCATGTGTGTAGTTATTACCAGCTAGTTAGACAAATTCCTATTCAGTAACGTTGAGCTAAGCTGTAGGCTTCACACTGCCCATCCCTACACATCAGAGCTGCAGTTGTGGTTATTTTTTTAGAAGCTCAGAGACGGATATTTTGAAGTGCCTTTTCAGCTCCTAGAAATAATATACACTCAAGTGACATGTTTGTTGTAGCGTTCCATTAAGCGCTAGTGCTACATGGGCTTTTTCACTCTCTAGACAAGATTGTACTATCAGGTTCTTTTGCTGTACTGTCAAGAATACATGTTTTTTTTCAGCATGTCCATTAGCTCTTGTTTGAATGTTAAAGGAATGATTCAGGCTATATATACCACCTATAACCTTGAAGGACATGCTACGGCTTTCAGAGGAAATCATGGAGGTTTTTGAGGTTATGGCCTGTAGGCTATAAGATGATAGGGGAGAGCTGTTCATTACAGTAGCAATGTAATGCATATGCCTCCTGTCACTAATGTAACTGGGAAAGAAAATGGGCACCAGTCCCAGGTCCCTACTTTATGGGGGTGCCATTATGGCCCCTCCTCTCCTCTCCTGCCCCTTGAGAGGTCTTTACCATGGCAGGCATCACCCAGCCACTTGTGCTGGGCAGGTACAGCCCCATGCCCAATGTTGTATTCAGGTGGGGGTAGGCTTTGCTGTCTGAGACACAGCCCTGCTCTGGGGATTTTGGGGAGGAGAGAATAGGGCACCAAGAGTGACCTCCATGGAGCTCACGCTGCCGCTGTTCCTGAGTTGCTGCAGCTTGAGCCTGTGCTGATACAGCGCAGTAGCAGCTGCTACCCAAGTGAAGAGAGCCCTTGCAGATAAGGCTCGGCTCTGCTCTCCTCTGCGCCCCCAGCACCCCGTGATCAGTAGAATTCCTCTTGCACATCTGCCCTGGGCACCGACAGAGTTTGCTATGCCTCTGTCTCCTGCATTTGGTTCCTTGCTTTGGCTATGGTTGCTAGGATATTAACCTCTCTGTACCTCTTTGTCCTTGATTCTGAAAACAGTCTGGTGGGGGTACATCTCGGGATGTGTTTGGTGTTCCTTAAAACACTCTGAGATCCTTGTGGTAGGCTGACACACATACTGGGCACTGTATGTGTGCTGTTGCTTAATTTTTCATGTTTGAGAGGATGAATTCCAGGTAGCCACCCAGTGGGATTTTTTGGAGAGCCTTTCCTTTTTTTAGTTTGTTGATCTGGTCTATTTCTGAAATGAAACCTTTCCCTTGATTCCCTTCTGGGCAGTCTAGTTGCTTTGTCTGCTTTTGTTTTAAAATTCCTTAGAAAGAACATTTATCTATCCAGTTCATAAAGTTGGAAATGAGCCATGATGGTTTTCTGCAGTTGTGTATGTACAGAACTATATTGAACCTAAATATTATAATACTTTCCTCAAGAGCATTAGACTGGTTAACTATACTTAAACTGGACTTATATGGCTGACTTGGAGCACCAATTATGAAAGAAAAATTGTGCTTAAAATATGAGGGAGAGGACCAAAGTTAGTGATGCGTTGCGGTCAACAAACTACTTGGAAAGTGGAGGTGAATTAATTCTCCACACTTTTACTTCAACATCTGACTTCTACCACAGTTTTGTAAGCTGCCACCAGACTAAAAGTGGTCTTAGTACTCAAGCACCTTTGTATTAACAGTAAGAGCCAAGCTTTTCAGTTTAGTTTTGCATGTACTTCCAGCTGCTTGCAGCTGTTATAGGAATGCTTGTAGCTTCCATGTATGTTATCTTCTGTTGGTCAGCCAAAGTGTAGGAGCTTGTCTTATCAGTATTACTGTTTCCTCTGGTAAGGGGCTCAAGCTGTGGCCATGGGATGAAATCCAGCATGGTTTAATCCTTTAGGAATTTACACTTGATTCAGAGTCCTGCAGGACTAACCAATCTTAGTGTACAGTTACAAATTAACCATGTTTAAAGGTGTTATCCACAAGTAAGTCTGCTTTCACACCACTTGAGTGGTTTGTGTGTGTGTGTGTGTGTGTGTGTGTGTGTATGTATGTATGTATGTATGTATTGCTGCTAGTGTAACTTCTCTTACCTGTGTGGACAGGGCTTGTCTTGGAACCAGACTGTACATTCTACCCCAAGCCACCTATAGCATGGATATAATCCCTGAGAAATCCCTGTTCGTGTTTTGCAGAGAAAGTCTTGACTATAAAGATTCACTGGCTTCATCAGTCTTGTAATAGAAATTAAATCCTGGCGTTGAGGAGTTGATATGTAGAATTGCAATTCCTGTTCTGGTTTGAGTTAAGACGGTCACGGGCACAAAAGTAACAAATTTCATGGGAACTTATAGGAGCAAATTTTGAGGGGAGCTATTTTTAGAAGACTCTTGGGGTTAGTATAGGTAGTAATAAGCTGGCATGCCTTATGTTATCCAGCAATTCAACAATGCCCTTCCTGAACTTCTCAACTTCTGTCCTCTAGCATTGAATGTTCCTTTGTTTCATTGTGTTTAAATGATCAAATGAAATGGCAGATGTGAAAGCACATTTTATAGTGAAATGAATAAATTGCGTAAGATGGAATGAATGCGAGTGGGCGTATACACATGTGAGATTGGCGCATAGCTTTTAGATAGATGAATGTCTGCCGTGTCACACCCTGTCACCACTGGATCAAGACCCAGCTAAACTGAAGGAAAGAAAGCAGCAGCCAAGTGTCTATAAAATAGACTGTTCAGACTGTAATCCTAATCCGGCTGAAGGTGGTTACTGCAGGTAGAAAGCCAGCATTAGTTTTGGTGAAACTAAGCAAACAATTTAGTGCTGTCCTCAACTTTGAATCCAGATATTTATGATTGTATTGTGTTTTTTCCCCTGCCATGAAAAGGACTTTATTTTTCTCAGTACTTGCTAGAAAGCTCACCTTGCAACTGTAAAATAACTATTTTATTGTACTTTCACTTGTTTGACGGGGGGTGGGGCCGTTTGCCACAAAACGGCATGTGTATTACGTGTTTGAGGAGGGGTTTTGTTAGCTCATTTACTTCAGGAGGAACTTGGGTGTGGAGAGGTAGGCGTATTAATAGATGACCTCAGGTTCCATTCAGGTTGCTTCATGTATTGGTGTATGTTGAAGATGAAACCGAAATGGAGGGGAGGAAGGAAATTACTGTCTTAAAGCTCTCAAGTTAACTATGTGATGGTATTCCCAAATCAGAGTTCTAATTAAGATTTAAACCCAAATTTTGAATAACTTTTTTAAAAGATCTAATTTAATACACTTCTAAAAAAACCTAGCAACTCTTCCCTTTTAAAAAAAAAATTGCAAGTAATTGAACTTTTTCTCCTACAGAGATGCTTTCTTGATTCACTGTTGTACTGTAGGTGCCTGATTTAACTCTGGAGGGGCAAAAGTGGTATGCAGAGAGCAGTACCTCTCTGATCAAAGTGATGCCTGTGCCGACCTGCTTCTTTTACAGTGTTGTGTACCATGTTTTTGTATTGCACTTTAGGAAACCAGCAGATCTTCAGAACTTGGCTCCAGGGACGCATCCACCCTTTATTACTTACAATGGTGAAGTGAAAACAGATGTGAACAAGATTGAAGAGTTCCTTGAAGAAGTCTTGAGTCCACCCAAGTAAGTTCTTTCAGGCAAGAATATATTTGCATTTGCAAACTTGGTTATGTAGTAACTAAGGTCTTTCAGAATATCTAACCTCCAACAGTCTCCCCTTCATCCTTGGAAAGTTCTTTGAAAAGATTATGAAGGATCATATTTGTGGGAGTCCAGCAGGAAAAATAATGCAGCAGGGCAACCACTATGGATTCGTAGCAGGTAGATGATGCCTGACCGATCTGGTTTTGTTTTATGACGGGGTCACAAAATGCTTAGACGCAGGAGTAGAGGTGAATGTTGTTTTCTTGGATTTTGACAAGGCCTTCAATGCAATATCTTATCCCAGTCTCATGAATAAATTAAGAGGCTGTGAACATAGATGTTTACACGGTCCGGTGGGTGGCAAATTGGCTTAGTGGTCACACCCAGAGAGTGGTAGCAGACAGGTCGGTATCGACCTGGAAGGATGCGGGTAGTGGGGTCCTGCAGGGTTCGATCCTTGGACCTGTACTCTTCAGTATCTTCATCAGTGACTTGGATGTGGGTGTGGAGTGTACTTGTGTCCAAGTTTGTGGACGATACTAAATTGCGGGGTGAAGTGCACACTCCGGAGGGTAGGGAACAATCGCAGGGAGACCTGGACAGGTTAGAAAAGTGGGCAGTACACAGTAGGATGCAGTACAGCAAGGACAAGTGCAGAGTGCTGCATCTAGGGCGCAAAAATATCCAGCGCACCTACTGGCTGGGAAGTGACCCTCTCAGCAGCACAGAAGCGGAAAGGGATCTTGGAGTCATAGTGGACTCCAAGATGAACATGAGTCATCAGTGTGATGAAATCATCAGCAAAGCTAACTGCACTTTAGCATGCATCAGCAGATGCATGACAAATAGAACCAAAGAGGTGATACTTCCCCTGTTATGTGGCATTGGTCAGACCGCAGTTGGAGTACCGTGTCCAGTTTTGGGCACCGTACTTCCAGAAGGATGTTGATGAACTCAAGAGGGTCCAGAGGAGGGCCACTCGTATGGTTAGGGGCACAAGACAAGCCCTATGAGGAGAGACTGAGAGGCTGAAGAGGTTTAGGTCCCTGCAAGAGAAGGCTGAGAGGTGATCTTGTGGCCATCTACAAATTCATTAGGGGAACGCAGCAAGGGATCAGAGATGCTCTGTTTACCAGGGCGCCTCTTGGGGTAACAAGGAACAATGGTCAGAAACTGACAGAGAGCAGATTTAGGCTAGATATCAGGAAAAACTTCTTCATGGTAAGGGTGGCCAAAATTTGGAATAGGCTTCCAAGGGAGGTGGTGACCCTGGGGGTCTTCAAGGGAAGGCTGGATAGGCATCTGGCTGGGGTCATGTGACCCCAGCACTCTTTCCTGCCTAGGCAGGGGGTCGGACTTGATCTGCTGAGGTCCCTTCTGACCCTAGCATCTATGAATCTATGAACCTCATCTTGGATTTGAGTTGCTCTCAAATAGGAACTAGAAAGCTAAAGTAAGCCTCCTACAGTAGTATATAGCCAACCGCTGATCTTCTGGAATACTGTGCATCTGTTAAGAGGTCCAGTCAGATGCCTGATGACTTTGCTTGTGGCTAACAAGCCCAATTTGAGAGTGACACAGCTTGTTACAAGTTTCATAGATCCATATGCTGCCTCAATGTCTAGCATTCAAGTCGTTTTATTTCAGTTTGGGCAGGATAGATTGGGTTGTTTTCTAGGGTCTTCCTCAAGAAAGGCAAGCAGGCCATCCCTGAATTAGGGCTGCTTGGATGCCTTAGTAGCTTCCTCTGGTTCCTTATTCCCCTTACGGAGTCCTGCAAACATCATACCAAGACCTTCAACACATGTGCCTAGGCAAGAGTATGGAGGAGGAGAGGCTGCCCTAGACATGCCATCCCCACTTCTGACCACCGAGACAGAGTCCAGGCATTCAGTGTCTCGATGGTTGTAACCGCTGCCAGAGAGCAACAGATTGGAGCTGCTGCTGACTGCCCAATGCCTCGGCAAGAATGCATTTCGCTTGGGGTGGTGTACCTTAGCCTTACTTCAACCAAGGACTACCCACAAGGCAGTGAGGGCTAGTGCCCTATACTCGCCTTACTCTGAAAGTTGCAACATCATGGCATTTTATAGAAGCTACCCTACCACCAGTAGTCTCACCACGTTGCTACCAGGCCCTCAGTCAGATGCAGTTTACGGTCCTACCCAGGACCAGCAGCAGGACAGTATTGTGTACTAATAAGGGTTTTTTTCTCCATGCCTGTTTACTGGTATTCAAGTCTTGGCAACATGAACTGAAGTCTTAAATATTTTAGGCAAAAAATATATATATTTTTATGAAATCCATTCAGTTAGGAAGAATGTAGTATGTAAAAACAGATTAGAGATTATTTATAACTGATACCATTATTTATAATTATGTATTTGTGGCTATAGAACTTTCAGTTTTGGTGATTGGGGTCAATGTGCCCAAGCTATATGCCAATAAGAGTTAAACTGTCTGGGGAATGAAAGTGGGTTTATATATCAATGAAGTAATTTTAAGCTAATCTGCTAGTGTTCATCCCAAGATTTGTTTGCAGCAATTCTAAAAGTAAGCTGATGTGGGTTAAAACAATGTATTGACCTCACTTGAAGCATTGGTGGCTTATATATTTTGCATTATGAAGCCATTATGCTTCCTTATTTTCCTGCATGTAAAAATGAATGAATAAATAAATAATGGAACAGTGGGAGAGGGGAAATCGTTGCATACATTAAGAATCAATGACATGTGGAAGTTGGCAGTAGCTGGCTGTTCCAAAATATCATGTGTGTTCACGCACGCCCAATAATATGCCCCTGTTGCAGATGTACTGTCTCTGAGGCTGTGATTGAGCCTTAAAACTATGGAGATTGTAGAAAGACACAGAAACTGCCTGAATTTGAGATCATCTAGTGCAAGAGCAGAAAATGGTGTCAGGTGTCAGGTATCCTACAAGCTCCTGACTTTCTCCTCTCTCTGGCAGGCTGTCAGTGCTCAGACATGCTTAGTCTCTGGCTAGCTGAGCTGTTTCTCTTATGAGGAAGTGTTTCTAGATATTACCATTTTTTCTTCCTTTGTTAGTGGACTTCGGATCAATGACCATTTACCTTCTAGGACAAGTAGCTTTGTTACATGTTTGTGGGGGGGGGTTTTAATCTTTCCCTTAAACAAGCAAGAGAAATAGAGCAAAGCAAATAGCACATGCTTGACTACAGTTACACTTTATTGTGTGTGGAGCCCAATTCTCCACTCATTGAGCACTGCATTGCAGTGATAAAAAGGCAGCTTTCTGCTGTACTCTCCCTATGCTGTTACAAGCACAATATGCTTGATTTATAGGCTCACTCCAAAAAACATGAGGAGAAATGATAATATTTTTCTTTCGTCAATGGAGTAGTTTGAGGTTTAGAAGTAGGACTACACAGAACTGGACAAATAGAAAATGTATTAAGACAGATGCATACTCTGTTGTCCAGGAGATCTAGTCTCACTGCTTTTCTCTCCTTCCGAAACAAGCCTTTAAAGATTGTTTGAACTAACGATTTTTTAAATATTCTTCAGGGTGGAAAATGCTTTGATAGTGTAGGAGTATAAGAGTTATTTTATTTTATGTAAGCAAAAGTCAGAAAGTTAAGGCTATGAAAAATATTTCTTTAATCTGAAAGCTATTACTTCAAATATGTTGGTCTACCTTAAACTGTTCTTTGAATAGAAAAGAGCCCTTGTCTTAGGCCATCTGAACACAAAGGCCCAACAGAATTGATCAGTTATCAGTTACTCTAGGCGAGTAAAGCCCTCTTATTGATTGGAAAGCAAGACTGTTATTTAAAATAAATGGTTGGATTTCATTGTAAACCTTCCCTGAGCCTTGTCTCTGTAATACTATAAGAGCTTTATTTACTTAACGTTCACATTTCAAGTTGTTACATGGAATATTACAGAAGATCAGCTAGTTAAAGATGTCTGTCAAACCATGGCCTGCCAGCTGAGTTGTTCAAAATCCAGATTACATTTCTAGAAGCGAGTCATTTGTTTGTAGGGGGTTAAATCAAAAACTCTGCCGTGACACCTTCAAGCTTTGAGGTATGTGACACATGATCTGGGCTGAGCTTCTGGCAATTAAATTGAGGCTCAGTCAATTAAAGTTGCATACTGTGAAGGGACAGACATAGAAAATCTGAAGCATTTTTAATGTTCGTGTAGTCTAGCAGGTAGCAGAAAAGTTTTATATAGAATATGAATACATCTGTGGGGTTTTTGTTTTTTATGTGATTTGTTTTGGGGGCTGGGGTGGAAATTGAAAGCACAATCCTTCAATCTAGTCAGCATATAGGAAGTAAGGACTTCCTAAGGATGAAAACTGAAGTGTTCAAACATCCAATTCAGTCTTGATTTTCAATTTTTTTTAAATTTTCTCAACCAGAGATTGGTGTGCTCCTGACACTGTCTTAACTTCATTCCTTTCTGGAATACACAAGATTTAAACTAGTACCATCTGAAAGAAGACCATAATATTCCTGACTTAAGTGGCCTGCTGCTGCTTGTTTTTTGGGGAAAAATTTCAGAGAATTGCAGTGATCGTTGTTTTTCTTTTGCTTGTGGATATCTCTTTCTTTTGGTAACCTATGAAATTTAATTTAATTTATTTTATTGCCTTAAGTATATCTCGCTGTACTCAACAGAATATTCTATAGCAAGGGCTCTGTCTGAAATTGTGGGCATCTCTATACCTACAGAGAGAATGGAAGTGGTGGCATAAGGTGCATAGTATTGTGTTGACTTCTCCTGAATTTTATAGTTATAGTTGTATAACTGCTGAAGGTGCACATAAGTAAAGGGAGCACAGGAAGGAACACAGCCCAGTTTGTGGAGATAGTTTTATGTAAAATATGAACTTCTACCTGCAGGCATCAGATTTACTGTTAAAAATACTCTAGCAAAATTGGGGCAACTAACTGGTCTACCCTAGAAACAAGCACAAGTTCACTTGTCGCTGACTAGACAAGAATATGCACTGCTCTTAGTTGAGCTATAGACATACCAATTATATTTGATCCATTAATCCAGTTTACATAGTGATAAGAAGCTTTTAAAAACATTCTTGCTTCACAAAAAGAGCAGTAGGTTATGGAAATATCATTAAAGGGTGTTTTTTGTTTTCTTTTGCTGCAAATTAACTTATTTGTAAAGTTTAACTTGAAATTTCAGTCTCCTAATCTTCAAGAATTTGTAAGTAAAATACTGAATCCATTGAGTATGTAACTACAATGCATAGCCAATCCAGAACTTCTAGCTGTGCCCTTAAATCCCAATGTAACTGAATACTCATATTGTGCTGTTAAGTGTTTTTTATTTCATGTCCTTGAGCAGGATTTGGCGGTCCTCTGGTAATTCTTATCGCAGCAATAAGCACCGAAGTGCTACAGAATTCCAGAGATCCTGGCTCATGTTGTATATAGCTCAGACGCATTGAGATAAGCTAAAGGACATTTTAGGCACACTTATGTTAACTGTAATTTTGTTTTTAAATTCCTTGCACATATTTCTGGTATCTTCTTAGGTTGTTGGAAGTGATTTAAAAAAAAAAATACATTGCTTCAATCCTGATACCATTCAGTCTCCACAGATCATTAAGCTGTACCACGAGTACAAAACAAGTCCGTTTCACTTTTGGCCGTTCTTATTTTCTGGCTCTTGTGGTCTGCAGTGTCATCGGTGTTTAAATTGGTGATTCTCAACCAGTGTGCCACAGGATTCACAAGATCAACCCAGAGACTTCAAAAAGAAATCCAGAATGTCAAACTTTCTGCCACGCTGTGGGCTTGCCGTGTTCTTTGCAACAAGAATTGCTCTCATGTTTCCTTGCTCAAGAAACAAGTGAAAGCTTAAGGGCTCACAGTTTCTGAGGGCTGTCTTGAATCTAACATGGTTGAGAACCACTAGTTTGAATTGGTGTGGTCTACTGGTGTGTTTCAAGAAACCCAGGTTTTAAGGAGGGTTTTGGAAACCTAAACTTTTGGGCCTAAACTACTTGACATTTGTCACTCAGAGCCAAACGGTGTACCTAGTGACTTCTGACTGCTTTCAGAATTGATTGCTAATGAAAAATGCATGATTATAATATGCAACTAAGAGAGATAGCTTGTGTAGGATTTCTAAGACTTCTTGTTTTGTGGCATTAATGATAATGAGTGGACTGCCAGTTGCATTTGTGTTGCTGTAGGCTTATCATGATAAAACTTGTCCATAAACCAAACTGTTTTCTGATTAGGTACTTAAAGCTTTCACCAAAACACCCAGAATCAAACACTGCAGGAATGGACATCTTTGCCAAATTTTCTGCATTTATCAAGAATTCCAGACCAGAAACTAATGAAGGTAGGATACTTTGGTCCTGTAATCTCTAGTATTTTGATATTTCACTGAATGTTGGGGGTACAGCAATAGCAGTTTTTGCTTGTTCACTCCTACTTTTACTGTGTGTGTTCAATTTATTTGCAGAGTAATTGTTTCTACAAGGCAAAACCAGGTATGCTACAGTTTTTGTGTACAGGCAACATCACTGATGCCTACAAGTGACTTCCTTAATCTTGATCTGATTTTGCTTTATGAAGGCAGGAGATGCCCAGATCACATAAGGCAGGCATATTAAAGCTATACAGAGGCACTGTTTTAGGCAGACAAAAGTGCTGACAATGCAGCTATTAAAGCTGGGGATGCAAGAGAGGATAGTACTTTGACTTGCTTCCTTTTCCTTCTTGGGAGCAGGCAATATCAACTGTGCTTTGGACCAATTTCATAGCTCTGCTGAATGGGAGTTTGCTACATGTCCTTCATGTGTTACAGTTGATATTATTAATGGCGCTGGGTTACTAATTATAGGTGCGTTAAGGGTTGTAAAACAGAAGGGAGTTTGTAACAGCAGGCTGTGACTTAAATGGTTTTAATAAAATTTCCCTTCTAGACATCAGAGAGCTTTTTGTGTTTTGGGTCAGTGAATTCCCACCCAGTACTTCTCAGTCAGTCTTGAGAGAGCCAGAGCAGGCGGGCTGTCCAGTGAAGTGTTGTAAATGCCCATCTCGGGGTTGTTAAAGGTATGTGGCCCCCGGTCTTCCCCTTGCCCACATGGCCTCACTGAGGTCAAGTCTAGGCTGCAGGCTTGTCATGTGTGGTAGCAGAGCCCTCAGACCCTGCGGTGCTCCATGCAGCTTGCTTCCAGTTCTGCAAACATTGCAGCGATGTGGTGTGTTTGGGACTTTGGACAGGTAATCAATACTAGTGATCATCTTTTTTTAACCCATCCTTGGCCCCATGCAGGCACAGCTATGCTGCTCCCAGTTCAGGAGGTAGCTCCCACAGAAAGCAGTGTAGCGTATCTGAGGGTACCCTGGTTAGGTAAAATCAGTTTATGGTCTAGCTGTGTCCTGTGACATGCTGTGAATTGGCTCACGTACAATACCGCGTTTTCATTTTCTGCAGTAAGTTAGAGTTTTGGTAAGCTGATCCCCTCCTTCTTTAAGATGTTTGAGAAAGTCCTTCCTTTGTAGACATGCTTATGCTGATATGTTCTGCACACTTAAATGAAGTGCCCCCCTGACCATCTACTTCTGGCTTTCTTCTTTGGGAGTTGATCCTCTACATTTTTGGAGGTGCAGAGTAATTGTATCTGACTTTGTCCAGAGTTGTTAATTCTCAGCACTTCTGAAAACTCAGTGTAAGGTATGTGCATCTGAGGACAGATTTAAAAAATAAATAAAAACAGTATAGTGTGCGCTTAAAAAATCATGAAAAACTGACCTGAACAGCATTACTAACTCCTATCGAGGAATGCAGATGCAAAGTGATTTGCTGTGAAAGTGCTGCTAAGTACTTCTGTATAAAAACTCGATTTTAATTTAACTTTCTGGGGAACTATGCTCGTCCTGTGAGTTAAATTAGTCCTGTGAATGACCAGTGACTTGGAGCTTTGTGCAGTCTCCAAGTGTCTGAGTGGTCTCAGACTCTGAATTTGCCTGCCATCCTTTCCCCACCCACCACTTTGGCACGCTTCTAGTTCTAACTTGTGCATCTGGAAACCAGGTAGCACTTTAAGACTTAGAGGAATAGACTGTTCCTTATGCAAAGGATTTGAATTAACTTTTTTTACTCTATTTTTCAGACATTTGTAAGTACACAGCCCTTGTCTGTTTGGTTTATATAGATATAGATTTTGCTGCTACTTGTCTCAGCCTTTTGTTTCTCTGAGAAGCATTTTCCCTGGAACTAGGTCTAATGTAATCTACTGCCTGGCAAATACAGGCATCTGCCATCTATATTGGTACCTTGCCTTACAAAGATCAAGCATGTCCTTTAAAATGTACAGGTAACCACTTCCAGCTCAAGACTTGTAAAACTAGCTTGCATTCTCTGCAGTTGAAGCAAAGTTTAACATCTTTCTTTTGGCAAAGACTGCAGACGTGCCCTCTAGCTGTAAAGGACAAGTAAAAAGAATAAAAATGCAAATACCAGTTTCAAATGAGCAAGGCTTTAGGCTAGCTAAATACTTGCTCACACTCTAATGCTTTATATGCTATTACATTAACAAGCAGATATGCAATAGTCATTTTCAGTTATTTTTTTCTGATTGGCATACATGTACACTTTACTGCATCTAGCTTTTTTTAGTGATATGTCTTTAATTATCAGGATAGTTTTTACAGGTAAAAATTGAGCTTGCTTTTTAGGATTTACTTTCCAGTGTATTGCATAATGATACACTACGTAATATATAGTCAAAGGCTGGCTCTGCCTTTTGGGAATTGTCACCCAGATAGCATTTGTGTTCAGTGGGTACAGCAAATCTATATTAAAATGAAGCTGCTGAAGAGCAATTTTGATGATGGGTATGATTATTAATCTAGGAGACCTTGATTAGATTTTGAAGTGCATTTTAGCTTGTGGTCTAATAAACAGAAATCCATCTAAATTAACTGATAATCTGACTGCTTTAATTTAGAATAAAAATGTACTGCTGTTTAAACATAACTTTTACTAAAAACCTCTTATACCCTTTTCTCTTGCATTGACACTGCCAAGGATAACTCTCTAATCTCTGACCTTAAAATGACATAACCAATCTAGACTAAAGGCACAATGGATTGTTGAATTCATAATGTGTAGACCTTTTAGATTAAACTACTTATTGGTAAATAAGAATTCCCAGTTGCCAAGCAACTGTCTGCCTTGGGGGACCTATTATAGTAGCTCTGTTCAAGAAAATGTTCAGGACAGTTCTGCTTCACTTTGTAGCAGTCCCTTGATGGATTTTGCTGTAGGTTTATGAACTGCTTTAACTTACTTTAAAGTAACTTAATTCAAGGTCAGTGGTCAACCAAAAGGATTTCAATACTTGTAAAGTGAATCCTGATTGTACAGTGCTGTTTTCATTTCAGTTGCTTTCATCTGAAATGCATTTGTTGTTCTTCAGCGTTCACCTTAGATTTTGGTTTTATTACTTTATTCCCATCCCAAGTATACTTCTCAGGAGTCTCTAATACTAGCAGTTTTTACAATACAAATGACAATAACTGATCTGAACTTTTTGCAGAGCACTTAAGAGTAAGATTTTTTACAACTTTCCCCACAGACTAGGGAGCCACTGGTAACAAGTGAGATGACTTCTTTATTGTGGCACAATTTTAAAATGTCATAGTTGGATCTAGCTGCACCTCTTTCCTTTTCCTGGTGTCTTAATGCCAAGTCTTGACCATTTACTTACCTACAGTTTTCCCACTTTTATAATAGATTCTGGACTTGAGAATCCTTCAGGGGTCTATGATCAAACAGCTTGCTTCAAGTATTGTGTTTTTAACAAAGGGAACAAGTTTTTAAGAGGGGAAGGAACATTTACATGTAGACTTTTTGAAAAAAAAACTATCTTCAAAAATCATACGATTGCCAGATGGTAAATTTGGCAGGGCTAATGTCTTCAGATATCCCTGGAAGAGGTCTGCGTGTCAGTCAAATTTCTCTGCAAGGCTTACTCACTATTTGTGTGTCCAGATCTCTCAATAAACTGGTGTAGTCCTTAGAAGGCTTGAGAACCCAGAGGTCCAGTTATGCCATCACTGCCTAACAGCCCTCAAATGCCTGCAGAGAGTGGGGTGTTATTTTAGCCATTGTTTTCTTCCTCTTCCCTCTCCTCTTTACAGCTCCATATTAAACTATTTGTATGTTGTAAGACAGCAGTTCTTCTTCTGTCAGGCTGTCCTTAAAAATAGTGCTTGCCAAGGGACTGTACACTTCACCAATTTTAACTTTTATCAAGGGCTGACATTTTTATACAGAATATAGAAGCTTTACCAGGCTGGTGGAGAAGATTTTTAGTAATTACTGTAACCTGCAGTGGTTTTCAACCTTTTTTTATTTGCGGACCCCTAAAAATTTCTAATGGAGATGCAGACCCCTTTGAATTGTATGTGTGGGTATTCATGTACTTGTGATTGATCATAATCATCTTTTATGGACCCTGTAGATACAGTCTGCGGGATCCCCAGGGGTCTGTCAACCACAGGTTGAAAACCACTCCTTTAGAGAATTTACATTGTATTTAACTGCATTAAACTAGCAGTAGCTCTGGGTTTCTCAAATTTTGTATCTGAACTTCCTTAGCATTCAAGTCAAATAAAGTAGGAATGTTGTCTTATCCTGCATATGTTGGGAGGAAAGCTTAAGAAATGCACAATCCAATATTTGCCTGCTATGTTTCAATTTTTGGAAGAAGCAAGCTTTCCATAAGGCCTAGTGTTTTGTACTTAAGTTTTGGATTAGTTTTGTGGGCTATACTGCCCTCTACTGCTGCCTTTGATGAATGTATCTTGAAAAATTAGGACTTGCCGCTGTGATGGTTCAGGGAATATTTGAGAAACTAGATGTGTTCATAATACCATTTATTGGATAAACTTGATTGTTGGGGGAGAAGCTTAGATGAGTTTTAGGTACAAAACAGCTTCCCTGACCTGAGGAAGAATGATACAGTCAGTTGCAGTTACTTTTCATTTAACTTATCTATATGAAGAATTGAAATAATTAGACGCATGACTTTTTAAATAAAATAATTTCTGCAGACTTGGGAATCTTATTTTAATCTAACTTAACAATATCAATTCATTTTTACTGACTTTATTTCCTGTTTCCATATAGACAAATTCTAAGATTAGATTTATTTGAATTGTAATTTATTCCATTATGGTGGCTAGCACAGACTTCAATATGGTTTTCATATCAACTTCCATAAATTTTGCTTTAAGAGTATCTTTGCCACAAATGACACAAGAAATTGAAATAGTGTTGAAGTGGTGCTGCCCTTAACTCCTGTCTAGGATACAGCCTAAGATAAATGCCACTCTGAACAGTAGCTTTCATTTAACCTCATTATGTTAATGAATGGGGTCATTTAAAATGGGAAAAGAGCTGTTAAACCTGTGGAGCAAAGAGAAGTTGTTCAAAACAATTATAGCAGTGCTCTTTACATAGTCTGTAGTTAAATCTAATTTGTCAATGAAAAAATGTTTGAAAGGGAAGAGGGCTGTTTTGTCATCTGTGAAGGAAGAGGAAGTTACAGAGGGAGCAAAATCATTGCCTGTGTTAAGCCCATGACTTTTGGCACATTACAAGATATTGGCTCAGCTACAACTACAACAGCAATGCAAATTTGTTTAAGCAACCTTAGTGGTACAGAAGGCTACCTCTGGATTAAGCAAGTATCATAAAAAGGATCTGATGTGCTGTTATGAATGAGGAAGTAAAAATATCTGGCTTTCTGTTGGAGTTTGGTTTTTTTATATGTATTTATTTGTACTTAACATACAGTCTTGACTTAATTTTTTTGAAAGTATGGACTCTTAAGAAAAGAGATTAAAATGATAGCAGTTCTGCATGTTTCCCTGATGCTTAATAGATAGCCAGTTCTCTTGCCTTCTACTGCATCAGGGAGAGGAAATAAGGGCCAGCTGTGTTTCCTGTATCAATACCCACACCTCATCTATAGCTCTGAAAATTGTATTGCAACTTCCTGTCCACTTTTTTTTCTGTTTCTACATAAAGTTATATTCCTGTCCTTCAGCCTTGGAGCGTGGTCTCTTGAAAACTCTGCAAAAACTGGATGAGTACCTGAACTCTCCTCTTCCCGATGAGATAGATGAGAACAGTATGGAAGATATCACTGTTTCTACTCGCAAGTTTTTGGATGGCAATGAGATGACATTAGCTGACTGCAACCTGCTGCCTAAACTACACATCGTCAAGGTAAGTGATTTTAATGGGCTGAAACAGTTGGTTCAGTTCCTCTTGAAACCAGGTGTGTAATAAACAGAAGAACCTGGATTTTTCTGTATAGGGATGGTTCACAACCTGCTTGAATTGTATCGAGACACCCCTAATTAAGAACATGCTGCTCAGCTAATTGCTGTGGCTTTTAGTTCAAGGAGCGCAGCTTCATGGGACTGTGGCTGTGCTCCAGCTGATTGGGCAAATAGAGCACTTCGAAGTAAAAGCAGAAAACAGCTCAAGCACCTCAGCACTGCAGATCTCTTTGCAGCTGCATATTCTCCAGCTAGTTTGCAAACCCTCATCTTTGTGGGGGCAGGGACATGTGAGAACTGTAGCCTTGCAGAGAATCTAGAATTTTCTGCATCACAAATCATAGATTTGAAAGATTAAAAACAAACAACAATTCCTGCAGTCCATTCTACTTCAGTGGACCAATTAAATAGGAGATGTACGTGTATAGATAGATGTTAAATGTAGCAAGAGTTTTAGTAGCTTTCTGTAATAATGCAGTGAGGCTCTTTGAGAAGTCTGAAACTTTGGACATTACAGTTACAGGAGATGAGAGAGGAGAAGACAGACTGATAGAAAATGAGGGTGGGAAGGGCCTCAGGAGGTCGCATCTAGTCCAACCCCTGCTCAAAGCAGAACCAGCCCCAACTAGATCATCCCAGCCAGGGCTTTGTCTAGCTGGGTCTTAAAAACCTTCAAGCATGGAGATTCCACAACTTCTCTGGGTGACCTTTTCCATTCTTTACTATACTACCCTCCTAGTGAGATGGTGAGAGAATTTTTCCTAATATCTAACCCATCCTCAATATTACAGCCTGTGTCAGGGTAAGGTTTAGTACACTGATCTTAGAATAAGGACATCTTAAGATGTACAGAGAGAATGAGGGGGCAGATGTTAGACGGTTTTCTCTCTCTCTATAGAGAAGTGCCATGGCTGTTACCAGAAGTATATAACAATGTCAGGATAGCTCAACGAAAATGAGCACTTTCTATACTATTATAGTTTATTTCTTCTTCTCTCACTATCCTTGCCAGTGTTATACTGCAGATGGAGCCCCAGGTTAAGTTTTGTGTGGAAATGGCTTATTTGCAGTGTTAGTTAATTCTCACTGCTTCCCTCGGTTTATCTGAGGACAGTGTCACTAGGGCTAGGTACCTTCCGAAGGAGCAGACATTACTCACCCTGATTATCATTAATGGAAGGAAGCTCATCTGTAAGATTGATTTTTACTGGTGATGACAACATAAGTGTGAAATGAGGGATAGAACAACTGGTGTAAAACAGTCATCGTCTTTTTTTGTTCTAGGTTGTAGCCAAAAAATATCGCAACTTTGATATTCCCAAGGAAATGACGGGGATTTGGAGATACCTGACCAATGCCTATAGCAGGGATGAATTCACCAACACCTGTCCTGGAGAAAAAGAGATTGAAATAGCTTACAGTGATGTAGCCAAGAGACTCACTAAGTAAATGGCCCTTGCAAGAGAGATGATTTCTTACATATTCCATAACAATGCTTCTAACAGACTGCTCTTTTCATATAAAATAGCAATTTATTTTGCATGAATTGGCGGTTATTCAAAGTTATGACGGATAGACCAGGTACAGTAATTACCTAAAATTTGCAAACTTTTTAGTTTTGAAGCTAGTTTTTCTTCAGCAGCAAGTCTGAAAATGAATACAGTTTATTTAATGTTGCATTGGGATAACTCTAGACTCTCTGACATGAGGGATTACTTTTGCCCTGTTGCTTTCATTTAATTGTAGATAAACTTGAAAACATTTGGTCCTTGCCTATGAAGAGAAACTTTGGGGTTTATTGATTGGTTCAGGATGCTCTTTCTTATGGTACAAGGAATATTTATGTATGTTGGAATTTACTGCTTTTCAGAAGTTCTCCTCATAACTGTTTATCTTGTCTGCAGCATATTGAACTGTACCTGTTTGTCTATCCCAGCTGTACACAAGGGGATCTTATTACTCAAAAGAGCCTTTTGCAGAAACTTGACAACTGTTTTTCAACAAAAGGGGGGAAAATTAAACTGTCGAATTAAACCATGTAAATGAACCCAGTCAGGCTCCCTGGATTTGAATGCCCTGCACTTCTGGGGAGTTCAGATCTAGGTCTGGATACTATCCAGGGGAGCCTCACTCCTGCTGCAGTTGACCATGCTTATCTACAGGCTTTCTGAAGCTGGATGAATGTTAGAAGTGGCTTGTTCCTCAGTGATGACCTGAATTTGGCTGCTCAAAATTTACTTTTGAGCCGTTGGTCAGGATGTCATTCTAACTAGCAAACCAAAAGAGCTAGGAACTTGCTATCAGTTCATTTAAGAACTGCAAGTGGCTTTCTTTGCAGTAGTTAAGAACCTTTTGTTCTGTGCAAGTCTTTCAGGCAATATTTACCTAGGAAAACTGCTCTCATAAATTGTGTAAACTTCTAAGGTTCTAATGGACAAATAGCTACTGTATGTGATGAATAGTAGTGCAATGATTAGCAATGCCAGACTGAACCATTGCAGCAGTTAAAGTAGGGATCTTGCTAGGAACTCTATTAGAAATTTTTCTGAAGCTTGTTGAAGTGACCTTTAAAAAGAATATTTGCCTTAATGTACAATATGCATTTTTACTGAAGGGGGGAAAAAAACCCTTCATTGATTTTAGTTTTTAAAAGAAATGGTGCACAAAGTTCCAGCAACTTAAACCTAGATTTATCCCTTTACTGTCACTGACCTATGTACCTGGACTGCGATTTTATATAAACGTTAATCATTGCACTTCTATACATTGAGTCTTTCTCCAGCAACACTGAGGAATAGCACTGCATTTTTTTTAAAGTGATTTTCTAAACTGGGGAATGGTTTTCTTGCTTAAAACAAAACAAAGTTTTGATGCATGTAATAAACTACTATCTAATTTTTAAAGGGTCAACAGACACTACTCCAAAGAACATTAGAGATATAAGCCTATTTTTTTGTAATGATACTTTTTTTTATATTTAACTGATTTTTAGACGTCTGGAAAGTGCTATTCCTTCTAGGTTTTTTTGGAAATAATTAACATATTGCAATAACATTAAAAATGCTCACATAAACCTACTTTTATACACTAACTTTTTGGTAAGCACTGGCTTGATGACAAACAGCCAAACTTTTCTAAGCATCCTGCTTTTGCTACTTTATATACTCATAAAGTTAGCTTGAAATAGGAAGTGATAGAGTAAAAATTCCATATTTGTATACATGGCTTGTGGTGCCTTTGTCTTGCCTTCCTAGGACTAGAATTCCAATACAGTAACAGCTCAGAGTTGTTACCAGTCTTGTCAGAGACAGTTGATATGCTTAAACCTTATTATGTATATTACAAAAGTGTTCAGGCATGTGAAAGGAAATACTACAGAGCAGCCTGGGTAGAAATAATTTAATTGTAGCCTTTCTAGATTTATTGTATCCTAACTGCACGTTCGCACCATGAATAAAGTTTGTTTCAGCAGTAATAATCCTCTTAGGGGTTTAGTGTTTGCCAGTGTGACATCCAGAGAAGGGAATGATTTTCATTTTGCCAGGTTAAAATATGGGTTGGTTTATATTGAAACAACAAGCTGGTATGTACAGCAGAATGGAAGCTTATTGATGGGGTGCTTTTTGTCACTGTATAGTTCTTAAAAATGGAAAATGGGGAGCAATTTAGGTGGATGTGATCTAGTCCAGAGAAGGCCTTAAATCAAGGTGGTAATCTTAAATTGTTTGAAGCTTAATTGAGAGATTGGACCCTATTTTCTAACTAATTAGCGCTTGTTATATACACAATTGATATAATCGGGTAAGCATATGCACGTGATCACAAAACACATTTTCATGCAGTAATCCATTTGCTGTTTTAATTGTGCTCACATAATTAAGATCAGACGTACAGTTTTCATGCCTAATTTGTCAGAGTATAAACCAGCCATGCTTTATAACTTTTCTCAAATCTTTCTGGTCAATCCTCAAACTATGGATGTCCAATATAATATACTATAATTAATTTTAAAAGTTATGGCTAAAAGCTTAGAAACAGCTTTAAAGCTCTTGCTGTCTTTGGCATTCACTAATGTATTTCTTATTACAGTGAAGTGAGTTATTGATCATCAGGGACCCTTTCCCTTGTAGGCCCAGTTCACGCAAGGACCAGGTTAGTAGTAACAAAGGACTTCGCTACGTTTCTAATTTCCTGGTAGATGCATATCTACGTCATGGTGCATCACGAGTACCAGCCTGCTTGTTGGTGACTTCAGCATAGAGACCAAGAATGTAATGGGAGATGGAGCATCTTTAACTTCCAGACGTGATCTCTTCAGGTTAGAACAGTGCAGTGTTGAGGGGTGGTATATTGAAGTGCTAGCTGCCTGTGCTAGATGGGTTTTTTGGATAGGTCATTTTAATCTGGCTTCAATCATCAGCACTGTATTATTTAAAGGTCCTTTCACAGCCATGTAAATTCTTGGCTTCTGCCAACGTGTTTACAAATCTGATCTTTGAAAGTTACAACTCAGTGCATTTTAAACAGCAACCACTCTGCCCCCTGTTTAATTTTAACTGATGCTCCTAGCCCCTTCTACGACTTCTAAGGAGTAACTGCTGTTTTTTGACTAGGCATTCCAGTTTGTAAGTTGGCTGCATGCATTGGCATGCTGAATACTTCGTTTTCAATCTGAAATATTGTATACTCCCATTAAAACATGATTATGCATGTTCCATAACCCTTATTAATGGGAAACCTGCTGTTTTCTCCCTACCCTCTTTGGTGAAAGAACAGATATCATGTAGACTACACACATTTAACAAAGCCTTTTTGAAAAAGCTTCCTATGTAGTACAGAACTGCATGTTGAAAAAGATGCGTGTGAACTCTTTGAGTGATTTCGTGCACTCCAAAACTTTCCTATGCATCTATTGTTTGTTGACGCTGTGAATGTCCCATGTGGAATGCTATAGACATGTAGTTTGCACATTCACATTTTCCCATAAAATTGATGTTTTTCTGGAATGGGCATGTCTAAACCAATTGAACTTGATAAGAGAGATTTAATCAACTTTTTATGCTGAAGTAGCAGATTAGTTTTTCATATCAAAGGAACACAGACAAATGAACAAACGATATCTTGAGCCAAACCCTCTGATTCGTATCTCCAGGCAAACCAAATGCTGGCTAAGTACAGTCAATTTACATGCTTCAACTTACATACTGTTCAGATCATTATTCAGATATGTCAAATGAATATCTTCACAATTTAGACTTTATCTCAAATTAAAAACATTTTAACCCCATCAAGATTTTGTGCCACTAATTGTTACATTTTGTGTACGGGGAATGGTGGAGCAGGACAGAGTATAAACTCTAGGGACAGGACAGCTGGAATTGGAGCTGTATTGAGGAAATACTTGAAGAGTCGATACAAATTATTGTAGTAAGCTTATCTTTCACTCTCTGGAACATCTTTTACAGGTATACCGGTATACTGCTGGCAGCTATTGTTTAAAAAAAAATAAAATTTATATTTTCACTATCAAGTGGAGTTTGCTGTTGTCTTTTAATGGCCAATATTTGTGTGCACAGATCCTATAATGTTGTACCACATGCATTATGATGAAACCCTTGAAGAGCTCCTCACCCCACTATCTCCCTGCTGTTACTGCTTTGCAGTTGAAGTGGGGGATTGAGACAATTGTTGGTTTTGCTACTGGTATAAGTAAGTAGGTATAATATCCATTTAAAAGAGTGAGTAGAATTGATTGGAAAATGCTGCTTTTTCACAGGAATCTTGAAAAGCTATTCATTTTTTTTAGAATTTTACTGTTAAGTTTTCTGTAAAGAAACTGATGTCTTTAAGTCTGCTCTTAGGAAGCATTGGTTTTCAAAAAATATTAAAAAACAAACTATTACCAAATGAAATGGCTAGCTTCCAACTTTTTCTTAGAAAAAGTTCAAATTTCCCAGGAAACTTAATTTGATTGAAAAGTCATTTTTCAGAGTATTTTAACAAAAGAGAAAAATGAATCAAGTCTAGTATTGAGTCTTAACTGACAGCTAGTTCTTTACATAAAAGCTAGGATTTGGGGCCTTAGTCACATTTATTTGGAATTTTAGCTACTTTCCTCTGCCTCTCAACCTGTCCTGACAATATTACTGTCTTGGAGTTAAGTGCTTCTTGCTTCTGGTGGATGTCAGCTCTTTGCTCTGTAGTGCTGTCAGTACTTAACATCAAACACTATGAAGTTTTGAAGAGAATAGCTTAGGCTAACGTGATTAGTGCTTCATTTCATCAGGCATGGACACATGACGTATGTTTTAAGCTTGATTTAGAAGGAGTCTTGTTAGGGCCCTGAAGGACTTTCTTAAGCAGGATCCAAGGTGCCATCACCTGCACATGACATGCCAAATAAGGGTGCTCACTGCCTGGGCCCCCAGCAAGAAGTTGGACTTCTGGCCTTGATAGAGTCTGTGAAGGCCACAACCCAGGGAGTCTTGTGGAGATGCTTGCTGTGGTCAGTGCAGAGTCTCATTGATAGCTCTGATCCACATATCCTTGAAGTTGTACAAATTTGGATCCAGACTGGATGGCTTAAACTCCTCTCTAAGGATACCGCCTTGCTTCCAGTGAAGTTAACTGGAGGTTTTCTGTTGCTTCGAATAGAACAGAATTATGCCCTAATTTGTTGTCTGATTTATAATATAGCTTCTATCACTTTGATAAATGTAGATGGGAGGTACCAAGCACCTCTCAGGCATTTACACATGGATTTTAGGTCCACTGAAACCAGTGCTTTCCCCCAACTTTAATGACCTGTAGGCTAAGTCCTTTCCGTTCTCCTCTTCACTTTTTCCCCCTTTTTCTAGGTCAGGGGCGGGCAATTATTTTGTGCAGAGGGCCGCTTACTGAGTTTCGGAAAGCCATCGAGGGCCGCATGACAGGCAGCCCAGGGCAGATTAATATTCATGTTCTACATTTTTTAGGGACCCTGCGGGCCTAGAATGGCCTGGCAGGCTGCATCTGGCCCCTGGGCCGCATTTTGCCCAACCCTGTTCTAGGCACATTGAATGACCCATACTGAGCCTGTTGCTAGCCTTTGGCATTGGTCCAAGAAAAAAAATGATACTCCTGAATTACTGGTTTCAATACAGAAGGGACCTTAAGCAGCCCACTAGACTACCCATTGCTTCAACAGTATCAGTGCTTAAAGCAAAACATTCCTGACACACTTATCTAACCTGTTCCTTTAAACCTGTTAATGATGAGGTTCTAAAACCTCCCTGGCAGTGTGTTTCAGTGTTTCGTCATCTTCACAATTAAGTTTTTCCATAAGTAACAATGGAGGCTCAGATCAGACAATTTAAGCCCACTACTGTGTGTCCTATCCCCAGGGAGTGTGGGGAACAGTTCATAACCTTTCTCTTCCCACCATTCTTTTACATATTTAAATACTGTAACATGTCCCCTCCATCTTTATTTCTGTAGACTAAACAAACCCAGTTCTTTCAGTCTTTCTTCTTTCCCTTGCTGTCTCCACCCCTCCCCAATCCTCTAACACCTTAAGGTATTACAAGACAGTAGGTTTACTTGTAATGGCACTTGCCTTTAAAAACACTGGCATTTCGGATGGAAATATTCTTTAGGAGGTTAATAAGCTCGTGACTTTTTTTTCTGGGCAACATTAGTTAAGTTTATCTCTTTGAACTGTTCAAATGGATGCATTTTTACCCAGGGCTACCATTTTTTTTATATATTAAAAGATCAAGCTAGATTTGGCTTGGTTCAGTCCTTTAGCAATTAGTATGCTTTAATAGGGCTCCAGGTTTTTATTGGAAAGGGGCTAAAACATACTAGTAGCCAAAAGCTGCAGTAATATTAATTGGGCAATGGAAATTCCAGGAACAGTTTTCTAATTACTTCCTCCTTCACTGGATTTTTTTTTTATATATAGCTGTAAAGTACCGTAGCAAAATGGGCACGGAGACCCCACCATGGTTTCTACTAACTATGCCAGTGAAAAGAAGAGGAAAGAAGAGGAATTCACTTTTTCAGCCTGCTTTCTTCATTTGGGTAGAGGATGGCCACAAGGACAAGTGCCTGTTGGGAGGGCAAATGAAAGTGGACTAGCTTTTATGTCTTCAGTCACTGATATGACTTAAATAGCTCCAGTGGCTCTGAGATGATATTGATGCACAAGTGTGAATGCCCTCAAGATGTCTGTCTCTGGGTTCTGAAAGGCATTGTATATCATTCTGAGCCACTGGGTTTGTCCATACGGACAGGGAAGGATTTCTCCAGTGTGAAGCAGACAGTTTAGAAATCTAACGTTCTATGTTCAAAATACTCTCTGGGAGCTTCACCTGCCTAACTCAGCCATACTTTCCAAATCATATCAAATCAGCTACATGCAAGATAAATGATGGGGAAAGGCTCTTGGTTAAGACCTCAGAATCCAAATTCCTGTCTGTGCTGTATAAATACCAAAGATCATGGCATGATGGATTGCATACTTGATTGGATAGTTGTTTGCACATTTGTATGCCCGTTCATGTGCACAGAAAGAGCTAATGGTGCAGTTTGGGATGCTTGATGATAAATGCTTATATATGTGTAAAACAGTTAGTGTAAACTCAGATAACATGAGTTACATCTGTATTTGCTTTTTTGCAATAGGAGCAAATGTAAGCTGTAGTACAGTTTTAAGGTCAGTTGCCTGGAGAGATGTTTTAACCATATATCTTGACAGCTGAAGAATTCAGAATTCACTTTAAAAATTCTTTAATGAGGAATAAACACCTATTTTCTTGCAAGCAAAGAAATATCAGATGGAATAATTCACTCTGCACAAAAAGCAAAGAACAAACATTTTGGCCTCTTGCTCTGCTTAACTTTCAAAGGGAAGGAAAAAAGGAAGCCAGGAAGAAAGCTTGGTGGTTTCTGGAACTTTACTCCTTTAAGATGTCTGGAGCCAAAGTTGTCCTTCCAATATACAAGGAGGGGGGAAGGTGGATATGGAGATAAGCAGCCTTCCTTGGTGTAGTTCCTACTGCCATTGGTCTAGCTAAGTTTTTGACAAGTTCTCACGGATACTGCTGAACGAGTTCCAGGGCCAGAAAGAGAGAACTCATGATTCTTTTGAATGAAGAGAAGAGCTCCTGTGTTCTTGCTACTGGATGGAGACTCTAAAATAATGTTGTTAAACATCAAACATGTGAACTTCATAAATAAATAAACAAATGGACGCCAAAGGACTTCTGAACTCCTTTGCCGTCTCAGGCAAAGGACTTGGCAAGACCTAGGAGAGTTGTTTTTGTCAGTGCTTCTAATAAGGATTCCACGCACAACAGCTCTCATGGAAGTGATGTTAATCTTCCAGCTTGCTTAGGAAGCAAACTAGATGAAATATCCCTTTCCATCTGCTGCTCAAGAGAGTTGATGGTGTACCTTGGGGGAGAACCATTTATGTTGTAATGTGCCCATATTCTTGAATTATGTCTGTGAGAACAAATGGGAAATCATGTGACATTTATTAGACGATTGTAAAGTCCCCAAGGGAGCTGGGAGAAGCTGCGTGGCTCGGGGCAGGAGACTTGGCAAAACTTACAAGAAGCATTCTGAAAGAAATAGCAGAATCACGGACATGACAACCAGGTTCTTTTCTGGTAGGTAATGTCTAAGTGCTAAGTCCGGCAACCTTTGACGGTCATCGTCCTCACATGGATGTTTAGAGGTCGAGCCATGACTCGTATTTTCCTTCCTTGCCTCGCTCTGCTTTTGCAGTCCTTGCTGCTTGATGTTTTGTTCAGGAGTAAAACACAGCTGCAGTTGACTTCTGTTTTTAATGCGCAGAAACTCACTCTAGTGTCTTTGCAACATCAGCCGGGTGTGCTCAGCTTCATGCCCAGTAGCTACCATGTGTGGAAGAACCTTGTAATGTTCTTTCTTGCAGAGCCTCAGTTGCCCATTTCATATCTTGCTGCATATACAGAGCTTTCAGTAAGAAAAGAAAAGCTGCTAATGCGTTTTCAGCCAGGTGAAAGATGAAGGATAGCTTATCTTGTCTCTGAACAATCTAAATGGTATCTAGGGGCAGTATCTGCTGCTACAGACAGTAGAGTCTTACCAGGTTTGATAGCAGACCCAGGAGCACCAGGGATCTAATCGAGCTGCTGTTGCTGCATTGTGATGTGGTCTTGGGCAAGTTGTTGCTTTTGTTCCCTGTGTTACACATCAAAGGGGAGGCAAGTGGTCTTGGCTTCAGAAAACAGGTTCTATACCTGACTCTGACTCTGCTTTGCTAAGTGACCTTGGTCAGCTTTCTCTTTGCCTTATTTTCTCCATTAGTGAAATGGTGGAGATGGTGCTACCTTTGTAGAGCAGTTTGAGATCTGCAGATGTGAAGTACCGCGGTCGTTATTAATCTACATTGCAGGACCATCAAGTACTAAATGGCATAAGGTTTAACAGGGTTGCAGCTCCCCCACCTCTGCAGTTTAGGCCTGTTTCTTTACTGGCCTGACTTGCTGACTTGCAACAGGCTTGTCTCAACCGTGGGCTCCTGAACTCTGGAGCATTTGATAGCCAGGTCTGAGTTTTGAAGCTTACGCTCATCCTTATGTATTCAAGGTACTCACACAAAAGGGCTGCCAGTGCCTGCAGGCTGAGTGGTGTTACCTGTGCACAGATGTGCACAGTCAACCAGCTCAAGCCTTATGCTATTGAAGGTCATGGGGACACAGTATAGGGAAAAGCTAATGACTTCTGTTCTTGTAAGTAGTAGCAAGTATTGACAGGTATATGCCATGCTGGGTTGGTTTTAATTTCTTTGGGCAGTGCCTCATGGTGACTGGGGGGCCTGTTAGTACCTCCAGAACTTTAATACAAAATCATTTGGCTGTGCTCAGCTTCACTACACCTGCTCCCCTGTTATAATTGTAACCATATTTGTAACAAGCCTCCATTTATTGCAGCCATCAGGAAATTTGAACACCTAAGCCAAGATTTTCAAACACAAATTGTGATTTGTGCAGTCCCTCAAAATCCAAATTCCTCTGTTTTTTCAGACAGATGAACACCCTATGCTTGGAAATTGAGACACAGGAGATGTCAGGCTGGGTACTCAAAATTGCTACCTACTGGGGCCAGGAATTCAAAAATATTTGTACAGTTTTTCCTCAGCTGGTAGCACTAAGGTCTCAACACCTTCAGTGCAGCTTATAATGATGGTGCAGTGTTGGCTGAAGGAGTTAAATAGACTGTTTCTTCCTTGTGAACAGTACTGGCAGCGTCCTGATCAGAAATCAGAAGACAGGCCCTTTGAGATCACAGTACTTTAAAGCATTGGCGGGGGGGGCATTGTTATTACTGGGATTTTCCTTCATGGTGCAAATGCTGTTCCTCTCGTGTCTCAGCACCACACTTGACAATTTTGTTACACATGCTTGTGCTCCTTTATTGTATTTTGCAAGGTCTTTCATTGTACATTCAAGCAGCGGGCATTGCAGCAGGTGTTGAATAGTCTGAGGCTCTGTGCTGCAGTCACAGGTGGTTGAATCAATGGTATAGCTTCTTCATTATTTCCATGGGGTGATTTACTTCTGTACCCGGGCAGTTGAGATATCACCACCTTTGCCATGGTTTGTCAATCCCGGTGGTAAGGACTTGACTGCTGGAATGTCCATTTTTCCACTGTCAGTTATTTTCTTGAGCCTCTTGTTCCACATCCATAGTTGTCTCCTTGGGTGTGGCATTGAGAGGTTGGGTGCTGATGAGGAAGCTCTTGCATGACTTAAGATGTTTGTGTGCTGCAGGATGGTCACACAGGCAGTGTCTTGCATCTTCAGTTTCTCAGTCGCTCTGCCCTGCTGGCCACTGCTCTTCTGGTGCCAGGCAGAGCAATGCCAGCTAGCAGGTACACACTGTTTAGACTGGTCGACTTCAGACATCCTGTGATGCATTGACAGCTGGCAATCAGGAGATGC
Source organism: Alligator mississippiensis (assembly GCF_030867095.1). Classification (NCBI taxonomy): domain Eukaryota; kingdom Metazoa; phylum Chordata; order Crocodylia; family Alligatoridae; genus Alligator; species Alligator mississippiensis. Next base: position 3,986,345 of record NC_081829.1, on the reverse strand, counting down.
TGTGAGGACTTGTTTTCAAGCTTTCCTCAAACCCTGAGGGATAACATTTTGCACTGGGGGTGGGGAAAAAAAAAAGGTTTCTTCTGTGCTTTCACATGACTTACAAGACCTCGGGCTTTAAGAACACACCAGCTATTGTGAGATCACAAGTTGGCAACACTCATTATACCACACAGTTGATACTGTAATGGACTGGAGTTTGCCCATGCTCTCTGGTTTGGTGTATTTCAGTCCAAAGGGATGAGCCACGCAGAGCACACTTATGTTATCTTTGCTGCGTAGTTAACTCAGATTGGCAGGTGGGTCTGATCATCCAGGTTAGCCTAACTCCAGGCATAAGCAGTCACACTGCAGAGGCAGGGTTATTTGGTCCTTACTTGTGCTGCATTCACTTGTGTGTGCTTCTACGATTTGGAGGGTATTCCTCGGTTCATTCTCAGTGAGCTGTCTGTTTTTTTTGGGCATACAGTGGCATTATGAGAGAGCAGTGGAGAATTGTCAGTGCGTGCGTGATTTGGCCTGAATATAGGCAGCAGCCAGTAAACCTGCTGAACACAAACCCAGATTCTGGTGAGAAGGGCATGTGTGGGAGGGGTAGGAGCCAGCTGAGAACCCGAGTTAATGATTGATTGCACCTCTTCTCTCTTGCTCCTCCCGTCAAAGTAAATGGGGCATAATGCCATCTGGAGCACTTTGGTGGAATCTTCCTGTAGCAATGTCCATTAATAGTCTCCCTATTTACCTTTAATGTTTTACCTTTAGTGCAACCTTGAGATTGTCCCTTGTGACCAGGCTATTTTTTTTCTCTAGGGAATTTGACATACTGATTCCCCAGTGGGCGCTTACTGGGGTGCGCCAGTGTTACTGTATGGACCTAAACCTGGCGGTTCCTGCCTAGAGGGCTCTCCTAGTGGGCCAGCTCTTCTGTCTGTGCTTACTGCAAAACCAGCTTGTCTTCCTCTGAAGCAGGCAGTACTAACGGCTGTCCGAGACCAGATGCTAGTCTCAGTGCATCGTTGGTCTGATCTGGTGTGGCTGTTGCTGTGTTCCCTGAGTGCAAAGGATTCTGGGATACCTGAGAGAAGAAGGGAAACCTGTACCTGCTGGTGGATGCTAGGAGACTAGTTGTCAGCAGATGCATCAGGTTGCTTAGGGTTGTAACCTTGCAGGCCCTGCCCAACTCTCCTTTAACACCGAGAGGCAGGTGTGTCTAAATGCTTGTGCTCCTGATATCTGTGCTGGGAGAGGCTCCAGCCGGTGGTAAATTACTGGAGGAGAGTGATTTGGAGAATCTAGAGTTATGAAATTCTTTGATCTCTTAACCTGACATCCATCTCCTACTCATCTTTCATCCCTCGCCAGAGCTTCCCTAGCCAAAACTATTAAAGGGAAACTACAAGCCATAATTTTTTTTTTTTTTTTTTTTTTTTACAGTTAGCCTCTCCCATGGTAATGATTTTGCAATTAGGCTAACTCGCTGCAAAACCAGAGTGAAAAGCCTTGAAACCAGCACAAGTCCTGACTGGTTTAGAGCCAAGCTTTTTGGGAGTAACTGAGCTTTCCAGTTTAGTCTCACTAGCACCCCTCTTCATTTAGCAGAGGTGGGGGACTTGTGCTCCATTTTTGTACACACCTCTTTAACAGGCAGCTTCCCCACAAAGAAGTGGAGTTTGAGACAAAGTCACTCCTGGGGCATCTGGTTGACAGATGGGGAAACTGAGGCACAAAGAGAACAAAATGATTTGGGACTAGATTCCAGGAACCTTACTCCCAAAGTGTTTTGCCTAGGCTACATTGACTGCTCTGTTAGATTAGACAACAAAATGGGAGGCCAATTCATTCCAGACTAACAGTGGAGATCAGTGGAACGTGGCGAGTTCTTGAATGAAAACCCCAGTGCAGAACTGGCTATTGGTAAAATAAGAATTAAATCTGGGAATGTTTCCCCTAGTGAACGGGTGCATTGTTAGGGGCAAGTTGGGATCTGTTATATTCGCAATCACGTTATACCCTTGCTGCCACCCTAATCTTGGCACAACCCGAATACAAATGTCTATCTTAATCATAGTAATTCATTGCAAAACAGGCTTGTCTGGCAACCTGGCTGTCAGTTTCCTGAATGGATCTTTTTATGGGAGCTCTTTTTTCACGAAATTATTGCTAAGCAGAAGAGTTAAGAGCTGCTTTTTCATGCCAAATCATAGGCTGGGGAAAGGTTGTCACCAATATTCAAATGTGGATTTTACTTTTTGTGGGGGCACATCACAGCAAAATCTTGATCTGCTATATACCATCAGTCCATTTCTCGTCCCCTTGAACGTAGATTCACCACTGACGCTTCCAAAACTGCTCCCTTGATATTATTTCAGTCTTTATGCCTGATATGACCAAAGCACACATTTGCCCCTATTGATTTCTAGTACCAGAGTCCACTTTTCCTCCAATGGTATTTCTAGTATAAGTGCTCATTGTTTGTTTTTCCCATCCAAGAAATATGTCAAAGCCTTCATCAGAACTACATGTCAAAGGTTTCCATTTTCTCAATGTCAGCAGCATTCATTTCCCTTGTTTCATATCTGTAATTTGGGGGCGAGGGAGAGTTAAGCATTTTGCCCACTTATTGTAGTATATAACAGGAGGCTACCATTTCCCCAAACCAGAGGAGGTCATGGCTGAGGAAGTCGCTCCCAATCTTCTCTCAATCTCTTCTTGGCTGGCTATAGCTGATCCTGGATAACTGAGCATCTACTGCCTCTACAGCTTGACTGCTAATTCTGATGTTCATTTGCACAACTGATTCAACGTATCTCTGTGTTTAAATTTCACAGCAGAAATAAAGTGCCCAAAATGAGGATCAGTGAGGAAATTTTGGTTAATGTCAAAATGCCAAGATTGGATTCCCAAGTCAGTGATTCTCTGTGAAAGCTTTAACAAGGGCCCCACACTAGCAATGGCTATTTAAATTACAATAGTGCCTACTGATCGTGGCTCCATTGCACTAGATGCTGTGCAGACACCTATGTAGGTACTGGTCAGTGGTCACCGTCAGCACTGCTATTGGAGCACTTCAGTCAGTAATAGATGTTATTCTTGTAACAGCTCTGAGGCAGGCAGATACTATTTCCACCTACGAATAGGAAACTGGGGCCCAGGTGCACTAAATGTGTGCAGACCATAAAGAACTTCTGGGGCTTTGGGAATGAACAGTCTTTTAGAAACTAAATGCGACTAATCAAGCAGTGGTTATCATCAAAAAACTGTAGTTTCAGCAGGTAGTAATGGCAGAGGAACTATTTTTGGAGTGCCAGAAACTCCTGCAGAGTGAGAGAGCTCACATAGCCCAATGTTTTCAGAAGTGGTTGCTAATGAGTGCCTATATTTCTGGATGCCTAATTTGAGAGAACTGGGTCCAAGGCCCTACAATTCCAAGGAGAATTTAGCACTGCTGAAGAATCCAGATGCAAAGTGTGTTCAGTCAAGTACCCAAAGACTAAAGCTCTGAAAAATATTTGACCACTTCTGAAAATGGGGCTGTCAGATTATACCAAGGGCACGTGTGTGAATTTGGCAAGTTGTTTCAGGGCTGCTGGAAGGCGTACATTGTTGATAGCCAACCACACAACTTCTCTGGTGAGAAGTGCCATGAGCAAGAGGTATTGTGTAATCCTATGGGCCTGATTCTGCTTCTGCCTGGATCCATAGCAATGATCCATTAATCTGCCCTTATGTGTGTGTACCCAGTTTCCACCTATTTATTGTACAAACATCTGTTTCCTTGATTATCATCTTTGATGTTCTGAGCAACTTGAAGGTATTTAAAAGGGTTGTTCTGAACATGCCAACCGCTAGAGAGCACTCTAAGCCAAGGAAATAACTCTTAGGGGTTGTTAACAGTGAGTAATGTAGAAGCTAGCTTGCAGAGTCCTGGTGATCTTGCTCCATAGGCTTAATCTGAAACACGTTCCATTTCTGCAAACAAACAATCTAATTTAATCTGCCTCTGTCATTTTGGGAGCTTGATGGCTGTCCCCTTCTCAAAGAACCTAAGGTTGGAGCTCTCTCATCCAGCCCATGGGGCTCTCCACAGGTCCAGAAATTTGGCAGCAGGGGAGGAGTAGCAGTATTAATTGCTCCCAAATCACAGCAATTAATACTGCCACTGCTCTCCTGCCAACAAATGTCTGGGCTCCTGGAGAGCCCCACAACCCAGATACCAGATGGTGCCAGCATGTGGGGTCCAGCCAGTGTATGGGGTTGGGCCAGCATGACTGACCCTGTGTGCCAACCCTTCCTGGGATCAGACCCACAGGACCAGAGAGATTGAGTACCACTGGTCTAGAGAGAAGACATATATGAGAGAGAGAGAGGGGGTAGAAGGGGAAAGAGGCAGGAAGGTGGAGGAACGTGTACCCAAGCTTGTACAGCAGGTCGGGGAGAATAGGATCCAGAGTCCTCATTCCCTTCCCATTAGGCCCTGCTGTCTCCAAGGGTCCATACACACCACGCATATCCCACTCCAAGGATCTGACTGAGGATCTGGGTTTCAGATGAAACTAACTGAAAGCACAAGGTGACAGATCTGAAGAAGTATAAAGGGACTAATGTTCATAAGGAGAGAGGAAGGGTGGCTGGATGAAGTTTTGTTTTCAGGAGAGAGGTTGGCTGTAGCAGAAAGGCGCAGGGGCAGTGTCCCAGGTACAGAGGCTAATTCCATGTTGACTTCTAGGGCCAAAGGTTTAAAGATTGTAGTTCTGTCTCTTCCTGTTATCCCCATCCAGACTCGAAGGAATTGACTCCAGCCATTCACCTCTAAGCATTGTACAAGTTGGTTATCCATTTTCTTTCTTTCCTTCCTTCCAGCTTTGCTCAACTGCTACCAGGTCCAAGGGTAAAGCTCTGATCTTTCTTAACCAGGAAACCAAAAGAAAGCAGTCTTCACACCAGAAGCTCCAACTGCAAGCAGAGAGCATGCCTCTCTGGTTTTGTATTTGAATTTACCAGCCTACTCCCCAGCCATGCTGCAGCTCAGTTGGATCTTTTGTTTTTTTTCTGGCTGCTCTTTGCTATGAAAAGTCTACTGAAAAGGCAGAGTCAGTTTGCTCTATCGCATTTCTAGGAAACCCGCTGTAGTTGTATCTTGGAGCATTCAGTGTGAATAATGGGGTTCCACAGGTACAACCATAAATCACTCCCCATCTGCTGGTAGAAAAGGGTTTTTTGTTCTTCTGTAACAGGCAGGACTTTCATGGATCTCCATACACATCGCATGCAACAGACATCTTCCCCCTGGGTTCCTTGAACAGAGCATTACTCTGTTTTCTGCAAATCTGGACAAGATTTGGGAGCAGACAGTAGAGGAGAATCAAGGCTATCGCATCTCTGTCACGGTTCTCTTATGCCAAGTCCTCTACAGATAAGCCGACCAATAAACATGGTCTCTTTCCTAAAGCTAGGAGATTTATGTTCAGACTATTCTGCAAATGCACACTGCCTTGAAAAGAAAAACATGTCACAGTTACAGCTACATAGGTACCTCTTGGGACTTCATCACCAGGGTATCTACATGCTTTAGTGGTTTTAATTCTCTCTAATGGCCCTGGAAGGAAAGAGAAATAAAATTCCTGTTTTACAAATAAGGAGCTTAAGTCCTTGTTACATGGTAATTTTAGGCAGCTCCTGGAGCTCTTAACCCCTGGATTGTCCGTATATTAAAGTGGTTTAAAGTGCTCGTTATGCGGCTCAGTTATGCCACTCCAGGGCAGGATTACCTCTTGATCCACACAACTCAGCTCCTGTTCTACTGAGGTGTGGCCACATCCCACAGACATGTTGTTCAAGTTGAAGGTGTGACTGCTCCAAACTCCAAGCTAGCACTAAACCAATCAACATTTGTGCAGCTCACAGTGTCAGGCGCAACGAGGTCCTAAGATGCAAATCCAGTTTAAGTAGCTTGTGCAAAGTCTCACAAAGTACAGCTTGTGACTGCCCTGGGAACTCATCACAGGTCTGCAGAATCCCAGTCCAGTGTCCTCTTCACTAGATGATCCTTCCTCCCCTGTGTAGTTCAGCTTGTCCTGAAAAGCACTGTGTCCAAAGCACCCAAGCCATTCTGTGACTGCTTGGCAGCTTTAGGACCAGCAAGGTGTATGGAAAAGAATTGGCATATTAGGAAAGCAGCTCGTGTTTGAAAGACTCGCCAACTTGTCTTGTGCATGATAAACTGAATGTGAGAAGACATCAGACCTTCAGAAGCCTATGACACTGTGGTAGGCTTTCTTTGCCATGCCAGGAGGAAAAGCAGGAGATCGTTCCCAAGTGCATAGGCCAGCTCACCAGGAGGGAGAATCCAGATGTGTGACCATTCATGCTTCCACACCAAACTGGAGGCCTGTTCATCACTATACCTGAAGTTCCAATGCGTCTCCTCTACTAAGTGAACACGTCTGGATTTTTTCAGATAATGGAGCGTTTACTATGAATACCCATAAATCTATGGGAACTCAGTTAAATGTTCTTTCATGTTCTGGTCACATGCTGAACATACCTGTTCTCTGATGCGTCCTTCCTACAGGGAAGTTATTGGCAAGGAGGCAGCTTCTGCTGCCTGTTTTCTGAGCAGCTTGTTCCTGCAGGTGTAATGAAGATCTCTAGAAGCTTTAACTTGTAAAGATCAAGATTAATATATATTTTTTTTAGTTTGCTGTGCAACAGCAGTAATCTGCCCTCAAGAAATGATCAGTCAGGGAGCGAGTTTGGAGTCTGTGTGGGTGGAGTTTTTATGGAGCTTCTGACTGAGGCTGTGTGGGTAGAGTTTCTGCAGAACCTGATGGAACTGTCCTCTGATCAGTCCTTAAAATATGGAAGTCTTAAAGAACCTGGGCATGTGCATCTCCAGGTTGGAGCAGATCATCCCTCCAGCTTGTGCATTTGGATTAAGGCACCAGGCCTGATCCCACTCTCACTGACATCAGGGGCAGCCCTGGCAATGCCTCTGCAGCAGATTTTTTAGGAAGCACTTAGGAGAATAGCAGCGCTTTTGTGTGTTGACATTAGATTTAGAGATTGGGTTGTTTTTCATCAGCTCGTGGTCTGGTGCCCATTGATACGGTGCTAAGGACTGCAGAGGTGAGATTGGTGCTCCTTTAGCAGGACTCTTGTGGGATTAGTTCTTGTCTCCTTGCATAGGCCTTGATCCTGTGAGGTGCTTGGCAGGTCCCTTTGGGTGCTTCCGGCCCCGAGTTCTTACAGATTTCACCTTTTGTTCTCAACTCCTCAGTAAGGAGGATCAGGATGTTGTGCTCCAAAACAAATATGAGCAGAGGCTGTACATTAGCCCCCACCCACACCTAAGCACTAGGAATAGCCCTAGCTGTGACTGGAGGTAATATTCACCACTCCTTTTAAAAAAATCAGTGGGATAAAGCATTGAGGGCCAACCTTTTTGGCAGGTGTGCCACAAATTATTCCTGTACCCTCCTGAAGTGCCACTCCAATCCCTTTCCCCTTCCCAATCAGCTGCTCTGCCTTATGTTTTCTGCCTGATCTGATGCTCTGCTTTCTGTTCCCTGCCTTATCTGCCACTTGCTGCCTGTCCCTTCCCCAGTTTGCCATAAGCCACACATATCCCAAGTTGGCCATTCCTGGGTTAAGGCAAGAGTGGGGGTTAAATATATCTTCAGAGACATGGACAGAAATGTGACCTTACCTGCTAATGAAGTCCATATTCGTGCACTTCACTTATAGACCTGGCTTCTGCCATTAGGTCCAAGAGAGTTGGCAGAGATGCAAAAGTTTTATTAATAAAGGAGCAAGTTCCCTTGAGCTCCACAACCAAACTTCCGTGTTTAATTGCCAAGCCAAGTAACTTTATCATGAGACTTGCAACTTTGGGGCAGAGCTGGGTATGCAAGATGGAAGTCTTGACTTCCAGTACTCTGTTCTAACCATTCGAATACTCCCTGCTTAGCTGATTACACGATCAAAGCTCAAACAGCAATTAAAATGTTGCAGCAGGTGCACAGGTTTTATTTCATAAGGTTCCTTGTACATTTTGGCAGTGTTTTAATTCAGACTGGATGGGCTACTGATAAAATCAGGATTAGTTCATCAGGGAAAATTCAGCTTCTTCAGCTGGTAAGATTTAGAAGGAATGGGGTGTTTTGTATACAGTTGTATAGTAACCGCTGTCCTTCAAATTCTGCACACCGCTAGAAAAGTTCTGTACTTTTTCAGAGTTTCAAAGCTACATGGGGGGAAAAAAGGCTTGTGAAGGTCCCTGTGGTAAAACTAAACTGCAGATTTGACATTTATGAGACCATGTGACAGAGGTTGCCAAAGAACATCAAGCGGTCCAATGTGATGTGTGGTTAGAATTTTGTGGCATAAAAAGGCATTCTTTTTTCCCCCACCAGGAAATTACTTTGCCTTTCTCTAGTGCCTCTCAGCTGAAGATCTTAAAGCAACTTTCTACATCCTCAGACCACTGTGTGGTGATACTCAGGGCACCTTCTGCAGAGAAGTAAACTGTGGCAGTAGTTAGTTATGTGACCTGCCCAGCATCACACACAGCTGCCCAAGTGGAGAATATGACCTAGTGTCCCCTCTGGTTCCTACTCCATTCGCCATTTGGCCCACAACTGCTACACTCTTTGGTAAAGCTAAAACATCCCTGAAATAATATACTTCCCTGCTTTTGAGAGAGGTGCCAGTGATGTTTTATGATCAGCAGAACACAAATGGAAAAGAATCTATTTTACTTGGTTTCTGTTCTTGTGTGATTCTCCCTGCAGCAGTATCTGAGCACCTGGAGAAGGCACTTTGATATGCATAAATCTAGCCACTGGGCACCACTGACCACTGCCTTTTTAGTGCCAGATACTCCTAATGCCCATTCGTTCTTCTGCCCCCCTGGGACAAATTGCACGGTGTTTTTTAGAAATGAGGTAATAGCCCTATAATATACATATGTAAGCTTGGTAGTAGCAAAAGCAAAGTTGAAAAAAGTTGCCTTATACCCAGAGTGGGAGGTGGTGAAAGTTTGTTAATACCTTACAAATTATCCTTACAAGTAGGATAAACTTTGCGGCATGCCCTTTGGCTTCAGTGGAGATAATTACACAATACCTAACCTCCGTGTCTCCCTCTGTTGGCTGGATCTTAGAAGATGAGACCTTACTATTGAGTGGTAGGTAAGGGAGTTATTCCTTAAGCTTGGTTGGTATAGACACTAGCAATTCATTTGTTTCTGAAAGTCAATCTCAGTTCCAGCCCACCGATGACCCATGGGGTGGGGATTATTTACAGCCTGCTGCACTGGAAATATTAAGGAGGACCTTGAAAACAGACACATGCTCTTTGGATACATCATAGACAAAGCAACAAGAGTGTCTCGCCATTGTTTAAGCCAAAAAGAGTTCCAGAAATTAATGCTGGGAGGCTTTGCAGTCTCCAACCCTTCGCCATCAAAACCTCCCCGAGAGGCAAGCTGCAGGCTTCTCATAAAGGGCTTGCACTGCTAGTAACAGTGAAACCACTAAGCATTTCACTGCTTGTGAAGTTAACGGAGTGATTGTTGGCTTTAGCCAACCCGACATGTTGATCTTTTGCTTCCTGCAGCCTGTTCTCCTACCAGAAAAAAGCCCCCTTCTTTCCTGACGTTCCCTCAACCTGCCTCATTCACTTGCTGACTTCTGCATTCTTTCTTCCGTACATTATAAAGATTAATTACTCCAGTTGGAATGCTGTGCGACTGGGCAAGGCGAGACATTCCTATATTTATTGACATTGCTGCTTTTGACTTGGGAGGCCAGCGGTTCCAGGCCTATGTGCTCCCCTGGTTCGCTTGCATGTGGGCAATCTAATCTTGTTATTAGACAACTCCTTGTCTGAGAGCGCGCGCAGAAATTCAGTCCTCCTATTGCTATAGATATTTTTTGAACAAGATCTCTTGACCACTCGCTGTCAAAGGTCCCTTGGTCTCCTTGTAAACCTCTAGATGTCTGCCAGATTTCAAAGTGAGGGATAGCATCCTGCTACGTGTCTTCATTTCATGTACGTGACTTCTCCAGTCCCTGTCTTCAGTGGATGTGCACTGTTAAAGCGTTGCTAGCTGGAGGTCAAGGCGTTTCGGTAATGGGTGAAGCAAAATTTCATCTGAGTGCGGTCTAATGGATGGGGCTTCTATTCCTGACTCTTGCCACTGACCTCCCATGAAACCATGGGCAACCTACTTCATCTCTGTGCCTCACTTTACCCTCCTGGCATGTGCTCATGTTGCAGTTTCCCTGGGCTTTTTTTGTACGTGCCAGATACAATATGGCCCTAATCTTAGCTGGGCACTACCAAAACTTTATAATAATTAATTATACAACATAATTGATTTTGAGAGAATTGGAATGAAAAGTTTGCAGAGAGAACAGAAGTAATGAACCTGCTGAATTTCACAAACATCCCCAACAGATGGATGCTATGACCTTACAGCCTGTTGTTTTGCTTCCCTAGGTCATTCTGCTCTTACACTAGTCCATGCTTTGTCCCATTCTGGATGTGATCAGTGTCAGAAAATGAGTGTACAGCTGCTTGCTAGCTCATGACATTACTCCTCTGGAGCAAGTGCTAGAGGACTAGACGCTTAGTGCAGACAGGCTTGGTAGGGAACCGTTACAGTAGTGCACTCTATGTATCCAAACAGTTGCTCTCAGCTATTTTTCCTGGATCTCCTTCCCTTTTAGCACATCCCCAAAATCTAGCATGTCTGCTGCAAGTACATTGCTTTGTCCAGTCAATGCACGTGTGTGAATAGATTAAAAATGTCACATCTGCAGCGGAGCAGTTGCTTTTACGTGGCTGCTTTGTCACTCCTGCTGTGTCCCCAGGATGGGTATGGCCCAAAGACCTCCTTGGGAGCTCAATGCATCAGTGGGTATTTTACCCATCTAACAGGTTCCAGATTGAACCCCTAGGATAATTTTTCATTATTTCACATTTTTAAGAAACGTTAATAAGAAAGACACGGCTATAATAATCACTTCTGTGTGTGAAGGGGGGGGGGTCACAGAAGTGCTTGCACAATACACACAGTGGAATCCTGATCCCATAAAGATGATAGCAAAACTTTCACTGCCTTTGGGGTAGGATGCACCCATTTTGGTAAGCACCAGGTCTGGCTAGAGAATATATACAATACATTTGCCAGATAAGACATTGTATAACTATTTTATAAGCATATAGCCAACTACACATTACAGTGTTTATGAATCCATAGTTAAATTGTGTTGTGTATGTACACATGCCTGCATATGTGTGCATGAATGTCTGCATACCTATACAATTTTTACTCCTACATGTATATTTGAATCCTTTTGTTCTATTTTATTCTATTTTATTATAATCTATTTTTAGCCATGCTGTAGGTTGTCATACTGCGCACAGTGAGGTGGTTTCTTGTTATGAAAGGTGCTATGCAAATAAAACTGTTATTAGGATTATATTTTGAGAGAATTTTCTTACCATAGGAAGAGGGTTTTTTGGGGGGGAGGAGGAGAGCTTCTTTTGTGCATTTTGGACCAAGTTTGTCATATTTCTTAGAGTCTCCAGTGACCCCTTTTTACTACAGACTTTCTGGAGTCCTCCTTGTTAGACCAAGAACTGCATGATTCATTGTGTGCTGGAGATTTAATACTGCACATAAAATATTCCCGTTTCAAATTTGTTTTCTTTCTTTCTTTCTTTCCTGGCTTCTTACTTACATCCTGGAATTTTTTTTGCAAGATTATAAAATAAATATATTCACAAATATATCCAATAGGAAATGATCGACTTCAGTTTTCAGCTGCTGTTTTTAAGGACTGGCAAATTTTGACTGTATTTAACTTTCTGGATGTGATGATTTTGTGTATGTGCTTAAAGAAAGGTCTTTGGTCACGTGTTTCCCTCCAACGATGTTCATCATTCTGTGCACAGTTCAGTCATTGCACCCATCTGATCTCTGCTTAAAGATCAGCAGTGCTGTTTGGTGTCAGTGGAAACTTCTCCTATGGAGATCCATGGTTTTTAAGACCAGAAGAGACAATTCAGCGTGTTTATAGCCTGATCTGCTCTACAGCTTGGGTCCATAGAATTTAGTCAAGTGGTTCAGGCATCAAGCCCTTAACTCGGTAGTTCTCAACCTCATTAGGTTCAAGACATCCCTTGGAAAACACCAGCTCTTAGTTTTCACTCACTTTTGGACTATGGAACAATAACAGAGCAATTTTTCTTGAGCAAAGAACTTGAAAAGACCACAGCAGGTCAAAACTTGTTAACACTATGATGGATTCTTATTTGAAACTGTTGGGTTTATCTTGTGAATCATGTTTGTGCATCTAACAGTGCTGATGTTGCATGGCACCGTACAGCACCCCTGAAAGGATCTCAAGGCACCCCAGGGTGCTGCGGTACCCTGGTTGAGAATCACTGCCTTCACTTCTAGTTGTTAGATCCCATCTTTTAGGAGCATCCAATCCAGATATAAAGCTGTCAAGTAACAGAGAATCCAATATGTCATCAGATATATTTTTTAATGGTTTAATTGGATTAGACTGAGACTGCTCATTTTTTACTTCACATGAAACATCTAACCACCATCCTGGGAGCATAGGATGTGCTATTTGGGATGGGACTCCTGTACTAGATAGCTCATAATCCTGACTTCAGTAGCTTATTCTAGCTTTTTTTCATAGGTGGTTGTGGGGATAACCTCCACCCCAGAGAGAACTTTTTTTCTTACCCTCTTTTCCTAGCGAAAGATTGGCTTATGTCCTGAAAGAAGTTAGACATAGCCATGTCAAAGGCTACCTGCCTACCTGCCCAATGGCTAGCTTGGTTAAAGGCACACCAGTTTCTGTAGCCAACAGTATACCAGGGAGTCATGTGTCTAGCATCATATCTGGCTGTCTTTTGACTCCTCAGTCTAAACAACCAGGTACCCAGTATCAGCCAGGTATCAGCCAGGCTGACAGTGGTCTAGTTTTCAGTATGAGGCTCCAGTGGGGCTTGAACCCATGCCACTGAAGCAATAGCAAGACACTTTAATGGCGTTGTTAGTGCAGCCCTCAAGCAGAATGGGTTATATATTATATATCTTTGCTCAGGCAACTAGTTTGTGGGTGGGTTTAAAAATATATGGCAATGAATTTAGGTTACTGTTAACTTTGGCCTTATTGCAGCCAGGGACCTAGGATCCATTTTTCAATAGAACCTGGGCTCAGATATCCCAGGACTCTGCCCTCCACATCAGTAGCCAGATCTTAGAAAGAGCTCAGATCCCAGTATGTCCATAAAGAACAGCTAGGTTTCCAACGAGCTCTCAACCCTTGGGGTTTGCATTGGCCCCGGTCCCTTAAGAGCTCTGCTCCCAAGGTGCACCTAGCACAGGGGCCTCTGAGACTGCAGCCCAGAGATTTCGGTGTCCAAGTGGCAGCTGAGCTCCTTTAAAAGTTTGGCCCCTACCGTTCTCATATCCCTCTGGGCCAGCCCTCTTCCTCATTCTTTTGGGTCATTGTGGGTATATTAGCCTTTGCCTGTCTCGCTCTTTGCCAGGCCACATGGGTAAATAATTAATTTCTGGGCTGTGTGATTCTAATGTACTTGGAGTCAGATACTTGTCATGCTTTTTGAGGCCTACACGCTGGCACAGATCCCAGTGAAGCCAGTGTGGGGACCCACATCTGCTTACATTAGGGCTGCATCTGGCCTTTTCTCTCCAGCCTGGTTGACTTCCTGATGCACATGTGTGAATCTCCCAGCTAACGCATTTCTTCTGGGATCCATGCCTCTGTCTATGCGCTGCAGCTCAGCTGATATCTCTCTGTGCTTAAATGACTTAGCCACTCTGGCACGTGAGGATGTTTATGTGGGAGGTCAGTTTTTCTGCTTTCATGCTTTGTGTGAACACCTCGGGGGTCTCGTGGCATCTGCTTGGAATTGCTGACTGGTAGCTCTTCACTAGTGGCCATAAGGAACTGCGGCAAAACTCAGAGATAAGTTGACAGGTTTCACTTAACTTGTGCAGAGATGGGCTCAGATCAAAATTGAGGCATGTCCTCTTCCTCCCCCCAGGTTTTTGTGGGGCAAAAGCAATTCAGGGTCTTCAAAGCTTTTTATTCACATGGTTCCTTGACTTGAGATGGATTTGGGTTCTGTTTTTAGCTCTACCACTCTGCGAGCGCTTAGGTAAGTGTGCGTAGCACCTGAAACTTGGTGAACTGCATTAGTTGCCGGTCCAGCAAAGTATTTTTATTTCACTTCAGGCTTTAGGGTAATTTTTTATATTAGCCCTTACTTCAACTCACCACCTGAGATCAGAGCCCTGTTGTGCTAAGTGCTGTGCATAGACCTAGCAAGAGAGTGCTCCTGCCCTGAAGGATACTCGGTATGAATAGGAGGGGAAGACAGAGCACCCAGGGGTGAAATGATTAGCAGCAAGTCAGTGATGGAGTAGAGAATAGGGTGAAAGGCTTGGTGGTGGGGTTTTTTTTATCATACGATTTTCCCTTTGTTGCAGAGGCAGAAGTGGTGTCAGGGGCTCTGAGCATCATCTGCACGGGGGAAAGACCTTTTTGAGCAGGAAGGTTTTCTGCTGTGTTTTCCTAAAGCTGATCAGACTCTGGTCTCCTCTGCTAGGATATGGGCTACAGCCTCTCAACCAATAGTTTTGTGTGCTTGGTTTTTTTTCACGCTGGGTATAGTGACCGCATGGTTCCACGGCTGTCACGGTGGTTTATGGATCTAAATGTGGTCAATATATAGCCCCTTACACCTGGATAATTGTGCTGCACAAGGGAGCTTAGTGCCTTGAATTTGGTGCTAAAACCTGTGTGTTGGTCTACCCAAAGTACCTTTGGATTTTCTCCATCCCTAAAGATTCACAATGTAGTTTTAATTTGGAGGAAAGTACAGTTTTGCACATCTCCCCTGTCCTAAAATCATCCCAGATCACTTCTGTCCTTCATTGATACAGCCAACCCAAATGACCACTAGTCCAAATTACTTGGGGTGGTTTTTCTTCTGGAACTCCGATTTCATGTATTCAATCCCCATTTTTCTTACCCTCGCCACATATGTGAGCAGTCGTTTCCATGCACGTCACCTGTGCTTCTGGACAGAGATCCAAAATCGTACTGCCATAGGCAAAACAGCCTGCTAAGCAGGTACTACATTTCATGGCAGAACAATGAAGGAAGATCTCTCTATTCCACCTCTCGTCGTCCCTAGGAGTCGGTTCAACAACTGGAATTCCTTTGTGCGGCTTTGTAATGTAGCAACTGCCAGGCTTATGTTAGTGGTTTTGAGGGGTTAATTGGACCTCAGGAATTAGCAGCCTTGTAAGTCAATAACGGCATGTTATAATGAATGCAATATGTCCCTGGGAAACTAATGCTTCTTAACTCAACTAGTATCATGTGGCCAGGAGCAGATCAGTAACTAGGAAAGAATGTTTTAACTAGAGATGGGCATGAGATACAAACTTGACATCCAGATCCCAACATGCACAAAAGCTTAGGTCCAATGGTTTTAGTTTGTGCCAAATTTAGTTATGATTCTGTTTTTTCTAAATACTGACAGACTTTAGGGCAGGGTGAGCTTCAGATTTAGCTCCTAATGAACACAATGCGGGGAGCGGCTCATTGGAGCGGTCAGTGGGATTACTCACAGGAGTAAGAGCCATTGTGAAGGAGGGCTTCATAATCTAGTCTTTAGTTTGTGGGTAATTTGAATCAGCTGTTACAAAGTAGACAGTTGTCCCTTCATGTGCATCCAAGATTCTCTGGTGTGGTTTGCACTGTGGGCATGAGAGAGTTTCTATTTGTTAAAATTTGAATCTCCTTTTTGCATTCCTAGTATAAACAATAGCTTGAGAAATGAACCTACAGTGAGAGCTATTCTGAGGTTAGAGACATGGGGCTGAATTCAAAACCATCCTTAATTTTTCCCAAATTCTTTCTAGAAGATGCAAATAGATCCACAGAAACTGCATCACTGGAATGAGTGCTGGACTGCAATCAAAAAAAAAATCATCGCGCCTGGCACAGATGTGCAAATAATGAAGGGACCCTACTGCTACTTGGAGAAGGAAATATAAAATGATTGAACATACGTGTCAAAGAAGTAGTGGAGAGTTCAGATAAACATTTTGAATTAACACACAAGCCAAAGGGATCAGCCAATGGAGCAGTTTTCTCCAGATTCTTGTAAGAGAAATTCACCTTGATGGATTGCATCAAAAGTAAGTGCCCTTCTGATGTGGTGTTTTAAGGTCAGTTTTGGAGCTGCTAAATGATGCAGGCAAGTGGAGACCCAAGCTGCAGCTATCTTGTTATTTAGGTTGTAGGACGCGTTGCACAGATCATGGTTTGGACCCAGAGATCCTGTTAAAGGTAAAGCATGAATGCAGTGGTTTTAATCCCATTTGTGGTTATAAATGAACAGGTGCTTGGAGTTTTAGGGCTAAATCTTAGGCCCTCCCTTGGCATTTACTCAGGCAAAACATCCTTTTAAATTATTGAGGGTTTTTGCCTGGGATGTCAAGGTTCGCACTGACTTGAGCTGTATCTCTGCTGAAGTCAGGTGTGAGTATAGCTGCTGTATGAGATACCACAGTACAGCTGCTTTGGGGAGAATTAAACAGCTTTGTTATAGATGCCATCTTGTTGGTCTTGCACTCTCTATGCCTCGTGGCTCTTTCCCAACTTTATTGTTCAAAATCGCCACGGGGACGTACAGCGTGTCCTGTCTATGCATCTCCTTCTCCTCCCCAACCAATATGTGCACAATGGCTGAAGCTTGTTGTGTCCTGCCAGTTCCCCCGTATGATGGCCCTTGTTAGTAGTCTTTCTTACGCCTGGGTAACTCCCACATTCCCTGTTCTTCCCGCTACCAAAGTGGCAGAATATAGGTTAAGTAGCCAGAATGAAAGGCAGCTTCATGGTAGCACTGCAGTGGCAGATGTTGTACAGATATTTTGGAAATTAAAGAGATGACAGCATCTGAAGGAATTCCCCTTCTCCCTTCCACTAGCTGAATGCACAATTCTGTTAGGTTTGCACTATAGTTTATGATGATCTGCAAGAGTGAAGAGACTGAAACCAAAAGAGCACTCTGGCACTGCAATTGCATGGCAGTGTAGCTCTTCACACTGCACATGTAATGTGTAGTTCTCTTCTACCCCTGCATCAGCTCTCAGAGCACTACCTTGGCAAGTTTTTTTTGGTTTGACCTTTACCTTTTTGGACTGAATCCTTCTCTCTTTTGGGACATAAGGCCTGAGGCAATCTCTGAACAAAATTCTGGAGAGAAAAGTGGCTATTGACATCCTGCTGCCACTCCTGGTAGTCTCAGCTTTGCAGCACTACCCTAGCCCACAGTCAGTGCAAGCTGGCTAGCCCTGAAACTGGGCTTCACTGAGTGCAGCTCCTCCAGGAAAAAAGATCAATGGGAAATGTCTGCTTTATTTCCTCGACTAAGCATCAGCATTTGTCACCATGCAGATGGTAGTCACCGTCACCATCAGTGTCGTCTCCATGCTGGCACATTGAAAAAAACACTAGTTTACTTTGCAAAATACAGATGGATAATGGGATGAAACAAGGAATCATAGGAATTGCGCAGCTTGACTCCTTCCAGTAGATCTCCCAGTATGCATGTAGTCCAGCAGTAGATATGCCTGACCAAGGTGCTATGTGGTGGTTTTAAAATATGACAGAGCTATAGGGACAGAAGGCAGAAGTACCTAGATTGTCGGCCAGTGTGACTGCGGATTACTTAACTCCTGCACACAAAGCCCACAACACATTTCAAGTGTAGACACGCCTTGCAGCTTGGCCTCTGTAGTCTCTAATCAGCGCGGCTATTGAAAGCAGATGGGAGGCAGCTGTGTATGTAGCTACTAATGAGCACAAAGCAAAATCGTATGCCTCTTTCTGCCTTCTGTTCCTCAGGTTACTGGCCACGTACTCTTGTGTTGGGGGGACAGACTGAGATGCAGGCTTACCTTTCAGCATCTGGCCAAAATCACAGGATAAATTAAGGCAGTCCAAAGAGGTACTGTTGTGGGAAAAAAAGCCTCCCAAATGGTAAGTAGCTGTATTGAAAGTATGTCCTTTATACATATGTAAGGAGTGTGGGGGGTGGCCCTCAAGCACATATAGTATAGATCTTGTGGGGTTGCCACTCTCCACACATAGTAAGTGGGGAGAGTTTGGAAGGTGATCACTGCCTTGCAGTTGCAGTTCCAATGTGCTCAGTGTGTAATAATGACACCTTTCTGAAAGTCCAGTGGAAAAAAAAAAAGTTGCCTTGCTTGATCTGATTTGTGGAACATACTTTCCAAGATGGATGTAATGGCCGTGCCTGCCAAATGCATCTATGGCACTGAGTTGGTGCAAGTCTGCTAATTGATTAGCAAAGCTAATTAAAACCCCCACACATTCATAAGCAGATTGGGTCAGTGAGCATGCAAATGGTGCTGGGAGCCAGTGTTGGGTGGATATAAATGAATTGTTTGATGAGTAAGATAGGGTGTTGCTTTGCACCTGTTTGAGGAGCGTGTGTGGTGGTGTTTTGCAAGTGCAAATTTTGCATACATTGAAAACGTGCCCCTAGGAGTCTAATTATTGATCTGTTGTTCACATGTAAGACTTTGTCAGTTGGAATCTTACTACTAGTGTTTAAAGAAAAGGCCCCAGCTATAGTGTGTATTTTTTGACTTGGGTCACTATGCAAAGACATCAGTAGAAGACTACTTTACCATTTTATAGGATCTCATTATCTCAAATCTGTTTACCAAAAAAAAGCCTCGCTTCCTGAGTCTGATGTAATGTTAATCCTTTTTATATAGAGGAGAATACTGAAGAATAGAGGTTTAGAGTTTTGTTTTTTTTTCATTTAACAAAAATATGGAAGATCTGGGAATCATTTGATAGGAAATACCAGTTTGTCACAACTTTAATTTTTGGAGGGAGCGTAACAGTTCTGACACAACTTTGGACATTGGGTCTGTGTGGCCCTGAGCAGGTCTTGCAGCTTGCTTCAGAGTCCCTACCTCTGTCCTGGGGAAAATAATAATTACTGCTGAACAGCTGTGAGGCTGTTCAACACTTTGAATATGGAAAACTCTCTTTAAGTGGTAAGTCTTAGCAAACATTGTAGAAAAAGCCCTTGCTCGTATTTGCTTTTGTCTAGCCACAAACGGGGGGTGGGAGGGGAGGAAGGGGACTGTTTCTGACCATTTTAGACCCTTCTAAACTATTTTTTTCTAAACAAGGTAATGCCTGCCAATACTCGAGTAGGGTGGGGGTCATGTGAGGACTGCTGGTAACAGAAACGGATAGAGCTCTTAGCCCTGGCTGTATATTGGCTTTATTCTGATGTGTGGGTTGTGTTGAAGCACAGTACGCCACTGCTACTGACGGAGGGTTTGGAATCGGTCACATGAGCTTCTGCTTTCATCTCATGAAGGTTCAGAGATCTTCCTACTGTTTAGGACAAGTTTCCAGATTATTCTCATTACTGATTCATAGCCAATAAATCTGCCATTAATTGTTGCCTACAGGGCCTCATAACTTGATGAGAGCACTAACGGGATGCTTATTAAATGTTTATGAATACTTTAATGTGCGTGACATTTTTTGTGCTATTGAGGGCCTATGTTTTCAAAAGCAGCTAATGATTTGGGCTGTGTCCCTTTGGAGATGCTCAGCTTCAGACCTACTAAAAGGCCCTTGTTTCAGGAGATGCTCAGAACTTTCTGAGAGCTTAGACCTCATCAGGGCCTGGGTCTTCCTGCCTTGGCAACTTGGGAACCCCAAAAGTGGAGACACCCCGAACAGAGGCCAAGATCTTCTGAGACTGGGGAAGATACTGTGGTGTGTCTTCAACTAGAGGTCAGCACTGATGTCTTGATCATTGCCACGTGGAGTTGGTGAGACGGACCCGCAGCATCGGTTCTGAGGCCTGAGCTGGCAGCAGCCGCATATGGTGAAATAAAAGCACCAGAGCCTTGGCACAGGCATCAGGCTTGGCTTTCCTTTGCCTCCCACCTGAAGCATTGTGGCATGTGTGTCAAGTGGGTACAAACTGCTACTATCTCGGGAGCATTTAAACACAGGGGACTGTAACTCAGCTGTAGTGCTTGTGCCTGCAGTGATCTTGCACAGAGAGGTGCTGTCTTGTGCAGCTAGGTCACGAATGATTTAGGGTTTTGAGCCCTTGAGAAAGGAACACAGCTCTCAGGGGGTGATGATGAATGGGATAATTAAACTGAATTTAGTGGAGACGAGGAAGGGGAATAAGACTTCTAGGTCATGTTTATGCTCAAAAGTTGAACGATATGAACGCGGGTGTAATTAGGGTTGAACAGTTCTCCTTGCCTGGACACACGTGCTGGTATAGCTTGTTCCCTTACAAGTGCATCCATACTAAGGACTGTACAGTAGAGGTAATTTAGTGGAAAGCTGCAACTTTCTGAGATAGTTGTGAACAGATACAAGCCAGGCCTGAAGCACTGGCAGCTAAGGGTGGGAAGCTTTGTCTACTCGTGCTCAGTAGGTACAGGAGGCTGCTGCAGACATCACCTGGAGAGCATTGTCTTCAGCTCAGGCACAGGCTCATGATTTTTGGCCTGAGGATCTCTGGTTCAGCCCCAACAGAGGGGTCATTATAGGGTGCTTGGAACAGAGGGACTCATATAGCCGTGATCCAGGAGGCAAAGGAGAAGGGATGCATTGGGGGCACCAGCATCAGAAACATTTGTTCCTTTAAATCTGTAGATTAATTCTGCTTCCTCCATTTCTTCTCCCTTGCCGGTTCTTTGCTTTACTTTTTTATAGACTCTGAAATTTGTACCAGATTTTTTTTTTTTCTTACTGCTCAGTGAAACTAGCTTTTATTTTGCAAGAAGGAAGAACCCAACTGAAAACCTTGGTACCTCGCCCCTGCTGGGTGAGAAAGTGCCAGCACGGGCTCTTGCTTGCTATAAAAGCAGCCCAGCAGGCATCGGGATCCCCTTTGACATCTCAGTTAAAGCTCTATTCACTAGCAACTCTATTTTGGCTTTCTCGGTGCTGAAGCCATGAAAATTGGCTCCATACCCAGCTGGCTGACTCAGCAAGATCCCATCCGGCCTTTTGCAAAAAAAAATCTGTGTGAGGGTAGGAGGAGGTGGGAGAGTTCAAGCAAGTGATTTCTTCTCCTTCAGGAGCCTGCTAATCCTGTAGAGGTTATTCATTCCCCTCCTGAGCCAGGAATCCCCCAGGCCCTTCATTTGCTAGGGAGTTGCTCCTCTCTGAAGTGAGCTCCGCGGCCTTAGATCAAAATGAAAACCAGCCCAACCTCACAAGGGGTTTTCCCCCCCTACACACACATTACCTGAACTCCTGCCCACTGTCTGACTGTGTTTTTTTCTCTCTCTTTGTGGGAGGCCTGAAGACTCTTGATCTCTTGAAAGGTTGTGTTGGCCTGTCCAGGACATCTAGATCTTTCAACAACTCCCTGGCCGACAAATGTGGTTGTCCAGCTCCTGTCAGCGTTTCTGTCAATATTTTTTTACCAACAGCACAGATTACAGTCTGTGCTTGCAGGGGAAAGCTGCACGCAGCCGAAATCTCTCATACTTGGAAGCTTTTTCCCTAACAGGCTGGGAGTCTCCCAAGCACATTGCTTGATGATATATTTTTGGGCACCTTCAGCATCTTTCTTCACTGGTAAATAGGACGAAAGAGAATGGAATTTCCTTCTTTTGCTTGGTTAAAACCCAGTATTAATCGCAGTTAAAGGCACAGCACTGACTTGAGTTTGGCTTAGATTTTAATGCTTGTAAAACTGCACACCAACAGGACAGTTCTGTGACCTGACTAGTGATTTCTCTTGCAGTTTTTGCAGCTCAGAGCAGTGTCATGTTGACATCCTGAAAGTACAAATTTGGCGCCAGTCAAAAATGAAAGGGACTTTGACGTCCACTGTTTTAATGGAGGCGATGGACCAAGGGAATGAATGGCAGGTGGCACACTTAAGTCTGTAAGATCTTTGAGGCCTGGACCAGATATTTTAGTTTGTACAGCACCTTGCACTACTACAGATGTGGAACGAGAGATTGAAGAAGATACCTGACGGTGGAAAAAAGGACATTCCAGCAGCCAAGTCCTTACCACCGGGGGTTGACGAACCATGGCAAAGGTGGCGATGTCTCAACCGCCTCGTACCCGAGTCGGATGCTCCAAGGGACTAACGAAGAAGTGGGGCTATACCATTGGTTCAGCCACCTGTGACTGGCACAGAACCTCGGACTATGCAACACCTGGTGTAACGCCCACTGCTTGAAGGCACACGTATAATGAAAGACCTTGCAAAGTACAACAATTGAGCACAGGCGTGTGTAATGGTCAAATATGGTGTAAAGAAGCACCTTGCACTGGGGGAGAAGGGTTGTTGGCTATAAATGGGGGTCCTAGATGTTAGCACAGTACCAATAATATAAGAGTAAAACTGATTTTTTTTTATAAGTTCTTCTAGTTTTGATCATCTGAGGGCTTTGGCAAGACTTATGAAAAGTTGCCAGCTCAGACTTTGCCCATGTAACCTGTACTCATTTGAGGAGCACCAACGCATGCCAGAAAGGCAAGACTGATCACAGCCAGTGCATCATTTCATAAATCACTGGTGATGAAAGACTTGATTCCTCTCACCTGCAGTTCATATTCAGGCATATCTGTAGTGACTTCAGTTGATTTAGGCCAGTGGAAGGAAGAGACGGAGCACAGGCCCAGGACAGCTTATTGGTCAGCTGAGGAGAAAAAGAAAACCACGCTGTTTGTGGGAATGGGTGTAGAGAATTTTGCAAGCCTGATCTATGGGAATTTGGTAATATTAGGTAAGGAGATGTAAATGGACCCCCAAGGTGTCAATGCAGCAGAGAAGGAGGTCCATACAGCTCTCCAAGTGAAGGTAAACCTGTGTCCTAATTCATATTACAGTAAGACTGTGGTACTGGGAAAGATGATCCCTGCTCACAGCCTTTCCAATCTAAATAGGCAAGATAGATTTTGGGTGGGGAAAAAGGAAGGATGATTAACTCATTTAACAGAGGAGAACAGGCACAGAAGCTGAAGGGACTGGGCCAAGGTCCACAGGGAGTTGGTGTCAGAGCCAGAAATAGACCCTCTGCCCTTGCCAGAGGCTGGTGTCACTGTGTTACCCTTCGGCCTATTTTTGCCCTGCCAGATCAGCACAGCACGCTGGCTTTGAACAGCTGGAGAGTCCCATGCCAGATGCCTGATCCTCCCTGTACTTGCACCAGTGTAAATGGGCAGTAACTGCAGAGTGATCCCGGGACTCCCCCAAGTGAAGCTGGTGTAAGTGAGGAGTGAAGCAGCCCCCCGAGGACCTGCAGTGCACAGTGTCCCGTTTAAGCCAAGGGCTCGGCTGATTTTTCACTTGATCCGTTGTTTATTTTGCTTGCGTTCGGGAGCTGAATGGGAATATTTCAGTGCTGCGCGGCGAGTGCCTGGAGCTGGGAGGAACACTGGCGTTTGTATTCTGCTGCAGTGGAAATTGAACTGGACTTGTCGCTCCCAGCCTTTCTTCACACTTGCAGGAGCATTAGCTATGGTCAGCATACAGATTCCCCGCAACTCTGCACCTGGGGATTTGGGCTGAGTTTCCTGCCAGGCTCTCGTTTTTCATCTTCGAAGCTGAACCTATTAATACTTTTGTTGGCAAGTGCAAAAAAAAAAAACAAAAAAAAACCAGGGGTGGGGGAGGCAAGAGAGGAAGGGGGAAAACAGCCTGACGGTTTTAATCCTCTCCTGTAAAAACAGCTGATTCAGATCCTTAATATCTTGATGTGGCAGAAAGAAGTTGGTTGAGCGCTTGTGGGCTGAGTCGCACTGTTTGTGCAGGAGAGAGAAGGGGCCACGGGTTCTTGAAACAGGGGAACATCTTGGTGCTCCCTTTCTTGGGAAGGCTTCGTTTGCTTTTGAAGTGATACAGTTGTGATAAAGTGCCAGGTTAACAAGGCAAAAGGCTGCGCTCCTCTGTTTTCCTATCACGCCGATCTCGCCTGCGTGGTGGCATTTTCCAGACGTGCCCAGACCGCATGGCTCGACCTGGGGCAGAGGAGAGCACCTCCTCCTCAGGGGTGAGGCAGTAATTCAGTCTCCACAGCCCATTCAGCTTTTTGCTTCTGCCAGTAAAGGAGGCCATGTAATGCCAATAGCCCTGGTGGTTTTGGAAGAGTCTTGTTATACCTTAAGCAGTGGATGAAGAGGAAATAACTAGGAAATAATAGGATTAGCTCCAAGCTCCGATCTCCCACGTTGATGCTGATATTAGAGTGGGTGAAAGATGTTCCTTGTTGTTTCAGACTTTCCTGAGCGGGTGAGCATGGCGGTTTTGAATAAAAGTGAACAAGCCCCCTCCAAAAAAGAGTCTTTTCAACAATATGAAATTCAGCCCCACCCCAGCAAAGAGAAACACTTTACCCGCTGTGTAAGTCGCACAGCAGACCTACGCACTGCAGCAGCTTTGTGCTGTTATTCTGCATAGGGCATAATCTTACCCAGCAGTGTGAATAAATAGCACTAGTAAAGTCAATGGGACCTATGAAAAAACACACCGCTGCAGGACTCTTTTGAGAAGCAGTGTGTTGCAGTGACTGGGTATTAGCCTCTAGAGCTGGGAAAATAATGGACTCTGGTTCAGTGGCCAAACCAAAAAAACAGGAGGGGGGGGGTCAGTTTGAGCTAAACTCTGGGGGCATTTACAGAAATGGAAAACAAAAAAAAAAATCCAGTTGGGATCAACCAAAACCAGTTCTCCTGACCCCAGGCAAAATATTGTAGTTAATTTCTTGGACTTCTTAAATCCTTTCAAATTTAGGTCAGATCTTAAACAAAAACAGTAATTTCAAAACGAAAAGTCCATAAATATATAGATAGATATAATGTGTGTGTGTGTGTGTGTGTATAAGTAAATGTAATATTCCTAAAGAAAAAATGGTTCCCTCAGCTTTAGTAGCCTAATTGCACTTCTCCCCCCAACCTGCTGTGCAACCTTGAACAAGTCGTTTGACCTCTTTGTGCCTTGGATTCCTCTTGCCCTTTGCCTGTCAGAGAGCTGTGCTCGTTGGATGTTTGGGCTAGAACCTTTCCCAAGCCACAAATTAACTCGGATTCTTATTTTTAAAGTAAGAATAAAAATACTTTGCATTTGAAAGCCAAGAGCCTCTAAGGGGTTTTGTGAACTTGAATCAAAGCCTTGCAGCACCCCCCGGAGTAGAACTATATCCAGTTTGCAGAAAGATGAGCTAGGACATAGAGAAGTTAAGCAGCTAGAGAAGCCCTGAGCTGTAGACCCCCCAGTGCTAGGCACGGGTTACAGAGCAAATTGGGGCAGAGCTGGCATTAATCCTGATTCTTGACTCCCAATCCTTTTAAGACCCCCTAGACTCTGCTTCCTTGTCAGTACGGCACCACCCAGAGCCTGTTGATTTTGGTGAGTTCTGGATCGGACCCTGCAGTTGCCATTCTGTAAAATATCTCGGCATCTTTAATTGGAGACAGAACAGGGTAGAGATTCTTTCACAGGGAGGCAGGAAGGAAATGGATCCCCTTAAAATCAGATCTGCATTATTGCTAATGGCAAAATAATCCACAGTTGGAAATATGCGGAGCTTGGCTAAGAAATGGTTAACGTTTATTCAATTCACCTGTATATTTTCATAAACCTTCAGATAGCAATCGAGAATGCAAGGAGCTGTATATTTAAGGGTCAGAATTTGCCAAAAGTGTACCACAAGTCAAACTTTTAAAAGCAAAGTTTATTTGTAAAATTGCAGCAAGTCAAACTATCTCCTATTAATGGATGAGTCTCTTTTCAAGTCTTTTTGTCCCACAGTTTTAAACTAATTGGTCTTGGGAAGAGTGAAAAGAAATCATGAAGAGGGGCTTGTTTTTAATCTAATAACATTTGCCTACAGGCAAAAAATGCTTATAGCTCATCAGGCTACAGCTTAACACTACTTTGTGTGCTGGCTTATAGAAGAGTCTTTGTTGACTTTCTTGTTTAACCTCCCTTTGTTCTGAAGCTGATCAAAAAAAAATGTTTAACACGTGGGTAGTTTTAAAAGGAGTAGCAATGGTAGGGGAACAGTACTAATTACCAGAGGTTTGGTAATTATGACAGCAGATTTGCAACTGCAACTCTAACAAGGGGATTGCAGACACCTGGCCACCACAGCGGAAGGCACCTTTCCTCCCTGGGGAGATTTAGATTATGTGTATCCCACATCCTAGGCAAAGCTGTCACGCCTCTGATGAAACAAGTCCTGTCCACTCCCACTGTTCTGTCTGCACCCTCGCTCACCAAAGGCCTGGGCACCCCAGTGAAGGCCACATCTCTGTCTAGTTAAGGTGTCCCTCCTGGCATCAGATGCCACTGAACTGTGGGATCTGTGCAAATGTGATCAGGTACTCCTTTTAAAAATAATCTGCAAGGTTCTCAGACTCCTCCTTCAAGGGGACAGTTGAATTTTCCTGGTATTTTGGCAGTGTTGGGAGAGCAAACACCATGTAACTTTTATACCTGTGCAAAAATAAATACATCTCTGTGCTCTAAACCCTTTATTCTACAAAATTAAAAAAAAAAGCAGGGGCTTTTGGCTATAGCTTAATTTCCTAGCTGCCCCACACACTTCCTGTGTGACCTTTGAACAAGTTATTTCATCTCTCCCTGCCTGCAGGTCTGCAGAGGTAAAATGCAGTGGTGAAGCCATTCCTGGGACTTCCCACGGTAGTTGCTTTTGAGACCGTGGGGCTTGAAAGTGGCCTTTGGGTTTGATTGTGAGGAGCTCGCTACTGGATCTCTGGGTATGGAGCTTGTGGGTGGGTGAGGGCTTGGTGTCACAGTGCATTTATGTGGGTGTAACTTCCATTGGTTTGGTTTGCTAATGTGAGTTACGCTGGGATCTGGAGCGGACAGACACACAGCTCTCCCATGATAACTGTACATGGAAAGTGACTCAGTGTCTCACCCATGCTGCTGGAAAGATGTAGTGGAAACAGGGGGGTGGTGTCCATCGTACTCCATTTCCAGCCACTGGCCACAGGGATTGCACTGACTTTAAAATGCCTCATATTCACGCTGGACATTACAGTGAGCTTGCTCTTGCCTGTTTCTTTCCCTGGGAGAAAAGCACACTTGTGCCAAGGAAGGTAAAGTTGTGTGACCTTGAGCAGGTTGCTTTACCCTTGCCATCTGTAACAGTAACACTGCTGGGGATGTTGTGGGTCTTAATTAGCTTAATGTCAGCAAAGCACCTTGGGATTCCCGTATGAAAGGCTGTACAGAAGTGGACTATTCTAGTCCAGCATGTTTAGGAGAGCATTTTATTACATCTTTGGGTGCAATATTGAGTTGATGGATGCAGATGCAAGTAACTATTCTTAGTACAAATGTAAAATTTTACAAAAGTTAATTGCAAAAAATGATTTAATGTTTTTATTTCTAGTGGCAGGCAGGGAGTTGGGTAGTTTTTATACATCCACTTGTTACTCAAAGGTTCCCGGCATAGAACACTTTTAGAAGCTAATAAAAGAGTCTATATTAAGTCTGAATCTTAAATTAGCCATGGTGGGCCAGGCTTATTACTGATGTAACACCAGCGAAGCTAATGATGCTTTTGGATTGGTGCCACTAGACATCTTGCTGGTAACAACTCTCTCTTGATGGCCACAATGGGTGCATCTACACCACATCCCTAGTATGTCCCCACAGTGTCACATCCTGTTCATCTACTCCCACTCATATGCCCCAAACCCAGAAATGCACCCATGCCACCATTCTGCAGGTGTCCCCACATCACCCTCAAGGATGCCAGAGACCGAAGCCTTGAGAATGAATCCATGTGGATGTCCCCAGAGCAGCTTCACTGGCACATGTGTTTCTAGGTTTGGGGAATGTTAGCTGGAGAGGAGGATGGAGCATGTCCTGGAGTATCCCCGCTTGGGAACCACTGAGATGTGGTGCAGATGTGCCCAGTGATCTGCATCCTCAAGTTCCTTATTCCCTTTTTCATTCCACTTTTATTGTTTATACCCCTTGCTTTCCCTGTCATTATTCGGGCTTGCCATGTACTCTAATACAGTCAGGGCTTATACTAGGTGCTGTTTTTGATGTGAAGGTGGTGCCTGCTCCAAAGAACTTAGTCTAAGAGTGGGCAGGGCATTGCAGAGATGGAAATAGCAATTGTCCCCATTTGATAGATAACAAAACTGAAGTTAAGCACATTAGCTTAAGCTATCTTTGCCAGTCAGTGGCAGAGCTGGCTTCAAAATGCATTTCTCTTGACTTCCAGGCCAGTTCCCCAACTGTAGCACTCGTTGCCTTCCAGCTAAGTCACTGAATAAAGAACTAAATAGAAGTAGAGTAATGCTGTAAATATTTGGGCACCAGGGTCCGGTGCAGAGCCTGGTGGGAATTTTTTCTATTGCTCTTTGGGCTTTGGATTAGGTTGCAGGCGCTTAAACAAATGCATGCTAGTGTATTTGCACAAAAATACCTCTTTGAGGGGTTAGCAGGCACAGGTATGAATGACATTTGTTTGGGTTTATTCAAATATCTTGGCACCAGCAAAGCCCTCTGAAATGAATATTTGATAAATAAGAAATAAGAGTGTGCCAGACAACTGTTTAATTTGGCTGCTTATTGTGAAGCGTGGCTACCTGCCAGCTCTGGGCTAGCACAGGTATTGTTCTCTGCACGCAGGCTAGTAAACTCCTTGCTAGCGAAAGAATGCTGCTTAACATGGGCGCTCCGGCCCCAGTAAGCGGTATGAGGTTGGCCTGGGCTGCTGGCACAGATCGTGATGGCATGATGAAACGCAGCTCTATTCCAGACAGTGGGGCCTTTTGTTAAAGTTGGACTTCTGGTCCCTTTCCACCTTCTGCTAATGTGACACTAATGCAGCAGAAAGAGCATCAGTCTAGTGATGGGAAGGAAGACGGGGGGGCTTTGAGAAGATGTCTTTTCTTTTCCTTGACACCACCCAAAATCCACGGGTGTCATGTGTATGCATGCACCAGGGGCTCTCAGAGAGGGCTGTATTCTGCCTTGGAAAGGGAGTGATTTGCTTTAAGTTGTGGTGTGGCCAGGCCTCAGGGGATCACTCACATCGGCATGCAGAGGTAGTTTTCCCTGAGCCTGGTAGGTGACAGGTCCTCCATGCAGACGGATGGAGGTGGTTCTCCGGGGTCCACCTACCAGCAGGCTCTCCAAGCCCTTGAGGCACGTCTCCGTGGTAAACTTGCCTCACCTGGGAGTGGAGCCCTTAAGCATGTGGCGCAGCTGTGGGTGAGCTGACAATGAAAACCTAGGTATGGGCTAATTGGCTCAGTGACTCAGCAGTGCTGATTAGCCACTTCTCCCAAAGTGGCTACCTGCTTCCGTGTTGGGAGGAAGCCTCCTTTGGTGCAGCTTGTTTGAGAGTGCTTCTGCAACTTGTAGTTGGCTTCCATTCCTGATGGACCCTGCTTTCCTGAGCCTCGTCTTTTGTTCTTTTCTTCAGGCAGCTCAACCTGCAATGTTAAGCTACATCTTGGATGCTGCCTGTGGGTCCCTAATCCCCTGCTCTGTGGGACAAAGCAAGGAAAAGGAGCTGATAGAATGTGTCTCCCTTCACGTAGAGCGATGGGATAATGAAGGGTAGCTGTAGGTAAGTCCTAGGCAACAAAACGCCACACATTCAACTACAACATCCACAAAATAAGAAATAAAAAAACATTCGACTACCATAGATTTGGAGAGTCGATACAGCCCTCTCTGAAATGAATGGGGCAGTGCACACATCTTAGACCTGCTGTTTCAGGCTCTCTGCAGATTCAGGCATGTATTACAGATGCTTGACATACTGTCTTCATAACTGTAAGGCTGGAAGCATGCTTTAAAAAAAAATAATTTTTTTAAAGGAAGCAAATATGCCACTGAAATTTTAGGCCATAATTCTGTAGCTAGGGGTAAATTCTACTCTGAAAAAGTCAAGTATTATTACTTAGTCAGCACATCTAAAGATCTGGTTTATGGCAAAATAATTTCCTTGGACTGGGCAAGGACCTTGTCTCTTAGGCAGTGCTTTGTACCAAACTGCCTCTGTAGCTAGAAACTGGAATAAAGGTAGAAGAGAGTTTGAAATGCTTCTCTTCTGAGTGATGGGTTATTTCTGGTGCTGAGTTATACAGGTGCCTTGCTGTGTTGGGCGCCCCTTGTTTGTGCTTTTTTTTTCTTCCCAGTGAAAAACCCACCTATTTTATTCTACCCACATTTTTCCACATTTTTTCCCACAGCCCCGATTTGGATCAGCTACCATGTTTCCAAAGCCACAAGAAAACATCATATTTTTAAATAAAACCTCAGGGTAAATAAAGGGTAACGGTGTTGCATTTATATTTAATGCATTCTGCTTCTATTGACTTTACTACATGTTTTTAAAAAATCCAGTGTAGTTTTCTGCAGATATAAGATAGAAAAGTGGAGAACATTTTTTAAATGTTCTGAAAACATTCCATCATTCATAGGAATCAAAGACCCATTGAAAACTACAGAACCCCTTACATTCAAGGTTTTAATGAAAACCAAATTTTTCATTCCCTGTGTTTTTCTTTGCAAGGATTTCCAAGGGAATACAACTGAACTAGGGGGCTGATTTAAGGAACTTGGCTAAAGTTTCTCATTGCCCAATAGGGCTTTTACTGTGTTTAAAAAAATGTTTTTAGGATAATATAGCCCTCATATTTTTATACTTGTCAAAGGTCTCCATACTCACCCCTCCCCTTCCATCAGAGCTGAGCTGTTTTTCACTGAAAAATAAATCACCTCTATGAAATGGGGGCCATGGAGATTGCAATATCTGTAGTTATTTCCAATGTTGGGTTTGTTTTTCTGGGGGTGGGGGGTTGGACATAGTGCAGCCCTTTGTAGGTACACGTCCATTCACAAAGAGAGACTGTCTTCTTCCTTAGACTGGTGATTTGGAAAGGAAGGATTCTCCTAGGACTTTGGCCAATATACAAGAGTTGATAACTGATCACTTAGCAACTGCTGTAGTCTGCATACAAGAACAGAAACTTTGATTTTAGGCCACAAGCACCCCCAGCATGGCAGAGGTGGTTGCTCTGAGGGGTGTTTGAGGCTAGTCCTGCCCAAAGCTGGGAGTTGTTCACTTTTATGTTCATTTCCAGGGGAGCTCTCATGATGGATGAGAAACGAGTGGTCCTTGGTTCTGTCACTGGAGGGAGACTCAGGGATCAAGATTAATTTCTGTGGTCTGCCATAGATTTCCTACTTGATCTCAGGCAAGTCATTTACCTTCTCTGTGCCTCTGTTCCCTGCCTTTAACGTAAAGATGATGATACTTCCATTCTCCATGGAGAATGATGCCTTCCATGATTACTTGTGCCTCTGGTATGTAGCCGTAAGCTCTTGGGTGTGTGGACTGATTTGTTCGGTGTCAATGCAACACCTAGTACAGCTGGGCCCAGAACTCAGTTGGAGCTAACCTGCAGTCCTGCCATGCTGTTACTAACAGCAGTGGATCATAGAAAATGAGGGTTGGAAAGGACCTCAAGAGGTCACATCTAGTCCAGCCCCCTGCTCAAAGCAGGACCAGCCCCAACTATATTGTCCCAGCTAAGGCTTTGTCTAGCTGGGTTTTTAAAACTTCCAAGGATAGAGACTCTACAACCACTCTGGGTAACCTGTTCCAGTGCTTTACTACCCTCCTGGAGAGTTTTTTTCCTTATATCTAACCTCAACTTCCCTTGCTGCAACTTGAGACCATTGCTCCTTGTTAGTCTGTTACAGAGATGACTTTCACCCATGCAATTTGCATCCTGGTTTTAAAGCCCTGTGAAGTTACGGGTATTCCAGCTTTAGGCCCATTCTGACTTCAGACCTGTGCTGGCTGTTGGCAGTGTTTATTAGGTATGCTGAAATGCAGTTAGAGGATGTAACAGTGCAAGCTCAGATACCTGGACGATGAGCCCAAGACAGAAAAAGCTTCATCCTCTTTATTGCTAACCAGTGGTATGAAATAGGAGTGTCCCTACCTGATCAACTAGTTCAATCTTCTCGGTCCCATGAATAGGGCTAAGCACAAAATGCTTTTCTCATCTTGTGAATATTTTCAAGGTATAAAACATTTTTCCAGCCAGAATTATGTTGAAAATTTTCCTGTCCAACATCTTCAAATCCTTGCACTTCTGAACTTGTACTGGTCTCTAACTATGGAAAAGGAGGAGACCTGTCCTGGGAGTTAGATGGGAGCATTTCCCTTAGGGTCTTTCATCCTTTTCTGAAACAACTGGTTCCAGTCACTTCCAGGGCTAAAGGGACCTTGGATTTGGTCCAGTCTGGCAAGTCCCATGGTCCTGAAGTCAGGGGTTATTCCACATGCCAAGTCTGACCCCTTGTCCATCCTCGACCTCCCTGACCCCTGGGCTCCCTCCACATGCTTGGTTCTCTGTGCTGCATGCTTGCCACATTCTGCACATCCCCAGCACCTTTTACCTGGTGATCTCTAAGCCCCTTCTACAAAAGCTAACGGCCTGAGTCTCACCTGTGCTGGAGGGGCACCACATCTCTGTTGTATAGATGCAAAGGCTGAGGCACAGAGGGGCAAAGAGACTTGCTTGTGGCCACACAGGTTGTTAGTGATGGAGCCAGAAATGAAACCCAGGAACGATGGCTCCTGCTGCCATGTGCTAACCACTAGACCACACATTGTAGACCAAGGGGGAGGGAGGTGTGCATTGAGAATTAGCAACACCGAGCATTGCGGAAGGAAAAGACCAAGGACCCCTTAGGTATTAATCTCAGACATGGTTAGTCCTCTCATTAACATTGCCCGTTAGAACAATTCATTCTTTCAGTCTGGCTTAAACACCCAACTTTACTTTACAGCCCATTTCATTTATGGCCAAGAAATGAAATTACTGTATCGGTTTCATTGCGTGCGTCGAAACCTGGGTGTTCCACATTCATAAGAAACCAAATGTCTGCAAAGATAAACAACAATACCTGCCAAGCTGGTGAAGCCCTTGCTGCAGGCTGCAGCCCCCAAGATCCGGCTCCCCAGGCCCCGCACAGCGTCGCTTTTCTGAGGGAACAGCGGAGGATTAAGGTACTTGGGCTTCGGAGGGCGTTCGTACTGAGACAGGGACAAAGCTCTGCTCTGGGAGGTCTCTCCAGGCCAGGTAGGTCACTCTCTCTCCAGCAAAAATGGTCCCAATTTGAAAATAGTGCTCGGGGGGCCCTAGGGCCTTGCAACTTCCTAGAGTGGAAAGGAAATTCCCCCACCTAGTAGCCCTGTTCTGAAATGTTCCCTTTGGAGGCAGGCCAGAAACCAAGAGGAATTTGCAGAGGGTCTGGGACGTTGAAATGAAGGGTCAGATTCTGCAGTGCCCACCACAGTGGAGCCGCTGCTGAAATGAGACTAGGATCGGACCCAAAGCCTTTCATTTCACTAGGCTCTACAGCTTACAACGCAGCTGCCACTTCCTGTCGTTTCCTCTTTCCTCAGCCTGGACTCTGAGTTCTGCTTGACAGCTGTATGTCCTGGGGGAAACCCTGATGACTTCCTTGGAGGTCTTGTGGATTTACCCCAGCACAGAAGCAAGCACAACACAATGCAGACCTACTCGGGTTAGCTTAAGCCTAGCTGCTTTAGGTATGGATAGCAGATTGGCCCTGACGACAGGGTAATCTATGCACCTTCCACGCTCTCCTCTCACTGCCTGCTCTGTCACAGACTTCCTGGGTGACTTGGCAACTCCAGTGTGCCTCGGTCTTCCATCTGCAACAGGAATGCTGTGACCCCTACGTTCTCCCATGCTTTGTCCATTTGCGGTCAATTTTGGGGGGCCTGGGCTCCCTCCCATTTATGAACCTGTGTAGGGCCTTGCACAATGAGCCCTCTAGCCCTTTGGGTCCTCAATGCACTGCTACTGTTCCATGCAACCTCATTCTGGTAAGGCTGTGGAATGGGATAGCTCCAGGAACCCACTGAGGGAGCAGGAGGTTGGAGCTGGCAATGTCGCAGTGAGACTTGTTTTATTAAATCAAAGGAGGATGTTGAGTCCTAGCGTACGGAGGAGAGAATGGCTCCCTCTGCACAGGAGAGGGCTGAATAGTCAGAAGGGGACCCTGACCATCAAATGGGGCACCCAGCTTATCCCAGGCCTGCAGGAATATGTTTTTGCTTCTTCAAACCCCTCATTCCTAGCAACTTCCACAGCTGACCTGGTGGCAGGGATCCTTTCCATAGGGCTCTTGACATTGCCTCAGGCTGCTCATCCTTCTCCTATATTGCTTTGATAGGTAGGTAGTCATCGAGAGAGAGAAGAATCTTTTTTCTGAATAAGCTGTGATGGTGAGCCGCATCTTAAGGGGCCACCCAAAAGACCAGCTGAACTTTAGCTGGGTCTTTCAAAAGTGGAATGACATTTAACTGGGCTCCAGAAAGCAGGGGGCTTCGTGCTGCAGACTGAGGGAGGTCTGCTGAGCTGTGCCAGTGCCCTTTGCATGAAGTGAGTTTGTTTAAAAAAAGAACTAAACTGCTTGGGTTACAGGGAGGTGACAAACAGCTCCGCTCAAGAAGTGAGGTCACACAGGAACCCACACCTCTTGCAGTACGTCTGGTAATAGGTGTGACCGCACACCTTGGGAACTGTGTATGTTCATAGGCTTTAAAGCCAGAAGGGACCACACTAGGAGCATCTAGTCTAAAGTCCTGCAGGATACGGGCCAATGAGTGTCACCAAATGTCTCCTGAAGTGGAAGAAATTATTATCTGCTATGGGGAAGGTTTGATTCCACTCCCGTTTGAGTTGATGGAAAAAAGCTCCCATTCAGTTTAACTGGGCAAGATCAAGTTGTTAGTGAGTACTGCTGAGTGCCACAGCATGGCTGGATCCCATGGATGATCCACAGAAAATAAGTGGTTTTAATCAGAAGTATAGGACTGGAAGGGACCTCCTGGGCCATGAAGTCCCGTCCCCTGCATTCGAGGCACCTGCTGTTTGTCTGAAGAGTCCACAAGAACATCCACTCCAGCCCCTTTCCCACATACCAGCCACGGAGCCTGATTTAAAAAAACCTACAGTGAAGTGGAAGGACAAAGGCCGCCACTGCCGTGGCTGGGAATGGGTTAATGAAATTTAGGCCAAGGTTAGGATAGTTGTGCTTTCGGAGTAAGCTCTGGAGAGACAACATTGTGCTCAGAGTGCATGGGTATGTGTCTGGCTATATCAGAGTGTATGTGCACACGTAGGTACAACCACACCCTTGGGAACAACCCAGCAC
The DNA here is from genome assembly GCF_030867095.1 of Alligator mississippiensis. Classification (NCBI taxonomy): domain Eukaryota; kingdom Metazoa; phylum Chordata; order Crocodylia; family Alligatoridae; genus Alligator; species Alligator mississippiensis. The sequence goes on along the minus strand of NC_081829.1, from coordinate 3,950,963 downwards.
ATACATGTGCCATGCAGCATGGCTGCTTGCATACGTGTGGAGGTGCCCAGATGCAGGGGTGTGAGTCAGGATGAGTTCATGTGTGTGCAGGGGAATGCATGTGTGTCACCCACACTCGGATGCTATGCACACATGCATGCGCGCTCCTTCTTGGCTGCAGCTTTTGCTCTCCATAACTTGCCTCAGCTTTCCTAATTAAAACCATCTATCTCATCATTTAATGCAATTCAAAGGCACAGTTAATGAGAATAATTGTTTTCCATCTTCCCCTTCCCTGTCCCTTTGAAGTTGAACTTGCTTTCATTCTCCGTCAGTTGATGAAGACGAATGTACGCTCTAGCAGAGCGGGCCAAGGTGCCAGAGATATGTCACTTCCATCATTTTTATGACTGTAGATTAAGCCAAGAACAAAGATTCATGGATCAGCAGTACGTTTTAATTTATACTGTCTTTTGTGTTCTCCGATTTGGCAAGCCAGCCAACTCTCCATAGGTTTCTCTGGTATGAGAAAACACCTTCACCGGATTTTCTTTGCTACTGTCAGGGAATTAACAGTTACACAGTCGACTTTGTTTGCATTGTTAAAAAAAAAAAAAAATTATTATTAAATTACAACCCTCGTGCAGCACAGCCCATAATGTGCTGTGGGGGAATTCGGAGACATGGTTTCTATTCGTTGTGCAGCTGGTCTGTAAATAGCTGCTACATGAGTGATGCGCGCTCCCGCGTTCTGTTATGCTTTACACAGCAGTCAGCCTCGGTGGGAGGGTTCGGGCTGCTAGGACAGGGACACCTCATTGACTGACGGCATTAAACTAGCACGCCTGTGACACACGCCATCGTGCCTTCCCTACTCGGGGCAATACAGAGCATGGGGGTCATGACACTGGAATGGGGTTTAAGGCATCTGAGTTCAATCCTGGTGCTGCCACAGGCATCGGTTATGACCCTAAGTGAGCCCCTTTGGTTTGGATCCTCAAAGGAAATTAGGCATCTTACTCTGCCTTGAAGCTCACCTACTTGTGTAGTTTTACCCTAAGTGATTTAGGAGCATAATTCCCATCTTTGAAAATGCCAGGGAGATTTCAAAAGTGATTAATAGCTGAAAGGTGCAGCTGGGTGACTAGTGGGGTTTTCACAAGCACCTCAGTGCCTCATTTGCTTTAAAATCCACCTGAATACCTTTAAAAATTATTTCTATTCATGGAGAAGTTCCACTGAAAGTCAGTGTCACTTCATCTCTGTGCCAAAGTCAGTACTGAAAATGCTTCTAAATCTTGTTGGTGCTTTTGAAAATGTGGCCCTTGTTTTCTCTTTGCTTTACGTGCCCCGTTTGGGAGGAAGATGTTTCCTTTCTCCCATTCTTCCCCTTGTGGACTGCAAGCTCTCTGGGGCAAAGACTTCTACTGGTTTGGGCACCTTCAGCCCCTAATACAGCGAGGCCCAGAGGCGACTGTACGACACAGGGCAAGGAGGAATTTGATGCTGGTAATGCAGTGACCATGTGGGTGAGCGAGGAGACCATTATACGCGCAGCGCTTAGTTTTCACAAGGGTGTTTCAAGCTGTTTCACCGAGAGAAGGATTCTTGGTCGCGACGATGTCGGGCATGTGGAATCTCAAATCCCCAGAAAAAGCTGAGTGGGGTCCTGAGTCTCCGTCTAGGGCAGGGGATCCTGCTGTAGATTCCTCTCGACGGATGCCCTAAATAGACCTGGGGAGAATTCTTTTCAATGAATAATAAATTCAGTGGCAAGCAGTTTTTGAGGGGAACTAAACTACCATATCCATGAATTCAGGGCAAATTTAGCAAATAGTTTTGGCTGGAAAAAAATGGAGAGAATTTTTTGGAAACCTCAAAACAAAAGAAAAATCGGTGAAGTGAAGCATTCTGCTTTAACAGATGCAACTTTTCAACTTGTCAACATATCAGCGTTAGTTTAAAAATGGATGCTATTTAAAAGAAAGGGTTAAATCACCTGAAAACCAAACCAAAACATTTGGTTTGGGGTTGGATGAAAATTTTGGGGTGATGGGAGGGAGGGTGCGTGGGAATCGTGCTCTCGGGCTTCTTTAGCTTACACCAAGCAGATTTCTGGCTCATTGGTTTTCAAGGGAGTGAAAAGGAAAGTGGTTGAAAAGTCTTTAAAAGTTCACTCGGAGAGATGCTGATGAGGACAGCGCCCGCTGAGCCCCCGGGGCTGGGACTGGTCTGCCTACGGTGAGGTCAGTGCGAAGGGCCCGTGCACGGCTCTTCCAGCCTGTGTGATTGATACTATCGAGCCCCCTGCATGCAGGTTGGTGTTCTGAGGTCCAAACCCCCAGACTCAGCTCTTCACTCATCCCCACCTGATGTCAGTGGGGCCTGTGGATGCTGCTGAAATGTTAGCATTGTATAGTTGCCCGAAAAATGCTCTTCTCCAATAGCTACAGGTCACCAGATCCTCAGCTTTGTGCCCCCCAGCAGGAGCTGCTGCCTCCAGCTACAGAGGTCTCCCCGCTCCGGCACAAGGCTGACTCAGACATGAGCGGTGTCACCTTGCAGCTCCCCGCCGCCCCCGCACAGTCGCTCTGTCCTCCCAAACACTGACTCAGCCCGAGCCTGCCAAGCTGCTGAGATCTGATGCGAGCACGGCTCTAGTGATCTAGTTCAAAGTGCCTGGCGTTCCTCTCTGAGAGGCAAATGCCAAGCTTGCTCTGGCACAGGCCGCCTCTTGTTTTGAAAGGCTGTGAGAACCTAAGAAACTCTTTAGGCTTATCTGAGAATCAAGTAGAAAAACAAATATCCCCCAAGGCGTGAAGTCCGGCTGTGTAAGTGGATGTGAATGACGTGTAACATAACACTTTCCCAGACGCCTAATGAACTTTCCATGTTTTCCACCATTTAGCTCCTAAATAGGCAGTATTCAAAGCCATCTTTTACAGCAGGACATCCCCGCGGCGGAATTACACGGCTCCTAACGCATGTGGGAATAGGTTTCAGCAGCAGCTCCCCGCCGTAGCACGGGGCACAGCCCTGCGTCCTCTCAGATGCACACGGGCAAATTTAGGGCGAGGTTTGCATAGCCTCGATTCACACCAAAGCCATTTGGCAATGAATGTCGCTCCTCCCTCTCCCCGCTTTGCCCTCAACTCTCTGGTTTTGGGGTTCTTCATGCCTGAGCAGCTTCAAGTGGGCAGAGTGCCTGTGACTGGAGACACGGGCACAAAAGCTGGAGCACAGGTTAGCTGAGCTATCGGGAGCCATACATCCCCGTTAGCGCAGCACTGCAACCAGGTCATTACAGCCCGCTTTCAGCAAGGCTGGCAGTCGAGACCTTTACAGGCCTTGCTAAGCCTCGTGTCCATGTGGCAGCTCTGCTGCCCTGGTTCTTTGAGAGCTCTGCCATTCTCTCGCACAGAACGGGCGGCTTAGCACAGGGTCCTTCGAAATAGTGTCACTGGACACGGGGCAGCCCAGCTGCCTTGCAGGTCCCACTCAGCATCAGGTAATGCCTCGGGGACTGTTGGTATCATCTACTGCAGCTGCACAAAGCCTATTCCAGGGCTAAGAGCGACAGGCTCAGCTTTGCAAAGATCCTTCCCCAGGGAGCCTTTCCTCCCACTTCCCCCTTGGATATTAGCTTTATTTCTGGGTAAGAAACATTACTTTGCAGAAGAAGGCCTCTCATTCTGGGGTGTTTTTTGTGTGTTTTTTCAGTTGTTGTTGTTGTTACTGCTTGAAACGAGGCTGTGAATAGTTCCGATCAATTTGGAATGGAAAGTTCCTGCAGGTCTTAGCTGCACCTCGGGGCGTTTCCTCTCCCAGCAGCTGTGAAAAGAAGGCGGTTCTGTCTACGGCTTCACTTGAAACGCGTTTCCGGCGGCCGAGGCTGCAAAGCTGAGTTCTCACCCATATCAGCATCTTATTGTGGTTTTTCTTTTTTTCTTTTCTAAATGCAGCCATGGGCTGAAGTCCTTGCCCTAATTTGCAAAGGTGCGCCTAAATAATTACTCAGCGTCAACACACTTAAAGGCTTTGCTTCTTGGTTTGTTCTAGATCCTTAACTTTCTGGGGCGGGGACTGACCTTTGAATACATGTTTGCACAGTCCCCAGCACTGTCCTCGCATCCGAGCCTTTGGGCCTCGTTGTACTGCCAGTAATGTATCGTTTGCAGCAGATGTCTTTGGGCTTTGGGAGCCTTTAGTCCTGCAGTTGCTGCTGCAGTCTGTCTTTGCTTTTCAGCTGTAACTGTGTTATATATAGTTCTCCGTTCTTCGGGAGGGAAGCAGTGAGTGCTTAAGGAGTTAGGGCCAGATCCTCTGGGTGGTGGGTACCCTGTAGAGGATTTGGCCTTAGCTCTTGTTCACTGGGAGAGTGAAGCAGTGGTTACAGCGATCTGTTGGGAAATAGGATTCTTGGCACTTCAGCACCTGGCATCCTCCCAGGTGTTGTCTCAGACACAGTCTTGGAGGCCTGTAGGCAAGTGTCTAACCTCCGTTCACCCTAGGTTTGCATCTGATAGTACAGCCTGGCCCAGACCCTTAAAGGCTTGTGGGCAGAATTGAGTCCTAGGCACCAAGCATGTTGGAGGATCTGGACTCATGAGCCTGATGCAGGTTTTACTGGTAGCCACGGGAGTCTTTCCAGTGATTTGATTAGGATCTATACTGGTCTCTTTCTGCCTCCCCTTCCCCACTTGTAAAGCAGGGATCAGGCTACCTGCCTTCACTAAAGAGGTATAAGGAATAATGAAGCAACAGGTCAAGCTCTGGTGTGAGTCCAGAATAAAGCTTGATGTTAGGAAAGCAGCTCTGGATTTACATTGGGGTATCCCAGATGGCAACTGCGGCCCCATGCAGGTGTACCGGGAGCGTGCAGTGGAATTTCCTGAGCGGCTTTTTCCGTGGGAGGGTTATGAAAATACAGAGCCCTGCAAGTCTGTTAAATCAGGATTCTACTAAGGCAGTGGTCACAGTCAGGCACGTGGTGGGACACAGTGACTATGGCATGGCAGAGGGGCCAAGCCAGCTTCAAACTAGTTCAGGTGCCCGTAGCAGTGGTTTCTATCAGTGCAGGCTAAGGCACCCCACTTCTCGAGACACGCTGCCGCGGAGCTGAGCTTGCTTGCTGGTGGTGCCTGAGCTAGCTGATAGAAAGCGAACTTGGGTAGGGCTAAGCCAGTGATTCTCAGCCTGAGTGAGGTCCTTTAAGGGTGCTGCACCGTAAGGCATGCAGACATCCCCATATGATTCATGAGATTAAGACCAGAGATTTGAAATGGGATTCCTTGGTGTCAGAAACCTGTGGTGGTTATTGAGTTCTTTGCTAACAGTTAAAAACAAGTAAAAACCAAGAGCTGGCATTTTCCAAGCGAGACCTTGTGTCTAAAAAGGTTGAGAACCACTGGTCTCAGCTAAGCAAGCCTGCAGAGTGGGCACATCCTGAACTCTCGTGTCATATTGTACATTTCAGCATTTCCACGGTGAATTTTCTTGGCGGTGGGATGTGGTTAGTGTCACTTAAAAAATTGTTTCAGGTGCAATCCTTGACTGGGCCTGGGCAGACATGGTGAAGCAGTGTCATCAGCCTCTGTGCCGGTGTAGGAAGGCACAGACCCGCAGTAGACAGCCTTACTTTGGTGTAGCTCATGTGAATCTGGTGTAATTACCCTGGGGAAAACCGGGGATAAAACTCCACCAGTGCACAGTGTAGCTCTTGTGTGTCTGTAGCTTAGCCCAGACTCAAGGCAAATGGGTTATATCCTGATCCGTCCCCTCTCAAAGTGGCAAGCTATGGTGCTCAGCTACCCCAGAAAGGATGCTTGTCTGTGCTCTCTGGATCCCATCTCTGGACAAAACTGATGTAAATGTCATGTGTTTAGTCCCCGTGTCTCAGTGTCAATGGTGGCTTAATCTGCCTTACTGGTGGCACAGTGCCTTCCTCCTCCCCATGCTTCTTTGAGGTCTTTTTGGAGTGGAGTGAGAGAGAGAGAGAGAGAGAGAGGGGTGGTTTCAACACTGCAGTTCACAGCACATCCATTCCCTTGGGTCTGATTCTCCTCTCCGGGGGGTTAATCAAGGCTGTGCTGCCAGTGCTACAGTGGTGTGAAGCCAGGATCTCTCACTCCAGCCTGGCCTGCGCGTGTTCTTTGCGCACGTTCCACTGAAAGAGGTTTTTAAAATGAAGTGTATGTATGTATTCACACGCATGTGCGGTGGTGGCAGTTTGAAGTTTGCTGCTGGACTGTGATGAGCCCCCTTCTCTGCAATGGGAAATCAGCAGGCACAGACTCTGCCTTGTTTTCCCCATCTATAGGTAGGAGTAATTCAACTTCCCCCTCACTGAGTGTCCAGACTTTAAATCCCTTAGAGGGCTAGGTGTCCACCAGGATAGATCAGTGAGCCTGCCCTAAAGCCAGTGGAAATGACTGTGGGGACAGACTCCCGTCTGCAAGCTCCCTGGAGATCTGTAGGTGCAGCACTGCGATGGATTCCTTTTCTTTTTCCTTTCCATGAACTTTTCCTCTGCCTCGTGAGTGGAGGGAGGAAACTGAACAGGCACAAGGCACTCTGTAGACTTGTAGCCGTACATTTATTATTCCACATGGAAAGTCATTAAAATGATTACATGTATGTTTGACAATATAATCACGTACATTTGATAAGAACATCAACATTTATAATAGAAAAGCAGAACTGACCATGTTGGTATGGCTTCTTATAAACTCAAGTTCACCTATTCATGAGATGGGGTGATAAAGGGGGCCTGATTCTGCTTTCACTGAAGTCAAATGGGGCAAAGTCATTCCTGGAGAAAACTTTGTCGATGCCTTCAGTAAGAGCAGACCCCCACCGTCACAAGTGCTACAGGTAAAAAGATGGGCTACATATTAAATATAGGGAGTTACCTTCAAGTAGGGCTGGTATATTACACAAATAACCACATTATTTGGTATTACTAGCATTTTTTTAATGTCCATCATAAGACTCCATAAAAAAAAATCAAATAAACTTTGCTGCCTTTATGTACAGAAAGACCTTTGTTCTCATCTCCTTATTCTGTTGTTGCTTTTACCTTGCACACACACACGTATAAGAAGCATTATTAAGAATCGGATCCTTCAACACATTTAAGAATTATATTATTATAACAAATAAAACCAAAAATTAGATTTTACAGTTAAATATTCTGTAAGCCAAAGGTTTTACTGTACAAGCGATTGTGCATTTTTTTTTAAAAAAAAGCAAATTATAGTGCAAAGCAAATTATTTTGGCCAGTCTTGCGACCAGTTGCATAAAATGGAGGTGCGTGTATTTACACCTTCACACGACATTGTCATAAAGAACATAGTTGCCATTGCTTTTTTATACACCATGAACAGTCTTAAATTAAAATGGTATTAAAAATTCCTTATTTTCTTTGTGCTTTCAGTCAGTGGAAATATCGTCCGATAAACTTAAATGCATCAAAACACAGGCTGCCATCGTCCAGTTTATATGGCTGACAGATGTCACTCAATAGGCACGTGCTCGCTGTTGCTAAAGCAAGTTGAGTTTGCAGCTTTCAAACTCGAGAGTGGTCATTGCAGCTTAACGGCTAAATCCAGGTACTTTAAGATTTGATGTCTTGATCCAGTATTTAAGTGGTAGTGCAATTATTATGCATTGTATGTCAATTGATTGCTAAAAAGATACCAGCTGAGATTTGGCAAGTCAGCCATCACTGCTGCAGCTATGTGCTTAGCCTGGGATTTTGAAAGGAGATGAAGGGATTTAAGACTTCCTACCCTCCCTGAAATTCAGCCTGCTGTCACTCACATATACATGACCAAAAGGACCAACTAACTCTCATGAGCACTTTGACTTAAAAAAAGAAGAAGAAATTACACTGAGTTAGGTCCCAGTTGTTCCTTAGGGCAGAACAGTCCCATGCATTGCTGCAGCCTGAGGACTGACTGGTTAAGCAGCAGCTCTGCAGAAAAGGACCTGGGGGAAACGGTAGACAAGAAGCTGAATACAAGCCAGCGGTGTGCCCAAGAAGGCTAATGGCATCCTGGGCTGCACTGGTAGGTGTGTTGCCAGTAGGTCAAGGAAAGTGATTCTTTCCCTCTGTTCGGCACTGGTGAGGCCACATCCGGAGTCCTGTGTCCAGTGTTGCCCCCCCTATCCCCCACTACAGAAAAGATGTAGACAAACTGGAGAGAGTCCAGTGGAGGGCAACAAAAATGTTTGGGGGCTGGGACACATGATTTATGAGGAGAGGTTGAGGGCACTGAGTTTTTTTTAGTCTGGAGAAGAGAAGACTGAGAGGAGACTTAATAGCAGCCTTCAGCTCCCTGCAGGGGGGTTCAAAGAGGATGGAGCTGGGCTGTTCTCAGTGGTGGCAGATGACAGAACAAGGAGCAATGGGCTCAAATTGCAATGAGGGAAGTTGAGGTTGGCTATTAGGAAAAACTTTCTCACTAGGAGGGTGGTAAAAGCACTGGAACAAGTCACCCAGAGAGGTGGTGGATTCTCCATCCTTGGAGGTTTTGAAGACCTGGCTAGACAAAGCCTTGGCTGGGATGATCTAGTTGGGGCTGGTCCTGCTCTGAGCAGGGGGTTGGACTGGATGTGACCTCCTGGGGTCCTTTCCAACCCTCATTTTCTGAGTCCGTGAATATCCTATGTCGAGGGGGAGAGAGAGAACAACCTTAGTTTGCGAAGCTCTCTGATTAACTGGACAGGTGGTTGCTTATCATTAGCCATGCATTTTGTTAAATACACACATGGCTATAATAATCCTAAAAATGCGTGTGCGCCTTATGACTAATGTACCTGAGAAGGCTACACAGCTAAGGGATGCCTCTCCTGTTTCTAGTCTCTCCATGCTGCTGGCTGTATCCCTACCTCAGTTTATCTATCTGCCAACTGGGGATAACTGTGGCCTAATTCACCGTTTGCAGTGTGCAAAGCACTTCGAGGGGAGAAGGGCCATATAATGTTGTTTCACCAGGCTAAGCCCCACAGGATGGGTATGTTAGACATGAGGGGTTGCACAAATCTCAGGCAGTACTTTCTGTATCAGCTGACAGCCATCAGCTCTTGATTAACAACAAATCCATCATGCATTGCTCCACTCAGGGTGAAAATGTGGGGGAGAGCCATGAAATAAATAGGAAGCATTGCCACAGCTGCACGTACACCACTCGAAGGCGAGGGTGAGCCTCGAGCTTGGCTGTCACGCATCCCAAAGGCTTTGGAGTCCCTTTGATGCTAGTACATTTGTAAGTGCACGTCACACACTGGAGTGTCCCAAATGCATTCTTCTTAGACACCATCATCAAGAAGACTAACTAGGAAGGGGAAGAAACTTAATGTCTAGGCCAGGAGGCAAGAGTAACGCATCACATTAAAAAAAATCTCATGTAAACATACAGGGTAGGGCTGTCAGGCACGGGCTCGGCCATGTTACTGTTTGAAAAAAAAAAAAACAACAATTACAATACAACCTCTTTCAAAATCATGTCACAGCACTTGTTCACATGGCTGATACCTGCCCACCCACTAGCAACGCTCTGCAGAACCCCAACTGCACCTGCTAGAGAGACCGGCGTGCTTGTCTTGCTGTCAATGGGACTCTCCGGTGCACGTCTCGGGAGACACGTGCATCTCGGTGACCCTCAGGCAGTGCTCTGGGGTTCTCTGGTGGTCAGAGGCCCTTGTCCAAGGAGGATTGGGGAAGATGGCAATACTAAGACTTTTTGTTCTTCCTGCATGTGCAGGGAGTATGAGAGGGAGACCGACTGACTGGCTTCTGGGGTCTTTTCCCCTAGCTCTAACACCTACTGTTGTGCAGGACAGTTGCTTTTCTTGGGGATTTTTTGGTTATGAATGAGATGATCGACACGCATTCTGAACAGAGATGCGACTCTGCAGTTAACACACAGCTGCTTCCACACACTTCTATATACAGTCCACACTTGAAAGGAACCACACAGAGCAACACATTCAAACCTTGTGGGCATTTGTCTTGAAATGCAGCTAGGTCCATCTTTGCTCAGTATCTGTCTATGCTTGGATTTTGGCTTGCTTTCGGTTTGGGAGGCTTTGGCTTATCTGTTCCCATCCTAGGTGGTGTTTTGCTCTTTTTGCTATCGATGGGAGCAATCTAATCATGGGCGTTTTACTGATTTAAAGCTACATGTGTCTTGTTTAGTGCTGCCTAGTAGGGCCTCCAGACAGACTCATCCATTCTCCCGGTGGTCGTCATGGTCGTAGGTGAGTTACTATGACTACCATCCGCATCCACTCCATCGTTCTGATTGGCCAGGTTGGGATTCATTAAGTTGTTACCTGCTGAGGCACTTGTGCAAGAGGAGAGCATCCTCGTGGGTGAGCGCTCGCCCCCTGCCACCATGGAGAACTGGTACGATCCGGACGAGGTGCCGTAGTACAAATGGTAAGGAGACGGGTTGGTTTGGAAAGGTCCACTTTGGTTCTGGGTGGAGCCGGGGTAGGGCGGAGGCAGGTAGGTGTGGTGGAAGCGGGTCGTGGTGGGCATGCTGGCCATGCTGATGCCACCAATTCCCGTGGCTGAAGGTGTGGCGGTGTAGGGGAAGGCAGCCGACATTGCACCGGGGTAATGCATCCGGGGGTCCGAAAACCTGCCTTCGGTGAGGGCAGGCAGCGCGGAGAAGGAGCGGTCAAACTGGCGGGGGTCCGAGAAGGGGCTCAGGTCCGACGGGCCTGTGTGGTGGAAAGAAGAAAGAAGGAGCGTTTAACTATTTGGGCTTTTCTTGCCACCCTGCAAAACAGACTGAGGCAGATGGGTGCAGCTTGGCCGGGGACGGTGCTAAATGTAAGCGGGGGAGCGCAGCATGCCCGCCCCCGCCCCAGGAGGAGGTGACGTAGCTGCTCTCCGTGCAGCGCCTGGCACTCCACTAAGTTTGCCTGACCCCGGGAGCTTGCTGGTGCCCAGGCAGCGCTGCCTAAGGCTGGCTCCACAGCATCCCTTCAGGCGCAGAGCTGGTGGGCCCTGCTGCCCTCTGGAGCTCCCTTGCACAGTCCCAGGATGGAGCAGATGTGCCCCGCGGCTCGACTCCTGCAAGGGCGATGTGTTCTCTGCAAAGGCCACGCTGGTCTACGCACCCCCGTCCAACCTGCCCTGACTTTGGTGTGCTGCTTGCTAAATGGATGCGCATGAAGGGGCCCCAAAGCTGCTTGGAGACTCGCCCTTGCTCCTGGTGAAGCCCAGAGACGACTTTTCTGAATGGCAAGAGGATTGCAGTGTTCCCCATGACCAGCCCAGGACCCCGGAGAAAGGCTGACCCCTTCCCCACCAACTCCTACTCCGTCGGGCCGTCAGCACTGCGCAGCACGGCGGGCTCGACAGCCTCTGCCCCCACCCGTGAAATGAAATGTGCAGCAGGAGGCACCTCCCGTGCCAGGGCTTGTGGAAGTTAAATAAGAAATCCAGAGGTCCTTTCATAGCTTAGCCTGGCTTCCTCCCCTGAAAGCTGTTGTTTCCTGTCCAAAAAGGAGAGGGGCTAAGCTTATTTCTCTAGCAATTTTTGCGACTGGCAAAACAAAAAAAACCCAAACCCTATAAACACAGGAAAAATGTTTAGCTGTTATGTGAGCTGTGTAGTAAATAAAACGGCCCAGGCCCCCAGACAGCCAGTCCTGGAGCTAGCCAGTCAGTCGGCCCTGGCGTATACACACGCACGCCCAGCGACGCGGAGGGAGAGCTGGAGTCTAGACCAAGCTGTTAAGCCTTCTTGTGGGTGGCCTGTTTGTGCTGATAGCATCAGGGGATGGAGCTGATAAACACACAGCTGAAAGCTCCCAAGCTACAAGCTGCAACATCCCTGCTGCGCTTTCCTCGGAGGGGATGAAAAGAGCAGGAAAGTTTGTCCTGGCCAGAGCTCCTGTGGAGACAGGGGAGGCTGAGCCAGCATGGCATCCCGGCCGGTTTCCTCGGATGCAGGGGAAGCGCCCTGTCCTGGGGAGGGCGAGGGGCTGGGCTGGAGCTCCCCATCACCTCTGTGCACCCCTGCAGACCCAAGAGGGCTACCAGACAGACCCTGTTAGCAGGCTTTTACACAGCCACCTTCTCTGCTGCATGAGAGCTGTGGTGTTTCCTCCCAAATTGTGTGTGTGTGTGGCAGGGGGAACAAATAACAAGTCCACACCCCCCTAGGGGATGATTCACTGCAAAAACCCACATCCTCTCTGCCTCAGCATCTCCCCCTGAACTGCAGCCCTCCTCCCGCTCCTGGCTTGGGTCATAATCGTGACACCGCCATGGAGGCCGCAGCTGGGCCAGCAACTCGGTGGCTCTAATGAGGATGGGGTCAGTCTGCAGAGATCATGGGCAAGACCTTCTAGCTTTGTGCCCCTGGGCTTGCAGAAAGAGAAGGGAACGGGTCGGGGGAGCGGCCTGCCCTCAGCTCTCGTGTGTGCTGGAGGCCTGGGCGGGCAGAGCTGGGACTCCAGGGTGAGCTCGCCAGCTTGCTAGCGCTGCAACGTTGCTTTCAGCGGACTTGCACCACCATTACTCCAGCTCTTAATTTGGCCCCAGCTCAGTCACTCGGGGAAACTGGGCTCCCACGGCACTGAGGGCTGTGCTTTTTGCTGCTTTGGGCCACACTTCAGCGAGCGGAAACAAGGACACATCCATTATTTGAAGGTGCTTTGAGGGCTGTGGGTGAAAAGCCCCAGACAGGCACACGGTGTTGTTAACGCCTTTCCTTTCACTCCTCCTGAGGGCTCGGGCCTGAAGCGTGGCAGCCCAGCCACCCTGCTCTAACTGGGGTGCCATCGCCCTAGGAAGCTCGGCTCCTTCGGCTCGTGATACAGCGCAAGCTCTGAAATGACCGAGGTGCTTTCTCAGAGAGATTCTGTTCTGTTGGGGTCTCTGGCACATTACAAAGATTTATGACCTGTGGAGTTAACAAATAAAAGCCCATTCATCCCTATGGAAGTCAGTCTAGCCAGAAAGACTCTTAGGGCCCTTTTGTCAGTCAAATTATCCAGATTTTGAATGGGCTTAGACAAGCCAAGAGAAAGGAGGCCGATAAATATGATGGATTTTGAACTAGTAAATGGTAAAGATGCGGCAAAGCCTCTGGTGTGCTGCAGCATTCGAGCCTACGAGCTGCAGGCGCTCTTTTGTGCCCCTTGCCTTTGGGAGAGAGAAGGAGGTGTCTATGTCCAAGTGCTCAGGATTTGCCACCCTCTTCTGGAGTGAGGCATCTAAGCAAGTCAGGCCCCCGCACGCACGCACGCCGCAGCAAGGACCGGAGGGCGTCTCCTCCTGCAGTCACACGGGAGGGGATGGCATCCGGTTCACATCCCTGCTCCAACTATGTTGTAGTTCTTTATGCCCAGTGGCACAGTGAGCGACAGCCCGCTCTGCCCCGCAGCGCACCGTAAAGCCTGGCAGGTGGCACAACTCCCTGAGAAACAGGAGGCCTAATTTCAAGTCCCTTCTCTGAACCGTCCCAGGGGAGTGCTCTGACTGCTGCCTAAAGGCAGGCGTTTCTTGCAGCTGTAGGGTGAGGGCACGCTGCAGCTCGACTCTTCAGAGTGGGGCTAGGATCAGGGGCAGGAGGAGTTGGGCTTAGGGTTTGATTTGGAGCCCAGCTTGCTGGGTGTCGATGGAAAAGAGTTTGGCTCTTCTAGGACATCGGGTGCTTGACGGGTATCGAACGGTGGGACAGAGAATAGTGACGTGCAGCAGCTCAACAGGGCAGTTTAGGACAGGATGTGAAGACGAGCGCCCTGTTGCAGCGTGAATGCAGGTGGAGATTCAGGGCCCTCGGATCTGGTTGCTCCTGCTGGAAGTTGCAACGCCCCTTAGAGCGGCTCGCACCCTCGTGCTGTTTGGAGGAGCACGGCGAGCTCAGGCTCATAAGTGATCAAGTGAGCCCCGTTTTACAGCACCGCAAGAGGTGGTTGCATAAGGTCCCCTCGCGAAGACTGAGAGGAGCGAGCACCAAGCAGTGCTTCCCGCAGCCTCCGGGCTGGCTGGAGGTCTCACCACCCTGCTCCGCGAGTCCACACCACAATGACACTTCTACATAAAAGGCCCCACTGGATGCAGTGCTGAGAGGATGATTGCCTCCTGCTGAAGCACATCTCGCCCTGCAGGCAATCCGTTTGCGGTACTTGGATTATTTTGTCACGTTCTGACAAAAGCAGCCTCTGACTTGGCCGCCTCTCTCTCCGCGTTAGGCCGTCGCTAAGAATTCAGGCCCTCCTGGATCCCCGAGGTGGCTACTGAGCATGAAGTGGTGAGCAGGGACGGATTGAAAGCGAAGCCAAGCAGGAATGACTTTCCTTCATTATGTTGCATAAGCCCATAAATAATATTCCATAAAAATCCAAATTGAAATGAAGCGTAAGTGCTCAGGGCACATTTCCCTCTTCCTCTATAACACCCTCAAAGGATTTTTTTAAAGGCCATGTTTTATTAGTCCGTACTTGCAACACTTGGCAATCAGCACTTGCTACTAATTTAGAGGCAACAGTATGAAAGTGTTAGTTATAGGCTGTGTGCGCGCAGCTCTGGGCACAGTGACATAAGATGGGTCTAGGGAAACTCCTGTTATAAGCAGAGATGGTATTGAAGCCAGGTCTTACGTCTCACAAATCCAGCGGTACCTGGATCATGAGCCAGGTGCAATGGAGCAGAGAGCCAGGGATGAAACCGAACCAGGATGCCAACCTCTCTAGCATACCACATGCCCATTAGTGCTAAGTATTTCCATTTATCTTACGTAGGGGGTTGATTCCCATTACACTCAACCTCAATTATAGCATATGAAATGCAGACTTGCTGCAACACACATGTGCACGCACACCTCAGACATCAATCTGCAGAGACGCATCCCAGCGCTGAAATGAGAAACATCCCTATGCAGATTCTGTCCCAACAGAGCCAGGGGTGGGGAGGCACGCGGGGGCCAGGGAGCGGGGAGTAACAGACTGCAGGTTTCCTAATGTGCTGAATCACAGTGCTAGCTCTATTTATAACTGCTCTTGGTTTGTATAACAACTGCTCAGTGATCATCATTAATCACCACAATGTTGGTCTGGGGACTGGAACACCCACGGGGTAGCCCTCGGGAGCAGGCAGTATGCAGGCCCAGAGCCTGCACCACGCTGCCTTGCAGCGAGCCTGGCTCTCGTGGCCACGTGGGTGCACGTTCCACTCCAGCGGCCGTGCACATGCTTAGCGCAGTGTACGGCACTGAGGGGGTTTATGCCCAGGTTCCCAGCGGTGAAAGGCATTTATCTTCCAGGTCTTAAAAATTCCAGCTTTTTAATCTTGTGCTCTATGCACTGTGGACCTGCCTTGAGAGCCATGCTTAGGAGAGCTGAATGAGAGGTGTGTGTGTGTACGCATACATAATGCTCCACACCCAGCATCTACAGCCCAGCAAGAATGGCCAGGTCATGACTAGTCTGTCACCGCCGCAGCACCTGAGTAATAGCCTCTAGCACAGACGGAGTTAGGCTGGCCAAAGGTGGGTGTGGAAAATAGGTCAGCTACAGCATAGGTGTGGGCATATGGCACATGCACACAGCAGGACTGAGAACAGTTTGTTCAGCCATGTAAATGAGGCCGGGCTCTGCAGCAGACACCAGCTCCCTGGAGCTGCCTGCCTTGCGGCGGCGGGCACTGTGACAGCACCTGGCCACGAGGTGGCAGGGAAGCTGGCATTAGCCAGTCTGCATCCAGCACAGGATTCCCTGGGCTTGAATGAGCCCGGACCTGTGGGCATGCAGCCGCTGCTGTGGTGTGATTTGCTGCCCTGCACAGTTATTCCTGCTTTGCCAAGCAGCGCATTTGCCCTGGAAGGGTCGGACTTGCCCGTGTGCCTGAGCCAGAGTTGTGCCAATGGAAAGGCAGCTTGCACCTGGGGAAGTGTCTGTGCTCAGTGTAAGCAGGACATGGGCCACGTGCACAGCCAGCTGGGTGCCGACCCCTAGCGCCTAACCTGAGAGTTGTGCATAGCTGCTCTCACTAGTGTGCGACTGGTAGAGTGCACAGGAAGTGCGATGAGCTGAGGCAGACCTGGGTTCGAGAAGTAGCACAGATGCTGGCATGCATCTTCAGGCACTGCCTTAGGGAAGCAGTCATGTTTTTGCAAGGACCAGCTGGAATTTGGCCCCATTTGAGTCTGAGCTAAAGCGCACTGGCTGCAGTGGTGCCGTTCTTCCACAGCGGCTGGACACGCTCCGTTGTGGAACAACAATCCCCATGGGAGCAGGCCTCTGACTAGCAGAGAGCAACCCCCTGCAACACAGGCAGCCTCTGGAATATGTCTGCTCTTCCTGCCATGGAGTTTGTGAAGAGAGCCACCCACTGTGGTCTTATGGCTCCCGCCCTGGCGTGCAACCCAGGAGAGCCAAATGCTTCCCAGCTTTGCTCACATCACCCTTTGGCTTTGCGAGCAAGCCACATCCTCTCCCTCTGCCTCAATTGTCCTTCTGCAAAATGGGGAGAGTAGTAGGACATCCCTTCTCCCACCCCCTGTGTGCACTGTAAATGCTCTGGGGCAGATGGGCAGGTTGTTTTAGTTGTCATCTAGGTTATCTACAGCACTGCGCCCAATGGGACCCTGATCAGGGTCTGTAGGCAAACCATAACGAGGCACTGGTTTTTGCACCCTTCAGCCAACTGCTGGTAGCAAAAGAACCAGCCGCCTGACAGCCTGGAGCTGTGTGCAGTCCTTCAGCGAGTGCCACGCATCCCGCATTGCTCTACCAGCTAGCACTGTTCTCCGAGCATTTGTTGGACATCAGTGTCCTTGCCTGAAATCTGGAACACACTTCACCTTGTGTGAGCTGTAGCCGCCTCCTGTTACAGGCCGGAGAGTCACCCTGAGGCTCTGAAACAGAACAGCCTCGCCACGGTCCAAATAAAACAGCTTCATTAATGTGTTCCATAACCACCTATTTCGACAGCAAAGGAACCTTCTGTCACATTAACCACGCTATCAAAGGGCAATCCAGAGCGAGCGTGCCCTCCGCACAACCAGCTCACCCCGCGCCAGGCACACGGGGGCTAGTGCCGTGTATCCCAGTTCAGTCACCAGCCCTTCGTGGCATTTGAAATTGGAGTCAGCAATAGCTTTAAACCGTGTCTCATTGTTGCTCACACTCTGTCTCTCTCTCCACTGCATTGAAAACACACATTCAGTTTATGGCTTTTCATCTGCACGTTTACTACAGTTTGCCTTGCTTTCTAGCTGTCCACCCCATTTGCTGCTTAGACCCTGGCAATTTGAGCTTGAGTATTTCAGTTGTCCAGTTGCCAATCAAAATATTTGAAGGAAATGTTTATTTTCTTCTCGAAATCACACCAGCTGCTGCACTAACTGAATAAGCCCATTTAGATGTAAGAATTTAACCATTGTAAGCTTGAATCGAGTCCCCGACTACTCCAAAATCTGACCCAATCTATCAGCGGAAATGTCAATGTTTTGGATGGGAGATTGGGGAAGTGTGGAATGTGTATTCAATAAAAGCCACGGAGAGGTCAAAGCCCTGATTAGTAATGTCACTGTCTCCCAGTTATGACCGTTCTGCCCAGGGGATGGGACGTACGTCGGGGGGGAGGACAGGCCGGCCGCACGCTCTGTTATTTCATTGTGCAGCTGCAATTTGCATTTCTTAATGGCCCCCTCATTGCCAAGCCCCACACAAACTGACTTTCAAAGCCCCTTTGCTCTTTTCCAGATTAAACAACTAAGCCCATGTGACAGAGCAGCTTTTTTTTCACACCGGTGCTAGAGACGCTCTCACACGTTTCTTGGGTTGGGAGGCACAGTGATAAACAGAGGCAGCAGAGCGGGCGGCTGGGCCATAACCGCGGGGACCCTTTGCGTCCTGCAGCAGGGTGAATGCAATGCTCTGGTGACAACGCACGGCCGGCAGCCTCTCTCGAGAGCAGCTGTCTCTTCTGTTTCAGGAGCCTGGGTTTCGGCAGGCACGAGGAGCGTGCGACTCCAGCACACCGGCGTAATGCGGTGTGCTGCGTTCACACGAGATGGCTCCGGTAGAGCTGGTTGCGCAGGGAGCTGATGACCCTACACCCCGCCATGTAATCATATTCCAGGTCTCACTGACGTTCAGTGTGGCGTAGGGCTTTTGTATGCCCCATCACTGAGGGCCTCGAGCAAGGCACTAATGAACACCCACCGGAACCCACTGATGTGCTCCAAAGCTGGAATTTTGCCTCCGAGGCTGTTCTGGACTGGTCTCCAGCAGCTACTCATTGGCCTTCATTCTCCAACGGGGCTGAGAACAGCTGTTGGGGGAGCCCAGCTCTGGAGTGGGTCGGGCCAGGCTGCACAAGTCCTTAGCTTCCTAAACCACACCGGTGCTTTTGACCCTTTTGCGCACGAGTGCGTGCTCTGATCCCCATTTATAGCTTTGGCAACTGGCTTATTAAAGAGAGTGATTTCCCCCTCCCACCCCCAAATGAGGCAACAGCAAAGCGGTGTGTGGTGGACGTGTGCGAGTGCACTGTATAATGCACACAGCCGCAGAGAGCTAGGAACCGGAACGCACTCGTGAGGTCTGCCCTCCTTTTTCAGCACCACTGTGCGGCACAGGTGTTACATATGAAACTACAAGCCTCGCACTATTGCCACAGACATTCTCACCCAGGGGAAAAAGAAAAGCTACTTCCTTGCCCTACGCCCTCATGAGTGATGCCAGTGTAAACACTAATAATTTATGCTTATGTGTGCCGTATACACGTGTGTGCAAGACTGGACACTGAACTGGGTTTTCGGTCTCTGGGCCCAGTGGTACTTTTAGTTCACTAAAGTAAAAGTTTAAACTAAAAGTTCATTTTCTGTCCTGCTTGGACCACATATTTCTCTGTTCAGCCCTCTTCCCCCGCCTTCCTGTACTAACACTGGGTGCTGAAGGCAGAGCAGGATGGCATCAAATATAACCCCCCCGCCAGCTGCATCAGGCTAAAACTCCTGTATCGACTCATCACCTCTTTTATGAGCACGTTCTTTCGTTTCTAAATCCAACTCACCCCAAAAGAGCGTTAAACATGAGAGCTGACTGCTGCTGGGAAGAAAATGGAACAAAGCGTATTTGGGGGTTGAAAAATAAGGGTGTGAACAGCGTCCGTTGTTACACGCCAGCAGAGCGATTGTTCTGTATCTGATATAACTCATATACTACATGCAATTACTTCCTCTGCTCTGGCAGAAAGAAAAAAACAAAAAACCATCCAGCTTATCTGACCATCTCAGGAGCGCCTGCTCTAGACTAACGCACACTTATGACTTGAAGTCTTCTGCTTTCATAAATCTCTTGAAATAATGTATGCCTCTGTGGGGTGCGTGTGCGTACATATGCATGTGCGCGTGCACCCCCCCTCACTTCTTCCACCCCCTCAACAACCCATCAAGGAATACAGCAAAAGTAGCTTCGTTTCTTCCACATCCTTTCACAGTTAAACGCTTGCTCAGGCACTACCTAGTTATCTGACCTCTGCCTCGTGCTCACCTAACCACGGGATCCCAGGCAATCCCACCGTACAATCCCTTTCATGAACTTACTGAGCTCCATTTCAGAAGTACTCAGGGTTTTTTGTTCCCTTCAAAAAGCTGCTCCCAACCCTGGTGGCTCTGATGGTTAGAAACCAGCTTCTAATTTCCAGCCTAAACTATCCATGGCCCCCCTCAGAGAGATCACTCCTATCCCTGCTCAGCCTTCATTTTCCTGGAGTGGACTAGCCAAGCTCTTTTGGTCGTCCCTTGGCTGACCAGCTCTCCACTCCTCCCATCTTCCTAGCTTCAAATCTGAAGGAAGAGCTGGTAGCACAACGCTCTAGAACAAAGCAAGAGCCAGGCTGAATTCAGGGACGTTCCCTTTTGCCAAAAGCAGCTGTGCTCGGTGGCCCTACGGAAGTCAGGGCTTCAAGCTAGTGTAGACGGGAGTAAAACAAAGATCCCAATTGCTTCGAGAAGGCCGTACAGCTCAATAAAAGGAGACCAGTTCACTCTGGGGGCCGCACCACGTTCCAAATGAGCAACATCTTTCTGCCACTGTTTCGAATAACCATGACTCCTGATTTCACTTCCCGGAGCTGCCGTGTCCTGACACCGAGGCAGCTGCACGTGACAGGTAGGCAGAGCAAGTGCATCCGCTTGTCGAAATGAGCATCTCACGCTGCTAAATGCTATTAGTGCACAAGCTGCTCCGTTTCAGTACTGGGTTACAGTCCATCTTTACACATTAGGGACCCAATTACCCCCGTTCATTTCAGGGATGATTACTGCCCCACGTGTAAATCTAATTTACCGGACCAGAAGAGCAGTTTAAAGAAAGATGCTGGAACACGCAAAGAGAAGGAAGCCAGGAAACCCATCTTGGTATGTTCCTTCCTTTGAGGCTGACGTTGTAACCCACGATATATTTTTCTCCCACTAATGTTTGCCTAACTTCCTTTGGAAACAATTTAGACGGGTAGAATGTTTTTATGCATTAAGAAAAGGATATTTTAAAGAAACCATAAGTCAATCTAGACAAGGATTAGGAAGCAGCAATTCAGTGCGTTCGCTGGGCCCATAATTCACATTTTAACCTCAGATCGGCCACATTGCAGTTCTGAAACAATGGGGCACTACCCGGCTATGCCAGGAGATGCCTTAAAAGTAACTCAATACTTTAAACATCTGAAACGCACATGCGCACACACACACAGATTGTAAGTACATATAGTAAAGCATTCTTCTGTGGCATGTCTGTATGAGAAAAAAACTGCCCTGGGTTTAGCTAAAAGGATTTAAGATCAAGGTAGTTAAACAGCTGTAAAGTCCGGCTACTCCTGTTAACCCTGTAGCTCTTGCAGAGAACCTCCCCGTAGTCGGCTTGCAAACTCTTTACAAAGCAGGTCGTGGCCCTGTCACACGGGGAGATGCAAGAGGGGAGAATTTCCAAAAGTGTCTGGCACCGAGCTTTGCTCCCACTCACCTCCACAGGAGCGTTGGTACAAGTAGGAGCAAAGCTAGACCAATGCCACTGGCCGAGAGGAGAGTTTACGCAGGGCTTGCACGCGTTTAAATGCACTGATGTGAAGGGTTTTCTCTCAACTGATTTAAACTCACTGGAGTTAAACCAGTGCAGATTTTCTAAAGTGGGCAAGACTGGCTTCACCATGGGATTCACCAGTGCTGGACTTCTAAGGCTAGCAGCAATCCAGGTTTTATTCTGTATCCTTGAAAAACATAGTTGTGCATTAGCTAAACTAAAGTAACCCCTTTTCCGTTACTCTCCTGCCCTTCCTCATAGAATCATAGAAGTCGGGCCGGACGGGACCTTGTAGATCTTCAAGTCCGACCCCCTGCCTGGGCAGGAGGGAAACTGGGCTCAAGTGACCCCAGCCAGGTTGGCATCGAGCCGCTTCTTAAAGACCCCCCAGGGTAGGAGCCAGAATCTGAAGTCGGTTCCAGTTCCTAGCCGCCCTGACTGTGAAGTAGTTCTTACGGATGTCTAATCTGAACCTACTCTCCAACAACTTGTGGCCGTTATTTCTTGTTATCCCGGGGGGTGCTAGGGGAAACAAGGTCTCCCCCAAACCCTTCTGGTCCCCCCTAGTGAGTTTATAGACGGTCACCAGGTTCCCCCTCAGCCTTCTCTTGTGAAGGCTGAGCCGGTTCAGGTCCCATAGCCTCTCATTGTAGGGTCTGCCCTGCTGTCCCCGGATCATGCGGGTGGCCTCCTCTGGACCCTCTCAATGTTGTCCACATCCCTCTTGAAGTGGGGTGCCCAGAACTGGACACAGTACTCCAGCTGTGGCCTGACCAGTGTCACGTAGAGGGGGAGGATCACCTCCTTGGCCCTACTTGAGATGCACCTGTGGATGCACGATAGGGT
This sequence comes from Alligator mississippiensis, assembly GCF_030867095.1. Lineage (NCBI taxonomy): Eukaryota > Metazoa > Chordata > Crocodylia > Alligatoridae > Alligator > Alligator mississippiensis. The sequence continues at coordinate 3,929,083 of NC_081829.1, read as the reverse complement.
CCGGTTAGCCCTGCCGACCGTGACCTCGCATTGTCGGCCCATGTTCATCTTGGAATCAGTGATGATTCCAAGATCCCTTTCTGCGTCCGTGCTCTCAAGAAGGGAGTTTCCCATCTTATAAGTGTGCTGCTGGTTACTACTGCCCAAGTGCAGCACCCTGCACTTGTCCGTATTGAAACGCATCCTGTTTTGTTAGCCCACCCCTGCAACCTATCCAGGTCTTTCTGCAGTCTTTCCCTCCCTGCTAGCGTGCCCGCCTCACCCCAGATTTCAGTATCCTCCTAGTCCCACTGCTTACTTCTCTTACCCCTTGACTGCATCTTCTCTTCGTCTGTGCTGCACACTCTTCGGGGAGAGACGCAATCACTCGGGGGTGGCTGATCTGCCCCTACGTTCTTCCTTATGATCCAAACTCTGAATCTTAACACGGATAGTTTAAAACTCACAACAGCTAATGACGGCAATGCCGGTCCCTTTTGGAAACACTGCTGGACCACAGCTGGTTACCAGGGCACATGCTGGGGAGGGGCAGGGTGAACGTGGAGCTCCTGGCAGACTCCAGAGCTGGAGGGGACCACTGCCCCGATCCCCTGCAGAACACAGGCCTAACAACCTGTGATGACAACCTCACAGGATCGCCCACAAATACTAATGGGCGCAAGTCCTATGAAAACGTGCTAAGCTGCAAATGTGATGCCACGGAGAGCAGGGGGTACTCAGCACCTCCGAACACCAAGCCCTCGCCCCCTCAGGCACCCTGCAGATCTGACCCAGTCCCACTACCAGCCGCCAGCAGAAAGACTCCCAGTAACAACAGGGCCTGCCTTCCTCTGGATTCCCCCCACCGACGGGCCCGCACACACTGGGCAGCAGTTTTGAAATGTACTGGAGGAAAAGGACAATGTTCTTCCTTTTCCACGAGCCTCCCCCCAACGGATAGCAGAGAGAACTCGGCCCGTTATGTCGCAGTGAGTCATTTGCAAAGCCCCGAAGCCCAGGGGCCCTGCCCGACAGCCAGGCAGAGGAAGTGTGTTGCAATGGCATGTGTAAATCATGTCTCCCTTTGCTTCGTCGCTGTGTGTTTGGATGTAAGGGGAGGCGCCTGGTTTCACCCCCCATTACAGCTGCCTGTGGGTTTGCAGTTAGGGCAAGTCTTGCTTCTTTCTAAGAAAAAGATAGTAAATTCTACCTATAAAACTAAATGCTACCAGGTTGAAGGCCCTTCGTATACTCATCCCAGCTGGACAGTGAAGACCTTGACTTGGTATTTGTTCACTCCACTGTGCCCTGGAGGATAACAGCTGCCAGCGACCACAGACTTGTTCCAGCGCCCAGGGCTCGCAGGGCTGCAGAAACGACCTTCCCCTAACCGCACCCCATAGCACCAGCTGGGACGGCTGGGGTCAGAGCCCAGTTTCACTGGAGCAGTGATCCTCAGCCAGGGTGACAGGGCCAGCTTCTTTGAAGGGTGCTTTGAGGTCTGAGGATGTAAACTCAGCAGATAAGTCAGGCTCAAACATGTCCCTACTGGCCAGCCTGGCGAAAGAGGTAAGCGCTGTAATCTGTAAATTAGCTTTTGAAACTGGGTGCCACTCGGCTCACAAAAGTTATGGAGGGAGGCCTCACGCCCAGCGAGGGGGTACCTCTATCCCAAAAAGGTCGAGGACCGCTGCACTGGAGGAATTTCTATCCCCAGGAGAAAACCTCAAGTAGGGACCCACTGGCCCGATGTCCACAGCATGTTACGGGCCGTGGCTGCAACACTGGGATGTGCCGTATCCTTGGGCCCTGCTCCCGCCCCCACTAAAGTCACCGCGACAATACTCTTGTGTCTTCAACCGTATTTGGCCCTGATTCTGGCGATCTGAAGGAAAAAAGAAAGAGAAAGCAAGCAAGCAAGAGCAAAGCAAAGAGAAGCCCACAGAGAGTTAGCCAGCTGTTAGGACAATTGGATTTTTCCCGGAGCACGTGGGTTTGCTACCGCTCCAGCAGCCTTCGCTGAGCCACGTGACGCCGAGCAGCTTCAGGCAGTTGGGAATGAGTTCCTTCAACATCTCCTTTCATTTCTGGAGCCTGCTCAACTATTTTAGCCAAGAGACAAAACCCTCAAAGCAAGAACCTAGCAAGGGAAAGAGAAAGGAAAGAAACAAAGATGGGAAACTTGGCAGCGCAGGGAAAACCCGTGGAGCCCTGCCCGTGCAGGCCCCGTCACAAGGCACAATTTCAAGCCGGTCTAATGACAGCTTGGCGTTCTGCGCTCGGGACGGGAGAGCCAGGATTTTTAAATCTCAGATTTTCCGGGATTGCTGCAGAAATATGGGGCCAGAGGCCCCCGTGGTGCGAGCCCAGCTCTGTGGAAGCCGATGGTGCAGCCCGGGTAGCTCTGGCACCGCCTGTGTCAGGCTGCAAGGCCAGGTTGTGGCTTCAGTGACACAAGAGGGTAAATCGTACTCAACTCCTTTGTCTCGTGTAGCACTTCCACCAGCCCGGTGCGACAGCAGACCTGGGAACACGAACGCACTGCGGTTTCAAGCCGATATGCAAGGGGTGCAATTGTCTTTTCCACTTGCAAGGATGTAAATCAGGACTAAGCTGGCTGAAAGCAATGGTGCTATAACAACTGGTCCCAGGGTGAGAGGAGAACCTGACCCCCTTGGCCATGGTGTTGGGAAAACTGTCTTTCTAAGCTTCCCGTCAGAAATGACTGGGTTTTCTCTTACAGGGAGTTTTTCAGTTTGAGGCCATTTAACCTCAAAAAGAACGTTTTACATGGGGCTATTTATAAACTCCAGGACCCGCCTCGGTGAAAGCCTCATACCGATGGCAGAGAGCCAAGCTCTGCTCCCTTTTACACCAACATAACTGCAAAGCCACTCCTCGGACCTCAGCTGTAGACACTCCTGGTTCCTAGCAGGAGAACCAAGAAGAGCAGGACCTGGCCCAGCACAGCTGTACTCTGGGCAGGCTGCAGATGGGAGAAGGTGTTACGGTGGTGGGAAGGGCCGGGGGAGAGGAGGGCTTGTTGCCAGGTCTGGGGTTGGAGCTGGATATGTGTTGGCTTGAGCCAGATATGGGAACTGAAGAAAAAGCATCCACACGGGTGGGCACAAAAAGCTGATCCATGAGCAAGAGCCTGGGTGTGCTACATACACCCCCCAGAGCGCCTGGTTCACACACAGCTCTTTCCTGCGGCAGCAAGGACTGCTACCCTAGGTCAACGCAGGGGCTCCCGGGATCATCCGGAGCACCGTGCACGGGCTCTGGGCAGAAATGGCTGGGGGAGCCAAAGCAGTCGGAGCGGGGCTGGGGGGCACGTTCCCCACCATGACCCCAAGCCACACTGGGTTACCGTTTCCCTCCTTGAAAACACTGCCAGGCTATTAGAAGCCAACAGCATTGCCTTCGTGATTCTCCCGGCACCGCTGGGTCAGACAGGGAGAGCCAGGGCCTTTCTGCTCCGGCATCAGGCTCCGTGCTTCTCTCCTTTGCCGGAGCTTGTAGCTCTGCTCCCGATGCCTGCCCCAGAGCCGGAGAGGCAGGAGCGCCGCCAGCCGCGGCCAGAAACAGCAGCACGAGGTGCCCGTGTGCCTGCAGCAAGCAGTGGCTTGCAAGTGGTTTGGGTTTTTTAAACTTATTGTCGAAAGAAAATGAAAGGAGGGCTCTGCTTGGCAAACGTGAAGATGAAACATTTTGCCCAGTTTCGGGTGATGGGAGGGGAAGGGGAGGCGACACAACCCACTGGCAAACCCCAAACCGACGGGTGCCACATACCAGCACCACCAAATCGCCTTTCTTCTTTCCCCCCAAAAACTGTTTCCGCCAAAAAATGTCACCTACTTCTAGTCACAAGCCTCCACCCTCGAGGGCAAGGTGCCGCCCTCGCCGACTGGCTTTCTTCTCCCTGGCTGAGTCATTCCACCGACTTACCGAGGTGGGACTGGGTGTGGCCACAGGAAGTGGGGGCGGAGCCTAGACGCACGCAGCGTGTTCTCCTCTACAACAGCTGCCTACCTGGAGCATTAATCCCTGCTTTTGCAACTCAAAACAGGAATGATGAACTGAGGGATTATGTGGAGGGCAGCTCAGGTTGCAGCTGTCTGCTGCTCGTACAGTCCGTGTCTGTCCCCATTTGGTTTTGGGAGGGGAGGCTGCACAGCTGTCCTGTGCCAGGACTGGGCCATGCAACAGCCTTCAGAAAGGTAGGACTGGAAGCACCCGCAGAAGGTCATTTAGGCTAACCCCCTTTCTGAATCACCCCAGACAACTACTTGTCTAACCTGTTCTTAAAAACTCTGCAAACAAGACGGTCTCGCACAACTGCTGGGCGCAAAGCCCGAAACATTAAGAACACCCATCGGGCCACAAACAGTCGACGCTCTAAATCGAGAACCATTCAGTCCTATTTGATGCCCACAGGAAGTCAGACCTTCAGCCAGAAACCCAGTTCCTCCACTGACTTCCCGTGGCACCTCGAGCACCTTGCCAGGGTGTTGCAGGGCTGACCCCACTATGCCCGCGAGGTACAGTGGTAACGGAGGCTGCGTCCAGCATGCCCCTCTTGTCCCTCCCAACCCGGGTCAGCTCGGTCTGCTTCAGCAGTCCTCCTATGCGTTACCTAAGAACGTGCCAAGCCATGAGAAAAACTACAAGCCTGTTAACTCCTCTGTTATTCTTGGCCTGGGGTGAGCTCCAATTGCCTGTATAAAAACTATGGTCTCTGTGAATAACCTGTGTGTGTACGAGAGAGAGGCTTAGTATTACTATTGGTTATGGAGCATGCTGTCAGAAGGACACTGTCACCATTACAGTGATGAAGCACATGTGGGTCCATTAACTGTAACAGGATTGCTCCAAATTTAAAGCCGTGTAACTACGCACAGGATTTGCCCCGCGAGGCTTTAATGAAAGTTCCTTCCAATGTTAGAGTATGAGAAAGGAAAGCTTTTTAAGCACTTTGCTCACTCTTCACTCCCTCTGCTCTGGCTTGATGTGCTCTTCAAGCAGTGAACTTAGCCCAGATGCTTCCACTTTGGTTCTGAGTCAGTGCTGCTATCTGATCTCAGGCCTCTGCCCAAAACTGCTACCGTTGGGTTCTCAGCGCTGCAGGAGAATGGGTCGTTTCAAAAAACATTTACAGTGGATTTTTTTCAATCATGAAAGACCATTCTGTATAATCAGTCTATAAAGACTTTCCCTCTCTTTTAAAAACCCTCAGTCAATAGTCCTATTGCTGGCTGACTGCATCCTTTTAACAGGATCCACCATTCTTAAAGAGAAGTCCAAGCAGAGCTGGTAAAAAAACCGAACGGCCATGAATAAAACCAAACAAAAATGTCGCTCCGATTTACCGCTGGGTGGACGTGGAGCGGTGGTAAAACTCGAAAGGTTTTAAGTGACTTAGGGTTAAGTTCTATTGACAGTTAATGACATTTAAGCCTACGTAATTTAGGTACAGCTGAAAACGGTAACCCTCTCCAACAAATTCTGTTCTCTTACAATTTTCACCCAAATTTTGATGGAAAAAAAAAGAACCAGACAATTTTAGCAAGAAATGACTTAATTTCTAACCTTTCCCAACCTTTTGTACTTCATGGGCACGTCTACACATATGCATTTACTATGCAGTAACCAAAATTACCGTGCAGTACGGCTGTGCGTCTACACGCGCACACTCATACTGCACAGTAAATATGGCGACTTATGCCGACTCGAGTGTAAATTTGATACCTGCATCATGCAGGTATCAAACTTATGCCCGATTAGTTACTGCGCAGTAACACACGTGTAGACACCTTATTGCACAGTAACACTGTGGGTATGGACTGACTTGGGACTAACTTTAGTCTGTGTGTCCGTGCACATGTGTGTAGGGGATTATCACTGTTTGGTGAGGTGAGAGATCAGATCTGGCATGACAGTGTGCTAGCAGAGAAGAGACAGTTCTGAGATCCACGTAGTGTGTAACACGCCCTTTCTGGTCCGGGTCTAGCAGCCTACCTGCACAAGTGCATACGTGTTCAAGTGGCTTCTGAATTTAAAGTCAGTAGCTAGATCCCTCCTCTCCCCTCACCTCGTGGATCTGCTGCCTGAAGTGGGAAAATCCATTTTCCTCAGGGCCGTGTATGTGATACTAATGAGCACAACGAGTAAATCTGTTGAGTTTTAGGCTTCTGGCCCCAGCCCTGTGGTCCGCTCTCATTTCATGGGAATCCCCACCAGGAGAGGCAAAGGGACCCCAGGGGCTGGAGCGGGGGGCAGCTCCCACACACCCGTCAGCGTGGCACTTTCCCATTTCAAGCTGCTTTCACCAGCACAGGGCTCCTTCCTGGATGACCACTCCTGACATCACTCCAACCCCAATGAGAAGCTGAAACCTTCAGCCACGGGGGCCTTATCCCCACGCAGGGCAGACTTAACACGTGCTGGCAAAGCCAGGAAGGAGAACACCACCTTTCTGGCGTGGCTCAAGAGGCGCTCCCTCCGAACCCTGGGCCATACTGTCCGGATCAGCCTAAGAGATTCAAGTGTAGAACCAGGCGCGTGTGAATGAACCAAACGGGTACCTTGCATCGGAGTCTGAGCCTGCGGCCCGAAGTGACCTGGGGCACTCAAGGATCCGCGGGAGTTGGGAGCTGCTGGGGTGACTCTCATAGACTGGCGCAGACGATCCAGCTCACTGTAGCGATCAGAGTAGGATTTGGCTTGGTCCTCTAGTTTTTGTCTGTGTCCTGAAACATCATAAGAGAACGTGATCTCTAAGCAGCCGCCTTTGACCAGAGAGCCGTGTCAACATGAAGGAAGAATGCAAACACCCACAGTTGTCAGCGTTATTTCTAGCGGGATAGCACAGGGAAGACCCGACCGAGATCGAAACCCCGTTGCTGCAGGCACTGACTGGACACACACGTAATAAGCACCGGTCCCAAAGAGAGAGTCTCACGAGACAAGGCACACAAAGGCTGGGAGAGGAAATGGAGGCAGGGTGCGGGGAAGTGACTTAGCCTGCGACAGGCTGCAGGTCAATGGCAGGAGGGAACCAGAACAAAGGTCTCCTGCTGCCCCCTCCATGGCCCTGCCACCTCTCTTAAATCACTGGGAAAAAGAAGCCAAAAGACACGCACGTGGTTGAAAACGCCATGTCTTGGCACCATGGTTAGACAGCTGGGAAATGAGCACAGGAAAAGTTGAATTCAAAATAGCTTTACAGCCTTTGCTCGTCGCACAGAAGACAGGAAGGTACTTTTCAGTCCAGCTACCCGGACTCTCGGACAACCCAACTGTGCCCTGATCAGACTGATGCTGGAGAAAGGAGGAGGGTCTTGGGCTTCGGCCACCAGGACAGGATTCGAGAGAGATGGCTCTGTTCATAGTCACTCTGTGGGCATGTGCGCTCTCTTCCTCAGTCTCCTCATCTGTAAAATGGGGGGCAAACACTCGCCCACCCCACAGAAGTACTACAACAGTCGCAGCGTCTGTAAGGAACACTGTGCTCCTGAGCTGCGAGACCGGGGCCATAATTATTTAATTGATGCTAATCAGCCTGGGGCAAGTGAAGCATGAAACACGCTTGACACACAACTTTCACATTTTGCTGAATTAATCATCATTGGATGTTTTCACTCTCCCTGGGCTGGATTCCAGTCTCAGCTACACCCATATAAACCTGGAGGGACTCCAAGGCAGCGAGACTTACTCCAAACGTACACCAACGTAACTGCGCTCTGGCTCTGGCCCCTAGACTCTGCTCGCTCTCTTAACTGACGTATATGTGCCCACATACTACACTTGGCACCTGTCATCACAAGATCTCCCAATGTTTTGCCAGGTGGGTGTATATCATCCCCTTCTATAAGGGGAAAGAAGGGTGACAGAGACATTAAGGTACCACAAGGAGTTAGCAGCATGGCCAGGAATAGATCCCAGGGTTCATGACTCACAGCTCTCACTCCTGACAAACCACAGCTGCACAACAGTAGAGGCAACCATATCGCATCACATAGAGGAACTAAAACACAGCATCAGCTGGCTTTTAAAGAACGGATACTGTTGGGTCTGAAAGACCCAGATCTGAGCTCTTCATCCTCACTCCCTTCACCGCACGCAAACATCTGCACAGAGCAAACGCTGTTACAGCCTACGATGGAAGTCGCACGAAAGTCCCTGCACTTCCTCTCTTCTGGTCTGCAACCCGTTATCCTGCACGTGCTTGTCTCGTCTCACATAGATCTGCGCTCGGCAGCCCGGGCGCGTGGAATTCCCCACACGCACCAAGCGGGTCGGGGCTGGGAGTTCGCCGAATGCCCCGATGGAGTCTGACTGCAGCATCGGCGCTCACTGCCAAATCACAGCCCTACGCGCACGCTCTCGAATCACGATTCAGCTCAAGCTTCATGGGTCTCCAGGGACACCAGCAAGTAGCTCCAGGCTCCAAATTCAGGAAATCAGTGGGAGCTGTAGCAATCTCTCTGGATTTCCTCATCAAAGACTGTCACAAAAAGGGGGCAAAGGCTGTTAAAACATTTTCGCTTTGTGAAAAAAATGCTGACGCCAAGTTTCCCTCCTCTTCCAACCCCGTTCCCTTGGAGCGGTAAATCCCAGACGTGACAGCCCTGGGCTGGTGCACGGGACCAGAAAGTGAAAACGGATTGCAAACAGAAAGTGAAACAGAGCAAGCTGCTTTTACTTGCCGAGCTACCTGACGTGAATAAAGGAGACATCGAATCAATACTGCAGAGGGCTGTCCTGTTCTGCATGGGGTCTTTCACTGCATTCATCGCCGTAGTACCGAGCATCTTCAGCTGGGCACCAACCTTTGAAGCACACGAACAGTAAGGCTGAAGGGGCCTCTCTGGCTCCTGAGTCCGGCTCTCTGCCTTCTCAGGCAGCCGTTTATTTCCACAGTCCGAAAATTCATCTACAGCCCCCGACACGCCACGGCCCAAAAGCACACGATCCAAACAAAACAGACCCTACAACAAGCCAGAGGCAAAAAGCCGGGGAGACCATCAGTGCCCTTCCACCGCAATGGTGGGGAAGTTACTGGGTTAATGCATGGGCAGATGATCTTAGGAAGACGGCTACGCTCCCTGCTGCAAAGGCAGGCAGAACCCCCAAAGCCTTGCCAAACTGACCTGGGGAAAACACTCCTTGGTGGCAAATCTGGGGTCACTTTCTGTCACGTCTGTTCTTTCATCCTCTCCTAGGGAGGGGAGAACAGGCGGTGGAGTGTCTCGCTGTAACAGGGACGGCTTCATTATTGTGTTACGCATGTTAATTGGAATACAAAGTGAAAAAGAGTTGTTGTTTTTTGACTCTTTGCCTTTTAATTATCTCAGGTTGGGATTTTCAGAGATCCCCACGGTACTTTAAAAGCCAAATGCCACTGAGATTTAACGGGAGTTGGGTAACTAACTCTCTTAGCCTCAGTTGAAAATACCGTGAGGATGTTACTAGTTAACACAGAAAACATTTAAACATAGACGTGTGTTATGCTGCCGATGTTTTTAATGATCACACTTTACCAGACCTGAAGAGAAGTCCTTATATCGGTCCTTATACAGTCTAATAGGCTCCTATCCCCCGTACCAGGGAAACAAAAGCAAAGCCTGACATTTTCAGAAGTGTCTGGTAACTGCGGAGGTCTTAAGTGAGCCATGTTTTTGGGGGGGGGTTTCCAAGTCAGCGCTCAGCACCCGCTTTCTAAAAATCAACTTTCCTTGTGGGGGTCCCAAATACAGCACCCCCAAAAAAGAAGGCACCAAAATCACGAGTCACTTTTGAACATTCAAGCCAAGGGGAACAATGGGGCCCAGCTTGCAGAACAGCAACTTAGGAACTAAAAAAAAGTAGGCAGCGGGATTCACAAGTCTGTTTCGCACACCCGGCACCACGGAGACTTCCTGTCACTTGTCACTTCTGGCCTAGAGCATCAGCACGTGTCACGCAAGAGCGGAGTCTCTATTCATGTGCCGCTTTTATGGGAACATCCTCAGCTTTTGATTTCTGCAGCCGCTCAGCTCACTGCGGGGCCTTCATCATCAGCTCATCAAGCAAACCAGCACTAACGAAGGAACAACAGGTCTGCACCTGGAAGGATAGGAAAGTGGTGCGACCTGACCCCCAGTCCACTGACGCCAGCAGGGGACTTGAATGGGCTTCGTAGGGCTTCGGATCAGGGCCCAAGGAACCGATCTCGAGAAGTGCTGCTCACCCCAGGACGGCACTGGCGCATATGAAAACCATTGCTGGGAGACTGTTTTGTGCCACAACGTTCACAGCACAGTCGCATTTTGAAACAACTATCACCTTTACTCCTGACTCAAGTATGGACATACAGATCCCTGATGTGAAAAAAAATAATGACAGCCGCTGACTCGACCCGCTTGTCCACAAGGAAGGTGTTTTAAAGGTGTGGATCCTACGTCTCAGTCAAGTAACTCTGATATGAGTAAGCCTAACAGGTCCCCTTTGATCACCAATGTAATAACAAGATCCGTATCACTAGATCAAACAAACAATCCCACTGAACATTTCCCATATGGAAGAACTGATGTGAATCTGACACTTCGGGCAATAATAAAAAGCATACATGAAGTTTTGGGTGCTTTTCTGGAATATAGACAGCAAAACCCTGTATGCGGCAGTGAAACTGTAGCCCTCCGAGCTATGTTTTAAAGACATGCTTTCTGCATTAAAATATTTCAAAGACCAAATAGGCCTTTCTCTTCTTAGACCGTCGGAAACTGCCAAGACTTCAGACATGCCCCGATTGGAAATTGCACGGGGCTTCCTCGCGCGGCGTGGGGGGTCCAGCATTCTGCACAAGCTCCTGATCCTCCAGCTTACAAAGAAGCACAATCAGTATTGTTTTGAACTTCCCTGGTGCACTGCAGAGCACAGACTGGCGCTTGATGGTGCGATAGGTCGGAGGCACAAAATCCTAGTTCAACTCTGGAGCACTGCCAGAACTCTGATCTGCTGGTTTAGCTTATTAGAGAGACCAGGGTGTTCATAAAACACGAATATCTGCTCCCGCACTTGGATCTGCGGCTTTGTCCTACATCCATGTAGCTGCACCTGCAGCTGCAGTCATCCTTGGAGAGGGCAGCTGTATCCCTCACCATATCTTCACCACCTTCTTCTTTCTCAGTGACTTTGCAACTCCAGTGTCACATTCATTTGATCTGAGCTCCCTTCAATGCCTGCACTGGAAGAATGGTAGGGTTGTAGGGGGAGAGCTGGTTTATCACCCCAAGATTTGTAATTGCCGAATGCTGAAAATAAATAGAAACATTTGGAATATCTTTGGCTTTTTGGTGTGGGTTGTTGGATAGTTAAGAACCAGCTTTTGCTATGGATGCCAATAGGAAAGTCCCCAGCGGATGACAGTCTCCTTTGTGTAGAGTATAAGGACTATGCAATTCTCCCATTTCCACTAAGTCTTCAAAAATAAGTGCTTAAGCGGGGCAGAAGCCTTGTAAAGGTTGTCAGCATAAGGCTGAATTTCATCCCAATCTGAGCATAGGTCATACCACCACGTTCCCTAGCGAGTGCTACAGAAACAAGCTACCTTTGAAATGAATAGCCTCAGCAGAGCCTGAGTTATGTGAGCACCACCGTTCTCAATCAGGGCAGATGGGGAAAGCGGTTGTTGACTCTTGCTCCCATAACTCAGAAATGACAGTGCTGAATTTTGCTCAAACTTTCCACAGAAATTCACCTTTGGCCTGAGACTAAGCACAGGGTACGTCAAGCCAAGAGGAACTTGGTTGAGAAAGTTCTGATCCCCTGAAAGAGGTGAGGGAGTAACAGCCTGGAAACTGGAGCGCAACCTTGTCTACAGCTTCAGCCGCTGGAAAGAGCTCAAATACCCCATATGCATTTAGAAAGATAGGGATCTACAGCTCACTTTTCCTGTGAATGGCAGAAAATGGCAAGGACCACTGCTATTTCGACTGGCCTTTTCAAGTGAAGCCCAGAAGTTCAGGGGTGGAAGCAAAAGGGGAGGGGGAAAAATGTTAGAAGGAACTGTCTCTTCTTCTGCCTAACAAAGTCGACCACAGATAACTCATTATTCACATGTTTGAAGTTGGCTTGCTTACGCCATTTGGAAAGGGAATCAGTCACGCCGAGTCTTTGCTTTGGCTTCCTCCTGGCTTCTCAAGACACTGCCGCTACTGTCTTTTTCCAGCCTTGAAAGAAAGAGGAAAGTGTCGCAAAGCCCTTCAGCTTGCATGTTCTGTCAGAAGATTTACACTCCTTTAACAACTGAAGGAAAATAATATTTAAGGGGGGAGGGAGGGGGGAAGTTTGATAATTTATAAAGATTTTCTAGCCTGTGGTGGTCTGTGATGAATCGGCTGCCTCTAAAGGGATGAAAATAAATATCCCTTTTTGAAGGAAATAGGTTGGCTCCCATCCAGCTGGCAGGAAGTAGACAGATATGTTGCATTTACAGTAGGTCTTTTCTGTCTGAAGTCAGAACAGTGGGAGAGATGTTCATTATACATAGCCTGGTGCTGATTAGCTGAACTTAAACCAGCCGATGGATCCATAACCCCTTCACTCTTCTTTGACTTGCTGGGAAGCTCTTTAACTCTTTCTGGGCTCTCCCACCTCTCCTCCCCGACCTGATGTGGCTGTTAATGGAGCAGACTCCAAAGGATATTTTTGTACCAGTGGCATCTTATCCCAGCAGATCCCAAAGCACTGGAAAACCCAGTCTAATCACAGAGCCAGAGTAACAGTATCAAAGCACCTGTATGAGGACTTACGGGCCTAAGCTCTACTCTCCAAAGTGAAAGGCACTTGGGACCCTAAGTCCTACTGACTTTCAAAGACACTAAACAGACGTCTCGTTTGGGGTGGTGCTGACTGTCCTGGGTTTCAACCCGCATGGAAACAGGAACGACACAGCCATTTACATAGTGTAGTCCTTCAAACCCACGTGGCTGCAGCTCTGACCGCAGGTGGCCAGCGAGAGCTCACAGCCTGACAGACTCGTCCCTGCAATGAGATCTCCATAGCAAGCTTACTGTGCCCAGCAGTGACACTCTCACACGTGCCAGGCTGCCTCCTAAGCTGGATGTGGGGTAGCCACTTCAGAGGGGCAAATCAGCGCTGATTAGTGCCAATCAGCCCACCCCGTTTCCTTTAGCCCGTTGGTGGCGTTGTGCAGACAGGTCACACCCCAGGCAGCCTGCATGGGCCACCGCGCTTGAGGACACTGCCGTTAGACATGGTACGTTTACCATGCAAACGTGGCCTCAGCCTCCCAGGGCCCGATCTTCAGGCATTTTCAGGCACCTTTGATAGAGGCAGAACTTCCTGAGCACACGAGCGAGGCAGGCCAACTGGGAGGAGTTAGGGTCCTAGTGTGGTTTGACACTACAGAAAATCCCATCTGGCACTTATATGAATCCTTAGGGGCCTAAATATCTTTGCAAATCTGGTCCTAGGTTTCTAAGCACATTAGGAGCTTTTGCAAAGTGTACCCTGAAACACCTCACTAAGTGCCCAGCAAATGCCACGCTCATTGTGCCTGCTCCTACTTTCACTGGACTAAATTTGGTCTTGAATGGGCCAAGGTCCTGTTCCTGCTGAAGCCAAAGTGAGCTCTTGCTGCTGAACCAAGCAGAACCGAGTAGACAAATCTCAAGTACGTCCAGTCGACCGTTGGCACAAAGCTGCCATCTTCAGTGAAGTCAGCTGAGGATGTGGCCTGCAACTACCTACCTGCCTACCTGAAGCGACAAGATTTGAGGAACATGAAATGGCGAAATATGCTTCATGGTTACTATCACTGACGATGTTTCGCAACCCAGTCATTCCCTTGCATTAACGCAGGAAAACCAGTCTGCTGCTCAGGACGCATCCTAGGTCCGAGCCGTGCTTAACGGACAGCACTGCCAAATCTCACATGAACCTCACTGGCAGCAGGACTGGCCACATGCTGTAGGCCTGCTGGCATCCAGGGTACCTGCTGCGAATGGGCATTTGCATGAGGAAGGTATGTGTTAGGCTACACTGGCTAGGAATACTTTATGGTAGAGATGGAAGGAAGTCTGCTAGGCTCTAACCCTCTACTCAATGCATCACGATACAGGTAATGTAAAAGGGAAGATGCATTTGGTACCTGCAGGTGCTCAGAGGAGCCAAATGGAAAACCTTTGTCACCTAGTGTGCTCTTCCCCAACCACAATTGGGATGCAGGATGCAAAGCTCAGACCCAGACCTTCCCAGGTTTTTGTGGGATTCCCATCCAGCTAGGGAAATAGTTAGATCGGTGCCCAAAATCTACCGTTCAGCCCCCAGGTTCTGATTTGAGTCTGCCCCTAGCATGGATGGCATGGACTGTCATCACCAGCGATGCAGAAATTCATCCAGTACAAGCAAAGCGATGTTACAAGAAGGCAAGAAGCCAAGATGCAGCAGGTTCTGAATCCTGTGTGCACACTGGGGGCGATTCTGGTCTTGTCCACGGACTTAGGCTGGTGGTAAGGTGACAAGCATCCACCTCCTCCAGTCTGGAGGCCATACGTAGAGTGCCTGCCCAACCTGGCTATGCATATCCAGCAGCCCGTGGACTGCCGTAGTGGTGCTGCTCCCATGCACAAGCTTGGAATCCAATGGAGCCAGACCTTCACGGGCCCAGTGACCACCCCCCGCTGCCACAGCTACCCACCGAGTTCAGCTCTGCTGCGCGTGGGACACTGTAGGCTTCACCTGCCTTGCAGCTCTCGCGGTGCACTGATTTTGTGGCTAGGAGGAGACGTTTAGTAGAAAGCACACAGGACCTGGAGCCATGTGGAATCTGTGGTCTACACCGCTCCCTTTTTCATACCGATTCACTGGAAAGAGTAAGATAAACTGCAAAATCATTTTTAAGCCAGTCCTCCCCAGGCTACGAAGGATCGCTGGCTATTCCAGACGGGGTCACTGGTGTTATCCAGGAGAAGAACAAGAGCTGAGGCACTGGATTTCATCCTGCTCTAAGCTCCCGCATCATTCCCAGCCACCGGTAGAGCTGAAACGCTCTTTCAAGAGCAAGCAACAAGATAGATGCTGCCCCGCCATGCAATGTGAGCTTGTGGTTTTGTTTGATAGCCCAGACCTTTAGCAGCCGTATTCCCTGAAATGAGACTTTGCTTTTAGCATTGACTTTTTTGTTTTACGCAGCCCTTGCATTATCTTCTCAGATTTGCGCATCCTGCCAAGTGCTGGGGGCTTGCACCTTATTAATAACCCAGGAGATTCGCTCCTCGCTAAGTTCTAATAAATTCCCTTCACTTCTGCAGCATCCTTTGTTCTGGAGGCGTCCTAGGGCTTTGTACACAGCTGGGCCAAACTGATACCAGGTTTTACTGAGCTACTGCCCCCTCCCCTTGCTCACCAGCGATGCCAGCCTTGGCTGTAGGTTCCTCCCCAGCACGGATGCCTTTAGGCTCTCTGATGCTATCTTGTTTCCTCCTTTCATCCTACCCTTGCTACACTACTCTCAGATCACTCCTCTCTGCCACTGGATGGGCAAGTGGTGAGCTCTGACTCCTGTTGTGCTACGAAACTACTTGTTTTGTTACTTCCTCCTCACCATGCTCATCCATGTTGCTCTCCCCTTGCTTCCTGCCCGCCACCTAGGCTGGCAGCACTCCAAGGAAGGAGTCATGTCCTGCGGGAACTCCATAGAGCACCTGGCACAGCATCTCCCTAATCCCCGAGTAGGGCGTCTAGCCATCACCAGAATGCAAACCGCATACACGAACGACTAACAAAATTACTGGGAGACTTGGCTACAGGTGATATAAATCACAAAGTCATTTCTCACTCTGCCATACTGGCTTGATTAGGAAAAAATGGCAATTTTAAGTGAAACAGTTTAAAAATTAATGCAATTAAAGTCATAAATATGATATAGCAGTATCGTTATAATAATTTACTAATAGTTAGGCTGTCTGTTAAACATGAGATTGCCCTATGAGTAACAGCTCAGTCACACGGCTGACCTGAAGAAGAGATCCTGGAGCTCTGAGCGCAGGAAGGGCGACTCCGTGTACCTGCATAGCTCCCATTGCCCAAAGATCTCAAACCGCGCTCTGGACACTTGGCTAGCCTGCACTCGACCTGTCTGAAGTAGGGGGTTGCAGCCCCAGATTTTACTGGTCAGGGGACAGAGCTGGGAGTGCCCTAATGCCTCATCCAGGGCCTGAAGCTCCAGGAACACTTCTCCCTTGGTGTTTGGTTTCATATGGCTCTGTCCTGCCAGGTGCTGCGGACATCTCATGGTCTTCGACTTTCCCTGTGGGACTGGGCCCCTGATGGGTTAACTGAATAGCTGTGCACAGAAGACATTAAAGGACGATGTAGTTTCACATAATTACTCGAGATGCATGTATGAACAGGAGCCCAGAAATGCCTCGGTAAATTGTATGTTGCACTGCATTCTTACCCCCGGGTTTATTCTTACACCCGCAGCCGGGATCAAACCACATTAACGATGAGAAACGATCCTTCATGGCAAGGGCTGGTTTGCAAGAACTTGCAAGCGAACTTGGGAGCTCCTGAACCTTGCACTCCATTCTCCTCTCACCCCAGAGGCAATATGCAGCAGTCAGGGGTGCCACTCCTGACTTGCCTCCATGTCTGCGAGAGGGGGCTCAGGCCTCCTCCTTCCATCTGTAACTGGGCCTCCAGACACTGCAAGCCACTGTAACTCTGTTGGCTTCCACGGAGTTACACCAGCTTTCCCTGGCCCACTCAGACTGACATGCAGAAGATGTAACACTGGCCACTCTGCAAGGCCTCTATTCAGCAAGGCACGGAGGGTATACTTACTGGGCAGGCAGAGGTCGGTCTCACTACCAAGGCACTACGCCTGGCCCACTCACTCCAAGCATGGGGGCCCCAGCAATGAGGTGGTGCGGACACTCAGGGGGTGTCCTGGCACCCGGGTTTCCATCCTGCACAAGGGCAGGTCCTTGGGGCACGCTCGCCATCCCTCCCTGGGGTTTGTGCGTGAGCAGCAGGAAGGCAGGACCGTCACCTCGCTGCCAAGGCGGAGAGCTCCGTCACTACGGCGTAGACATACTTTGAGTGGGACTCGGCTTTGGGTGGAGGATGTCAGCGAGACTCCTCGCAGACTTTAATTCAAGCATGTTCTTAAGTGCTTTGCTGGACTGAGACCTAAAGCACGGCCTCCTTAATGGAGAGCAAGTGTCTTTTTGGTAGATCTGGCTTTTGTGGGTTACGTTATTTAAGTCTCCTAGAGACGTGCAACCAACAACCACACAGTGTATGATGTAAACAGCGGGGAGAAAGCAGCATGTTCCTTTGGACCTCAGCTCAGTCCAAGCATTTTCTTTTCCTGTCATTTGTCTCCATTAAAAGAGTAAATAGGACAGGGAAGTGAGGAAGGAGCTGGATGGCCTCAGTCCAGAAGAAGCATGACTGCTCAATAAAGTCATCCCGAGGCAGCTGACTTGGCTGTCAAACAGAGACACGGTTCTTAGCAAAAATGCATGAGAAAGATCTTGCCCCTTTCTTGGCTCAAGCGGGTCATACCTGAAGCGAGCACACATTCGAGCGGCGTCAATGAACTTTGTGGCTTCTAACTAGAGCTGTTCAGAGGATGGGAGGGTGGGGCAGGGCAGGGCCGTCACCAAAAACATACCAACAGAGACTTCAAAAGAAAAAAGGCCTTCACTGAAAACTTTCCACAAAGAGAACAGAGTTGTAATAGAAACCTTGAAAAATGAAAACTTTCAGCCAAGATCAAAAGTGCCAGGCAGGAAAAGTCAACGCAAAGTAATTTTGCCTCAGGTCAGGTCAACCCCCACTGAAATCTTCCCGGGCAGCTGAGCAGTAGACGCCGTCCTCGCGTGCTGCCGCGCTCGCTGGGGGCCCCGAGCCCCGTCTCTCTTCCACGGGCATGTCGACGGGGCACGCTGGGACCAGCACAGAGGTCAGTAAGAACAGAGGCCGTTAAGGGACAGCTGCAAAGCCAAGGGCACCCAACAGAACTGCCTGCCGTCCCAATCTTGTTTCACGCACCAGGGATCTGGGACCCTATTAAAAGCCAGTCAAGACTCATCTCCCTTTTCCCCAGTCATTGAGATTGTGTTCAAGTAAATGCATTTAATCCATAGCAAATGTTTCCTGATTCACCAGGTACATGCAAAACTGGCGGGGCTCTTTATTGAGGTGGGATTTCGTTATTAAAGGAAGCCAACTGCTGCTGAAAAAGGAAAAAACCCAACCCTTTTTCTTAATTAAAAGAAAACCATTGCAGCAATTACCAGCCAGCTAGATTGCTATAATACCCTCAGAGGCGTGCACAGGCCCCTTGCTGCTAGAGATCAGTGCTGCAGGCAGGTTGTGCTGCCCGGAAGAGGGGACGGAGCATTTAACCAGAGGTACCAGGCGGGGGGGATGAGGAGGGGGACATAGTCCTGGTGCCACGGACAAACTTGAATCCACAGATTTAGATTCAACCTCCCTAAATTCCCCTGCTTTTTGACAAGCAGCTCCTCTGTCCCACAGAGCCAAGTAGTGCAACTCTCAGGTACCGAGCCACCGCTGCGCTTCACCCCAGAAGTGACTGCATTTCAGGCTTCGGTACTTGCTTTGCCCGGGTAAGGATGGTGACGCTCAGGTTTCTTTCGTAATACTCGCTACCGTGGGATGTGACAGTCTTCCAGACTTAAGAGTTATTCAATATTTCCTCTCCACTCCCTGCCTGAGAAGAGGATGGGTCTAAAGGAATGATAAATCTTTATAGTTTAAGTACTTTATAAGCTTAAAATTGCCATCATTTGTTCCAATGTAATGTGCACAAATAGCTTTCTGTGAAGTGGTGAGGTCATCCATTTATTTAAAGTTAATGTTGCTTGCTTTATGTGCAATAATATTTATTGCTTTATCTAGCCTTATTTCCTGTAATTTTTTTTTTTTTTAACATTTCCCATTTTTAGTCATTCCTGGTCAAACAGAGATGTTCCATATTTATATCTAGCTTAGGATGAGCAGGAAAAAGGAAAAAAGCCTAATAATATCCCAAACGACAACCTCAGAGGAGCGCTTAAGCAACTAGCCTGGTCTTAATTACGCAAACATCCCAAGTTCAAGTTTTATTCATCCCCTCTGAGAAACTATTTTTGCCAAGATAAAGCTCTGGAACGGCACTGCACTGCGCTGGCATAACGCGCCCTGCATCGAGCCTGAAACGAGCTTCCAAGAAGCAGCTGCTCCACTATTTATTCTCTCTTCCTAGAGGGGTTCCCCCCCCAAACTGCATAAAATTGTCATATGTTAAACCAGAAGCAACCGTTCCCCGTTATCATTCCCTGGGGCAGTGGCGTTTGCTTCTCAGCATGTGCACTTGGGCTACGTGGAGGAGAAGGGCCCATATTCCCCACTGACACCAACAAGGAAGAGTTCAAGCAGGCAGAGGCAATCAGGGGCCCCAGAAGCCGCGGTCCTGCAGCATTCGACCTCCTGCCCCCTCCACGGGGCTGGGGCTGGACAGGCGAAACCATCAGGCAACAGGGCAACTATTTCTCCACTTTAAAAGCAGCAGGGATTTCCTTGTGGAAAAAAGCAGGCTTTTTCTATCTGCATCATCATCTACAAAATCCTACTTGGGGCTTTAACAAAGCCCTCCCTCGCGCAGGGGGACGGGGGAGCAGCGGCTGGAGCAGGGCCAGAGAAGCAAAGCTTCTGGAGGAAGCATCCTGCCACCACGCAGAAGTGGAAGAGTGGCTCCAGAAGTAGAGCAAAAACGCTTGGCTGCCCTGAATTTCCCCACGGATCTAACAAGTCTCGTTCCCTGCCCGCTCCCGCGGGAGGTGGGCGCGGGCTGGACAGTCTAGAGGGAGCCCCAGATACCGAGTTGGAGAGACCTTCCCCGCAGGCCAGCTTTGCTCAGAATAAGCTTCGAACAAGGAATGGAAGAGCGAGGCTGGACAGCTCGCACGTGATATGAGGCAGGGGATCCCGGCCCCCTTAAACAAGGGGCATTTATTACAGGAAATGGACCTCCATGAGAAACCAGGCTTCTTCCACGCAGCTCGAGTTCCAGCTTTGTTCACCAGAAACGAGCCCCTGCGTGCAAGTCCGAACAGCACGGAGAGACATCTAGTGGTTGAACGCCACGCTGCTCCCAAAACCACGACAGCAGCACTTGTCCGGCCTTCGGGCTTTCACTAAGTGCCACAAACCGGAAAAAAAGGCGTTGGCAAAACCAGGCGCAGCACAGCGCAGCGCGCGCTGAACGCAGCCCGAGCCCTTCCCAAGCCAGCGGCGCTCCCCCAGCTGCTGCGCAGGTCCTTGTGAGACTCTGTTATAACCCACACCACTGTCCAAGCCTGAGGAAACCCAAATGTCCCGCTCTTCACAGCGGTTAGAGCGCGGATACACGCGTGACGCACGCATAGCCCATTCAGACATTGCTAGACCCTCAGACCAGACAGGACCATTAGGTAACCTAGACTCCGCCTGGAGATCACATGCTAGTACGTTTTACGCATTTACCCCTCCATTGAGTCAGGAGACCACAGAGATCTCTTGGTTTCCTGTCTAATCCAAAAGTTGCTCTGTATAATGATCTTATTACCGTTTAAATGAATCCCTCTTCCTTTTGGAGGAAGTGTCTTGTGGATTTATGCAAATATTTCTGCAATGCACGTCAACACGGCAGAAATACCCTTCAATCAGCCTTCCAAAAATACCACTCATTTGCCTACTTGGCCCGATGGGTAAGTAAAACTCTCATCATCCCCGGCCACTGGCGGTGACCTGATTTTGTGTCTGACTTGGTTCATTTTCATGCTGCGGCAAGAGCGTCGCGGGTGCTCGAGCAGTCACCCGAAACAAAGCAGTCACCGCCTTTCATAGCACTACCTTCATTTACATCAGCTATTTGGCCCACTGTCGATACGTGGATTCACAAGGGAAGGATCTGGTCTAGTCAGTCTGACTTTGCATCAAAGGAGTTAAAAAATGCACACGCACGTGACCTGAATTAGCACTGCTACCACCCGACTGGAGAGGTGGTCCCTGGGTTAACTCGGAAGACCTGGGTTCAGGTTCCAGCCTTGCCACACACGGTCTGTGCAAGGCAGTAAAAGCCTTCCCGTTCCTCTCGCTCTAATCATGGGGAGAGATGCAGCTCATGACTTCTCTCTGCCTCCTGAGGTTATTGCAAGACTCAACCCACGTGCGACTGTGAGGAGCTCAGTCGGCGGTGGTGGAAAGCAGCACAGAGCAATCTCCGATGAGCCGACCCACGCTTCACCTGCTTGCTAAACATGCCACGAGTTCTGCCCCGCTCCGAAATGGCTTCTGCCTCCTGCGTGTAGCTCGGGGGCTGTCGTCTCTCCAGACGCCTGGTACATGCCACTCAGCAAGTGTAGCTTACTGAAGGGGCTGGCATGTGATTAGTGAATTTATGCACCATTTACTTTAATTGTTTGACCTCCATGCAGTCATATTTCTTGGAGGGAACTGAAACATTTCTTTCTTTCTTATTAACTGTGCAAATAAAGGAAGCCCTAAAGAGATGCTCTTTGTAACCAGTAATTACTGAGGAGTCAGAAATTTGGCCAGACTCGATAATTGCTGTTGTTTCTTCAGGAGAAGGGGGGAAAAATAAAGTTAGCAAGAAAATCACCAACCCTACAATTTATTAAATGAGTAATTTCATGTGTGTTATGGCATTTAAGCCATGAAGAAGACATCAAACTGGTCAAGGGATCAAGTTTGCATGCCTTGATGTATCTCAGTTTTTTGAAAAATCTCCCTAAGAAGCAATTTAACATGAAGTCTGGCTCCAAAAGCAACTAGCCCTTTTGGAAATCCCCAGAGGTCCGTGACCAGAGCTACGTGGCGGGGTGCGGCATGCTTACTCTCCCAATGTCAGCAAAAGTTGAAGAAAAAAAATCACATGC
Organism: Alligator mississippiensis; assembly: GCF_030867095.1. Lineage (NCBI taxonomy): Eukaryota > Metazoa > Chordata > Crocodylia > Alligatoridae > Alligator > Alligator mississippiensis. The sequence continues at coordinate 3,907,145 of NC_081829.1, read as the reverse complement.
GGGCTGAAAGAGGGTGGCAGAGCCTGATGCGGAGCCCGCCGAAACGGGACAGCACACGGGACGACTCGGTCCCCAACTCAGATGTGGAAAGCAAAGGGCTGGAGAAAACAAAAGAGTGAATCTTGTTTCGGGATTTCCGAAGCACTGGAACGATTTGTGGGAAGACTAACGCATGCCGAACTGGGGACAGAGAGGGGGAGCCAGGGGGCTTTTAAAGTTGCACTCGCTCTAGACCAGATTAATAACACCTTTGCTTAAAAGAGAGGCAGAGGGAGGACGCTCTGCGATGTTCATGTTCTCGGGGCAGATCACTGACCTGGAGACCCAAAGACGCTCCAGGGGCTTCCTGGTACAGCCCTGGCTTAGGGCAGCAAAGCGCTAGGGTTAATCTCGCACAGAAAAAATGCCTGTAATTTTCACAGCTTCAATTAGCTACCACTGCCACGGGTGTGATCCAAGAACCTGCCTGGAAAGGACCGGGCTTCACTGAAAATCTCTCCCAAGTCTTCCACTAAGCCATGTGTGCGCTGTGGTAGGAAACCAGTAGGTTTTGGGTGGGCTCCCAGAGAACAGAGACAGGATGCATCCAGCTGATAGTGAGGTGCACCACTATCAGATCAACACCTGTGTTTAAGGAGCTACCAAGTCAGGTGGAGATAGGTCCTCATTTCCTTCATAGAGGACCTGTCCCGGTCCCAAACTTTTCCCTTTATTTCTGTAAGCCAGCCTTGCTCCACTCAAGTCAATACCAAGTAATGATCTTTACTCACAGAGTAGTCTGAAACGAAGCAGGACACAAACCTTCCCAAAGCCCTACAGACCCTGTCGCTCAACAACTTTCTATACGACACGGCGCGTGTAACTGTGCAGTGAAGCCTGTAATGATCTTCGCACACCCTTTCAGGTACGCCAAGGCTCTTCCCAATCAAGCGTGCACAACTCTACACCTGCCTGGCCCCTGCCCCCCAAACCTCTCATTCCTCCTTTCCGTGACCAAACCTCAGAAAGCTGCAGGAGGGTTGTGGGGGTGTTGCAGATATTGGAGGTTCACCGTTCTACGGGTCCAGACAGAAACATCAGCTAGAAAAAGTGAAATGGTGCCTTCACATATTTTAACGAGCAAGCTCCTCGCATGCATCTTTCTAAAGATTTGCATCCGTCTTTTAAAAGACCTTTACACCGGCTTCTGAGTCTCTGCTGGCATCAGGCTAGACCTTTTCCCTAGCTGCACAAGAATGGCTAGAAACACCGGTGAAGCGCTGGCATCCCCTGGTAATGGGTGTGGTCCGAGACCCAGATCGATATGATAAGGTACCGAGGGCGTGGGGAGCTGTAAACCAGGCATGCCTGCCCTACTAGATACGATGCAGGACAGCGTGGTACAGTATGGAGGTTTTTCTGGGCCTCAGTTTGAGCTGGACAGAAAAGCCACAAGTGAGTTGTGTGCCATACCAAGTGATGGCTGTGAAAACCTTTATCCTTCTCCTGCACATATCCGTGGGGGCCCGTGAACACTGCCTAGCGCTAGCGTGGTGCTGTGTGACCCGTCCCCGTAGTGCCATGCCAGGCTCTCCACACTCACCCCAATATAAACCAGCAGTGAAGTAACCAGCCCAAACACAGCTGTATTTACAAGCATAAAGGAGGATTTCCTCACTCTCCCAAACTGCCCCCTTTCTCGGACTTCCTCCTGGTCTTCTACATCCCCGAGTCAGAGAGAAAACGACCCACCGAATCCAGCTGCCGTACAGGGTCAGCAGGATAGGCCTCACAGTCCCATAGTCTGACCCAAGCTCCAGTACTTTGCTCCCTTGAAAACAAAAAGACTGTGGAAGGAAGGTGAGATTAATACCTTTTACAGACTTCTGAAAATAGCTTCTCAGCAAACTGGGCTGCATGTTCACACCCGATGTGTAGAGCAACCAACGTGTGGGAACCCAAACCCAGGACGATCCACAGAAATGGGGCTTGCTATGGACCTCCAGAGCTGGAAGTAATCCAGCCAGGACTGGAAGGATGGGGGTAACCACCAGGACGGTGCAGCAGGCAGGCTCATTAGCGCACATGGACCAATGTGGCGTTTCAGCACGATGCTGCCTGGCGCCTTCCTCAGCTGGCTGAGATGCCTGCCATGGCGAACAGGGAGCAGCTGCTTTGCCTGGCTTGTAAAGATTCAGGACGATATTTTCCAAATCGGAGATGAAACTCACAGCTAAGGGACTCTGGGAAATTTGGAGCCACCCTGGAGAACTGGCAGCGGTTGCTCACTTTGCCAACACACTGCCATCTGTCAGGGATACGCCCAGATGTTACGGTCTATCAGGGGAGGGGGCTCCCATTTCTAGTCCTGACGGTTTGCATGAATTTGGATCTTACTGGGCCAGGACTGTGTCTTGCTCTGCACGTCAGATCAGCATAATCTGAGGGGGAAAGAGAGTTCCACATTTGCAAGGAAAGGAGGAAAATAATTTAAGAAAGTTTGTGCAAAACTAATAGCGGAGCTTGCTGGAAGCTTCTCAGAGGTTTGGAAAACAAGAAGTAGACCCAGCACAGGCGTATTACTGGGTAGGGGACAGGGGAGGAAGCCCAAGGTGGATCAGCACTACCATTTTATCATGTAGCAATTCCCATCCTACATATAGTAGGAAGAGTTATACCCATCCCAATTAATCCTGTGTGCGCATTGTGGACATCTACCAGTACGACCAGCCCCAACACAGTTGTTTCAGGCAGAAAATAAAGAAGGGCATTTTCAGCTGACACTTTGAGAGGAATGACATGGAAGCAGACTACAGGTACCAGTGATAAAACTTGCCCTTGACCTCTGTTGGGGGAGTCTGTGATGGCCTCAAGGGGTTTGGACCTTGCTCACATCCCATGTAAAAGGCAACTCAACACTTGTTAACAAGACTAGTACCAGGACTGGACACCAGGAAAGAAACTCAGCATAGTCTCACTTCCAACCCCTCGTGGGTTTGCCTTGGATGTCTTCTACCCAAGAACCGACTAAACTTAGCCCCACTCGGCTGGTGAGAGCTGACCGTACCCCAGCCCACGACACAACGGCTGCTCGCAGGTTTGGAGGGTTATTCATTTCAGAGGAAGCAGCCAATACAGTAGAAGAGGAACATTTTAAAGGTGTGTCTATACAACAGACCCCAGCCATCACGCATACAGGTCAGCAGCACAGACACAGCCCATGGCCACAAAGCAGTACTCTGTTCCCAGACCTGGGGGCACTGGGGGAAAGATTATTCTGCAAGAGCTGAAGTCTGCGCTAAAAAGATTTATACTTTTCTTTTAAAATGTAAGAATTTAACTTTTGGACCCTCAGAATCTGCTGGTAAGAGTTGCTGCGCTATGTATGACAAGTGCACGTGACATCCGTGGAAGCTGCAAAAGACTGGCACAAAGTCAGACCCCGCTTATGCAAACAGAAATCATGATGCACTTACTCATTCATAACTAGTGAGCACTCATGTCTGCCAGCAGTTTCAGTGGACAGGGATCCAGAGCACAATATTAGTTCATTCATTAAGTAATAATGAATATAGTCCTTTGAAAAGGAAAAAAAAAAATTGTTTCAAGCAAGAGGACAAGACCGTGAGAAAATGCTTCATTCTCAGCAGATGCAGTTATTAACAGCAATGCGACGTGTGCAGTACAGGCAGCACGTGCGTAGGACTGGAGCAGGTCGACCGTGTGACAGATCTACTGGAAACCCTGGGAGTGTCAGGGGAAAGATTATTCTGAGCCAAAATTTAAGCTAAAATGATTTACATTTTTTTTTATGTTGAATAATTTATGTTTTTAATCCTAATGCATCAGTAATGGGAAGGTGAACCATGGAAAGAAAAGAAACCTATTTCCTACATTAAAGTGACATCGGGGCTCCCCAGCCTCATTCGGTATGGCAGGAGGGATGGCTCTTCATTTTCTTCAGGTCCCAGAACAGTAGCCTGCTTGCCTGTCTACGTTGTTCTTTTGCTGGCGGGGAAAGCTCTCCGTTAATCAGGTCTCCCAAGTGTAACTGTAAACACTGGAAACAGACTTCATGCTTGGAGCAGTCTGAGCCCTGATACCGCGAATGCGGAAGGCTTTGAAAGTTTCCCACTCCAGCTCCTCCGAGCAGCGATCGGATCTCGCAGGCGCTGGCTGCATTTCATTTCCCCCTCGCTGGAGCAACCCCTATGGAACGGCTTTGTCCCTCTTCAAGTTCCTTTTTCTGGGAGGAAGGAGTCAAACTTCCTCAGGTTTTCTTCACTAGGGCTCCTTGCTTTGAGAGGAAGGGTGATCTTGTGATCAAGGCACTCACTGGGGCTCAATCCAGAGTTCTGGGTTCAATCAATTAATCAATGATTATTGATTATTTGCATTAGATTAGGGCACCACCTAGGAGCCTGCTCGTGGACCAGGACCCCGACATATTAGGTGTTGTATAAAACAATGCTGGCCCCTGCTCCAAAGAGGCTGCATCCCAGTATAATACGAGGAACAACCACAGATTCGAGGGTGGAAGACAGGAGCCTGCCGGTTCTAATCCTGCTCCCACGCTGGTTTGCTGTGCAGCCTTGGCTAGTCAGTCACTGCCCGTGGGTTCAATTCCTGCCCGCACCTGCACAGCCCTACTGAAGTCGCCTGCCAGGGCTGGACCCATGTGCTTGCTGCTTTTAGCTCGGCCTCTCTCTGCAAAAGGGCCATGACTGTTCTTAATGAGATAACAGACTTCTGAGGCTATCTGGCCTTCAGCTTTCTCCATGTAGTTGTAGTGACTTCAAGGCGGCTCCAGAGGTACCAGCAATAACACCCGATGTGTTTAAAGCCTCAGTCAAGGGCTACGCTTCACTGCAGCGTCTGAAACCTCCAGCTCAGCTGGAGTACGACTGAAGGGGCCAGGCTTGCTTTACTCTGTGCCTGGCTGAATTGGCGCGCAAGGGTGTAACATCACTCTAAGACATGGGCGGGCAATTATTTTGGGCAGAGGGCTACTTACTGAGTTTTGGCAAGCCATCGAGGGCCACATGACAGGCAGCCAGGGGCAGATTAGTATTAATTTTCTAAATTTTTTAGGGGCCCCACAAGCTGGATAGAATGGCCTAGCGGCCGCATTTTACCCACCCCTGCTCTAAGACAATAAGGGAAAAGAGAGAGAGAGAGACTTAAATTACACTGTTTCCTCCAAGGGAAGATCAAATTTGCACTCACGAGGCCCTGCATGTAGCGAGACCAGGTTCGCTCAACTCTCAGCGAGGAGCTCACCCACAGATGTTTGACCGTGGCTGCAGAAGGGATCTGGGCACTGGGAAGTGGGTCCAACTCACTCCAGCCTTGTTCGCTGTCCTCTCTGTGAGCCATCCCTAACACAACCCACCTCTCCCAACTTCTTGAAACGTTTGGCTGGTGGTTTGAAACCTTGAAGATATTCCTTCAAAAATGACACGGAGGCTGAGACGGGAGGAGGTGTCAAGAAGACAAGAACAGCTGACTGCGCTGACGGCTCGAGGAACACAAGGATGGAGCACTGGGTCCAAGATCTGGTGAGGAAGAGCTCATTAAAGACCTCTCAGGCCAAGGGCCAGAACCTGGGCGGGAGGGATCCCTAGAGGAAGCTGGAGAGGAGAAGCCCCAGGAGCAATTGTAAGGGAACGAAACAGAAAGGGGGGCACCGTGTGGAGAGGCAAGTACGGTTGAGAGCGGGGGCTTTCAAATGAGAGTGATGAAAGCAGCTTTGAACTGAGCGGGGGGGTCGTTGGTGGAGTTGGAGAGGTTCGAGTGGAAAGCAAGGGAAGATGAAAATGGCCACGAGGGGGATAGGAGATGGTCTGGCATCACCAGTGCAAGTGGGAGGAGAGCAGATAAAAAAAAGTCATCTGCATCCACGGCAGAGCAGGAGGAGAAGGGTTGTGGGCAAGGCGAGGGGATGGGGAAGGTGGCATATGTGCACCCATCTGCTCGAGGCCTGCTGCTGCTGCTGCTACAGGGCTTCAGACAAGCACTTCTCCAGTGCTGTACCTCCTGCAGCCTCTTGTGCAAGCAGCTGTGGACGTTATTACAGGCGCCGCACAAGGCCTGCAGCTTGTCTCATTTGGGTTCTCGCTAAATAAAGAACTGCAAAGAAAAAAAAAAAAAGGAAATTCCACAGGAAGTTCAAATATTTTATTACTTCCTGTTTGTACAAGCATGTCAACACTTGGCACTACAAGTGCAATTTGTTTAGAACCGAAGGTGTCAACATGAAAAATGATTTTTTTTCTTCTTTTTTTCCCTCCCAGATCCAAGCCATGAAGAGTTTTAGCAAAATAAAGATTTGGAGGCAGAACCGAGGCATTGCAGAGGGAGATTCCTCCAACTGCAGGCAGTGCTCTGGGGTGTCAGCAAAAGAACTCCGACACGAGCAGCAACGTTCCCTGCCAGGGTTGCTCTGTGTCCACATTTTCAAAGCCCACGGCCGCTCTTGTGACTGATTGCGGGTGAAAGCAACAGACACCACCAAAACCTCGTGACACCACCAGTGACGCCTCACCCCAACCGCTCGGCGGGCGCTCCTTAGATCAGCTGCTACGTTCTACCACTGCTTGTGCCTGCCACCGACTACGGGCGCAAAGCCAGGGCTCAGGCTGAGGTCCCTTGAAGACAGGCCTGCCAGTGATTCAACACGCTGCCCTGACACTTCTGCTCGCATCACATATGGGATTTAATCTGGTTAAGAGCCAACACGGGCCCCAGCTATTGCACTCCCACCACAGCATGCCAGCTGCACTGCAGCAGCCCGATCCAAGCTGCAAGGGTCAGTGGGATGCAGTGCAGGGCTCCAGACTGACCTGTTCTAGGATTCAGGCTCAAATTCCTAACCCCTCCCCTTCAAATCCAGGGGGGTCATGGTCTGCAGTTACGATTTAGGCTCATCGTGAGTTAAAAAGCTCGCTGAAGGACAGACCCAAAGTAAGCAAATCCCAGGAAAAAGCTCTCTGCTCCAAAGGCTTGGCGAAGGGGGTAGAGGAAGACCAGACACAAGGGAGTGGTGCGTGCAGACAGAGCGTGCCTCTGTTTGAACACCAAGAAGAACATTTGCTTGGGGAATTTCTCTCCATTTGAGAAGATGATGCCCATGGCTTTCCCAGGACCCTGTTACAAATGGCTGCTTCTTTCCATACTAAGGATGCTTTTCCTGTCAAACCAGATCAACCCAATCCCCACCAAGTGCTATATCCTGCCTCTAGCACTGCCTGCCTGCCGCTGCAAGAGAACAGACAGCACAAAGCATCTTGCCAATCATGCAGGGCTGCAGATGAAGGGGAGAACCGTCATCGCCCTGCAGGAACGAGCTCCTGATGTGAATCGGGAGGTGTGGTCACACCGTGCGGAGCCAAGTGTGTTTATTGGCAGTGACTTCATCCAGCCCCTTTTACCAACCAACCGGCTAGAGGATTTAACTCAATGGTTCCCCTGTGGCCATGAGCTCTAGCAGCTGATCACACGCAGCGTATAACAGGGCTCTGGTACTGGGAGCTGCCCAGCGGTGGGTTAGCTGTGAAAACCACATCTGGTTTCATGACTGACTGTGTCATTTTACATGCAATACTTCCTCACCATTTCGTGCGTGTGTGTGTGCGTGTGCATGAAGAGGCACTTTTATTTCTGGTTCAGTACAGACTGAAGGACAGTGAGGTACAACATATACGAAAAAGCACTTCTACAGAACAGATTTCCATCACGCCTCGAAACAGACCCCAAGCCTCTTCAGCCAAACTGAGAGCACGCTTATGACCTTCCTGGTTGACAAACTCTGAACAAATCTCTCTGGAAAAAGTCCCTCTCAGTCCCAGAGTTGGTGATAAAAAGCCCCTGGGTTCTACAGCAAGCGGGGCTGTGTTGCACTGATACGTATTCAGGCCTTGGATTATACAGCAAGGAAACAGTACATTTTTTGTGCAATCAGCCCCTTGCAAGCGCTCTATAGCTGTGCCCTGACAGAAGTGTGCGGCTGCAGAGCGCTTTAAAAGTGAACATCAGGAGACCTGGCTTCTAGTCCCGACTAACTCACTGCGTGACTTTGGGCTGGCACTCGGCTAATTTGGACCTGCTTCCATCCCCACTTTGGGCTGCTGGGTCTCTTTAGATGACGTGATTGTGAGGCTGGGCTTGTGTTTTGGGGTATACTTACAGTGTCTAGCACCATGGGCGCCCAGTTCCAGTTAGGGGAGTATTGCAATAGGAATAATTATGGTATTTGTTGCTTTTTAAAAAGTTTTAAATTGCATCACTTCGGTGTTTATTTTTCCAAATAAATCCTACATCAAACTGGCTAGGGGGTAACACTAAGCACCTCAGTCCTTGTCCCCAAAATAAAATAAAAAAGAATCGAAGACAAACTAGACCACATAAAACCAAGCTGCATGGATCTCAGCAGCTTGTTACACCGTGTGCCTGCCTGGCCTTCCTTCAAGCCGAGCAGATGGCATAACAACAGCCGCAACAGAAAAATTTTAAAGCATATTTAGAAGGCTCAGACCATTTCCCTTTCATTTTGGACACCAACAGCTTTAGTAGAGTGAACAAACTGCTTTATGGTCCATGGGGGTAGCACTGAGTGATCTACACTAAAGGAGAGGAAGACTTGAGCAAAGGACTTCAGTGAAATACCAAGCAGACAGTATAAGGCAGCCCCACGTTCCTAAGAAGCAGGAAAACGGCTTCATCCGTTAACACGAGAGAAGCAAAACACATACGGTGTCTGTACAGCACCTAGCACGAAGGAGCTCCACCCAGAGATCCTCAGTACCACCACAATGCAATCATTCTGCCACCTGCCTACCTGAGCGTGCCAACAGTCAGGGAGGCAGCCAGGCGAAATTTTAAGGCCCAAACAATGTGGATCCCAAACTGGGGCAGCCACATTCACTTCAGAGATGCCATCAGCTCAGCTCTGTGCAAGCGATAGGTCAAAACAAAGCCCGAGAACTTTCTATCCTCCAGCTGCAGTTGTAGACCATCCCCCTTTGCAGCGCTTGCCAGCCGCACGCAGCAGCACCGAGAACCTGAAAGCAAAACTAACTACAAACTAAAGAGGGTAACTACAGGCTTCAAGACCGTACCATGGGCTGCAGTGAGAGACATGCAAAAAGAAGAAATGAACAGAGCGGAGGAAACTTGACTTGTAAGTCCCTTTTCATTTTAATAATCTAAGAAACCCCAGCTAAGGAAATGGGCTTCTTTATAACGAGGCCAACTCCTGAGAAGTGCTGAGAGCCACTGGCTTCAATTAGATCTGCAGGTGCTCTGCACACCTCAGGGTTTGAACCAATGCTGCTTTTTTAAGCCAATGGCATTTTCCCAAGTGCCATCTGGGATGGAAGAGCAAAACCAGGCTGCAGTGAGCGTGTTACTAGCACTGCGGGAGTGAGCAAAGAGAAGGGTAGACACAAGCAGCATTCAACACACACACGGTGTGGGCACATCACACACAGTGTTTCCAAGAAACCCCGTACACACTGCAAATCACACGGTGTTACAAGCGCTCTAAAAACATGCCAGCGTCATAGAATTAACACAGACGTATCACAATAAAAAGCCACTTCTTCATGACACCCCCCCAGAGCAACACGCGGTACGGTCAGCTTTGCTGGGCCCATGCTCTGCTACTGGCCAGTTCCAAATAAAATACATAACTTACTTCTTGGTTCCCGGGGTCCATCCACAGTCACTTTAATAGCTCGGTGATAGGTGGCAACTTGCGTGGGGTTTGTGAACACGGTGATGGTCAGCGTAAAGCTTTTCCCTAAGGGGAGGGTTGGGGGGAAAAGAGGAGAGAAAATATATGTAAGTTCATTTCTTGAGCAGGCAGATAGGCCTCGAGTTGCGCACTGCTACTGCTGGGAGCTTTGGCACTGACACCAGTACAAGCAAGATCAGGCTCAAATTTAGTAAGTTTTTGGAAAACCACTAAAATAGCTGCACAAAAGAAAGTAAGGGAGCATGTGAGATACATTTGTGTGTGCTACAATTTATGAGGCATCACTTGGTGCTGGCAGAGAAGGGGCCAGTAGCAAAGTTCCTGCTAATTGTAACGAGAAGAGGACTGGGATTACTTCAGTGTGAACGGCTGAGCCTGTCCTGACACAGTACAATGGCTGTAGCTGTCTCCCCACCAACACCCCCCTGCACCTCAAACAGCTCCCTTGCTCCTCGTGCAGAGAAGCTGTCCCCTCCCTCTACACTCAGTGCTTTAAGCTGGCTTCCCACTGGATCTCTTCACTTCCCAACCCCTGGTCCCCAAGGGCCTGATTCTGCAACCGCTAGTCTAGTAGCACTTCTTCAGTCCTAACGAGTGCTTGCATGAGCTTCTCTGCAAGAGTAATGTTTGCAACTGATGGGAAAGGCAACCCTTCCTGTAGTCACCGCTGTGATTGTAGCATAGTGCAGTCAAATCCAAGCTAACTCAGGTACGGATAGCAGTCTGACCACGATAACGCAGAGTTCATCAGCCTGGCCCCTGCTGATCCCTGTCCACAGCAACTAGCCGGCTATCCATACCCATGCTAGCTCGCTCAGGTGTGCCTACACCATAGTGCTGTCACAGCAATAACTGCAGTGCAGACAGGCAGATGGACACCAGCAGACACACACACAAAAATAATAAAGTGAAATGCAAAAGAGAAAGGAGAAAGTGAAGCCCCGATCCTGCAAGCACCTGCTACCAAAAGGAACAATTCCCACCATGTACGGTATATGTGGTTTTGCTGACTGCAACGGGACTGCTCCTCACTTGTACGAACTTGACTGGTAAAGCCATTATTGGACTTTATCATCAGAAAAAGTCCTTGTTTCCTTCCAGCTGTTCTCCACCCTCTCTGCTCCTTATGTTATTGGTGTTCTTCGCTATGTATTTCTGGAGACAGCTGAATCTTGGCCCTGAAGTGCCCCAGACTTTGGAGGTAAATATAAAAAGAAAGCAGGATCCAGACCACCACTACTTTCGGTTTTGCAAAGGCAAAAGCAGAGCAGCAAGAGGTTGACGGTCTCTCTGCTGCCTTATTCAGATGATGGGCTCTGACCCATTTCCTCACTTGCCTAAGCAGCACCTTACGGTACTGGGAGACAGGAATGAAAATACTGTATCAGGACACCGTCTGATAAGAAAAAAAGCTTTATATCATTAACACTAGGGTGGGGTTTTAAATCACCTTGTTCAAGTTAGCAGCGCTCTGTCTGTAAGAGAGGGATACCTTCCTGAAATGGCTTGAGAAAATTCCCTGTTCTCATCAGTATTGTGATAGTGCTTTGCACTAATGCAGCACATCTTCAACTACAGAATGAAAATGCTTTGTGGAGGTGTGTGCCACTGCTCTCTCCATCTTACAGATAGGGAAGCAGAGGCACAGAGAAGCTATGTGGCTTGCCCAAGACCACATGGTGGCTCAGCAGCAGAGACAGGAGTGGAAATTAGCTCTCCAGATGCCCATATATACCACTGTTCTCACCAAGACACAGTGCTTCCTTTTAGTCCCAACAACAGAACCCGAAGGGCAGCTCCTCAGCTGATGTGAATGGACACAACCACAATAGTCTACCCCAGCTGAAGACCTACCTCCAAGAATCTTGCCCTCCACCTGCTTTCTAACCCCGCAACCAGGGGTGGCCAGGCTGCTGCGGAAGTGGCACAGGCAGACTGCATGTAGGACACGTGGCAGATGGGGGCAGCGGCAGATAGGGCAGAAAGTAGAGCCTCAGATTCAGGGAGCACAGGGGAGGGAGCAGAGAGCAGGTAGGGAAAGGGGATCCAAGCAGCACGCTGAGAGAGCGTGGAGTAAATTTGTGGCACACCTGCCAAAAAGGTTGGCCCGTGCTGCGCTAGATCATACCTCCCTCTGGGAGCTCGGAGCAGAACCCAAGATCTCCTAGCGCTATACTCCAACTCCTAGACCACTCGATCCTCTCCGGGGTTGAAACACAACCCTGATCCCTGGCCCTGTGCTCCAGTCACTGCATCACAGCTGACCTTCATGAATGGACTGCACCCATCACTAGTGGAGGTTCATTGATGTTATCACCAGACTCGCTGTCTAGCCAACATGCAGGATTTAACAATGCCATTTTATAATGGATCCTATTCTTGCCAGCTTTCAGGACTGTTTACATTAGGAACCTGTAGCTTTCCCCTTGACTACAGCCACAAAGAGCTATTGCGACCATTTAGCGTCTCGAGACAGCGATGTGCAACACAGCAAGTTTCATTATCTTCCTGGAACAGAAATCTCTATCAACAAGTTGGACAGGTGGGTGTATAAGACCAAAACCATATTATCAACCATCACAGAGCGTGCAGGATGTGTGGGATTTTCAAGAAGCATCTGGTGACACAGAGACACAAGCCCCAACAAAAGTCACCTAGGTTTCTAAGTCACTGAGGACTAGGTCGTTTGGGATTTCAACGGGAGTTTAGGCACTTCAGTAGGAGTTGGGCAGGTAAAACCCCTTTTGGATCTGGCCCTTCTGAAGGTATCCTGCTTTTCCCAGTGCCACTCCAGGCACGAATGTTATCAAATCTCTGAGCAGCAAAACATTTGTCTGCACCTATCTGAATTTATCATCACGTTCAGGTTTCCGTGATCACCCACCCAAGAGCTTGAAGTCCCCTGACCAGGGACAAAAGCGAATATTAAAATTAAATTATTTATTCCTACAAAAAATTAAATGAAAAAACATGGATTTTCTCCAAATAGGACATCCCATAATTACTCTAGCAAATTAGTTTCCTTGCGAGATTATTGTGGAAATGACTGATTTGAAGTGGGTACTGACAAAAAAGTGAAAAGATGAAATTCACGTCTGGGGAAAAAAAATTGTGGCAAAACTGTATCTGGGCTTCAAAGTAAGACTTAAATGGTACATGTGCCTTGCACTGATTTTCCACATAAGAGTGAATTTTTAAGTCGTAAATACAAGGATTTGTACTGACAACCCTTATTTAAGAGTTGCACTCCTCCAGACTGGGAGACAAAAAAATCAACCATACGAGCTCTGCATCCAATTAAAAATAACCAGCATAGCGAGAATGTCCAGTTCTCAATTAAGCCCTTTACAGATCAGGAATTAGTAAAAGAATTATTCAAGGAACAAGTTCAAATATAGGGAATGACATTTGTTTGTCTGCAGCTCAGAGTGGAGAACAGAAATTTTCCAGGAAAATCATTTTTAATGAGGTGCAACACAAATACAAGCATAATATTTTTCAGATTATCAGCCTAGCCTGATGCCTCAAATGAAGGCTTGGGAAATAAAAATCTGGGATTGTACTTCCAGCTCTGCCACTTCCTACCCCCCTCAATTTGGCAAATGGCTCTAAGTTCTCTGCATTCAACTTTAAAAAATCCAGATAACGACCAAAAGAAAACCTGCCGCCTTCACTGTGGGGTATGATCTTCAGCAGGAATAAACTGAGAGCAGCATTTAGAAATGCTGGGATACAGCAGCATACAGCTCATTCCCATCCTTCTCCAGGGACAATAAAAGCAAGTTTATGACAGCAGTCATTCTGGGACGTGAATCTGCACAGAAAACCTCGAATCAAGTTCCAAGCTTCCTCTGCTAATTACGAGACAGCCTCCACAGATCGTGCTCCATAAAGAGTCCCGCGATTTCCGTGGTATGCTCCCAGTGCAAGATGCTGTACAGAAGGACTCAACCTTTTTCTGAACCTCAGCTCTGCCTCTGCCCAAAGGGGCTAGTGACAGCTTCTCTCTCGCACTCTCTTGTCTGTGTAGCCTGTGGGCCTCTCCAAGCCCGTCTCCCCCATGCCACTCAAAACAGAGGCCCTAGTCTTACATTAATCCAAGCGCTACTTAAAGCAAGAGAGTAATAATGATGCCACAAATTAACCCATATTAACAGACTGCTTCAAATGAGAGCTTGGAGTTGATACAAGCTCAGGATGTTTACACAGACAGTTCATGCTTCCCTGTGCCTCCACATTTATATATCAATTTGACAGCAGATACGGAAACATGTACATGAAGATCCCACTCCCTCTAAATACCAAAGTCACTCCAGACTTCTGTTGGAGCAAGTAAGAGTGGAAATTGGTCCTTTTGGGGAGTTGAAAAGATCCAACAGCTGAATCCAGTGCATGCACTAACCAGTAACTAGGCAGAAATGTGTTTTGTCCCCAGGTGCTGAGCTCTTGTTCCAGAGCTGCCTGCCTCCCCGCAAACGCACACCAGGTGTAAGCACTTCACCAAGCACCTGGCTAAAATGAAGGTGACCCTGCAGAGAACTGGAGCATCCGCCTAGGTACAGTCCATTCACCGCAGGTGCCCATGAACTCCACTGATAACAGCAATATATATCATCTAGCTCTTCTGGTCCTCATACACATTCTGTATAGCAACATTACTTGAGATGGAGGGATTGTGTCTCTTCAGGCTGGATCCTGCATTTCTGCTCTGACAGCCATCTGCACCAACCCCCACCCCTGAATTCAGGAGCTCAGGCTGTCCTCATTATAAAAGACAAAACAAACATTTTAGGATCCAGGTTTGACACGGGCACGTGCATTTGTTCGTTCACATAAGGCCTAATCCGAAGCCTAATAAAGCCAAAGGAAAGGATTTGGGGTGTTTTTTTTTAATTTTTCCATTGCTTGTAATGAGCTTTGATCAAGCCCATGGTGGAGAAGGGAAACTATACACCTAAATGCTTTCAAGAGACTGTAAACTACTGTTGCTGCAGAGCATGAAGATAGTATTCCAGTGGAGGAAAGCTAATAATGAGTTCAAGAATCAGGCTGAGATTGGGTTGCATTCAGTTTGGAAATTTGTGTGTGAGGATGAAAAAAAAAAAAAAAAAAAGGGGCCTAAGAGAATAATTGACTACAGAAATGAAAGCTTAATTCATAAAAGAAAAACATTTTCCATCCATCAACCTGCAACCAGTTAAGTGGAGGGTTTTAAAGAAAATCTGCAACTCGGAAAAGGAGCCAACAGGAAAGAGGAAATGTATGAAAGAATGTAAACTATTCAAGTTTCATAAAGAGTAACAAGTAAACAGTTATTACATGCAAATAATTCCTAGCATCACTGGTTTTAATTAATGCAGAGAAGTCAAAATATCTTTGACGTTTGTATGTATACATTAGAAGAGTTAGAGAAAACACTGCCATATGGCCATTAAAATATAGGATTTTTTTTTTAGCACAACTAAATGCTTAAAGCTGCAGTGTTTATTGGTGATGAAATGTTAAAATTCTGTTTATGCCATTTGAAACGCAGGTAAAAATGTTGCTGTAATGAATCAGGCATGATGGCAAGGGAAGGCATATAATACTTTCCTTGAGAAGCTGGCTGGCTTTCAGTCTAGTCAAACGGATTTGTTTTTGTCTTGTATTTACTCATATAGCACAATGTCACTTCATTGATGGCTGCTTTTAAAAGCTGGCCAGGATTGTCTGCAGCAGTACGAAAGTTTGAGGTTAAATTATATATTCAGAGATTTCAGGACCAGAAGGAACCATTAAATCATCTGGTCCAGCCCTCTGTATAACAAACATGTGTTTGACTGGAGCGTATCTTCCAAAAAGCCAGCCTCTCAGCACTGCTCAGATTTCCCTCACTGATTTGCCTCAATGCTGAATCACCCTAAGAAACGGTTTAAAACGTGCGCCTTGTTTCTCATCTGAATTTGTCTGTCTTAAAACTCCCCAGAGCTATTAAAATCAAAGTGAAGCTTAATAAATTAAATTATTCTCACCCTTCAAACGCTCCATCTACAAACTCTAAGAATGATTAGAAGGATTGGCTGACTATTTCCAGTCACTGGAAATATGTAAATCCCTTCTCATAAATGAAGAATTAATGCAGTGTAGGTTACTGTGTTTAAAGTGGTACGAAAGAGATATTTGTACCTTTAGATTGCCATCCATATCTGGCTTAATCCAGTAGGAACTTTTCCACGGATTGCAGTGGGTTTGGGATCAGACCTCTAATCAGTAAAATGTGTGTGTACGCATGTCTTTTCATGTAATTTTAGAGCGGGGGGAGGCGGGGTAAGAGAGGGAGACAAGCAGACAAACAGAAACAAGATTTAAAGCACAATCAACAGTTTCAGGTTTTAGAAATAATTTACTTCTCCTGGCGGCTTATTATTTTGGGCATAAAAGTCCACAGAGGGAAAGCCCAGCAGAACATCTGCAAGGAGAAGCACTGCGAGCTTGCTTTTCCTGACATCTCGATTCTAATTCAAATCCCCAAATAACCCTCTTGTGGGCCCAATCCTGCTTCCACTGCGCTGAGACAGAACTTGCCACCGGCTTCCCAGCGAGTGGGGCCTCCTTTAAAAAAACCTAGGAATTACGATGCCTCTCACGAATCTATACGGTGCCATAAATCATTAAGCAATCTCCACCCCCCCATCCCAACGCTAGAATCTCACAGTCGCTTTAAAAATGCAAGTGCTCCACTCCGAGTATTTCTGACACCCACTTACCTCTGCCGCTTCGCCCGACAAATCTGAGATCATTAAATCTTGCCACTTGATTCTTCATGACGGCGGAGGCATTTCTGAGCTCTGCAGAATAGTTCTCATCGTTTCCAGCCATGACTGTTACTACCGTTCCGTCAGGTACGTCACCCAGGGCTACCACCTGGAGATCAGGGCAACAACCAACAGCACTGTCAGTTAAAACTCAGTGTTAGGAGGGAATCTATCACAGCAGATTCACTGTGCTGGGCCTAACACAGAGAAATGTCATTCCCCAGTAAAAAAACCAAAATAAAATAAAATAAAGTTAGGGAGGGGAAAAGATCTACTCCTTCAAGAAAATCCAAATTAACCAGCTGCTTTGGGGCAATTGTTGAGGCTAGTGCTGCTTGTTGCAGGACCCCTGTGCTATAATCGTAGTGGGGTCTGCCTATGTCAAAAACATTTCCTGTTTTGTATCCTATATCTACACCTATCTATCTATATATTATATCTATCTCTCTATCTAGATAGATATAATAGAGAGATAGAGAGATAGATATATAGCTATAACTATATAAAATATAATCAGTATAGATAATAGAATATATTCTATATCTCTGTACAAAAACACTGTTCAAATGTCAGCAGTTCTGGTGGAAATGCTGGTGACATTGGGAGATGGGTGTCCAGGGCTGTTTGGAAGAGGAAGGGGAAGGAGGAGGCCCGGATCCACCTGCGAGGCGGCGGGCCCGGGAGGGGAGCGCGGAGCTCAGCTGCAGCCCGCGGCCGCGGCCGGGGCCGGAGCCCCGCACGGGGGAGGCTGGGAGGGAATCGCAGGGATCCTGCCACGCAACATCGCGATTTCACGGGCAGCCGCGTCGCTGGTGAGCGGTGCAGGGGCGGCGGCGGCCGGACACCTGCCGCCGGGCCCGGGAGCGGTGCCGCTTGCCCCGCCGCAGCCGCTCGGCGAGAGCCGCTTTGCCGCTGCACAGCTCGCCGGTCGCGGACATAAGGGAAGTCCTAGTTTTTCCCCCTTGACTTTCTGCGCTCGGCTCGCAGGATCTCCGGGCGGGAGAGCTCCCCTGGTTTTAAAACCCCTGCACACAGAGACGTGCGAGGAAAAAGCCCGTTTCGGGGGGATGCGAGACGGGAGAACCCGCCGGGTGCAAAACGAAATGCAAGACAATCAAATCCACGGCTCTTTCGTTTGAACGGTTTGCTTCTCCGCGTCTCTCCCCGCACGTGTGCGCGGCTCGGCTCCTCTGCACGCACCAGTCCCGGGCCGGAGGCTGGAAAGCTGCTCGCGCCGGGGAGGACCCCCCTTGCCACCCCATCTGCCCGCCGGCTCCCTGCTGTAACCGGCCCCTCCTGCCCCCGGGGCTCCCGGCATGTCCCTGCCAATGACTTCCTCTCCCCCGCTTCTGTCAGGTCACAGCTCCGCCGGCGGAGACAGACACAGACACAGACACACACACCGCGGCGTGTTAAGCTTCGTGGTTTTCTGGTCAGCGGTGCAAAAACAAAAAAGGAGAGAGATCCCGGGTGTGGGTGAAGGACCGACCCGCCGCCCCTGCTGTGCTCCCCGCGGGGCGGGCAGCGCCTGCCGGGGCCGGCCTTCCCGGGGGGTCACCCCGGCCCCCTCCCCGTGCACCCCCGGGGAAGCCAGTCATCCCAAGTCTCAGGAAACGTCCACGTTCCCCAGCGCTCCTACGTGTGTGTGTGTGAGATCCCCACCTCCGCCTATCCCGCGCTTACCACCCATTTCCACTGAGCTTCAGCGTTTCCCGTGTGCGTGCGTCGGATCCCCACTGGACACCCCGGGGAAAGCGGGGCTGCAGCGGGGCTCCCCGGGGCATTTGGGGAGGGGGTCTCTCAGCCAGGTGGGCCAGAGCCGCTGCAGGGGCAGCCAAGGGCGGGTTGCTCCGGGGCTCGCGCGCGCACGTGTGTGCCCGGGGCCGGGCGGCCGTCGAGTCCCGGGCCGGGCCGGGCCGGGCCGCGCTTACCTTGAAGGCGACGGGCAGCGTCTTGTTGCAGCGCCAGTGGGACGGCAGGACGGAGCAGAGGAAGTTGGGGCTGTCGGTGCGCACCAGCTCGCCCGCGTGGTCCGCCAGCACGTCCACCACGGAGCGGCCCTCGGGCCGGGCGCGGGCCCCCGGCGCCGCCGCGCTCAGCGCCCCGCTGTTCTCGCCCATCTTGCCGCAGGGGAAGGCCGTGGAGGGCGGGGTGAAGCGCCGGCTGGTGCTCGGGTCTACGGGAATACGCATCCCCACAGCGGGCGTCAGGGCCGGGGCGCGGGGAGCTGCGGCCCGGGGGCAGCCGGAGCGGGGCCGGGGCGCAGCCGCCTGCCCTCCCGCGCGGGGCCGCCCCGCAGCCGCCTCCCGCCGCCCGCCGCCCGCGGCGCGTCCCCAGGGCCGGGCGCTGCCCCGTGCCCCGTCCCGGACCCGGACCCGGACCCGCTCCCGAGCGCCCGGCGCCGCCAGCACGGACCGGGCTCAGCCCGGCGGGGAGGGCAGGAGGCAGGGCGGGGCGGGGCCTCCGCACGAGCCACGCCCCCCCACGGCTGCCCCGGGTGGGGCGCGGGCACACGCGGGCCCGGGGCAAGGAGGGGGCGCGGCCGGGGCTTCGCCCGGGATGGCCCTCCGGCTGCTCCGCGAGCGGCCGCGCGCACGTGCAGGGGGCGTAAGAAAGCCTGGAAGTCCCCCGACTGCCCGGGAAGAAGCCACCGGGCGGGGAGCTGCGGCGCCGCCGCCCCCGGCCGCAGCATCGGGCAGGAAACGAAAGGCGAGGCGAGCCCCGTGCCGGGGCGCCGCTTGTAGCCGTGTCGGGCTAAGGACGCGGGCACACGGAGTTCAACCCTGATCCCTTCCAGACACTCAGAGTGATTTGTGGGGGTTGGTTTTTTGTTTTTTTCGGATGTCAGACCCGCCGAGTAAAGGGACGGACCCTGCTCATCGCCCGCCGGGCTCTGAGCGGAGAGACGGGGCAGGAGCCCCGGGCGAGCGGGGTCTGGCTAGTCACACACAAAGCCGCCGCAACGAAATGCAGCGCCCCCCCCGCGGAGCCCGCGTGTCCCGGCGGGAGCCGCCGCGCCGAGCACCCCGCGCCTCCGCCCCGCGGGCCCCCGTGTCCCCAGGGCAATCGCGCGTGTCCAGCCCTCGGGGGGTCGCGAGGGGCTTTCGAGGAGCGGTGTGCCTGGCCTCGGCACGGGCAGCTCCCGTTCCCTCTGCAAGATTATCACCCCCCCGGGTCCGCATCAAATCGGCTCGTCTGTCTAGAAGCCGGCTTGAACGCGCTCTAATTTGATCCTGTTTTCGAGGGATCAAATCGAATCAAACGCGCAGTCCCTGGTGCTGGGAGCGCCGCGGGGCGGGGGGGCAGGCACCCCCGTGCACTCGCACTATTTGATCATAGGCCAATTATCGCCTCTGCCGTGGGGGGGGGCTGACTTCCACCCGGCCCGGTCCCGGCTGTCCGCACCATCGTGCCACCAGCTTCCTTCCCCCTTGCCCCCCAGCCTCCCGGGCTTGCAGACGCCCCCGGGCGAGTCCGGGCACCCCCGCTCACACGCAGCGCGGCGGGAGCTGCACCGCCCCGCGCCGAGCCCGGGCTGGAGGCGGCGGTGCGCGCCCGTGCCCGTGTTTAGACTTCTCCCTAATGAAAATGAAATGACAAGGGCCCTCGAACGAAACACAACAATGGAAAACGAGCCGGGAGGAGGGGAGCGGGCGGCGGGACCCGGCCTCCCGGGGAGCAGCCCGCCACGACGGATTTGCAGCCGGATCCGCGCCGCCTCCGCAAACCTTCCCTTTTTAGGCGAAAGCCGTTTAGGGCCGCGGGGTCCTGCGCGCCCGGGGGACTGAGCCCCGTGCCGGGACCCCGCCGCCCTCCCTCTCCCGGGGGCTTTGGGCAGGGCGAAGCCCCCCACGTGCCCCGGGCGGGAGCGGGGCCCTGCGCGTGCGGGGGGAGTCCCGCAGCCGCTGCCCGGCAGGGACGGGGGTCCGGCCCGGAGCCGCGGGTGCGGGGAAGCTCCCGTCCGCGGCCGCTAGTTGGAGCCGTCGGCCCGCGGCTGCCCGGGTGAAGACAGCAGCTCGGCCCGGCCCGGGGAGGGAAGGGGAGGGCAGGGCAGGGGGCTCTGCCCGGCTGGGCCGCCCCGCGGGACTGAGAAGCAGCCCGAGCCCCGCGCAGCGCCCGGGGGGTGCTTCTGCCCGCCGGGAGCCCCCAGGCTTTGGGCATCCCCCTCCCATCTGCTTTCCCCGCCGGGACGTGTCGTTGCCCCTCCGCCACGTGCCGCTTGCCCCGCGTTAAGCCCCGGTCCCGAGGCGACAAAGCGGGCCCGGGAGCGCCGGGGTTTGGTGTCCGCCTGCAAGCCGGGGAGGCGCTGCGATGTCCTGGCCGGGACGCCCCAGCCCGGTGTTTCCCGGCCCGGAGCAGCTGGGAAAATCGCTTCCCCGCGAGCCCCCCGAGCGAGCAGGGTGCGACGGGGCGGCCGCCGGCCTGTCCCCGCGCGGAGAAGCTGAGTGCAGGCAGGTCCCGCACCTCGCCTCGCACTGCGGCCTGTTGCCCCGCTCACCCGCGGCAGGTCGAGGGGCTCCGGAGGGAGCAGACGTGGCCACGCGGGGTTTGAGAAGAGACGGGGCCGGGGCAGACACGAGCCCGTGACCTCCGCCGGGCCCCGCAGCCGGGGAACAGCGACCGATGCCCCAAGCACGGTCCTGGCGCTGCGGGCGCGGGCGAGCCGCACACCCCGACCTTCCCCGCGGGACGCCCGGGGACAAGCCCGCCAGGAAACACCCCCCGAAAGCTACCTCTGAACGAAAAAATGGGGGAAAATCGTTGCCCGCAGGTGCGCGACAAGAGCACGGGGGTTTTACAGGAGGAGGCAAGAGGGTCCGCCGCGTCCCGGGCGTGCAGGCGGCGGGCACGGGCCCGTCCCCGCCGGGACCGGCATGGAGCTGGGTCTCGGGGAAGGGGCTGCTCCCGGAGAGCGAGCCGAGGCGGGCTGCAGCACTCGCGTTTGCGGGCACCGACTGCCCGGCGCGCCGCAGGTCCCGGCCGCCGGGGAGCCCCGGGCGTCGCGGGAGCTTCTCCCCGCGGCCGAGACACCCGCTCACCCCGGCCGCCCGGTGCTCCTAAAAACCCGCATTGGAAACCGGGCACCGCCGGGGACCTGGCCGCCTTGTTTCTCTGGCCGGAGCTCCCCTGCCCAGGGTCGGAGCCAGCGGGCGAAGCTAAAACCTTGCGGACAAAACCACACTCAACCCCAGAAGCTGAACGTAAGGGAGGCATCTGGTGTGGCCGACACCTCTCTAGGCGTGGGGGATGAACTTTCCGCTCTCCCCCAGTGTTAACCCTTGTTATTTTAAAATAATTTTTAACTTTTAACACGGATCTATTCTGAACACTTAAAAAGGGATCAGAGATTTAACCCTGGGTAATTACTGGTCTCGACCAAGGGGGAAGCGGAGAATATGCAAATCCGTCCCCCTCTCGTTGCGTTGCAAAGGAGCGCAGCTCGCAGGCCCTGAAATAAGAGCCTGGGGGGGTTTCAAACGATTGCAACTGTTAGGGCTGAGCACTTGGAGAAATCTGCACCCAAATCCTTGCCCAGAGTCCATTAGACCCTGATTTTTAGCATCCTGTCTTCTTTTCTAGAAGAAAAAGCAACCAGCCATAACTAAAAGAAAAGACAGGACATTTAAAACAATCAAATAAGCCTCAAATATCGTTCTGACTCTTGAACAAGACAGCTCCTTTTTTTAAGGACCTTTTAAGGACCTGCCTTATTCAAGAGTCAAACTGATATTTGAGGCTTATTTGATTGTTTTAAATGTCCTGCCCTTTCTCAAAGAAAAGGTCCCACCCAAGTGTTGTTGAAAAGTGGTTATTCCTGAAGTATAACACCCACAGAAAGAACAGACAACAGGTACCAACCGCCCCTTCCTCCGGCCCCACCCTGACCGGAGGATGTTAAAATCTGCAGCAGAAAGGTGGCCGATTCTGTTTTCCTGTTTACAGATGCTGCAACGATGATCCCCTCGTAGGACAGAGAGAGACATCACCCCTGTTATAACCCTAAGGAGCAAAAAAGGTCCTGACTTTCACACGCCCAAGCAGAACGGGGTACGTAGGAGTTTGTGTGCCAACCGAAAGGCAAAGCAGCCCCTGGAAAGAGATTAAAGGGAATGGGCAAAGGGCAAGAAGAGAAGCATATTAAAAGCAGCCTTCAAATTGTTCATTTTGGAGCAGATGGGCCCATCTCCCACAGAAGCAGATGGGAACTGTGTTTCTGAGCTGCAGTCCACAGGCCAGGTTCTGTCCATCTTTATACGTGGGGTGTGACCGACCTCTCAAGTGAAGCTCTTTGGGGCAGAAATTCACTCTTCCTTTTGCCCATGTACAGTTCCTGGTACAACAGGACTCACGACCAGACCTGTCCGACTGTAAAAATAACATTCACAGCAGATAGTTGGAAAGACAGAAGCCAGAATGCAGGTGGTGTAGCCAAGCCCCCGAGAGAGTCAGCCCTATTATAACTGGACGCATCAAGGTGGCCTGAAGTAAGCAGTCAGCTGAGCACTTTGCAAGACCTAGGGAGTAAAAGTTTTCCCAGCGCAGGTCAGGCAGAGAAGAGGAGTGTAAAGTATTACGGGGCTCTGCAATCGTTACTGGTCAAGGAGTCTGTGCTAGACGTGTATGTCAAAGACAGTGCTTGTAAATAAGTAGGAGAAAGAGCGCTTCTTGTGGACTTTTCTTTTCCACTTGGTGACAAAGGTCAGTTGAAAATGCAATGAAAGAGTGATGGATCATCATTATCATATTTTTTGGAAGACATCAATACCTGAGATTTATGAAAATGCTAAAAAAAAAGGCACCTAAGGTTATGCTCCTAGCGCGCATGACATCATGTAGAAGTAAACTGAAAATATCACAAGTGACAAACACAGCAGGACCCACTACTTCCAAACTCACACGTTCCTCTCACTCCAAGGATCCCTGCTCTGGCTTGTTGGTCCCTACTTCCATTTTTGTAGCTGTCTGGGGGGAAGAAGATCAGTGCTGTAGCATGTGGGCTAGACTGCCCAGGATACAGGCTGCCCTGGGAAGCTGTGAAATCTTTTTCACTGGAAGTTTTCAAGAAGAGGTTGCACAAGCATAGGCCAGGGATGTTTTAGGAGCATTCCTGCGTTCGTGCAGGGGGTTGGACTAGATGGCTCTTGGGGTCCCTTCCAATCCTATGATTCCACGACTGCATCCTGGAGCTAACCCAGCTATTTCAAACCAAGCTATTCCAGCTATTTCAAACAAAGATTTTGATTTTCATCCTCGTGGAGCCACTCCTGCAATCAGAGGCAGAGGTGACTCTGGTGAATGGCCATGTGCAATTGAGGGCAGACTTCTCCACTGCTCCGCATCTCGACTCTTCATTTACACATGCGCATAGTGAGCACAGGAGGGGCGCGACCTGCTGCCACTCTGATCCAGCAGCACTTCACACCCAGGAGGCAATGCCCTGAATGATGACACAAGGTGCAAGGCAGAATGAGAATCAATGCCTTGCATTTTCCAAAAAGCTCAGTGATGCCAGGTGCCCCTGCCAAGGGAGACAGTTCATGGTTGCCTGGTGGTTCCTTTGGCAAAAGGGAGGCATAGCAGAGGCACACTCCCTCCTGCCTTCCCAGAAAACACTTCTTGTGCAAGATCCCCTTGCACTTAAGAAAGCTTAAGGGCCTGATTCTTTTTCCCCTCCCACCAGTGCAGCCCTATTTATCTGAACAGAGCTACTCCTCATTTGTACCTGTGTGAGCAGAGAGGAAAAATCAGGCCCATTTGTCTTAAAAAGTGGTGAAACGCAGGTCCCAAACCCACAGCACTAGTCCATCGCTTCGCTAGCTTCCCAAGCAATCATCCAGGGGGCTGCCTTGGAAATGACAAAAAAAGGAACACCCACTACCGCGGGCCTGGCTTAATCTCCCCTAGCCAGGCAGCCTTTATTCCTTTGCCAAGCAGTAAGCATCGACGTGTGGGGATGGGTTTTAGAGCTCTTAATAGTTAAGCCTTCCCCCTTGGTACTAAATGCATTTTTAAAAGAAGGTTAATAACAACTAAGACCTGGGATTTCCATGTGCCTCATCTGAAATACTTAATTCTTAAAAGCTACTGTTCATGTTTCAGGGAGGTCAGCAAGCCCTTTAAATCACTGCTTGCTGGGATTACTTCAGTTACAATATCCTCTGTAGTTTTTAATTCATTTGAGCTGGTATTTAGCAGCAGATCCATGTGCTTTAACATCAAGGAAGCAAATGCACGGCCTTCTAGGAAGCTTTCTATTAAAAATTCATCGCAAACTGTGTCCCAGACCTCTCAAGAGCAAAGCTCTCAGTAGAGTCATTTGGGTGTCTGGATCTATTTTACAGTTAAAGGACAGGATCTGAAAGCAGTGTGCAGGGAAGGGGCGTGTCGTTCATTCATAAATCAAACAGCAGATGCTGGGTCCAAGGGGCTATGCCACTGTGACATGCTGTAACCCCAGAGTAACTCTTAGATTTGTATTGCCCTGCAACACATGGAGCCCTGGGTCCCGGGCTAAGTGCCTGGTGCTGGGCTCTGGACAAGCACAGAATAAAAGGATGATCCCTACCCCAAAGAATTTGCAATCTAAGGAAAAGCCCAGGGGAGTTCTGCTTGCCTGGAGCAAACAATAAGAAGCCACCAACTCGATGCAACTGTGACACCTGCAGTGGAAGCGCACAAGGCTCGGGGGCTGTCATGACAAGAGCCAGTTCGAACCCTTAGCATCAGGGGAGCCACCCCCCAAAATCTTACACTACTTGAACACAAGTGCTCCAAGG
Source organism: Alligator mississippiensis (assembly GCF_030867095.1). Taxonomy (NCBI): domain Eukaryota; kingdom Metazoa; phylum Chordata; order Crocodylia; family Alligatoridae; genus Alligator; species Alligator mississippiensis. The sequence goes on along the minus strand of NC_081829.1, from coordinate 3,881,841 downwards.
AAGACTCCAGCTGGGGTTCAAGCTCCTATACGTGAAATCCCAGGCCTGTAAGGGGAATAGCAAATTTCTATTGGCTTCAGCAAGGCCAGGATTTCACCACTGGGATCTGCAGGGCCAGGAGGGCTTGTTGGTCTAATGGTTAAAGCACAGGCCTTGGACTGGGGAGAGTCCCCACATATCTTCGATTCTATTTGTAGGCTTGCTCTGTAACCTTGTCCCGGTTTCTTTCTGCTTACATCCATTTTACTTGAGCGTAACTCCATGGATTTCAATGGCGCCAATCCTGATTTACACCAATGTTAGTAAGAGAAGAACCAGGTCTCTCTCACCTCCAACCACACATGCTCACTGAAGGGACAGGGACCCTGCTTCTTTATTCACATGCGGTGGGAGCTGTCACGCGTTTATTTGGTATCCACAGAGTTACTCTGACGTGCAAAGAGAACCGAGCCCAGAACACACTTCTTTTCTCCCATCAGGCTTGTCTGCGAGCATCTTGCCGCATGCTTTTGAATAAATATTCAAGAGTACCTGAATCCAGTCAAAATGGACAGACATTTCAGGTGGGATTTCAAAAGCAGCCAAGTGACTTAGGAACACAAGTGTCACTGACTTGAGAGTTGTGCTTCTTAAATTACTCACATCCCCACCCTTAATTATTCAAGACCATAATTACCCTCTCCCCATCACAGCACAGAAATAAGGTCCCGCTCAGTCCTCACATCTCTGTGCTGTCGATAGCAGGCTGAAGCTCCTTGAAGCATGGGTCCCATCTGCCACTTCCACTCCTTTTTAAAAGATCCTAATGACTGTCAGATCCTTTTAGTTCTTAATTAATTTCAGAGTTCAATTGCAAATAGGAAACAAGGCAGCTTTTGCCCTTACGCATATGAATATTACTGTTCCATTTAATGTGGTTACGTGTGGAATGCTGTTATTCATTCCTGCCTGCAATAAAAGCCACATGTTTTTAAAACTTTGCACTTGAAAAAACTTTTAGGAAAGAAATCAAATATGTTTTGTATGCATGGCATGAGATAAAAACTGGTCATAAATATTCAAAGAACAGTTAGAGCTTTATGCTTGATTTAAACAAGTGAACAGAGTGGTAGGGCTGTTCAAGTAATGCAAGAATCAAATCCCAGCGTTCCTTTAAGAATGTGCTTATGCTCGGAAAACGAACGATGTATTCGAAGGGTATGGAGCACCTAAGGACACCTACTTCCTCTGAAAACAGTCAAGGGTTGCTAATGGGTGGGCCTGCGCCCACTGAGGCAATGGCAGCCTTTCCCTCTGGGTTTTTGAGCGGTGCATGCAGCTGTTACACAGAAGCGGGGATCTGTCACAGGTGGACACCGGTAACCTCGGGAGTGTATCAACAGCCCCTCCACATTATAATTTGGGATTGCTGGGCCAAGGTTTTCTCTGTTCAGCCCTGTAAATCCAGGGTTCCCAGCATTAAGCAAAGTCAATGGATTTGCTAGTTTACATCACGGTATGTCTGAGCATCTGCTAAATGTGAGCATTATTGCCTGCGAGTGCAGTCAAGATTGTATCGCATTCTCCCGCCATTGTGCTAGTACTGCAGGATGCTATCACAAGCGTTGATCAGCCACCGGCGTTTTTCAGCTCACACTGTTTATCTGAGCAGAGCAGGTGGGGTGACCAGTAGTAGGCCTGCATCAGTGATTCCGGCGGTACTCGCGCAGGAGGAGCCGAGCTGGTGCTGGAGCAAGCCTGGGAGCTCTTTTCCCCCAGAGCGCTCGGTGCAGCCGAGGGCAGGGCAATCTGCTGAGCCCTTCAGAAGGGGCAAGAAAGAAAAAATTCCAAAGGAAAGAAAAAAGGGGAAATGTCTGCGCGGCGGGAAGGAGAAGTGAAAGTCACATGATAATTAGAAAAGTACAGCGGAGACAAAACAAACAGCACTGCTATTTAGTATTGATAGCAGAGGGGAAGCTGGGAGCCCCAGTCGCAGGCCATGCTGCTGCTGTGCTAGGTGGTGTACAAGCACAGGGGGAAAAAAGCCGGTCCATTCCCTTGGCCCCACGTGCAGCAGTGACAGCAGAAGGGCAACATCTGGGACTACCCTTGAAACACTGGGGAAAACCTATGAACACAAGACTGGAAGGGACAGCCTCGCTAGGATGGGCAGGTCACATATTCCCTTTCCTGAACTGATCTCGTTCAATCCTAGAAAGAGTCCAGGTGCCTCCCCTGGTTCTCCTATTAAGAAGCATCTCCATAACCTAATTTCCTGCCTAAATGTAATTTATGGACAGTTTATTCCCATTTGTTCTCAGGCTAATAATGTCTTTTAGCTTCAACAGTTCTCTCTCCTCCCTAGGGTTTATCTCCGCGCCATGTATTTTAAAGAGTGATATCCCCTTAGCCGTCATTTGGCTAGCCTGAACAACCAAGCTTTTCTCCCCTCTTCCCACAAAGCCAGCCCTCCATTCCCCTGCTCATCCTAGCAGCCCTTTTCTGAGCCTCTTCTAGTTTGAATTCCTCTTTCTCAAGCACGTCTTTAGAAAGGACATCTAAAGCCATTGCTTGTACAAGATGGAGCTGAGACATTCATGGAGGTGCCTCAGCCTGTGGTTGTTCTCCACCAGTTCTCCCTTTGGTACCACTGCAGTCTGCAGCCGCAGCACAGAAGCTAGCCAGGCAGGATGGAGCTGCATCATTACCTAACTGGAGAGATCCAAGGAGCATCCATCTACGTATTGCTTCCTGGCTGTTGTTGGTCTTTAGTTGGCCGTGCTCTCCCCTATAATACTGTACTGAGCCAGTCAGCCAGGAAGATGTCAAGGGCGGGCGGGCAGGCGGGCGGGTGGGGGGCACAGAGAGCGATGTCACTCAGCTGTAATAACAATGTGTACTGCCAGCACTGGTCAGGCTAACACAAAGCTGCCAAAGCACTATCAGATCAGGAGATGGAAGCCCAGAAAGCTTCAGTGGTTTACCCCAGACTGCACAACAAATGAACAGCAGCCTCCATGCCTCTGATTTCCAATCCCTCACTCTAACCCCTAGACAATCCTGCTGAGATATGAATAAGATGTAATGAGATACGCAAACCAAGCTCCTATCATTGTGTGGTCATTAAACCCTCTGAGGCCCTGGAGGAGTCATTGTCAACCAGGGTGCCGTGGACCCTTGAAGGATGCTGAGGGGTGTGAGGAGATAAGTATCTAAGCACAGCCTCAGGATGCCCTACCTGGCCAATCCCCCACCCCCACTGCTTGGCTTTTCTGCAAGAACGTAAGCAGTGTAATATAGATAAATTCATTTTTTTAATTGAGTAATAATAAATGTTATAGAGGGAGGCCTCAAGTTGAATGAGGGGTACCTTGAGCTTAGTGAGGTTCAAAACCATCGTCATGGTGCCCTGTGACCAGTGGGGTCCCCCAAGGCTCTGTCCTTGGACCCGTATTGTTCAACATCTTCATCAATGATGTGGACATTGGAGTCAGAAGCAGACTGGCCAAGTTCGCCGATGATACCAAACTTTGGGGTAAAGCATCCACACCTGAGGACAGGAGGGCGATCCAGGCTGACCTGGACAGGCTCAGGAAATGGGTGGACGAGAACCTGATGGTGTTCAACACTGAAAAATGCAAGGTTCTCCACCTTGGGAGGAAATCCTGCAGCATCCCTATAGGCTCAGCAGTGCTACGCTGGCTAGCACTACAGAAGAAAGAGACTTGGGGGTCATCATTGACCACAAGATGAACATAAGCCTGCAGTGCGATGCTGCGGCTAGTAAAGCAACCAAAACGCTGGCTTGCATCCATAGATGCTTCTCAAGCAAATCCTGGGACATCATTCTCCCCTTGTACTCGGCCTTGGTGAGGCCGCAGCTGGAGTACTGCGTCCAGTTTTGGGCTCCACAATTCAAAAAGGATGTGGAGAAGCTTGAGAGAGTCCAGAGAAGAGCCACACGCATGATCAGGGGTCAGGGAAGCAGACCCTACGATGACAGGCTGAGAGCCCAGGGGCTCTTTAGCCTGGAAAAGGGCAGGCTCAGGGGTGATCTGGTGGCCACCTACAAGTTTATCAGGGGTGACCACCAGTACCTGGGGGAACGTTTGTTCACCAGAGCACCCCAAGGGATGATGAAGTCGAATGGTTATAAACTACTGCAAGACCGTTTCAGGCTGGACATAACAAGGAATTTCGTTACTGTCCGAGCCCCCAAGGTCTGGAACAGCCTGCCATCGGAGGTGGTTCAAGCGCCTTCATTGAACACCTTCAAGAAAAAATTGGATGCTTATCTTGACTTCCTGCCTTCGGGCAGCGCTGGACTCGATCTTCCAAGGTCTCTTCCAGCCCTAATGTCTATGAAATCTATGAAAACCAAAAAGCCTGTGAACCACTGGTCTGGCCAAATTTCAACTCTATAATTTCATTCAGCTTCCCTATTTCCACCCCACCCCACCCCATCCCCTGCCGACAGTTTCCATAGGATATGGCGTTCTTCACCACAGGCTCATAGCTGCTGTGCAATATGGCTGCATGTACTGAAGAGTTGCAATATTTTATCCCAGAAATGCAATAGCACTTGGCATGATCCCAATGGGCAGCATGAAGTGTGTAAAGTCTTTTGGGATAAAAAGTAATTAACACCGGATCATCAATACATTCCTACACGTACATTATCATGCATAGTGTTATATCACAGAGCTGCAGGACACAATGTGGAAGGACCAAGGAAAGGAAGACTACCAAAAAAGTCTTGCCTATGTGTATCCATCAGTGACTCAATCTCATCAAGGTCACACAACAAGGCTGAGGTGCATCATAAAACATCAGCCTTCTCCCTACAAATGTATGGACATAACATTCCTGATGGCCAGTACACTCTGAGGAAGTTACTTGTGTGTGAAGAAAAAGCAAATACCAGAGCAATCTTCTACAACATTAGCAAAACTATGGCCAAGATTTTTAGGCATGTGCAATGATTTTCAGTAAACACTAGCTCTCTGAAAACTGGACCCCCTTGAATTGTTGCAAGTAGGATACCCAAAACCAAAATCACTGATTATCTCTGAAATTTCTAGCCAGAGCATGTGGTAACCTGTTCTAGGCACTGGTATCAAACAGGAAGCACAAATAACTCACAATGTTACAGTTTAACTTAGAATCGCATACAGGCTTTGTGGGCTCTGCATTGTGGTCTCCATACAGCACATCGCAATAACACCAGGATATGTGAGAGTCAAAAGTATTTGAGTGGGCTTCCAAAACAACCTTCTTCAGGGTTCAACCAAAACCATGCAAGTCCCAATATGTTATCAGAGTGAAAAATGTTGAAATAAAATCTGTAACTTGCTCTGGTAGCATAATCTAAAAGTCTCTGATAATTTATGTTAACAGAAAAATCAGCACCCAGCCTCTACGGTCAAGACTGTCTACCCGGGCAAATCACCTACCACGACAGTTTTGTAATCTCAGCTCTTGTACGAGGATATACCTGGAAAGTACACCTCAGCACAAGGCTATGACTGTTTTAGATGCTGCCAGTCAGAATTCCTGATAAAGGGTTAATGGAGAGAGGACAGGTGGGACGCCATGGAAAACATAACTGCACCGAAAATGGGGTAGCAGAGGTACGAATTTCAACATCTGTGCCCTTTCTGCTACTCTTAAACAAAACCATGCTCAGAAATATCTAGCACTTCCTTTGTGGGTGCTAAAATTAAAGCTGGACTGAACTTAGCCATTTTAATTCACAGGGAATCCATGAAAAATGTCTCTGTAGGAAAGCATAATTTGATCCTCTGGCTAGGGCACAATACCGGGAGTCAGAGAACAGGTTTACCCCCAACTCAGCCACGTGCATGCTGTGGGACTTTTGGCAGATCAGGGTAAACTCTTTTTGCCTCTATTTCCCTTTCAAATGAGGACTGATCATTTTGACTCTCTCATAAAGGATATTCCATTCCTAGATCTCAAATGTTAATAATAAATAATATTTCTACTTAAGCTTTCATTTGCCTCCCTTGAGTTCTGCATTATGTGTTATGTTTAGCCAAAACGGTGGAGCTTATTGATGAAAATATTATGAATTTATATCACCCTCTTTACCCTGGCTCCAGTTTATGCCAATCTTCCCAGGAAAACAGGCTTCTTTTTAACCATGAATCTGAATTGTTCTATCCCCTCTTGGCAAACAACCGTGATCCCTAGGAATATGCTCAAAATACTGCAGTATTTTCCTGACTAGTAAGAGCAATCGTGTTCACAGCAGGTGCGTCTACACAAGATGTTTTACTGTGCAGCAGACTAATCTGTGCATGGCACGTGCATGGCAATGAGGGCACAGTAGACTAATTTACTGTGCGGCCAGATAGTCCTGTCAGATACAAGTGATATCCAGCAGCGCAGTAAATTACTGCACATAAAACACACGTGTAAGTGGTGACGTCAGGATTAGTTTACTTCAGCTCACATTGAGCCAGAGTACATTCAGTCATATAATTGCATGTGTAGATGCACCCAGCACATCCACTCTGGATTCTTCTGAGTGGCTGGAGGGGTAGGTCTTAAAATTACCTCTCCGATCAGGTCCCAGGGCAGTTGCCAAACACATTTGCTTGACTGTGCCTAGGCCTTTTACATCTGTATCAGCACAATCCTCCCCATATTAAAATCTTCCCCACCCCCAATGATTCACTTAAAAATCTGATCACTCTATATTTATCACTTCCTGCTCCAGTCCCCTTTCTTCTTGCCTTGGACCCCCTGACTTCTCCTGACTTGTCTGCCGAGGGTGGTTTCCATTAGTATGTTTTTATTGTTTGTGAATGTTTGTACTGTTGTTGTGCAGAGCCCCCAGCGCCTTCCTGGGGCTGGGGTGGAGGCAGGGAGCAGAAGGGGGTGCTTTATAAATAAAACGATTTTATTATTGGTATATGTGGTTTGTCAGATCGCCCAGCTCATGAGCACTAATCTGTGGGAGGTTTTTCAGCAGTTAAATTCAGAGAAAGTTTGCAATGTGATGTGATTTCAGGCTGGATAGTATTTTATCCCCCTGCAGAGAATGGGTAGCTAGAGAACTTGAAAAACGACTACAGTTTTTATGTTGAGAAGGGACAAGTCTGTGCGACAATTCATCCTGGAAAGCAGGAAGAGAAAGAACGAAGCAAACCTGGTATTAGAATGAACCAAGCTACAGGACCCAAGATTAGCCATTTTGAGCTGCATCTTATTCTTCATTATAAGCGTTGTGATAGTACCTTGGGTCTTCTGTTGCAGAGCAGTGACAGGTGTTTTACAGAGAGAATCCCTCCCCTGAGGAGTTCACTTTCAGACTCGGAGCTAGAGCTGCATTGGATTTATACCTGAGAGCTGAATGTGGCTCTGCACTTCAGAACCGTGATGTAGAACTGGATGCCTTGAGCAATTGCTAGATATACATGTCCTTAAATAAGGGTGTGTTCAGACATTTAGAAGTGTTCTGAATATGTGATACTCCTGTCTTGTTTCACTGGTTGAATGCAATGGTGCTCAGATCAATCAAGAGCTTGCAGTGAATAAAATACCTGATACATTTTGCCTCGTTGGCTGCTAACGGAGCTTCCATAAGCAGATCTCGGTTTCTTCACATTTATCGGTCACTTCAAAAGAAAGTGCTGGAATCGGATTCTTTTGCTGGATTTCTTTTTAACCACGTGAAGCCACATGGAGTCAGAAGAAGCACATAGATGTGCTGGGGACTGCCTTCTACCGCTGGAAACCAGAACAGATACGCATACACAAGCCCTTAGATCAGGCCACTTTCAGAGAGAGAAGCTGGAAGAGACACTGGGGGGGCAAGAGATGAGGTAAAACAGGTGAGGAATGAACAGGATGTGCTGACTGACCTGATGAAGGAGTGAATGAACGAAGGAAGAAATAATGGGAAAGAAAAGAAAGAGTGAGCTCAACACAGGCTGGGAGAATGCTGCTGTTCTGAACAGACTAAGAATTCATGGCAAGGGGTAGCATGATGTGAAGCAGACAGGTCTATTCGGTCTTTCTTTTCTTTAACCTGCTTGCATTCAGCTTCTAATGTTCTTACACCTACATGCATGCACACACTACACAGGTGGGACCAAGCATGGGGTTTTATTCACAGCTGGGGGCATGAGATCAATACCTACTTGGAGTGAAAGGTATGGCAGCAGAGGCAGAGCAAAGCCCCTGAGAAGCACAGCATGGGTTTCTCAACCACTGTACCTTTTTGACACATGGAATGAGTCACCTGGTGACCTGACCTGGAGCTCACTGAAATCAAAAGAAACATTTCCAGTGGCTTTAACTAGCTTTGGGGCAAGTCTTTGGTCCAGAGAGGAAGAGGAAAGAGCTGGGATGGTCATACAATGGTCTTGCCCATTATCCACGTGGCAGCTTTCCACCAGCACCACTGAAGTCAGCCCCACTGCTTTGCCTGCCCCAGTGTTAGGGGCAGGAAGACCTTATCTCTTATACCGCCCACGAGTAATCTGTCCTGGATTGCAATAGCACCTTCTAACAGGGGGAGCATGTCCCCTGCTTTGGGCGTAAGCTTTTCACTGGAGGAGTCTGCCCACATATAACATCGTGCAAGTGGCCAGAGGTTTTAGTTACACTTGAAATGTGGGTGCCCCTTTGGACAACAGCCTCTGTTAAAGGCAGAGGTGTGCTGGATCAGGGATGCTCTGGCCCTTTTGAAGGGGTCCAGTCTCCTTGTGACAGTGTTTACACTGGGTCAGAATTCAGCGCCTTCTCAGGTCCTTTACCAATCCCACTGCACCAGCGGCGACTCAACTAGACAGCAAAGCCCTGGTGAATATACTGCGGAGGACTGCTCTGCTGTGGAGAGGAACAGGCATAGGCTGAACAGGTCATTCTCACTCACTAATTTTGATGCACCAACTCTGGCAGCCTTACTCATGCTAAATAGGAAATGCCTTACTCCGCACTGAAATCCACAGGGGGCTAATTTCAGAGCAGACTGGGCCTAGCCAGTGTGAGTAAGATGGCATAATCTGCCCCTCTCCGTCCCAGATAAGTGTCACATTGCTCCGGGAAGCAATCAGGAGCATGCATCTGGTTACAAGTCGCAGCACATGAGTGGATTGTACACGGACCAAGACTCAAGACTTCTTCAAAGGCCTCAACAACTGTTCCACAGCAATCACACAAGTTACAAATTAAGCCATGAAATTGCCAGTGAACACAGCTCATTAACTCTACCTAAAAGCACAAGGCAGAAAAAGCCAAATAAAGTTATTAGTGCCGTCTGGGAAACCCTTTTTCCAGTGCCATAGACTCCTAACCACAGTCGATTCCATCCCAGTCATTTCAGTTACTGCAACTCATTGGTCCTTTGTCACATTTGAAAATAATTCTCCCTTTTCTGCTAAAGCTATGCAGCTCAGGGATCATTTATAATATCCTTTCATACTCAGAATTCAAGTCCAAATAGCTGATTTCTGCTACCACGGAGCAATGTAGCAGCTTGAGAGCTTGTTTTATAGGAAATGTAACTTCAAAATGACTAGAGCATGCACGTTTAACTAGCAGCTTCTTACCAAATGCCTTTAACTGATGCAGGCAGTAAATACTTCAAAGAAGTGTGCAAAAACAAGGTGCATCTTTGATTTGAAACAGTACAGACTGCATTTCTGAAGGCTCTCAGCCTCTTGCTTGTATTCTTACCTGTTCTTTTGCAGGCAAAGACTTAAGTGTAATATATACAAAATGGGGAACAGGGAGGCGAGGGGACCTGGACAGCTCAGGGGACTGGAAATGGGGTATGAATTCTCCCCATTAAGGGCCTGCTCAAATCCAGGCCTAGTCAATAATGACCAAAAGTTGTTACTGCTACCCCTCAAGCTACAGGAGCAACTCCACCAACCAGTAGCAGGCTCTGGGAGATGCCATACCTAGCCAGTATGTTCCACAAGCAGGTTTTGACATGTTTATTTTCAGGCTACCTTTTCGGTGGTGTTGGTAGGAACAGCAGAAACCCCTTTGCGAGAACGTCCCCCAGAGCTCAAGCAGTTTTTGTTTCAAATGAAAATGCAGCACGTGCTGCTCTTCAGAACACACCACAGTGGTTGTGGTGGCTGCTGCTGCTAAGGAGCTCTTCCCCAGTGTCTAATTCAGCTATCCCTCCTCCCCTTTTCAGCCATGTTGAGGAAAGCATCTTTTCCAGCAGGGTTTTCTGCAAATGGGATCCTTTTCTTTTCTAGTTGCTCCTGCCAGAATTCCTCAAAGGGCCAGACTCTAATATGCAAGCTCTGGCCGAGCACCACCTTGCTCCTTGGCTCATCCTAGGCTATCTGCTTCTCCCACTGTGTTTGCTTGTGAATGAATTGTCTCTGGAGCTAGGGCGCTGACAGACGTGCAAGCCTCCACTCTAACTCATGGCACTTTGCATAAAGCACCATGATGTACAGCGCCCCTGACTGAACACATGTTCACCTGGTGGGTTGGGGGATGTGGGAGGGAATCGAGCCTGGCTGCAGGAGCCCAAGGAGCCTGCCTGCAGTGGAGTAGCTGCCCCTCTCCACCAGTCCTACCCCCCCTTCCCAAGTCCAGTGCTGTCTCCCCTCAGGTTAATGCGTGGCGTGATCGGGGCTGTCTGCAGGAAGGGAGGGGGAGAGGGAATAGGGGAGGGGGAGCGAGCTGCGGGCTGGGGTTTGCCAAGTCTGAGCTGGACAATGTCACCTGACTGGGACTCTGACAACCTGAGTTTTCTTTCTGGCTCTATCACTGGCATGCTGGGTGATCCCGTGGAAATCATTTCCTACCTGTTTCTCTCTTTTCTCATCTCCCCTGCTTAGACTGTAAGAGCTCCTGGCAGGGCATGTCGCCCTCTCATGGGGTGTAGATGAGGCCTTCATCTCAGCAGGGCCCCCCGAGCCTTACTCTACTACGCAGAAGTAGCGATAAAGTCACTGTTACAAGGCTATGTGGAATGACCTTCAGTCCTTAAAAAGAGTTCAGCAAATACTTCACAGGGACTTCATTTTGAAAGAAGCAGCCTTTCTCCTTGAAGACTGCCCTCCAGCCACTCGCGATCTTGTTCAGATTGATTTCTTATAGATTCATAGACTCATAGATGTTAGGGTCGGAAGGGATCTCAATAGATCATCAAGTCCAACCCCTGCATAGGCAAGAAAGAGTGGTGGGTTTAGATGACCCCAAGTGCTGGGTTTAGATGACTGATTTTCTTTGAAATCAGTCAATGGTTTAATTCCTACAAATAATTCTTGACCTTTAGATAGTTAATTGGTATTCAAAATTCAAGCCATGTCGGTTCATTCTGACTTGTCCCAGTTCACATGACGTTGCTCCTGAGCCCTGACTGGATGAATTTGCCTCTTATCAGCAGCTTTGATCACATTTACAAGTAAAAAAATTGCTATTTTGAAAATGTTCATGAGACTTCTTGTTTTGAGAACCAGCTAATGGTCTGAGAGGGACTCGGGTCAGACAGTTTCATTCAAAGTGCCGAAACTATGTGATCGTTTCACTGGTGACCTCCTTTTGCTTTAGTTCCTTATAAAAGTTTGTGTCTGTCTGCTTTGGCCAGCTGTCTGAGACACCGGCTCAAACTCAGACCGCTGGCCTCCGTCTCAGCCTAGGCGGAGGGAGAGGAAAATGATGCAGTTCAGACGCAGCTTAGGGCTGGAGCAAATAAAAATGGAGAACTTGTCCAGACAACATGGTAGTGGCTTTTGGTCTAACGTGAGCACTTTGCCTCTGTGGTAAGAGTTGGGATCTTATCTGTAAAATGCAGTCAGCCTCAGTTGTTTCCTTGGTTTTCAAATAGTTTTATATCTGTCTGAAGTTACTGCCCGTACCTCAGAAACTGGAAGCGAGATTGTGGTTTTGGAGGATATTTTAACATTTTCTACTAAAATGGAGGGACCTCCTGGGCAGGAAGCACTGGATTATGGGGAAGGCATTGGACAGGGACTCAGGAGGGTTGGGTTCAATTCACACCTCTACCAAAAGGACTCTGGGCAAGTTGCTTAAATAAGTGCCTCAATTCCTGGTCTGTAGAGCCCCAATAGTAACCCTTCTCTAGCCTACCGACTGCTGCAAGCCCTCTGAAAGAAGAGCTGTCTTGAGGAGTGAGCCCCTCTTACCAGAGCAAGTTCAGTGATTCCCCCTTGAGTTTTTTCCTATACCGCTGCATGAGTGTTTTTACAGGGCTGGATCTAAGCTGGAGCCTCCAGGCACTGAGTTAATATAACCAGACACGTACAAGACACACCAGACCCATGTTCCGGATACATATACTACTGTTTATGTCAGTAGGGCTCAGTTGCCCTTACAGCCTTGGACGCTGGCCACTGCTGCTGCTGGGAATTTGGCTGGGAGGCACCGGGGCTCCTAATGGTCCTTAGTAACGTCTCAAGCGTCTGTCTGGTAGGTCTACCTCACGCACACAGGACCAGACTTACTGAAAGGAAAGAAAGGAATTTTTCCTCAGGTCTGAATGGCAGGGACCTTGGGATTTTTGCTTCCTCTGTAGTATGGATTGTGGTCTACTTCTTAGGATCACCTACCAGATGAGCATCTTGAGATCATCCACCTGATTTACAGTGGCCGAGGTGCTGGCAGTGCCTATATCTACCCTGTTCTTAATCTGGGACCCGCTGGAGGTCCTTCTCCTGGGATGCCTTGTAGTTGCAGGGTGTGAAAGGGGTCAGAGATGTTCTCCTGGACAGACCCTTCTGGGCAAGTCTTTGCCAGTGAATGCAGGAGACTGGATCCAATGGTCTGGGAGATCTCCTCCAGCCTTCTGTTTTCACAGGACTGAGGCCTTTAATTGCAGCGTACAGAAATTGCTTGTTTCCTCACTGATACACAGCCACCTCATTTGAACCGCAGCAGCTTCAGGACATTTTAGGACAGGAAGTGGAAAGTTTTAGGTTTTACTGAAACCACTGGGGAGTTTGGCGAAAGACAGAATGCAATTCTCCGTCAGAATTTGGCCAGGGTGCTTTGCTAACATCCCTACCCTTACGACAAGTGACACTGGTGTCTAACCTCCAGACACGGGAGGCAGAATCCTTAGAGGAACTGCTCTGCAATTAAGCAGTATTTCCTGCTGTCCTTCGGACTGCAGAGCGGGTGCTGGCTGTCTAGGTGGTTGTCTGGGGGTGACTGCCTGGCAGCGGTCCTCCTGCAGGGAAGCAGGCTGCAGCGCTCCACACATCACTGCTATGGGCAGCCCGGCATTTTGTCGAATCAATCCCTATTCAAGACATATCAAACTCACCGCTCCAGGGGTGGAGTGGGGGGCTAGGATGCTACGGTTTACATGTTCCTGACATAAAAGGCTAAAGATTAGTCTGAGCTGAAACCCCAGATCCAAACACCTCCGAATGTGTGAGCATTTAAAATCCAAGCAGGCTTCGAATTTTAATCTTGTACAGTCTCCTGCCAAGTCCCATCTGCATCCTCCACATCTGAAAACCACTGCTGGGGGGTGGCAATTAAGACTGAAAGCTCAAGCCCATCTCCTTTCACGCCAGCTGGAGGCTAACAGACAAGTTTTGGTAAAAGAGAGAGGCAAACCTAGCCTTGGTCTACCCTAGGGAATTACCAGACGCTGACACAGCTGGCCTGGCGCAAAGCCCTGGGGTAGCAGACAGAGGAAGCTACCAGAAGCACTGCGATCAGAACAGGGATGAGCTGCACCACTGCACATTGCAGGTTTTCTGGTCTCCCTTACAGGTTTGCACAGGTCCAGTTACCTTCACGGGTGGGCATTTCTAACTGAAACAGGACCAAATCCCTAGTAGAGAACAGATCCCTTGTCAGATCAGCACACCCCCCCTGAGCTGCTGGAGGGAAAATAAATTCTTGCACTAACCTAAATGGAGAATAAAGCCTTCTTCCAAACTGAGCTAAGAGCTTTGCTCACAATGAAAGCTTTTGCATTTTTCAGTCGACGACTAGATTGCTTCAGTGCATACACATGAGAAAGTTTGTGGTCTCTCCATAAAATCCTAATCCCCCTTCTAATACATTTGAACAGCATTTATGCATTATAATAATACCCTATAATGTTCTCTCAGAATGAACAAAGATGACTTCTGGCGTCACTAGAGAAATGAGTCTTTGGAAAGGATGTTAAAAGGAATAAAACTGGGAAGTTTACTCCAGCTTGCAAGTTTGGGGTTGAAAAAGTTGCCACATTTGAGTCTGATCTGGCAAGTTTTACTCTCACAAATCATCCCATTAATTTACATCATGCAGGTAAGGACCAATTCTGGAAGGGTTGTACGGCCATTGCTCTCAAATGGGAGCATCACTCATGCCGGTCCCAAGGGGTTTGTCGACGCTGCAAGCGAAGGTGTGATCGCTGCACTGGGCAGTGCACGTGTGTTAGCTTTACTCTGGCCAGCATGGGTGACAGGAGTGAAGACGTGGTGACAGGAGCTCACAAGCTGAGTTCTGGGATCCTTGAGGACCAACTGTGGTTGCTAGTCTGGGCTGAAAACTTCAGCTTCAATGGAAGCAGGAGCATTGTTGTTTCTCTGCACACTGGCAGCTTTGCTGAGCTTTATGGTAAAATGAAGGGCTCGCACACCCGGCGGGATTTTCCAAACCTACCCAATGCTAATAAAAAAGGTGTTTAATTACAGGCTTCAATGTAATTGGGTACAAAAGAAGCCAGTAAAATGCAGCATTGTACAAAGGAGTTGCAAAATAAGGGCTTAAATTTGGAACAGCACATCTGATTTATTCGTTGCGCTTTTTGGCCAGCGCTATTTCTACCTTGTAATAATGAGGGAAAACAGCACTGGCATTCCAGGAACCCCTGCTAAATCATTTGTTTTTGACTCTGCCACTGAAATCACAGCACCAGGGTCTGTCCTCAAATTGTCCACAGGCATGGATCAAGCATTGGTGGCTCAATGGTAGCATTCCTGCCTCCCATACAGGAGACCTGCGTTCAATTCCCAGCCAATGCAGGTGCTTGAGATGAATGCTTTCATCCTCCTTTAAGCAATAGGTTGGAGTAGATTAACCTCCTTAGTCCCTTCTAATCTTAACTTTCCGTGAGATGCTTTGAGTTGAAGAAAACAGCTTTGTGCCAGACATTTGGAGGGTGGAACAAAGGCTGCAGCCCTTCAAGGGAGCATGAAGTTTCATCTTACAATGAGTGCTTTAACATGCAGGACTGATCTGGATGTGGAGGGCTCTCAAAATCGCAGGAGCAGGCTGCTGTGAACTCAGACATGAGAATGCTGCTGATGATAAGACTAGGAGGAGCTCCCTAAACACTTCAAGCTATTGCAAGGAGGAAAGCTACACCTCCAGTTACAGGAACCGACCCAAAGCAAACGCTTGTTTTACTGCCCTCACCGGGGTGTTCCTTGCAACTTGTACAGGATTCAATGATTGACACGTGTGTGTGTGTGCATTAGTGGGGTCACACTGGTACATGTGGAAGTGGTCCAAGCACAGAGTTGGGACTGAGACTTTCTATACCTTGTTCCTGGTTCTCTTCACCACCTTTAGTGTACCTTAACCTCTTAGTAAGGAAGCTGTAAGGCATACGATTAACTTCTGCTAGAAAAGATTGATGCTTATTTCTTGGTCCTAATCACATGGCTTGCAACAAGGGCAGGCACCCATGTTTATGGAATGGTGATACCAGGGACTGGACACCGTGGTCCCAGAGGTCACTTCTAGACCTATGCTCCTACATAATTTGTTTCTCGGTTCAAAACTGTTCAACATAAATCAAACAGGTCATTCAGGTCCCTGTCGCAGACTCCGTCTCCTATGCATGCAGGACACTACCACCTACTTGAAGGTAATACTGTTACCCAAGGCCCAGCTAGCCCCAAGCCCATCATTTGTGATTGGGTCTGCATATGCAGGAAGTGAGCCTAACTCTTGCAAACGCTGTTACCCTGTGACAGACGTAATGGTTGAAGGAAGATAATTTTTCCCTTTGTGGCCAACTCCTTTCAGGAGGAAGGCTCTTCCTTCTTCTCCCCTCCTTCCCTCCTGGTTGTTTCTAAACTCATTTAATACAGTCCTCAGGCTCCAGAGATGTTCACTTCTCCCAGCTGGAGTGGAAGACCTGTGTTTTTTGTTTCAATATGGCTACAGCGTGGAAAATGCCCCAGACTGCAGACACCTTGACAATCCTATTCCTTCCAAAATCATTTTGCTATAGACCAGGAGAGAATTAAAAAGGACAGAGGGTAATGTTTGTGTCTATTTTGATGTAAGCCCTTTGGGCCCGTTAATCCAACATCTCTTATAGTTCATTCAAACTCTACAATCTCTCTTATTTTTCCTTCTTTTTATGCTAAACTTAAAATCTATAACATGGAGCCATCTGGAAAAAGCAGAGTTGATGAGACCTACCCTAAAGTGACTGCCATGCTCCAAACAGAAACTTCACATGCTAAGGCTGGTATTTTCACAGGTAGCCCTTTATTCTTAGAAGCCCTACCTGAACCCTCCAGCTTTGATTTCAAGAGGTGCTATACAAACCCTGGAATAGCAGGTCCTCAGCATCTTTGGTAATTTAGTCCCAGGATGTCTCCAGAGAGGCAGCCAAAAATGTGAGGTGTTGTAAATTAAATAGATTATTTTGAAAACCTGGCCTTATGTCAGCCATCGTCACTGGCCCCTGGACAATGATGGCTATCATTCAACTTGAGGACAGTAACATTGCACAGTACTTTTCCTCTCAGCCTGGAGAAGCATGAATAAATAGTAAGTAACATTTCTGTAGCCATCAGCAATGGTGGAGGTTTGGGAACTACAGAAATGAGTAGAAAATGGAGGGGGAGAAGGATGAGCAGAGTCAGAGGAGTTATTGCTGCAAGGTTGCACAGTTGAACAATTTAGCCTGATACAGGCTTAAAAGTCTAAGGCTGAATTATCAAAAGAAGCCACAAATTTTGGGTGGATCAATGTTTGTAGCCTCTGTGGGACAGGAAGAGCAACTGATGGAGAGGAAGATCAGACAGAGCAGCAAAGCCTGGGGGCTTACTGCAAGGTAGCACTATTGTGACACATCCCCTTCCTTTCCCACAGAAGGCTGCAGACACCGCTCTACAGGAAGACACAGATAGTGCAAAATAAGAACAATGCAGCAATCTCACCCTTAGCTCAATCACTTCTTAGATCAGTTTTGTGCTGTTAGTCGACTGTGACCACTATTCAGCACCCAGCAACCTCCTTTTCCTCTCCATTCTTGGTGTGTTCAAGTACGATAGCTTCCCTACATGAGCATCTGCCTGACTCAGGCACTCTGCTCTTTAACTGAGTACAGCCAGGCTAAGTTTCAAAGTTTGAAGACATCCCTAGTATATCCACCTGATCTCCAGGCTCTCTTCCTGCATTCAAAGGCTCAAAAAGCTTTCTCACACCTCCAAGATCTCAGGACTTCTGGCCAGTTTGCAACCATGCAACTGAGATTAGCTAGAATACAGGAGGACGAGAGACATGGGCTTGGTCCAAACAGCAGAAATCTATGGGATGTGGCCAAGTAAAATGTGAAGGCTTTGGAAATTCCTGTTACCCACTATGCTTGAGGAGATGATTTGTGCAAGTAACTGAATCTGAGCTGTTTGCAAATATGCTAATCAGCTATACAGTCAACTAGAGAGTCAAGCAATGCTGGTTAGTTTTGAGTTGTCCAGTCTGGGATAATAATAATCATGCACAGCTTGTATACAGCTACAGTACACCTCAAAGCACTTTCCAAAGGAGGTCAACATCACTCTTCCCATTTCACAGATGCAGAAACCAAGGCACAAAGAGATAAAGTGACTTGCCCAGGGTCATCCAGCAGGCCAGTGGCAGGGCCACCATTCTCCTGAGTCCCAATTCAAGGGCTCTGGGGAGTGTCTGTCTTGAGTAGGCCTAGTTCCCTGTATTCCCACAGGCCATCTAGAAGTGCAAACCACAATTACTAGTCAAACTGGATTACGGAGTTAGACTCGTATTCTTATCTGAAGACCCTAAACACCCGCGGCTAGAGAATCTAACATCTTACATGGAGTTTTCAAAGTCAGAATCCTAATCTTGCGGCATAAATTGGATTCAATACTGCACAGGCACTTGTACTTTAATTTACTACCGTGGGTCATACCACCTACCAGACCACAGTCCAAATCCTATTATTATCCATATGCTGCCTTTGATACGTATCACACATTGAACAGATATTGGAAGACACAGTGCCTGCCTACCTTTATGACTTTACAACACACGAGTGTAATACACCCTACAAACCTTTACATATATGCTTAAAACTAAGCATGTCCATGTTTCCTAGACTGAATCCTAAGTGTCCACTGCTGTTCCCCTTAGAGTCAGGGGAAAGTATTTTTCATAAGGAGCTCTATTAGGTCCTAAATTAAAGTGACACCTCAACAAATAACAGTGATAGGTCTTAATAAGCATTAAGGGAAAGGAGGAAAGGTAACAAAAATAATAGCAAGGGCACTGACCATTGCACTTCACTACACCTGGAGTGGATTATCTCTCTGGATTGGAGTTACTGGATTGTAACTGTACACAGAGAGCGTTCCTTCTTGCTTCGTACAGCGATGCACTCCTTACGCTTCAGCAGCAAAAAGGAATTCAGATTGAAATGAAGCGAATTCATTGTGAAGCTCTAATATTTCTAAAGCTCATGAGCCAGAAAGCCTCAGAACCTACTATCATGGCTTAGTGTAACCAAGTCATCTCACAGAAAGCAAGCCACATGGTAACTGCCAGAAACCAACCATTCAGAGTCTGTACTACCTTTGTGGCTTCATACTCTGCTAGTCACAAACCAAAGCACCTGCAAGTAGTTCCCTGGCAACGGGAGAGGGTAACAAGCCTTCTACTAAAGATGCTGAAGATACTGTACCAGAGCTCTTCTAAAAGACACGCTCTAGATCAACCACATCAGAGTGGAGCAAGATGCAGTGTTTGGGTGAAGTCTCTGATCTGTGCTACTCAGGAGGTCAGACGAGATCACTGATTCTCAGCTTTTTCAGGTTCAAGGGCCCCTCATTAGACTCAAGGCAGCCCTCAGAAAATGCCAGTCTTAGCTGTCACTCACTTCTTGAGTATGGAAAACAACAGAGGGATTCTTCTGCACCAGAGCACTCAAAAAGACCACAGCATGGCAGGATGTTTTTGACACTCTGGACACTTCCTATCTGAGATCTCTTGATTTACCTTGTGCTAATATTGTGCAGCATCCCATGGTGCCCTTAAAGGGATCTCATGGCACCCTTGTTGAGAATTACTGGACGAGATGGTCAAAATGTTCCCTTCTGGTCTCAGGATACGTGGGCCAAATTGTTCTTTTTCTGGAGTGACTCTGATTTCACACCATTGGTTTCATTGTTTTTTACACCAATGCAAAATCAGACTCAGGGCCTATGTATTCCCAGCATGACTGAAGTCAATAAGCCACACGCGTTCAGGAGTTTTTTGGCCTTTGCGCGTAGAATCCCAAGTACTTGGCCACAAAGCAATGGTGATTTGCTCTATTACAGCCACTGTTACTTTCAACTGGGGAAGGCTGAACTGGTTCCCAGTTCAGGGGAAACAAAGCCTTTTTGAACTTTCAGCCTGGACACTGGCAAACTTGTTACACTTAGGGGGATTCCAGACTTGTGCAATGAGCAATGCCAGGAGTGAGTTACCCAGTTGTATTTCTGAGAACACAGCTTAAGGTGGAGTTTTCAATGCCCCGCGTAGGAGTCGTGTGCATCAGAAAAAAAACCTGGGTTTTCAGAAGGCCCCTTTTTCCCATGTGTGTTTCTCACCGTGTCTGCTTCTCCTGTGAGACACTTAACTTGTGAAATGCTCAATTAGAAGGAAGCCTGACCTGAGTGTACATGGGACCTATTCTGAGAACTTTCACATAGTTCCCATTGACTGGGAAACCACTTCCTCTGTCTGTGACAGCAGCTACCTCATTTGGAAAGTGACTCTCACACACTGCCCCGCGCTCTTTCTTCATTTGTTTGTTTTACTCGCGAGCTTAGAAGAGGAGCAAGAGAAGAATTACAAAGTCAGGTGAGAAAGAGCCAATCTTCTTCAGACAGTATCGGTTGGTAACATCCTGACAGCCGACTCTCTAGACCAAAGCAAAGCAAGCATGTGATAGAGATCAAGGATCAGAATTAGGCTGCTCAAGGTCCTAACACTCTCACAGTTTAATCAGTCCCGACTTGGGCAGGACTTCCCTTGACTTTCAGCTGGTGTCTCGACTAAATGCGAACTTCAAGTTCTGGCCCAGTGGTTTTCAGCACGTGATCCACAGCAGCACTTTATGTAAACCCCTCTTTCTTGTTTGCCTTCTGGCAAAGGAGGCTGGGTTTGCAAGCTGCACCTGTATTTTCAGGCTCAATTTATGGGAGAGCAGGGTGGGAGTTGGAGACAAGGGATGCAGGCTGGATGGACAGAGTGAGAGAACATTATTATTTGTGTAGTAACAACAGAAAATGGTGCTAGGCCCTTAAGAGACACAGGGGAAGACAAGTCTCAGGCTCGTTTTGCATAAAAGCAAGACAAGTCCTTAGAAAATCTGGACCTTCATTTTAAGGGCTGTGTCTTTGGAAAAGGTTGTCCATCCAATGTTTCACAATGCTGCCCTGATGTAAGGTAGATACTCAGATACAAGAGAGAGGAGCATGGTATAAAATCTTAGATACGTAGACTGAACAAGAATGTGGTGAAGGGAAAAGTTCAGAGAAGATAGAAGTTTCAAGTGCTTAACGTCAGCCTAAGCCTGCTCCATTGGCGTCAACTGGAAAGCCCCTACCAAGACCTAGAGGAGGCGAGTTAGAGCACTGCTGAGTGCTTTGCAAAATCCCACCCAGTCTCGGCATTCTGATATACAGTAGCCGGTTATGTGGAGGACAACACACGTACTGCTATACCTAGCGTATCTGCATTATGTACAAAATGGAAATACGCTGTATAGGGTGAAAACTAGTAGAGCCTGTAACGAACAGGCTAGATATGTGTCAGGAGTGATCTGGAGAAGCGCCACTGCTCAGCTCTGCATCTTGGCCTCTGTACTGGTAGCAGCTAACGGAGATTGTCCTGGGGCTGAGAAGTCTGAAGTAAGAGCAGGATCTGTCAGAGGGAGTTGAGATGCTGGAGCTTCAATTTATTCCAAACATTCAGTCACACCAAAACATTAAAAGCTAGTGCTATGGACCAACTCCAGGCTAGGTGGTGGCTTTGCCTCACTCGCAAACTGTTATTTTGAAACTTGGTAGCTTCTGCTAACATGTTAGCATCTGTTAAGCATTGAAAAGCAGGCACGATTTGAGAGAACTGATTCATTGACCACACTCTGAGCTTTGATGGTCATCTGAGTCACTTGCTGAAGGTATTTTGTCTCCCACTCCATTTTCATTAGCTCATTAGCTAAAGTTCTCCATTTCTCCCCCCTTTTTGTAACATGCAAAGGGCAAGCGGCTCCTCTTGTCTGCAACAGCTGAAACACAAAGCCATCATGTCTCAGGTGATTTTAAGTATCAGATCAAGTACTTTCATGTTAGGGAGCATGTTATTAAAGGTACTAATACAATTTAGAGCACTAAAATCATTTAAAACCCTCAAGCAAATCTAGATGACTCCTGGCCAGTGTCTATGTAAGACAATGTCTCTTAGGAGACAACCTTGTTTCATTGACCTAATAGGTAGCTGAGAGCATGTCACAATGTGTGGCACCTCCTTCAAATCCCTCCTTAAAGCTCCCCTCTAGCCTGCCAAACAGTGCCAGGCCAGATAGCATGGATAGGCAGCGAGCTACGCTGCGTGTATGAGCAGCCCATGGAAAAAAACACTTGCATATCACTGCTACCTCATCCCACCTTTGCCCCAGTAGGTCTATGTTGCACACACCTGCTGCACCTTGTCATTAATCTGATGCTAAGATCACAGGGGCTAAGGTAGTGCTTTTGCAAAAGGTATATATAGCACCGAGTACAATGAGGCCTCAATTCCTGACTTGTGCTTTTAGGATCTTTTTTAATCCCAACACCAAATAGTGTAATAACCACAGCAGTTCCTTCTTTAACTGCTGCTTCAAGTAGCAAAATGCAGTATGCTATATTTACTTTGGTTCATGGTATCTGACTGCTCGGGTCAGACCACTGGATGAGACTTGCACCTGGGGAGCCTGGGAGAGGAAGAAGCATGAGGGGCTGGGGTGATCTGCGTTTGAATTCTGGGGTTGGGGGGAGTTTGTTTTACCTTCTTATTTTAAAATTTTATTCTGTTTCTATAAATATATGTTTTTGCCTTTTACTGTGTCCTGTCCGATGCCTTCTGAGGAAGGACGGCATAGACATCTAATAAATAAATGCATACATTTCATTGGCTGAAACAGCTGTCAGAGTCAGCTGGATAGGCCTTCATTTCCTGTCCTTTCCTTATGTTAAAAAAAAATTAAAACAGTGCTGCCTTTCAAGCCAGAGGTGGGTGCACTTCCATGGTGCAGATCAGTTGTTAAACAGTTTGGCATGGAAGAGGTCGAGTTATTTGCAGATTCAGCACATAACTTAAGCCCCAGCTCAACTCTAAGCACATCAGCAAACATGTTGAAGTCAGTGAGACCACAATGGGGATTTGATTGCATATCCACAGGCAAAACTACCAGTGATCCGAGGCAGATCCAAGAGGAAATTTTTGCCTTGAAATGAAAGTAGAGTTGGATAAAGAAGGGAAAATTGGGGTCTTTCACTAAGGAGTCATACAGACCCTGATCCTTCTTGCACTGAGATCAAGGGTGCAATATCAAGCCCTCAGTTCAATGAGTCTTCTGCTTATGATTATGGAGACAGGAGGCAGGGAATATATCTATAGCAGTAGTTGAACCCTTCAGATACTGCCCAGTTTGAAAACCAGCAGCATGCTGCTTGTTTCACTGCTATATAATGAATATTCATCAAACACGAGCAACCCATTAAATGACGATGAAATTCCCAAGGAAGTCACTGGCCTTGCAAGTCCTGAATGCCTCAGTCAGAGCAGGAAAGGAGATATAACTGTCCTGCATTTCTAATGTATCTTTCTTCTGAGGAGCTGAAAATGCTCTATGCACACCAATGACTCCTCACAGCCATTACAATTGGCTGCTGTCTCAGTTTTACAGATGGGTAGACTGAGGTGCAGATCCTTAAAGCCTGAGTATCTGAGATTCTCATCCAGCCCTGATGGCAAATCCACACTAGAGAACAAAACCCAGAAGGCATGATACCCAGTCTGAGCAATATCTACTGCTTATGCCAGGCGACCATCACAGGGGATGACACCCCTTTGTGGATGCCCTGGAGACATTCACTGGACAAGCAAGGGGTAAAAAGCAACCGAAAGGTTATTCACGTGACCTGACTGCAATCAGACTGGGAGACGTGACCCCCTCACCCAGTGCTCCTCAGCAGCTCCTCAGCACCATGGCTGATTTTGCTGAAGGAGTTCCTGCCAGATATTTGTGATGAGCGCATTGACAGGTTTTTAATTTTCTCTCCTCCCTGCTGATCAGTCTATCTTGGTGAGCATTTATGGTGGGGCCTGTGGCTCCAGTTCATTCCTGAAGATGGGATATTGCATTTTTACCCCTAATGTCTACCATGTGTGGAGCTGAGCCTGCAACCATATAGTTCATTCCTTACTTCCCAAACTGCACTTGGCCAAAACAGTGGATCAGAAATACTGACGACATATCAATGAACACTGAGAAGATCAAGTCTAGAAAACATCAGGAATTAAAGAACTCAGTGGAATGAAATGCCACTGCCTGCCAGTCCCCATTAGGTCTTAATGAAGTGACAAGAGCCCACGGATTTATGCTCACTCCCATACAAAACTGTTGTGCAACGAAGCAGCAAGCTATCTTCGGAAAATGCAAATCCACTGACAGCCAGTCTGTAATCAACACGTTCTAACTCATGAGTCTTTCCCAAGGAAGAGATGACGCACAGAAAGAAAACAGATTGCTCAGGTATGTGTTGCAAAGCTCTGACAACCAGTATGCACGCATGTGTGTGTGTGTGTGTGTACAGAGCAAAAAGATCATTTGTCCTGTATTCACATAATCCTGCATCCCCTCTCCACGGAAGGATTCTCATAGGCAGGCTATGCAGGGAGCCAGGTGTAAAGCTGGGCTAGGTGTCCTTATATAAAAGGGATTCATGCACTTCGTAGACATAACGGTGACCCACTGCAGGCAGTGGAAACTCAGGAGCACCAAATCCTGCACCAGGCCCAGCGGCTTGTCTTTTTCCCAACTTGGGAAGCCTGAAAAGGGCACCAAATTATGACAGCTTGTGACCTTAGAAGCATGAGCACTGCCATGCTGGATGGGATCAGTGGTCCAGGTGCATCATTCCACTGTCACAAGTGCCCGGTGCAATATTGGAGATGGCTCCGTTCAGTCCAGGCTGGGCTTCCCAAGCAGATTGTCTGGGGGAGGCACTATGTAGCCCTCAATAGTGTTATAATCACAGAGTAAAGCCCAGTTCTCCCAAGAAACATAAGCACCGAGTGATCACTTAACACTGTAGCCAGCACTAGGTTCTGTAGAAGAAGGACTATTCATGTATTAATGGAAAACCCCAAAGATTAGCAATGTACTCTGCACCTTAGCTCTGGTATCACTGCCTCCCTCAATACCAAGCAATACCAGTATTACAGGCACTGGCAGGTTACACTTGAATGGCATTCACTATTCCACAGGCACTTAACAATGGTCATTTGTACCAAAAAAGGCAGTCATGTATTATCAGAACTGTTCTGGTACTTTCTTCCTATAGCCTAAATTCTGGGGCCTTTACTTATTTATAGACATTAGAGCTGGAAGGGACCTCATAAGATCATTGGGTCCAGCCCCTTATGTACAACTCCCAGTGACTTCAATGAGAGTTTTGGCCTCATAAGCATGTGTACAAATGAATGGCTGTGGCCCATACTGAAGATAACAACCTATTCCTACTGCAGCTCTATTTTGTGTGAGGTGGTAGAAGCCTGCATTTTGGGCACTGAAGAAACAGAGTTCTGTTTCCAGCTCCTTAAGCATACAGGGTATCTAACCATTTTGTTTGTTTGCAGGATGTGGTTTAGTTCTCGCTGGACTAAGTGGGTGCATCTACACGTGCAATTAGCACATAGCAATAAACTCCGGCGCAGTTTGCTCTGAAGTCAGCTTCTCCCGGGGAGCAGCATCTTCACATGCGCCTGGGACTGCAGTAGTTTGAGCTGGGACAGAGCAGCCCCGAGCTGGCAGCAGGCTTGGGGGTCAACCCTGGCTCTGGGTAGTAATGTTAGGTGGCGGGAGGAGCTGGCTAGGGCACAAGAGTGATGAAACTATGGAGCTGTGTGTCTGACCCCTTCTGGAGCCTGCTGCCATCCTGGGGTTGTCCACCTCAGGTCAACTTCCCGTGGTCCTGGTCACTGTCCACATGTGCATTTCTGCACGTTTCTGCACAGTAAATGACTCCACCATAGGGCAGTACTTATGCCGGACAGTACTATCCTATGGTAGAGTTAATTAATTTACTATGCTCTAATACAGGCACATGTGTAGATGGTGACGCTTTACTGCACAGCTAATTAGTCAATGCAGCAGTAAAGTGTACATTAATTGCACCCAGTTAAATACAACATGAAAACCTGAGGATTTGGCCTGTTGTAATTAGTCATTGGTAGCATGCTATCAAATAAGTGAAATAACCAGAATAGAAAATAAATGAGTTTACTTTACTGTATGAAGAGACTAGCTTAGTTACTCTCTGGCATGACAAAAGGAAAAATACACTTGCCTTTCCTTTAGTTCAGGGAAATACTCCTGAGAACCATATTGTCTTCTGCAATCTATACTATAATGCACTGCACGACAGCCTAGTCATTCAGACTCTCCCATTTTCCTCTGCTTTGCATCCTGGCATTTCACATAACAAGGCAGAAGAGAAATACTTCTTGTCAGGGTTACAGTTTTCCGTGGTTAAAGAGAAACACAGAAACCCATTAAAAGGAAGTTTGTAGAGCGGGAATCCTGAGGTGGCAAATTATGAGAAGGTTAAAAAAAGAAACCTCTGCTTGTGGGAAGCTGGGATGTTACCTCCAGCCTACAACAAATGAGACAAGCGGGTCATTCTATAAAAGCGTCTCTCCCATGCAACCGGCAAAGCTATGTGAAAATGAAGCAACAAGCTGGTTATGCTTGGCTTGGCCAACAGCTTGGAGGATTCAGTAATGTGCTGGCATGGGAAGGAGGGAGCTCCTGCGGGAAACAGCAGCTGGTGGGACCACCCTGAGCAGAAGGACGGTCTTTGTTAATGCACTGGACTCGGAGGTGGATCTGGATTCAGCTGCTGCTTGTGCCACAGGCTCCTGGTGTAAGTCAGGGCAAGATGCTTAAAATTTCTGTGCCTCAAATCCTCATTCCAACATCCCTTGCGGCGGCAGGACGCTGAGTGCCGCTGTCCCCCTGCTTTACCTGTGGCGGGTCTGGGTGCTGTGCCTTGGGGTTTTGTGACAGGGTTGACTGTAGTTTTAGCAACAAGTTAGACAAGGATTTGTCCAGGATGATTTAGATCGGGATGCTCCTGCCTCAGGCAGGGCATTGGACTAGATGACCCCTAGAGAGGGTAACGTGTCCTTGGTCTGATCTATTCAGACTGTAGGATTGTCTCCTCCTATGTATATGTACGGCACCTACCATCGTGACAGCCTCTATCATGACTGCAATACCAATAAATAATAAAAAGGGTCTTTGAATGGAAGTTGCTCAGCATCTCCAGTGATGAAGCCATATGGGTGTCTTCTTCACTTCACAGCTTGCTTCGGGAGCATGGTCCATCAGGGGCATGGCATGACATTTAGCCAGCAGATCATCAGATGTTCAAGGGCCTCAATCTTTCTTTCAAGGGTCTTTGCTGTATTGTTCTGACAGGCCTGAAGAACAGACTCCTGGTCATTCAGCAGCATTGCAAGCTTCCTTCCTACTGTCCCACTAACATGTCTCAGTCCGGACTGAGAGAGATCGCTCCCAATGGGCCAGGGGAGAGAAGAGAGTTGGGGAGAGAAAAGAAGGAAAGGCAGACAAGGAGAAAGGAGGAGAGAAGTCAGAAAGCAAAGGGAGGACATGGAAAAGGCTGTTTCATTTTTCCTTGGTGAACAGTTTCTAAGGACATATCCCCTCTATTTTAAAGAAATTATGAGTTGCTTGCTCTTCCCTTGGTTTGCTTCCAGCTGGCCACTGGCCAGAGACTCATGCAAAGGAACATTATAAAGAACTCTCTCGTCTGCATGGCGCTGCAGGGCTTCCCTGCTTGTGCTTTCCAGTCCGACTGACAATTTCACTATTGTTGTGCAGACCTTGCTTTGGAGTCTTCTAAGAGTTTTGGACTGAGTGATATGCAAAGATCAAGGGCTCGATTCTGCTCTGATTTACTACAACTGAAATTCAAGGTAAAGTGGTAGGAGTCAGTAGAATTACTCTGGATTTACATCTCTCATGGAGAGCCAGATGTGGCCTCAAACAATACAATACTTTGGCTCACAGAAATGTTTATTGAACGATCAAGACCACAATCTCTAGAAAACAGTCATTGTGAAACCTCTGAGTAATCTGCTCTGGTCTGTTCCTTGGTGTAATGTTAAGTTTAGAGACGATTCAGACCTTCCAGAGAAAAGAAGATATAATAGTTGTTCTGGGTTTTTGCTTACACCTGTTCCTAAAACAGGGAATGAGGGATCACACTAATTTCTTGGTCACACCAGGGAGACCTAAACCAGATAAGTCAGATTTGGATTTGAGTCCAAAATTTACTCCAAATTGGTAAGTGTCTATTTTTGATGCTTCAAATCCAGACTGGGTAACTACAGAGATTGGCTTGTGCTGTGAAGTTTGGATCTGGATTTAGATCACCAGAAAAACTTAACACACGATTTGGCTGATTTCAGACTCACTGCTCGGTCTGAGAGTGATTTGTAGTCAACCATGCAGCAGACATACACTCCTGGGGGCTTCCGCAATGTGCTGCAACAGCCGCTACAGTCTTGCTTCTCGCTGATGTTAATGAAATCAAATATAACGGAGACAGAAAAAGCCAATCAGGTCATCTCCTCTCTCTCTCCAAAGAGAGTGAAGAATTGCTCCCAATTGTACAACTTGATGCAATTTGCATAGTTCAGTTTTAAAAGTCAGAGGCAAAGGGGTTTCCAACGTGTCTCTTGGGAGGCTGCTCCACACCTCAGTGTCGGGAAGTCTCTTCTCCGCAACGGTGCAGAGTTATCACTGTAAAATATCTGGTGGTGACATCTTCGTGGGCTCTACCAAAGCTCTTGCTTGAGACACTGAACCCCTTTGCACACCAGAGAGCTGCTCGGGGAATTTCTCTTCTCCCATTTGCCATTAGAGAGAGACAATTTCCCCTGGTAAGTCACAGAAAGCACCCACAAACCCATTAAGAGTTTTCTGCGCAGGGATGCAACTGGTGGCTTTGGATTTCCTGGGCTAAGGGGAAAAATAGATCAAGAAAGTAAAGATATTTTCAGGCCCCTAATTCCCTTCAGTGGATACACTCCCAAACCACCTCAAAGTGTTTCCTTAGCCCAGGTGAGAGAAGTCGCAGGGAAGCAGATCCAATCTGTGGTCAGGCATTTGATGCATGCCTGTCAGATCATTCTGGTGGGTGGCTGGTTTTCTGTGCCTGCTGCTTTGTGGTCCCCACCTCCCCCACTGTGGTGTAACATTAGCATTTCATTAGGCTAACAAGGCCGCTAAGGGAGGTCTTTCTGGCTCTTCTCTACAGCAGTGAGGACGGCAGGAGCAGAGCCGCAGTTGTTTACAGATGTGTCAAGAGGAAGGGAGTGTTCCTGCGAAGACGGGGGTTTCAGCCAGGACTGTGGGGAACAGAGAACGAACACGAGGAATGCTACATTTCTGCACCTTCTCCCCCCAAAACGCCTTGTGGTAGTGGCTTTAGTCAAATAGGGTGGTCTTTCAGCTTGGACAATTTAGGAGTAGTTTGGAAATAAAATCAACAAGCAGTTATTAGAGTCAGTGCCAGGACTTTAAATTACTGAGGTTTTTGTTTAGGGGTGAGGGCGGAGGGGGCTTTTTCAATACACCCTTTAGGGCCTGGCGTGTTCCTGGAGTCTGGAACTAATTTACTGTCTCCCTTTCTGGCTTTCAAGTGGTCTCCTTCTGGGATGGCAGCAGACCTGAAGCTCTTGGGATACCTTTCTAAGCCAGGACCGTTGAGGGAGTCAGCTGCATCTTAGGCTCTGTTTCTTTCTCTTTCCTTCTGGAGGGGAAAAGATTTTAACCCACAGATGAGAGATGTTGTAGTGGGTGATGAGTCAGAGGGCTGAGAAATGAATGGAAGGGGTGTCCCGAACACTGAGGCAGCAGAGCCCCCCTCGGCCCATGACCACGGTGGAAGTGGGGTTTGTGACCTGCCTGCTCCAGCCGAGGACTAAGGGAAGGTCGACAGCATGGTTCATTGTTCCAACCTGGTGCAAGACCCTTTCCTCTGGTTCCACTCTTAGCTCGATCCCTCTTCCTCCTCTACAACACACATGTCAAGATGCAATGGGACTCGTTTCCCAAGCCCAGCTGCACTGCTGGGACAGTAGCCATGAGCTTGTCCCTGGGTTTCTTGTCAACCTACACACAAGAAAGAAACAGCACCCAAGACTGCTGTTAAGAAAGCGACACCTTGCTGCCTGGCTTTAGTCATACTCCCAGCACAAACTTACAGCCCCATCACATGACAGGGACACTACCCACTAACGTGGTTGGGATCAACCAGCCAACAAGGCCTGCAGAGTGGCTTGGGATTACTAATCACTGCAGGAAGCACCTGCCAATGGAGAGTCTTCTTCTCCCAGGTTATATAGGACATTTGAAATGGATAATGCTGTGGACAGTGGATATGACTTGTCAATCTCTAGAGATCCAGGGCTACGCAAAATATGAGTGTAGTGTGCGAGAGTCAGCTGGATGATGGAGGTAGGGGTGAGATGAACCATCATCGTCTTTTAGAGTCATTAAGGATGACACTAAAAATGCTTACATGTAAAGGGCAGGCAGGGATGAGGAATCACAGAAGAGGAACTGTGCAAGCCCTGAGACCTGTCCTAAGGAACTAGGATGAATCCTCGGCTAATCAGGGAAGGGTTCCTAGGTGAGGCTGAAGTAATAAAGACAGCCCAGTTAGAAAACACCACCATCAGCTTTTAAAAACTGCTTAACTGAGCAGCACGTGGTAAAGGGAAATTTCTGAGTTCCTACAGTCTCCTGTCCCTCTCAAGCAGGATCTCAACTGAGAGCACATGCAACCACAAAGAGAAACACATTCTTGAGAACAGAGCACCATTTCAAGCAGCTGGAGAAGGTGACTGTAAAATAAGCCCTCTTCATGGTGAGCACACACGACCCCAAGTCCGGGAATGTTGAGTGGCAGGAAAAGTGATAAGGCTCTTACCACGTCTTGAGTATTTAACAATAAATTAAACAGGGTGTTATTCCAGATCCAACGTACTCATCCTCTGGATGATAGGCTATACCATACCCCTCTGTATTAATGCATTTGCTTTGAGTGGTGGAGTAACGTTTCTGTCTCAAGACACAAAAGGTCTTAGGATCAGAGCACCTCACATGTATTCATGAATTTAGTGGCAAAAACTCCCTATAAACTCAGTTTATATTTTCTCCATTTTACAGAGGGGGAACTGAGATGCAGAGATTAAAACCCGACTCCAGACAAGTATTTAAGCACATACATAATTCCCACTGATTTCAAGGTAAGAGACCTTTTAATTTAGTGGGGGCCAACCTTTTTGGAAGGTGTGCTACAAATTAAGCCCTGTAACCTCCCAAGTCCCACACGGATCCCCTTCCTATACCTATGCACTGCTCTGTTTTCTGCTCCCCACCCTACCTACCACTGTGCTGCCTCCTCCCTCCCTGGTCTTCCATGTGCTCCCACAGAGAATTTGGAGCCTAAATACCTTTGGGGATCTGGCCCCAAGTAAAATCACAAGTTTGTGGTAGAGCTGGGAACTGAACTCCAATCTTCAGAGCTCCAATGTGACACCTTAACATCAACCACTCCCCTTCCTCTCACTGCCTCATGGTTGTATTTTTGATACCTGTATTTAATAGCACTTCTGCAGATTCATAGTAGCAGCATGACACCTCTATCAAGTGTGAGAGGCAGAGAGAGGCAGTGTGAATTGTTCACGGTTACTGGAAGAGCAGGGAGTACAACTCTGCAGATCTGGACCACATCATCTCAACTAACATTGAGATATTTCAGAGATGCTGTTGGCGCGGATCAAATTCAGCTATTATATGACCCTGCACAGGACCCAATCCTGCATTCATTATGCCACTGATACTGAAATCACTGAGAATCCTCCTTTGAAAAGCAGCAGGATCAGGAAAGAAGGAAAGCACAGAAGGAAGTAAATGAAGCCAAGATCCAATGCTGAGATTTAGGATGTTGGGGACTCCACAGCTGGGGACAACGATGGAAAGAACAAAGAAATCAGGCTTTTGTTTTAATTGGGAAGCACATACAAATGGCCTTGCTTTACAAGCTGTCCTTTTGTGTTTCTAAATTTATGAGGCCTGAGGAGAATTTACTGGAAAAAATATAAAATGTCAGTGATCCGAAACCGAAGCCTGTTCATGAACTCCGGACCGTCTTGTTTTGCTTATGATGCCGGGATATCATGCTTGGAGCTGGGTGGGTGGGAAGCTAGGGATGGCGGGCAGCCATGAGCTCGGGACCATACAGAGCCACTGGAGCATTGCGAGCGAGGCAGGGAGATGTGAATAAGCACATTCCTGACACCCATGAAGCATCAGATCAGTGATGTCAGCCCGCACCACCAGCAACAGGCAAAGTCCAGACTCAGGCACCCACTCTGAAGCATCCATAAGGTTTCTAGCTCATGACAGCTTCCTTGGAGCTGCGTTCCCACCACTTTGTGCTAAGCAAGTGATGGTGATAGCCCCATATACTTTATTTGTATTGCAGGTCCCCCTATGCTATGTGCTGTGCAAGCACATGGGAAGAGATGCCTGTGTCCAAAAACACACAAAATAAATAGACAAATAAATAAAGAGAGGATGGAAACTGGGGAGATGAAGCAACCTGTTACCAGCCATGCTATTAATGTGCATGAATAAATTCCGGCCCAGTTCGCGCTGGAGTTCATTGCTCCTGGGCGCTGCATTTACACATGTGCTCAGGATTGCAGCATGTTGAGCCAGGTCGCTGGCAGCAGGCCTGGGAGATCAGCCTGCCAGCCCAGGGCTGCTCACCCCTGGCTCAACGTACTGCAGCGGGGCTGCCTGGGGCATGAGGGGCTCCAGTGCGGGGCTAGCTGGCAGGCAGCGCTGCACTGAAGCAGCCTTGTGCCACAGCTGGCTCTGTCGGCATCTACATATGCATTGCAACGCGCTAAATAACACAGCTGCGGGATGGTACTTGTGTTTATTACTATGGCAGAGTTAATTAAGTTCCTGTGGCCTAATAGCACCGCACATGTAGATGCTGCAACTTTACTGTGGAACTAATTAGGCAACTCCACAGTAAAGTCTTGTGTAGATGCGCCCAGTGTCTCCTAAGTTTGAACCTAGCTATTATACCAGTCATTCTGCAAGTGATGCTCTCTCCACTGAGCCAGTACCTGACCAGCAGCGTGCTCAGGGCAATATTTAAATGAGGAGAGGAAGCATTCCTTTTTTCCAGCGAGAAGTTGCAGAATGTCAAAAACCATCCGTTTTTCTCCACTGCAAACCTAAGCCCCATATAAGGGGTGAGGTAGATAAGGCAAATTAGAGATAAGGCAAATCAGAGACAAGGCAAAACTAACACCCTTGTGGTCCTTAAGGATCTGGTGATATTTTTTGAAACGGAAAGTGGGTAACACCTAGAAGTGACGCAGTCTCCTTTCCTCTCCCTAAACTACTGTATAGACCTGCCATTCACAGTTATTACTACTTGCAGTGCAGTGGCACTGAGGAGTCCCAAACAGGGCCCGGGACCATTGTGCTCAGCGTTATAGAAAGCCAGATCAGAATCCATGCCCCAAACATGTGCCGAATCTCAACCCAAGGGACCAGACAAGTCTCTTTGGATGAGTCCTGCAAGACTTAAACGGATGTAAAGTCTTCCCAGATCCTCCGATGGAAGTTCTTTAAGAACAGAATAAACCCTACTTTACATTTAGAGACCAGGTTCTCCTAAGCAACTTACTTATGTTGACACCTCAGGTGGTTACTTAAAGTAGGTTTCATTGTAAGTATTTTCACTGCCCAATGAACCATTCCCAAGGACTGCAGTGGTGGGGTCTTGAGGGTGTTTGACTTCAGATACAAACCCTTCCCATCCTGGTAAGCATGATTAACGAAGAGTTGAGTCACGAATGTGACATTTGCAGCTTGATGATCTAGAGGCAGACTGAGCTATCACCAAGAAAATACCAAGAAAATACTTCTCCCCCAAATATTACCTAGAGCAAATTACAGTGGCTGATTGCCACAGTCACTGCTTTGGCTTGGATGAGCAATATGGATTGGAGAAAGAGTCTCATTTTCAGTTTCTTGGAGACTTGGAAAGTATTTCTCATTCATGTGACACCTACTGACATCCGTTGGGGGAAGGTAATCCAGAACGCCACATACACAGTGAACTCCCCTGGATTTCACCGGGAGCTTTGATTATGCCGCGAATGCAGGATTGGACCAGTGAGTGCTACAAGTCAAAGCAACTACTCCCAATCTGACCCAGTGTATCAAGAAGCAGAATTCAGGCCGATGGCTTTAGGCAGATTTGCAAAAGGTTTTAGCATCTAACATCCCACTTCTTTGGGTACCTGCGTGGAAGCTGGGGCCTTATGAAAATATGGATCTGTTTCCTGAAGCTGTTCAATACCTTATTACACAACAACACGTCCTACTACATCTTAACAGCAGCGTACTGCATTAAACCCCAAAAGATGGTGGAATTATTTGGAGCGACCACTTACTCCTTTATAATCTCTCTCTCCTCTCCTGTCAGACAGATTTATTTTATCTAACTTGGATTTTATAGCCCAAATTCAGCAAAATACCTCTCAGTCTGTCAGCACCTTGTTCAGTAGTGACTTTGAGCAGTCACTTTGTACTTTTCTAGGTTTCCAACTGGTCAGTCTAAATTAAATGGTGCTGCCTGTGCTTTCCCATTGGCTAACTGGAAAAAAAAACCTTCAAAAAAAAAAAAAGAAAAAAAAACCAAAAGCACTTCCAGCCAGAACAGAAAATGCCCCTGGGATTTTAATGTTTCATTCCTTAAATATCTGTGCAAACAAATATACATTTTTATGGATCTGACCAAAAATTCAAACAAACAAAAAAAGAATGTGATTGAATCAAAAAGCCTTTTGGAAGTCAAGTAAATGTTCATGAAAGTATTCACCCGCTTCAAGCTAAGTGCCCAACTACACTGGAAAAGATACATTTAACCATCTAAAGGCACAGGGATTCCTTGTTTTAATATTAAACAAATGTTTCACAGTTTGGCTACCTTCCATCTCTGGGGTAATCTTTTGTTTCACCCCCTTTTAATACAATTATGTCTGAAACAAAGATGTTTATTGCTTTTATGAGTTCCTATTTGTATAGAAATTGAATTCAAGATGTGATATTTCTGTCTCTCTTTTTTTTATGAACAATACCAGTTAAAGCTCAACGTTTCTTCATCTGGCTTGCAGAGTGAAAACTATAGATTAAAAAGAACCATGCAAATGTTTTTTATAAACTTCTCCTATTTTCCTGCTATAAGACTGCCTTTAATTAGCTCCACCGAGTACAAAGGACACATTTATAATGCCACCATCTTGAAGTGGAGGGTGTTAAAATTTACTGGATTTATCACTGAATATTCGCGCTGTGCGTCGACACTTTGATCATTCATTACCCACCTTTGGTCATTTACACTGCTGTGAATCTCGAGTAACCCTGCTGAGGCTCAAGAAGCTGCTTGCACTTACAACAGCATAGCCAAAAATAAATCTGACTCTGTAAAGTCCGTTTCCAACAAACTCTGCTCAGAAGAAAATGTAAATACAGTAACACAATGGGATAGATTAGTAAAGTTAATCAATTTAGTAATGTTGTATAACCTTTCACTTTCTTGAACAATGGGCCAGTTTCTTGTCTCTGTTGCACTGGGTTAGTCTCATGGACTATAAAGCAGTAGTATCTATAGTATTTTCCTAATTCTAAGTGGCATTCGGCTTACGTTTATTTGGCAGTAACTTCCTTTATTTAGTTTCACTACATTGTGTTAAACTGCCACTGAAGAACCTGGATCTTTATGCGTTAATCTTTGGGATCAGCCTGAACGTTTGATCTCATTTTATAACTTCAGCTGTGAAAGAGTGAAAAGCAAGCAAGCTAGCGAGACTTTACGGCGTTCTCGCAGATGGTTAAGCAAGTACAGCACCTTCTAACTTCACTTTTTCATCATGCATTCCTGAGGTATCCACAGCTCCCAGTGACTTCAGTGTGGATTTGTGAAGCTCAAGGAATGAGAGAAAGGACTACCTGATTTTCATTCAAAGGTTTTAAAGGTGAGAACACGCCAAATTCCCTAGTTTGCCCTTTACAATCTGCTCAGAAGCATTTAAAAAGTATTCTGGTAACTGCTATTGCACATAAAATCCCCGTATTAGCCCAGGTCGTTGTGCACAACTGACTGGTTTTGCCAAAGCAGACAACTCTAAAAAACAGATCCCTTTTTTCTGCAAATTTTATGTCACAGATGAGGTTGTCACTACAACAACAGGCTGAAAAAAACAACACGCAGCAGTTTGCAAATCTACTCACAAGTAACATAGCACCTTCCCACATCACAATATCATAGAGCCTGTTTCCACACTGTTGCACTAAAGGAAAAAGCTATTTAACCATACAACAACAGCAGAAATAAATGCAGCTAATGGATCCAGTTTAAGCCTTGGGGACCAACTCCCAAACTGCTTGGTTTGTTCTTACTCAGACAAAATTTCCCAAGTAAGTGCTGAGTTGGAACTAAGAGCTCTTTTCGTTTGAAACCTGACTTGCTCTCATTTGATTCAAGCACCAGTTTGTACACGCAACATTATCTGGATGTCAGTGCTGAAATTTAAAACTGCAAATGGGGGTTTAATACATCTTTCAACCCAGACATGAGCTGCAGAAGAAAGCAAGAGTGGCAAAGGATGAGGAGACACTTGCTCTCTGTAAATAGGACACAATGCAGTTGTACTCTCAGATGAATGGAAACATGCTGAACGCCAGAACTCTGGGTCTCTCTGTGACAGTAGAAAGGTAAGTTTAAGTGTTGCTTGTGGGTTTGCTTGAGGGGTCGGGGTAGGAAGAATTGTTCAAATAAATGGATAACCCTAGGCAATTACATTTTTGAAGTATGTTTTAAATGTGAAACAGTAGATATACCTGCTGCATATATAATATATATTATACACATACACACACACAGCAGGTATATCTACTAGACAGATAGATATAATCTGCCTTTAATTTTCCTCCAAGCACTCTGTAAAGCCAGTTTCCTTTCAGAATTGGAAAGGGTTGGCTTCTGTTAGCTTTTACCGTGTCTATCTGACAACTTAGGTCTTTCTTTTCATCTGAGTGTTTAGTGTGCATGTTTTAAGGCATCCAGCCCATAGCAATGCATACTTGGTTGTAAGCAGGGCTCTGCTGAGAAAGCAGAAGTGCAACAAAAAATAGGCAACCCCTAGCACCAAGCAATGCACGATGGGCAAATTACTATTGGTTAATATACAAGGTCAATGACTGACTGTGTGCCATGCCTGGTGATCCCCCAATGGTGTGAAAGTCACTGGGGGAACCACGCATCATACAAGGTCTTGGGAAGAAGAGCCAGAAGCTCATCATGGCATACAGCAATGGAGTACCCTGAGCATCGTTCACATACACACACCAGGAAACTTCCTGTACACCCTATTTTGTGAGCAGTCAAGACACAAGTGAAGGCATGCCAGCAAAGTTATTAGTATAGGCTGCAGTTTAGCTCCTCAGTGACAAACGTTTCCTGCCTTGAAGATGAAAATAGCTCTGTACTCACCACGTAGGAAGGTTGGCGAATAGGTGGCAAACGTGTCAAATATGCTGTTGGAAGCCATGATCCCAGTCCAAGATGATTCTTTGACCAATATCGGTGGTTTGTTTATATTTCCCTTCGCTAGTCTTGAAAAGTTTGAACTGAAATGCAAAAAAAGAGAGAAAGAGAGAAAGAAAAATCCACCAGGAAGCGAAGTGCTTGTTTGTAACCAAGAATCCGGGTTTGCAGTGCCACAGGAATGCTCAGCCACAAGTTTTTCAATAGAAGCATATGCAAGCTGGATCATTAGTATGGAAGGGGGGGACGAAAACAGGGGTTTCGAAGAGGTAGACAAAGAGGACAGCTCGAGGGATGGAGAGCAAAGTGAATGAATGAATGAAGCTTACCCCAGATGCACAATATACAGCTGGTGTTAGCAACAAGGGGAGAAAAAACCCTCCCCGCTGAGGTTCAGGTACTCTTCTAAATTGTAGATTGCAGTTTGCTTGTGGTTCTGTGGTTGCTTATGAGGCCTGAAGGAGTGTTAACTCAACCCCGGTTCTGAGACTGAAAAGACTCCAGCTAGTCATTCGCTGAGTGGAAGAAGGGAATCACCTGACTCATGATGTCAACAGGGCCTGCAATATCTTTGTGGCTTCTTCTTCTTTTTTTTTATTTTATGGTTTATATTTGTTGGTTCATGGGAGGCCTGGTTGACTCACTCAGACCCTATGGGGAATGACATACAGAAGCAGAACTTAGAAGCATTGAGACATTTCTTTTTAATGAATTATATTGTTGCCCTGGAAGTGGCAAGGGAGAGACTGGAGATTTCTAATTGGCTCGTTGAAGTAATAACCCATTTACATTCAGTGGTTTTCTCTTTTTAACAGGCTTTTCTCCCACATTTACCACTTGTCTGTATCATAATTTTTAGCTGTACATGGCTTTGCTAACTCACAGCCCTTTTGGATGATTATTGTTACTGTGTGTCGAGACTATTTCCATATGTGCAGATGGGTGGTTCTTCTTCATAGGGATTTTATGTGGATTAGTATTAAGCAAAAATATGAAGCACATGCAGCAGAATAAACATTACTAGCTGTAGAGCAGGAACCACGGCTGCTCATTATCCTTTAGGGGAGAAGAACAGCGTTCTGGGGAAAGAACAGTCGTCAAACCTGCCGGCACTCGAATGCCTAAATCCCACTCCTAAGTGCCTAGTTATAGGAGTGTAGGTTGTGGTTGTGTTGGTCTAAGGACATAGGCAGACAGGAGTAATTCCAGGCAGGTCATTGGGAGCACAGCCTTAGGAAACCTGCAAGAGGCAGCTTCTTGCATCTCAGGAATTAACAGCATTTGGTTTTTAATAGTAAGAAGGACAGTGCTTTTCTGTTTGTGGGCAGTGAAATACAAAGGACCAGACTCCTAAAGCCACTTGGTTACCTATAGCTGAAGGTCTCACTGTATAACCCTTAACCATCCCGAGCGGTAACACTATACCCCTTCCCAAGGATGATTCTGCCATTTGAACAGCCTCGTGGTCAGGAAGCATTTTCTTCTCATTAACATCTCTTTGTCCTCCGCTAATCGTCCATGTTATTACCAGTTTCCAGGAGTGTGCCAGGCACACAGGCAGTGTATAAATAAAGGACACTTAAATAAGAACATAAACGAAGGATCTTTGTACCAACCTTAACTTAGCGTTTACAGCCTCCCAACATCCACTGTTGGCTGGGAGAGCCCTCCTCTTCAGTGGTCATTTGGCAAGTTCAGCTTATAGAGACAGATTCTGTTCTTATCTACACGGATGCAAATCAAGAGCCAAATCCTATTCCTTTCAACCAGGTAAAAGTCTCCTTGGGCCAAATGCTGTCACAAATTCCACTGATATAAATCCATAGTGCTCCTGCCTAGAACAGAGGACTTCCTGTAAGTTAGCCTCATCCTATGTTTGTGGTCCAAGGCACAGCCAAGTCATCCAGAATGTTTTCACTGTCTTTAAAATGGTTTTGATTCAGGCCCTGTGTGAAAACAGAATTGAGCTGTTGTTAAAAGTTACTTTTAGATTCTAGAACCAAGGTTAAGAAAAGGTAGCACTGGGCATGTCTACACATGTAATTAATACAAAGGAATAAACTCTGGAGTTTATTGCTCTAGAGTATAATTGCTCCTGGGTGCGCTGCCTGAACGTGCGCCTGGAACTGCAGCACGTTGAGCTGGTTGGAGCGGACGGGGGACCCCAGAAGTCTACTGTGGAGCTAATTAGTCAACTCCGCAGTAAATGTCTTACGGAGATGCTCCCCCTGTAACTGAATGTAGGAAGGATGGCTGATGTGGAAGTTTGGATCACACCCTGATAATAAACCACCATCAAATATTATCCTTCCTGTGTTGTATTTTTTTTTTTGCAGAGACCTACTCACTATCATCTCAGGTTAAGAGCAATTTCTGTACATATCCGGTTGGTGGAGAAATGTCTAAAACTTGGGAAGATTTTCCATCCAAAAATATGTTTGATAAAATGAAACACGCAGGAAGTTCAGTCTGAGCTGAATGCAATTTCCAGGCAAACAGGGCTCAGTGTTGTGAGAGACGCTGGATATTTCCAGCGCATTTGGATGACTGGAAGGTGTTTATGCAGTCCTCCCTTCATCATGTTTTGCTGCATGCAGTGGCAATTCCCAAGCTTGGTTCTCACCCAGGGTACATGGCAGCACTGGGGAGGTACTGATTCTTAGAATATGAATATTGTCCCAAGAGGAAAGTTGATCTTATTTCCTGCACCTCAAAACCCTGTCTTTAGAAGAACAGAACAACATTATTGCCGGGGGGAATGACGCTAATAATTTTACAGCACAAAGGGAGGAGGAAAGCAAAGGAACCTTTAAAATGTTCAGCACATGTCATGATCTGACCTAGGGATGCACAGAGAGGGGTCTGTGAAGCTTAACAAGGTTGCCTTGTCTCAGTTCACCTAATGTACCCTCTTCGACCACAATGTCAACACGCTCCCTTTTTCCCGGACCCCACTTTTCCACATTGTATTTGGCTGGCTTGCCACATAGCCCTGTGAGGGGGATTGCTGGCCATTTTCACAAGCCCTCCAATAGAGGGACTTGGAAGCGGTAGCACAGAAGAAAGTTCCTCAAATCTGGCTGCGTTCAAAAAAGCAGAGATTTTATCACCTCCTGACACGCAGGCATAGATCCCAGTGAGGTCACCGATATATTTGCAAAAGGAGGATAACAGGCCTAGTTTTCCTAATAAGCAACCTTTATCCACCAATGCTTGATACAAGAATGGAGGTGTGTAGCATTCAGTATGTTCTCTTCAGATTTTATGACAGTTTTAGGTTTCTTTATTGCAGAAAAGGGCCAGGATTTTCTAAAGCACTTAGTGTTAGCAGTATTAGCCTGATGCTACTTGCATTGAAGTAAAAAACCATTGACCAAGACTGCCAAGAAAGAAAAGCTTGCCAGTTTTAAAAACCCACTCCAGAACCAATGCAACTAAAAAGAGAGGGGCCAAAGATGGCTTTAAGGTTTCCTTTCATGCTTCTGATCTTAATGCATCAGGCTGGGTCCTCAGCAGCTGCTCCACTCCTCATCAGCCATAAAAGCCCCAGCAGTCATCACCACAGGCAAGCCCTGGCCATGCTGCTTTCCCCTGGACATGCCCCTTAGTCAACCATAACAGCAGCCTGGGAACTGCCACAGCACGTCTACTCTACACTGCACTGGGTAGATCTTCCCATGTATGGACAAACTGTCTTTGCTCCAGTCATGTGGCACAATCTTATACGGAGCCAAAGATCCCAGCCCACGTTGCTATCCCTCATCACCCCTCTGAAATTATCCATGGCTGTTTTCTTTATGATAAAATCCCCCACCCCTTCAAATCACAGAATTCTTTCCATGGGTGTGTCTCTCCAAATCTACACGCTCCAATTTTGCGCCTGCAGTCAAATGCAAGGGTTCATTATGTGGTCTAGAAATTGATGGGTATTCCATATGTTCTCTATATACTGTACCAGGACCTGATGCTGCGTTTTAAGGACATTAGCAACTAGTCCAGGCATTACATTTCATTATGAAATATATATATATATAGCTACGCCCACACATACATACATATATATATATTTGAATGTCTTGCATTTGAAAACTTGTCTCAGTCTACCCAACTATACAGTTGGTCCAATAAAAGATAATCGCCCTAAGAAATCCTTGCTTTTCTACATGTACACATACACACACACGTGCACACACAGATATATACATCTAGATATATGTAATGTGTATATTACTACATTTATTTTATTAATTTATTTCTATTTACACACAGAAATAGAAAGCACCTACCCAAAGCTCTAAAAATTTCTGAGAATTTCTGGAATCCAACCTAAATAAAATGGTGTTCAGAGTATCAATATCCAGTTACAAGAAATGGCTTTGTTTAAAACCGATAAACACAGGGATTGAAGTGAAATGGAAGAGGAATTCGTTAAAAAAGTACAAAAGAATCCTGAAAGATGGAGGGAGGCTTTTCACTTTTTAAATTTTTTTATTATTATTATTTTTTAATTTGGCCCTTTGGTTTAAAAATGAGGAAACATGACGGCTGTGTACGCACTCAAAATCTTTGGGAACGAGTACTGTTTAAAAATAAATAAAAGCATCTAAGTTAATAATTGGTATGTCAGAAATATATACATCTACTTCACATGTATTGTTGATGCCATTTTTGGGGGGCAAGGACCATATGTGCGTTTGCTCAATGTATAGTAAAACAAGGTCCCAGTTTCAGCTAGGACTGATGAGTAATATTGCAATACATATATTTAATAGTATTAGTAATGAATAGATGTCATTTTGAGGTCATTAGCCAAATACTACCTGCATATTTACTTACGAAAGTGCAGTCTGAATTTTAGGCTGTTTGAGAAATGTCAGAATTTGAAAGAGAAGGGATAAGCATTTTTCTTTTGTAAACTACCTTAGCTCATTGTGTTGCAGTCGCCAGCTCCACGGCACTGATAACATGCCTCGACTTAGCCTGATTTCAGAGGCGCTGAGCCCCTACAGCTCTCACTAATGTTCATTGCCTTTGTAGAAGCCTGAAGCCCACTAAAATCAGTGGGAATGTTTCCCTTTATTCTGACATGCTTCAAACCAGCCATCTTTATGACGTCTCAAAAGCTGGGTACTCAAAATTTGAGATGCCCTACCAAACCAGTGGCCTTTTCTGAAAATGGTGACATGATAAACCTAATGTGGAAAAATACAATCAACTGTGGTAAAAGGATGCAAAAGCCTGAGTTCTCTGTAATCACTTCTGTTTTATGCACCCTTAAGCTGCATTTCCCAGCTCTACCAGCATTCACATACTGTAAAACATCATCTCCTTTTTTGGAGTGAGAGCTTTGCTAAAAGCCTCCCATTAACCTAAGACAAGGTACAGCCTTTAAAAAAGCTGGTGCTGTCCCAAATGAGTGAGTTGTTTAGAAGAAGGGCTTCTAATTAGTTTGCATTTATAAAAGGGGAAAAAAGTTTTAATGGCATAAAACCAGGCAAAGTTAGCAGCTGCTGCAGGGCAGCTCGGATGTATGCAGTTTGCGCAGGCTGCCATCATACCCAGCACACCGCAGGAAACCACTAACTCTAAACATGAGACTCGCACTGGGCTCTGTGCCCCCCATCTGCTTCCACAAGTGGAGAGGATCCAAAACCCAGTGTGTGTGTGTGTGCTTGTGTGTGCAGGGACCACCTCTGCAGCATGTTCACTTTGCCCCACTCCCTATGCAGGAGCCTCCCCAGTTATTCCAGGCTCTTTAGAGAGGAGGTGGGTTTTGCTTTATTTTTGGAAGCAAAAGTTACACCCTAGCACCAAATCTTATGTCTTTTCAACCCCCAAAGCCACTGCCTGTAGGCTTTGCGCTTTTCCGGGCACAGAGACCAGGCAGTTGCAAGTTAATTGGTAAAACAATTCTGCTGCTTTTCTAAACAGGTTATGGATTTACCAGCTTGGACTGCACTGTGCCCTAAAGACATCTGGTTATGTGCAGGAAGGGGCAAAGCAGATTGGGAATATGCGAGAGAGGTGAAACATGTCTGAGGTCTAAACAAGGAGAGGTGAGG
This sequence comes from Alligator mississippiensis, assembly GCF_030867095.1. NCBI lineage: Eukaryota > Metazoa > Chordata > Crocodylia > Alligatoridae > Alligator > Alligator mississippiensis. The sequence continues at coordinate 3,838,589 of NC_081829.1, read as the reverse complement.
GGTACGTGATCGCTAGCACATGGAGAATCACACATTAATATTGCTGTTGGAACTGAAAGCAAGCATCTGTACAGCAGCAGACTAGGCTGTAGGTTTTGCTAACGTATAGAGAGGCAGTGTGGTGACAATCAGAAAACATGGGCACTACTCCCACATGACCCCGTCCACTCCCCAACACTGAATGGTATTAGTATTAGCTGTGGGTGTGTCTACACATGCAATTAATTCAGAGTAATAGACTCCGGAGCAGTTTGAGCTGGCATAAACTATTCCTGGGCACGGTGTCTACACATGTGCCCAGAACAGCAGCAATTTGAACGGGGGCATGGCAGTTTATGCCAGGGTCGCTCAGCCCTGGGCTCTGGGAGGCAGCATCGGGTGGCGGAGGGGCTGGCTGCAGCAGAAGGGTGCTGAAAGTGGGGAGCCTTGTGGCTAGCTGGCAGGCAGGAGTCTGGCCTCTGGCTGGCTGGGCTGACCAGGACAATTTGTGCCCACAGTCAGTGTCTACACGTATGATTAACTGCAGTAAATCACCCTGGAGTAAGATAGGACTGTCACCAACAGTACTGTCTTATTGAAGCGTTAATTAGTTTCCTGTGGCCTAATACCATCGCATGTGTAGATGGTGATGCTTTACTCTGCAGCTAATTATTCTACTGCACAATTAAGCACAGGTGTAGATGTGGCCTGTATGGACTAGTATGATCACACTGGTTCCTTCCGGCCTTAAAGGGGATTCTAGCAAATCTATGATCAACTGCTGGCGGAAGCCGACAGAACTCATTTCGATTCATAAACTCCTCAGTGTCTCTTTCTGCATTAAACCTCAGCTCCCCACCCTCACTTTTGAGGCCCATATCATCTTATCCTTGGTCATGGGCATAGAGGGCTCTCACCCAGTGGGAAGCAAAGAAGATACTGCCCCCAGCAGCCAGTTACAAAATGGGCTGCAGGTGCCTGGATCTGCCCAGTTTAAAGGCCCAGCTTGAGAAAAGCATGCAGGGAAAAAGGTCCCAGTTGTAGTGTGTGGGGCAGAGAGCCCTGGTGTGGGCTATAATCTGGCTTCCCAGCAGGGGCTATCCAATCTTTATTACTGCCTACCCAATATTGCCCTCCAGTCCTCTCCAGTGGGTGTGGCAGACCAGGGCTCCATGATCACACCACCCCTAAAAGAGCAACTGTGCAAAGGGAGGAGGATTACCACAGCATAAGCAATCGTGGCAGAAAGTACTGCGATCCCAGCCCTGACTCAGTTTCATTTTCAGCATTTATTTTCTCTTAAGTTCCCCCTTGCTTCATAATCTCCTCCTGAGCCTCCATTTTGCTCCTTTCTAGCATTCGTGCATCAGGTGCTTGGAATAGTCTCTCTGCCGTCAAACCTATGTTTCCTTTTTGTTTACGGGAATTCTTCCCAGCCCTTTCTCCTCACTCATAATTCCCCAGGCCCCGCTTTGCTGGGATAGTGTCCTGTATCTCCTTTTCTTACCTATCTCAGGCTGCCAGCTCTCCATAACAGAGCATGCCTTCTTGCTTGTTGGCAATACAGGAGGTACATGTCTACACAAGATGCTTTAAGGTGCATTAGCCTAAATGTAAGGTGCATTAGAGCCTATGTCTACACGTGCATGCTCTTAATGCACTTTAACAATGGCGATTTTGGCCTAATTATACCTAAATTTGATACCTGCAAATTGTAGACACCTGCCTAAACCCACTTAATGCACATAAAGGTAATACGCATTAAATTTAGGTGTGCTTAAATGTACATGTAGACACACCCAGGGTGTAATTTAACCTACCATACGTGACATCTAGCAGCAGCACCAGTGGTGCATGTCTGGCACCAGATGGGTTAAACAAACAAGTAAAACATATATTCCCCCTCCCAAGCCATAGATGGAAAGAGGTGCAGCGCCAGAGCTAGATCCAAAAGATCATAATGCAGCCCACAGACATTTATAGGGAGGTTAGAGAAAGTATGAAGCTGACCACTGTGCATGCTTTCCAAAGCTAGGAGGCTGCTCACTGAAGATGAAATCCCTCCTTCTGTTCCAGGGCCTTCCTGATGCAGGGGAATTACAGGCTCCAGTGGAAAGAGAAGGAGCCATATTTTGTGCTTAGCTCCAAAAAAGACAATTCCTGCCAACTTCCATGAGAGCTGCCTGCACAGACTGGGGAGCTGAGGGTGCCCCAGAAGCAACACAATGGCTCCTAGTTTTTGGAATCGGCTATCCCTTTATTCATTTCTGTGGGTCTGACCCTCCTCCCAATTGAAAATAATGGCAAAACTTCCATTGTTTCCAATGGGAACAGGCAAAGATCCAGATATAAAGGTCAGAGATATGTTAAGGCGGATCCTTGCATCTGTGTGGAGCTCAGTCTTGGGACAGGGGTCCATCAATGTGCATCTCATTGCAAGGATCTGGGCTTGGCTAAGTCACATCTAGTTTGCTAGGGAACACACTGCTTTTGATTGATGGAAAGATAGCCCAACCATATTATGTACTGCCTACAAATAATTTAAACCCCTGGCTCCACGCATAAAGGCCAAGGATGCTCTCATGAAACTAACTTTTCAGAAGAATATAATTAACTGGAATGGTCTTTCATTATAGAAATGTCCCCAGTTATTTTTGGGAACTGAAAAAAACAGGAAAGCTTATCTTTCTTTTCCAGTCTATGAATAAACAGAAAGAGGAAGGTGAAGACTGAGTTTGCTGCATAACAGAGTACTTTAAGCTTCTCATGTTGACCTGGCTGATATAATCTATTTAATTTTTGTTAAAAATGCATTTCACATTTCTAACTAAAATAGCTAAAAATTAAAAAAAAAATACATATGCTTGTTTTGTTAAAATAATTATACTTGTGTTGTTGAAGAAAAATATCCAAAATACATAAGCTTGTTGTTTTAGTTAAAACAATTTTAATGTCTGTTGTTTTTGGTGACAGTTGTTGTTGTCCTCCTAATACAGCATGGCAAAAATATTTCCCAAATATCCATGATTAATCTAGTGAATTGGAGATAGTTCACCTCCCAATGACTTCACAAGTATCTGCTTCAATTAGCTTTGGTAAATAAAATAACCAAATCATAATTCAGTTTTCTGCTGTAGCTGAAAAATTAATCTGAAGAGATATCAAAAGAAATCACTGTTTTAAAATGTATAGTGTGTACCTTCCAAAAATGAAGTCTACATCTATCTCTGAGTTGTGACTAATATGTATTAAGGTTATATCAAACAACAAGAATGCACTTTTTGTAGAAAACAATGATTTAATCAAGGCTCTCTTACCAGTGATTTAAATCGCGATTTAAATCATGATTTAAATCAAACCCACACGGTTTTTATATTGCTGAGATCAGAAATCTGCTTTTGCTGCATTTTTGGGTTTCAAAAGAATTTTGACCAGAAGAAAATCACAAGAAGTTTTGTTCTTATACCCACATCTTCTCCAGACTGCCATTAATATGTTGTAGAGGAATAGTCTTCCATAAAGTGAAATAAACCTTTTTCTTTGGCAGACAGATAACATTTTCTTATTTAAAAAGACATCACATCTCCCAGTGTATGTGTAATGCCCCATTTGCTGACATACTCATGACTCCAATGGGAATAGCAGATGCTCAGTGGTTCCACAAAAAATTCAGGGCATGAGTGTACTGAAAAATCCTTCCTATGGGGACTTTTTACCATCTTGTACCATCTATACTTTTCCCAGAGTCTGACAAAGGGACTTTGATCCTGAAAGCTTGCAGAAAAGGACAATTTTCTTGTGATTTCCCAGTTGATCTAATAAAAGTATAATTTTGGAACCAAGAGTTGTAGTTTTTTGTATGTCTGAAAAATCCTTTGCATTGCAGAGATTTCCTTGTTTGGCATCTCCTAATGGTTAGGGTGCAGCAGCAGGAATCAGGAAACCCCTGACCAACTACTGAATCCTAGGAAATAGGGCTGGATGAGACCATGAGAAATCATCTGGTCCACCGCACTGCATTACAGCAGGATCAACTAGCCATCTCTGAGATACGTTCATCTAATCTTTTCTTAGAAAACTCGAACAATGGAGATCTCACAACTTCCCTAGGTAATCTTTTCCAGTGCTTTACTGTCAGTTAGAAAGCTTTTCCTAATATCTAACCTAAATCTCCCTTTCTGCCATGAAAACCTGTGACTTCTTTTCTCCCCCTTGATGTACATGGAGGACAGTTTATTACCTTCCTCTCTGCAGCAACTTTTTCCAATTCTAAAAACTGTGATTGTGTCTCCCTCTGTCTTGTCTTTACTCAGTTAAACAACTCTATCATTTCAGTCTTCCCTCAACAACCTCTTCATACTTGTTGCTCTCCTCTGGAGTCTCTCCAGATGGTCTAGATTTTTCTCAGAGTGGTACTCAAAGCTGGACACAATATTCCCATTCTGGCTTGCCAATGCAGAAGGAAAGATTTCTCCACTTTGTCTTACACAGGACACTCCTGTTTGTACATCCCAGCAGGCCACCGTTTTTGCAACAGTATGACATTGCTAAGTATAAGTCATGCTTGGTTTGCAATCCACTGAAAATTCCCAATCCTGTCCTGCAGAACTACTGCCTAGACCATAATTCCCCATCTCATATGTGTGTATACACATAGGTATAGTCTTTATCTTTGTCCTCATCGATCTGTCCTCACATTCTGTTCATTTCTACAGTTTATCAAGACTATTTTGAGTTCTGTTTTTATCCTCTGAAGTGCTTGCTGGGTCTCATCTACAAATTCTAAATATGTGATTTCTATAACCCAAATTATTCATGAAAAGACTGAAAAGTACTAGATATAGGACAGAGCCCATCAGAGCTCCTCTGAATGTATCCTTTGAGTTTGACAGTGAACCACTGATTACTATTCTTTTAGTATGATTTTCCAACTAGCTGAGTATCCACCTTACAGCAGATCATACTCCCCAGTTTGTTCATAGGATAGTTATGTCAGGGCCAAAAGCCTTACTGAAGTCAAGCTGTATCGCTGTTACTCCCCATCTACAAGACCTGTTACCCTTTCATAGAAGGAACTTAGGTTGGCAGACATGACTTGTTACTGATAATCCATGCTAGCTATTACTTATCGCTCTGTTATCTTCCAGGTGCTTATATATAATTTGTCTACTATTTATTCCAGGATGATTATATAGTAGAGAGTTAGACTGACTGGTCTATATATCCCTGGGTCCTCCTCTTCCCATTTTTAAAGATAAATCCTATGTTTACCCTTTTCCAGTCTTTTGAAACCACACCTGTGCTTGACAAGTTCTCAGAGATAATCGCTAGGGGCTCTGCAATTATGCTGGCTAGCCCCTAAGTATGGTGGGGTGAAACTCATGAGGATGACTGGAAATGATCACGTTTGTCTCAGGCTGTGTTGAAGTGATGCTGTAGCTGTGATGGTCCAGCAAATACGCAAGAGGCAAAGATTTTTGTGGGTGATATCTTTTAATCCACCAACTGTGTGGCTGGGATAGTTTTAGACAAGCCTTCAGGTCTCACGGGAAGGGTACTGTGAGACCTGAAAGCTTGTCTGAAGCTATCCCAACATTTGTCTAAGTGGTCTCCAATCCATTCTTCCCCTATTCTCTTGTCACTGATGCTACCTGTGGTTACAGTTAAGCATTTTAGTGAAGACAGAAGCATCATCTCTCATTAGCTTTCCTCCCTCGGGGGAGTGGATCATCTCTTTCCTTGCTCTTCATCTTCCTACTGTGTTACTGAAACAAAGTTTACTTTATGCCTCTGGCTAGTTGCAGAAAAAGTGACCGCTGGCAAGTTACTTCACCTCTTTCTGCCTCAGTTTTCCCTCACATCCTTTGTCTCTCTCCTGATTAGCTGGTTAGCTCTTCAGGGCAGTCACGGTCCTTTAGCAGCTTCTGTGTACAGCATCCAGTGCAATGGGGCACTGCTTTCTTAGGAAGCTGGGCACTACTGCAACACTAATAATAATACTAGTGATGTTCCTCTATTTAGACCCTGATTCTGTGATAAGCCCCACATGAACATCTGGAACTAACCTCTGTGACTCCAGTGAAGCTCCACCACAGCATGAGGGTTTCATCAGCGAGGCTCTCACCACAAGATCAAGGTTTTCATTCTGCATCCCCAGAAATACTTTTTCCCAATACTTTTCCTATTGCTCAGACAATGCAGGAGAATTGGCATCACTGCAACTTTTGGGTCTTGCTGTGTATAGAAGAAGGAATGAAAAGTCTCATATAAAAAGCTTCTGAGACTTATTCGCTTTCAGTAAACACAGGAGTCCCAACGTTTTGTACGTGGAGATGTCTAGTTGTGCAAATCCTGTACCATAAAGTATGCAGTTGTATTTTCCAAAGAATGGGTACAGTAAATAACTGCCTATGCTCTTCCTGTCTAGGAGCCTCATCAAACAGCCAGCACATTTTTGGTTTAGTGAAAACAATTTTATGACCCTGAGCAATAAGCTTTTTTTGTTTTTAAGAAAAAGGAAAGAAAGCAAGAAACTCATATTCACTGGCAACAACTGCTTTGGAATAAATTAGTATGAGGAGGCAAAACTGCTAAAAGGCAGGGGTCTGTGGGTAATCTTCACTTCCCGCTAATATACTTCTACAAAAATGCAGGCAATTGGAACTTCCTGCCTGTCCCTATGCCACGTGCTGTGGCCACGCAGAATTTCACAGCGGCAACGACAGATCTCAGCTCTTCCTGCCGCAGCAGCACAGACTCCTGCCACTTGAATGCAAGGAAACTCTCCTGTAGAGGCAAGCAGTATTGGGTCTGGGATACATGGTGGATCAGTGCTTAACCAGCCAGGAGAGGGCAGTGAAACGAACACTCACACACACTGGAAATACAAGTGTCGGAGGAGCCTTTGCTTACTTGCTGCAACCCATTTGTTCATAGGTGTTGTGATGCAAGCTTTAATTACATGATGACATACTTTTTAATGACATACTTTTTTCTCCTGTAGGACTCCTGTCTCATTCGGGGCAGAAAGGTGGACAGCGCTCCATTCATTTATTACTTTGTTTTAGTCCCACTCTTCACGGTGTGGCCCCCCAGCCTTTTTTACTGTGCATTATTCAAACCCTCATAGTTTCTATGATTCCCTTCACTTTAGCATTTGAGTCCTAGAAATGCTACAGCATTTAATTAATTCATTTTATGAACACCCTGTAGTGGTATAATTCCCATTTTGCAAGTGGGAAACTGAGGCACAGAGCAACTGAGCCTAAAATGGCCCCACATTTTGCATGGCCACATTAAAATGCTTGGGACTGGATATGTCAGTGTATAAGTAGCATTGTATAGCAGTACTTCACCCACTCACCCACCGACTTCAGCTGCAGTGTGAGTGCTCAGTGTCTCTGTAAATCCGACTCCTGGCCCCTAGTCTGAGCACAGGGGCCTGGGCTGGTGTGGGCACTAAGGTGCACAGTTGATGGCCCAGAGGTCTCAAGTTCAAGGCCATCGCAGAAGTGTTCACAATGTGGCCTATCGCCGAATCTTCAAATTCTGCTAACTACTTTGTCACAAGGAAAGGAAGTAAGAGCATACAGAAATAGAAGACCAGACAATTCATGACCATCTGGGAAAAGTGGTTTATGTGATTGCCCAGCATCACCCAGTAAATCTGCAGCAGACACAGAGATAAAATCCAGTTCTCCAGATCCGCTGCTCTAATCCTGAGACCTTCCGCCTCATCCTGCAGCCCCATGCCTCATTCACTACGCACCTTCCAACTTCTGCAGGCAACTAGGAAGGGGCCCAAAGACAGTAGTCTCCTTCGCTGCCCCCTGCCAGAGCTGGCCTGGCCTGTGCGATCCTGTGGGAGACACTGTGGGCATATCTACGCAAGAGGTTTACTGCGCAGTAAATGTCTTGGTATCTATACATGCGCCCCTATCAGGGTGACAGAAACTAATAAACACTGCAGCAGGGTAGTAGTTGTAAATACAAGCACTAACTACACTGTTCCAGAGTTTTTTTGTGCGCAGCAGCGCACACATAGACACTGCCTGGGTTGGCTGGGGCACAGGGTGCTTCAGTGCGGGGCTAGCCAGCAAGCACCCTCCACAGCATGTGAAGCCCGGTCAGAGCAGCCCTGGGCTGGCAAGCTACGCTCCCCCTGAGTTCCCTGCCAGTCCAGGCTGCTCCATGTGCTGCGCACAAGTAAACTCGGGAGCAATATGCACCAGAGCTGTGTGCTCACAGGTGCATGTTCAAATGGCACACTCGGGGCAAAAAACTCCAGAGCAATAAGGTCCGGAGTGTATTCATGTGCATTAATCGCACGTATAGATGTCCCCCGTGTGTGATAAACAAGGCCTGTTTTGTGATGCATATGAGGAAGGGGGGACAAACTGAAGTTGCACAGCCAATCTTGATTTTGGCATTTCCTAACTTCTTATAGTGCTTGACTGCAACCTTAATAATGTTCTTTTCATGCGGTGTATATGAATAGATGTGTGTGTTCTGTTCTAGTCTCTCTCACACACACACAAGATCACTACAATATCGTCATTCACCAAAATCCAATGACATAATTACCACTGATTCCTGCGGGAGAAGAATCAGGCCCATGACCCTTCCCATCACATGCACTTTGCTTTTGGTTCAAATGGAGGCAGGGCAGAGCAGACAGAGACTGCAAGAGTCTAATCAGTGGTTATCCAGGCACAGAAATCCCCCAGCTTCACCACAGCTGAACACTTAGAACTAGAGTGTGCTATACTGCATGCTTGCTATCAATAAATGGTTATATTCTTAGACCCAAGCATTGGAGTAGATAATTACGGTGCCTCAAGCACTGAAGAGGCTGGTTGTACTGCCATCCAGTGACTGCAACAGCAACCTGGGAGCTAAAGCCAAGGGAAGCTGAAATTAATCCTAGGATCCAAGGGCTTATTTAGCCACTGAAGTGAAGAGAATCTCTGGATAGAAAAGAAAAAAATAAAAAGAAGGTGGGGGAATGAACAGCTCTATCAGTACAGGATGCTTCTGCAAGAGCGAATGATTGTCTTGGATTTCACCTCTCTGGAATATATAATACTGAACACAGAGCACATGTTTGGCTGCAGAGCTTGCCGCAAACAGTGTCCACATCTCTGAAAGACAAGCATCTTCATCCCCATTCTACTGGGGGGCGGGAGGGTGGGAAACAGAGGCAAGGAGAAGTGAAGGGAAATACCCAAGTCCACAGAGGGAACCAGTGTAAGAACCAACATAAGATTCAGGAGTTGAATCAACCTGAGGGATGCCCATTTGTACAGAATGAGGAAATCACAGCAGAGGCAGGCTGGCAAGGCTCTCGTGTGGTCATATAGTGCAAGTCACTGCTCAAGGCAGGATCCTCCCAGGCACAACATCCACGCAAGCACTTGTCTAACCTGTGCTTAAAACTTTTAGTGACAGAAATTCCACCCCCCAGGCAATCTATTCCAGTGCTTAACCAACCTCAGAGATAGAAAGTGCTTTCTAGTATTTAACTTGAATTTCCATTGTTGCCATTTAAGCCCATTACTTCTTGCCCTCTCCCCTGTGGGCACAGAACAGTCACTGATCACTGTCCTCATTATAACTCTTTGCAAACTGTTACCAACTCCCCCTCAGTCTTCTGTCCTCCCAGGACAGTCAGATCTTTGGTCCCAGACCTGTGCTCAAACCATATTCCTTTCTCAGACTTGAACCCATTACTTTCAAACAGACTCTGGAGTTGGAGCCACATAGTAAGGAAAGAGTACGGTTTAGTGGCTAGAGCAAGGGGCTGCAAGTCAGGACTCGTGGGCACTACCTCAGACTAGTTCTATAGCTTTAGGAGAGGCTGTAAAATGGGCATAAGTCATACCTGCCCCAAAATAAGGGAGAATAAATTAACTTTTGTCAAGTGCTTTGAGATGTTCAGTGGAAGGTCCTATAAGAGGACAAAGCATAATTACTATAAAATATTACAATGCAGCCATGAATAATGCTTTGCTATCACACAACACTTTTCATCTGATGATCCCAAAGCACTTTGTGAGCATAGATAATCTTCAGTCTCTCAGTTTTACCCATAGGGGGGCATGTTTGCCAGCGCATCTTAGATGTAATGTTAGACAGATGTTGGCACAGTCATCAGGATCCTGCAGCTTTGCCCTCTAGCTCTGGCTCTCGCCGCCTTTCCAAATGAGTCATCTTAGCTCAGATGCTGTACCCTAAACATAAGTAATACGATTTTACAGATAAGAGCAAAGCGAAGCCTTTAGAGAGACTGGGAGAGGTAACAGAGAGGCAAACTAGCTAAAATAGATGATTGTTATGACGCATTTACTCTGGAGTAATTTGACTTTGGCATAAAAGTTGAGCAGTCAGCACACAGGTTCATACTTGTGCAAATCCCTGCACTCTAGCATACAGTTAGTTACCCCTCAGAAAAGGAGAAGTAAGTCTAGAGCAGTGCACAGTACCGTGGTGTATTGGTTGTCTGTCTACTCCCCGGTCCCTTTCATCCCAGGGTAGGACCTTTGCTTAATGCAAAACAGCCTCCCCAACACCTAGTTGCCAGGCACTACCATGGTGCGTAGGCAGCCAGCTAGTGTCCGCTCTGTACTGTGGAGGAAATTTATTACACAGTAAAATCTGGAGTAAATTACTCCATAGTGATTGTGTCATGTGCTCACAACCTGACCTGATTTCCCATATCTCTGCTCCCAGGAATTAACACGATGCCCACTGTTCCAGCACCCCAGCATGGAGCTCTTCTTCATCTGGCAGTTTCTATCTATTTCCAGGCAAGTATATAACTTGTTCTTGGTAATCCTTTGCCCATCATCCTTTGCTTATGCCCCAACACTTCATCCTCTTCTTCTGCATCCCCAAACTAGGCTATAATCTCTCACAAAAACTGCATCACGAATTGTCTTGTTCCTGCCTGTCATTTCCTCCACCCTATTCTAGCACCAGCCTCCACATTATCCTCTCACCGTGTTCTTTCTCTTTGTAGAGCAAGAGCCTTCTACTCTGCTGCTCCTGCTCCCCCAAATTCAGATTGATGATGCCTCGCAGTGCAGATCAGCCCTCAGCCTCTACAGCCCTCCCCATGGCCCTGCCTCAGGTAATACACGTTTCGTTTTCACTTAGCACAGAAGAGGTTTTCACTGCTGATACCACAAATTTCAGATGAGGCCAAAAAGAAGAGCAAAACCAGAAAGTTTTGCTGAAGGTCCCTACTCTGTGAGTGTAAGCACAGTGGCCTGACTGGCCTCTGGGTCACCACAGCGACACAGAGTGACAGTGAGTTAGGGAAAAGCATCCAACACTGCTGTCTTGAACCCTCTTGGTCGTGACCTCAAGTATTTGAGAGCTTACCACGTATATATATTTAAGCAAAAAATTAGGTCAAACCAGCACCCTCTGTCTGAACCTTCAGATGCTGCGGAAACGGGTGTGTTGTAAAGGTGAAAAGAGTTGACAGATCATTCCTCCCAGGCTAGGGGGGAGGTCTGATTGGCATCCGAATCCCAACTTAACCTGGAATCACAATAGGATTCACTAGCATCTTGCTCAGAGAACATCACAAACATAGCACACGCTTTTGGGGCACATGGAAGGTGATAAGCTCCCAGCAACTAAGCATAGGTACAAAAGTAACACCAAGCAGCAACTCAGGTGTAGGAGGTTGTGAAAAGGTGACAAGACAGGAGCTATCACCAGTAAACACTAGAATGAACTTGCTGCCCTGTGATCCATCACGTCACCCAATGCACCAGGGAATTCCTCAACCGACAGCTCCTGTTTGGGCCTGGCGGTCACGGCACCCCAGCAGAGGACAGTACCACTGTCCAGGGGAGTTAGGATACTACACATACCAGGACCGTATTGTATTAGAACTGAAGGATGAAATAAACAGTGATGGATGCTAAGAAAGAAGCTGACTGGTTTGGGAGGAGTCTAAGGAGCGAAGCCTTGATGCACCTTGAAAATGACGGCCAGAGTCTGGTAACAAACAGGATGGCAATGAAGTCCCTTTGATTTTAGTGGGGCTGAACTTTGTCCCAAGTCATCCTAAACTATTACCAACAGCGTAAGATGTCATAGGGACGAAGGGTCAAGCCCAACCTGCACTTCAGTGGAGCTGCTCCCTCTTTTCCCTGCCTCCGTGAGAGATCTGCATCATACAGTCAGTGTCTAAAAACATCCCAAAACCTCAATCCAGCCACAGAATGGGAAGACATTCTCTTTTCCTTTTTCGGTTTTAAAAAATCTGCCCATTCTAAAAACCCAAGGAGAATATATAATAATCTTCTGTCCATTTTAACTGCAGCCCTTGCAAACAGCAATGCGAAAACAAACAACAGATTATGGCAAACAACATGAATTTTTGTGTCTGGTCTGTGGTTGCAGGGAGTATGTTATTCAAGGACAATTTTCCAGGCAAGCCAAGGAAATGCAGGGTATTACTGATGCATTCTCATCTGACAGATCTCCTTTGGAGGTGACCAAATTATAAGCAAGTTGAAGAAGACTGATTTAAAGGAAGCCCAGATTTTTCTTACATTTCCTAATTATGTTGTAGAGCCTCTTTCTTCAGTACCCAACTGACCTCAGAGCCCCACTGCAGAAACCTTTGGCCTTCTCTACACTCAGGTTTTATATCAGTCTAATATGTGATTAGGGAGGTGATTTGTTGCCAATTTAATTATGCTGAGGCAACCCCTAGTCTGGACAAAGTTATTGAGGTATATGTAAAGGTACATTATTCTGTTATTTCTATTCCCCTCCCCATATAGGCATAAGCTATACCAGCATAAGCCCATTTATAGTGAGATACTGAATCTTTTCTCAGGTGTGTAGCACTATAACTGCACTGGTGCAGCTGAAGTCACACTTCAGGGATGTTGGTTGTAGCCATGTTAGTCTAAGGATATAGGCAGACAAGGTTTTTTGGGTCGATGTGATATCAAAGGGCGCCTGTACATGATGTTGGCTTTATCTAGCTAAAGATAATCTCTAGGTTTATTTAAATCTCACAATGTACCATGATAGTTCCCATTACTATTTTGCACGTAATGTATTTAACACTTTTAATTGGTTAATGTGCTATTACTAGTAAAAAATGCTAGAGGGCACATGGTGGACAGCTTGTGTCAGAACAGGGAAAATGGCGATTTTAGCTGTGTGTGAGAATACACGTAACAGAAGTTTCACAATAAAATTCAACCTGGTGGAACAATTGGTAAAAATAAAACATGTTGGAGGTGGTCTAGCTTGCCATGATAAATCAAAACCTAGCACGATAAAGAAGTCAATGTGTATTTTCACACATGACTGATCTAGAGAAACGGTGATTTTTGGTGCTGTTTCATAACGTGTATCTAAACAACACACACTGTGTGCAAGGGCCCTTATTAGACCAACTGAATAGTTGGAAAAATTGTTCTTTGCAAGCTTTTGGGCACAAACACCCTTCTTCAAGCATAGGGAAAGTCTGACTGACTTTTTCCAACTAATTAGTTGGTCTAATAAAAGATATCACATCTACCCAAAGACCCTCGCCTGTTAAAGCTACACAACTTTTGTGTAATAGGCAATGCTTGGGACACTGACAGTCCCACTCCTGAACAGCACAGAGTAGAAACAGAAGTGAAGTGACTTGCTCTATACCCCGCAAAGCAAATCAGAAATACAACACAGGTCTCCAGAAGCCCACTTCAGCACCCTGTCAATTCAGCTGAAGTGCCAGGCTCCTACCCAGATCCCATCCCATGACATTTCCATGTTCATCTAAATGCGAGGAGATCAAGTAGCTTTTCTAGTGGGAACATTCTCCGTGTTCAGATTTAACCTCTCTTCTTCCTGAAACTGGACATAGCCAATATTCAGAGCAATAATCCTCACAGCCTCTCTCACCAGAACCAGAACCCAACATACTAACTACTTTATGTCTCGATTCTCTAGTTCACCCTGCAGTTACAAACCCACACATAATAAAGTTGCGGGACAGGGGCCTTAGACTGCAAGTGATCTGCAGCAGGGAGGTGTCTTAGTCTATGCAACACACCTATGAAATGCATGGTGATGTAAAGGTGACTTATATAATAATGGACCAAATACTTATATACAGTATATGACCTACATTTTTTGCCCGGAGTGCTTAGTATAGTTAGTATTTAGCCCAAGGCAAGTCAGTCTTGCTTATATAATACTTGGTCTTGTTCAGGGTTTCCTGTCTTACACCTGTTGTGTTAAACTTTCAAAAACAGTAACAACATCAACACAAAGCAGTGCTAGAGCTCTGCCAATGAGGTTATGTGATCCAAGCTCCCTTTCTGATAAGCTGGAGGAAGGTGGAGGATCCTGGTTTGGTTTCAAGTTGTTATAGATGGGTTAAAAGGCTGCATGTCAATGTGCTGGGACAATGACATTTTTGATAAGGACTGGAAGACAGACACATGCCTCTTACTTGACAGCTCACAGAACACCATATACAGCAAGATGGTTGTTTGATCCGTGTTTCTGGTGAGAGAGAAAAAGCCAGTGAGTGCACAGCCTGGGAGACCATCAAAGAGATGCAATCAGGACCAAAATATGACTCTAGGTGAGAAATCCGATTGGGACATGCACTGACAGCTTGAGATCATCAAGATAAGAAAGAAGGAAGTAGGTGTTGCGAGTTACTGAGTATTATCAACCTCTTGTCTAGCGGAGAAGGCATAAAACTTTGCGTTTGTTTCTTCTTGTGATGGAACAATACATTGATAAAGGCAAAAGGAGCTTCTCACGAGTGTGAGCCTCACAGGTCTTTTCCTTTGACAAGGAGTCTATTCCCACACCTTGACCAAGTCATTACCCCTCTCCCTGCTTCAGGTTCCCAGTCTGAAAAAAACAGGGACCACAGGAATATAGAAGCATTAGACTGAAAAGGGCCTCCTGGGTTACAGAGTTCAGTCCCCTGAAGTCAGTGCGGGCATCTCACAAGAGTGACTTCCAAGAACATTTCAGTCAAGTGGCTCTTTGAGATATTCACATGGAAGGTAAAATATCAATAGGACTTTGATAGTCTAAGCTCAAAATCTATTATTTAAAATAAGAAAATGGTTGTACAATATTTTGTAATAATGGAGAAAGTCCTTTGTGGAGGGGGGTGGGGGAAGCATCAATAGGACTGGAATAGGACCCCTACTAAATGGGCAGAAGCAATTGGTGACAGATAGGGGGGACAAGGCTGAACTCCTCAACGAGTTCTTTGCCTCAGTGTTCCTAAGCGAGGGGCAGGACAAGTCTCTCACTGGGGCTGTAGAGAGGCAGCAGCAAGGCGCCAGACTGCCATGCGTAGACCCTAAGATGGTGCAGAGTCACTTGGAAGAACTGGATGCGTTTAAGTCGGCAGACCCAGGTGAGCTCCATCCGAGGGTGCTGAAGGCACTGGCCGACATCATTGCAGAGCCACTGGTGGGAATATTTGAACACTCGTGGCACACGGGCCAGGTCCCAGAGGACTGGAAAAGGGCCACTGTGGCCCCCATTTTCAAGAAGGGGAGGAAGGAGGACCCGGGCAACTATAGGCCAGTCAGTCTCATCTCCATCCTAGGCAAAGTCTTCGAAAAAATTATCAAGGCTCACATTTCCGAGAGTCCGGCAGGACAAATGATGCTGAGGGGAAACCAGCACGGGTTCGTAGCAGGTAGATCATGCCTGACCAATCTAGTCTCTTTCTATGACCAGGTTACAAAATGCCTGGACACAGGAGTAGGGGGTTGATGTCGTATACTTAGACTTCAGGAAGACCTTCAATACTGTATCCTACCCCATACTGGTGAACAAGTTAAGAGGCTGTGACGTGGATGACTACACAGTCCGGTGGGTGGCGAATTGGCTAGAGGGTCGCACCCAGAGAGTCGTGGTGGATGGGTCGGTCTCGACCTGGAAGGGTGTGGGCAGTGGGGTCCCGCAGGGCTCGGTCCTTGGACCAATACTCTTCAATGTCTTCATCAGCGACTTGGACGAGGGAGTGAAGTGTACTCTGTCCAAGTTTGCGGATGACACAAAACTGTGGGGAGAAGTGGACACACCGGAGGGCAGGGAACAGCTGCAAGCAGACCTGGACAGGTTGCACAAATGGGCGGAAAACAACAGGATGCAGTTCAACAAGGAGAAATGCAAAGTGCTGCACCTAGGGAGGAGAAATGTTCAGCACACCTACAGCCTAGGGAATGACCTGCTGGGTGGCACAGAGGTGGAAAGGGATGTTGGAGTCCTAGTGGACTCCAAGATGAACATGAGCCGGCAGTGTGATGAAGTCATCAGAAAAACCAATGGCACTTTATCGTGCATCAGCAGATGCATGACGAATAGGTCCAAGGAGGTGATACTTCCCCTCTATCGGGCGCTGGTCAGACCGCGGTTGGAGTACTGCGTACAGTTTTGGGCGCCGCACTTCAAGAGGGATGCGGATAACCTGGAGAGAGTCCAGAGAAGGGCCACTCGTATGGTTCAGGGCTTGCAGGCCAAGCCCTATATGGAGAGACTGGGGCATCTGGACCTCTTCAGCCTCCGCAAGAGAAGGTTGAGAGGCGACCTTGTGGCTGCCTATAAGTTCATCACGGGGGCACAGAAGGGAATTGGTGAGTATTTATTCACCAAGGTGCCCCCGGGGGTTACAAGAAATAATGGCCACACGCTAGTAGAGAGCAGATTTAGATTGGACATTAGGAAGAACTTCTTCACAGTTCGAGTGGCCAAGGTGTGGAACGGGCTCCCAAGGGAGGTGGTGCTCTCCCCTACCCTGGGGGTCTTCAAGAGGAGGTTAGATAAGCATCTGGCTGGGGTCATCTAGACCCAGCACTCTTTCCTGCCTATGCACGGGGCCGGACTCGATGATCTATTGAGGTCCCTTCCGACCTTAGCATCTATGAATCTATGAATAAAAATGGGTTTGATTTTAAATTGAAATGGGCTCATGCTGGACCAAAGCCCAAACAACCCAATCCCCTGACAGCACAGCCTTCCTGGCTCTACGCTAAGGACTCAGTCCTGCCATATGCCCCATGCAGGATGGATTCATACTGAAGTCAGTGGTGCACCCATAGATATTAGGGTTGGTGCAAACCTAGTTTACTGCAGGATCTCACCTGGTGTAAACTGGCACAGCCGACTGAAACTGGCAGAGCCAGTGATGGCACTGGACCTACACTCGCACTGGCCTGTTGTCTGCTAGGCACTCAGCTCAACAGAGCTGCCACTCACCTTGAAAAAATGGGATTGGCTATAATACAGACCATAAAAGTAATGATAATGGTATTTGAGAAGCAGGAAGTGAAACTAACTAAATACTAAAGCCCAAATTTGTTAAGTTTGAACCGAAATGCAAAATATAAGCAAAGAATAGATAATAATGGTAAAGAGTAAACCTGATTTTTTTAAATTCTAACCATTTTTAAGAGTTACGAGTAACACAGATAAGTAATTTTTAATGCATTATTTTACGCTGGTAATACTTTCGTCATCATGTTTCCTTTTTCCCCTCAGTAGAAGGTACATCTTTGTCCATTACTTTAGCTGATGACTGCAATGTGCTTTTCATAGCTCATCTGCAAATCAGAGAGAGCAAAGGAAACAAAACAAAGTATGGAGGGCCAGATTTTCAGCTGACACAAATAAAGGTAGCTATATTAAAGTCAGTAGTGCTCCCCAGCTGAGAATCAAGTCCATAAAGGGTATTCTAAAGGGCAGAAGCAGGCAATGTTTGAACAGAACTGGTCTCATACTTCATGTTGTATTTTAAAGGTAGGACCCAAGACATCTTAAAACGTGTGAGTTCAAAAGATCTTGTGTTTCATATAGATCCAGACACTTCAGCCAACAGTAAAGTGGCTCCGTTTGGGATTTGCAGCATGTGAATCAGTAAAGGCTGGTGAAAAGGGCAGCGCTTCATTGATCCAACAGCATCATCTTTTTGGTAAGCAGATGTTTTTATCAAAATATGAAATCAATAGGTCTAAGCTGGCCAGCTGACCCAGTGTACAGGAGCCTAGCAGCAAAGAGTCTTGCTTAGGTTCTGCTTGAAACAGCTGTCCCTTTTTTGCCTTTGGAAACTTGTCATGAGAATGTCAAACAGTAAGTGATTCATCCCAGCTGCGCCCCTTCAATGCAGAGATCATGTGGATGGTACCACCTGTACTAGCATATGGTCTTCAGGTGACAGCTAATGATAACTAGCACTTCCACAATGCTTTCCAGCTATCCATCTCCAAATACCTTACAAAGAAATGTTGATATTGTTCTCTTACTTAACAGACATGGAAATGAAGCACAGAGAGGAGAAGTAGACTGCCCAACAGGTCACTAGGAAAGCCAGGCTGGAAGGAAGGATGGATGGCTTTGACTTTTTAAACTTCTATTATACAAACTTCTATTATAAAGATATTAAAAATAAAAAGGTAAAAGAGCAAAAATGTGTGCCTCTCCCAAGGGCCGAGCATGAGACACTTGCCAGCAGCAAAAACATCCTATCACCAGAGACTGAAGTCCCCCTTTGTTCATGGGGTTACATATTTAGAACTATCCGTCCATCTTCTACTTTACAGAATACCCACGCAATGGCCCAGCATGACACAAACCAGTCCACATTTTGTTGCAAGATGAAGTCTCCAAACCAGTGAAAGAGAGAATTGAGCTTAATGTTTTTCTTTAAGGAAGAAAGAAATCACAGGTGTTTCAGTTTCCCATCTCGTAGTTACTGAGACTTGTTGGATCATTTGAATCAGAGTCCCCTGCAGACTCTGATTCAAATGGTTTGCTCTTAGAGGAATTGTGTGTTTAGGTTGTTTCATGTTTTACAAGTTTGGGAAAAAATTGGGTTTTGTTTCTCTTTGTTGTGAAGCATGCAATACATGAGAACAAATGTGGGCTGCAGTTTGCTATCAGGGAGCCTTTGAAGTGGTTAGAAAAATGAGTATTATCCCCACAGCCTGTGGGCAGAGGTGGATTCAGAGTCTTTTTCCACCTGAAAAAAAAAAACACAGACATATCACCACCCACACATCAGTTCTACCAAGCCACATTACAGCTCAGCCTTGAGAGAGGCAGCAGGTCCCTTTCCTCATTGTTTTTAAGCCTCCAGATATTGCTGTAATTATATATAAATACACACACGTACAGCGAAGGCCTGGCTGCCTTATCATTTCCTAAAGCAGAATGCTATTCATGGTGGTACAGCAACTCTTGATTTACACTGGCTCCAATGCATGGGAATCAGGCTCTTTGAAACCCTGTCTTCTTTCTGGTGAAATTCATCTCTGCGCAATGGAGCTGAAGCATGACTTGCCCCCCTTTTAGTGTTTTCATGAAAGCCCTTTGCAGAGGGACAAACTTGAAGCAACTTTGCACAAAAGGATCTGTGAAGCAGCGTGGGTGGTTTCTTTCCTTTAGCTGTTGTTGTGGTTCTAGGTGCAACATTGTTGTCAGGTGGTTTTTGTAGCCTTATGTTCATGCTATTTTATGAAAGGAACAGAACAACATGGTCTGATTCTCTTCCTATTTACACCATCATATTGCTGCTATTTCAGAGAGAGATTAATTAGACTCCTGGCCAACCACCAGAAGCAATTTAATAAGGATGGTCAGAAAACAGAAGTTCAGGTCTATCAGATGTTGTAACATTTCAACATTTGTTTTCATGCCGAATTCAAACTAGAAGGTCACGTTTTGAAATGTATCACAGAACAGGAGATCAGAAAAAAAAATCAATTTAGGAAACAATAGCATAGTCATTACAATAAGATGCTATGGTAGATTCCCTATAGTCTACTGATATTCAATATAAACATTAAGACAGAAATTGAAATGAAGCAATAAAGTCAAAGGAAAATATTTTACTTTATGAAATTAACTGCTTCAGCCTTTTCAGAAGAAAGAACAAACCATTCATTTTAACTTTCATCAAAATTCACATGTTCCAGTGAAATGTGTTGATTTCAATGCAACTGCAATTTCCAATGGAAGACTGCTCCATCAAAAATGTATCAACCAGATCTCACCTCTGAGCATTGATGCTACACTTCTCTATGTGGCACCCAGTTGCCTGGTTTGTGTATTCATAGATTTCATAGACATTAGGGCTGGAAGGGACCTTGGAAGATCATTCAGTCCAGCCCCCTGCCCGAAGGGCAGGAAGTCAGCTGGGGTCATAGGATCCCAGCAAGATAAGCATCCAATTTACTCTTGAAGGTGTTCAATGTAGGTGCTTGAACCACCTCCGATGGCAGGCTGTTCCAGACCTTGGGGGCTCGGACAGTGAAGAAATTCTTCCTTATGTCCAGCCTGAATCAGTCTTGCAGTAGTTTATAACTGTTCAACCTCGTCATCCCTTGGGGCGCTCTGGTGAACAAACGTTCCCCCAGGTACTGGTGATCACCCTTGATAAACTTATAGGTGGCCATCAGATCACCCCCGAGCCTGCACTTTTCCAGGCTAAAGAGCCCCAGGGCTCTCAGCCTGTCATAGTAAATTCTGTTTTCCTGACCTCGGATCATGCGCGTGGCTCTTCTCTGCACTCTCTCAAGCTTCTCCACATCATTTTTGAATTGTGGAGCCTAAAACTGGATGCAGTACTCCAGCTGCGGCCTCACCAAGGCCGAGTACAAGGGGAGAATGATGTCCCAGGATTTGCTTGAGAAGCATCTATGGATGCAAGCCAGCGTTTTGGTTGCTTTACTAGCTGCAGCATCAAATTGAAGGCTCATGTTCATCTTGTGGTCAATGATGACCCCCAAGTCCATTTCTTCTGTAGTGCTAGCCAGCGTAGCACTGCCAAGCCTATAGGGATGCTGCAGGATTTCCTCCCAAGGTGGAGAACCTTGCATTTTTCAGTGTTAAACACCATCAGGTTCTCATCCGCCCATTTCCTGAGCCTGTCCAGGTCAGCCTGGATCACCCTCCTGTCCTCAGGTGTGGATGCTTTGCCCCAAAGTTTGGTGTCATCGGTGAACTGGGCCAGTCCACTTCTGACTCCAATGTCCACATCATTAATGGAGATGTTGAACAATACGGGTCCAAGGACAGAGCCTTGGGGGACCCCACTGGTCACAGGGCACCATGATGATTGACTTCCGCTAACCACCACCCTCTGGATCCGACCATGGAGCCAATTTCCCAGCCAGTGGATTATGGTGGACCCAAGGCCACAATTGGCCAATTTCACCAAGTGGTGATTGTAGGATACCAGATCAAAGGCTTTTTTGAAGTCAAGATATATGACATCAATCTCTTCTCCCTTGTCCAGGTGATAGGTCACCTGGTCGTAGAAGGAAATGAGATTGGTCAAGCAAGACCTACCCGCAGCAAACCCATGCTGACTATCCCTCAGGATGTTGGCGTCGGCCAGTCCATTAAGGATGGCCTCTTTAATAAACTTTTCTAAGACCTTCCCTGGGATAGATGTCAGGCTGATGGACCTATAGTTTGCTGGATCCACTTTCCTCCCTTTCTTGAAGATAGGCACCACATTGGCCTTCTTCCAGTCTTCAGGCACTACACCAGAGCGCCAGGAGCTCTCAAAGATCCGTGCCAGGAGCTGGGCTATGATGCTCACCAGCTCCTTGAGTACCCTGGGGTGTAGATTGTCAAGGCTGGCAGACTTGAAGGTATCCAGCCTCTCAAGGTGTTCCTTCATGAGGTCAGCATTGATGGAGGGCAGGGGATCTCCCTCACCCAGACCTCCCTGTCCCGTAGTGGGCATGGGCGTCCCATGGGACTGATGAAAGATCAATGCAAAGTACCCATTTAATAGGTTGGCTTTTTCCTGGGTGTCAGTTGTCAGTTGTCCCATCTGGCTCAGCAGAGGTCCAATGTTGCCCTTGCTTTTCCTCCGGATCCCCACATATCTGAAAAAGGACTTTTTATTGTCCTTGATGCTCAAAGCTAGTTGGAGTTCAGTTGCAGCCTTGGCTTTCCTGGTTTGCTCCCTGCAGGACCAGACCAGTGCAGAATATTCTTCCTTGGAGGTAAATCTAGCAGAGGAGGTCTGCTAGGTCCCTGGAGAGCCAGGGGGGCTGCTGTGCCCTCTTGCTGCCTTTCCTCCGAGATGGAATAGAATTCGCTCGTGCATTCAGGATCACTCCCTTGAGGAGCAACCACTCTTCCTGAACTCCCCTCCCCCTGGGGTTGTGGTCCCTTAGGGCCTCACTCACGAGCCTCCTGAGCTTGTCAAAGTCGGCTTTCCTGAAGTCAAGGACTTCAGTGTTGCTGACTGACTTGCCAGCTTTACGGCAGATGGTGAAGGTGGTTAGCTCGTGGTCGCTGTCACCCAGCTTCCTATCGATCACTAGGTTGCCGATCAGGTCATCCCCAGCAGCCAGTACCAGGTCAAGCAGCGCTTTACCTCTCGTTAGCCAGTAGACTTCTTGAGTCAGGTAGCGGTCATCCACGCATGATAGGAAGCTTTGCGACTGCTCGGATTTTGCTGAGTGATCTTCCCACAAGATGTCTGAGTAATTGAAGTCACCCATGACAACCATGGTCCTGGAGCATGCTGCCTCAGCCAGTTCCCAGGCAAACTCCTGGTCAAGCTCTTGACTTTGGGTGGGAGGTCTGTAGTAGACTCCCACTGTTGTGTCCCCTGTGCCGTGTTCCCCACGGATTTTAACCCAGAGGGTTTCCAGTCGTCCACCCTGGTCGCCAACATCAGCTTGCAGGGACGCATAGCTTTCCTTAACATAGAGAGCTACACCCTGCCCCTTTTATCTACTCGATCCCTCCTGTACAGGGTAGAGCCATCTATCCCCGTGGTTCAGTCATGGGTGGAGTCCCACCAGGTCTCCGTTATCTCTATGATGTCATAATTATTTGCATTAAGCAGGAGGACGAGTTCCTCCTGCTTATTTCCCAAGCTCCTGGCATTTGTGTAGAGGCAAGCAAGTGTCCCCTTGGGGGCTCTTGCCTTGCCCACAGGTTTTACCAGGGCTGGGGCAGGGGTGGGCTCCCTTAAGTGCCTTGGCCTGCTGGCTTTGCAAGGGTTGCTCAGCGGGCCAGCAGTGGCGATAGTCCCCCCATCCCTCAGTGACCTTAGTTTAAAGCCCGGTGGAGCAGGTCAGCCAGTCTGGCTGAGAAGAGCCTCCTCCCCAGGGGAGAGAGGTGGAGGCCATCTCTTCCCAGCAGCTCGCTGCCTCTCTCACCAAAGAGCGGGCGGTGGTCATGAAAGCCAAAGCCTTCCCGACGACACCAGCGCCGCAGTGTTTGGTTGACTGCCTGGATCCTCCTCTCCCTCCTCGGCCCATAGCCTGAGACTGGGAGGATCGAAGAGAACACCACCTGCGCCCCCAGACCCTTTAACCCCACTCCCAAATCCCTGTAGCGCCTCATGACCTGGCTGGGAGCGCTCCGAGCCGTGTCAGTGGTGCCCACATGAATAAGGAGCATGGGATAGTGGTCTGTGGGCTGGAGGAGCTTAGGGATCTTCTCCGCAATGTCTCGGATGCAAGCCCCCGGGAAGCAACAGACTTTCTGGGCTAAGGGGTTGGGGCGGCAGATTGCCCCCTCCGTCCCCCTCAGGATGGCGTCTCCCACAACAAACACCTTACGCTTTGTCTTGGGGAGAGCAGGGGCGGGAGCTGCAGTTGAGCCTGTGTTGCCTGTATTAAAACAGTGGTTTTCAACCTGTGGTCCACAGACCCCTGGGGGTCCACAGACTCTATCTAAGGTTTCTGCGAACGATTATTACAATCAATCAGAAGTAGGTAAATAGCCGCTTACACTTCGAAGGAGTCCACACCTCCATTTGAAATTTCCAAAGAAGACTGCACCTGCATTAAACATTTTTTTAGGGGTTTGCAAATGCAAAAAGGTTGAAACCACTGTATTAAGGCCCTAATTCAAGGTGCCACTTATTTACATAAGTAACTTTAAGCATATTAGTAAACCTATCAACTTCAATCAAAGAACTTCTGGGGCAGTTTTTTTTGTTGTCAACGCCTCTCAATATTCAGGTGTTTTCCATAAAGCCCCAGTTCCTGGAGTCATATGATTATGCGAGAATCTCAGTTTCTGGCTCTTGTGGTTGCAGAGAAAAGCAAGAAAACATCAGCCCTTAAAACAACCAAGAGATCAATATAAAAATTCCAAATGTTTTATTTTAAAATTGGAAAGCTACTTTCAAGACCTTGGGGGCCCAGTTCATGAAGGTTGAACTGAACATTTGAGGCTCAACCTTCATTGGCTTTTACACTTCCCTTTGTGGTTTTGAAAATCTCATCTCACAAGTTTTAAGTTAAGTAGTTGCTAAACTTCTTTCCTATATTAAGGCTAAAAATTAGGGTAGGCTCTAGATTGGGAGATAAAGGATACATTCTGCTCAATTTCAAACCCAAATAATAGGTTGTTTCATTTAGAACAGGAGTAAATCCCTTCAACATTCAAGTTGGCTTGAGCAAAAGAAAAAGTGTTCTTGGCAACTATATAATTTCTGTTGTCGGCTTAATTTCCTTGCTTTCTCAGAGGCATGGCAAATTTCAAAGAATATTATTTGTACCTCATAGGCTTCTGTTCCATAGAAAACACATGTTGTGTAGTAAAATACATGAAATACTCTCTATTTTAAACTCCATGTTGTAAATGAAAAGGAAAAATGTTTTGTGGAATTCTTCAAACTCACAAATACGGATTTATATGTATATACATTTATATATGTATGCGTGTGTTCATTCTGTCTATCACATACACACACATCTATATACATTCTATAGGTTTTGAATCATGACCAGATTCTTTTCTCCTTCTAAGGACTGTCATTTAGGACTTACATTCAGAATTAGATTTATTATATATCTGGCATTTATGGTTTTTTCACCCTTAAAATGCTTTACAAATAATATCAACTAATAAGACTGAGATGTTTTAATGAAAAGCTCTCTCAATGTCAAAAGGCTCATTTGAAAAAAGACGGTTTTCATTTTGGTTAAAATCATCAAGTTAGTTTGCAAACACTTCTCCTAATATTTCTGCAAAAGGTTCATTGAAAATTTTCATTTCCTGTAGACAAATAAATATATTGAAAATATTATCTGGGGTTTTTGTGATAACACCAACAAATAGGTATGGAAAAATTTAACCCCCCCCCCCCCAAACTTTAAAAAATTTCCCACAAAAAGAATTGAAAAATTCAACCAGGTCTATGAATTAAAACTCCTACCACCTCCTTGTCAAATCATCATTATTAATCCACTTAGTATGGATGAGGACACTGCTGGTGTTACAGTTTTGAGAGCCAGCCTTTGAATCAGAAGTAGAGCTAACTAGAATGCAGTTTTTCTGGTTCATGGGAAAAGCAATTCTTTTAAAACTTGATTTTGGTCCAAATCAGACCAAACCCCCCCTTTTTTCTTTAATATCCCTGCAAGCTGGAAGCACTCTGGACTGGACCAGCTTGATAAAATTGACAGTCTTGTCAGCTGCACTGCTAATGGCTGTGTCTATAGCAGGGATGCCAATTATAAGAGTCTACAGATACAGGAAGCTGCAGCTCAATTATCCAACTTCTCTGGAGCCACAGGCCCTGGGACCTCAACCCAGGACTTCCAGGATCCAAGTCCTGGCTCTGCAACAGGTCTGGGAATATCTGGCTTCAGCCAGGGGTTTCAGGGCTTCTAGGCTCCCTACTGCAGAACTGAAACTCAGGCCTGGATAGAGCCCAGAAACCCAGGGCTTTGCATCCCCTAGTCCCTGTGGTCCCCATCCCCAGGGAACTCCACCAGCCAGGTCCTCCATAGGGCTGTGGACCTTTGAAGCACCATGTCTCCAAACCTTGAGCCGTCTGCAATCCAGGCAGGTTCCCCTCAGAATCCTGCCTTGGGTTTGATGAGTTCCTGAACCCAAGTTTCTTCAAATGAAACATTTTTGATCAACTGACCACCATATTCCAATTACGCCCAGACCTTGCAAAATGACACCTGATGAATGAAAGTAGTGTTCACTGGGACTTGTACGCCATGGGCTAAGTGGCACTCTGAAAAGACTGAGTTCCTCTATCATCCACATGTATGTGAATTCGGGGTGGCCCCTTGATGCAGGCTGGTTAGCAGCGTACCCATTCACTCTGTACCCAACCTTGAATTATGCAAAGGAGACTTTTTTTTTTTTTTTTAAATCAGGTCACCCCGTTGTGAAATGTTTGCTTTTGTTTTATATGAAGCTTCACTCTGGTTTTGTTTTTTAAACCACACACTATAAAAAAATCTTCCCCTTTTTTCTGTTTTCAGTCCATCTCAAAAGGGGCACTTTGGTTTTCCTTGCATTCTCCTAAAACCATACCAGCGTCGGTGGAACGTTTAATAAGCGCACATCTCCCAGTGAAATGTTTAGCTGATCTATAGCTAGGACCAGCCTTTATTTAAAGAGAGATAAGTTTTTCCCCCCCTGGATCTCTAGGAAGCCCACATGGCATTTAATAAATCCTGTAATTAGATTTTCATATTGTCTCAAATTGAGACCAGTTTTCATGTACAGTTTCTTTTAGAAACACAGGAATTATCATGCTGCGAACAAATGAGCAGCTAGTCTAGGTTGGTATCTTGACTGCAGTTGTGGCCAGGAACGTGTAAACCCTGCATGGTGAGAACTGAATCTGGCCCACTAACACCAGTTCGCTTCCTGACTTACACTGGACTGTGTGACTATCTGCATGATACCATGTCTCAGCAAGGAACTTCCTGGATGAAGATCATATTATGCCCAGAAACATGTGGACTGATCGAGCTTATCATCTGAACCCAGCCTAGCAAGCCTACGAATGTTATTCCCATCCATATGAAGGTAGGACCTTTTATTTCACTTTTTCCAACTATTTTTCCCCAATAGAGTGACCTTCTGTTTCCTTTGTGCTCACTCAAGTGTTCAGATTTGGCCATCTCCCTGGCATTTTTGGCTGTTTAAATGTGTCAGGAAAATGACTGGGATGACTAGGAAAAAACCAGAAGGCCAGGAAAGAACAGAAAGTCACCCATAATGTCTTGTAGCAGCACATTCCACAGATTACTTATACGATGAAGCGGCCTTAAAAAAATATTCCAAAAATATCAGCTGCATTAAGTTTACTCCATGGAGTGCCTTTCCACTCTTGCATGCAGCAGAAGTGACTGTGCCTCGTGGGGAGAGCAGGGCTGGTGTCTAATCTCTGCTCTGCCACTCAGACTGATTCGCTGTATGGTCCCAAGCAAGCTGACAACTCCACCCCTAGAAAGAAGGCACCTTGCAACACTGCTATGAAGTTAAGCATTTGCAAATGATTTGGCAATCCTTGCATAAGCGGCAAAATCATCACTAATGAATAATATGCATATGCAGCACTTAACTCGAAGTTCTTGGTTAAGTCCAACTCAAACCAAAGAGACAGTTTCTGTGCTTAAAGTTAAGCAAGTGTTTGTGTGCTTTGATGCATGGAGATCAAAGAGCTCCCAGAAAGACTCATCCATACACTCGTTCTTATCTCTGAAATTGTGGGAACGTAGGAATTGCCACACCATCAGGACAATGATCTGCCCAGTCCAAGATCTTCTTTCCTACACTGCTCAGAATCAAGTGCTTCTGATGAGACTGGTTCAAGCAAACCAGCCCGCCTTGCAGCTGTAGGAAAGCCTAGGGTTATAGGATCCAACCACAAGACGGACAGGGGAGCAGTGCAAGCTGTGTGTCAGACCAAGCTGCTTCATAGTGACCAAGACATCTGGAAGGACAACCAGCCGGCACTTTGGATCACCAAGATGATCTGCTTTCTCCCCATCCTACCGCGGTACAGCATAAGCTTTCCCTTTCCTCCCATGTCATAGGAAACATCTGACTCTTATACTAAACAAGTTAGTATTAAAACCAACACAGGAGTAACCAGGAGAAATTTTGCAGCCTGTGGTATAAGAAGATCGCACTAGATGCCTAATGGCCCCTCCGATCTTAAAATGAATGAGTTATGAAGATGGTGCCAAAAGCTCCATAATGGCCTACTGTGTGGCACTGGCTGTAAAGCGGAGCATCAGAGACACGTTTTCCAAGGATTACTCTTCTAAAGATCACAGGGCCAACTTTGCCATCGGCTGCCTAAATGCCATCACCTTCTATGGCATCGCCTGGTGACAGCCAAGGGCACAATTTAATCCAGTCAAGATTTTTGCTTTTACAAGGTACAATAAAGCCTCAAACTCCAGCATCATGTAAGGTATTTCATCTTGCCAGCTTTTATGGGGAAGTCAGGGTTGTCATCTTGTTTTCAACTCTGGTTTGGTTGGGTTTTATTTGATGTCCCAGGAAAATCATTTTGTTATGGTCCATATTTATTAAGAACAGATTCTTTTCTTGGCCAATGATAAAATAATGTGAGGGTAAGTGAACAACAAGCCTCACAATTCAATCTTAAAGGTCACCTTATGCCAACAGTTTGTTCCAATATGACTTTTAATTTTTTCAAACTCACCAGTGTTTTTCACTTGAGAGAGGGATGTATTTCATTTAAATTCAAGTGTCGGGTACGTCCATAGGCAAAAAGCTTGTTGATGTATTTCAGATGTGCTGGATACTGTATCAATTAGAATTTGTAGCAGCCAATCAGAGTGCTGGGAGGCCGCCAATTAATGATTTTTTTATTTTTAATTTAAATCAGCCCGTCAGAAATCAGTGGCTAGATACTACAGTGATGGTTGCTATAGAAAATCCTAAAATAGATTGTAATCATTGTCATCTGAAACCTTTTTTCAATATTTTTTTTTCCAAAACTTTGTGTGAATTTAGCATCTTTCACAGGAAACAGATGGACAGCATTAGAGACTTCAGATAGAAAGAGAGCCTTGTGGTTGAGACACTTGAGCAGCGCACCAGAGCACTGGCTCCTTGCTGCCACATCCTTCCTCTGTGACACTGGGCGAGTCATTTACTCTCTCCATGCCTCAGTTTGCCATCTACAGACTGGGACAGTATTACTTTGGGAGAGGATGCACTTTGTCCTTTGCAAGATGTTCAGATACCACGGTGAGGATGGCCATTTAAACAGACAGGAGTCCTTCATTTACCCCCAGAACAGGGACACTGCAATCCGTTTATCTAAACCTAGGGAGGTCAAAATATTTCTTGTACATTTGGTCCTAGGCACCGATGTGCCAATGGGGAATCCCACTGTGCATATTATTTATATTACAGGAGCACGGTGAGGCTCCAACCAAGATCAGAGTTACTTTTCCCAAGTGACTAAGGCCCAGCTCCACACAAGTATTTTGGACCCTAAGGGCTTGTCTATACTAGGGACCCTCTGGCAGCAGAGCTCCCTAGTGGAAACGTGGCACATGACATCAGATGGGGGTTTTCTTCTGATATAGCTGCACCACCTCCTGAACTGCATGAGCTAAATGGATAACAGCTTTCTTCTGCTAATGCAGTTGCATCCACTGCAGGAGTTCTCCCAGCATAACTATGTCAGCGGGAAGTGGGGGGGTTTGCAACCTCACCTGATGTACCAATGCCAGCGGAGCTCCTAGCCTGGAGTCTCAGGGCGTGTTTATATCTGCTCTCTGCCAAGTCTGTGACCATAACTGAGAGTCAAGCCTTGTGCATATGCTCCTGCCCTGTACATGCCCAGAGCTGGCAATTTGGCTGAGCAGACATTTGGTGCATGTGCCCCAGTCCAGCTCTGAGGCTCCCCTGAGACAGAGAGCCTAAGAGTAGTGAAGCAGCATGTGTTCAGAGCCCTTTAAACTGTCTACTTGGCTTAGCTCCTAGGCTTGGGCTGTGGAAAGTCAAGGGGACCTACAAGCTTATAAGAAGTGGAAACTTGGACAAATAACTAGGGAAGAATGTAAAAGTATTGCTTGGACACGCAGGGATGACGTCAGGAAGGCCAAAGCACAACTGGAGTTGCAGCCAGCAAGGGATGTGAAGGGTAACAAGAAGGGTTTCTATAAGTATGTTGGTAGCAAAAGGAGGATCAGGGAAAGTGTGGGTCCCTTACTGAATGGGGAAGGCAACCTTGTGACAGGATGCAGAAAAGGCTGAAGTGCTTAATGCCTTTTTCACCTCCGTTTTCATAGGCAAGGGCAGCTCCCAGACTACTGCACCTGGCAGCACAGTTGGGGAGGAGGTGAGCAGCCAACAGTGGTGAAAGAACAGGTTAGAGACCTCTTAGAAAAGCTGGACGTGTACAAATCCATGTGGCTGAATAAGATGCACCCGAAGCTGCTGAGAGAGTTGGCTGATGTAATTGCAGAGCCATTAGCTATCATCTTTGAAAACTCATGGCGATCAGGAGAGGTCCTGGATGATTGGGAAAGGGCAAACATAGTGCCCATATTTAAGAAAGGGAAGAAGGAGGATCCAGGGAACTACAGTCCAGCCAGCCTCACCTCAGTCCCTGGAAAAAATCATGGAGCAGATCCTCAAGGAATCCATTTCTAAGCACCTGGAGGAGAAGAAGGTGATTGGGAACAGTCAGCATGGATTCACCAGGAACCAGTCATGCCTGACCAACCTGATTGCCTTCTATGATGAGATGCCTGGCTCTGGGGATGCAGGGAGCCCAGTGGATGTGGTGTATCTTGATTTTAGCAAGGGGTTTGATATGGTCTCCCACAACATTATCCCAAGAAAGCTAAGGAAGTACAGGCTGGATGAATAGACTATAAGGTGGACAGAAAACTGGCTGAAGCATCAGGCTCAGAGAATAGTAATTGATGGCTCAATGTCTAGATGGCAGCCGGTATCAAGTGGAGTGCCCCAGAAGGCTAACGGGATCCTGGGCTGCCCGGCTAGGAGTGTTGCCAGTAGGTCAAGGGAAGTGATTCTACTCGGCACTGTGGAGGCCACATCTGGGGTCCTGTGTCCAGTTTTGGGCCCTCCACTGCAGAAAGGTGTGGACAAGTCGGAGAGAGTTCAGCGGAGGGCGACAAAAATGGTTTGGGGGCTGGGAAACATGACTTGTGAGGAGAGGTTGAAGGAACTGGGCCTATTTAGTCTAGAGAAGAGGATGTGATGATCCAGGAAATATGCAAGAATCAAGGTTTTAGGCTGATATCTTTTATTAGATGAACTGCATTGTTGGGAAAGATGTTAGACAAGTGTTTGGACCCAAAAGTGCCCTTTCTCAGGTCAGTTTGTGCTCAAAGGTTTGTCTAATATCTCTCCCAACTATATAGCTGCTTCAGTAAAAAATATCAGTATAAAATCCTTCCTTCCTATAAACACATAGACATATACTATATGCACATATGCAGTATGCTGTATATACACACAAATATATATATATATATATATATACACACACACATATATGTGTGTATATATGTATTTATATGCACATATACATATAGCTGCTTGGTGGGTGGGTGGGTGTGTGTGCATATATATGTGTGTGGATGTACAGTAAGAAACAGTGCCTGTTTTGAAGACACTGTGTGTGGCTACACAAGATGCTACTGCACAGTCATTTCTACACATTTATTTAGTACTGGTATTAGCAAATATTAAATAAATGCACAGTAACGGGAGTTACTGCACAGTAGCATTGGTAAACGTCTCTTAGGTGCCATTACTGTGCAGTAGGCTAATAATACTGCACAGTAGCGTATTAGCACTGTCCGCACCATGACACGCTACTACGCAGTATTGTCCGCCTACTGTGCAGTCAGCACCTTGTGTGGACATGCCCAAAGGGTATTATTATTCCAGTTTTACAGATGGAGAACTGAGATGCAATGCAAGTGACCTTCCAATGGCCACACAGTTAATCTGTGGCAGAGCCAGGAATCAAACCCAGTTCTTATCCACTGCCACAAGCAGGAGCCCAACCTCCAGACTCAACTGTACAAGTTCAACCAGCACCAAAAAAAAGTGATTGGGGAAGACTGTATCGGTTTAAAATGCTCCCCACGCCACCTCAGAGCTCACAAAGAAGTAGACACACACAAAGCTTCTGTTACATGTGTTCCCCTAACACTGCCATTTTCTTCATGGTACTAAAACCATATTTTCTTTGGTGTGCTAATTAGAAGCACAGCAGCTCTGTAAGTATCACACTCATTTCAGAGCCAGGGCATCAGAAATCAAAAGCCCATTTGCAGTTAAAGTTTCCAGTCGTGGACAGAGAGAATTTGTTATCCCAATTCAGCATATAGGCAGTAAAAGATCCCACCACAGTCATGATCAGAACGACAGCTATAAATCTAGCCACTTGTATAAAACAATAAATAAATTCACTCCCAAGCAGTGCCCTTTGCTCCACATGTACAGACTGCAATACAAAGCCCACAGAAACTACCTGGGAATGAAATCCCCCCTTCCAATTGGTAGCTCGCAGAAAGGGATGGCCTTTTGGTAGGCATGTGCCTGATCCTGCATGAGACCAAAACCATCTAGAAATACAATCATCCCCTTTGAAACTAGATGCCTTCATAACGAACTAGCCTGGGAGGAACAATTTTTCAATACCCTCAGGAGGCAAATACAACAGGTAATGGCTCTGCTCCTTTACCACATAGGTTAAAACAACACTTCCCCATGCAGCGAAGTTATGATGGGCACAGAAAACTGGGACTTTTGCTATTCATGGCAGTGACATAAACCCTGGTATTCGAAGTATTTTCCATCCTAAATATAGGGAATACCGCAAATATTGGAGTAAGGGTAAATGCTGCAGTGTGGCAAACATCCATTTTTGATGGTGCTTGTAATGCTCTGAGATATCCAAGCCCATACATCTGAGCAAATGAAGATGAAATTGCCACCAGAAAAAACATCTCCATTTTTATGCTGAGTCCAGTGCAAACTGGTTCAGGTCTTGGGAGTTCAGTGAGCACTGCAGGGACTCTTGAGCGATGTAGAGGTTATTACTGAAACTCGTAGTTATATAGAGCAAGAGCAAGTTTCAATTTATGGAGCTGTCATTGCTAAAGGACAAAACATAATGATACAGAAGGCCCAATTCCGCTTACAAATTCATCCCTCTAAAACAACTGGGCTTGCTCAGGTATAGCAGCGGGTGATCTTGGCCGGCAGGGACAAAGCGATTCAGCAGTCTCCTGTGGCAGTAAGGTGAGAGACATTTGTCCCATCTTTTTAACAAGCCTCAGTTTCTGGCCGTGTGCAATGCTTTGCTTAAAAACAGTGTGGTGGTTGGTTTCGTGGTTAAGGCAATGGCTTGGACTGCAAGAAGCTGGGATCTGACTCCTAGCTCTGCCATGGCCTTCCTGTGTAACCTGGGGCACGTCGCGGAGGCTTTGCCTGCAGTAGAAAACTCGCTTCTGTTGGAACATAACCTTGTGGAATTGTGTTAATCAGAAGGATGTTAAACGAGGCTTTGACAAGGACAAGGTTGCGGTTTACCCTGCTATTCCCAGGAGGGGTTAACTGTGACCGGCTAACTGGCTATTAAACACAGCTGGGCCTTGTCTACACAGAATGAACACTGTATGGTCATCAGGTCCCCTCAAGTCTGGGTTGTAACACAACCTAATTTTCTTGGGAAGACAAATCCTTACTTTTTCTGTTTTTGTTTCCCTGTCAGTAAAATGAAGACGATGATATTTTCTCACATACAACACACCCCTGAATAGAATACTTTATTTTTTGAAACGCAGAATAAAGGAAAAAATTATGCTGAGGGGAAACCAGCACGGGTTCGTAGCAGGTAGATCGTGCCTGACTAATCTAGTCTCTTTTTATGATCAGATTACGAAACGCCTGGATGCAGGAGTAGGGGTGGATGTCGTATACTCAGACTTCAGGAAGGCCTTCGATACGGTATCCCACCCCATACTGGTGAACAAGTTAAGAGGCTGTGACTTGGATGACTACACAGTCTGGTGGGCGGCGAATTGGCTGGAGGGTCGCACCCAGAGAGTCATAGTGGATGGGTCGGCTTTGACCTGGAAGGGTGTGGGCAGTGGGGTCCCGCAGGAATCGGTCCTTGAACTGATACTCATTAATGTCTTCATCAGTGACTTGGACGAGGGAGTCAAATGTACTCTGTCCAAGTTTGCAGATGACACAAAGCTATGGGGAGAAGTGGACACGCCGGAGGGCAGGGAACAGCTGCAAGCAGACCTGGATAGGTTGGACAAGTGGGCAGAAACCAACAGGATGCAGTTCAACAAGGAGAAATGCAAAGTGCTGCACCTAGGGAGGAAAAATGTCCAGCACACCTACAGCCTAGGGAATGACCTGCTGGGTGGAACGGAAGCAGAAAGGGATGTTGGAGTCCTAGTGGACTCCAAGTTGAACATGAGCCGGCAGTGTGACGAAGCCATCAGAAAAGCTAATGGCACTTTATCGTGCAACAGCAGCTGCCTGACAAACAGATCCAAGGAGGTGATACTTCCCCTCTATCGGGGGCTGGTCAGACCACAGTTGGAGTACTGCATGCAATTCTGGGCGCCGCACTTCAAGAGGGATCCGGATAACCTGGAAAGCATCCAGAGAAGGGCCACTCATATGGTTAAGGGCCTGCAGACCAAGCCCTACGAGGAGAGACTAGAGAACCTGGACCTCTTCAGCCTCCGCAAGAGAAGGCTGAGAGGCGACCTTGTGGCTGCCTATAAGTTCATCACGGGGGCACAGAAGGGAATTGGTGAGGTTTTATTCACCAAGGCGCCCCGGGGGTTACAAGAAACAATGGCCACAAGCTAGCAGAGAGCAGATTTAGACTGGACATTAGGAAGAACTTCACAGTTCGAGTGGCCAAGGTCTGGAACGGGCTCCCAAGGGAGGTGTTGCTCTCCCCTACCCTGGGGGTCTTCAAGAGGAGGTTGGATATGCATCTAGCTGGGGTCATCTAGACCCAGCACTCTTTCCTGCCTATGCAGGGGGTTGGACTTGATGATCTATTGAGGTCCCTTCCGACCCTAGCATCTATGAATCTATGAAAAAAGAGGTCTGCACTCTTCTTCTTTTCCCCCCTCTGTTTTTACAAAGGCAAAAAAAAAAACATTTAGAAAGTTGGCATTATCTCCTCAAGAATAGCATAGCAGGCACTACCCCTTTAAGAGGTATGTGGCAGGCAGTCATGCAAATACTATGACTGAAAATCCATGCCAAAGTGGAGAGCGAAATCTATAAAGGAGGAATTAAGCCAACCAACATTTGCAAAAGTTGGAGCTTTAGTTCCTGGTGGTCTGATTTCATTGAAACACATAAGCAAGCCAAAAATAACTGCCGTTCATTCTAGCTTCTAACCCCGTACATAAAGAGCAGTGTTTGATGCCCCGATGCCTGGCCAGTTCTCCATGGCTTTGCATCTTTGGTCGTTGTTCACATCTGTGCGAGGTACGAAACAGGCAACAGCTGCTCATACCCCTTCTGCCCAGGTGTCAAAGATGTCACAAGCTGCAAGGCAATATGCTCCTCCCCGCTCCTCACCTACTAGAAAGCCACCTGCAGTGCTGCTGGGTGATATTCAAGCTACCAATGACTAGTCTTTGCCTGTTTGCAGGGGCTTCTGTGAGGTCCCAGGGGACATTCAAGGGAATATGATAGTACAGCTTAGGGTGGATCAATCTGGGGGTGTACACTGCAAGACATCAACCTGTGTGTGGGATGATCAAAATCCATCTCTCTTCTGCTGCCTCTGCACTTACATGCACTTTCCTTTGGAAGTGAGATGATGGCTGGCCAGGGTACGGATCTACCTTCTAGCTGCTAGGGAAAGAATCAAGAGGCAGAACCAAGAGTAACACTATAGTTTTACTGGGTCAAATTCATGTGTTTAGGGAACTTTAGGTTCAGAGAAGTTTAGGTTAGATATTAGGATGAACTTCCTCACTGGGAGGGTGGTGAAGCATTGAAATAGGTCACCCAGAGAGGTGATCATCTCCGTCCTTGGAGGTTTTGAAGACCTAGCTAGACAAAGCCTTGGCTTAAGCAGGGGGTTGGACTAGATGATGTCCTGAGGTCCCTTCCAACTCTAATTTTCCATGGGTCTATGTGTAGATTTTGATTTTTTTTAATGTGAAAAATCCAAGCTAGAGCTCGTGATGTTACACTGAAACTGTTTATATCAGCACTAAAAAGGACAAATCCCTGGAAATACCCTGACAATTGTAGACATGCAAGTCCTTTCAATTTATTTTCCCTGCTGGTGTCAACATACATGTTAAGAAGAATGATCATCAGTTCCATGCTGCATAAGAAAAAATCAAATCCACAAGCCAAATTGCTGCATATTCCAACAAAATGACATTCTTGCTCTAGCAACACCGGACCTCCAGTTGCTTGAGGGAGCTTGTTCATTCAGTCATATGTTCCAAGACCTTGTGATATCCAAGTCTTACTAAACAGCAGAGTGAAAACCACCTTCCAATGGC
This sequence comes from Alligator mississippiensis, assembly GCF_030867095.1. Lineage (NCBI taxonomy): Eukaryota > Metazoa > Chordata > Crocodylia > Alligatoridae > Alligator > Alligator mississippiensis. The sequence continues at coordinate 3,802,278 of NC_081829.1, read as the reverse complement.
ACGCAGTGCAACCCAGCCTTTACTTCTTAATTGCTTACAAACACCTTCTGTTCAGTGCATTCAGACTCCCTCAAATTACAGACAGGAGTGTTTTAAATTGGTGTTTGCACCATTTTGCCCTGAAGAGAGGAGTGCTAAGATGACCTCTGAGCAGCAGCATTTCAGCCAGCTGCTTCAGGGCAATTGTAATTTTACAGAACAACTTTCAGTTTGAATGTGGTGCATCTGGCCCATGATCTCACCAGCTATTTGAGAGCAAGTATACTGTTCTGGTCAGGAGTTTCCCCTCAACGCTTAGAACCACTTGACTGGTAGCCTTTCAGAGGAATAAGTCAGTCTGCCACCATGGAAAGAAGCGGTCAAATTCTCCTTTCACTTGAAAATAAAGAATGAATCTGCTGAACTCACTCAAGTGCAAGCGAGGGGAGAATTGGATCCAAAGGTTTTATTTTAATCACAGAAAAATAATGGCCCAGGTTTATATACTTATGTGTATGCAAAAAGCCAGCTAGCTCTTTGACTGGCCATTCATACACACTGTCCCATTTGCATAAGCAGTTGCAGTAACCGTACATGCAGACAGCATGGCTAATGAATGTGTGAGCAGAGCTTTGGAAATCCAGTTTTATATTTCCGGTGCAGAAATAACATTGGTTGAAAACTTGGTGGTGCGTGGTAGTGAGGCTGCCTATCAGAGCATCAGCTGGTTGACTGCTTTTGAAATCAAAAATCTTATTTCCAGCCTAAAGCAAATTCCCTTTCAAATACACAGAGTGCTTTCTGAGAGTCTGGGGCAGTACATCTCCAGTCTAAGAAGCCCTACCTGCTGGACTACAGAAGAAATACGGCTAATGTGGCATATGTCTGGAGACTGTTACGGTCTGTAATCTTGGATGATTATGACTTAATTACTGTCAGTTTTTAGCATCATCCCACAACAGCCAGCATGTGCATCGGGGAGGAACATACTTGACAGTCAAGCTGTGGAGTTGCAATGCTTGTGCCTTACACACTTCCAGTCAATGGAGCGGGAGGTGGTGGGACAGCCCATGGCTGGGGTATTGGCCCTGCCCCACCACATGTAGCCTGTGTCACCTTGGGTAAATCCTTTATCCTCTCTGTACCTTGGTTCCCTGCGTGTGGCATAGGGATAATGTCACCATTTTATGTCACAAGGCTGTCATAAGAATAAATACCTCAAGGGCAAGGCCTGAGGCACTGAAGTATTATGGCACCGGGTGCCATCCATGTCCTGGGGAGAAAAAAGCCACTTCTTTGGGTTTGAGCTCACAGCAGGGAAACTGAGATGCACTTGATAAAAAACACCTCCCCGAAGGACCCCGAGCTTCTTAGAAGGCTTGGTGCCTCTCCAGGCCCCTCATCCGACGTACGTGTTATCAGCTGCTGTACATGGCAGCTGCACCCGTTTACTGGAAAGAGGTGTAGCAAGGCCCTGCGCGCTTTCCTTTCTCACAGCTTTTTTCAGGCAAGGCTCGGAGCGCGAGCAAGTGCGTCATGAGTGAGCACCATCTCCCCCTCGCCGGAAACAAAGCCTCAAAGCTCTTGTCACGAACACTGTCCTCTTGAGAGTCAGGTGACTCGCAAGGAAGCCGAGGCCCTGGAGCAGGGTGCTGCAGAGAGAAGGGCTCTCTAGGCGGAGTGCAAAGAGCTGACACTTATCTGCAAAGATCAGCTGTGCAAGGAAACCGCAGAGCAGCACCACAATGCTGGAGAGTTTGCATGCACCTGGATTCCCCCAACATTTGCAGCCCCCGAGCCTTGTTTCTCTGCGTCTCGGCTCCTGCGTATAGAGGAGCCGGGGCTTTAATTTCAAAGCCCTGCTCCGGATTTCACACTTCTACCCTCAAAATCAAATGTGACCTGTTTTCACTACTTTGCAGTTTATATACCGAAGGGAGGAAGAAAGAGAAGGGAACTCAAGGGAGGAAGGGGGGGGGGGTCATATGAAATATGACCAGAAGAAGCAGAGCAGCAAATACATGGTCAATCCACATCTTTTGGTGTCTATTTAAAGAGCAGACCGTGGGAAACTTCTTCAGACGTGTGGTTTCTCTAAACCGAGGGCCTGGTGTCTTTTTTGCGAGTGAGTCAGAGTCAGAGTAAGAGAGAGAGAGAAAAAAAAAAAGCAATGGCAATTAGAGCTTCTGCATCTGAGGACACACAGTGCTAATAATTTGCCTTCCAGACAGGGCTGGAGCATTCAGAGAAGGAAGCTGCAGATGAGGTTCTTTCTAAAAAACAATAAAAAAAACTGTATCTGAAATTGGAGAAGAAAAATGCTAATGATGTATATGGCCTTTAAGAGGCCTGATCCTGCACGCCAATCCGAAGCTGGGGGAATCCCACTGAAAGGAGCACAACTGGGCAGGAGGGGGGTTTCCTTCTAGCACTTCAGGAGCAGGCCAGGCTCAATGGCACAATCCCCTCTTGTGCCAGGGCAGAAGTAGGCTGCTTCTGTCTTTACAACCACCAGCAAGTGGTTCTCCACTCAGGGACAGCTCAAGTGCAGGATACCCCTTTGCCTCCCTATACAACTGTAACTGCTGCCAACAGGCCAGATCCTCAGCTGAGGTAAATCAGCACAGCTGCACCGAAGTCTATGGACATATACTGATTTACACCAGCTGCAGCTGGGGCCGCAGGATCCTGCAGCTGCTATTGCTGTGGCTACTGATGCGGAGATGCACAGTAAGCAGCAGAGCTGGAGGATTGTATTTATTTTTGTTACATTACTTCACTGCTTTTTTTCCCCTAATGAAACAAGCTTTAAACCACAACCTTGTGCCCTGTGCTGCCAGCCACTGTAAAAATAGGGAGCGCCAAGGAGGAGAAAAACACAAGGATTTCATTGACTTGATTGATCCAAGATGGGAGTGAGCATAGCGTATTTTTCCCTTCTTTGCAATGGGATGAGCCCAGCAGAACGGGACAGGATGACTGTGGGTGGGAAGTGGAAGAAAGCGGGGGACTAGCAGTAGATCATGATCACTTCTCTGCCTCATCCCCTGAGGAGATAAACAGGAGATACACAAGCACATCCTGTTAGAGTACATTTAAAAAATAAACCCTTGGCCCTCGCTGGTCCTAGCCCGTCTCTCTCCCTTGGATGATCACAGAGGTTCAGGATTATCATGCCCCTGTTACAAACAAGGAAACTGAGGCATGGATGAGGTGTGGGCCAAGTTTACAGCTCCTCAGCCTCAGACACAAGTGTTAAGTTTCCAAGGCTCCAGGTTGTGGGAGCAGGATGTGCCCTACATCACCAGCCCCTGGCACAAGGTGTGTTGGGCACTGACCGAACTGTCAAGGCTGCCGTGACCATGTTTGAAATTTCTGGCCCAAGCAACTTGCTCTGGGATCCCCGGGGTGATCCAGCGACGGTGCCAGACACAAAATGGAGGAGCTGGAAAAGACCACGTACGTAACAGAGCTATACCCATTTGTAGCAGCTAAGGATCAAGCCCTTGGTCCCTTTCTGCCTCTTGCTGGGCTTCAGCTGCTGGGGGACTGAGACTCCAACGAGAAGCATTTCAGGCTTGGAAATGGCACCCTTCAGGGACGAGAGATTCCTCACATGTTTCTTATTTGATATAGCTGAAGCTCCATCCTGGGGTTGCGTAAAGGATGCTTTTTTCCTGGTAAGATGTCAGTTTTACATGTCTTCCATTATAGCCCACAGTCATCAGGATATTCAGGTGAACCATTCTCAGAAAACAGCTGGTGATGACGCTGAGCTCTGCCCCTTTGATCTGCCTACGGGGTGTTGACCAGCTAGCTGGTTCCAGTCTGACTGCCTGCTTTTAACTCAGATGTGGACAGGGGCTATGACAGAGCATCACCACTGACTCATTTCCAGAGTGCAGTGTGCCAGTTGCCAGAGATGAGTCGGGCAAGAGGGAAATCCAGAGAGAGAGTGAGTACAAGTTCTCAGTTAAGAAACCTTTGTTTTCCCCACTTCATTGTGCATCTGTTTCACCTTTTCTCTGTAACGGGAGGTTTTTACAGCCTAGTGGTTAGAGTTGAAAAAACCAGGCGGCTAACTCAGCGGGGTAAACAACTGGTTCTGCCACTGACCCCATGTGTGACCTTTACCATGTCACTTAAATCACCCTATACTTCAGATTCCCTATCTGCCAAATGGAGATAACAATTATCTTGTGCACGTATTGTGAGGCTTAACTGATTAGATCTTACTGAGCTTGTACCCCTTGGAAGAACATCACTATCGAAATCCACATCATTGTTGCTTAGCACTGCTGATAAAAATCAAGATGCGATATTAAGTTAGTCACCCCAAGACCCCAGTCATGATGATATTTCAGTTCCTGCTCAGGCCCTCACTGAGCACTTGTCTGCACTGCCTCTCTTCCCTGCAAAGAAAGCTGCCACAACGCATGTCCTGCTCACTTGATCCCACCCTGCATACTCCAGCTCCCTGGACAGGCTGTCTGAGCATGCTGCTAAGCATACATCAAAGAACAGAGAGCCCAAGAGCGGTAATGGGCTCGAGCACTCAGGACCCCTCTAGGTCGTCTTTCTTGGTAGGCACAAGGTGAGGCAAGGCTTCTTAGTAGTGCTCCCAAGCAAAGCCCAAGCACAATAGAAACATGCCTTTGGAGGCTTCCTCACCTTCCAGAGCACGCCTGTAAGCCCATCATCCAGAGACTGCAGGAGGGCCACAGCACACAAACAGCATGAAGAACATCTTTGGAGGAATCAGCCTCAATACGTCTAATACATTGCAGTTGTGCTGTGACTAATGTGGATGTACCCAAGCCAGGTTTAAATTGGTTATCTCAGGTACTGGCTACACAGACACCCCCCCCCCCCCCCCAACACACACACACACAGGCTGCAAGACCCTTCCAGGAACCAAGGTAAGTAATTGAGCATTTAGCTCATGCTGAGTTCTGTGTGGCTGGGGCTCGAATCCTGTCAGTACCTGAGCCAGCTAGAGCAAAGCTAGCTTGAATGTATCTACATGGTGCTGCGGTGTCTACAATGTAGATGCACCCTCAAAACCCACAGAAGAGTCCCAGCAAGATGTCAGGGAGTGACTATGCATTGGTCACTCCTGACAGGTGCTTCCCTGTTGCCGGCTGCATGGAATATTGTTCAGTGAGCATCAGTGCATTTTGGAGTAGGCTGGGAGGGAGATACAGGTCTGGGTCACCGGATAGGATGGAAGAGCATAAGGAGATCCAGGTAGTTCACATCCGTTTCTTCTGCTTTTTACAGACCTGGGTATGAGTGAGGGGGGGACAACCACAGGAAGCTGGTGGAGCGCATGGTCACACAAAGACTTATAATAGCACAGTTCAATACAACAGCATCTTGAAATCCCTCGCGTTTCTTCCCTCCTTAAAAATAAGTTTAAGTTACCAAAATAGGGAGCAAGAACAATACCGTTTGACTCAGGGGACCAGCCACAGACCACATAACAGAGGCAACATTTTTGAGGCTGTTTTCTAAAGAGCAGCCGCCATTCAGTAGGCATGGTTTGCATCTGCAAAGTCTGTGGCCTCTTTTCTTTAGCACCCACAATGGAAGCTCTTAGCATTTCCTGCTCTCAGGAAGTTACAAACGGGCCCACTCAGATGTGTACCTGTGATCCAGACACGGGCCAAAACAAGTTTACCTTCCCTCTCTTCAGAGGGAGTCCCCATTTCTCCTCTGTGCTGCAGTTCCTTCATGGTACCCTAGTTAGGGCTTTGGCCACTAGTGAAAGCCAGAGGCCTCCCGTTCCGGGGCAAACAAAGTCTAAACTCAAAATAAGTCAGGCCCTCGAGCCATAGCCCCCACTCTGGATCGGCCCAGGTGTCCTTCAGCCCTGCACCCTGATGTTGTGGGTTTAACAACCATTAGGAGTCCCTCAGCTACATTTGCTTCTGCAAATGCATGGGCTTCCCTCTGCCAGACTATAACTCCCAAATTTAAAAAATATATATTTAAAAAAAAATAAATGTCATGTTCCAGGTATATGTAATGGCATATACTTTGTGCCGTGTAATGACCCAGAAGCATGTTACACTGACACACACATAAGCCAAGACACATATTGGCTGAAGATATATCTCAGTCCCGCTGTTGATCTGTCTCTTCACAAGTGGGACTTAGGCACTGCAGTGCTCAGTGTTTTAGGAGCCCTGTTGCCTAGAGGAAGTCCCCATCCTCACTTGGGTGCCTAAACTGGCGACACAGTACAAGAAGAGTTAGGAGTCTAGCAATGAGACTCACAGATGGTGGCAACCTGCTCTCCTCCAGCTATGCTGTGTATGGGACGAGGTGCACTTTCGGGGCATGTACAGCAGCAGCCTTTGCTAGTGGGATTGCAAAGAAATACTGATTTTTGGAATTCTAGTAGTGCTTAAGTGTGAGAGAGGGTCCAAGCAGCTCAGTGCTGTTGGGCAGAGGCAATTGGGCACATGCCCAACAGCACAAACTTAAGCACCAGGGGGAATTTAGGAACATGGCTGGAGGAGGTTAGGTTGCCACCTTCCGTGACTCCCAGCAGTTTATGCACCAAGGAAGTTTAGGTGCCCACAGAGTTAGGCAGGCAGGTTGCGACTACCAGGATTGCTTAGATGATGGTTTTAGGCGCTTAAAGTGGCACGTAGATACTTCAGGCAGAGCATGTTACCAAACCCTTCAGGTCTCCCAGTGAAATGAAACTGCACTGAGATTTAAGTTTTGAATTCTTGTAATTGCTGCTCACATGAATCATTTCAAGAAGACCTTGCAGGTGACTCAACCCAAGAAACTCTCAAAACCACATTTCATTTCATTCATACCTGGCAGGAATATACAGGGGTGTTGTTCCTTTTAATGGGCAGATTACACACCAACATCTGTATGTACAGTGCTAACAAACTACCTAAATTCACAGCCAAGATCAATGGGTTATTCCCTCTTCATCATAAACCCTAGCAGAGGAACTCACCTGGTAGAAAAGATGGAGCAATCCCTGTTTTTTACATAGGTTCTCCACTCATGGACCATGATGATGCCTCTTTTGGGCTAATGTTATAACAAGAGGGTAGGAAATTCTGAAAAGGTAGAGATTCTTGGTTTACACATAAATGCTCTAAAGTTTGCAGGATTCACATCCTTGTTCAATCTATCAGAGTTGCCTCTGGAAATCTGACAAATTTGGGCAGGCAATGGGGCCTAGTGGAAAGGCCCTAGATAGACTATCCAGAAAAGGGAGGGTAAACAGCTGCCTTTTCAGTTCTCTGGCAATATAAAAAAACTGGGGGGAAACTGGGGTGCATTAATTTGGTGTTGACCAGAAACACACTTTTTTGAGATCAAAGAGTTAGAAATAAAATCCAAACATTTTGGTCAAATGAAATGCTGACCTTGACCTAAAATAAAAGATTTTTGTTTCAGTCTAAAACATTCTTTTTTTAAGAGTTTTGATTTTTTTAAAAATAAAATTGAAAATAAATTTGAAGGGGGGGGGACCACACCACAGCTTTCAAAACAGTCGAAACATCTCATGTCAGCTTCCTTAGACTTAGTTTTGTTTTGCTCTGGATGGAGGCAGTTTGGGAGGCAAGGACAAATTTGTGAAAAATTTTTGCATTGCTAAATTTGCATTTTTCACCAAAAATTTCACTCAGCTCCAACCCAGAGCCCCAGGGCTCCTCCCAGCTTCCTTCATGGCCTGCTGAGTAAACTGTCCAAGTCACTCCTCCTCCTCAGTGCCTCCACATCTTCTTTTGCTGGTCTCAGTCTTATCTGTTTTGTTCAAAAGCTCCATAGGGCAAAGAATCACCATGTGCTGGTGCAGCACCTGGGACAGAGGGGTTCCAATCTCTGCAGGAGCCTCTAGGTGCTACTGCCATATAAATAACAATGGGCATCATCCTTCTGCGGGATTAGGAGAAAGGGGCGTTTCGCCTTCCTCTGGATGGGCCTTTCTGAAGGAACCTGAACACATCCTGGTGTGCATGTTGATGATGCCAAGGTGTTAGGCCCAGCATCCTTGACAACAGGAGGACTGGAAAAGGGCTAACGTGGTCCCAATTTTCAAAAAGGGGAGGAAGGAGGACCCGGGCAACTATAGGCCAGTTAGTCTCACCTCCATCCTTGGTAAAGTCTTTGAAAAAATTATCAAGGCTCACATTTGTGAGAGCCCAGCAGGACAAATTATGCTGAGGGGAAACCAGCACGGGTTCGTAGCAGGCAGATCGTGCCTGACCAATCTAGTCTCTTTCTATGATCAGATTACGAAACGCCTGGATGCAGGAGTAGGGGTGGATGTCGTGTACTCAGACTTCAGGAAGGCCTTCGATACGGTATCCCACCCCATACTGGTGAACAAGTTAAGAGGCTGTGACTTGGATGACTACACAGTCCGGTGGGTGGCGAATTGGCTGGAGGGTCGCACCCAGAGAGTCGTGGTGGATGGGTCGGTCTCGACCTGGAAGGGTGTGGGCAGTGGGGTCCCGCAGGGCTCAGTCCTTGGACCAATACTCTTTAATGTCTTCATCAGTGACTTGGACGAGGGAGTGAAGTGTACTCTGTCCAAGTTTGCAGATGACACAAAGCTATGGGGAGAAGTGGACACGCCAGAGGGCAGGGAACAGCTGCAGGCAGACCTGGATAGGTTGGACAAGTGGGCAGAAAACAACAGGATGCAGTTCAACAAGGAGAAATGCAAGGTGCTGCACCTAGGGAGGAAAAATGTCCAGCACACCTACAGCCTAGGGAATGACCTGCTGGGTGGCACGGAGGTGGAAAGGGATCTTGGAGTCCTAGTGGACTCCAAGATGAACATGAGTTGGCAGTGTGACGAAGCCATCAAAAAAGCCAATGGCACTTTATCGTGCATCAGCAGATGCATGACGAATAGGTCCAAGGAGGTGATACTTCCCCTCTATCGGGCGCTGGTCAGACCGCAGTTGGAGTACTGCGTGCAATTCTGGGCGCCGTACTTCAAGAAGGATGCGGATAACCTGGAGAGGGTCCAGAGAAGGGCCACTCGTATGGTTAAGGGCCTGCAGACCAAGCCCTATGAGGAGAGACTAGAGAAACTGGACCTCTTCAGCCTCCGCAAGAGAAGGTTTTGAGGTGACCTTGTGGCTGCCTTTAAGTTCATCACAGGGGCACAGAAGGGAATTGGTGAGTATTTATTCACCAAGGCGTCCCCGGGGGTTACAAGAAACAATGGCCACAAGCTAGCAGAGAGCAGATTTAGACTGGACATTAGGAAGAACTTCTTCACAGTTTGAGTGGCCAAGGTCTGGAACGGGCTCCCAAGGGAGGTGGTGCTCTCCCCTACCCTGGGGGTCTTCAAGAGGAGGTTAGATAAGCATCTAGCTGGGGTCATCTAGACCCAGCACTCTTTCCTGCCTATGCAGGGGGTTGGACTCAATGATCTATTGAGGTCCCTTCCGACCCTAACATCTATGAATCTATGAACAGATCCCTTTCCCATCACTCAGGGGCAGCTGCAGCTGAGTCACCAGTGTACACCCCAGAGGCAGCTGCACTTCAGTCCTGTTGTGCAAACAGTTTACAAAGTATTGAGGGAACTATGGGAACAGGAAACTTTAATCTGTGTCCTTAACTACAGGAATCGGCAACCTATAGCCCATGTGGGCCTGATCCAACCCTTAAAGACGCTGGAGACAGTGGATCCAGCCCATGACAGCTCAAGGAATCAGCATGCACACTCTAGCCAGGGCAGCAGAGGAGGCGTCCCATGAGTCCTATTACCTGCCTGGTTTGGTTTATTCTCTCGCAGCATCCCTAGGGTCCCATCTATTCCTTTTACACTGGGGAGGTGCGGGGTGCAGCCCACAGCAGGAGCTGGGTTGCAAGCAGCAGCTGGTGGTGGCAAAGTTGCCAATGCCTACCCCTGCTTAACTCCATCAGACTCTGGCCACCAGGAGGCTCTGCAAGAATACGCAGACAGGTTTAGGGACCCTGCCTAGCAAAGATCACCTGTGTGGAGAAGCATGCTAAGAACCTCTGCTTGCTGCAAGAGAGGACCAGGAACCTGCTGGCCACAGCGAGATCTGCCATGCACGTAATCAACGGTCCTGCTTTTATACCAGCTGAAAGAACATCCTGCACCCAGCACAAAACCCTGAGACCCCGACTGCCCACAGGCGTTTTTTTAACTTAGCAGGAACTCTGTGGTCATACAGAGATGCTGGCCAGAAAGCTCTTCATCAGTGACCTAGATAGCCGACCAGTGTGCTGGAATGACCTGATGGGAGCTGACACTCAGACACACGGGGACCCACCTACCCCAGTGTTCCCAAAGAGAAGTACATCTCCTGCTGAAGGCATCTCACAAACTCCAAGCAGACAACAGCTCCTGGGCCTGATCTGCACTGTCCCATAGCTTGTGAAATCATTTATACCAGTGCAAAATGAGTGTGCAATGTTAAATCAGCATGGTGGTGCTTTTCACTCCCACTGCACGAAGCCCATCCAGGCTCCTTTTCCTAGTGTCCATCTTCACAGAGCACATGACAACTATATTTTGAGCCATAACTGTAGAGCCATGGGTCCTGGTTTCCCCAGCGCCCAGAGGCATTCTTCTCCTGGCACCATTAGTGAATCCACTGCAGCTGGGGGGTGACAGGGGGCACTCTGCTGCCAAAAACACCGTTTCCCCAATTAACTGCCTGCCAGACAGACTGGCCATCTCTGTAAGGGGGTTCTAACCCTGACAAATGGGAGAGCTACCTTCTACCCATCCTGTCACCCTCCCCTTGCAGCAACACTTCTCACTCGCTGCTCCAAACTGACGTGATGTGAGGGCTGCCTGCTCTGAAACAGCTGCAGCATTTCGGCATGGGCAAAGTGACTCCCATGTGCACGGTGCATGTTTTGGGATGAAAGAAGCCCAATTAACGTCACGTCCCAGCCAATGATACATAGCCATTTACAGGGAAAGTGGCCCAAGGACTTGGCTTCCTATAGAACTGGGCTTGCACAACTCCACACACTGCTTCAGATGGAGCCAGCACAGATGGGAGGGCACAAGGGAAGGGCTGGCAGTTGTAATTACTTAGATCCAGTGGCCACAAGCCCACACACAGGTGTTGCTCAGGGATCACAGCCTCTGTTGCCATCCCAAGAGAGAAGCAGCCCAAAAACAGGCTAGTGGGCTTCTTTCATCTTGCCCTCTTGTTCAGGGGGCGTGTTTCACACCTCCCTGCTCATACCCCCATGGTTCAAGCCCCTTTTGTTCCAGTTCGCCCCCTCAAAGTTAAGTAGAAGTTAGATTTTTTTTTCATAGATGCAACAGACACAACAAAAGTGATTTCCGGTGTTGTATGTGGGGTGGTGGGAGCCAGACAGAAGGTGCTCAGCATCACGCACGCAGAGCTCGTCAAAGCCACCACGTCTCTTATTCTGCCTCGGAAAGCAGAAGTCTATGTAGGGCTGGGGAAGTCATTGGTTTTTGATGGCCCTCAGAGTGGTTTCTGTGCTTCTGCCATGGCTGTCACTTTACTTCAATCTTGCAGTGGCCAGACTGTGAGACAGGATATTGCTGGGGGAGGAAGGCAAGTCCTGCCATCAAACCCCCCAACCCAACACGTCACCTGCGGCCTTTTCAGGCCTGAAAAAAGCCAGATAGTTGCAGCCTCACTAGGGGCTTTTTAAACCAAGACGTTCTCCTGAATTGTCATCTCTCTCATTTTGTCTTCCTTCCTCATCATAAAGAAGTGCCTAGAAGTTGCCACTATTAGATGTTACTTTGAATTAAAGACCAGACAGTGACGAGTGGAATAAGTAATCCATCGGCAGTAGGGACTGGACCTGTTGAAGCAGGAGCCTCTGCTGCTCAGGCAGAAAGACCCAGCTCTGCCCACTATCTAAGTGGCCCCAGAACTGCCACAAGGGCAAGAGAGCACCATACTGAGTGGGTTGTACTAGTTGTGTACCAGTGCACAGGGAATAGGAGGGGCTCCTTCCCTCCCCATCCCCCTGTCCCAGTCCCAGTCCCAGTCCCATGCTGTGCATGGTGGAAGCACTGGAGCTCTCCCCTTCCTCCCCACTTCCAACCATACTAAGGCCTGTAGGATCCTTTGTTATCCCAGCTCTGTACAGCCAGGGTGGTACATAAAGCCAGAAGCACAGTCTTGTCCTACTTCCCTCATGCTTTGTACAATGCTAGAAAAGATTCCACTTGCTCCCGGGTAGGCCCCTCAATTTACCTGAGGAGCTAGGGGGATAATTCAGTAGAGGATGTAGGACTCAGGAGGATGCCACACTTGCAGAGAGATGGACTCAGTGATCGTGCACACACTGTGAGCTCTGGGTTCCTGAGCTGGAGTGTGGCCCACCTGCAGAGAAATGCGCCCAGCAGCTGGTACAGAACTACAGCCTGGGTTAGTTGGAGAATGCAGCACAAAACAAATCAAAGCGCGCATGCCTTCGGCAACAATAGCTCACAAGCACAGGAAATGCAGACCATGGCCCATCCCACAGTACCAGGGCAGGCCTACAGTTCTTTCTGGGTGTGTAAATGTGGTATTGGTGCCATGCCAGCCACCCCTGGCTGAAAACAGCTCAGAGAACATGGCTACAGGCATGTGCAGGGCTGGAGTTCTGAAGAATCACAAAACCCTCAAGACCACAGGCACCGGGTTTCTGAGTGACCTAGATATGCAGAAAAACAAAACCCAAATCAGCACCATCTTTCAGAAAAAACCTTTCATGGTTACCAAAGAAACCAACACACACTTGGGTTTAGCTTTCCTGATACACAGCCTGAATGCTCAAGCTTCTTCAATGCCAGTAGAAGCTAACAGCAGCCCTTGGCCATTCTCAGACACCTCCTCGGGCCCAAGATTTTCGGGGCGCATAATAGATTCAAAGCAACTCAATCCCTGCACCTCAGCCTAGGGTTCTTGGCCCCATTTCACAGAAGCCCAGAGGGATTGTCTTCCTCAGCCTCATTGTTCAGAAGCAACATCTGATTTTAGATGCCTCCATTTCCAGGCACCCCACCTATGATACCCTGAGCCTGATTTTCAGAGGTGCTGAGTTCAAACTTGTCTTCCTGACTTCACCTGAAGCCACAGAGCTCAGTGGCTCTGGAAATCAAGCTCAAGTTGGGTAGCTAAAAAAACTCCCTGGCTCCCAGCTTGTTGCTGTCAGCATTAGGAAACTCGCACTGCTCTCCAGGTTAAGCAGCATCACAATAAACCATGCAGCAGCCAGTTGTTTGCCCTTTCTTTGATTAGCAACACCTCCCCTAAGGAAGATCTATCCATGTGAGTTATGGAGCATACTGGAAATCCTCATTGTAACGCACACAGATCTGTTCTGGTGCGTTATCATTGCTTCAGACCCAGCGAAGAAGCATAAAGCTTCCCCGGCTCTGTTACTGTAGCCTGAAAAACCACCACCTCTGTGTTGGCTATTATCAGCATTCCCCTCCCATGTCGGCCCATGGGGTGAGCTACACTGGATAATACTGTGGGCACTGACAGATGTGCAGGTCCCCGCTCTAACTCTTGGCACTTCACATAAAGCACCATGAGTTAGAGCAATCCCTGACCCAACAGACATTCACCTGCTGGGTTGAGGGAGGGAAGGGGGGAGGAGGGAGAAATTGAGCCTGCTTGCCTGGTACACGATCAAGGCTGGACTGATGCAGCCCTCCGTCCCCCTTCCCCCCCCCCCCCCCCCCCACAGCCGGTGCTGTCTGCAAGAAGGGAGGGGGAGGGGGGAGGGGTGGGTTTTGCCTGGCCTGAGTTGGAGGTGGGTGGGGGCCTGCAAGGCAGGGGAGGGGAGGGGGGTCTCCAATCCACCCTCCTCCCTCCAGCTCAGGCTGGGCAAACCCCAGACTGCAGCTCACTCTCCCTTGTCCTTCCCCACTCCCTTCTTGCAGACAGCACTGGAGGTGGGGCTGAGCTGCATCAGCTCAGCTCCGATCACATGACAGATTGACCCTAGGGAACAGAAGTTCCTTAAGGTGTTCCAAAGTGAAGCGCCTTCATCTGATCCCTCATTTGATGAGGGTTAATACGTTGTGCAATTGACCACTTTAAAAGTGCTCTGCAGCTGTGCACGTGTCACTGCACAGCTGTAGAGCACTTTCAGGGTGCTGATTGCATGACAAACATAAATTCTGGCTGTGCCCTGCATTCCTTTCAAAGAGGACGCTCTTTACCTAAAGACCAGGTAAAATTTAGCTCCCCAGTTGTGGTGAGTTTCACCATTCTGCGTAGAGTATACGTAGGGTGTAACCACATCACTGGTCATTGCCAGTATGAAGGGAGGCGGCTGAGACCACCTCCCAGAAACAAGAGTGTGGGGCAAACTTGCGGTGACTGCTAATGGTTTTGAATATTGCCTAAGAATTCCTTACCATGCTACAACTTTACACCAATGTGGTTACCACGTGCAGGGTCCTGCCTCTCTCCTTTCTAGAGTGTCACCTTGAAATTTCCTAACCACTTTGTCCTGTGCTAACATCAGCTGTATGTCTAACTATATGTCTTAGATTGCGTTAACACACCAACCATGTACCCATTAGCTACCATGTATGGGGTCCTTCATGGTCTTCCAACACTACCAAGCCATGCAATAACTTTAAATTTTAACATTTTCTCAATAAGGCTTTTAATACTGCCCTCTACTGGATGGGAAAGTCCAGTACAGCAATGTTAATCAGCTTGTTATTAGGCCTCTCCTGGATGGGTGGCCTGAAAAGGGAAATTCAGAGGACCCACTGAAGCCAACAGGAGCTGGGGGAAGCCAGCAGCTCTGGAAGCTAGGTAGTGTAGTTGAGATGACAGAGAGAAGAGGTCCTCTTCCTCACCACTCCAGACACCAGCTGTCTGATGCCTTAGGTTGCAATCAAAATAGTTTGACCATATTTCCCTGGTCTCAAAGTGGGACACTCCCCCCATTCCCCTGGCACTGTTGCCTTCAAGCTCTGGTCTCAGCTAAGTGCACTGAGTTGGGGTGGGAGAGAGGCAGGGAGGGGAGGGAGAGGTAGAGAGTGGGAGTGGAGGAAAGTAGGGGGATGTGAAACAGTCCTATTTTTGCAGGGACAGTCCTATCTTAAACACCTGTCCCCAGCATCCCACTGAAAACTGGAGGGAAGGGTTCATTAGACCAAAATGATGGGACACCCAGGACAGGTGTTTAAGATGAGCCAGTCCTATGAAAATGGCTCAGATGGTCACCCTAATTCAAAAGTTTAAAAAAAAATCCTGCCAGGGTTTGTGAATGGAAAAACTGAGCAATGCATCATGGCAGACTGGCTACCTGAGGCTGGAGAACCAATCAGAGAAAAACAAGCGTAGAGCAACACCTATCCTGAGTCTAGCTTGGTGATGGCAGGGAAGATGGGGAGAGAGTGGGGAGACACCAGCCTTGTCTAATGTCCTTCCCTCAACCCAGTGGAGGGAAGTTTCTCACAGACCCCAGACACCAAGGGGAAGTCAGGAGTATTCAAGAAAAAGGAAATGACTGAGTAATGCTTTCATTAGGAGGATTTCCAATCGGTAGGTCAAAAGATGATAATGAGGGGTGGGGCTATCCCCAGCAGGGGAGAAGAAAAGGTGATTTGAAGGAAGCCACTTCCTGCTGTTAGCTTAGCCATTTTCCCAACCTCTCAGAGGTAGACTGGACCCTCCCCTGGCACAAGCACCACTGCTGGGTCTAAGGGAGGTGGTGAAGACCTTCCTAATGCAGAGTCTGCAGCAATGGGTACAGCCCAAGGTCAAGGTGCAAGCTATAGTAGCCTTGAAACTGCTCTAAGTTATTTTCCTGCTGCAATGGGGCTACACAAGGTTACAAAACCATTGGGACATCCACCTGCCCCAATCTGTCTCCATCCTGTCACTGGCCCAGTCTAGAATGCCCCATGCACCCAGTCCTGCTATTAAGTCAACACAGCTACTCAGTTCATCAGTGGGAGTTACCTGAGGATCTTTATCCCTGCCCTTTGGCCTCATTACACCAGCACAGCTGGCCCAAAGGGGGCATAGTCCAATGGCAACCAGACACCAAGGTGAAATTCTGGCTTGACTGAATCACTGGGGGCTTTGCCATTGACTTTAAAGGAGCCATGCTTTCACCCTTATGGGCTGATCTGAACTCTCTCATTCACTAGAAAATATCTCACCCTACCTTGCCCGTGCCCTCTGAATCCACCCTAGCAAAGTGTGGAGCGTAAGCAGCATGTTGTAGTTTACAGGAACACACAAACACCTTTAGGAATAGTTTACTAAGGAAAAGCTGGTTCAAACACCTCCTGAACCACTGCAAATGCACCTTCTTCGTTAAAGAGGCTTGTGCATTTCATTAGAAATGACTTACTAAAGAGCGCAATCTAACTTTTCCAGCTGTAGGTAGTTTGCAATGAGCGGTTTATTAAACAGTCACAACTGGTCAACAACTATTGCAAATGCATTTACTTTATATTAAGGATTGTGCATTTCATTACAAATGGGATGTTACACCATTTATAATTAAAAGCGCACGCCCTTAAAACATTGCACTTTAAATACGTTCGCAGTAATCACCGATCAGCTGTAACTGATCTGGGCTGTAAATGCTTTGTAAATTGTCTATGGTATTTAGACATCGCCATATATAATCTACAGAAGGCTTATCAATATATTAATAACTTAGTAACTCACTATTGGGCAGTCCTGGATAATTAAGTCTTTCAAAACTCATAGACTATATTTTCCATCAGCTCTAATACCATTCCTGTTATGAACCAGACTGCTGTATTTTTATATGTGCTGGATCTTATGCCACTGGTGGTCCCATTAACTTTAGTGGAGCAAGGTGGATAATGTACTGTTTGGCACGACTAAAGGTATTGGAATCTGCCTACAGAAGACATAAAAGTGAGTTCTTTAATACAAGTGCCAAAAGGAAGTTTGCGGGGATAAAAGTTCTGGTGAGATCTTATCTGTACTGACTCTTCAGTTCCCAAAAGTACTGGTCATATGGTCCCATTTCTCCTAATCTGCTGAGCAAAAGACAAAGGGTTTATTTCATCTTCATCTGGCATCTGCTAACTCTTGATGCATTAAATTCATCCAGTGAAGTTGATATCAATTTTTGCACTCGCAAGATCTGTCCACAGTGAGGATTACCTAGTGGGAATGCAAGCACTTACTGAACACAATAAAATTTATTAATTTCTAACATGTCAGAAGGCAGAAATGCCTATATGTTTCCCAGATGGTCTGCATGCCTCACTTGGAAAATTCTCCTAACTGTGAAAAAGAGGCAAACCTGACTGAAATAATAGTACAGAAATTAGTTTAGGGACTGATCCTCCCAACACTTTGACTACTGAGAAACTTTAAGTGCATGACTAGGTCATTAAAGTCATGGGGCTACTCGTGAGTAAAATGACTCATTCGATTAAACATTCACTGAACTAAAACCTTAGTTTGTAAGGTCTTAGGGTTCAATCGTGCAAAGTGCTGAGTACCCTCCACTGACGCTCAAAGCAGTTGGTGGGGAGGATATTCAGCATTAGAATCTGTTTCTACTAGAATCAGTAGCAAAACTCAATTCAGGAGGAGCAGGAACAGGTCCAGCTATGCGCGTGTTATTCTGGTGTAAATAGAAAGTGTCAGACAGAGAGCCTAAGCTATTTATGTTACAGAGCTACAGCCAGGGCAGAGCAAGCTTCCTCACCATCGTAGATGCCCCCAGCCAAACATAGAAAGAGTATTTTGAAGGTGTAAGTACTGTAGTTCAGTGCTCACGTCCCATTCCACTGAGCTTATTGTATTTGTGTGCCTGGGCTGTGAATGCTCATTCCCTGAGAAATGGATGGAAGCCCGCAAAATACTTACCGTAATTGCCTCTCAAGGAGGAGCCGGGGCTAGCAGAAGGCCGGCAATCAAAAGATGCCAAATCATCCAATACCCTTAAGACAACAGGGGAAATTCACCCCCATACACAGAACTCCATATAACGCCCCACGTCCTTAACGTGGAGGCCTTTCCCTGAGAGATCGACATGATTGCAAATTGCTAGCTACACACAGGATAATATGCATACCATGTTGTGGGGGATTTTCAAGCGCTCCACAATGAAATCACTGGTAAAACTGACTTCAGTGGAAGAGAGCAGTGAGGCCAAGACAGAGTAAAATCTCAAGCCAATGATACCACATATGCCTGTTGTGAAAAGAGCACAGTATTTAATCACTGACTCCTTACTCAACAGCCCAAAATCTGTCTTTTGCTCTAGGGGTAGAGGAGCTGTCACTGTGTTTTTCATTAAAACTGCTTGTCTCTCTGATCTGGGCTATGAGAAACCAGTTATGGCACTTTCATAATCATCACGTTTCCACAAAATGCCCATTTTCACATGAACACAGTAGGAAATTTGTAGGGGCACATTTTCCATGCTGATTTGGTTATTTAGTTTGGTTTTCAACCTGAAAGAAACGTCTAATTTCAAAACTAGTTGGATGTCTTTCTTCACGTCAAATACTCCCACCCTCACTTCCCCCCCAAAAAAGGGTTTTTTTGACAAATAGAAGTACTTTGTCAGGCAATGACCATCTTTCTGCCTTGTGATTGTACAGCACCTAGCACAGTGGGGTCCGGGTCAATGATAGGGCTCTTATACACTACTATGATACGAACAATTAATAAAAATAATAAAATGCAAAGATCCAGATCTGCCGTTGCCCTGCATTACATGTAATCACATTCATCACAAGGATAGGTGCTGGTAATATGCTAGCGGTCTGATTAGGCACTCTTATTTTGTGATGATACAAATGACTGCACAGGGTTAATATTTGGGGGAATATGCTAGAATTTGGATTCAAATGTGGCAAGGGCATCAGTCTCATAAGAGCATATTGACTTGTTCTCTCGCACATGGTAGCGTTACATTTCCAAAGTACAAAGGTCAGTTTTAGTGTTGTGTTAAGCCCTTTCCCAGAGTCCAGTCCCACATATATGTACTACCATGCCATACACAAAGCACCATGATCCAACAGAAGGTTTTGCCAAATTAGGACTTAAGGCTTTCACTTCTGGTTACACCCTGGCTTGAAACAGTCAGAAGAGGGTGACCCAGTTTTCTCTAGCTGCACAAGCAGTGCTGGGAACAGAGAGAAGGGAATGGAGATTGTGGCCCAGCCCTGCTGCAAGGTGTGATGCAGAAAGACACACAGATCAAATTCTCCTCTCAGATATGCTGGTGCAAATTCAGGGTCATTTCATGGAGTGCAGTGTTACTCCTGTGGTATAAAGCACTCTAAAGTCATTCATCAGATGAGAATCAGGCTCACGGAGTTGTTTTAAGCACACCAGTATTTAATTTATTGTGTACATTGTCATGAGCAAACATGCCAAGCTATGATATGCGGTACAGGAAATGTCTCTTAGTGCAGCAAAGTAAATCTTTTCAAACCAATCTCTATTTAGTTAACACTCTCACACAGGCCCACAGGCAGCCTGCAGGGACCATGGAGCTGCAAACAACGGATCATGCTCAGCACCGTTTTGTGGTTGGAGCAAATAGATTTTACAGGAAATAGCTGCTATAGGCTAATGCACAGTTCTGTTCCTGGAAAGCCTGAGGCCGGGCAGGGTGGTCATCGTGTTTCTGGATGACAGCGTGGGCTGACATGAGGGTCTAATGAATTGGATCGAGGCTGGGAGACGGCATGGCCTACTGGATAAAACTCTGGTGCTGTTCAGAAATCACTCAGCACCCGAGTCTGACAGAGGCCTTCCTCCTTTAGCCTCTGAGTCCTAACTGTTCAGACGGTCACATGCACTTCTTCACAAGGCAACAACTGACTCTAACTGGCACCGGCAAAAGCCTCGTTAAGGTGCAGTTCCCATGCTCTGATTCGTTTGAGTCCTAGGTTCTGTTTCTGATTTAGTCACTGACCTATTGCATGAACTTGGGCAAGTCATTTCACATCTCTAGACCTGTTTCCTCTCCTAGAGTTTGTCTGTTTGGTCTATTTAGCTGTAAGTGCTTTGTGGCAGGGACTGTCCCCCTACGTATACATAAAGCACATCCCAGCACAACCTCATTGAGACCTCTACTGTAATACAAGATCAAGGCCCACTCTATGCCATACGTACACTGTCAATGCTAAATGTTTGAGGAAAAAGTTGGAGGGATCTTTAAAGGGCTACAGAGCAGTTTGCTGCCTTCCATCTCCTATGGTTTTCACTGAGCAAAGTGAGACTGGGCTCACTCGGAGGTAATTTAGGTACTGCAAAGAAAGAGAATGTACAACAACGGGACGGTTTCATGAGACATTTCTTGTTTTACATGGCTGGTGAAAGGAAGTGCGAGTCCTTCCCTGACAAGTACCTCCACTGCGGCTCGTGCGCAAGAAGTGGAACATGAAACAAACCAGAACCAAAAATGAAACCGGCAGCTCTAGTCTCCTTGTTCAAGCTGAGCGACGTGCACGTAGCAAGCAGGCAGCATAATGGCTACGTAGCACTTGAGAGGCTCCCGGTTCCTTAAGGCCTTGGTAGTAACCCAGGCAAATATCTTGTTTGAAGGAAAATATCATAGCATGGTGTGCTTTGCTTTTTCTTTCTCCAGCACGGTGCCTGGGTTGACGTAAAGCATTAGAATTATTCAGAGCAGGAGGATACTCAGCCAGCAGGCTTGCAAAAATTTCAGAGCCGGTTCAAAGTCAATGGGAACTAAGTCAAAGAACTAAGAATTGCGCAGAAAATTCCCGTTGTTTCCTATCTGAATAGAAGCAGCTGCTATTAATCCCACAGACCCCATCCCTCCAATACACACGCATACGTGTGCACACACTCCCCCATCAAATTTCATGGCTCACACCCCTCCCATTTTCTTCCTATTAAAACATACCAAATAAAAAAAAGAATCAGCTGGTGTTGCAACCACTGCTCCCAGTTCTAGCTTTTGCGCTATTAAGCAGGTGCTATGTATAACCCAGTGCTTACTCCTTTCAGGCTGATAGGGAGAAGGAGAAGCTGGGTATTAAGGCGTGGAAAATGGGGATCATTACCCCAAATTTTACAAATGGGGAAACTGAGGCATGGAGATGAAGTGACTCACCCAAGGCTGCACAGGAGCAGTGGCAGAGCCAAGATGAGCAGTCAGAGCTGGCTCCTGGCAGCTCTGTGCTCAGTACACTAGGCAATTTCATCTCTTGAAGCCCAGCTTTAGTGGCTGCACTGTAGCCTAGGATGGTGTCTCGGCTGGACAGAGGAAAGCCTGCTCCAGCAACTCAGCTCGAAGAAAGAAACCTCTGACTCAAAGAATAATTAACGGACAGCTTCATTCCTACGTCCAACGCCAATAATTTAAACTTGACAAGCGAGGAAAGAAAAACCACACTCCCATTATTTCAGACTCACTAAGTTTGGTCAGTTTTTTTCATTAGCCCACTCTTTTACAATAAGTAATTTTCCTTAATGCCTCAAATCACTCTGGATACCACTGTGGTGTGTATGTGGCCGATGTGAAGTATTAGGAGGTCACAGCTGATGTGTCTTTGTTCGTATGGGGTTTCATTAGATGCGAGTGACCACAGAATTTAACAGTGGAGGCCAGCAACACTGCCCACTAATTGCTTTAGTGTGTTTATGGTATCACCACAATTTCCCCTCTTCGGTATTGGGATTTGTCTACTTAATCCAACGCCCTTCATCAGGATTGTAAGAAGACATGGTCTTGTTAAGTAAATACCAGGTTTATTGAGTCTTTGTGGCCTTCTCAGACATTTAACCTTAGAAGCTTGTTGTCAAGCTAGAAAGAGGTATAGCGATATCCTTGCACCAGACCATAGCAGCTAATTGCATGGACCATATCAATAATCCTGTGCTTTTCTGGAGAATGTCCAGGACAAAATCCTCAGGGTGTGTAAACTGAGAAAATACCATGTGGCCCTTTTCACCCATAGAGCTCAGCACTTTACAAAGGAGGTCAGTATCACTATTTCCATTTTACAGATGGGGAAACTGAGGCACCAAGAAGGAAAGTGACTCACCCAAGATCACCCAATAGGCCAGTGACAGAGGTCTTCTCTACTCACTTGAATGCTCTGTCCAGCAAACCACACTGCTCTCCTAGCCTACCCATTAGCTTCCAGAGAGCTGCCAGCTTATATAAGGTCAGGATTTAGCCTCTCTCTCAAGATCTCACTGGCCTTCACAAACATTAAGGGCCAACCTTCAAAGAACTCAAGGTCAGGTTTCCAAGTGGTCTGTACCCACAAAAGGGGCCAGACTTTCCAAAGAGACCAGCACACCAGGCCCAGAAAATCTGATCCCTATTTAAGTGCTTAAATGCGAGCTGGGCTGCTTTTGGAAAATATGGCTCTAACTGTGAGCAGCACCTCTGGAAATTCTGGACTAAGGGACCAGGTAGGAAAGGTGATAACCCTCATGATGGACCAAGTTAAGCTGGGGCCCCAATTCTGTGCTTGCCTACCCCAGTGTCATTCTGCAATAACTCCACTGCAGTAAGGGAGGTTACCCCGGAAGGACATCAGGGTAACTGAGCAGAATTTGGCCCAGACTAACCAACAGTCACCAGGAAGTCCCTGGTGACTCCTCACCTGGTCCTAGAACCACAGGGCAAACCCCTCTGCCCAGTCATGGGCAATCAAGTCAGCGTAGCGCAGCTGTTACAGAAGTCAGACTCCAGCTCGACATTGAATTCTCCTTCCCCTGTTACTCCCTCTGAAGACCACAACAAACTTTGCTATCGAGGCTGAGAATTACCCTGCGTAACCCTTTTGGTACAGAATCACCAGTAACTGCAGTTAAACTGATGCTAGAGAAGAGAAGTGTTTCCCTTGTCTCATGTTAGGGTATATGCTGCACACACAGAATACACTGGGAGAGGATTTGAAAACTAATTATCTGATCACAGTGCTTTAAGTCATTGTCCCTGCCTTATTAAGTTAGGCTGCTTACTCATTTGCTCCCTATGGGATTGCTGGGGGAGACGCTGTGTAGCCCCAACACACCAAATAAAATCAGGAAATATTATTTGTATTATAGTTGCACCCAGAGACTTCAGCACAGGCCGGGGCTTCAATGTGCTAGGTGCTGTACAGATCCATAGCAATGGACTACAAGCTCCTCAGAGCAGGGACTATGCCATGCCAGGAGTTTCAAAAGTACTGAGTGATTCTGAGCATCTCAGAGTTTGGGTGCCCAACCTGAGACATCCAGACCGGGCTTCAAAGGGGTGGGTGCTTGCTACTTTGTAAAGATCAGACCCTTTAAGATGCCCCTAGCTGGGCATACAAAAAACTAGAACTCTTGGTTCCAAAATGATACCTTTTATTAGACCAACTGGAGCGTCTCAGACCAACACGGCTACCAAGTACACTCTAGCTGAGCACTCATTCATCCCTTTTGAAAGTCTTAGCCTGAATAAGCAGGGCAGGTTTATCATTAGCTCTGTCAAGATGGGGAACAGAGGCCGAGGGTAGATGAAGCACCTCACCTACCCTAAGTCACAAGTGAGCTGGGAGCTGAACCCTGCTCTTCCAAGTCCTCAGCTAGCATCTTAACCACAAGATGATTCTTCCTCGCTAATAGCTCACAGAACTGCTGGAGGTTGTTTGGAGTCTCCTCTATTGAGCGGACACAGAGCATTATAGTTTGCTTTAACTAAGTAAAATCCATCTGCTATATTGTACTATTTCTATTCCAGAATCTTGCATCACATTGAAAGTCTTTTAAATTGTCTGCACAAAAGGACTCTATGTGGTTTATAGGGCATTTTCTGTTTAACTTGCATTAAAGTATTCCAAAGAGTTACAAGTGCATTAGTGGTCTTGGTTGCAAATTGCTGTTGTAACCTTTGACCTCAGCCAATCAATCTTGCTGACACCCATTAAAATGAGCTCATGGTGCCGTTTTTATGGCCGGATTAAGTGGTATATCTGTAGCTCAGGCGGTTTGGTAAGGGCGTCACACTGCTAATGATTTCTTTATTGATCTTTAATGATTTCCTACATTAGTACAAGCAGCATTAGCCTCAACAACATGCTCCGGGAGAGACTGACTAAATAATTCACTGCAGCAAACTGTGATCACATAACTGCACGTTCCTCCTTTGTGTTAAAAAGAGGGAGAAAACTGCATAATTACACTCTCCGATATAATAAATACTGCCATTTTCTCTTCCCACCCCCATCTTCATTCCCCCTTCCAATTCACACCCTTAAAGCAAGACCCTGCTTCACAGTTACACTGGTGTAAATTCAAGGGAGCTCCACTGACTTCACCAGAGTTACTCCAGATTGGCAGCAGTGTAAACTGGGAGCAGAATCTCCTTCAATACATTCCCAAGAACGGTGTGGCAGTCATTCCCAACTTACTCACTTGCAAAACGAAAGCAGCAGCGGTGGTGGAACGGTCCAGACCTTGTTCCTCCTCCACGCTGAACCAGTCACGCAAAATCAAATGCCTGGTGGACAGAAGGAATTGCTCGTTAGTGACAACGGTTATAATGGCAACCAGTTTATGATTACCAATGGCACAGGGTCATGAGGGTGCACTGCTTAGCATTTATTCACATGAGTAGTCCTTAGTGGGACTACTGTCTTGCCCCATTGAAGTCAGCAAACATTTTGCTACTGGTTTCAAGAGAATCACGATTTCATCTGAAGTGCTCACCAATGTGGGGAAGACCTGTTCAACCTGGCACCTGAATAACTAAAATGATGGCAGAAGGCAGAACAGAGCAGCACCTTACCCTAATGCTATGATGAAGCATCTGATAAAGCTGTTTCTTATGAAAGCGTGTGCTTCTGCCAAGCCATCTGCCTGACTTCTGACTAGGTAGGCTAACTACACCTCTTTCTACAAAACTGATATTAAAAAAGCCCTGGATCTACTGAAGTCAATCACTTTGCTCTCAATCAAACATGATAAAAACACTTCTGGGAAACATCCCACAAGTCACAGCACAGCTCTGCAATTGTTTTCACTGGCTATCCCTTTGTCTGGGGGCTTATGGGGACTGTGAGCAGAAAAGGTATAAAGCAGGCTACTTACTTACAGCATTAACCTACTTCTTCATACCTACATTCCTCATTTTTGTCCACATCCTACATCATCATTGGTGTCAAGGCCCAGACCCTGTTTAGGGCATGCAGACATGGGATTTTTTGGGTGAAGGGTTATTTTGCTGGCCTGCCTGCCTTCTGTGGTAAAAGTAAATGTCGCTGAACAGTGTATTTGTTTTAACTAGTGATATGGCTGGTAATTGCAACAACAGCTCAGCCAAAACTAAATCCCCAGATCCAACAATTTCTTCAGCTTTAGAAAAGTTCAGTTCCAAATCTAAATTCTACAACTTGAGCTCATTAATTTTGAGTTGCTTATGCTCTTTTACTGGAAATCTCGAATGACTGCAAAGACGTGTGTGTTGATTTGTGGTTGCTCAGCAACTCATGCTATTATTTACACCAGTTTTAAGTAGGAGGAAAATGCTAACAAATCAAAACAGTGGAGGTGTATGCTGACTTGGCACTCTGTGAATGATGCACAAAGTGCACAACTATGAAGAACCAGACCTAGAGAGGTGCTAAAGCACGCAAGCATACAGAAAAATCTTTATTCTTCTTGGTCTGTGGGGTTATCAGCTTTGAAACTCTGTTGTAGTTGCAGCTGGCTGCGTGTCCCAGTAACCCCAGGGACCAGAGCAGCGTTTCCCAAGCACTTAGATGCCAGAATTCGGAGGTACATGGCAGCTAAGTCCCAAAAGGGCTGGGAAATGTTCATGGCATGTGCCTTCTCCTTTATCAATTTCAGAATTAAAAGTTAAGGAAGGAAGGTAATTCTCCAAGGCTACTCCACCGATAAAGGAGTTAAACAATGGAAAAAACTTGCCCATACACAGAGGACTACAACTGAAGTCCCCACTTATTTCAGTGCTCTGCTATTTCCGAATTGCAATTTCAGCTAGAATGAATCCTTGCTTAAAGCAGGGGTTTCTTTTTTTGCAACTGCTTCTACTGGTTTTCAGATCTTTTCCTCTCTGTATAAAGACCCTCATAATAGTAATCAGCAGTGACTGAATCTGAGACGCAGGCCTCGACCACTTCAACAGCAGGGTGATTCCAATCGGCAGCAGCAGTAGCAGGCTGTTATCCTGTATGTGGACCAACTAGCAGATCAGAGCCACAGCACAACACAGCGTCTCACTTCTTCTGGTGGTGTCGAATCTGAGGAAGAGCAAAGGCTTGGTGCTATGTGTATTAGTCAGTGGACATTTTGCTGCTGACTAGAGCAAGGACAGGACTGTGCCTCCTCAGCATAGATCTGCCTTCCTTTTCTCTAGCTTAGTGGTTTCCCAGCTGCACTTAGCTACTCTCCTGTCACTCTCCTGCATCAACTGGGCCTGCTCACAGCAATACTGACAGCTACGAACAAGAACGTGCACAGCTCCAAAGGCAAAGGAGGAGACATTTCAGAGCCTATTGCTCTTGGGTTATGTGATCCTGCCACATGTCTTAATGCTGCTAATGTGCAGCTGGCGGGTTTGTTGCTCTGATTAGAGACAAAGTAAGTTAATAGAGTATGCACGCTTACCAGCGAGAAAGAGAGAAAGGCATCTAAGCCCCCGTAGTTAGCGTGCGTGCATGTCTCCTGTTGCGTGCACCTTCTGTTCCCGCTAGGTCCTGGTTAGAGCAGGAGGCTTAAGGAACCCCAATAATGTTCTCACAGGAGCAAAACCTGCAGCATCTTCTTTCCGCTCCTGGGCCCATTGGCTGGGCTTGATGCTGCTGGGGGTAGTGGTTGAGTTTTGTTCTCCTTTTCTCTTAAACTCCTGCAGATTACTGATTCTGAGATGGGAACTGCTAAGTCTCACCTCAAGAGCCGCACGTAACCAAACCAGCCTACGCTGGTGTCGAGTCTGTAGCTGGTCAGGATGCATCAGGTGTTGCAACTGCCGTTTGAAAGCGCACACAGCAGTCTAAGCTTCCTTATTCCAGGAGAGGTGTCAATACCTTTGTAGGGCCATTGAAGAGCATGGTTTTAATTGGGGAAAACACTAAATGGTGCAGGTCAAATTCTTGATGGGTGCTGGCTTGGAGCCAGACAAGTGCAGGGCATGCCACAGTCTTCATTAGTGCAACTGGAAACAAACCACAACTCTTGACCTGCGAATAGAAATGATTTCTTCATTAATGGAGATGTCAACAGCAGGGAACTTGTGGTTTCTAATGACACAGCTGTTTTTGTGAAGTGTACAAACACACTAAAAATATATATAAAGCCTTTTTCCACCGAGGCTAAATCGGGGTACTTTTCTGAAATTAAATACAAACACTCTTTGGTCCTTTGTGGGACACAGTGTAAAGGGGATGGTTTATTCCACATTTTTTCATTGAAAAACATATTAAAGGCTTAACTGCTAGGACATAATGTATCGGAAATACTTCAGGACAGATTCTGCTCTCCATTACCTACAATCTTAGGCTTTGGCCTTGCATCTTTGGCAATTAAGGCCCCAATTAAGTTAATCACTTAAACATATGCTATGTGCCTAAGTTTATCCCTACTCAAAGCATTTAGCATGTCCCAATAGGAGTTAAACAGGCATGCCACTGAATCAAGGTAAGGAAATGGCTTGAGTCCTCTGACCAGATGAAGGGGGAAGGATTTGAGGAATATCAAACCATCTGAGCTGGTGCAAACTCAGACCAGTGTAAATCTGAGACAAGGGCTCATCTCCCAGCATTTTGTGCTCTTCCTTTGTCACTTCCCTGTCTCTCAAAGATAGATCAGAAGATCAGTCTTTTAACTTCAGTGAGTTCAAGGAATCATGGGGCTGGAACAGACCTTGAGGGTAACCGGTCCAACTCCCTGTATGGATGCAGGATTACACATGATAGCCTAAAAGGCTAAAACCACCCAAAAACCTTAAAACCTACTTTTACCACGTTGCCTCCAGATCGTAATCATGCAGCGTTGCTTGGACTGCAACCATTGAGACACTTAACCAATGCACTTTTCCCTACTAATACTTTGTCCCTGGTCACTAAATCCTAGATCCTGAGTTTTCTAGAGCTGGGGACTGTCTTTGTGCTATGTGATCACACACTGCCTGGTATAATAGACCTGGATCCCACACTGAGGTTCTCAGGCACCACTCTAATAATAGCAGTTCTGTGATAGCTTGTGGATATTGCTGCGTGAGCTGAGCCAGCAGCTCTCGTTCGGTAACCTATTCTGCCGCGGCCGCAGGAAGGATTGCCATCCTTGTGCTGAGGATGTGGCCGCAGGAAGGATTTCCAGATGGTCAGCTCTCCATTAGGAAGCCAAACTAACTTATACATTACTGTGATCTTGGTGCCTAGGATAACTGCTATATCCAGGAGATATTTTTATCACTGGTGCAGATGGGTCACATATGCAAATCAAGCTGCTCTTATAAGGCTAAATTAGAAATTTAAAAAAAAAACACATATCATGGCTATAAACAAACTAACTAAACCAAGAGATAATTTGCATCTCAGCCCTCAGACAAACCACAAAGGATATTCTTGGCATAAATGCAGCAAGGCAGTCTAACACCTGTAGTAAATGTACTGTCAGCAGTACCAGATCACTGCACTGGACTAAAATCTGAAGTGTGCTGCTGAGCACTGTCTGCAGAAAGCCAGACAGCAGCAGGCCACTTAAGAGAGCGTTGACAGGTGTTGCTGCAGTACTCTGCTGCAGGATCTTGAAAGCATCATGCCTTTAAAAGCAGTCTAAGGGGCTTTCTGAAGATCATCTGTTTTGCCCTGCACGTCTGCTGTAGCAGCACAGACAATAGACATAAGGCTCTAATTATTATTTGCGTTGCAACTGCACCAAGAGACCACAACCTAAATTAAGCCTCTTCCATGCTGGTCTTGGTACAACCACAGAGAACAAAATCTAGGCCCCTTTGGAGTCCATGGAAATTTTGCTGAGCTAAGATTTCACCCAGAGTGCTGCCAGCTTGTGATTTTAGTGCATGTCTCATGAGAGTGGGTACTATAATGTGAAACCCTAGCTTCTGGAGTCAGGTGATTATCTGAACATCTTGAATTTCATTTAAAAGACAGAAGTTAATTTCTAGTCTTTGGGGTTGTGAAAAAAAAAAAAGCTGAAAAAATTAAAACACAAATGCCTCCCAAAAGAGATAGACAAAACTCTAGGGGGTAGAAGCAATATCTTTTAGTAACCTTTCAGGTCCAAATACCCTTCATCAGGCAAAGGAGAAGTCAAAGATTGTAAAATTTCTTCCAGGTAGAAACAAAACGTCATTCTGCACAGGAGAACAAATGAAGAGTTTTCTTTTGCAACTACCTAGCTGGTCTAATAAAAGATAGCTCCTCTACCCCAAGCGTTTTGTCTGCCTATGCTTTTAGACCAACACAGCTACAACCAAAGACCTCAGAAGGGAGAGACTTGCACCACTGAAACGTGACCACATCTGGGATGAAATGTGGCAGCTGTTGTAACAGTATGCAGTCACAGCCAATGATGGTCGAGGACAAGAAGTGAAGAAAAATGTGTCATCAATTGGAAATACAAGTGAATTGCCAGAGTAGCCGTGGTCTACTGGATTGAATTTGATGTTGGGAGTCTAAATGGATTCTGTCCCTGGCTTCCTGTGCGACCTTGGGAAGTGACCTCATTTCTCTGTCCCTCCATTTCCTCATCTTTTAAGTGGGTTTCATAATACTTTTGTAAGGAGCTTTTTAGTTTTAAATGACAAATTTTACATGAGTACATCACGAGGCCAAGTCCTTCATTACGACTCATTGAGTTAGCACAACGCAACTCTCAGTCAGAATTGCTACAGACACACCGCCTGGATCCCAGGGTGATTTTTCATGAAAAGATAAAAATTGAAATTTAATGAAAACTTTTGACTGCATATGAGATCTTCACTCTAGTGTGCAATATTTTATAATCTGGAACATGTGTGAATTTGACAACCTCTCTATTTTCTTCAAGTGGATGGGCCTGCATATGCAATGCATACTTTCGAAAGAGTGCTGCAAAATGTGCTACTGCCAAATGACACCATAGCCCAATGTCTCCACAGGGACTTGTAGTAGATATTTTTCAGGTGAGATTCTCAGCTGTCTGAGGTCATTATAGTGCCAATGAAGTCAGATGAGCCCTGTCAAATTACAGCAGTTGAGGATCTGGCCTTACACTCGCATGTAAGATGCTAAAAGTGTCATAGTAGTTGGAAATTCTTCATGCACAATAGATACAGTTGTACAGATCAGGATAAACCATCATGTAAGATATCCACAATATCTTCTCAAGACTTTAAATGAATTTTATTTTAAGGAATTATGTGCAATACAACTTATAATATATTTTCAATACGTGAAATCACATTTCCACATAGTCTCTGGATTATAAACCAGCCAAATGAAAGCAATTTTACCAACAAAAAGTAATCACATCACCGCAATGAAGGAATCTTTTTGTGCATGTAGATAGCAAGGTAGAATCTAGTGCAAAATCAAATATTTTTGCTTCTATCATTTTCAAAGGATAAGCCCAAACTGGATTCCCACAAAATTTGGCAACATTGAGATCTGAATTTTGTTGTTCATGGCTATGAACTTGTCCACACAGGTAGTGTAATTACTGGTAATTCAGAGTATGGTAAGGTATGAATTAAAATCAGAATAGCTGTTCTCATTAGCTTGTGGTAGGGATACATTTATTCTGAATTATCTTAATCCAATTCTGGAATGATTTATTTTGAATTTAAACAATTAACATATGTTAATATGAAAAAGCACTCTCAATTCTGAAATAAGAGCATCCACACAGGGAGTTAATCATGCACAAGTATTCTGACATAACTGCTTGTATAGTTAAGCCACACTTCAGTAGTGGATGAAGCAGGAAACTAAGGCTCCACATATTAACACATCCAAACTTTAGGGAAGTCCCATTTTCACTTTGTTATCTAGCAAATCCTTTTGGAAAGGGTTTCCAAAAGTTTCCCAATCCTAAATAGGCACCTTATCAACATGGTTGCAGTCGCAGCACTGGCCCCAATTAAGAGGGTTCTGAATGATTACAGGATGTAATCAAGAATCAAGAATAAAAACATGTCATTGGTATTGCTGCCAGCGGCAATTACAGCACTGACCCCTGGCTGGGGAGAGGACAACACTAGTAGCTCCATGAGCTGCAACCACAGTTCCCATTGTGGGTCCACAAGCCTCAGGTTGATTCCGTGGTCTGGATAATCTGATCTCTTCATGGCTGGTGGTTCAGACGATGAAGCCACAAATAGCTTTGTCTCTCAGACCCATGGCCCCTAATGTCTATTGATCAACCGAGTGGCAGGGTGTCTGGCACAAGGGGCAGGTGCTCCCCAAGGGGACTCTGCCGTGGTTCAGCTGATCAATTGGTTTCCAACAAATGTGCCTGTCAAGGAGCCAAGGTCATGAAAGGCTGTCTGGTAAGATGACGAGCAGAGGAACACACAGACCCGCTGGCCATTGCATCAACATGGGATCTTAAAGAAAGGCACTGGGCTTAGGATTTACATGGAAACCAGCTGGGACGATGCAGCCTGTGATGTGGAGTCTGCTGGGCTTAGCTACCCACCATGCACGCAGCCTGACATCTGCCAGCATTTTGGTTTCCTGAAGCCATTTTTTAATCTAGATATCTCGAGAGAACATTCGGGTTGCAGATTAAAGGCGATTACAATGCATCCTCTTCTAATAACATCGATGCACATGGTTCTGTGGTTTCTATCCATTGCTGTGCATGCTTGTACTGGTCCTGCCAAAAAAACCAGACTAATCTATGCCAGTAGCATGTGGGTCTTTGTCTCCTTCTACTGGCTGGTCCACATGAGAGTTTTAGACAATATTAATGCTCTGACCCGCTGGAGTTAGTCTATTGTCTCCAACATTAGAGGCACACCAGTTTGGCACAAGAGGTCCCAGGTTAAAATCTTCTTAATAGCATATATTG
This sequence comes from Alligator mississippiensis, assembly GCF_030867095.1. Lineage (NCBI taxonomy): Eukaryota > Metazoa > Chordata > Crocodylia > Alligatoridae > Alligator > Alligator mississippiensis. The sequence continues at coordinate 3,770,305 of NC_081829.1, read as the reverse complement.
GGCTGAGTTAGTCCCAAGAACTCAGTGAAGGGATCTCTACTTCTAGGATTTTTTATGCTCTGTAAATCAGAAGCTACAACTGATAGTACATTTTGTACTAATGCATAAGAAAAAGATTCCAGAAAAAAGTCCCTCTTTTTGAGATGTGGCTGGGCCATAGTACACTGAGACCCAGCTGTTTGTTTGAAATGCCATTTTTGTCAAGAGAGGAACTTGCCTCCTACAAAGGCTCTATTAGAAGAGCTTTATTACCACCCCCGCACACTTTCTGTATCGACTTTCTCAATTTGTGCTGTTAAACAAATATTCTGGCACTTGTACAGGGTGACTTATTATCATTGTGTTATAATACCTAGTCCACTGATATATCTATTATTCATTTATTTTTCTATTATTCATTTATTCATTGGGAATTTAGAGGCAATCAAAAGGCACTCAGTCATTTTGCTATAAAAGCATTTTTGATCCTACCCTCTGCCAATGCAAAGTTGTCTCTCTCACTTAAAATACATTAATGACCCATTATAGGGATAGGATCTGATGCAGTGCTTATATATAGGAGCGTCTTTGGAGATTTTGAAATTGATATAAATAAACTGGGGCCTGTTGTTAATGTGCTCATTAAGAAAAGAGTTAGCAGGGACAGGGAACAAAATATTTTCCACTATGAGCTCCCTGGGGGCTCTCAGACAATATTAGATGTCATTTGTTTATAGGCATTAAAAATGTGAAATCTCCTGTTCCAGGCTAAAGAAAGCAGATAGCACCTCAGTTCCTTTTCAAATGGAGCCGTGTCAACAGTGCAGACTAATAGCTGAAGAAGAGACTTCTTTCCAGGCAGATCCCTTGATTACATTATCAGGCAACAAAGGAAATGTAAAGGTTAGAGAGTCTCTCATTCCCTTTTTGCCAGTGAACTAATTGCTGGTGTCAGGCCAGTCCATTTCACCTAAGGCCAGTCTATTTGACCTCAGTAAGAGAAAAATGAAGGTTTCTCATCTTATTTGACCTCCACAGAAAAGGAAGGCCTCCAAAATCACCACACTCTGAGGACCAACAATGGCCTCCCTCTAAAATGGAGGCACCACAAAAAGTTGGTGCCCCACTTGCCCATTGACAGGGGGCGCATCTACATGAGCCTCTTTTAAGCGGGCTTAGTCTAAAATCACCATTTTTAAGGCGCATTAAAAGGTATGTGTCTACACATGCATGCCCTTAATACATATTAAAAATGGTGATTTAAGGCTATGTGAGTCTAAATTTGATACCTGCATAAAGCAGGTATTGAATTTAGGCGCGAATAGCTAAGTCACATTAGCACATGTGTAGATGCACTAATGCACATTAACATGGTATACATCAATGGGCACACGCCATGTTAATGTGTATTACATATCTGCATGTACGCTGCGTCTTAGCTATTCGCACCTAAATTTAATGAGCCTTAATGCACGTCCATGTGTAGACATGCACCTAAATCACCTTAATGTGCCTTAAGCAAAGATGCATTATTTAGATATGCATAAATACACATGTGGACATGCCCAGTATGTTTGTGAAATAAATTTATATTCCAGGGGTGAATTCCTGACTTCACTGAAGGCAATGGGAGGTTTACCATCAACTCCAGCAGGGCCAGGCTTTCACAAACCATGCTGCATCCAGCCTAGCATGGCAGCAGTGTACAAAGCCTACCAACTCTCTCTCCGAGGTACTCAAAAGCACATAAGCCTTGAAACCTAATGTCCGCTGAATTCTGTGGGATTCTTTCTATAGACATAAGTGAATTTCGGATTAGGTGATTTAATCTACACTATATTCCTGCGGGGTAGGGAAGTGCCCAGTAAGGAATAGCTACTACAGCAGTATCACACCAGTAATAATATAATGCTGTTATAAAATATTAAACTGATATGGGCTGCAGCCTTTACCCTTCTCCTCGTTAATTTTCAGAACTACCTAAGTAGGGAATAATTCTGACAATTATTCTCTGAGCGAAGGCAATTAGATCGAACCTTGCTCCTTTGCAAGACGCCTGGCAGTAGGAGAGAGGTGGGTCTCAAATCCTGGTTTCATAGAGTGATTATTTTTCCTTTGTTATCCTGCAGAAGCATGTATCATTACAGGTGGTTCTCTATTCACGGTATTCATGGTATCTAATGAGAAAATGTGAAACAAAGATTGCAAGCACTTATGGTCATAAAAGATGTTATGTGGCTTTCATGACCAGACCTGTAGACCCCTTGTCCCCAGCTTAATTCCCAATCCAATGATAATAGAATGCTACTTACCCCAAATTACTTATTCCTGCAGGTTTAACTAGATATAGTATTTCCCTTCATTTCCTGTACTAGTTGAGTGTGTAGTGTTGTTATTGCAGAGTTACAGCAACCCACCCCAAAAGCAACTGCGTTGTAACAAATGTGATATGCGCTATGATCCTTCTGGATGAAAAGTCCTACATACATATAAGCTCATCCTCCTCACCAAAAGGCATGCCATTGCACTTTGATATAGAAAATGTGTTGGGATCCTGAAACCTATTAATAAGAAGGGGGTGGGGGGGGGGGTTATTCAGCTCAATTATTTGTGGTGAAAGGTTTGCAAGTTTCTTCTTCTGGTGGAGGTCCACAGGAATCACTGTGGAGCACAGTGGTTTTCCAGTTTAATGTGGGAATCTGGATGAACTGGTGAAGCTTTTAGTACCATGTGTCACCTGCTACCAAACTACGGGAAGGTGCGACTTTGCTTAGGAGGTAGAGACCGGTAGCATTAGTACTATGTATGGCAGGAATCAAAGTGTATTATCTGAGCATTCTGCTGATAATGTGGCCAGCACGGTCACCTTTGTATTTCTGCAGTGAAGTCTTTCACAGGCAGCAGGGAGATCTGCAAAGACCGCTCTCCATCGATTCAGGTTTTACTGGAATGTCGCACCTAGCAAGCATTTAAATCTCACGTGCCGGCAATCACATCAAAAGTATTTGTGCCAGGAGTAGTTTGGGAGCAGATGTGTTACACGCTAACTCTTTTGCCACCTCTGCAGCAGATGCGTTTTCTTCTCAATTTTCAAACTGGACACAGTTAATCAAGCCATGTGGAGACCTGGAAGAGAAGCAGGCTAGAATGGGGGAAGCAAAGAGCAGTGCAGTGATGATAATGATAGAATAATGATGATACTTTGCCCTTTCATTGAATGTTTTGTTCAAGAACATCAAGGCTCTTTTGGCATAAGTAAAGCTTATAGTGAAACTGCTTGGAAGCAGCTTTTGCTGATCAAGGAAACTGGGATCTACACAAGGTCAAGAAGTGCGTCTACACTGAAATGACTTCAAACTAGCTTGGGTACCAGGAGGAGTCCAGCCACCAAAGCACAGAGCCCAGGTATTTAGTCAGGTTCTCCAGCAGGCTTTGCAGCCCACCCCGAGTTCTGTGCTGCTGTGGCTAGAGTCCTACCAGTCTCCGAGCCAAGCCAGTTAAGTTAGTCGGGTTTGTCTACATTACATGGACGTACCCACACCAAGCTGGGGGCTAAATAAGGAATAGAACCCAGGAGTCCTGGCTGTATCGTACGACAAGCAAGTAGGAGGACTGGCAATCACCTGCGTGCAACCCATCTTCAGAAACAGTTAAAAATGTGCATGCTGCCGCAAACTCCTGTCTTCCTTTCAAACACAGCCTCTTACTCCTCTCCCAGCTGGGTACAATGGATTCAGACAAGCAGAGTTGGCTGGACTAGATGGAGCCTTGGGGGCAGACTGGCCAGACTGTGGTGTTACTGGATGGTTTAGTGATGTGGTAGCTGGCAGCCAGTTTATCAGTAGCAGATTGCTGTGGGCTGCCATAAACTACTAACTTTCTTTCTACAATCTGCCAGAATGATACATCCACATTAGAAATCTTATTCTGTTTCAAAAGACCATCTACCCCATTCGTGGCTCACACCTTGGCCAGTGCCAGTGAGAGCAGGTGTAGCTGATGGCATTAAAAAAGCTGCTGGGTTTCTGGGTGCAATGAAGCACTCATCCCAGTGGCATCTAGAGGTCATTGATATCAATCCAGCCTGGGTCAGCAGTGATGAAACATTGTGCGTGGCTTTCAGGAAGCCTATAGAAAAATCCTCACTCATCTTAATCCAGACTTCAGTGGACACAGTACAAAACCCCTTGCCACATCTGGCAGTCTTTGGCCACTTTATTGGCAACCACGGCAAAGAGGTCAAGCACTGGCTCGGCCACAGAGATGGAGCATCTCAGCCTCCCTACAAGGTACCCCTCCTATCACAGCAAAGGCACAGCGACACGTGTGTGAAGGAAGCTTGTGCTACTGCTGGCCTCAGCTGCAATTGTTCTGAGGATCAAAAAGGTTTCAGTCACCAGTACTCTCAGTTTGGCAAATGTATCAAACCGCCACCCCAATCAAAGAGTTTGGCCATGCTTTTCAGAAGTGACTCGTGATTTGTTTGCCACATCTTAAAGGGGGTCGGTTTTCAGAAGGCTGGTGCTCAGCACTTTCTGAAAATTGGGCCATTTAATGCTGTCTCCAATTGTTCAACCAAAAATTACTAGCCAGTTTTGAAACTTCTGGCCTGAATAAACAAGCACAAACATAATTCTTACGCCCATCCTACAGATGGGAAGTAAAGCAAAGAGCAGTTGCAGTGACTTGTCTGAAGTCACATGGTGCCTGTGGCTGAGCTGGGAGCTGAAATCAGACCTCCTGAGTCCTAGTCAAGTGAGGGGCCCACACTCACAAAGCACTACTGAAAATCATGACTCCTATGGAAAAGTTAATTGGGAAATAAGAACAGTGTCCTGCAAACAGTAAAGCATTTTTTCTTCAAAGATACTGCTGTTATTACAACTGAAATGTATACAGTCCACACTGCATTAAGCTTTTGATAATTTGGGGGATTTTTGCAGACACTTCAGACTAGCGCCAGTGATGCTGCAAAATGCTTCTCCATTGACCAGTGTTTCTGATGAGGTTCCCTTCCCACTTCTTGTGTCATTAATTATGTTGCCACCTTTATTTTTCATGTTCCCCTGACTATCATCCTTACTAAAAAAAATCCTCCGGTTGGAGACAAAGAGTCTTTTTCCGTCCCATCAAGCAGGGACATCTTTGCATTTACTGCCCCCGTCCAACCATAGCAGCTGTTTTGTTTAGTAATGTTGTTTCTGCCACAAAGCCAAAAGCTATATATGTGCGGATGATGCATCATTCCAACTGAAGGAGACGAACTGTGTCAGTCTGTGCATTTCAGTCTGGTTTGGCCAATATTAACGGCTGGTAGGTTTCTATGACATCTCAGATCAATGAAGCCATGATTGCAAGTTCATCATGAGCATTTTAAAAACTTTACAAGACTACTTGAGATGAGCTAAAATCTGTCTAGACAAATTCAAGTGCCAGTTCCACCAAAAAGTTTAACTTCAGAAGACAACAGATGTATAGAAGAAGTCATTGGTGATATGAAGGTCATCCTTTTGGAATACTGACTGATAGTGCTTTTGACTCCAGCGCTCAAAATAATGCATTGGTGGCACTATTTCAAGGAACGTAACAAAATGTAAAAGAGAGAAAGATATCTGCAGAGACCTTGTGGCCCTGTTCAGTGCACTAAGCAACAGGGACAGTAGGCAGAATGCAAAAGGTGGATTTAAGCCTCTGAGCCACACTCACACTTGGGCCATAGGCAGGTGAGAAGGGCTAAAGTCCATGGCATGCTGGTCAATTTACAGCCTCGCTCTCCCCACCTCCCTGCCCTCCACGGCTGCAGAGGCAAGAGCGTAGAGGGTTTCCATCAGTTCTGGGCCAAGTGATTAATCCCACAGGTCAGGAACATCTCCCAGGAACCAGTTTGAAAGGGGCCATGCCCTGAACACAAGGGCTCACAGCCAGGACTCAGCTGTGGATTCACCAACCCCCAAGCAGTTCTCTTTTCTAAACTTTTGTCATGCATATCTGATAATGTCATTGTCTCTTTGGAAAATTCCTTGGAATCGGGCGCAACCTCCCTGTGGTTGTTCTCTTCTGTTTTTTCTCTGACTGTTCAGTTATTTCCATCAGCAGTCAGCCTCCTCTTTGCCACGATGAGGTGGCCTTTCCCAGCTTCTCCAGTTAGGCATGGGTTGAGATAGCAGCAAGATCTATCTTCTACCTTCCTTGCCCTTGTTATTCTGATGTGACCACTGCCTGAGTTTCCCCAGCCTCTCCATTTACACTGAACCCTGCACTATGAAGGTGCCAACAAGGACAGCATTTAAATAAGTGTTAGCTCTTGTGATTACAAATCCTTTACAAAAGAGAGAAAAAATTTACCTTCTACATGATCTGTGTGGGAAAACTGAGCCATAGGAAGGCAACATCACCTTCCAAAGTCGGCCAATGGCAGAGCCAGCAAGACAGTTTAGGTTTCTTGAATCCTGGCCCAGTGCTCCCTCCAACCATTAGTAAGTTTTGCCTCCCCATGTTGCTACACACATGTATTATGATATCCAATATCTATATTAATAGATATAGATAAATGCATGTCTTATACAGAATATATATTTAGCATGCGTATTATGCAAGTGAGGGCTGCAATATTACAGGAGTCACTTTAATACATGTCCATGCAAATCATTCATTATATAAATTTCTCTGAAGGCCCAGATATTTAAAAACACACACTACTCATCTAATAGTCATATAGGAATTATGTGTATTTTAGTTCCTATATGAGAACACTTTATTTTTTCAAACAAATTTGCAAAGAAGTGTCTCCAGAGTTGTGGAAATCCATGGCTTCTCATGGAAACATACAGCCTTTCAGCTCCAAGGCACAGCCATAACATCTTGGGTGGAACTCAAACACAGATTTCATTTAATGAAACAAAAAACTTGACATTTCCATATTTCACCAGGTGTCAGAACAGGATTCTCCCTCCTTCAAATCGGGGAGTCACTACCTACCCGATGATTAAACAGCAACAATAAGTGATCAGCAACCAGCATTTTCACATCACATTGCATGCTGAACTCTGTTTTCCCTGCTTGTTGCATCCACCTGGTGCCTCTCTTACTGCAACTAGTTTGCAGCATTTTCTAAAGCAGGGGCCACCTTTCTATTACATGCACTAACAGGACCCTGACCTCCATTTCGCACCTCCATTTCACTACAAATAAGAACTCTAATAAGCTGCTGCTTACTTGCTATTTTATCTCAACCCCAACCGTCTACAGCCGTTTCCTTTCCTCCTGCAAACATTAACCGTTGAAGTGTGAGAACTGCAGTGTATTCGAAGGGGTGGACAGGGAGTATGGGAGCAGGCATGTGCACTGCAGGCCCTGCTGTGAATGGCATGTAGCATATGCATAGCCAAGCTGGCTGCAGCTGTCTATTTGCAGCCACTGTGGCTAACCACCTGAGTATGGAGCCGATTCTTGGGCAGGTTTGGCAGCCCACATTGCTGTATGCTGTTGCAGCTCTGCTGCCGCTGGTCCCCAACCTAGCCAGTTTAAGGCCATCTCTGTGTATAACCACACTCAGCTCAAATCACAGTACAGTGACTACAGTGTAGACACCACATTGGACTGCAAAGCTCAGTGGCACAAAGGCTGTGTGTGTATTTCTTACAATCCTGATCCTTGACTGGAGACTATTATCATTATCATTAATAATAATAATAATAATAATAATAATAATAATAATTATAATAATGCAATTCCAAGGCTGCTACATTTAATAAATAGTGTGCTGCCTCCCATATCGCTTCAAACTGACAAATGAATCATTTTAGCACGTAGCTCAGTGACAGTGGCGTAGGGCACAGGGTTTGATCCTGCTCAGTGCTGATGTTGGTGGGGGCTCTGTATATGGAGCAAGTATAGGATATACAGGACTCAAATTGAGATGGGAAACAGTGGCTGGATGCAAGGGATTCAGGTTTAGCCTGAAGAGCTGGAATCCTTGAGGATGAAAAAACATTAGCAACAGTGCCACCTAGGAGGTGAAGGAGGAGATTTTGATCCGAAAAGTAGCTACAGGCAGAGAAACTCCAGCAGCAGAGATGCTCTCCAACATCCAACAGGAGGGGAAAATACTAGACAAGCGATATAGAAACTACTAGTTATGGAAGAATGACTCAGAAATAGAAAAAGAAACAGGCACCAACTAGGTGACTGAGCTAATTTTACCAACTTCAATATCCAAAGATCTTCTAGAGATAAAGGATTTAAAGGGAAGCAGACATGGTCTGGTAGCGATATAGTCACTGGTACAGTATTTTAGGAAACAAATATTCTCAATTGCAGATCTGAGACCTAAAATATTAGAGGAAATCAAAGATACAGAAATAGACAGCCTGTGATATCTTACGATAGCCTGACATGCATCCCTAGAGAAGGCATCTGGGATCGAAATCCCTGAGAAATCAAAAATGGTATAGTGGTTTGGAAAATAAGGGATTGATCCAAATGCTATTGAAACTAATGAGAAGTTTTCTATCGATTCCAATGGGCACTGGATCAGGTTGTAAGTGATTTCCATCACCAAGATACAAACCCTGAAGCACATCAAGCAGCAGCAGAGCCCTCCGCGCTGCCCAGTGTTCCTGGAACGGCTAAGCGCTGCATGGTTTTGGTTCTGCGAGCAAAGCAAAACACTTTCCCCATAAGATTACTTCTAATGTTATAAATAAAGAGCAACTACAGGAAAGCCTCTGAGGGAGAGCACAGTGTGCGTGCCCCGTCTGTAACATGCCACATTAATTCCAACAACTAAATGGCTGTGAACACTGCCCAGAGGGAGATTAGTTTCAAAATTCAAAGGACTCATTCACACAGAAGGAGAGAATTTTGATATCCACGCACACCTCCATTTACAACACTGTATAATAAAGCGCACACAGAATTTGTCCCTGCAACTTTGTTACCCTACCTGCCCAGTACAATGAAGAGACGAATGCAAGCCTCGTGATCAGGCACCGGATATGAATTCAGGGGACCTGGGGTTCTCTCCTTGCTTTGCCAGACTCACTGATTTGTTCAACATCAAACAGGATCTCTCTCTTCTCTCTACTGTGGTTAACATTGCTAAAACGGGGGTGCTAATACCTCCTTTACTGATTCCAATTACATGGTATGTTCTTTTGGGATAGTGAGTTTGACTCATAGCCTCCAAAATATTAAGTGCCCAACTCTCGTTGATTTTAAATCAATAGACGTTAGTTACCTAAATATCTTTGAGGAACTGGATCTCTCTTATTGCACACTGGAGACAATCCCAAATGTATCCTCTAGAATAGATGCTACTGTAATAGAAGTTAACAGCAGCAATGAATTACAGTAAACTGGTATTTACATTCTGCTGTACTGTCAGACTTCACTATAGCCCTGATCATGAGAAGCTTGTTTCAGCCAATATTAGTAGAAGGAGCCTCCTGATTTTCAGATTGGTTTCCCCATTACATTTTCCAAATACTGGTTTATTGTCTTCCTTTTGCATCACCCATGTACACAAAGGGTGCTATAATGATTTCCTCTGTTAGATACAAAGTGTGTGGGCCATAACCATAACCAGACAAAAGTTGTTAATTATTACATAAGTAAGAGAGATCAAACAAACACATAAGTGGCACAGCTTTATGAAGAAAAAAGTTATTACTAGCCATGAATGTCCAAGTTCCTGAGCAAGTCTTTCATAGGTAATTTCTGTTATAATTAACATCTTTAGGGTTAATGGGTCTGAGTTCCACTGGATAAAAGGTGCATTGTTAGCAGCATTCTCTCCTAAATATCCGATCCAAGCTTGGGTTAGACTGACCAGTAAATCTCAGCTTTCATCTGCCATTAGTGTCAAAACAGCTGTTATACCCAGGAAATTAAACTATTCACTGTAGTAAAGTTTTAATGTCCGTGGTTTGATTTGACATCCCTTGACTTATGAGTTGGGTTATTTCTCCCCTTGATTTTGTGTGTTTATTACCTCTAAAAATGGAGCATGTGACCCTTTCACTGCCATGCTGCAAAGGCAGCCCCATGAAGGCTCCTGTTGTCAGTCTAGGAGATATCACTTTCTGCAAATGTTTACTCTTGGTTTTAAATGGGCATTTGTCAAAGTAGGACATGCTAAAGGTCAGCTGATCTGAGCAAGTGCAGAATTCTGATCTTGTTGAGAACAAATCTGAAGAAGCTGACAGCAAGTCAAAAGAACGCCAAAAAGATTACTAGAATGGAAAGAGGCTTAACTCATGCACTACAGAAAAAGATGTATACAAAACTCATGGTATAATCCTACTGGAGGCAAGGTAATGTGTAGACTAACGTGATTTACCAGGCTGCGGTACAGACTATGGGGAATCCAATTCACTTAGCCTGTAATTTTTATAGGAGTTATCAGGTTGTCTAGTCTTCACTAGAATTTTATTGAGATGATATTGTTACCTTGAGTTAGGCAGCTTGAGTTAAGAGTTCACCTTTGGGGAGGGGAGAGAGGGGCTTGTCGTGAAGGGGCTTTATTGTCCAATAAGTGGCCCCTGCTGCCCTCAGCTGGACATTGGCACTGGCTATGATCTTACAACACAAGACAGAAGCAGTATGTAGTCGGAGCTATTCTAGTGACAGAACCAGCAGAGGGGTCGTGGCACTCTTCCATAGCAAAATTTGATTAAACCTTTTTGAAAGTCTCAGCCTAAGTGACTTGGGTACCTGTTTAGAAAGCTGCCATGAGAAAGAGCCCAATGGCAAGGTTTCATCTTTTTAATACCTGTTACATATAAACAGCTTTACAATACATTAGCATTCAGATAAGTATTCAGACATGCATACTCCCTGTCCACCCCTTAAAATTCACATTTCTTCCTGCAAGGTTTGGCTTGGTTCACAGGCTGTTACATGGGAGCTCAGCATGGAAGCAATCTCCCTCCCAGCACACCTTGCTGTGCTGGCCAAATGCTGCACAAGCCTCTACTACGTAAGTCATAAAGAATGACACACATGGTGTTTACAAGTCATTGGATTCTGTTGATCCCTCTGCCTACCTAGGCTTTTAAAACTAGTTGCAAGATTGTATTTACTACAGTTACTACTAACAGTTCACTATGCAGAACTCCCTAGGGGCCAGTCAAATGAGATCCCATTGCCCTTGCCAGTGCCCCAAAAGCTTTGTCTGAATAGGTTAGATTGATACAGGGTTAGGGGAAAGGATAAGGCACCTGTAACATTTCTGGTGCTCAAATAACACTGAAGTCCAAATCCAGAAGGAGAGAGACCAAGACGTGACAAAGAATGTCTTGCGTTTGAAAGTCTGTCTAACTTTATTCCAACTACATAACTGGTCCAATAAAAAGATATCACTCTAAGAAATCCTTTGCCTCTCACAGTATTTCTGGACCATCATGACTACATCACTCTTGCACTGCCATGGGAGGGAAAAGAGAGAGGACAGAGCTAGCCAGGAGGAAGACAGACATAAGGAAGTTGCTAACTGCCATTCGACTGACTCACACATGAGAAGTATTTCATAAAGTCTGCTGAGCTACCAATGCAGCCTTTTATCTGGTGTCTCAGTCCTCAGAAAACTCCATTTCTGTCAGCTAGTTTTTGATCTGTTTGAGGCTGCCATTCACCGTCTTGTACTAATTATAGTTCCCTTAGAACTAGACTGTTCCACTCAGCAATAGCAGCCTTAGGACCCTAGGAAAAAGGGTCGTTCCTAAGACACCATACAAAAGACAGGCACACAGTATGGCCAGCTCCATTAGATCAGTCCAGAAATTCATATCCTGTCTCTGAAGGTGACTAGCACCATTGCATTAAGAGGAAGATGTAAGCTCTTCACAGCAGCAGGTATGTGATAATCTACCCCTCGTTGCATCCCTGTTTCTGCTTTACTTTTCAAGTGTTCAGATGCTGCTCAAGAAAATACTACTATAAGCTGACATGAAGCTCTCTATGGGGTGAAACAACAGCCATTTAACAACGTAGGGCTACACCGCTCTACTAGGCGGAGTAAATCCAGGCCCCTGTCTATCCCTAGGCTGGAAGGAAACCTGAGCATCAGAGCTCTGGCTAAGAGCCAAGGTGGGGGAACAGATCTAGAAAAGCACGTGAGCTAGGCGCACGGAAGCTATGCACCACTGACAGTCCAGAGCTCAATTGTATGCAAGATCCATGTATGGAGTAGAGATGTGGAGGAAGATGAGATGCAGGCGGGCAGAGGTAAGTATCTCCCTTCCTATGCACCCTCTAAGTGCATGACTGGCTTTTTAGGGAAAGGTGCTTTCAAAGGAATGGGAGTCCAGTGCCAACAAGGAGATTGCACCAAAGAAATGTGCAACAAAGTTCCACAAAGAAGATGCTGAATGACTACAAAAGAAAAATTAAATACCCACCCCAGATCACAAGAACTACTAGATTATGCCCTATTGTTTTTAGTAGCCAGAGGTGTGAAGGAATAAAAAGGAAATTAGGGCTAGAAACATGTTGTGCACCAGCCCCCAATTCCCTAGACCACATACCCCAACACAGACAGCCATATTCCACAAGATGCAGCTGTTGAGAAGATGGAGTGAAAGGCATTTACTATAGATCCTGCAGTAGCATCCTGGATTCTAGCAGGCAAAGAGATGCTTTACAGATGGATTTTGCATCCATTCTTATGGCTCCTAGAATATCTTCAGAAGCCACAATGTGCCCTTAATCCCACAACAAAATCAAGTCAAAGAGCAATTAATATTCTGATACCTGTGGCTAGCTGAAGTGATATAGAGCTGATGATTTCTTTTTCCATTTTACTCCAACTGTGGTTTCATTTTTTCCAACCCTTCTCTGGTCAGTGGTTTCAGGGGCACTAAGGTTCACTTTTGTGGGTAACCTGCACTGTTAGCTGTTGATTTAATTAACTCAGCCTCCTCTCCCTTCTTGACCATATCAACTCGAGCAGAGCTGATTTTCAAACACAAATCCTATTTATAAAATGTATTTCTACTTTATGTAAAAGGAGTGGGGGGGATGGAAAAAAAAAACAAAACCCAACCACTTTTGCATCCAGTGAGACAAGATTAAAGGATGAGCTGCACCTGATTGAACAATGTTGTTTAGGGGCAGTTTCTTCAGAGCATACAGAACAACACGGCATCAAAGTAAAGCAACATTGATAGGGTAAGGAATACAGCTGACACTGAACTGAAGTGCGGGATGGTACGCGATTACTGTATTATACACGTGTGCATGTTGACTAAGTGGCAGGGTCCGTGAGGGGCCAGCTTTTCAAGAGCTCAGCTCCCATCACCAATTTTGGTAGTCATCACCGATCTGGGAGTCAAGGTCATACCTGGCCCAAGAGTGAAGCTGCTTAAGATGAGCTGGAGCAATATTAAAGTCTCAGCCTTTGCCAAGCTTACCTTTGCCAACCTAAGGATCAGAATAAGTAGTTTTGGGGGTGTTTTTTTTTTAAACAAACAGAATTATTGGGTAGTCTTCCATTTTCCAAGAATCAGCTTTGTGTGCCTTTTCCCCTGGCTTTGAACAATCTAGAATTGGACTGGTAGATAATAAAGAAGGATCTTAAATTAAAACCTCAGTGGGTGTACCTATGCTCCATTAGCAGTAGTATTAATTAAAGGAGTGCTTTCTTCCAGGTCACAACAGTTTTTTTTCTAGGCACATAGCAAGCGCTAACATGACTAGCAAGTGTTTGTGCACTGTATATACTAGAATTTGTTAGCCAACATGTACTAAAGTATAACTAAAAATCCAGGTTGTGACCACAATGTGGCCAAAGGAATTTGCAAGTAGTGGAGCCCATTTTCTATCCACTGCAGCCAGGACGCACAATGGGAGACAGCAGCTGAGTGACAGCTCATTACTGCATCTTAGAGAGATGTCCGTCTGCAGGAAGGAAGAAAAGGCATGTCTGAAAGAGCAAAGGAAGATGGAACTGGCTGGCTCAGGGGACTGGTGATGGGTTATGGAGCCTTTCCTCTTCTGGGTCACTAGCTTACATTCAACCCTGGCTGGAAACTTATTTTCATCTCACGGTTATTTGGCTTGTGGATGGAAAGTATTGTATTGGGAGACCTCCAGTTCCTGTGCCCGAGTATCTGTATGCCACGAGCCATCACAGCTGGCACTGTACCGATGCCCTTCAGCAGAGTGGCCAAAGAACAGGCAGGTTCTACAAAAATATCCATTCTGCCAGTTCTACAGCTACTCCTTCCAGACCAGGGTTAAATTGATGGAGTAAGAGGACAGAAGCCCGTGACTACGCATCAGGGCTTCACTGATGTAAGAAGCGCCCTGTTCATAGGTGCTAGGAATATCCTGTCCTGGAAACACCACCCCTTCCTTTCAAGTGCTGCTCTCTGCTTGTTTTTGAAGCTTCCAGCAGGCATCAAAACATCCTCCACTCCCCAGCAAACTCTCTTGACCTTCCTCAGTAGCCAACACATCAGGCTTGTGTGATTGGCCAAGGAAGGTTCAGGCTTGTTTTTAGCAACCTTGTTGAAATTTTAAATTGATTTGTTATTTATCCAACTGACAACAAAGAGAGAAAAAAAGTCATAATTTTGTGCACTGGGGAGATTGGATTCCTGTATCACTGTCAGCTACATTAACTTACTTCCTGGATCTAAATTCAATTAGGGCAGCATTCCCTAGCATTAATAAATCAATACTGATGCCATTTTGATATATTTTGAATGTCTTTCATTATATATTTCAGGGCAGGGATCATTGCTGAATTAGAAGTTAATGGGACGTGACAAGGCAAATCAAGTTGGGTAGGTAAAGCCTTCAAGCCGTTAGCTATAATTGCTTTCTGTTGCAAAAGATTACTTCAGTGAAACAATGAGCTGTTTAATTTGTTGTGTAGAGTAATTCCAGCCACTGGGGCTGTCTCTCTTTTCCGAGGGAGAAGAAATTGCTGTACTGTAGAAAGTCTCTGTCCAAGAAATCAAAGAGCGCTGCCTAAATGCAGTACATTGCAATTGCAGTGGGGGAGTATAATTCTTCTTGTAACAACATTTGGGACAGATCCCCAGCTAAGGTAAATAAGCATAGGTCCATAATCTATCTTCAATAGTCATGTGCCTGCGTACACACTGGATGAGGATTTCCTCATTCGTTACAATGGAATGGATGATTTACATCAACTTGGAATCTGGCCCACTGATGTCAATGGATAATGGCAGCTTTACTCCACCTTGGGTTCTGAAGCAGACCCCTTGCAGTTAATCATTTTAAGACAGGGAGGATACTACAGTGTATCTGGGAAAATCTAATGGTTTTGCATTCTCATTCACAAACTAGCCTCATTCCAAGAGGGGCTGAGCCACCCAGACCTGACCCTCAAGACAGCAAGAACAGTTGTTGCTTTTCAGGTTAGGCGCACATTTGCTCCCCATTACAAGCTACAGCACATAGACCAAAGCACATCTGTAATGGACTGACAAACTCGCCACAACATGCTAAAACAGCTCATTCATGCTCCACAATTCATGCCAGTTCTTGAATACCAAGAAATTGAGGGATTACCCGATATTCAAGCTCCAGGGTAGAGGTGTTCCTTATTAACAGGACTCCCAAAGAAAGATATCAGCCTATTCACCCACAACAGAGACCCAGATCCTGGACTGCAGCTAAAGCATGCAGAACTGGTAGGAGCGGTTGCAGAGATGGGTGGTCACAAGTTTTTGTAAAAAAAAAAAAAAAAAATAAATTGTCAAAGTTGTTGGGGTTTTTTAATCAAAAGAGAAATTGCAACAGCAATATCAGTTTTGAACAATATTTTTCTGATTTTTCACTAGAAAACTGAAAACCTTTCCAGGAGCCAAACACTGAATAATTCCAGGTGGTTGGAGAAATACTTCAGTAAAATTTACCTTTTTTTTTTTTTTTTTAACCAATGTACTGAAGTTTTTTTGAGACCCCGCCCAAAAATTACAGGAAAAAATCTAAAAATCACCCTGAGACTGGAGTGATCATCCTTGGGCCATTAGACTGGATAAAGGGCTGGATTACAGAAAGCAGCTGCATTGCACCAGTAAATTAGCTTTTAAACTTCTCAAAGTTTGAGATGTCTAACATCTGCTAACATAGGCATAAATTTCTATCTACTCTGACCTCCCACTGCAGCTATCTAGTTGCTTACAACATGGCCATCAGAATGAATGCTAAATGTGGAAGTCTGTAATCTCTACCGTTTACCATGACAACTGAAAAATAAAAACAGCATTAATGTGTCCTTCTCACCAATCAGAAAAAAAAAAAAAAAAAAAAAAAGACTTTCCCTGGCCATGGAATATTGCAAAAATAACATGGCAAAACCTAGTTTGGGTCAGAACAGGCCGAGAGTTAACGCTAGACCAGGAATAACGAGAGCAAACAACAGACAAACACCGCACTTTAAGTGCAGCAGAGAAAAGGCGACAACAGTCCTTGCTCCAGTTGTTAGACCACATAGCTTCCCTTTGTGCTTTTATATATATCCCCTCTGTGCTCTTTTGCACATAGTTCATGTACATAGAATGAAAAATATTGCCCTTGCGAATGACACTGTTTTACCCAAATATGTTCTACCAGGTCAAAATGGTGTCCGTCAAGTGTATACATTTAACCTTTTTTAAATTTAACCTACTTTTTATTGTCATATTAATCACTGATCTAAAACCAATGGCCCTTATTTTAGCTTGGTACAAACCACCATGATTGCATTAACTTCAGCTGAGGATTTGGCCCAAAAGCTTAGCTGCCTGTTACTCCTAACATGAATTCTTAAGTAGTTGTTATAGCATAGGTAAGCAACCTCATAATGACTCTGTCTCTCTCTCTCTCTCATTGTCCATGAGCCCTTCCCATGTTAAATTGATCAGGACAGTCCTGATTGAAGATTAAGTGACTGGCTATCAGTGACTTGAATTCTGCCCATCCATCATTCAGTTTGCAGTTTGGTCCCTTACAAAACATTAGCAAAGTAATCTATCAATGCGACTCTTTGAGACAATGAAACAGGCACCTGACAAAATTTAGTATTCAACTCTTAAAGGTCTTAAAAGCATTTTTCAATTATGAATGGTCTGGAGGGAGTAATTCTTGCTGCATCTGGGGATGAATAAAGATGGAAAATAATAGCATATCAATAGTATTGCAGCTTAGCAGTATTAATCTTTTAAGAGTTAAAATTGTTTGTGCTTTTTAAAACAAATACAGTGCAAACAATTTCTCTAGGTTTTGATAAACAAAAAGGTTACATTTATACACTTGACAGACAGCATTTTGACCTGGTACAGCATATTTGGGTAAAAGCGTCAATCAAAAAAGCAATATTTTTCATTCTCTGTATATGAAATATGTGCAAAAGAGCACAGAGACGGGATATATATAAAAGCACACAGGAAAGCTATATGGTCTAACAACTGGAGCAAGGACTACCAAATCATAGTGGGACTACTCCTGGGAGTCCTCAGACTCTGCCACCTTTGTATTACCAATTCAAACTGAACAAACATGGACAGCTGATGAGTGTGTGACGTCACAGCACCTGTTTGGTACAGCCTTTTATTTCTGTTATCACTCTGCACTATCATGGACCCAGTTTTGAGCAGAAAAAGGCATTTTAAAATACAATGAACATGAAAGCCACACACGGGGAGAAGCCACGCTCTGAATCAACCTCAAACATTAAAAAAATTATGTGCCAACTCTCCAAAATTGTGCAACTGGTTTAGAAAAACTGAGATTTAAAAAAAGTGTATTTCTGTTATTTAATTTCACATTGAACTCTTCCTCATTCTGAACCCTTAGTTTGCACATACGTCATGCTTCAGGGTTTTTTGTGCACTTGCACTTGTAACAGTTTAAAACGAGAGCTGACATTCTCATGCAATCACTTGATTTCAACACTCAGGTTTTAAGAAAACAAACTACCACAAAATCTGTGATAAAATCATGAGTTTGTGACAGCGTACATTTAAGCGTAGTTCTCTGAAAAGATAGCAGCTCTGTTTTACAACCAGTGCAAACAGCTGGCAGCTTCTTCAGAAACTACCTCCTCTGCTAGCAAGCTGAATATTCTGAACAAATGTTCCACCCCAATCGGCTATCAAACTGGACTTACCTTTCCAAACATGACATGATCCTAAAACTGGGAAAGAGCTACAATAAAAGAGCTCATTATGGTAATATTTCAGGGAAGGTCCGAATTCTTCACCAAGACATGTAGTCAAGGACATATTACCTTTTACTTAGTGTTAGTTCTTCTCCAGCATACACAGGAGGCAAGGTCTACCCCCAGCCCATCTCCTCTGGGAAGGAGAATTACAGTTTTTGCCTTTTTAGGAAAAACTAGGTCTTTACCCTCCTCTACAAGCTGATTCATACAATAGAATAACTGTAGCTGGCAGTTAATGGAGTTACTCTTTCACTTCAAACAGTAGGTGCCCCTACTTCAAACTTTGCTCGGGACCAGCGTCTCCCAACCAGCATGCCATGGCACAAAAGTGTGCCGTCAGAAATGAACAGGTGTGCTGCGGCATTTTGCCATGGCAATGAGCTACAATAGACATGAGGACGGGGAATGCCTTAAAAGATGTGCTGCAAAAAATTTTTATTAATGTAAGTGTGCCTTGGGCTTTAAAAGGTTGGGAAACACTGGTCTGGACCAAGTGGAGTGAAGCAGCCAGTAAACAGAGAAATCTATGAAAAGCAAAAGAGAAGGAAGCAGTAGTGTCCTTGATATCACTACATTATTAATTTAAAAGAAAGAAAAAGGAAAGAAACCCCCAAAAGGGCCCAGAGATTCAGCTGACAGACGAGGAGGCTGGTGCGTTGGCGAGTGTAGCCAGGCAGAGAATCTGGGTTCAGTTCTCTACAGCGATGCAGGCTTCCTACATGGCCTTGGACAAGTTACTTAGGGTAGCTCTGTTTTGGTGCAAGTCAAAGGGTCTTCAGCTCCAAGCTGCTTCTCTCCATCTACAGTTCTGTGAAGCCACAACATGCAGAAAGCATAGGAGGAAACCTAGGTAGTGGCAGACTGATTCCTAGAAGAACAGGAAATGCAAATGAAGCCCTTCTCAGAATCAGGCCCTCTACTCATCTCTTTGTGCACTTAACTCTAATTGTGCGAGGTAGAGATAGAGCCTGGGTTATAGAAGGGCCAGTGGTGGACAACTTACACTGTGCCCTGCAGGCACAAGCGAGTCCTGAACACAACGTGGGCAGAAGTCAGGCTGGGGAAAATGTGGAATGAGATGCTAGCACTCAGCAGAACTTCTGGGGTAGAGCGAAGGGGTCTGTAATATAGGTGATCGGGGGTTTGGCCCAAAGAGCAGCTTTGTCAACAGCCTAAGGTAGCAGTGCAGGTGTACCCTTCGCCACTCAGCTTCTCCTTTATAGAACAGGAATAAACACTGGTATGCAACCCCAACCCTGCAGAGTTGCTGTGGGAATAAATACATTGAGTATTGTGAGGTGCTCTTACAATTAGGGACCTACCTAAATCACAGCAAGGCAAAGGGGTTTTTTCCAGCATGCAGAGCCGACTTCATGGGCATTGGCGCTGATTGGCACTGAGGCCCCACCCCTCAGCACTGATTGGCACTGAGGCCCCAACCGGGGGAGGCAGGAACAGCCACCACCTTGCCTTCTGCCCTGTCTGCTGCCCCACCAGCTGGCACCTTCCCCTCCTGGCAGAAAGGACCACTGCCTCCTACTGGGGAGCCAGCATTTTATTCTGATTAAGTTTTTGTTTGTATTGATTCGATGGATTTCATGGACAATCCCGCATTTCACATTTCCACAAAAGCTGCGAATTAAGTAGGTCCTTACTCATAATGCAAGAATGGGGAACAGACAGAATAACACTTAAATGAGTATGTTCTTAAAATGAAAGCCTAACTGAATGAGGAGACTGGATAAGCACCTGGGCAGGGGTCAGACTCGAAGATCTATTGAGGTCCCTTCCAACCCTAACAACTATGAGACACGAATTAACTTTGTAGTACCAGAAAACACCAGCATTTTATTTTCCAAGCCGGCAGCCCCGAGTTGTATTATCCCGTGCATAAAATAAAAAAAAAAAATGCTATTAAGGGCAATTAAGGGTCTAGATTGCCCTTTGAAACCAGGTGTTTTTATTTTAAGGGGCACCATAACCCATTAGAATGGGGCATTTATGTAGATTTTCCATAGCGTACTTAGGGGGAAAAAAAGTTTGAGAGGCTCAATAAAGCTGTAGGCCTAAGAAAGCAGGTAAAGTTCCATCCTTTGCAATTCATTAGATCTTTCCTTCTCTAGGATGCAGGTGGTGGCCTTTATTCACCCAAGAGTTATATAAGGAAAAGAGGTGTAAAAATGCTGTATATTTTGATCAAAACCATTTAGCATGCACAAATATAAGTAGCCCTGCTCCTAAATGGACTCCGATGACCCATAAAGAGGGTAGCAAAAGCAAAACAGTCTTGTAAACTTCTGCTTCAGTATGTTTTAACACTGAGTGCATGGTCCTGCCCACAGGGCTGAGGTTATGCAGGCAGGGATTGGGCACGCAGCTTGCCTGGCGCATATACAGGACTAGATGGCCAGAGAAGTCTGCCATAAGACATAGCACAGTTCTAATCCTTATCAATTTTTTTGCATTCTCCTGTAGATAGAATAGGAAGAGAAGGAATTCAGGAAACACTCATACTGCACATGCTAAGCCGAGACAGAGCTTTGAATTGTAGAGCTGAAAAGGACTTCAAGGCTAGAGACAGACATTACACAAACTGGTTTAAGTGATCAGAAACTGGTTTAAACCTGTAACAGAACAGACATTCAGGGCACATACACCAGCTGAGATAAACCTGGTCGAATGTAGTATCATACTGAACTGATTTGGGTCAAACTGCTTTATGCAATGTCTGTCCCAGACCCCTTGCTGGTTTAAGTTAAATCAGACTCCCCCAGCATCCCGGTATGCTCTCTGGGCTGGGCAGGGCTCTTTGCTCCACAGCAGAGCTGGCCCTTCCACTCTGCTCCCTGGCTGGAGCTCCAGCAGAGATTTGCAACCACAGCAGAGTCTGCCTGGCTTCTTCCTGCTCTTTCCCTCCCCTCACCACTCCCTGCTAAGCAGGGATCCCCCATCCCCTCTGCCTCACACAGACACTTCAGCATTAGGTAGCAGACTACGTACTGGCTATGGTCTGTGCTGTGACAGATAGCAATGTCAGCATAGGGCTTTTTGAAGCTAATAAACAGCTGAATCGGTAATGTCCCTTCGTTCCTTCTTTGTTTAAGAAGAGGTGAACTAATGAGAGAAGCTGTTTGTTTTCTGAGGGGGTGATAAATGCTGATAGATGCTCTGTTATCAAGGAGGTGAGTGGGGAGGGGAACCCCTCCCTAATCCTGCCCAGGCCTGGCCACCCCCTCAGCTCAGCACTGTGTAGGGAAGGGAAGGCTGCTCTAGCACCCTCCGGCTTCTAGCCTGAGCCACTGCAGGCATGTGCCTGCATTTCTGGGATGTCTGTTCAGTTACAAAGTGATTTAGCTTAGCCAGATTAGACTAACATGCAAAGATCAACTCAATTCAGGCTCAGGCTTTTTGATCGTCTGTCTCTAGCCCAGGAGGTCATCTGTTTCAGCCCGCTGCACAAGGCAGGATCATCCAAGACAAATGTTTGTCTAACCTACACTCAAATTCCTAGGGACAGAGAATCCACATCCTCTCGAGATGCTATGCTCTTGTGCTTCACCCGCCCAAGCAAGGTTAGGGGAGTGACATGACAGTTAAAAAATTATAGTGTCCTGTCCACACCAAAGCTTCTATTCACTCACTCCATTGCTGGGGTTGAGCATGGGGAACTTTAAGCCTTCACCCTATCAAATATATATCTTACTATAACTAGTGCCTGAGACACAAAGGCTAAGATGTACACTGTGGAGGACTTGTGCAGAGACTGGAAAAAAGAGTACAAGTAGTACAGAGCACAGCAAAAAAAATAAAAGTGACAGAGAAGGAATTGAAAGAGGAACATACCACTTAGATCAACTGGGGAAGAAGATGACTGTAGTCTGTTCAGAAGAAAGACCATCATCCCATTACCTTTGTTAGTGTCACTGAAGGAGGTTTCAGTCTCTCTCACCTTGATGATACTGGTGGCCAGCTTTGTGAATATCGAGCTAGAAGAACAGATCAGCCTAGTACATCCTCTATTGGGGGACAACACCTTGCCCATGCAAAAGGCTGGACTCGAGATTCTAAAACGTGTCCCTCATCCTCAACATTGGCTCTTCATAGATACGTTGGGTCAGACACACAGTTGGTGTAAATTGGCATAGCTCCTTTTGAAGCCTAGCAGAAAAGGGTTTGCCAGTTCTGTGACTTGCCAGGTTAAACAAGGCATTTGCCTCCCACACATGGGTTTATAACCCCTGGAGGGGTGCGGAGAGCCAGCCATCAGTAGGTCTTATTTAACTTGGCCGTTTAAACTAAAAGAAACAAAACACACATTAAATTAACAAAGTGTGAATGGGGATTTTTCTTCCTTCAGCCTGTACATATTCTTAAAAAGCCCATGCAAATGGATTTTCCTTTTTTAGTATATGATGTTAGTAACTAGATCTGTACAAAACACGCAACGAACAAAATCTTAGCACTTGGCAGTGCCTAGATTCTTTCCCAGATTCCCTGCGGCTATCTGTGCAGGGGTGTTATGTTGGATCTACAGTAAAAGGACTTCTGAGCTATTCTTCTGCGTACCATATCCCACTACACAGAGTTGTATATGGCATTTTACATAACCTCAACCAAAATCAGGGCTCCAATGTCCTTGGTTATGTGCATATGCATAGTCAGAGACAGTCACTGCCCCAAAGAGCTTAGTATCTAACTAGACAAAACAGACTGTGCATGGAGAAGGAAACTGAGGCGCAGAGAGGACACGATTCGTTCAAGGTCGCAGAGCAGGCTAGAGGTAGGGACAGACTCCAAATCTCCAGAATCCCAACCTGGTGCTGTCTACAGGATGCTGGTGGTCACCTAAAGCCAGACGGGAAACAACGATGCAAGGTAACTGTTCTAGTTCTGCTTGGGG
Organism: Alligator mississippiensis; assembly: GCF_030867095.1. Lineage (NCBI taxonomy): Eukaryota > Metazoa > Chordata > Crocodylia > Alligatoridae > Alligator > Alligator mississippiensis. Next base: position 3,747,251 of record NC_081829.1, on the reverse strand, counting down.
TGGGCCTTTGTCATATTCCAGGTGACTGTATTATAGATGGGTATCTGGTTCATGGATTTGGTTCCTTGGACATGGTTCACTTAGCAAGGCACAGAGCATGCACACACAGGTTAATGAGGCATGAAAACAATCTCGGGGAGCTCCTGACTTCCCTGGAACCTGTGGGATTCAAGGATCACATTGAAGGTCAGCTCAGCCTGGCTACAAGTTCCTCCCTCCCATCCTACAGCTCTTTCTAGTTCTTCTGTAGGGATCTCTATGGTCCATTCCTGAAGGGACAGATAGTTACTCTCTGGTGGCCATTAGGCAATTTCCCTGCTTTTATTCCCACCCTAGCCAGTAAATGTCCCAACCCCAGCAAAAGTTCTCTTAACTATCCATGGCAACCTCCGCCTCTCAACAAGGAACACTTCCTTTTGTAACACTACAGCCTAACAACGCTCAGAATTGCTGGTTTGTTTCCTTACTCTTCTGGCTCTAGTGGCCTGTATTTTAAGTTTGAAGGAAGAGCGTGCGCACACTCAGTCAGTCTGCTGTTGAATGCTAGGTGTAGTTGCAGCATCTCTGTAAATAAGTTCTCTTAATAAAAGAGTCTATTTAATTTTGCAAACATGCTGGGTAATAGCAAAGGGCTTCACATCATATATGAAGCACCTACCCTGCCTGGTTTTCTGAGAATTTCTCAATAGTGTCCTGTGTCCTAGTGAGGGTGCAGCACTGTGCCTGTGCAGTGCCCACTCAGCAGAGATCAATACGATTAGAGTTTGAACCCAGGACCTTCAGAGCCAATGCATAAGTATTCATAGCCCAACCTAAAGGAGTAAACCCGTTGACTGGTAGCAATAATGGGATGATGTTCCTAGGTTCAGCAGATTGAGGGAGACATCATACTTGTCCAGTGCATGGCAATGCTTTCTTTTTCCTCTGGAAGTTTGCATTTGTTCACCTGCACAATCCTTTTAAAAGAGCTGGCTAAAATTTTCAAAAGGTGCTTAAGGGACCTGGGTGCTGGATGCCAGATACCTAGTTCCTTTTGCCTCCTTGAAATTCTGACAATAATGCAATCTTTCCAATATTTCTCATGTGATTTACTCTCCCTCACAAAATGTCTTTAAGTTTTGATATTTTTAGATCCAGAAAAGAGGGAAAAAAAAAATTTTACCTGCTAAGAAAAAAAGCCACAAAAAAAGCCTTTCCCGAGTGCTGCTCGCCAAAGACAAAAACATTTTCTCCCCGCCTCTCCAAAACCAAATAAAAACTCCCTTCCCCGCCACAGCTCTCACACGTTCCAGCCTCACACCAGGTTTCGTGCCAGAAGGTGAGACGTTGAAAGTGACCACAGCACATTTTGGTTTCCACCAACTTCCTTGTCTCACCAATGACTGGAGCCCACCCAATGGAGAAGACAAATAAAGAATTGTTTTACCCTCATGCTTTATACAACCTTTAAAAAGCAGAAGCCTCACTCACAAAAAAAAAAAAAAAACCAAAACCCTGCCTAGTACCATCCAGACTACCGCAGAACTCTCCTTCTACAATCTTGGAAAAGGATTCATTATGAACACCAAGGAAGCCTTCCTTAATAGAGGCTGCAGATCCTGCAAGTAGCTCTGAACAAGCACTCTCCTGCACTGGCGTCTACTTCCACTGAGGCAAGGGGGAGTGCAGGAGTGCACCTTTTCTCCTTCCAAACCTTAGGACCTTATTGAGCTAAGACCTGCCCTGCAAATGTTAATACTGTACCATTAATGAAACATCTGGATGGAAGGGCAAGGTACTCAATGGTTTAAGCAGAGAGACAACTTTGCTGATCATAAGCCGATGGAGAATAGGTTTAGGTTGGAGATCAGAAGGCAATATTTTACAGTTAGGGTGGCCAAAATCTGGAACCAACTTCCAAGGGAGTTGGTCCTCACCCCTACCTTGAGCATATTCAAGAGGAGGTTGGACAATCACCTGTCTGGGGTCTTGTGATCCCAGCATTCATTCCTGCCTGTGGCAGGGGGTCAGGCTAGATGATCTGTTCAGGTCCCTCCTGACCCTAGCTACTATGATATTAACTCCTTTGCAAAACATTTAGTGCCCCTCAGCATCTTCTGTACTTCATAACCATAAGATACCACAATCCTATCAGAAGAACAGTGTACATAAATCAACTTTGCATGTTCTACATCTTTAGTAAAGAGTTATCTGGATCCTACTGTACCTACTTGGTTCTCATACAGTGCTGTGTAAAAGCTGTATGATACCACAACCACTGTGCAAAGAGCTTCACTCCAAATTGGTTAATTACTTGATCAAGAAACATTTCTCTAAAAGATGCCACCTCGTGCCCATTCTGTGTTGGACTGAGCACAAAATGGCTCTTTTTTTCTCTGCAAACTGAGGGGTCCTTAGGGATTTAAAAGGTGTAATACAAAACAACATAACAGTTAAGTACGCTCCATTGAAAATAGGCTTAATGCATACCATTTTTACATGTTTCTCCTAAGCATATTATGTTTTTTTCCTCTAAACTAAATGATCTGTTCTCAGCATATCTGGGAATGAGTGCCAACATTAGATAGGGAGAAAGGCTACAGAAAGACAGTCACCTGAAACCTACAGCAGAATTGTTTTATAGCCTCTTTAGTCAATATTGTACTAGCTTCCATTTCCTAGTATGTGTGTTTCAACACATCCCAACATCATTAACTGTTCTCAGTTTCTTGACCCACCTTAGAAATGATACAGCATCTCCAGGACAGAAGATAGTATCAAAACACACCACAGTATTAAATCCCACTATAGTTTGATATGGACCTGATTTTGGAGTTACTTAAGCCAGTGGGAATGACCACCAACTTTACCAGAAGCACATTGCGTCCCACCTCCAAAGGTTAATGTGAATGGGTTACACCTTTAAGCAGAGTATTTGATTCCTTCTAGATTTAAATAAGTACAGGTACAAAGCAAAGGGCTAAGAGAGGCTGGTTTACAGAGGAATAGCAGCAACAGGACTTCTCATTAGGGATCTCCAACATACAAATGTGTCGGACCTGCAGAAGACAAGCTAAGTTAAGTTTTCAATAAGCCAAGAAAAGTATGTTCAAAACATTTATGAAATACAGACTTTGGGGCCTAAATAAAAATTGCGTTGATATAGCATGCACCTGGTAAACCACATGCACATTCAGTACAAGTCGCACTGAAATCAGTGGAGTTACAGCAGTGCAAAGCTGGAACAGGGTGGTGAAACCAGGCTGTTAACCTATGTGATTTCAATAAAAAGGGCTCTTACTACATTTCTCTAAATGTTCTGATACTGCAGTGCTAGATAAAGTATGGGCCTGATTCAGGAAAGCATTAAAGTATGTGCCTATTTTTAAGCATGGAATAGTCAAATTCAGATCATCTTTAACATTTGGTTACACCTGAGCACGTGCTCAAGGGCTTCACTAGGCCAGGACTTAGCAAAAGTAGAACAGAAGAGAAATCACTACCCATAAGCTACTGTTCCAAAGTTGCATGGGCCCCAACAAGGCCAAGATAGCACACTCAATCTCTCTTTCTTTTCCAAACATCTCTATCCTTTTGCTTCCTGGAGGTATTTTTCCAACTCCCTTTCCACCGAGTCAGAGGCTGCCAGAAAAAAAACAATTTCACGGTCAGTCCCTACCTCCCCCCACTTTGTTCATTTATTTCAGACGTGACCTTTTGATTTCTCGGGTAGAGTGTAAATTACATGTCGCCAGCATAAAATATTAAATCCAATTTATATTTAATTATTGATGTTATTATGTATTCCATAGTAATGGCAGCAGGGAAAAAAAATCCACCCACCATTAAATAGCTTTGTTGCATTAGGAGCTTCTTGAGGTTAGATATCTTCCTCTGTTTCTCCTTAACTGTATGATTGATGGTTATGGGGAAGTTTGTAAATAGTCTTCCAGAAATAATATATCTGATTATTGTACCTATAAAAGAAAGCAGGAGGGCATTTTAAACCACTACTAATTATTTGTTCAGATAAAGGGCAAACAGCTAGAAAAGCTGCTTGCTTGTAATGGTCCTGAACAGCCCCAATGGAGGTTGGCTGCTCTGATAAACCCCTAGTCAAAGATGGGGTTATGGAAACCATCTTGGGTTTTATTAAAAAGAGACAGTGGAGAACCACAGTGGTTTTACCAGCTGAGATTTAACCAATATGTTAAACTTCAGTTTGACATTGTTTTTACTGAAATATTAATCAATTCTGTTTCAACTTGATTAGAACTAATTTTCTCCCCATATATATTTAATGTAAATGATCTGAGGTGTACGGGGCTTCATTGCCACCATGCATAGTTTCAGTTTCATTTCACCACGTGCAATTAAATGATTTATTAACCCCAGAAGCACCCCAGTCACCAGCACAGGCTCCAGTCTGAAAAGGGCATGTCAGCTTTTATTTCATGCAACAAGGCTGGAGACAGGAGTCCTGGAGGTCCAGGCAAAGATTCCTACTGGCTTCACTGGCCTTTGGAAAAGGCCCTTAAACACTTAGTTATTCCAAGGGGAGGTATTTTTCTGCTTCCAAGGAAAGTTATGGAGATGCAGCTGGAGTGCAGCTGAGATACAGAGTTTTTAGCACATGCACTGGCAAGGGAAGCTGCACAGACATGCTTCTTTACCATGACCATATGACTTAAGCGACAAGGGCCAAGAGATCCTGAGCCATGTACTGGATGGTGGGGTAAATAACATGAGCCCCACTTGTTATCAACCTACAGACTCACAACAGCCAGAGATGGGAAAGAAGTAATCCACTTTTTTTTTTTTATACCAGTGCAGGCTTGTTCCCTACAATAGTCCCCAGTGCTTCACTCCATCTAGTTTTACACATATCCAGCTATATGTTTCCACCCCCACCAGGAAGCTGCTCTGCAGCTTAATAGATTCCGCCATGCCCGGTACTCAGCCAACACTGTCCCATGTGTAACTGCATCCCACTGCTCCCTCATGTTCCTCCCTCTCCTTGACACCTACACTCAGCACTTCCCCAGAGTGTCCCCTGACTACTACTTGAATCTTACAGGGCACTCAGTTCACGTAGGGAGCTGGGATGTTATCAGTGGCTTTGAGATGCCTCTGTCCTGTCCCATGTTCAAACTGTACTCTAACCAGCAGAGCAGCAGCTGAGGCCTTTCACCTTGCTCGCAAGGCAGAACTCCCTAGGGAAACGGTATGGCTTGTGCCTTGCAGACCTTGTGGTCCTGGAGGACCTTGTGGTTTATCCCAATGCCCAGCCACACTTTGCAGTGAGGGAGTGGGATATGCATCAAATAGGCTGGAAAGGTCATCTACTCCATTCCCCTCCCCCCCACCTCCCAATAGGTTGCTTCTGTCAAGAATAGGATCCAAACTCTTGCTTCCAAAGGAGACTGCTCAAAATTCAGCCCGTGTCTTGTTCTGCCTACTATGGAAACTAGAGAACAAGCCACTTGCTAGTTATGCTGACACAGTCAGTGCATGGATGGTTATTATCTACTGCATGCAACTCCAAGCAGAGCCAGAGCACCCCACTACCACTCTTGTCTAGGCAGAACTGCTACATGAATGATTACTTGAGAGAGAAAGGAAAGGTTAAGAAGGTTGGCCCGTGCAACCAGATACAGGAGGTCAACTCCGACCTGACGCCAGGGAGATTCTGTGCCTCTATTCAAGGAAAACTATACTGCTTCCCTGAGGCAGAAGCCATGCTTACAGCAGCTGGACCTCCTGCTCAGTTATCCCCACCTGCTTAGAGGCACTAGCTGCAACGTTCACACATGGAGAAAGCTGCTAGAAGTCTTCAGGCATATCCAGAGAACAAAAAAATTACTAAGGATGGGCTTCGGCTGGGCAAGTCCAAACTGAATTTGAATCTAAAATTTCCCCATAACAGAGGGGATTTGGACTTCGGATTCTAATTGGGGTCTGTCTCCAAGATCTGACTAGTATCTACTCCATTTTTCAGCTAACACTTAAAAGAGGTAGTTAGCCATGTTAATCTGAAATCAGGCAGAAGGCAGGGTAGATTCACAATTACAGAATAACTGAATCAGAGATGTAGAGTGTGAGGTTTCATGAGCCTGAACTCTCTTCCACTTCTCTTGGTTTAAAGTCAGGTTAGATTTACAAGTCTTTATCTGGACTTACCAAGCTATGATGGATTCCTTTTGGAGCCAAGTTACAATTGTGCTGTGCCCCCCCAGCTCTTGGATACCACAGACCAAGAGCCTACGCTGTCAAAGAGTTTCTCATGGGGTTTGGACAAACACCCTAAAATAGGAAGTCACCGACCTTCTCTACATATGTTTTGAGCTTGGAAGTACTGGGCTAAACAGCCATCTACAAAGGCAGGTGGGAGCACACACGCTCCCAACACTCCTGTACTTCACAGCTTTCCTTAGAGGAGAGCTATGTTAATGGGTCCTTCCAGAGCCGAGCTGAAGGAAAGAATGATCAGGAGGAATAAAAAGGCTGCAAGACAGTGTATGTTAGAGTTGAGCCTTGGCTCATGAAGCTGTCAGCTCCTATTCTGAATGATAAAGGGACTCTTATGATCCCCTGGCACTGGAAACCTAGAGCCCATCCCTCCCCCATCCCAAGAGGATAATAATGAGGAACACATTTGATTTGACCCACTTTAAATAAAATTAAAAAAAAAAAAAAAAAGACCAGTACTACATTTGGGATAAAATGCAATGCATGTGCTTTTTCCCCAGACATCCCCTGGGACCTCTTAGCCCATCCAAAACCAAAATATGCAAAGGCAGATTATTTTAGTTAGCAGACTAAAGCCCCCCTCCCCCACTCCCAATATGCCAGTCAATGAGCATTTGCCATCAGAAGGTTCACTACTGCAACCTTCCAGAGTAGCACGGAGGGTCCCCCTCCCCCACTTCAAACGAACACTTCCTTCCCTCCAGGAAAGGTTTGGGAGCTCCCAGAAACCTTGAATTTGTTCCCCAGGGCCAGACCCACAGCTGCCACAAGTCTTTGTGGCTCTGCTGAATTCAGGTTTCTTTTGTGTTCATTGCATTGGTTTAGTACCTCACCTGGTTGCCTCGGTGTATCTTTTGTACATCTCCTGCCTGCCCATCACTGTAGCATATGGCCAGGTCACAACCTGCAGCACTTTTACCCCTACAATGCTATGTGAGGCCAGCCAGTGCTATTATCAGAGTTTTACACCTGGGAAATTCAGGCATGCAAAGCCTAAATAAGTGGCCCAACAGGGCACAGGAAAACTGGGACAACACAAGGTATCAAACCAAGGTCCATGCATTTAGCTTAGTACTCCAACTACTGGATCAGACTCCTTTAATCTTTTTTAGCCTTGAATTATGAGCTTTTAATGCCATGGACCAGCTTACCATTAGATGTTTACAACAGGACCACAATTTAGCCTCTACAGCAACATAAATATGGTGAAATTCTGACTATTCAATTCTAGCTCTGGGCACTCTGTGTAAATCATAGTAGTGTTCTGGAGACTGTTAAACAACAGGAGATCTCAATTCAAATGGAAAAAATATATACTTTAGAGCCCAAGTTTTCAAAGTCTGGCTCAGGAGCAGCAGCTTCCAACAAGTGATTAATCATATGAAAGTGAACTTCAGCAGCTAATTTAGAGATTAAATGGCCATCTTCCCATGGTTGTCAAAGCCTAGAGTACACAGCCATCCATCTTGATGGGCAGGGTGACAGCCAAAACAGAGTGAGTTTGGCAAATCTCAGCCCACTTTCTGGTGGGCAAATACCCACATAAGCCTCCATTATGGTTTCTATGCTTACCTGGCTCCTGGGTTTTTTCCAGTCCTGAATGAGCTACATAGATAAGACCAATTTGTGGCCATTTCTGTAGAGCAGGGCAGGGCTGAGGCATACACACAATACTCCAAAGACTGTATGAGAGACTCCAGACCTAAAATGCTGTCCCCAGTTCAGGAGCAATCAAGTAGCAGAATACAGAAGCAAGGTCTGCATGGCAGGTTCAGAGTTCTGCTAGCTCAGACAGTACATGAAGGGGTAATTCACAATCCTGAGGTCTCCCCCAAGACCCTGAGAAGGTGCTGCCAGCTTCATGCTGGTCCCTCAGCACCACAGTATAGACTCCCTTCTCTCTCACGTAAGTTCCTTCTCCTGCTCTCAAGGCAGCTACCTCCAGCCCTACACCTTTTGCCAGACCCTGGGAGAGTCTTTGGTCCACTGTTACAACCACAAACCAAACACCCTCCCCCTCTTTCTCTCAGTCTGACCCCAAGCTCCTGTCCTTAAGAGCCTTTTGCTTCCTTTGGCCAGCTACTAATCTGTGTCAGCTGCTCAGTCCTCCAAGGCTGCCTGCAATCAGGCTTTACTGCCCACAGCTGGGCAGTAGTCCTCCTCAGCCTGCAGGCTCCTATAGCTGGGAGTGTGCAGGCTGCTGCAAGCTTCTGCCAGCCAGCCTACTAATCTGAATTTACTAACACTTTGCTACTTGTGCAAAATATACTACCCATCTCTGAGGCCACCACTATATGTGTGTATAGCACCTACTCCAGGAAGAGCACACACCAACTGCTGAAGCTTCCTTAGCCTGATGAAGGGTTTTTGAACCCGAAAGCTTGCTTAATAACTATTCTTCAACCATTTGGGTTGTCTAATAAAAGATATCAAATTCACCCAAGGAACCTTGTCTGCCTATAGCACCTACTAGCACTTAGGACATGATTCCTGCTTGCTGCTTCTAGACACTGCCCTTCTAATTAAAACGCATAATGTCTCCTTGCCTGCACAGCTCCATTGGCTTAGCCGCTATATCTGGGGAGTATGGCTTTGCAGATCTGAAGATCATAAGCTCTTTGTGGCAGGAACTCTGTCTTGTAGGTCTGTAAAACTGCTACACACATCTAATGTTCTCTATAAGTAATAATAGCTCCCATAGAGAGTTCCTGACTGCCATAGCTCACTAGAGTTCTTTCTCCACCTCCTGCATTAATGTAATAATAATTAAATTTATTTCTACAGCATATACCCCTTACCAGTGCACTCAGCTCACTGTACAACATAATAAAACCATTCAAGAGCAAAATGAAAACATTATCCCACCCACTTAAAATTCAAATCAATAGACCAAATGGAGAGAGTCTGACTCTAGAAAGATAGAGTAGGTGGGAGAATGTAATAATTAATATGGGGTTATTGACAGTAAGCAACTAAGTGCTCAAATGTCACCACTGTACGTGATATCCTTTGGGACTGGCAAAGCTTGTCATGGGGTAAGCAAGCTCCCCAGGCAATGTACATCACTGACTCTATGGACAGACAAAACATAATACCACATCGAGTGGGAGAGGAAGACTTGATGCACATGATACATTGTTACTGTGTGATGGGCCCATTCCTATCCTGTGGGCAGCGAACACCGCAATGAAACGGGTCCTAAGTTACCACAGGTTAGCATGCATTTACTGCAAGCCACAACATGCACATAAAACAAGCATTCCAGAATAGCAGACACATAGTAAGTCCCTTTTGTCTCCACCTTTTGACTCTGTATATTTGCTTGTCTGTCTGTAACTTTAGTCAATACCCATGGACTCCATGTCTGTTAGGTTTTCCCGTTGCTTTCTAGGTCCCCGTAATAGCTTGATACTATAGTTGTGAAAAGTAGTTGGATTCAGCATCAAAACCCCTGATGTACAATTGCTAACGTGGTTGCTTGGGGGCACTCCAGCTTTGAACAGTCTTGGAATAGTACTGACAGTCCTAGAAAGCCAAGATGCTGTTGTTCCAAAGAAAGTGGATCCAGTTAAAGCAAAGAAGCATGCTGCCGAGCTGGGATTCAATAGGGCACTTGGCAAGATATGCTTGATCTCTCATGCTGGCAGCTAGTCATCAATAAAGAAAAGCTATTCAAACAAACAAGGGGATTTTTTTTTTAAACATTGGACATTTGATATTGCTCGTGCTAGTTGAACTTCAGGGCCGTCCCATCACCAGCATTTCCATGAAGAGATTCAGAGATTCATAGATGCTAGGGTCAGAAGGGACCTCAATAGATCATCGAGTCCGACCCCCTGCATGGGCAGGAAAGAGTGCTGGGTTCAAATGACCCCAGCTAGATGCCTATCTAACCTCCTCTTGAAGACCCCCAGGGTAGGGGAGAGCACCACCTCCCTTGGGAGCCCGTTCCAGACCTTGGCCACTCGAACTGTGAAGAAGTTCTTCCTAATGTCCAGTCTAAATCTGCTCTCTGCTAGCTTGTGGCCATTATTTCTTGTAACCCCCGGGGGCGCGTTGGTGAATAAAACCTCACCAATTCCCTTCTGTGCCCCCGTGATGAACTTAAAGGCAGTCACAAGGTCGCCTCTCAACCTTCTCTTGCGGAGGCTGAAGAGGTCCAGGTGCCCCAGTCTCTCCTCATAGGGCTTGGCCTGCAAGCCCTTGACCATACGAGTGGCCCTTCTCTGGACCCTCTCCAGGTTATCCACATCCCTCTTGAAGTGCGGCGCCCAAAACTGCACGCAGTACTCCAACTGCAGTCTGACCAGCGCCCGATAGAGGGGAAGTATCACCTCCCTGGACCTATTCGTCATGCATCTGCTGATGCACGATAAAGTGCCATTAGCTTTTCTGATGGCTTCGTCACACTTGCGACTCATGTTCATCTTGGAGTCCACTAGGACTCCAACATCCCTTTCCACTTCCGTGCCACCCAGCAGGTCATTCCCTAGGCTGTAGGTGTGCTGGACATTTCTCCTCCCTAGGTGCAGCACTTTGCATTTCTCCTTGTTGAACTGCATCCTGTTGTTTTCTGCCCATATGTCCAACCTGTCCAGGTCTGCTTGCAGCTGTTCCCTGCCCTCCGGCGTGTCCACTTCTCCCCACAGTTGTGTGTCATCCGCAAACTTGGACAGAGTACACTTCACTCCCTCGTCCAAGTCGCTGATGAAGACATTAAAGAGTATCGGTCCAAGGACTGAGCCCTGCGGGATCCCACTGCCCACACCCTTCCAGGTCGAAACCAACCCATCCACCACGACTCTCTGGGTGCGACCCTCCAGCCAATTCGCCACTCACCGGACTGTGTAGTCATCCACGTCACAGCCTCTTAACTTGTTCACCAGTATGGGGTAGGATACCGTATCGAAGGCCTTCCTGAAGTCTGAGTATACGACATCCACCCCTCCTCCTGTGTCCAGGCGTTTCGTAACCTGGTCATAAAAAGAGACTAGATTGGTCAGGCATGATTTGCCTGCTACGAACCCGTGCTGGTTTCCCCTCAGCATAATTTGTCCTGCCGGGCTCTCGCAAATGTGAGCCTTGATAATTTTTTCAAAGACTTTGCCAAGGATGGAGATGAGACCGACTGGCCTATAGTTACCTGGGTCCTCCTTCCTCCCCTTCTTGAAAACGGGGACCACGTTGGGCCTTTTCCAGTCCTCCGGCACCTGGCCTGTGCGCCACGACTGCTCAAATATTCTTGCCAGTGGCTGTGCAATGACGTCAGCCAGTGCCTTCAGCACCCTCGGATGGATGGAGCTCATCCGGGCCTGCCGACTTAAAGGCATCCAGTTCCTCCAAGTGACCTGGCACCATCTCAGGGTCTATGCATGGCAGTCTGGCGCCTTGCTGCTGCCTCTCTACAACCCCAGTGAGAGACTTGTCGTGGCTCTCGCTTAGGGACACTGAGGCAAAGAACTCGTTGAGGAGTTCAGCCTTGTCCCCCCTGTCCGTCACCAATTGTTTCTGCCCATTTAGCAGGGGTCCTATTCCTCCCTGGGCCTTCCTTTTACTCCCAATATATCTAAAAAACAATTTCTTGTTATCCTTTACTTGGGATGCCATCCTCAGCTCCATGGTAGCTTTGGCCCATCTAACTGCCTCCCTACACGTGTGAGCAGAGGAGGTATACTCCTCTTTGGTAATCTCTCCCCAGTTCCACTTTTTATATGCTCCCTTTTTAGTCTGCAGTCTGCCCTGGATTTCTCTGGTCAGCCAAGGAAGCCTCCTGGCCCCTTTCCCTCTTTTTCCCCACATCAGGATCGTTTCCCTCTGTGCCCGAAGGATCATTTCCTTAAGGTACAGCCAGATGTGCGAATTAAAACTTGGAAACATTTTAAGGCTGATTTTTTTTCAATGAAAATAAAGATTGTGATTCAGCAATACCAAAGTGTTTTGCAAATCTGTCTCACTTTTGCCAAATTGTATGTTTTGAAACAAAACACAACAAAAATCTTATCAAGGTGAACCTTTTCACTTTTTAACAAAAGGATGCATTCTGATCTTATTTAGAAATCTGCTTCTAGTTTAGTTTAAAAATCCTTTTTAAAGGTCAAATTCAAAACCAGAATGTTTTGAAACTGACTTTTGAATGTTTTTGATTCACAGAAAACATCTAAAATGGCTCATTTAGAGTCAACCCAATTTTTCTGAATTGCCAGAGCACAGAACAAAAAACAAAACAAAAACAAAAAACCCCCCAATCATTCACCCAGCTTTAATGCAGATGAAAATATTTATATGACTATCTGGGTTTCAGGTTCCCACTGGTGCGTGCTGTTTGTCTCCTCTAGATCTCTCTACACAATGAAAGAATCATAGAAAATTAGGGTTGGAAGGGACCTCAGAGAGAACACAGATACTGTGTTATAGGACGGGAACGCCTGGGTGAGAGTGATCCCTTACCCTCCATCAATGCCGACCTTGTGAAGGAACACCTGGAGAGGCTGGACACCTTCATGTCAACAGGCCCTGATGGTTTACACCCCAGGGTACTCAACGAGCTCGCAAGCACCATAGCTCAGCCCCTGCTATGGATCTTCAAGAACTCCTGGCGCTCGGGTGAAGTGCCCAAAGACTGGAAGAAGGCCAATGTGGTGCCTATCTTCAAGAAAGGGAGGAAAGTGGATCCGGCAAACTACAGGCCCATCAGCCTGACGTCTATCCTGGGGAAGGTCTTAGAAAAGATTATCAAAGAGGCCATTCTTAACAGACTGGCCGATGGCAACATCCTGAGGGATAGCCAGCACAGGTTGGGTTTGGGTAGGTCTTGCTTGACCAATCTTATTTCCTTTTATGACTAAGTGACATATCTCTTCTCCATTGTCCAGGCGATATCTTGCCTTTAAAAAAGCCTCCGATCCTAGCAAAACTGGCCAACTGCAGCCTGGGGTCCACCATGGTCCGTTGGCTGGGGACTTGGCTCTGCAGTAGGACCCAGAGGGTGGTGGTTGACAGAAGTCAATTGTCGTGGTGCGCTGTGACCAGTGGATTCCCTGAAGGCTCTGTCCTTGGGCCAACACTATTCAACATCCTCATTAACGATGTGGACATTGGTATCAGAAGTGGACTAGCCAAGTTCGCCAACAACACCAAACTGTGGGGTAAAGCATCCACACCTGAGGACAGGAGGGCAATCCAGGCTGACCTGGACAGGCTCAGGAAATGGGCAGATGACAACATGATGGTGTTTAACACTGAAAAATGCAAGGGTCTCCACCTTGGGAGGAAAAACCTGCAGCATGCTTATAGGCCCAGCTGTGCTACGCTGGCTAGCACTACAGACAAAAAGGACTTGGGGGTCATGACTGACCACAAGATGAACATGAGCCTCCAATGTGATGCTGCGGCTAGTAAAGCAACCAAAACGCTGGCTTGCATCCATAGATGCTTCTCAAGCAAATCCCAGGACGTCATTCTCCCCTTGTACTCGGCCTTGGTGAGGCCGCAGCTGGAGTACTGCGTCCAGTTTTGGGCTCCACAATTCAAAAAGGATGTGGAGAAGCTTGAGAGAGTCCAGAGGAGAGCCACGTGCATGATCAGAGGTCAGGAAAACAGACCTTATGATGAGAGGCTGAGAGCTATGGGACTCTTCAGCCTGGAAAAGCACAGGCTCAGGGGTGATCTGGTGGCCACCTATCAATTTATCAGGGGTGCTGACCAGGATCTGGGGGAACATCTGTTCACCAGAGCACCCCAAGGGATGACAATTTCACACAGTCACAAACTCCTTCATAACCGTTTCAGGCTGGACATATGGAAGAACTTCTTTACGGTCCGAGCCCCCAAGGTCTGGAATAGACTGCCACTGGGTTCAAGCACCTACTTTGAACGCCTTCAAGAGAAATTTGGACGTGTATCTTGCTGGGATCCCATGACCCCGGCTGACTTCCTGCCCCTGGGGAAGGGGGCTGGACTCGATGATCTTCCGAGGTCCCTTCCAGCCCTAATGTCTATGAAACCCTGTGAGTGTACCCAAAAATCCCAGTTTGGACTGAAGCTTCATTGTGATGGGCACTGTGCAACCACAAGTAAGAGCCACTTCCTGCCATGGGTGATTGGCCATATGAGAGGTGGGGAAAAAAGATCCACAAAAGCCAGTGGAGAAAGGCAGCTTTTCTTCTCATCAAGGGTGCTCACTAGTGTGGGTAGGAGTGAACTACAAGGTAGTGTTAGTGTGCTGGGTTGCAGGATGAATAGCAGTTTCTCTAACATTACCTTGTGCTACATTCTCTGACACTAACTGCCTGAAGTCTGGCAGTGTTGCATTAGTTAATTGTCAGTTTTAGTACAGATAAGAGTTATACTGGTAAGCAATTTGTCTCTAGACACAGCTGGGGATCCTCCCTGTGCTCGATATCAACTGAGCCCAGCCTTGCAGCAAAGGCATCTTAAATCCAGTTCTTCCACCCAAGTCCTGCTTGCAATCTGCATTTCAGAGCAACACAGAGGAGCAAAACAGAATCTGGCCCAATCTGCCCTGTGACAGCCACTGAACCCTATAGGCTTCAATGGGATAGCACATGTGTGGACACATCTGCTGTTATTGATGGCAATGGGAATGTATCCATTGATTTTAATGGGCACAGGACTAAACCTTACCTAAGGGGAGACTTCTTGCTGATTACTCCACACCAGATTGTGACCCTCATGCTTATACTTAGTAGCACCTTAATCCACGTGACGTCCCAATGAAGTCAGTGGGACCGTTTCCAGAGCAAAGTATTAAGGATACCACAGTCTGACCCTCTGTGTTCTGATCAAGAGGCAATTTTCTTTTCCTCCTCATTAAGCATAATTGAGACATTTTTGGCACCCTGACAGATTAAAGGAGCAGAAACAGCTTTGTAAACTTGAATTTTCCACAGCAGGCAGGAGGCAGCAAGATTGAGGCTGGATCAGTGTCCCCATTGGTCAAAGGAGTCTACTGCTAGTGCATTCACTTTGTCAAGCCTGAAATTTTAAAAAAATGAACAGCTTATTTCTCCATACTAGTTTAGTTCATATGGGACATGGAAGGTTAGGAAAGAGGAGACTTCAATTTACAGTATGTGTTTAAGGAGAAAATGGATAGAGCTGGTTTTCTTCTGAAGGTGATGAAAATAAAGCACAGTACTGGCTTATTTAAAGTGAGGACATGATTATAGGAAGCCATCACCTGGAATATATTATCACAGCTGGAACTAATTAAACTTTGATTTCCTTGAACCCTATCATCACTGGAAATTTCTTCTGAACGCAAAGGTATTTGGGGCAGCAGGAAAAAGTCAACAACCAGACGTGGCTCAGGTGCCAAGGATTTTATTTTGTCTAACAGCCCTTTGAAAAATACATAAATGTGCCATCTCTAAACCGCAGATCTTAACAAGCAGATTTCTGATCTAAGGGCAGGTGGTATAACATGGAAACTGCCCACTGGCCTGGGGTTTGTTTCTGGATGTGCTGACTCTTCACAACTGTCCAGTATAAGCTAAACATACCACAGACAGAGCTAACCATAATCAGAGATCTGGTGCTTTTTTGTTTGAGGTCAAATATCATACCCAGAACACTGGACTGGGACCCAGACTTGGGTTTCTCTTCCAGGGTTGCACACTAATGCACTGAAAAGGCATTTCAATCCTTATTGCCTAGGTTTCCCCATCTGTAAAATGGGAATAATGCTGGTTAATCTATTTTTGTAGCAACACTTTAAGATCTTCAGAAGAAAAACCTTCTAGAAAATCTAAGCATCATTCGTCAATAATATTAATGATTTAAGTGACTTGCGGTGCTCCTGGGAGCTCATGTTTTCACCTTATTTCTCTCACTACTTCACAGCGTGTCTGTGGGTATGGCTTGCAGGACAGTGGCTGGGAATTTAAGAAACGTAGAAGTTAGAGATGTCCAATTAGATTGGTTAGTAGGGACGGTCCCGAGAGGACAGGGCAGGATAGCCCCCCAGTTGGAGCAGGTCAATGTGTCCTCAAGTTCTGCTGAGGCTACTGTTCATTCAGATGAGGAGGGCTGGATGCAACTACTGCCAGATAGGGGGTCGGCTGCTCAGCAGCTCCAGCCTTCCCCGAGGATAGCATGGCATCATAAGAAAAGTGGATTATGGGTCCTTGTTAATATTTCAAATTTATCTCCATGTTGGTGGGAGAGACTAGACAGACTGCCCCAGAAATGAGTGTTTCTTTCTGTAACCTCAAGAAGATCCTGGGCAAGGCTTCCCTGCTTCTCCAGTAACATGCTCAAGGCATGTCCCAAAGAGCCCCCATCCAGCATAATTCAGTTTGAGTCAGCATTGGCTCCTCTGTTGTGGTTGCCCATTAAGCTGTGGGTCCAGGCCACTGAGAACCGTCCTCTCAGAGTTGCTACTGAGCAGCAATCAGAGGGCAACCACTGTCAATCATTGCTGACCTGCTCAAGGGCAGGTAAAAAGCTCCCTACCTTCACAATCACCACGAGTCAACTATTCCCTTTTCTTTGCCCACGTGTTTTATGGCATAAAGCTTTATACATCTCAAACTTCCTGTCCTGACGATAAACATTTTGCACTGCCAGCTGTATACATGAATTGTTGGACAGCCATGGCAATCCGGTACAGACAGCCTGCTCTACAATGGCTTCTGCAGCGGTTTCTACTAAGGCAAATACTTTTCCCCTTGTTCTAGCACACATTAATTACCAGCATAATTTTTGTTTATTCCCTGAGAAAAAGTAAGTGTAGGAATTGTCCATGTTGCACCACTTAATTTATCCATATCTTTAGTTTCCCCAACAGGGCAGGTTACAAAAGGTAGGTTTGCATCTATCTAGAGGAACTAGCTGGCTAGCAAATCCACTGCAACATCCCAAGTCTTCCACACACTGATGGGACCCGTGGGTACTGTCACCATTAGTGACAGTACACTTGCACCAAAGTGCTACAGTTGGAGTAGAGGAAATAGCTCCATTTTCTTAAAAGGTTGAAAGAGTTTTGCTCAACCAAAGAAGAAAATGCAGCCCAGATTCCAAGATGTACTGAATACCTTCATCTTCCATAGAAAGCCTGGAGAGAAGAGTGTG
Source organism: Alligator mississippiensis (assembly GCF_030867095.1). Classification (NCBI taxonomy): domain Eukaryota; kingdom Metazoa; phylum Chordata; order Crocodylia; family Alligatoridae; genus Alligator; species Alligator mississippiensis. The sequence continues at coordinate 3,729,932 of NC_081829.1, read as the reverse complement.
CAAGAAATGCAGGCCAGTTGCTTGAGTAACATATAGGAACTCTAACCTCTGGGGGCCTGCGTCCAGCCCTACCACTGACTTACTATGTGGCCTTAGGCAAGTCATGATATTTCTCTGTGGCTCAGCTTAAAGTTCCTCTTTTAGCGAGATCATCATGCTCAGGTTCCCTGCTGACCCTCCAATCCTGGGGCTTAATTAAAGGTTTGTATGTCTCCTAGAAGGCCCCAGATGAAAGCTGCTAAAGAAGTGTCTGCTAGGCACTGCCAGGCATGCACGGCTTTCCGTTATACAATTCCAAGCACATTTCTGGCACAACGTAAGCGACAAAAAGTTTAAACTTCCTGCTTTTCACTCAAACACTCAGTTCTGCTTTTTTCACAGCATGTTTGTAGCATGGCAGGCAAGGCAGTGGCTGGGAATTCAACCACCAAATGATCCCCATGCATCTCAAGGCCTGTTGCTCCTAGCAAGGGAAGCCTCAGCGCTGAGCCCATTTCCTTTTCACCCGTTTCTTGTTTGCAGAAGTAAATGAACAACACCCCCCTCCAAGGAGCTCGTTAAAAGGCTGCTCTGTCCCAGGAGAAGGGGTCAGTTGGCCTTTATGAATGAACTGCAGGAGAAAGTGATCAATAAATGTAGCAGTCAGGTCAAGTAAACATAATCGTTTTACTCTCCGCCCCTTACTCACGGTGTGCAGCCTCTGTGTTGCTAGTGGGGCTTAGAAGGGGAGAGAATATTGTAAGCTTAAAGCAAACTTTAAGGCTGCTGAACTAGCAAGAAAAGCTAATACAATCTGTGCAAAGAATTAGGAGTCTGCTTAATCACAGAGAAACTATACAATTTTCGGGGGTTGTTCATGGCATAAATAGCAAATTCTGTGGAAATGTCTTGGATGTGCCCTGCTGGCCCCGCCCCTCAACACTGATTGGTGGGGAGGTCCCAGCGAGGGAAAGGGACAACGGGGCAGCTGCCATCTTGATTGCGGCCTTCCATGCTACCCTGCCAGGCGGAGCCTTCCTCCCCACCTCCCGGCAGGCTGTGAGGCTGGCCACAGTGGCAGTGAGGGCCACTGGCTCCCACTGGGGAACCAGCATTTTATTTTTATTAAATTTAAATTCTTTGTTTAAGTTGATTTTGTGGGCAATTCTGGATTTCATTGTTTCTGCAAAATCTGCAGAGCCACAAACTGAGTAGACCCTTAATAATAATCAATCTATTGCTTGCTATTTACTTGCACCACACCTGGCCCTGACCCCACGTGGAACCCCTCAACATGACCAAAATACAAACAAGAGTCATAAATGTCTCTTTTCGTTAGAGATTTCTTTTTCTCTTTAGCATTCAGGACCCCTGGAAGTGCTCGGGACAGCTCCTGCTACTAGCATTCCCCTGTACTTCTTGCAGGACGAGGGGTGCATGATCTGAACTCGGGCTCATTCTGACATCTGAGAACAGCCCCCATGTGAGCTGATGTGCCCTCAGCTCACTCATTATGCAGCTGGTTGCGGGACTGGCCAGCCTCGCTTTGCTTACAAGAGGTACATCTAGTGTTGAAACGGTTCCATTCCACTTGGCTAAGAGTTTGATTATGTTATTAATTAAAGCAAGATGCCATGCCTGGGAGATTTATTTTCTTTTCCATATCTTTAGCAGTAAACGCCACTCAGGGAGCTCAAAAGACCATGTCAGATTGAATCAGCTTCTGAACGGGCTTTTTGTTCCTAGCTGCATTCCCCCTTGATTTTGCCTGGTCCCTCCTTTCCATTCCCAGGAAGGAAGCGAGTGTTGTGATACGCCTGCATTACTTCCTCTCTTACATCTGCAAACGGCACCACAAATTTCCAAGAAGCTGGTTTCACGATTTCAACCTTTCACATGATGTGACTTTCTCTTTTTCTATTTTTAGCCACTTGCGTCTTGCCAGGGTTTGCATTTCCCTGCTCTGCTAATAAAAAGGGCAGTTGGGTTCATTATTAAATGGACCAGAAGGAAGTAGGATTCAGTAATTACCGGAGTCCGTGAAGAATTGAAGGGTTCTTAGCACAGTGCTACCCTAAGGGCTCAGGGCATGACAGAAGCGAGGGCAAGTGTGAATCTTTGGCCCTGATGCAGCAGTTGGGTCTTCTCACACCGACTCCTGAACCCATAGGGAACTTGTCCACAGAATGCCACGAGAAGCTCAGCATTACTGGAGGCAATAGCAGGACCTGCACTTTAATTTAAAGACTAACAAGGACTGAGTAGGAATGAAGACAGCAGCAATCAGTGCTTTCTTCCATACTGTCCTCTGTGCAAAGAAAGTTTTCCTCAAATGCCGCAAAGAAACAATCCTCTCTTCCTCATTCAAACCCTTCTCAAAGAGGCACTTGTACCAGGAGGCCTACAAAAAGTACTGGGCTAGACAGAGGGAACTACTGGTATAGGGAACTGCTGATCTCTATTTCAGAGCCATCATGCCACTCACAATAGCCGAGGGAACCATGCCTCGTCCTTGCTGTTCTCCTTGTAACAAAACATTGTCTTTTTATTCTATTAAGTTAACCCATTTTGATGCTTAGATCACTTCCAGTGGAGTTCCTTGCCTGGCTCTCTGGCAACAAGTTCCCTAATCATGTTTGCCCATATCTTAAATCTCACATTTACTTTAATGGGCATTTATGTGCATGAATTACACTCCAGCTGAAATTGCTCCCGAGGAATACTTTCAGAGTACCTAATAAGCACCCCATGGCAGGGTTGGGAAGGGAAACAAATACCATGCAGGTGACACCAATGAGTTTTCTGACCTAAACAGTAGGTCAGATCTTTTATTTTAGGTGCTAAAAAAGAGGACAGCCTGCCTGGGTATTTTCATGACTAAGTTCCACAATTAGACATTTCTCCCAATTTTTTGTTTGCAGTTGCTTAGTTGGTCTAATGAAAGGTATCATCTCTGGACCAAGAGTTCTAGAGTTTTGCATTTCAGTAGCACCCAAGAAATTTGGGCAGCTGATTTCTACTGCATGTCGGTAGGGGTACTCTACTGGAATAGCTATACTGTTATGAAGAACCTCTTGGACGGTACAGGTGTAGGGGTATAAACAATATTGTATAGATAGATCTTAAAATCCATCAAATTGGACAGATGCCTTCTGCCAATGAAACACTCGCAAAACAAATGGTAAAACAATTTCTTGGTACAGAAAGACTGTCAGGAGGAAACAAGTTGTTCCACCAACTCTGCAAATCCTTCCAATAAAATCTGAATTATGATACAGTTAAGAAGCATAAGATTTCATCTACACACGCCCATAGCGATCCCAACAATTACAGACTCTCCCATATTCAGTGTTCAAGACCCATAATGGAGTCCAACTTATATCAGTTACGGTGAAAACTAGTCAACATGGAGGGAACAAGGAAACACATAATAGTGAGAAAAGTTCTCACTGTATACTGGACTCATGGTGGGAGAGAGGAGGAGAGGGGGATTCATTTTAAATGGCCAGAAGGAACTATAAGAGCATCTATTCCAACCTCCAGTATAAAAACACAGAAACATTTGTCCAGTTACTCATGGTATGAGGCCAATAACTTGTGTTCTAGAAAGTCTGTCTTCTGAAAACTTCAAGAGAAGTTAAACTTTGCAATCTTATCCTAAAAAGTGTAAGCCTCTTGTTTCTAGATCAGATCTGTCTGGGTTTTAATTCCCACTAGTGGATCACATCATCTTTTTTTCCTCTGAGAGTAACATGAAACATGCAAAACTTTTGCAAAGTTATAGGTTAGCAGATTTATAGTGTCATTCATCATCCTGCTATTCTGCTGGTGAGATTTTGATAAAGTAGCAAAAAAGAAAAAAGAAAAATCAGAAATACAAACTTTATTGATTATTTAACTGCAGCCAAGGGTGGGAGGAAATAACAGGGAAAGAGGGTGAAAAAACTTTCAAAGTTCTGAAAATCTGGATTTGTTTAAATGGATATGCATGGCCCAAGGAGTTAGTCGATCCAGAGGTGACATCAACCTCATTTACATAAATAAACTCCCACAATGTGAGCTTCCATTTCATAGGAGGCTGCAAAGAGACTCACTCAACCACGGTCTTTCAGAGCTGATTTTAGAAGGAAGAAAACTTAAAGGATGCTCAGGTGAAGCTAAACAGGATAAAGCAATGGAAAGGAACATGTAGGACAAAAGGCAAACATTCAGTCAGACCTGAATGCATCTGTGATGCTTAGGCAGGCCATCTAGCAATAAATACACGAGGGGTGAATCAAAAGATCAATGCCAATGAACAAGGAAGTACAAAGAGTAATTAAGGTCAAGAAAGAGGCCTAGGAGAGGCATAAAACATTAGAGAGAGGGTGATCTGATTAGATACAAGATGAATACTAAGGGCTTTGGAAAAAGAATTAAAAAAGCAAAATGTACTGGGAGGGAATGGAAGGTACTTGGTATCAAGGGGAAGATTAATAGTGACCTCATTTTCTAAACACATGTACAAGAACATTTTCAATCTGACAATGCAGTGGGATATTTCCTTTGCTGTGAATCAGGTCTGATCAGAGGCACACAGTAGACCTGCCCAGCTGTAATGCTGTTTGTTGAGCCAGATCTTGAGGGCTTTGACTCAGACAAACTTCCCATCAAGTTCAAAAGGGTAGTGAAGAGCTTTGGAGATCTGACTGAAGATAACTGTGGCTTGTGCTGTCATCCAGGGAGAAGTTGAGAATCATACCAAACTGGGAAAACTGTCTTAATGTTTTCCATACCATCCATCACCACGGTACTATCTGACACTGGCCTCTGCTTAATAGGAAAGAATACAGTGAAGCGATGAAAGCCTGATTTTCAGAGCTGCTGAGGATGGTTAGCTCCACCTAATTCAATCTGATGCTCACAAACATGCATGCTTAGCGCCCGCTCCCCACCCCACCCCCAAAAAAGAAAAAAAAAAAATCAGATCTCAGAGGAGTACAGAGAACTGAGCTAAAATGGAAAGGGACAAGAAGCAGAAGTGTTGGCTAAATGGTCAATATCTTGAGACTTTCAAAGTACTTACTAGGAGTTTATTTGCTTTTTCTTTGTGTAAGTAGGAATAAGACCCAAAATGTTATGTAGGAAGCCTCTGAACCCAAAATTTAGGGCAAGAATTTAAGAGTTTTATCTCCAACTGAAAATGTGGAAGGAGGTTTAGCTCAGTAGGACTCCCCAAGCTGGTTACTACCTCTCATAAAAAGGTCTGTCAGATATGTCCAAGCTCTAAATCTAAGATCATCTAAAAGATATAGCACCCCCTAGCACTTTGAGGGAATAGCATATGTTGGGGTCTTCTAGGCTAGGGACAGATATTTCACATAAACTGGTTTAAAGTGATCAGAAATTGGTTTAAGCCTGTAACAGAATAGATGTTCAGTGCACATAAACCAGTTTGAAAATGGCTGAAACCAGTTTGAGATAAACCTGGTTGAATATAGTATCAGACTTAACTGATTTGGGTCAAACCAGTCTGTCCCAGACTCCTTCCTGGTTTAAGTGAAATCAGACTCCTGCAAAATCCCAGTATGCTCTCTGGGCTCGGTGGGGCACTCTGCTCCACAGCAGGGCTGGCCTCTCCCCTCTGCTCCCTGGCTGCAGCTCCAGCAGAGACTGCAGGAGTCTGCCTGGCTTCCCCATCCTCCCCTCACCACTCCGTGCTAAGCAGGGATCTGCCTTACACAGACACCTCTCTGCATTAGCTAGCATACCACATGCTGGCTATGGGCTATGCTGTGGAAGACTGGACAAAGGGAGATAGCACAGGCTTGGGCTCTTTGGAGCTAATCAACAAGTAGTTGGTAATGTCCCTCCGCTCCTTGAAACAAGTAGTTTAAGAAGAGCTTGAACTAATAAGAGATCCTTTTGTTTTGGTGATGAGGTGACAAATGTTATGTAAACCCCTGCTGGCTCCCTCATTGACCAGCAAGGGTGGGGAGGGGGGGAGAACCCCTTCCTAATCAAAGCATGCCATACCCCCACCTCAGCTCAGCCTATGAAAGGGAAGGGAGGGCAACTCTAGCACCCCCTGGCTTCTAGCCTGAGCCACTGCAGGCATGTGCCTGCATTTTCTCAGTCCAGAGGGGATGTCTGTACAGTTACAAACTGATTCAGCCAAGGCAGGTTAGACTAATCTGAAAACATTGAACTTATTTAGGCTTAGACTTTTTGAATGTCAGTCCCTAGGGTCTTACTAAAGGACTGCTGATGAGATCACAGCACAAGGTGTAATGTGTGTGTGCAGGCCAAGAGAAAGGAAATTGTTCTAGCCCTGGGTGAGCAAGTTGAGAGGCCATATTTGGAATCCAGAGTATAGTCCTGGTTAACGTGTGCCACAAAACTGAAAGCCAAATGGAGAAGGAAACAGAAGATAACAATAGCAATATTGTGACTAAAAGGTCTGCAAGGCTAGTTAGCGGAACCAGCTTTATACCAAGGTGGTAAGACAGAAACAACAGGCATGTGTAGACAGTCTCACAGATGCACTGTGAACAGAAAACAGAGCAGGCATAGATTTTCAGGAGTGACACATCCCCTCTCTGCGCATCAGTTCTTTGCCCGTTCTTTAGCCAAGCCTCATGGTTTCTATTATCACCATTGTCATCGGTCAATAATTGCACACCCTTGTATTATGGTCAGTTGACCACAGTCAGTCAGCGGTCTGACTGGTGGCCAAGCTGGGATGGACGAGTTTGCTATAGCTGAAATATGGGCCTTACACAGCATAACTCTCCTCCTGGCGTGGCCTGGTAGGAATTAAACAAATAGAAGTTTTAGGATCTGGCCTGCTATGAGTGTTAACAGCAGAGGCAGCTTTCCTACAATTCTGCAACTACCACTCAGTCCTTTAACCAAGGTTGTTCCATGTTAACCAGCTCAACTGCATCATTCCCTGAGTGTCAAATTGGTTTTAAATGGTTCTAATTATAACCAGGAAGTTTTAAAGTGTGTGGGTGGAAAGGAATGCAGCAGATTAAATTAATAGTAGTTACCACAGCACAACAGTCCTTCAATTAAGAGTTCTCTCAGTCATTTTTTGCCTGTTAATAATAAATGTCACAAAGGAGAACAGACATATTCCTTCATCAGATGCTCAGGCATATCTAATTGCTAAAATCTTGAGCACTTATAGCACTGAAAGGGTAATTTTATGGGACTTAGCACTCACTTAACACTTTAGGGGCAAAACTTGGGCCTTGCAGCAAACTTTGTTGAGCTGAAGCTGTTTACACCAGATTAGAAATGGATTGTGGAGCAACAAAAATCCCAGTTTATCTAGGAACAAAGGATTTACTGTAGCTTGTACCACCCAATTCAGAGGAAAGTGCAAACCCTGAAATCATTACAAGATAACTGGCTCCCAGTGAAAATCTTCTCCTCACTCTCACTAGTTAGAGGGCAGCTTGGACCCTGAAACAGGATGATTTACACCCTTTGAGGTTTTTTTAACCCTACCAGGGGTAGCTGTGTTGGTCTCAAAAGCAGAGGTAAACAAAACTCTTAGAAGCGATATCTTTTATTAGACCAACTAAACAGTAGCAAAAAAAATTCTTTGCAAGCTTGCACAGAAAGACATTTTGGTATTATCTAGTTGGTCTAATAAAAGATATCGCTTCTATACCAAGAGTTTTGAACCTTACCATATTTCTTGGTTGCTTGAAAAACTTTTATAATGGGGGAAGGATCTGACTTCTGTCCCCCTGATGTCAATCCAGAGTAATTCTGATTCTTTTCCCCTTTATCCCACATTTACACTGAGCTTAAAACTCAGTTGGAGTTACCCCAGATCTACATCATAGTAACCAAAATCAGAATCTGGCTCACATTAAAGTTCTTGTGCAATTAGCCAAGTGTTTCTCATCAGCTTTCTGCAGTTAGCTAGGTCAGTGAGCCATCGTGTACGCAACTCTTTGCCTGTTTCTTTGCAGGCCATCAGTTCTAGCTGCCAGGCAGGCAGCATATGCTCCTGTCTAATTGGGAAGCACAGATGAAGACATGGAGGGTTTTGCAAGTGATTAATTCTGCATTCTCTGCTATTAATCTTCTCTGCCACATCACACGCTGCTTCTGAAGTTGAAAACAGCCCACAATAAAGGAGACAGATGCTAAACGAGTGAGGATGGTGGTGAACCTACCGCTAACATTCCTCATCAGGTAAAGTTGAAATGACTCAGGACACCCCAGCCTGCTTCCTCTCTCTTTCTGTGGGCAACTTAACATTAATCTGTTGGGCACGGTTGTCTCTCCCAACGCTGGAGATAGGACCTTCTAGGAACTACTTAAATGGTGCCTGACAATGCACATAAGAGAAGACTTGAACTGACCAGCCATTGGAAGGCAAAGCAAGGAGCCTGGTCAGCATGAGAGCTGGGCTTCAAAAAAAAAAAAAAAAAGCTTCTTTTGAAGCATCTAAGCAAGGGGAGAGCCTCAGAAGTGCTTGGCTCCCAATATCTCCTATGGTAACACTGACAGACATTTTCAACAAGCACGCACCCTTGGGCCAGCCTTTCAAAGCTGTTCAGCACCTTTGAAGATTGCTTGTTTGAAAAACCAACCTAAAGTGCACACCTTGGGGACATCACCCCTTAACTGAAGGAAACCCTGTCAGCATCTGATTAACAATGCCCAGAAACAGAAACAAGGAATCGAGTGCCTGCTCTTTTTCAGGTTCTTTATGATGAATATGGAGAGCTTCTGAGGTTTTCTTTTGATTGAGATTTTTTTTAAGGTGTCAGGATATATGCAGATTTACAAGTTCCAGGGGTTATGATACGGAAGAAGAAAAAAAAAAAGTTAGCTGGATCTGATGACTGATTTAGAAAAGGAGAAGAAAACTAACAAGGACAAAACATGTTACTAAATATTTTACTATCAGAATCCAGCCTGAGGCCAATCCACCATGGGTGTCTCTGGACTGGAAAACAATATCATGTTAGAATGGTTAATCAACAGTGTCAATCCTTTAGTGCAGGCAAAGATGGGGTCAGCTGATCTTGGCTAATTTGCAGTCCGCTAAATTGCATTTAGCTCTGTGTTAATGAACCCATGCTCTATCCACTGAATGTTTCCAGCACAGACAAGCTTTCTGCATACTCAGTCATGGATGTTACTCTACCTTTAGCCTTAAGTCACCATTGTGTTACACCAGCTCTGCACCAGAACACCACAGTTGGGAATCAGTTTACAAGTTGCTGAAACCCCATGCTGTAATAATGCACCACAAAATACTGTCTTGGTCACTCAGTGATCACTTTGCTTTTCTATGGTGAGCCATAAACACTGCCCACATTTCCCTGGAAAAGGCCAGTAGGTAGCCCCATCTTTCCTCTTTGAGCTTCCTTCATAAAAGGTGGCAAACCTCAAACCTAACTGCTCTGCACCTGAAAGGCAGGCTTGGTTTCTGGTGTTTCTCTCTGCCATGGTATTTTACATACTGGAACACACATCTGAATTCAAGAGACTGGCGATCAAAAGCTGACTTTGTTACTGGTTTTCTCCTCCCAAGTTCTTCCCAAGCCTTGTGAAAAGGGCAAAAAAAACCCCAACCAACAATCTCCAAGCTCAATGGGATGTTATAGCCAGAGATAGGCAAAGCCTTGGGACACTTTGGCAAAATTGCATCTACCAGGCTCTGGTTTTGCAAAATCCAAACTTGAGTTGAAGCTTATTTCCAACATCCTTCACCAGTGTCCTGGTAAGGTACATGGAGGACAGATTCCAGCTTCCGTCCCCAAAGGAGGGTTCAATCTGCCTTGATCCCAGATATGTTCTGCAAGGTGCTTAGACCTCCATGGAGTGGTGGGGAACCAGGGGGGAGGGTAGGAGGATGTCAGAGGCAGTCCCAGGTGCTCAGCCTCACACAGGATCAGGCCCTTATTCCCCACGCCCCCTCCCACACACACACACACACACACCCCTCTCCTGAATAGCACCAGATTCTGGCACAGCATGGCACAAATCTTCTACATATGGAAAGAATTTGTGCCTTAAGTATCTTAAGCCTGTGCAGAGGGGCCATGTGCTTTCTGCCATGCTCAGGTCTCCAAGGCCAGAGCCCTCTGCTTTTCCTGCCACAGCTTCTAGGATCATTGAATGTGGAGAAAAAAACCCAAAAAACAAAGCAAGCATTGTTTTTACTTTGATTTTTCCTTTAAATTGGATTCTTTCCACAGTTCCAAACTCATAGCCACCAGGGCAGAGCCTGGCCCACACACGTTTGAAATAGCCTTTACCTTGTTTTAAAGGCTTCTTCTGGTGGCTAACCAAGAGCTGGCCATTGGAATATCAGAAAACCACTAAGAAACCAAACCGAGCTATTTAACAAGAAGGGAGGATGCAGTGGCTGAGACAAGGAAACAAAATACTGGGAACAGAGATCAGTCGTGTCTTTAAAAAGAAAACGTGTGGCTTGTGGGTGGTACAAGGGTAATGGGAAGGAATCAGGAGACACCAACACAACCAAAGGGCTTCTCTTCTCCCTGATGTGTGTGTGAATGCACATACATCTCTAGATACAGGGGGAAGACAGGAGCAGATCGTGAAGGGGACAAACTTAGCAGCTCCAGGCAAAATTGTTTATTTATTTGCTGTTCACTTACCGAGCAAATTGCTCACCAAAGCAGCCTTTCCCTTGCTGCCTCCCCAGCACTAAGCTGGAAGAACCCCCTCAAGGTGCTAAAGAAGAGTCCAGGTTGTCTTGTCCAGTCAGCCAGGGACATCTCAGTGCAGATGACCAGTAAAATGTAGTGTTTCACTCTGCAACAAAACCATTTGCAAATTTAGAATAAGAATCCCTGAAGCATGAGAAGAATAGCTAGTCTGATGGTCCAGGCACTAGGCTGAGACTCAGGAGATCAGGGATCTGCTCACACTCCATCAGTGGCACTGTTGTGCTAAGTGACACTCCTTCTCCAAAGGCTGGACAGTCTAAGTAGCCCAGACACTCAAACAATGAAAGGCAGGAAATGTTATTTGCATTCAAACTCACCTATAAAGTAGGGATAATATTTCCTTGCCCTACAAGGAACTTAGGTGGATAAATTCATTGGGATATGAGTCCTCATGACTCAGAACCTAAGGCAACCTCTAGTTTTGGGGAAAGGAAGAAATCCTGTTGTGGACAGGTATCCGGTTTGCTGCATGGTTCCTTGAAGTACCTGGTACTGATCACTTCTGGAGACAGACAGACACTCGTTCTGGTCCAGTTGGCCAGTCCATGATCTTAGCATTTGGGAGCTGCTCATATTCAACAATAATGGGAGAGGCAGAAATACATAGGTAGAAGGCAGGCCCCTGTCTTCCCCTCTCTTTAGAAATGCTTGCCAATTAAGAGCAATTTAGATTCTTTACGAGGGAAGGTGCCTGCTGATTACCAGCACATAGTTCTCCTTTAATATTTAATGATAGCAAAAGCGTGCTTCCCAAGCAGAAGGCGGCAGGAGGAGAGGCTAACACCGGGGTTACAAGAAAGCAATATTGTACTGGAAGGCTCGATCTTGTGGTGACTAAAATGCTTATTTTTTATTACATTCTACCCTTTTTCTCCCAGTTTCAGTAAAGCCCGTTTTGCGGCTGTAAGGTAAGGTAAATCACATGATCTTATCCTCAAGACAAGGGGTGGCGTGAGGCAGAGCCCACATGGATCTGAGTGGGAAGGGGGGTATGTAGTGGGTATAGGATTAATGCTTAGCTCAACCAGTTAAGTGAAGTCTCTTGCACTGTATGTTTATTCCCAGGCATGCTTGCCGCACAGGAATCGGCATAGACCAGTCCTCAAAAACACACCCATAAACACAGTCTATACAGGGCAACTCAGTCCTGAGGTCTCTCCCCAGACCCTGAAGAGGTGCTGCCAGCTTTGTGCTGCGCCCTCAGTGCCGCAGTGCAGTCTTCCTTCTCTCTCTCACGCGAGTTCCCTCTCCTAGTACTGCTGCCCTGGATCTGTTGTCAGACCCTGGGAAAGTCCTCAGTGCAGTTCGGTCACCATTAGCCAAGCACCCTCTCCTTCAGTTTCCACCCTCTGGCTCCTCTCCCTAGGAGCCTTTAACTTCCTGGAGCCACTTAATCATCCTCTGCGGCGGGTCCCATTCTCCTAAGCAGCCTGCAATCACTTCGCCTGCACCTGGCTGTCGTCCCCCAAGCCTATAGACTTCTCCAGCCTGGAGGTGTGCAGTTTGTTGCAAGCCTTTGTCCACCAGCCTGCTACAGGGGTGTGCCAGGACCACGCTCCACATAAACAGGAACAAAGAGGAAGGCCCTTTGGATGCTGCATTTTGTCCTCAGTAATCAGTTAGGGACACTCCTTTCCCAGCCAGCCTGGGTTTGGGTCAAAAGCAGAGGTAACAGTAAGAGGAATGGGGCTACACCTTAATTCAAAGAGGGCCCAGTTTCATAGTTAGAAACTGGATCCCTCAGCACAAGTCATAACCTCCTGCCCTCCCACCCACAGATAAGTGCAGCACCGCACTGATCTTACACCCCGGGTCTCAGGTGGCTTTCAGCAGTCCCAAACCCAGGTCATTCAAGCCCAGCCCCCTTCTGGTCAGGTGACTCTCTAAGTGGCTCCTGCCACACCTGCAGGCTGCTTCTCAAGCAGCCTCTTCCTGTCTTAAAGTGACAGGCATGCTAGGCACCCTGTTATACCGCTACAGTTGCTAACAAAAATTAAAGCCCATTGCCTCTCAACATTCATTGCTCCTATCAACAGACTCCACTCCTTTATAATTTTATTTCAGTCTCTGCCAACATGTACAGCAATACAAAGCACACACCCAGTTCATCTCATCATGCCACAATACAAAATCTAGCTCCCAACCCCATCAGACAAGCAAATACTAGTAAACTGTAAGGTGTATTATTTTCTCTGGAGAGGGTTGAAAAGAAGGTTGTGTGTTGTTAGAAAAAAAAATGGTGCATGCTGTGTGTACGTGGATACAGTTGTTTATTCAAAAGCAAGGTTGTGTGCATGGTCTGTCCTGAATACCAGTGTAATTTGGTTATAAACTGTCTCCATTCCCAAATCTGCTCTTTGGTTGTGTGCTGTGGGTGACATTTGTTGCTTCACTTCCACGGGACTCACTGTGACGTCAAGGGGTTCCATGTGGGTGCAGTAATCAACATAGAGCAGGATCAGGGCTTTGGGTAGCAAAACCTTCTAGATTGTGACCTTGTGTGATTTCCCACAGGGTGCCTTCCATGTCAGCGGGGAGGGGGTGTACAATACCAGCATTATAAGGTTATTTGTGTAAGAGTTTGGTACATGCAATATTTAATAGATGCCCAATGATGCTTTGGTACTTTAAAAAAAAGAGTGCACAGGAGGTAAACAGAAAGATTTATTATTTAATTTTACTTATGTGGTTTCAGAGATAGTTTATGATACCGGACTAATAACTCACAAACCAAAATCTACATTGATCCAAGGGATACGTTCCGTTATCCTTTCCCCGAGTGCCTGGAGAGTTTGTTCTCCTCTCACTCATTTCCTGTGGCATGATGCCCCCAACTGGGAGGGTCCAATGAGCGGCTGCTCTGAGCTGAAGATCCTTTGATTGCATGGATTCTGTCAGGATTCATTAAAGAGCTGGGGGGGAGGCCGGGGGCTATTCATTAGGCCTGTGCAAAGTGGCTAGTATTTGCTTCAGATTTGGCCAATTCGGGGGACAGTGATTCAAATCACTGTCCTGATTCGATTCGGCCGAATCTGATTTGGAGATTTGGCTGCTGCCGAATCTCCGAGTCAGGCAAGCCCATCTCCTGCCCACTCTCCTAGCCCAGCAATGGCTGCCCTGCCCGCCCCAGCTCCCAGCACTTGGAAAAAAAAAAGCCCCGACTAAGTGGGTGCTGCCAGGCAGGAGGACGATCTCCGCTGCTCCCCCCCGGACCTTCCCCCACTGTCCCAGCCCCTCCCATGGCTGCCCTGCCCGCCGCAGCTCCAGCCCTTTACGAAAAACAAAACCAAGAAAACCTCCTGACTCACTGTTCTTGCTGGCAGGGGGTGATCCCCACTGCCCCTCACCACATGGGGGGCTCTACACGAGCTCCCCAAAGTCCTGAGGCCACAACAGGAGCAGTGAGTCCCCAGGGTTTCTCTTGGGTTTTTTTTTCTTAAAGGGCTGGAGCTGGGGCGGGACAGCCATAGCGGGGCTGGGACAGCAGCAGGAGGAGGTCAGGGGGCTCATGGCAGAGCCCCCCACATGGCATGGGGTAGTGGGGGGCAGCGGGGATCGGCCCCCTGCCCAGCATTACCAGTGAGTCAGGGCTTTTTTTTAAAGTACAGGAGCTGGGGCAGGTGGGGCAGCCATGGGGGGGCTGGGGGAGCAGGGAGGGGATGGGGCCTTTTCCAGAGATTCAGAGAGTTTTGAATTGATTCTGACCTTTAAATTGTTCCCCTGATTCGATTTGGATTCAGAGATTCAGCCACCGAATCGGGCCAAATCTCCTCTGAATTGAATCACTACCCAAAGCTTCGCACAGCCCTAGTGTTCATGTACAAACTGGGATTAGGGACCATTCCTGAACCATGGTTCTCAGTCAATGCCCAGGATTATAGAAGTCTGAGGCGGAAAAACCATAGTAGGTGACACGCAGCCCATCTCCCAACACCTGAATCACAAATCTGTATGCTGTGTTGAAGTCTCTCACTGTACAGTATTTAACACTCAACCATTTTAAAATGTCATATTTCAGTGGCCCTATTTGGTCTAGGATTTGTGCCAGTTTGATCAATTCATTAAGCACAAGGCCACCTTCACAGTGATATCGTCTTTTCCTTAGGTAGGCAAGAGTCTCACTGATCTAGTTGGGAGTGTCTGGCTGGATCCACAGTGCAGGAAGACTCCAGAGGTCCACTGACATAGATGCTCTTGAAAATTTACCCATTTTCAAATTCCCCCAGGCTTCACACACCTGACAGCTGATGAGATTTATGGTACTGAGCATGTAAATGATTTTTGAAAGTGGAACTCAGGTGCTTTGGAAAATATTGCCAAGGCTCATCATGGGCTTTCAGAGCTTCCAGGCACCTGCGGTTCTGGAGGAAGTCAGTGGGCCTAGGTATGCTCAGCATTCCTGAAAAAGGGGCCAACCTTACCAATCTGGAGGGACATATACATCATAATTAGGTGAAACTGCAGCCCACGTAGGCATACAGAAACTTATTTTAAATCAACTTGCCCAGATACTGGTAGCAGGGACAAGGCAGCAATGCAGACAGCCAGGATGAGTTGCCCTATACACATGTGGGGTTTTCATCAGACTTGTGCATCTCCTGCTACTGAAGCTGCACTGCTACTGAGACCCAGTCTAGCTACATCAAAACCAGCTGGGATAAGTCTCCATGCTGTGCATTCGCACCTCTGACTGCACTGTAGACATACTCTGTGCCTCATTTTCCCTCCCTTCTATAAGACTTGCATAACAGCTTGCCTCCTTCCCTTGTGGCAAGTTTTTCAGGATGAAATAATGGCCATTTGAAAAGTCCATGTGAGCACCTCTGTGAAAGGTTCTACTCAAGGATTTACACACGTATGGTTGCTGGTACCAGGGTGCAAAGCGGGCCCTATTCAATTTGGATTCGATTCAGCTTGAATCAGGAACAGTGATTTGATTTGTTGATTCAGACACTGTCCCCAATTCGATTGGGCTGAATCTGAACCTGAAAATTCAATGCTGATTTGGAGAATCAGCAATTTGGCCATAGACGCAGCTTTAAATGTTTTTTCTGCAGACCTCAAGGTACCAGTGTGGCCCATGAACACTGCGATGCTGGGGCGCATGGAGCATCCCACAGGAGCACGGGGGGCCCTCCCCGTCCTCAGCAGCAAACCCGGAAGTAGACCAGAAGTACTTCTGGTCCACTTCTGGGTCCACTAGGGAGCGCACTGCGGGGCCCCCCCCCCCAGCTCAGCGATCAGCCACGGGTGGAACCCTGGGTGCCCCCCCAAACCCAGGAGGCACCAGTCGCTGAGCTGCCTGGAGCACAGGGGACCCCCCCTGCGTGCTCTCCGGCGGACCCGGAATTGCTTCTGGTCCACTTCCAGGTCTGCTGCTGAGCACACTGGGGAGCCCCCCATGTTTCTGTGGGATGCCCCATCCGCCCCAGCATCGCAGCACTCAGGAGCCACTGCTACCTAAAGGTATGTAGAAAAAACTTCTAAAGCTATTTCTATGTCTGAATCGCCAAATCTTTCTAAGTCTCTCCAGATCAATTTGTAGGGATTAAAGTGTCTCTTGATTCGATTCAGATTCAGAGATTCGGCCACCGAATTGGGCCAAATCTCTGCCAAATCAAATCAGGGACCAAAGCTTTGCACAGCCCTAGTTGCTGGTTCCCAGTGCTTCCATTTCTGGGAACCCAGGACCACTAATTTCTCATGGCATGGGACCTGCCGCCCTCCCATGGCTTCTGCTGGAATTGTGGGTACTCAGCACTCCTACAATCTCAGACTTAAAGTTCCTAAAGTAGGGCACTCACAGTTGGAGACTGCTTGGGAAAGGTGAGCTAAAGGGGCCTAACTCTGCTCTGCTTTTCATTGGTACAAACCAAGAGTTATTCCAGCAGCCAGAACTATACAGAGTTACTCCTGATTACACTAGTGTCAACAACAGAAGCAAACCCATTAAGGTATCACCATAATTCCTGCAGCTTTTAAGGCTGGGGAGAGGGACATGGAGGTAAATACATCGCCAGGGACATGCCTATATCTCCTCTGACTGTGCTACGGAGCCCTGCCATGAAAACATGCGCCTTCCACTCCATGTGCACCAAATGCTGGAAAAAAAATTTAGTTGCTGTTTGACATGTGCCCAGCATGCTGCCAGCATACTCTTGGGCTTTGGTGTGATGCTGGTACAGGACTGTCAACCAAAGCCAGGCTCAGGCAAAAGATTCAGGCCTTAGCTACAAGGTAAATGGAACTACACTGACTAAATGGTTAGCAGTTAATACCCTTCATTTCAGTGCCAGACTGAATGTTAGCCCTCTTATTTCATATCAAGTACCTCCTAACTGGATTTAAATTAAGTCAAGAAAACTAAAACTCAGTCTAAGTTAAACTGAGACAAGGTCCTCTAATTAAGTGCCCTCACATGGAGTTGCATCAAAATAATTATAGGTGTGAACAGAGGCTGAAGAAGTTATTTCATCTCCTTTCTGTGCTCAGACCTAGTCTCTGTAGAAATGCAAGTGCTGGAAGTGACCAGCTCCCTTACCCGCTCTTTCACCAGGACTGGAATCCTTTGTTCTCCACACAGCGCCTGGGGAGGGGGGCTGCAGGTCTGTCAGCCGCTGCTGTCTAGCACCGACATATTTCTGTGATATATACTGTAAATCTGCTTCATTTTAAATTCACAGTTAATGACTTAGTCTCTCTTATTCAGGAAACTCTGCGAGGTTCCGGCTTTTAAAGGAGAAGAATTTACCAGCCAGAAGTTGACAAGTACTGCAAAGTATAATCCTTCTCTCAAACCACTTAAGAAGTCTCTAAGAGAAATTGCAAGAATACCTTTAAAAAGTCATAATTTATCAGCAGAAAGGGGGGCTGAGACTGCTGGGGGAACTTCAAAAAGGGAGAATTTGATCAGATCCATGCTTTTTTGCTTACAAAAGAGTAAGTTCAAAAGAAGTAGCAACAGGACAGATCAGGGGTAGGAGTTACTCTTTATTTATTGGTACTGTTCAGTTCAATGGTGCCATTGGCACAGAGCTCTGTACAGATACAAATAATAGATGCCCAGGGCCTGACTCTCAGACTGGTGCGGGGGCATAGTCCGATGCTCAGTGCAGTCAGGGGGTGCCTTTCCATTGACTTGCAGAGATGTGGTTTGGGTTCATAAGTAGGACTCAAGAGAGTTACACCAGTTTTAAAAGACTAGAGGAAGCAACAGAACAATGAGGCCAAGTCATATCAGTTTCTGATCTCATTTATACTGATGTAAATCCAGAGTAAACCCACTGGTGACAGTGGAGTTTCTCTGGATTTACAGCAGTATAATTTAGATCAGAATCTGATCTCTGGTCCCTCTCCTAAGGACCTCAAAAAGAACCTTTTTTGTGCAAAAACTATATGGCTGTGTTCACTTTGGAGAACACGAGAGATGGTTCTGATCCAGTTCCCCCCCCAAACAGAGGGATGTTTGAATAAGCAGTTGAAGTTCTGGCCCACTTCCTCTGTGAATATGCCCTAGGCGACAGTTGAATGCATTTTCCATATTGCTCAAACAAAGCATCACCTCACCATCATTTGAACTATATGATCAGGGCCCTAATTTAATACAATTAGGATCGCTGTTTGAGGGGCTGACCATTTAACTGAAATTCTAAGCCAGCCCTGGAGTAATTTGGCTGTGGAGGAATTGATTTTGACCATCAGCACTTTCTCATTTTCAATAGAGTAAGAACTTAACCAGGTTAATTTCTGTTAAGCACATTACTCAGGTACTTTTTGCTCTCCAACCCAATGATTATGTGTCTGATCTGAAAGATTATAATTGCAACCCAACAGGACACAAACAATAGTTATGATTTAGAAGGGTATTACCGAAAGAAAATAATCTTTTCTCCTACTTGTAAAAATACCAATCTTCACTTTTTCCCTCTCAAACTTTCTTTATGATTAATGACAGCAATGAGAGGAATAAAGCATATTTAATAGGCAAATACAATGCTGTGGTCTGATTATTCTCAACCATCTTCCAGTAAGCTAAAAATTCTTCTAGCTCCCAGGAGCTGCACTTGCTTTCAGCAGATCTGAATTTGATTCTAGATGAGTTGGGCCAAATGGGGAAGGGCAGATTGGGCCCTGTTTCTTTAATAGA
Organism: Alligator mississippiensis; assembly: GCF_030867095.1. NCBI lineage: Eukaryota > Metazoa > Chordata > Crocodylia > Alligatoridae > Alligator > Alligator mississippiensis. Next base: position 3,711,098 of record NC_081829.1, on the reverse strand, counting down.
AGTGGCATCACCATTGTTCTGTCACCCCTGGCATTACAGCATTCTGCTAAGGATGGCTGAGAAACATCTCTGCTTGATGTTTCCCAGCCCTGCCCCTTGTGAAGGCATTTACTCCTCTCTGAATGGAATATTAAATGATGCCACTGAATTCACTGCCTTATGCACAGAGGTCCTGAGGCTCTAATGGGAACAGGAAGAGCATGTAAGGCTGGATTAAGACCCATACCAAGCAGCCCAACTCCTGGAGTCATGTAATAATTACAGCATTGCATCTTTCTAAGCATTATTTTTATGAAGAAAAGGTTCGAAACGTGACTAAAGTAGTGGCATCTGCCTGAGTTTGCAGCCAGCCTGAAACAATAGCTCAGAGAGGTGAAATGCATCCCAATTCAGCACTAATGCTAACCCTGCCAGCCCCTCCCCAGCAAAGAATACTGTGCAGCGTGGAAAAAAAGAAAGTACGAAATCTCCCCAACTCCACAAATGCACACTTAAGCAGATACAGCCCTGCTGTGCAGGTAAGTATAAAGGGACCTACTAACAGCACTGTGTCTGCAGGAGGGATGCCATCACTCTAGAAGGGTAGGAGGACCCCTTGTCAATTAAGTGGGAAGACACGGGCACAATGCTGGGGCTGAAACCACAGTCTACAATGAGCTTAGGGTACAGAACTGCCTTATTCCAGACAGTCTTATACATCATTTCCTGTCGTGAGGATCATTCTGTGCTTCTGCTGAGAAAGCACTTTTCAGCATAAAACAGGATGGAACGTGGCAGCTGTTGAATGCGATGCCACAAGCAAGAGCAGGAAATACAAAATGTTCCCACCAGCTTCTGGGACACGCATGAAATCTGTGCTCATGTCACCTCATGCAGTGCCAGGTTGTTAGAAGTGCTGTCTTGGTCATTCATGGTCATTATCCTATGGTTCTTTCAGTAAGTGTAGGTCCAGTTATCTACGATGCCTTACTCCAGTGTTTCTCAACCTTTTAAGTAGCAAGTACCCCCTAACTTCTGAACATTTTAATAAGTACCCCAACATTCAATTTACCAGGGAATTTTATATTTAAAGACTAATGTGTACCATATGTTGGGAGAACGGCTGTGTATATAAGGCCGTGATATGACAGATGTCTGATTTGGTGTGGATAGTCTTGCCACCTTCTATACCAGGGGTGCACAACTCAAGTATATACCTCGGCTAGAGGTGATGCTGGCCAAAGCTAGGAGGGCTGAATGCCAAATTATTACTGGGGAATTTAATTTTTTTAATTGCACCAAATTTTTTGCCATAGTTTTGTGAAGAAAAGAGGGCGAGAGAGAGGAAAAGAGGGCAAGAGAGTGTTGGGGTACCCATGTACCCCCTGCCTGCGTCTCACCTACCCCCAGGGGTACACGTATCACAGGTTGAGAAACTATGCCTTACTCAACCTTGGTTTTGTTTCTCCTGCAGTTTGAATTGGCAGAGCGCTCCACTTTCTATCCTTCCTTTCTTTAACAGTTCCCTAGCACTACTGTGTGTGTTTAAATGCTGCAAGGTTTCACATGAGAAGTGGCTGCATCATGGCATATGAAGCATTCCTTGTTAGTATTAGCTAAATTCTCAGAACTTCATCTGCAAAGTAATATAAAAACTTGCTTGCTGTATTGTTACCTCATTGCTACAGCATCTTTGACTTGTACCAAATGATAAGCAGAGTGTGGGGAAATGCAGTAGGATATTTTTCCCTTCATCCAGCCAAGGTTAGTAACCAAACCTACTAATTACCAGCACAGTTTAACACAAGCCAAGATCATTTCTGAGCTAACCAAGAGCATATAAAAAGCTCTTTGCTCTCAAATCAGACTCACTCTCTCACCAGTCTCCCATGTGAACTGCATTCATTCACACATCATTTTCAGTCATTATGGCTACCTTTGAATTTAACACACATGGCCCACTGCTTGCTGTCAACGTTCTGGTTTCACTGTGACCAAATATAAATCAGATGCTTTCTAGACATCATCTCACATGTCAGTCACTGTAATGTCAGTGTGATGAGCAGGGCTTTGGGCTGTATTTGAAACCCTGTCCACAGATGTGGTTATAACCAGGGAAAGAGAAGCAGTCTCAGTACCAGCCTGGGGGCCAGGCAGTCCTAAGTACTCCTCCCATCGCAGACACTTGACTCATGTTGTGGTCTTAGGGCAAGATCCACAAAAGGACTCAATAGCCTAGCTGCAGCTGGGAACCTGAGTTAGTCCCCCACTTACCTACATGATGCCTGGGGAAAATTAGGTAGGTACCTAAGAAAGAAACTTGTTTACAGTCAGCACAGCAAGTGGAAAGCTGCCCAAGCCAGCCAGTTAGACATGGCGCGAGCAGGGGGGTGTTTTAAAACTTTCCCTTCCCCAGGATATATAGACCTTCCTCCACCTGGGATTCACAGCCTGGATTCTGCTCCTGAAGTCTGGCCCCTTTCAAAAACCAAGCAGGGGTCCTGCCATATTTTCAAAAAACATTTGAGGTGAGGTGTGAACAGAGTGGTTACAGCACTTGCCCGAGTTGTGGAAACAGGAAGTCAGTATTCTCACTACTCCAGGAAGTCAGATCCCATCACCTACCTCCCAGGAGAGTGCCTTAATCATTTCAGGCCTTGTGGGCAGGAGAGAGGTACTAGGTGGAGTGACAGCTCTGCTCACAAGCATGGGACTGTGCTGCCTTGCAACAGCTGCAGCCTGCAAAGGGGACATACATATCATGCTACTACTGCTCCTGTAAATGGAGGCTCAATTAGTCAATACCAGTGAGGTTGGAACAGAAAGTTTTGAATTCTACTGCCAACATAAATCGCCAAGACCATGCAGCCATGAGGTCCTCTAACGCTATGGAATCGTTACTGCTGTTCCAATTAGCTGTACAAACCAGTCCCATTGCCTCACCGGCCTTTTAACTTTACCCACTGCTCAGTTAGACTGAGTTAATCTGAGACTTTGACATAGCAAACTGGCCCGTGACTTCTCAAATGAACGTACAAGGCTCAGCACATGTTCGACACCTGATAAAAACAGAATATAGAGTATTTCCCGTACTGGATGTGAGATAACCAATGCTGCTCTCACCCCTCCTCACACCATCAGTCTTCCCCTTTAAAAGGACAAATAAATATAGCTGAGATGAGTCAGTTCCTCCAAGCTCCCTTCCACTATGCAAGATGCAACTGGCATTTTTCATTTACGTACTTCAGGGAGGCATAACCGAAAAAGACAATGGAGTAGGCTAAAAACCAAGCAAGCAGTGCTAATTCTGTGTGACTGAGAAATAAAACATTGGGGGGTCCTCTAAAAATAAACCGACTGTAAATTACAGAGATAGCAGACCTGTATGGACTCAGGGGCTAATCCACGTGAGGATAGTCCTACACTCTGTGGGTGACGGGAGAAGGAAATTCTCGTATATTTTCTGTCCATTTCAGGTGGCGGCGGTTTCTACTATAGAACCAACATGTGTACTTTGGTTAACACTCATCTGACACCATATAACTTCCCAGAGTCCCCCATGATTTGTACCAGGGGATATCAGAATGAGACCATGGTTCCTTGGGGTTTCACCAGTAGCTCCTCCAAAGATCACACACGACTGCAGTAAAACCACAGGCCACTACTGGACAACTTAATTACCTTGTTCTGAGTAGATACATGCTCTTTACTTCCCAGGAGGAGACAGGTGCAAGATGAGACCCTATAAAGCAAACCACTTCTGGGCAAATCCTTTTTCTTGGGCTGCTGTAAGCAGAACTATGTAAAACCAACACGTCTTCCCTTTTCGGCCCAAATCTGATCTGTATTACAGTGCTGGTTTTGCCAGACTCTCAGGATCCTGCCTGAGTAACACTGAAACTTGAGGACCATTTGATATTTTTAATCACTCGGCATGCATCAGTATTTGGCAGCTGAATAAAGTGAAGTTAGAGATAGTTTGTGTTTGCCAGGGCTGCCTGCCATTTCCACAAGCCCTCATCACTTATACTGCGTTTCCCTCTGCTGGAAATTCACATGCCAAAACTGACACGGTCAATTAAAAAAAAGTAGATCTTAGGTTGTTAGTGTTTCTCAACCTTTTCAGGTTGACAACTCCTTATTCAAAGTCAAAAATGTTCTCAAGCTTCTTACACTAGCGTGTACCATTGCTAAGCCTGTATAAATTCAGCTACTATGACAACACTTACATTTGATCTCACAAACATGGAAGGTTCTGGCTGTTCCACAGCTACTCTGGACATTTTGTTTTCTTTGCTCTAAAACTGCAATAAAATTGTCAACACCTCGTGGTCCCCAGCACAGCCTTTCAAGACACCTCTCCAGGGGGTTATAGCCCACCCGGTGAGGAAAAACAACCTAAGGTTACCAATCCATCCATTTCTAATGGTTCCGGCCCCTTGACATCTGGAAACTGGCTGCAGCAATTCTCCTTGCCTAAATGTGACACATTATTCAGAAAAAATAAGTCTTAAGACTTCTTTTTTTAAGGTTGGTTTAATCTAATGACAACCTGCTGCTTTTTTAGCATACAGCAACTTTAATCCAAGGACCGGGAAAGACTTTCCAGGTAGAGACAGAGGATTATCGCTACAAATAGATGAAGTGAATTATCCAGTAAGTCAGTGGCAGAGTGAAACAGATATAATATAATAATGACAGTTCAGAACAGCTGAGTTCCTACCCCCGGCTGCAGACTCAGTCTCCTCCTCGAAGCAGGAGGCCAGGCTGCCTCCAATCTTTTGTGCGTGACAATCCCTTCCTAGCACTTGGTCACATTTAGTCATGTCAGACATAGGCTTGGTGAAAAGGAACAAAAACAGAAGTATCCATCTCCATCCTGTACGTGTTGCAAGAGCAGAAGGACAGAGGTACCTAACGTTTTAGAGTATCACAGGAGTAGTAAGATATGCCAGGAGTTGGGGGAAGGTTTATGGAGATGTCAAACCAGTTCACACATATTTATCTATTTAAACCCAATGGCAGATTTGGGCCTGATGCGAGATCAATTAAAATCAATCCTGTGTTTCCCCTCCTCTCCTGCCTTCAACAACCTTTGATAAGCATTTTGCATGGCATCCAAGGGATATGAGCATCGCTTTAACTATCACAGAAATGTAACCACTCTTCAGGTATAACAACACTGCACAATAATCTGGGTATATGACGATTCTGGTATGGGTGGCTATTGTAAACTGGAAAGATTTTGGAGTATTTGATTTTAATTCCAATGCAGGGTTTGCACCATGAATCCTTACAGAATACCCCTAGGAAATAAAATAAATTGCACAAGGATGGCACAGTTTGCCAGGTTAAAGACAGTTCCTGCAACCTATGCAGATGGCTTCAAAAAGCAGTTTGATAAACAGTGTTTATTAAACTTCGTACCAAATGTAGGCCTTCAATGATTTGTTTGTCAGGGTGTTAATGATGGGGATAATAGAAAATTTGCAGGTTGCTTTGTAGATGACTCCGAGATAAAGAATGTGTTTTCAGATCAGTTTTCAAAGATAAAAAATGGAGTCACAGCTTTTCATCTCCCTTTTCTTTGGCATAAAGACTTAAGAATGCAAAGTCCAAACCACATATGCAGAACACTGACTCCAGGGTACTCAAGAGTGACAGCTACTGAGTTTTCCAGCCTATGACTGTGCCTCCATAACAATAACTTATTGTAATCCAGAACTCAGTTAAAATCAGAAAATACAATAAGGATGATGACAACAAAAGGCTATTGTGGAAAATCCACACACTACAGACAACAGACATAGTTACTTGGTGAGAAACATCCACACCTGGAGAGCTGGACCAGAATTCTGGTTTGTTAGATCCAAGTAAAACAGTTCTCTATACAATTGGATCAAACGGTAGTAGTACAACCTTCATCTTCCCTGTGTGGTATCCACTTAAGAAGATTGTGCCAACACATTGTACAGTATTGAGACACACAGCTGGTGGGGAGGTGGTGGCAGGGATGAGACCTCTCTATTTGAACTGGCCACTGGAGAGAGAGACATTTACCCTGTAAACATCTGTAACCATTTTGTATTTGCCTCAGCTCAAGTCTGTCTTTACATTTCTAATGAAGGGAAAGCTGTTGACTAAGATTAAATCCTCATTTTTACTCACAGATCCATGCTCTTGAATAGAGACAGGCAAATTGCGGGGGAGAATCTGGATACGTACTGCCATCTATTGGCTAGATAAAATATATTATGCAATATGTTAGCTGTGTCACTATCCTAAATTTTAGAAATCCCAAATGATCTGATTCATGCAGATTGTCACTCACTGGGCAAGTGAATTGGATGCAAGCATATTTTTAGAGGAGAAGCACAAAATAGGAAATAAGGAACAGCAATATCTTCTGGTGCTTCCTCCCCAGCAGTCACAGGAGAACTAGGGCGTGGGAACAACTCATACCAACTGTTGCTGGATAGTGCAGAAGCAGTGGAGAAGAAATACAACACTTGAGGTCTTTGCCCCTCTACCAGAGGGAAAATTCCTCTCATATCTGGAGATCACACCAGCTGCCTGAAAGTGAGCAGGTGTCCCCATTGTTGAATCATTCATTCCATGCACGTGCCCAAGAAGGTAGAACTATTTTCCTGCCTCCCAGGGAGGTATATTAGCATTATCTTTTTGAAACAGGACTTGCAAAATACACCTACATCATCGAGAAACAGATTGTGGGGGTGGAAATATGTTTTCAATTGATGTCAAAATCCCTGCCCTCAGCTGCTGTTCATTAAAAAGAACATTGAAAAACGTAGATCCAAATTTACACTGCAGTACCAAGCATGTTTCATCCTAGCATCTCAAAAAGCGTGATAAAAATTAACTTGCTTCAGAACATCCTATGATGTGGCAACTATTCATCTCAGTTTACAACTGGGAAAACTGACACACACAGAAAGTCAGCATCTTGGCCAAATTTTCACAGCAAGAGTCAGCAATAGAACCTATTCTCCTGGCTTTGGATTTGTGTTCCAACCACAAAGATCATACCACTTCCATCTCACATAGAACTATCGTCGGTATCTTTCTTCTTGTGTGTAATTCAGATCAGAAATGTGAAACACTGGCGCATGTTAAAAGGGTCAATCAGCTCCCAGAAGCTTCTGTTTAAGAAAGTTTTGTCCTGTTGACTGATTGGTCAATGAAACCTGGTTCTGATGATGGGCCAGTAATTCTCATAACCAACTATTTTTGTTTGCGTTTGAATGGATAGCATTTTTTAAATCTTTTTCCTGCTTTACTTGTGTGGGTAAAGTGATCTTCTTAACATAGCCCTGGTTATTCTTTTTCTATAATGACTGGATCCTTACTTCTTATTACGTGAAGCATAATACCGAGCAAATGCAACTGTTTGGCAATTCTTTGAAAACTAAAGAACAAATGGCAGTTTTTGTAAATAAATAATCAGATTTCTATCTAGATTCCTCAAACTTGGGATCCTTGTGGAAAGTAACATAGATTCAAAGAGCCTGGGGATGTGGGAATTTGGTGAGGGATTCTTTTAAGATAGGGGTTAAACATGGTTAAAGTTGAATGTACTAAGGTGGCTGTATTTTTGTAGCTGGGTTGTAAGACCCCTATGTTTACCCAACTCGCAAAGTACTTGAGGATCTGTTGGAACCAAAGGCACCATATTCATGCAAGTTATTAGTATAAATGACTTTGCCTGGAAAACGGAAATGACAGGCATCATAATTAAAGGAATGGCATTATTTTATAAGCTAGCATTTTATATTTGGTCTCCAGATGTGATGCAGCTGACAGCTAGTTAGTTTGACAGATCTGAACAGGTCCCCTCCACTGTAATGGTGCTCAGTACACTAATGCAAAAATATAATGCTTTGGTGTCTGAGCCAGGAAACCTCCAGGCTAATCAGCTCATACACAGCCTTGCCCAAATGGTTAGATATTCTTTAACTGGCCCATGAAATAATGTTTCTTGCTAAAGTCAATGAGTCCTGAATAATGTTATTACACAGCATCTAATAACTTAGAAGATGTTACATAGCTTTTGTTCCCTACTCTGTACACCACAGCCTGATCCACTTCAGTTCTTCATAGTTAAGCATGAACTGGACTGGAGATGTAGCAGTGGTGCATTACACTGATGATCCCAGCAGGTCTTGTTGAGAGCGGTATGTGGGTGCCCTTCCAAAATGCACCTTGCTTAGAAGGATAGACTCTCCCAGGCTTTCTATTATTCCGTTTGTTCTAAGGATAGAACACACTTGGACTAGTTTAGAAACCTTGAACAATTCCAGAAGCAAAAATATCCTCTCCCCAGGTTCCCCAGGGCAGTACCAAAGACACAGCATCTTCAGCTCCCATGCCCTATTTATTTTCCAGGCAAGCAGCAGACTTTAGAAAATGTGATTTGTTGTGTAATAATCCCGTCTTCAGAACACAGTATGCCACTTTTGGCTCCAGACACAAGTGCAACATCTGGAGCATATGCAGTACAGTAGAAGTATTGGTATTTGCACCTACAGAGCTATCTGTGCCCTTAAGAACCGTGCTTCCCCTTGTGCAGTCACCAGGGCGGGGAAAGACTGTGGCTGCTTTGTTATGATTAACAGTGATTAATCCCAAGCTCTTTGGATAACTTGGGTTCTGTTCTGTTAAGAATTTGCAATGACATATCATATGGTGTGGGTTTTTAAATTTTAGTAAGCTAGGAGTTTACAACAAAGATCAGAATCCCTGTATTAGATGTGATAAGAGAAAGGTATGAAAAAGGGAAAAAAAAAAGAAGGAACTGGCAAATGTGAATGTGTTACCACTGCCTGCTGGTAGACAGAATCAGATGGGCTTTCTATGGGGCAGCTAAAGGAGATGCACTATGGAGTACTGGGAGGTTTAATTAACATATAAATATGTTATGTCTTAATTGAAGAGTTAACATCGGCATTCAACCTAGGTTTTAGCCCCTCTTCTACCATATCTACATGGGAAGAATATTTATTGGTCTTGGAAGTGCTTTAAATTTGGACTAGCTTACCTAAGCATGAGTTAAACCCGTGCTTCTCAAACTATCTGATGTGGCAGACCAGCAATTTTTTTTCCAGTGGGCCAGGGACCAGTGCCCAGTTCACCCGGTGGCAGCAACTGCATGTAACAGCGCTACACAAATGCGCGACTGGCTGTTTCTCTCTTTCCTCACCTCGCACGACGTGACATCACCTGGAGTGTTGGAACGTATGAACTGTGGCGCTAGGACATATCAATGTTATGCTTCTGAAAATATATTTCTTTCTTTCCTGGCAACTCATTGCAGACTGGCAACCGGTGGCTCGTGGACCGGCACCGGTCCGTGGACCACCACTTTGAGAAGCACTGAGTTAGACTGCTTTAATTTAGTCTGGAAATACTGACTTTTCGGGAACAGCACAAGCTAAGTATCCAAGTATTAAATACCCCAGTGTGTTCTCACAATTCCCCCTAAGGAGACACAAGTCTTTCCACGAGGTACTACAAAAGGATCCTAGAACACCCCAGCACAAAGGACTATGGAGTAAACCACCTGGCATACCTAGCTAAGTGTACAAACTGTAAGGACAATAGTTCAAGTAAGTTTTGCAGTGGGGGTGATCAGAGCTTAGTGCCCATCACCTGGTTAACCTTGAAGCAAAGTTACACTCTGTATTTTCCAATTAATTGACACATCTTCAAAGGCTCTTAAGGCACTAACTAAACTGCATCCAGTTTATGTGGGAGGTGTGATTACCATACACAGCATAAGGGGCCCAAACCCCACCAACCTTCCTATATGCTAGAAGTATTCACATGAGTCATGTTGTTATCTCAGGCTAGACTTGATAAAGAAACAAAACTGGAACTGTATATAGGAATGCCCACCAAAGCCAACTGAGAGCACTGATGATTCACACAAGCTGTAGCTTCATCTTGCCAGGTATTTCTAATCAGTCCATCACCAGAACACTAAAGCAAGCACAACTTTTTCACAAAGTCCAGCCTCTCTACCCACCCCTTGTTTTATGCTCCTTACCTTAACATGGAGCAAGTCTTGGTGGTCACCTAGGAGAGAAGTTCCTCTGTGATTCAACATGTCTAATGCTTTCCACCTCAAACAGGAATCACCTGTAGGAAACATCTGTGATCAGCCCTATCTATGGACACACTCACTCACTTGCCAAAGGGTTTTTGTGCTTGTTCCAGAAAGTGATGGAGCAGTTGGAGTAATTTTCTGGTACTATCCAGGTTATGTGTGTGTGTCTAATAACGCACACAGCACATCATACTCACAGCACAAGAGTTCATCGCAGCTCGTTTAACAGAGACTACAGTAGGGGGTAGCAATTGAGTAATAGCTCTGTGATTAATTTGTTGGGTGAGCTTTGACTCGGCTTTTTAAAGGTGTTCAGGTGCCTTGCTAGTCCCATTGCCATCTCACTGGAGTTAATGGGAGTTAAGCAATTCTGTAAATCCTTTGAGGAGTTTATTGCATCCTTATGTACTTAAATACCTTTGCAAAACTGACCCTTTCCCCCATGACTGTCCTCAGGGATAATAAATTCTATTGCTTTTTTTCTTTCATGAGGGGAGGGTGCTGCATTAAGGGTTTAATGGACTGTTTGCAAAGCAGTATACATAAACTAAGTATTATTCAAATGCATTTTAAACCCTTCCTGCTGCGACTGAAGCAATACCTAAGAACCCAGAAGTGAATTAGAAACCTAATCAAGTTTGAATAAGTGCATAACTGCCCTGGATGCAATGGAGAGAAAAGTCTCAGTTAGCATAACACTAATCACAAGGGTCTGTGTGGCTGATCTCCAAGGAAAGGATGCTGCTATGAATAGCTTTTTGTGTGTCACCTTGAAACATTTCAAACAGAAACTTATCTCCTTGTTAAATATCTCTCTTCTGGGTTGCAGAGTTTGTTAATGTTAGGGTGTTCCTGAATGCTGGGTTGGACATGTTGGACAAGCCCACGCTGCCACATGCAGCTCAGTGTAGAGATACCTCAGCTAGCTTTAAACAAGCTAGCACAGGTATACGTAGCAATTTACAATGGCAACACAGAACTGAGCAATTTTGGCAATTTAAAATTAACTCAGGTATGCATAAATCGCGCTGCAGTGCAGACATACTCTTGGGCTGACACTGCAAGTTCTCTGTGAGCTGCATGCACCCAATGTCTCCTTCTGGGATATTTGTGTGTTCTGGATGGTGCTGTTCTTAGCTCTTTGTAAATTCTGGAATAGGCGTGATGGCCTCTTCGTATTAGATTAACATTCCTTCTCAGCATCTTGGAACAGGCAATCTAAAAGAAGGGCAAGGACATATGAATTGTCTCTTCTAGCTTGAAGCCCATATGTGATTAACTGCAAAGCATGCCCTGGAGATGGTTTCTGCTGGGCAACTGCTCTTTCTTGGAAAGGCAAAGGTATTTGGGGGAGCAGTTTTGAACAGTTTTTTTGTACACACTGCTTTGGGGGTGGATGAGAGTCAGAACCGTGGACTTTCTTCCTATAGATGAAGCAGAACCTTTGCCTGGCCAGCAATCTCCAGGGGCTTTATGTTAAAAGTTAAAACACTGCCATTCGTTGAAGATTAGCCAAACATTTCCAGAATGATGGAGTATTAAAGGATGTAATGAGTTTTTATCACTTCTCCTTGTCATGATCCCAAAAAACACCTCTTCCCTCTAACTTCCACTAGAGGGGCCCAAAACAATTCTTAAACATTAGAAATGTCATTGAAACCAGCAAGAAAGTAAAGGAACTTTCTTTGCTCTCAAGAAGACCTCAACTTTATCTTCCTGTTGCTTCACTGGGTCTTTCCACTGTATTTCTGTAAATAAACCCCCTCCCCACATTCTAAAAATGATGCTGTTCTATGGACTGAAGCAAGCAATACAGTTCACAGTAGCATGTAGTGCCTCTGTGGGCACATCTGTACATGCAATTAGTGAACAATAACCTCCAGAGCTGATTGCTCCAGAGTTTTTGCTCCTAGGCACACCATTTGAATGTGTGCCTGGGAGGAAGCAAAAACTCTGGAGGAATCAGCTCTGGAGTTTATTCATTTACAGCACATGGAGTCCTATCCAAGTGGCCCTGGCTTCCAGGTGGCCCCAGGGGTCAGCCTCCCAGCCCAGGGCTGCCCCAGCTGGGCTCAATGTGCCGTGGAGGGGCTGGCTGGGGCATGAGGGTGCTCCAGTGTGGGGTGGCCAGCAGGTAGCCCCCGTACTGAAGCACCCTGTGCTCTAGCTAGCCAAGTCAGTGCCTATACATGTGCTGCTGTGCGTGAAAAAGCCTCTGCAGCAGAACAGTACTTGTATTTACAAGTACTACCCTGCTACGGAGTTTATCAGTTTCCTGTGCCCTAATAGGGGTGGATGTGTAGACACTGAGATGTTTACTGAGAGCTAATTAGCCAGCTCTGCAATAAATGTCTTGTGTAGATGCGCCCTGTAAGTATTACAGTAATGAAAGCAATTTGGAACCATTACTATGAATACTAGAATGTTTTGTAACATGGGTCATTTATCAAAGTTTCCTTAACAATGCCCATCACCCTAGTATCTAGATTTCCAATTTCTCTTTCTTACTTTCTGCTCGTTGTTTTTATCTTTTTCTGTGACTCTGCACAGTACACACAGTTCTCTAGGTTACTGATTACTCATCACAAGCGAAGTGTTTTGCAGTTGTGAGTCAGAAGATTATATGATGTAAACTGATGCAGCTACCACTTGGTGATGTGACCCTACAGTTGTTATGGATGTTTAAATGTCAGGTTAGACCACGTAAAATATTTTCAAGTACTGCATGCCTCAGGCTCAGACGGTCTAGGTGGTGTTCGTAATGGGCTACAAGATCTTTCACCTTACGGCTGCAGGTTCAAATCCTGTTCAGGTGGCTAATTATACCCTCATTATGAGCACTAATTGGTGTCTTTAGCATTCTCAGTAAAGAGGACTGTGCGCTGACTGTACAGCTCTTTTGCCTTTAGAGGTGATGTCTTCATAGCTGGGGTGAGGCAGGGCAAGGTGAGCCCGCACTACCTCATCCACAAGTACAAGGAGGATAGGGCCGTCTGAGACATTCAGCAAATACTGCTCAGAAGTGTTAAAGTTCATCCTTATAAAAGGATCTTGCTTTGCTCCTTGCTAATGACTTGATCCTCTGCTCGCTAATGACTGGGATCCATTAAGCTGGAAAACTGGAACGACTGAAGATTTCCATTACTTCAGTTGCATCTGCATGTTCATTAAGCTAAATAAATGCAGCATTTCCTAAGTACTGACTCTTGATTCTGTCTCTCTAAATGTACAAGAGACCCCTTAGGAATCCGTTCTGCTCAACGGGCCCCGGCAGACAAGTTTCCAGAACTACGACGAGTCGATACCTGGTAGACGGCTGCCCGTGGAAACCTGGCTGACGGGGTTCCCTGACAGCCCTAAAAGCTATCGGACGTCAACTCTCTTCCGAGAACCAGGCTGACAGCCGTAAAGACGGAAGAATCCCCAGCGCCGGCGGAAAACGACCGCGCTGATGGTTCAGTGTAGAACAAGGGGTGATTTTAGCAACAATCTTTCATCAGGTCGCCCCGGTGGCTTTATCCGTCCTGGTGAAAGCCCGATGAGGAGCAGGTCCTGCCTGGTGGTGGAGTCCCAGCAACATCGCTCCGACACTGCTGAAGCGTCCGCCGCAGTTCCGGCAACGCGACCCTGGCCACAAGACGATGCGTTTCAAGAGCCACGGGCCACGTCGGTTATGTCGTCTCTACTAGCAGGGTTGGAGCAAGGGCCCCCGCAGCCGGGCCCCGGTTGCAGCGTGGCCCATTTGGGGGCAGCAGCGCAGGACAGGGGTGGGGGCCGCGTCTGGGAGACCCCTGAGGCGACAGCATGTGGAGGAGGGCACTGGGCTCTCCTCAGGCGCCTTCCCTTGAATGCTAGTCCACCTGCTGTGCTGCTCCCCTTCTCCTTTCCCACACCTGCCTCTTCATCCTCCATCTTCTCCCCCTCCCCCTTCACCCGCCATCTTTCCCTCCCCCTCCCCCTCTCCTCAGGCGCGGGTGCAGACGCTCCTCCCACACGCAGGGGGCGCTGAGGAGAAGAGAACAACACCGCCCTTCCGGGGCGTGCCCGCGCGACTGTCACTTCCGGCGTGCGGGAGGAAGCCGGAAGTGGCTGTGTTTGTGTCGAACATGGCGGCGTTAGCGGAGCCGTGCGCTGGGGTGAGGCTCCACGGGAGCGGGGGCCGTGTCCGTGCGCTGCTCTGGGGCTGTCCCGGGTTTTGGGGCTCGGCTGGTTGCCTCCCCCGCCCTTCTGCTCTATGTTTTGGTGGCTTAAATCTGCCCCGGAGGCTGGGGTGGCGATGTGTCTGCCAGCACGGAATAGTGGCAGCGCGGCATTTGGGGGAGGGGGTCTCTTGAGCACACGCTAATTTCCGTAGCAGCAGGATGTTGGCTCCTGCGGCTGCCCGGCTTTCCCGGCGCCAGGTTGGGGTGGGATGTGTCTTGCGCGAGGGTTGACGGTCGTCTTGTGGAGAGTTTAGAAGCTGGGTGGGATGGTTTGGAGAGGGCTGATCCTGCCTCAGGCCGGGGGTTGACTTGTGGAGGGCCCGTGCGATGTTCCAGGTCTCCTCTGGCAGCTCGGACGAGGAGCCGGTCCCCACGGCGGAGGAGGAGCTGGCGGCCCAGAAGAGGGAGGCGAGGCTGAGGAAGTTCCGGGAGCTCCATATGAAGAGGGTAAGATCTGCCGAGTAGCACGGGCTCCTCCGCTGTGTTTATGGACTTAAAACAGGGGCTTCTGCCTGGAGACAGTCCCTGAGGGGACCTTCAGAGCAAAAGACACATAGCCTGTCCTTAAAGGTCTGACCTAAAACCAGGGGGAGAGGACATCTTGATCACTGTAACATAATTCCACGAGCAGATCTGACAGTCAGGTGAGAGGACTAGCATGGGAGGATTTCTTGGGGCCAGACTAAATTCTTCCTTCATCACAGTGGATTTCATAGATGTTTGGGTGAGAAGGGACCTCAGTAGGTCGTCAGATGCTTTTAACAAATACTCCAGCTGTTCCTCTCGAAAGGAGTGAAACACTGACCGTCAGTTTTTGCTTTTCTAAATTTGGGGGTGGGGGAGACCTTCAGATTCCTCTGGAGAGAATAGAAATGGTAGATATTTAAATGATTAACTAAAAGGCTGAATTAAGTATAGTATTTGATTGATGGGTTCCTCAATGGGTGACATGACCTGCCCTTGCAAAGGATGAAATCGTCTCTTGTCCTTCCTTACTTTTGTAATCTTGTATTATCATTTCCCTTGAGTTGAGACACTGGTTGTTTTTTCCCCCAGAATGAAGCTCGCAAGCTAAATCACCAGGAAGTTGTAGAAGAAGACAAGAGACTTAAGTTGCCACCAAACTGGGAAGCAAAAAAGGCTCGATTGGAATGGGAACTGAAGGTGGAGGAAAAGAAAAAGGTATAAACAAATGCAAATGTTGAAACCATAAGTTTTCTTTCTTGAGGGCTCTGTCCTGTCATGATTTAACCTTGTGTTCAGCAATTAGTGCGACTGTAATGTAACTGCTCTCAGTGCATTTCATTGTGTGTGCGCGCGCGCGCGTGTAAGTCTTATCCAGAATTTAACTGTCCTAACAGGAGGATCTAGATCCAGAGCACTTCTGATATGTGTTTGCACCCCGAAATACACATGCACGCATTAAATTGACAAGCTCACGAAAAACTCCTATCTGAAATACCAAACAATGTATATAAAACTACTAAAATCTGCCTTATCTACTAAGCTTATTCCTTGTCTGCCCTTTTGTTGTGTTGAACTTTAAAGAGTGGCTTGTGTTATGTTAGGAATGTGCTGCAAAAGGAGAAGACTATGAGCAAGTGAAATTGTTGGAAATCAGTGCTGAGGATGCTGAAAGATGGGAAAGAAAAAAGAAAAGAAAAAATCCAGATCTAGGGTTTTCAGGTAAGGATTTTAGTCACTTTTCCCTCCTCTCTCACTAGGGTGTGGGGAAACAGTTATTTAAAATTAGTTCATACGCTTCAACTGAAACTTGTACCACATGATAAAGCATCTGTGTTCATTGCAATCTCTTTTATTTTAAAGATTATGCAGCTGCCCAATTGCGCCAATATCAGAGGTTAACCAAGCAGATTAAACCTGACATGGAACAATATGAAAAGCAAAAGAAAGATACGTGAGTTTAACTTTGACAGCCTCATACTAATTATTTTTTAAAGTATAATTACCTGAAATAATGACTTTTGGCAAACTACTGTATGTAATGGTTAAAATCTTTCTTTGATTCATATAATTCCAAATGCATTTAATCTCTTTTATTCTTATGTATAGTGCAGTACAAATGAATTTCTGTCATAGTCTGAGGACAGTCATCTCCTGGGTGCTACTGTAGAACTGTCACTATTCTCATTCCATTTTGAGACATTGTTAAAGAAATGGTGTTTGAATTTATTTGCCTACTCAAGTATCACAGTTACTAAAGTTTGATGCAGTATTGCTCAATTAGATTGTGAAATGTATCACTAAATCATTATTTAGTCTCCTGAAGTGAATAACTTTCTGGATTTTATAGTGGTTTAAAAAATACTTTAAGTTTTAGGTCCACAGCTAAAATTCTAGATTGATTATTGGAACAATATACAAAATGAATGAAGGCAGTGCTTGTTGCTCTGAATATCACTTCTTCATTCCTTAAGACTCTTTTTTAATATATTGATCTATCTGATGTTCTGTTTGGATTCCTGCACTCTCACAGTTAGTCCACTGTTGGATGTTTTTCAGTAATGAAATGTCTCGTCTTATTATTTATTGTCAAGTATTGCTAACTTCTCCGTCACTCGGCAGGGAAGAATTCTATCCAACATCAAACAGTCTTCTTCATGGAACTCATGTGCCATCTAATGAAGGGGTTGATAGGATGGTTGCTGATCTTGAAAAACAGTAAGTAACAAATAAGATGGTCTTAATTATCTCAAAATGGGTGCCTTCATAAAACACACGATGCTTTTTGTTTGTCATAGTGCATAAAAAGTGTGGTGTCTGTCGAAGTCTACCTAAGGGACCACACCTAATAATTCATAAGCGATTAGAAAGATGCATCGGTGCAGAATGGATGCCTGTGTGTCTTTTTAAGCTTGATTTTCCTGTGGTGTGCATCAGAGTATTTTGAAACAAAACTCCTCAAACATGTTTTTGAAAATGTCAATAGTGGGAAGTCTTGGTGGTCTTGCCTTTGTCCCACAATCATGTTTTGTATGAGAATACAAAAGATGTTGAAATATAGTGCTATTTGTGCAAGCAAACGTGAGGAATAGTTGAGCAAAAAAAGTTATGATGGACGGTGCAGTTGCTAGACAAGAACCAAAGCAATAGTCTCTTCTCTGAAATCTCCCTCTCACCACGCCCAGCAGAGAAGAGCAGCACAACTACCTGTTTATACAAATGTTATAACAACTTTTTGTACTCATGTGAATAAATAATCCAAAATAGAACATGCCATATTGCTTGACTGTGATCAAAGTTCTGTTGTCCATTGGTGTGGATTCAAGATTCACAAAAGCTGACACCTCTTCCATTCCTTTTTAAATAGTGCAGTTTAGGCTTTTTTAATTTCTTCTGATTTGATTGTGTGCATGCACAACTTTGTGGATATAAAAGTTGAAGGATAGGATACTTGGGGATTTGCTCTGAGATTTTTGAATGCTGTACAGAAAAAGGTAGCATCCTGTAGAGCTGGACTCCAAAAAGAGGAGTTGTGGTTACAGGAGTAAAAAATATGCAGCCCTGCTGTTTTTAACCTGTTTCCCATAGGCGAAAACCAAGAAATCAGTTTCTTCTTGTAGCTACCCTGAGGAGATGCATATCGTATATGTTGCAGCTTCCTCTTAATTTTAGTATTGATGGGGCATTGCTCCTGTTAATCTCTTCTACTTAATATTATTTCTTTATGCAGTGGTCTTACAGCACTGATTTTTGTCTTACAGAATTGTAAAACGTGAAAAATACAGTCGGCGACGTTCCTATAATGATGATGCAGATATTGACTACATTAATGAGAGAAATGCCAAGTTCAACAAGAAGGCAGAAAGGTTCTATGGGAAATACACAGCAGAGATTAAACAGAACCTGGAGAGAGGAACAGCTGTCTGAACTGTCAGATCAACATACTTTGTGTTTCTGTGACTAGGTCATTCTGCACAGCCTGCTGGGCTTATACTGAGATGGCTAAACTGTATGATAAAATGCCAATAGAATAACTGTAGACTCTTAATAGTAACATTGTCATTTGTTAATATTAAAGTCTATCGCAAGTTTATTGTCTAAAATACAAGCGCTTGAAGGACAGAAAAACTTAACTTTTCATAGCTTGCCATTCCTAAGGTAACTAAGTTTTGAGTTTTACTAAGTTAACAAACTTACTTCATATTGTTTAGATTTTGAAGCTACTGTGGCATTTTAAGAAAAAACTAAGCTTAATCTGGATTATTGATAAAAGAGAGCACCCTCTGTATTAGTAAATGTGAAGGATCCCTTAAGTTTAGCACAATTAGATGTTGCTAAAATAATACAGTATAGCTGACTTTGGTATTCTTAGTGACATACTCATTTCCTTTACTGATGTATCACTTAAAAACATCAGTCTTTGTAGGGCATATAACTGTCATTTTGTGGAAGAGCTAAACAGTTCTGAATTTATGGTAACAGAAGTGAATTGCTGCTCTTTTATCAGCTTTGTTTTGCTAAGTTACACCTTCTCCATCTTGCTTAACTGGACTGCATCAGCCCTGTGCTGTGGAGCATACTTACCTTCCAACCCCCATCCAGCTAACATTTTCTATACACCTGGTAATGTAAGATACTGGAATTCGAGATTCCTGACTTTAAAGCCAGAAGAGCTTGTAGTTAACATGTAGCTTTCTAGACAAACATGTTGGGAGAAACAAGGCTGATTCCTACCCCCCTCCCACCTGCTTCATACCTTATTAACCTAACCACAAACAGGGAAGGGAGGGGATGGAAGAAGCCAAGCAGCTTGTGAAAAAGCAACTGTGCCTGAATCATAAAAGCAATACAGCAGACTTTTGTGGGTGGTTCTTGCTGTGGGATGCAAGGTTACCCGTCTGTTTTTCTCATTTATTTCTTGGACCATCACAGTATCACTAGAACCCCAATTTACTGAAGTTAGATACATTGTCTTTTAAAAACAAGGATTGTGACAGGAACAAGTTTTTAATAAAGGGTGCCAGCCTGGTGATATAATCACAGCACAGACTGTCTTCAGTCAGTTCTGTACGCATGCAAGAACTAGCCCTAGAGGCACTACCAGGTTTCTGAATGGGATAGATGCATATGTCAATCGGTCTGGTCACAGTAGGTAGTGGACTGACCATCGTGTTCATCTATATCAGCATTGCTCAACCTGGGGGCTCATGACCCAGAAGTGGAGCACAGGAACATGAGAGGGCTGCAAAACGAACTGGTACAAAAAAATAAAAGTTGACAACCAGACCTAGTTTTTTTGATTATTTTCCATGCGCAGTACAGAAGAGAACAGCACACTGTATTGTGGATGCAGAAATTAACAGGATTCTCCCTTCAGCAGGGACCTGCTTACCTCCAGCTTCCATGACGCAAGAGCTAGACACAAAAATCAAGAACCTCACCTATTCTGCAGTGTTAGTCATTAAAGCAAACAAACCTTCTTTGGGCAAGCTTCCCCTAACCTTTGAGAGAGCAGCTTTAAAGAAACATGAAGCCTGGCTCCCTCACTAGAATACTTCATTGAAGTTCTTAGGATTGTTTCCCCCTATCCCTGCCTTCCCCCACCCTTCATCACAGTAACATTATGCTGTATTGAAGTAGCTTTGTTATTTTACTATATACCAAAATCAAACAGTGGAAGCCTGGAGTGTACTGAAGCAAATAATTTAATAAACTGATTTTTTACACTTGGGGCATTGAGCATTAAAGAAACATGTGCAGTGGAACCATGTAAGTTAATCTAAAATAGATAAGAAATGCTTCCTTATGCAACTATGTATGTCATTACTGTTTTTACAAGGAATACATCCTCTGGAATTAAATAGTCTTTACATTTCATTGTGGACAGAAGAGTATGTTCCAAATTGTGAAATCAATTAGCAGAGGAATAGTCAAGAAGCCTAGAAACTCAAGTTACTCAAGGGTAGGCATCTGACATTTTCAAACTTTTCAAGGACTTCCACCATGTGAGGGCTGAAGATATTGATGCTTCATTGGTAGCAGAGATCAACAACTTCACTTCTGATTCTGCTTTAGATTAGGCAATAACTGACAAGCAATTTATACCTGCAGGATTTCAGCAGGAAAGAAGTCTTGTTGAATCAGTACAAGTGACCTTAATGCACGCACATAGGCCCAGGACACGACACAACGAGACAAGTTCAAAAACTAAAGCTTTATTTATTCCAAGTAAACAGATACACAATACAAGTATTCAGAACACGGACTGCTAAACTAACATGAGAAAAGATTACCCACCTGTAATTTCTAATCCATTACAGTGTTGCAAAAAGCTTTTTACAAAATATACAAAGATTCCCACCTGTAATTTCTGGACCACTGTGCTCAGTCTTCTATCTGAAAGACAAACCTAATATTCCAAAATTAAAAACCTCTCAGTAAATACTCAGTATTAAAACAAAGATCTTCAGCCTGGTAGGAGGAGTTCAGACTTCACTACTGGAATGCTTAAGTATCACAACTCTACATAGAAAAGCAAGAGAAGCAGTATTAGTGTGCTCGAAAGGGTGCACTTTTAGGAGAGAAGTTTAAAAATGAGTTTTCTTCTTTCTTGATAGGAACCCATTGCCCATAAGGATTTCCTTTTCTGTCATCTTCTCTTCCTGGGGAAATTGTTATCTCTTTAACAGAGAGACTTGCAGGTTTCTGAGCTACCGGCTTCGCCATTGTGTTCTGGTAAGAAATAAAGCTCCTATTTAGAATGTATTTTCTTCCAATCATCATACAGACAGCTATAGTCAAAGACATTTGTCTACAATGGAGGGTGCTTAAGAATTAATTATATAGTCCGTGGAAGCCCCTCTCAGCATGCCAAAGGCAAGACTTTTTGTCTGATGTCTAAATCTAAATGATCAAAATTGTGCAGCTGGGCCAACGGATCACCACCTACAAAAATTCCTGTTTCATTTCCTGGACCACCATGGCTACAACACTACCAAAACACTGAGGGTATCAATTCTTAGCATGTGTAACCTTGGGTTCACTTGCAGAAAAGTAAACTGTTCAAGTAATTTTTTTTTGTGTTGTTTTTTTAACCCCCCCCCCCCCCCCGATACATTAATGCACAAGCCACACCATTTTGTGAGTTGTCAGTTGCATCTGCATTTCATAAATTTTGTCAATCAAATCTAAACTAAAATTAGGGGTGGAACCACTACCCTGTATCTATCCTTTTGCTTAGCCAAGTTACATTTGGCACAAGTGTCCAATCTCCCAGTCTTCTGAAGTCAAGACTGAATATCTTGTACATGTACTTACATTAGGGCTGAAAGAAATGCCTCTCTGTGCAGTAGCTCTCTCAGTTCCACTTCTAAGCAAGTCTTCCGTAAGTCTTCCAGATGGCTAAAGAAGAGTATGCAAAGTTTATATGGAGGGGAGCCAGGTTTCTTCCCAATTAGATAACGTAGTAAGAAAGGCTAGAACATGAATATTCTAATACAAGCTGGTCTTGACTATTTATATCAGCAGTAGCTCTAAAGCCACAAAGTAAGGTGATGCACATTAAAAAAAAAAAGTGGTGCTGAAGTTAACTTGGAAACATCTAGGTATTTTCACAAGTCCAACTGTGTCAATTTACATGTGCAGCCTCCATGCTCAAGTTTTAAACTGTAACCATCTTATTGCAAGCATGGATTTCACATACATTGAAATGAAATGTTATAGCAAGTTGTGTACAAGTTCTGTATATCAACCCTGCAGAGCTTTGGGGAAGGACAATAAACTTATCTGCAAGTGATGCAGGCCTCTTCTTCTGTACTCTCTCAATCTGGAATATATTGCATACATTATGACAGGGATTGCCTGTACCATTTGTTTAGTTGTCCATGAAACCCTCATTAAGTTTAATTCAGAAATACTAAGTTTAAGATGCTGCTACACGACATATTATAGGTTTGCTCCCTACAGCGTATCAGATAATAGCCATTAACATACATACTGCAAAACTAAAATTTGTTTGTTAAAAATGAATTAACTTTCTTTCCCTCCCCTAAAAATCACAGCAGCTATAGCCCAAGTCCCTTGATTACCACCAGATTTTCTTCATCAATGTCTGCAGACCATATTCATGATTTCTATAAGACAGAAATAAAGTATGTAAAATGCAATGTGTGTTTGGGTACTGGATTTCTGGGAACAGTTTGTTGCATATGAAAAAGACTGACAGTCACCAGGCAGTAAGATTAACCTTTACAAAAGCCTATTAAAATCGATTTTGTGATTAAACCTTAGATTCAGCTCAACTGTATTTGCCAATTACATATAGGCTAGTGAGTCATTTCCTACTGGAGGAAAAACAACAATAAACAAACAACCCCACCCCAACAAAACCCCCACAAGCAAACTAGGTTCTTTCTGCCTTCCTAACCTATCGTTAGTGGGAAAGTGTATGTATTCATGGGGACCAACCACCTCTAAGACTCCAAGGTACTCTTCCAGCATCAGCAGGTCTACAAAGGGTTTGGGGTATTTTGATGAATTTGAAATATTTTTGGGGGGGAAAAATTGCTAAGAGATAATTTCAAAGCAACTTAAGAACAAAAAAAATAAAAAAAGTTAAAACAGTTCATCATGCAGGCTTGTCTCCAAGGAGTTTTGGGAAAAGAGAAAGGAAGAAGTTTACCTTTGAAGTAGGAAACACTCCAGGTCATACTTACCTCAGTAGACTCTGCAGCATCTTCACTTTTCAGGTTTCCGCTGTTTGTCTCTTTGGAAGCAGTGTTGAGTCTCAAACTAGCTGGCAACACAATGTTATTTGTTCCCAGGACTCTGGCAGCATTAGCCTTGGCTATTTCCAGGAGTTCCCTCTTATCTGGGGGGGGGGGAAGTATACAGTAAGCCTGGTGCATCAACCAACACAGAACTAAACACGCACCTAAGCTAGAATGCAAAGTTAAGTTTAACATGCAAAAACCAGCAACCTCCCCCCTCCCCCCCCAAAATCCCCGTAGCTTTCTGTGCTCATTCAGACATACACAGCAGCTCTATAACCTTCCAGTCATTCCCTTTCCACACAATAGAAACAAATACTGGTATTTGCAGAAGACTGTACCTTTCTCACTTAAATGGAGAGGAGATCTACTACGGGATCTTGTTCGTGACCTGTTTCTCCAATTTCTGTAAGCTTCAGGATATACGGTTCTCCCAAATCCATAGTAACGCCGGCCTCTTGATCGCGATCTGCTTCTAGAGTAAGATCTTCTGTAATACGATCTTCCACGAGACCACGACCGACTGCGTGATCTGTACTTTGGAGGAGAACGGCGGTATCTTCTGTAGTGCCTAGGATAGCACCTTCCCCTACATCGATAGCTACGTGATCTCGAACAGCTTCTGGAATACGATCTGGAGTACCGTCTGTACCTCCTGGAACCATTTCTTCTAGCTCTTGACCTTGATCTGGTTCTAGACCTGCTCCAACTCCTTGAAGAAGCCGAAGACGAAGAACTTGAACTGGACTGTGAACTGGAAGATGATCTGCTCGATGATCTTGATGTTGATCTGTCACGACTTCTTTTGGACCTGGAGTGGGAATTTCTCCCCTCTGGAGAGCTTAGAGTTAAATCATCCATGAAGTCTGTCATCTCATCTGTCTTATTAGCCTTCACCTTCTCAGTGCCAGTGCTTTTAGCAACTGTCTCTGCTTTGACTGATGTTCCACTCGAATGCCCAGTCTCGGTTCCTGTTTTGGAACAAAAAGCTCTTGTAAGATTTGGCGGCGGGGGATAAATCATAACTTCCTAGAGGAATGAACATCCCAGGTCAAGTTTTTCACAACTCCACCCCCCCTTGTATGCTGTGACCTTGACAGCTGTTTAATGAGTTTCTTTCCTTACAAGAGGAAAACCTCACTTAAAAGAATTTAAAGTTTCTAAATAAGCAGTTCAAGTCGTATATCAAATGAGGATTTTATGCTGCTTTATAAATACTAGTTAGCAACACAACTTTAAGCAAAATCAGCCACATTCACAGAATAAACCAAGCCATGGCCAAATTAAATGTTTAAATATCCCTTCAATATCAAGATGCGCTCCTCCAAACAAAGCACGACAGCCAAGAGAACTTCATTTCAACAACTTATCCAGGGTTGGGTGTTTTGTAGTTTCCCATACCCAGATACAGAATTTTAAATGGAAAAAGCAATCTGTGAAGTCGTTTCCTGTCCGGCGGTAGCACAGCCCACTTTCTTGCTTAGAAGCCACTTGCAAACACAGCAGCAGGCGTTGGGCAGGGGCTACAATTCATCAAGGGGCTAGTGGCAGACACGGTTCCTTGGGTGAATTTGATATCTTTTATTAGACCAACCCAAAGAGTTGGAGAACAGTTATTAAGCAAGCTTTCGAGTTCAAAAACCCTTCATCAAGCTAAGGAAGTTTCAGCGGTGGGTGTGCGCTCTTCCTGGATGGAAGGGGCTAGCGAAGCTCATAGCCCATTTCATCAGCATTTACATACACATTTGAGAAATAGTATGCTAATAACTAAAATGGCTGCCGGCGGCAGCCATTTTAGCCGCAATCACCTGCTCCAGTCGGCGCGGCCTCTCCTGCCCCCCCCCACCACCGGGGTGCGTTTTTCCCCCCTCAAGTAAACAAAACTGCCATGTTTTATCCTCTGAATTTGCGGTCCACACTGGCTCAACGCAAGAACCGGCCAGCGCCGCAGCTCGTCCGCGCCAGGCCTGCAGCGTCGAAGCAGGGTTACCGCTGTCCCATCGCGAGGCGGGAGTCTCGCCCGCTCCCTGCGTACACACACCTGCCCGCCCCAACAGAAGCACGTTTCTGTGCCGCACACGCGTGCGCGACCGAGCCCGCCTGGACGAGACGGGGCAGTTTTACTGGTCGCTGTGTGTCTGGTGTTGTGCCCCCCCACCCCCATGCAAGCGGGGTCGAGACGCGGCGCGGGCAGAGAAGGGGGGGAGGGGAGCAAAGGGAACCCAAAACAAGGCGGTTTTCACCATCAGGCACTTACCGCTGGGGGCAGCAGCACACCCCCTCCCGCTCCTGAGGAGAGACACACGGGTGAGCCGGCGCTCCCGCGCTTCTTACCCGCCTCGCGGGAACAAACCGCCGCCCCCCACCCCGGTCAGCCCCCTAGCGATGCAGAGCACCCCACATGGAGGCACTGCCCCCCTCACGCCGCAGCCGCGGGCGCGCGCGCGACTCACTGGTCGCCGTTGGGCAGGCCGCCCCCGCACGGGTCCTGCGGGGACCCCCCCGCTCCGTGGGTCACCCCCATGTCGGCAGCGCCCCGCTCTCGGCCCCCCTCCCCACACACACGCGCAAACGCAACCAGCCTCCCGCCGCGACTGAGCGCGCTTGGAAGCTTCCAGAAGCCTCCACCCTCCCCTCTGACGTCACCGCGAGGCAAGTGCGCAAGCGCGCGGCTACCCCCGCCCCTCTGCCACAGCGGAGCATGCGCGCCGGCCCAACAAAACAGCCCCCTCCGCCGCAACTGCGCATGCGCAAAGCAGTCGGTTTCCCCCGTCGTCATGACAGCCCTCCCCACTTCGATCCGGCAGTGCGCATGCGCGAGTTTGCCGCTGCTTCCGGGTTGTTTGCCCCGCCTCTGTGGCCGGAAGTGGGTGCTGAGGGAGGCGGCGTGGGCCCCGCCTGGCGGTAAGCGGCGGGGAGCAGGCCCCGGGCCCCCGCCAGCCTCGGGGCCGGGCTGCAGCCCCCGTGCATCGTGCGGGCGGGGCCAAGCCCCCAAATGAACCCGGGGCATGGGTCTGGGCCCGACGGGCCAGGCCCCCAAATCAGCCCGAGGCAGGGGCCGTGGGCCCAGTCTCCCCCCCCCACCCCCTGCACCGACATCCGCGACGGGCTCTGAGGGACGACCCCAGGCACCGTCTCTGCAGCGATGGTTTATTCCCAGAAACATAGTGGTGAGCACTAGGGCCGTGCGAAGCAAGCTCTGTTCAATTTCGGATCCGGCCCGAATTCGGGGGCAGCGATGCGATTCGTTGATTCGGATCACCGTCCCCAATTCGATTCGGACGCATCCAAATCTGAAGAGTCAGTGTCGATTCGGAGGTAGACGTGGCTTTAAATGGTTTTTCTACGTACCTTGAGGTACCGGCAGGACTCATGATCGCTGGGGCTCCTGGAGGGCCCCCCCACGTGCTCATTGGAGGACCCAGAAGTATTACTGGGCTCACCGGGGAGCGCTCCTGGGGGGACACCCCCCTCCCCCCAGCAGCCCAGGATCGGCCGCAGGGGGACCCCAGGTGCCCCCCCCCCCCCAGAATTGCCAGTCACCAAACCAAGGGCAGGGCCCCCTGAATGCTTCCTGGTGGACCCGGAAGTGCTTCTGGTCCACTTCCGGGTCTGCTGCTGAGTGCGTTGGGGACACCCGCCCCCCGGCGTTCCTGTGGGACGCTCCGTGCGCCCCAGCATCGCGGCATTCACGAGCCACCGACTTCCGAGAGGTACGTAGAAAAATATTTAAAGCTGTGTCTATCTCCGAATCTTTCCGAATCGATTCGGAGGGTTCCAGGTCGATTCGGAGAGATTAAAGGGTCCTCTGATTCGATTCGGATTCAGTGATTCGGCCGCCGAATCGGGCTGAATCTCCACTGAATCAAATCGGGGGTCAAAGCTTCGCACAGCCCTAGTGAGGATGCCCGGGAAGCATCCCTTGCGCTGTATTCAATCGCAGTGGTGCTGGGCACCCCAGAGTGCCTTCGCTCCCTCATTTCCAGGGGCACAGAGCTGGAGCGGATAGGCAGAGCCTGTTGCCTTTGCTTCTGAAATTTAGGCATGGATTTGGCGTTCTCGTTCACAGCCCTCGGAGAGGCCCCAGAAGGCCGCTTAGGACAGTTCTCGCCACTAACTAGCATGTAACTCCCTGTCTGCCCTGCTCCGTGTATACGTCACGTTTAGTGGGGGGGGCAGCCTGCAGCATTTTCAGCGTGCTGATGACATCCAGATTTTTTTTTAACTATCCCCAAAAACTTTGACATCTTCATGTTTTAGTGTGGTTACCTCATGGTAGTGTTACAAGATATCCTTTATATAAGAAAGTAAATATGGCTTTTTCATCTAACTTGTTAGAGAACTGAAAAATGTCTGGATTTCTTGAGAGCATGAGATGCTCAGAGTGCGTTGATTGGGGAGAAAAGCGAAATACAATTGCATCCATTGCTGCTGGTGTGCTGGTATGTATAACTAACCAGATACCCTTTTTTATTTTACACGAGCTTTTGTCATGTACTTGAGTCACTACTGAAGTGAAAAGTGCTGTTTAAGACAAGAGCAATATGCTAACACCCACTGAATACAGGATGCTGGCAGCTCGTACTGGATCTTGTGTTACTGCTTTCAGAGTAGTTATCCTGGAAGTATAAATTCAGTTAAGATAAGAGTGTATGAATTCAGGTAATAGAATGGGCATACAAGCAAGTTATCACATGGTAAGCTAGGCTGTGAATTTAGGGCAGGTCAGCTACACAGCAGGTATCCATCCACATGCTTTTTTACCTGCGTTTTACGAAAATAACTAGGCTACTTTACATTTACCACAGAATGAAAATAAGCGCAAATAGTTACCGTGAAATAGTTGAAGTGCTTGAAGATAATGCTGTAGCTTATCTTGCGGTTACTTGCTTGGGCGGTGCTACCATAATGATATAGCCTCGTCAGAATTGGAGAGAAAAGAGTTTGGCCTAATCTACACATGAAAGGCAATCTGTGTTTTGACAGACAACTACCAAACATAATTTCTTTTTTTTTTAATATCAAAAGTCTAGGGAGTCCCAAAAGTTGTTCAGTTAGCACTCCCCTCAAGCCCCCCAGTCAGAACTTGATCTGATTTACTTTACTCATAATTATGATATTCTGTTGCACCACTGAGCAGGCTTGTGGTAGGGTCTCATTTCAGGGTAGTTCCAGGGACATTTATACAGACACATTTAAAAAATGTAGCTTAGTGAATATATTTAAGGAAAACACACTTTTATAAGGCTTTCTTAAATGATGTTTCTGTGGAAATCTTAAGCATGGGCTGCTCCACTTTTCTCATTTTCCACCAATTTAATGCTGCATATCTAACTGCTCTTGTTTCATCTTGTTCCCAACTAAATAACCAGCAAAACTCTCATTGACTTAAATGGAAACTAAATTGGCCATATAACTTTTTTCATATAAGCTAATGTATCTTTTGCTGCAACAATCTTGTAATGCTGTTGGGTGTAATCATGTCTGCGTTTTAAGTCATTTTATTTTAAATAGTTTTTTACAGGCTGGTGGATTATCATAGATGCAGCTGTTAAGTATCCTGACATGGAACAGTTCAACCATTCATACCATGCTTGTGGAGTTATAGCCACTATTGCATTCCTAATGTAGGTGCAATTCTTTATCAGCTACATGCTTTATAAAACTTGCATTGTGCAAATAATGTAAAAAATACAGGTTTTAAGGCAAACTTTCATAGACCTGTCAAACATAAATGGACATTATTTCTGCAAGGTGGGTCACTAGGAGCTCACATAGAAGACATAGTCACTCGGTCATGGTTGATTCCAAGATGAACATGAGTCGTCAATGTGATGAAGTGATCAACAAGCACTCTATCGTGCATTAGCAGGTGCATTATGAACAGGTCCAGGGAGGTGATGCTTCCCCTCTATGTGGCATTGGTTAGGCCGCAGTTGGAGAACTGCATCCAGTTTTGGGCACCGCGCTTCAAGAGGAATGTGGACAACTTTGAGAGGGTTCAAAGAAGGGCCACTCATATGGTTAGGGGACTGCAGGCAAAGCCCTACGAGGAGAGATTGAGGGACCTCGATCTCTTCAACCTTCGCAAGAGAAGGCTGAGAGAGGATCTTGTGGCCGTTTACAAATTCATCGGTGGGGGGGGCAGCAAGGAATAGGAGATGCCTTGTTTACCAGTGCACCCCTTGGAGTAACTAGGAACAAAGGCCACAAACTGATGGAAAACAGATTTAGGTTAGACTTCAAGAAGAACTTCTTTATGGTAAGGGTTGCCAGAATCTGGAATGGGCTTCCAAAGAAAGCGGTGCTCTCCCTACCTTGGGGGTCTTTAAGAGGAGGCTAGACATGCACCTGGCTGGGGTCATCTAATCCCATTGCTCTTTCCCAGCCTGAGCACGGGTTTGGACTCGATGATCCTCTGAAGTCTCTTCTGACCCAAATATCTATGAATCTATGAATACCAACAGACTCTATTTATATTGATTGCAAGTGATTGGATTACAAGCCAAGTCTCTTAATACCTACCATATATATTCTTACTAATTTCAACATTCTAAATAGGATACTGTTTGAAAAAGCATTTTTTTTTTCAAATTTGAGTTAGTTGTACCTTCTTGCAAAGCAAAGCTTGCAGAAAATATAATAAATTCTCACTATTAGCATATACAGTAATAGAAGAAAATCACAAAAAGTAGTAATTCTGTTTTTACTGTATTGTTCAATTCCCTTCTGTTTCTTTTATGTAGGATCAATGCAGTATCAAATGGTCAAGTTCGTGGTGACAGTTACAGTGAAGGCTGTCTTGGACAAACAGGTAGTAATAAATCACATTATAACTAGAACTGTGCATGTGGATAATGCAGTGCTTTGATGTAGATTTGTTTCGTAAATAAAACAAGTGTGGCATTGTATATTCTTGATATGCCACTAATAAGCCTTTTTACAGGATATTAACTTGATTTCTTTTTCATATATGTCAAAAGTTTATTCATTTTACATGATTTTGTCAAACAAGCACTTTTAATTTCCACACCTTGTTTTGCCCACCGCCTACACATTTCGCAATAATTGTTAATAGTTTTTGGTTTCATTCTTCTGGCATCTGAGACACTCTAAAACAATTTAGTATGAAACAATCAATTTGGCCCCCATAGTTTTGGCTGCTACGTTTTCCAGATGGTCACCATATAACTTACTGATTCTTATCTTGGTGTGTAGTGCAAGCTTGCTTTTTTTGTCCAACATAAGATCTGTTTCATTTTGGCTGGTTGGTGCTATCAGCTATCTTAACGTTCTCTGTATGCATCATGGGTGGAAGTCACCTCTTGTAGAGGACTTGCACAAGTCTTAGGCACCACTCTCCACAGTGACAAGGAGCACAGCTGTCATGTAAGCAGCTGCAGCTCTGGAGTTTCAAAGCAGTAACAGGATGATGCTATTGCTAGTTCCCTACAACATCTAGGATGTGTGTTAGATGTGTTTGTATTTTGCATACAGTGGCAGTCCTAGTCTAGAAGGCTGTGTTTCTACAATAAAGTACATTGAAACGAGCATATTTCAAGTTAAAGTACATGTGCACATTCTTTTTAAGGCGCTCGCATCTGGCTGTTTATTGGTTTTATGATGGCCTTTGGATCTCTGATTGCTTCTATGTGGATCCTTTTTGGAGGCTATGTTGTTAAAGGTAAGATGCAATACAGATTTTAATATCAAACCTATTTTGATTTTTACATGGGCATTGCATAAATTTATGTGAACTTCCCTCTGAATCGACTCTCAGAAGATCTGTTTTAGTATTTATGATGTTTTAAGCAGGGTAAATGGAAAAGGCCCTTAATCCCAATTTCTGTTCTAGTTTGTATTCTAGTCTTTCTGCCTTACATTGCCTATAGGACCCTCCAGTGTTGGCTACAGCCACAAGAAACTTTGCTTTCCCTGGGGAAATGTTTCTTCGTGTTGACAGAGCAAAGTATGGTGTTGCCCACAGTACATTACTCATCAGTATTGTTATCTGTGAGCCACTGATCATATTCAGTAATTGTCTCACATGGGTAGTTTTGCTGTGCAGTGACAATGCCAAAAACCCTATGATCTATTCAGCTGGTTTAGATGTAGAACCCTGTTCATCTGTCTGTTAAAGATATAAATAGTTCACAAGGACATAGAAAATATCTTACAGGAAGTATAGTGTAAGCTGCGGTGTTTGTAAAACAAGTGTTTGTTTTCCCTCTACTTGGCTGCCACAGCCTGGAATATTATTGTTTGTCACTCCTCTTATTTTATTTACAACAAAAATAAAAAGGCTCTTTGATCACACATTTGCTGTATCAGACAAATAATCCTTGTTAACCTGATGCTGGAACATTCATGAAATAACAGATTATATCAGACAATAAAAAGAATATTTTCATAAAAAATTGGAAAATTATTTTTGTTTTCTTTTACCAGAGAAACCAGTAGTCTATCCAGGAATAGCCGTCTTCTTCCAGAACGCATTTATCTTTTTTGGGTAAGTCTGTGTTTTCTTTCTTATTCTTCTAAATTAAATCTAGTTAGTTATAATTGTGATCGCTGTGAAGAAAAAGAGCTAGTTTGTAATAAAGTATGTTTAGGCAGCGTTTAGAGATCTGCCTGTTTGCATCTTGTTGCAGGATCAGGACTTTATATTCAGAATCACTGAATACTGAAGTCTGTTAGCTATCAAGACTTTGGATCTGACTGCTCTTTTTTGGAAGCAAAAGTCCTTATGCTTTGTGAAAACATCATATACTCATGGTTTGGTTTGTTGTTTTTTTCTCTAAACAGAGGACTGGTCTTTAAATTTGGTCGCACTGAAGATTTGTGGCAGTGACTGTCTGAGGAAGTGCATCAGCCCTCTCTCTCTTTCCACTGCACGCTCCTGATCTTTTTGTAAAACCATTTTGTAAGCTGTTGCTCCTGGATTATGTCTGAGGATAAAATGAGCACAATGTGGAATCACGACACTAATTTTTTTATTCTGGTAAAAATTTGTACTCTGCTGTTGGCTTTAAATGGTGTGACTGTGTTTCACTGAAATGTAAAGTTGATGATGGAAAATGTAGCAATGGAAGTCACTTTTTATGGTATATTATTTGTTACAAATAAATGTCGTAGATGAATAATAGCTGTGTTTAACCAAGTGTTCTACACTCTCTAAGGTCCAAAATGGCAATTAAAAATGCTTTAAAACAACCTTTAAATATATTTATTAAGATACAATATTTCGTATAGCTAATATTACACTATATAAATATTTCGTGAATTTCAGAACTCTCTGGCCTGTGGCACTTTATTTTCCACAAAATACAGTTTTGTTTCTGTATGAATATTTGGACTGCAATATTATGACCTTTCATAAGTAATAGTCAAATAAAGGTTTGTTATTGCTGCATGGAAAAATTGGAGATTAACTTTATTTTAGCAACCAGGCTTTTTATATAATTAGCTAATGTGAATATTTGCTCTTATACTAGATGATGGATAATTTGTCCATGAAGTTTGTTACAAGCTACATTTTAGTTTGCAAGGGAATAAAAAATCCTTTTACAAGACTTGGGTACCCTGGCTCTACAAACAGTGCTCCTATATGGTTTAATTCTTGAGTTTAGCTTCCAGAGGGGAAAGGGAATGTTTCTGAATTTGTTTCTTTGAAATTGTTATGGGTATTAGCAAGGCTCTGCCATACCTACCTGGCTGACAGCCTCTGTTAAATGGCATACTATCCTTCTCCAAGTACTGTGGGATTTCTTAAGTCAACATAGTTTCATAGTAGCTAGGGTCAGGAGGGACCTGATCAGATCATCTGGCCTGACCCCCTGCCACAGGCAGGAATGAATGCTGGGTTCACAAGACCCGGGACAGGTGATCATCCAACCTCTCTTGAATTTGCCCAAGGTAGGGGCGAGGACCACTTCCCTGGGAAGTTGGCTCCAGATCCTGGCCACCCTAACTGGAAAATATTGCCTTCTGATCTCCAACCTAAACTTATTCTCCATCAGCTTATGAGCATTGTTCCTCATCACCCCAGGTGGTGCTGGGGAGAAAAGGGCTCTGCCTATTTGCTGTTGATCCCCCCCTCATGAGCTTGTAGGCAGCCACCAGGTCCCCCCTCAGCCTCCTCTTGCTGAGGCTGAACAGGTTCAGGTCCCTCAGTCTCTCCTCGTAGGGCCTGTCCTACTGCCCTCTCACCAAACAGGTGGCCCTCCTCTGAACCCTCTCCAGGCTGGCCACATCCCTCTTGAGCTGCGTCCAGTTCTGGGCACCGCACTACTCCAACTGCAGCCTGACCAAAGTCGCATAGAGGGGGAGGATCACCTCTCTGGACCGGCTTGAGATGCACCTTTGGATGCATGACAAGGTCTGGCTGGCCTTGCTGGCTGCGGTCTGGTATTGGCGGCTCATGTTCATCTTGGAGTCGATAATGACTCCGAGATCCCTTTCCGCCTCTGTGCTTTCAAGAAGGGAACTCCCCAGCCTGTATGTGTGCTGTGGATTTCTTCTCCCCAGGTGCAGCACCCTGCATTTGTCTATGTTGAACCCCACCCTATTCTCATCTGCCCACTTTTGTAGTCTGTCTAAATCTATTTGCAGCCTCTCCCTTCAAGTGTGTCCACCTCGCCCCACATCTTAGTGTCCTCAGCAAACTTGGATAATTTAGTCAACAAGATTTATCTGATTGAGTCTACAAGATGCATCTTTTCTAGGTTCTTTCAACTACCTTATGACAGCTGCTTTAGCTGTGCTCCTAACACATCCTGTATACTTCCTTTTCTTTTTTCCTGCACAACTTCAGAGAAAAGTTCTCGAACACTCTGGTGAATCTTGGCGTGTGTTAAACTTTTCATTGCATTTAATACCTAGTGATTTCCAGTCCTTTCCTTTTCAAAGACATTTAGAAAGCTTTCTGTACCTTTTGGTGGATTTACAACTTTCACATCATAGCTCAATCTTCCAAATATTTGGAAATTTTTATGTCTATATCTTTAACCTGGCAAATGCCTCTAGTGTCTTGCCAAACTGTAATGTTATTTCTTTTTAGACATTTCCACTGGTTTGCATGTTATTGAGGAGGGGGAGGTAGTTTGTTTTCTGTTTGACTTGAGACTAAACCTGGATTTGTACCTTGTAGACTAAGTAAATCAGAGATGTATAGCATAAGCTTTTGTAAGCAGAGGGCTTACTTCCTCAGGTGCTATGTACAGTCTTCACTCTCATGTACACGACACGTGTGGAAATAAGCCTCTTGGTTACAGAAGCTTATGCTATACATCTCTGATACAAATCTATCCTGCCTTTTATATGTTGTTGCCAAGCTCATAATTGACTTGCATGTTGTATTCTTCTGCTTGAGTTAAGACTGGATGGAGTTCTCCATATTTTTCGTAACTAATTCACTCTGAATCAGCATTGAATCTGGATTTGGCCGAATCGAATCGAATCGGGCCGGTGATCTGAATCAGTGAATTGAATCACTGTCCCCTGCATCGGGCCAAATCAGATTTCAATTGAATATAGCCCGTTTTGCACACCCCTAATAAGTATATCAGGAGTACATCAGGGCCTGGGGGAGCAACTATTTGCCAAGGCCCCCCAGGGGAGGATTAGAAATAATGGGCACAAGCTGATTGAAGGTCGCTTCAGACTAGATATAAGAAAAAACTTCTTTATAAGCTGAGTGCTGAGGATTTGGGACAGGCTCCCCCCAGATGTGGTACAGTCGTCCACCCTAGTGATCTTCAAAAAGCATCTTGATGCCCATCTTGCTGGGGTCATATGACCCCAGCGGTCTTTCCTGCCCAAAGTGCAGGGGGGCCATACCTGATGGATCTGTAAGGTCCCTTCCAGCCCCTAACAAATATGATATGTTCCTGTAGGGACCAAGACATTACCTATCAAATGCTCTGGTCCATGACTACCTCCCCTATCAGTCAACTATAGGGAATTATAGAAGGCACTATAGAATTATTAACTAGCAATATTTATCTAGTGCAGCTGCAAGGTCAAGGAAAAAGGCAACCCTGGAAGGTTTTTCCAGTAGAAATAAGATGGACCAACAGTGGCAGCTTAAAGTTACTTCAGTTAGGACACAGAAAGCAAAATAACTGTATAAAGCTATTGTCTTCCTTAATCATACTGTATGTTACTTACCAGTTCACACAAGTATTCCCAAAATACCTTTAAATAGTCTTGTCACTAACTTTGAAATATATTCCTCAGATCTTCCTATGGCTCCTAACATTAATCACAGTTACCAATTAATTTAAATGAGCCTGTACAGAAAGTCTGTCAAAGCTACTTAATTCCTTTTAAAGGAGAGAGATTTTTAATGAGTGGGACTGGTTTTATAATCCAACTTTAAATCATGATTAATGAAGTGATAAATGAAAAGACTGGTGTTGTAAAAATGACTGCTCAAACTTATTCTTTACTGGCTCTTTATTTTGTATAAGTTAGAGATGACAAGGCAGGCACGAGAGCTGTAACGTCAAAGTCCATACAACAGCAGGAGGAACAAAATGGTACTGACTTTTCTGCAGTTCCTTTGTTTAGGCATTAAGTGCATTCATTTGAAACTTTGCCAGAATCTCCCTTTATCCCCCAACAGCACAGAGGTAGGAGAACTAGCAAAGCTGTCTGAGATAAATCAGAGTAGAAGATGCTGCTGGACTTTGTCTTAAAACTGCCTCTACTTGGGGATACACCAAACCCTTCTGAGGAGGCTGCAAATGTTGTGTATTCCACCCCCAATTACTGCTGTGGCCCCTAAACAACACACCATTACCACACCAGTCTCCCATGTAGAGCTCATTCAAGCAGTTCCTCCCAGGACTTAGGATATAGCAAGGAGAACCAAAGAAATGACTCCTGGGCTGCAAACCACAACTGAGCAAGTGCTTGGGGCTTCTGTTCAAACACCTCTTGTGGCTTCTTGGGAATGAACAGGACAAGCTCACCTTGAACTGATCAACCATTTCAGTGTTTCTGGAACAGCCAGTACGAATTGGAGCACAACTAAGTTTTGGATGATTCTTCTCACTTCTGACTTGCTTTTCCTTCCTCTATTTCTGGATGTGTCAGCCATAAGGGGGAGGGTTTTTTAACCCAACCCTAGTCCCCCCTTACATCTCAGGGTCCAAGCAATAATGCATTGGTACTCCCAGTATTGCTGGATGGTCTCAGAGGCAGTTTGCACTCGGTGCAACAGGTTTGACCTTATGCTGCCAACAGGCTGAACCCAAACTGGACTCTTGCAAAACTCTCAGAAGGAAGGAAGGAAGGAAGGAAGGAAGCAAAGTAGCAGCTAGGTAAGTCTTAAATGATAAACAGTTCATGTGTTCTTAATCATTTTGTGATCATGCTAAATGGAAGCTAAGCTCAGCTCCCACCTCCTTTGATTGAACAAAATGACTGACCATCTTGTGCCCCAGGAATACAGAACAATGGCATTCACTGGAGGAGAGAGCTTCATTATTGCCATCAGAGTGGTGAGGAGAGTCAACCATTTAGTAACAGCCATTTCATTTAAAAGCTAATGCATCACGGACAGTGTACATTTCTTATTGTGTCATCTAAGAAAGACTGCACAATCTCACTTAGCATTTCTTTCTTCCTGCTTTGCTTTCTTTTTAAGCAAGTGTACCAAATAGACCAACAGCCAGTACTTGCATATGTTTTATTCCATTGACAACAAAAGAGCTGCGTGAGAGAAATTCTCAAACAGACAAAACCAAGTAATCAAAATCC
Source organism: Alligator mississippiensis (assembly GCF_030867095.1). Taxonomy (NCBI): domain Eukaryota; kingdom Metazoa; phylum Chordata; order Crocodylia; family Alligatoridae; genus Alligator; species Alligator mississippiensis. The sequence continues at coordinate 3,674,298 of NC_081829.1, read as the reverse complement.
CAATCATCCTGCAAGATGTTTTATGTGGACAGAGGCATCTCTTCACGCAGAGCCCACAGCAGGATCTAAGCCAACTATACCAGAAGACTTCACCTTGTCAGAGATGCCTGCTAGTCACCATCTTGCCATCAAAATGTAAGTCTTACTTGTAACTAGAGTAGGCACGACATTGTCAGGCAAATTTTTGAAGTACGATAAAAATAGATTATGTTCTAGAAGCATTTTCACATCCAAAATATTGCAGCTATTTGCATTATTCCCTTAAAATGTTTTCAGGAGTTAAAACGGGCAGGCAATTATTTTGGGCGGAGGGCCGCTTACTGAGTTTTGGCAAGTTATCGAGAGCCGCACAACAGGCAGCCAGGGGCAGATAAGTATTGGAGAGAATGGCTTGGCGGGCTGCATCCAACCCGTCGGCCACATTTTGCCCACCCCCGAGTTAAAACATGGTACCAAATTATTAAAGATCTCATTAAAAAAAAGAGCAGAAGATACCAACTAAAAATGAACACTGGTGTTCAGCACTGCTTGATACACATTAAGAGCCTGATCCTACAAATCTTTATTCACTCAGCTGGCCCCATTCAAGTCACTGGGATTACTTGTGCATTTATTCAAGTGAACGAGATTTTCCATGACCACTTCAGTTTAGCCAAAGGAATTCTCCTGTTGTCTGCAGTGGGCCTAGTCATTTGAGGAGCCAAGCACCTGCAGCCCCAACAAGTAGCCAAGTACATTTGGTCTATTGCTGAAACTTGTGCCTACATAAGGCCTCTGACTTGATTTTTCACCAGTCAAGTGAGTAAAAGATGCAGAATCAAGCCTTTTATTCCTAAATGAGTTTCTTGCCACCTGAACTCCCAGACAGCTGACCTAAGCCATAGCGGCTACAGGAAATCTGCCTTTATCAGCTAATTTAGGGCCTACTTCCTCAAGATGCTAAGTGATCTGGCCCTGATCCAGGAACACATTCAACCAGGTGCTTTCTATGGATCTCAGCTGGATTACTTTTGCTTAATAACAGGTACCACCATATCTGAATTGCTGAATCAGGACCAAAGTACTCAGGACCTGTAGAGTTAAGCCCTTCAGCTGCGTAATTATAGCAGGGGTGGCCATCCTGCAGCCACATGCGGCTCTTCAGAAGTTAATGTGTATCTCCTTGAATCTTTGCACAACTACATCGTGACCACGTGTGCTTGTGCAAAGATTCAAGGAAATGCATATTCACTTCTGAAGAGCCACATATGACTCCAGAGCCGCAGGTTGGCCACCCCTGTATTACAGCTTCCCAAGTCTGGAATCAAAAAACATTTTCCTTCATTAAAATCTATGTGCATCTTAAGTTATAACAAATCAAAGCTAAATGGGTGCAACAAATCTTTGCACAGACCTTACTACAGAAAATACTGAAAGCAAGATTCACCAAAGCAGAAAGGATAAACTATTTGATGTGTAATTTCATATACAATATAATCGAATAAAAACAGCTTATTAAAATATTGTCTACTTTTTTGAAGAACAGGAATGCTACTTGACTTCCTTCTTTTTCACATGTTCATTAGTTTTCTGTAGTGGAGAACAGAAAGCTTCCTCATTTTGGTTTAACCTTAATGTAATTTGGGTCCCTCTGTTCAAAATCCAACAGCCAAGTGGGGAAACTGTAAATGAACAAAGCAGTTCTCTCTCAGAACTGTTTCTGCATACAAAGTCCTCCCCCCACCCAAAAAAAGAGAGAAGGGAGGGGGGGGGAAAAAAATCACATAAAAGCTAAAGAGACAGTTTGGAAACTATTCTACCCTGCTTTTCTTTATGACTCAGATTCAGGACAGCACTCAGGCATGAATAAAAACAGCTTTAAGTACATGCCTAAAAGCTTTCCTTATTCAATGCCTAAATGCATATAGGCAACTAAATGCCCCCACTTTGGTGCCCAAGTCCCTCGTTTAGACACTATTTGTATTACAACTCTTCCCCCATAACCCCAGCCTGTGTCCCTATAGACACCTAACTCTCTTCCAATGAGTATGCAAAGAGTTGCCCAAGTCCTGAAACCGCCAAGCAGCTGTTTCCTAGCTCGTGCCAAGACTCAACAGGGTTCTGAAAAAAAGGCATTCCCCATCAGTTTACCTGTGGTGCCCAGCCTGGGAGGCATGGTAAAGTATGCCTAACCTGCAGAAAAACAGCCTGAAATAACAGTGTTCCAGTGTAACCAATAGCCCAGTGACCAGAGACTCACTTAGGCAGGGGAGACTCATGGCTAAGATTTTTCTCCTACCCAATTTAACAACTGCAGTTTCCTGCTGCCCAGGTGAGCGCCCTAAACACTGTGCCACTGGGTATTCTGGAGTAAGTCTGAGTCTTTTTCCAGAAGAAAGGCTGACTGGGTTTAAGCACTAAGCTTCAGGAGAACACTCACAGATGGAAATCCCTGAGGCAAGTGCTTCCATTTAGCCTGGACATCTTATGATTTTTGAGGAGTAGGATCTAATCCTGTGGCACTATGCAGGCCAGTCTAGACAGTTTACCACTCAGCCTGCTGGCTTCTGCAAATCCCACTCTGTACGGGGTGCCTAACTTCGTGCCTCAATGCCCATTGCAATTAAGAATGATGTACTACAACTCAAAAGGCCCTTTTTAGTTCTACTTAGTCACACACACAAACCAGTGACCCATCTTCAAATGATTAGTCTACCTAGAACATTAAAAGCTATAAAGAACAAGAATTATGTTTTGTATTATTTTACTAGTTAAAGCTCCTTACTGAAGTCAGAGCTTCACAATACTAGTCCTTGCTCACTTGATCTATATACACATACAGGAAAGTAGCGGTTCACTGACACTTACCTCCCAGTATACCTGGTCATCAAAGAACTTTGATACAGGTGGTGCCTTGCATATATTCAGCTTTAAAAGGATACCTGGGTTAAGAAAATAAACCGCAAAAACACATGGATCTGATATTCAAGGCTGTTGTTCTGTTGGTCCTGTACTTGTTTGTAGCAGCACATTTGTTAGCCACATGCATTGAAATGTAAGAGAACAAAATACAACTCAGAATCAAAACTACCCTTCCTCATCTTTCCTGTGGGGCATTCCTTCATTTCTGCAGAAGTGAATTAGATCTCAGATGAATAACCTTTTTGGAAAGGAACTATTTGGATTGGCACCCAGGTTTAAACTCTTGCACAGTTACTATTGAAAGTATCCATCCAGAACAGAGCAGTTGTAGATAAGAGATCAATGTTGCTATCTAAGCTGCATAATGGGCCTAACTAAACCTTAGAGGCCACCTCCTAAAATAAGGAGAAGTCAATGTCTAGATTTAAATACTAGGGCTCGTACACATGAAATACCTGGTTCCAAAATCTAGACCCAGGCTGGACCCTCTAGAAAAGTTTCCCAGTCCTTTATAAATTACTTACAAAAAAAGTGGTCCAGAATATTTTTTTGCCATTCATCTGATTACTTGGGCACATGGAAGTGAAGCTGCATTCCCTACAAACCAGGTTTCATCTGAGAGCTATCACACATCGTCCTGGCTCAGCCAACAGATGGCTTCAAAGTTTGGCATCATTTGGGGAGGAGTCAGCACTTCCAGAAGAGCAGTCTCTTTATTTTCTCTCTTTAGGATTAAATGGATCTCTTCTCCATTCTGCTGATATAGTCAGAGTGGCACAAGGTGAAAGCAAGCAGGAAAGTGGATTCATGTTTTTCAGCCCTCAGACTGATGCCAAGTCCCTTTAGCTCCAGCAGGCCTCTGCATGGGCCTAAGGGTCCGCTTGATTATCAAGAATTGACACCCATGTGTTAAAGAAAGAGACCAGGTATTTACCAGGAAACAAACTGGCTTATCAGCACTCTTAAATTGGGATTTCAGGTGTAAATAAATACTCTGCTTATTAAAAGTGATTGGATTAACATATGCTGTTTGTTTAGTTCTGCCGTGTTTATATTTCCTGTGTGTTTCAGTCAGATGAAGTAGATACTTAAAAATCTATTGAATTAGCCTCAACCTTTAAATTACATTTGAACTAGCATAGAGGTTATAGATTAATTACAGCCTGGCATATTCATTTTAGAGTACAGTATTTCAGAGCAATTCTCACATGCTGTTTTTCTTGCTCTAAAACAAGGTTAATCTGTGATGGAAAATACTGCAACTACCATAACATAACCAAAGAGCCACACTGGAGACCCAGGATCTTTGATCTCAAGAACGCAGATGGGGGCCAAATCATCAACTGCCGCAAATCATCTACTGTCTTCAGTTTAGCACTGCTGATTTACACAAGCCAAGGATGTGGCCCAACATGGAAAAAAGGTCTTGCTATCTCTCTTCTGTTACTAATGTCATATTTTACCTATAAAGATTTCCTCCTACTTTCTCTTGTTCCTGAAACCAAAGGGGGCTGCTGAAGCACCCTTTAAAAATAACATTGGCAAGAATAAGAGTGCTGGTACTGCTTTGGCCTTGTTGAATGTGTCCCTGGCCCAAAGTCACAATAGAACAGACCTTGCCACAGCTTTTCTTACAATAGCAAGTGAACTCTCTATATAGCAGTGCCCCAGTTATCACCGTATGAGGTGCAATAGGCTGGGCAACACTGCTATGACAGAAGAGGTACCTGGATCACCCAGCACCTGTGAAAGTTAGGAAAGTTGCCACTGAAACAGCTTCCCGTACTAACCTGTAATAAAGCCCGCTATCACGGCCACAAGGATGGTGATGCTCAGAGAACCCACTTCAATCAAGGCTGGATAACCCCTAATGGAAGTGAAAAGCAACGACACTTAAGTGCAGAACTGCAGGTTACTCTAGGGAAAAATATACCTTGGACTTTTCCCACTCACAGATGCTGAGTTACCTATAAAGATTACGATGTTGTTGCATCAACCTATGTCTTGGTGCAAAATTTTTAACAGGCTAGAAGTCACATAATTCCAAATGGATTTTTAATAATTAAATTATGTAATGGCTGCATTTGAAAATTTCATCAACTGATGTCAGGCCCAAAGACTAAGACAATCCTAGGGCCACATTTTGCTCTTAGATGCATGCTTGCCAGGCCTAGTCTCTAAAATAGGAATCGGATGTGTATACCTGGAGGAAGAATGTGACCCATCTAATGCCCCAGTACTGCAATACGATCCACACAGGCAGAGCCCTAGCGAAGTCAGTGCGATTCCATGCAGGAATAAGGGTTCATCTGCAAGGATCACACTGCGGGATAACAACAAAAAAGGCTTCTGGGACTCTGAAGCCTTTCCTCCCTCGTGCTGCTAGGCCTCAAAGGTTCACTCATGCTCACCCTTTATGTCCCAATTCAGTCTCCCTTGCACCTTCACCTTGGTTCTCCTGTCTTCCTTTTCACACTACTGCATCCCAAAGTCACTCTATGATTTCCCACCTAATGATCCAGAAACAAAACTTAATTCTGAGGCCCTGAGTCAAAGCTCATTGAAATCAAGGAGAATATTTCCTTTGAATTAAATGGCCTTTGAATTGGTCCATGTTAGAACTAGACATGTTAGTACCAAAGAATTAATCTGTGAGGACAATCCAAAGTTTTCTGCATGTTTTACAGGGCTTGGAATTCCAATTTGAGGCACAATATATTACAGATGAGCTACCCACAATATTGAATCAAAAGGCTCTACCTACGCTGGCAAGTTGTTCCAGTTGTATATTACGAAGAGGATGACATAGGCTATTGCTCCCAGCAATCCAGGCATCCCAAACATGCAAGGAATGTCACAGGTGTCGTACATCTTTACTGCCGAATTCAAACACATCTGAAATGGAGGAAGTGTTTAATAAACACACAGAAGCAAATAGTTACAAAGCTGTAGAGATATTCAGTCACAGATCTAGAAACAGAAGATATATGTCCCAGCTCTCACTCATGGGACTCAGCTCTTCTAGAGAGAGACGGTCATCAACAATTGGTCTCTCACAGGCTGGAACTTCAAAAGACCAAGCAACTAGTGCTGAGGGAATTGTGGATTTTGAACCTTACCTTGACAAAGTAAGGTCCCAGTACTGCGATCACACCAGCAAGGAAACCCAAAACCATTGCAATCCAAGGACTGTGAATAATGTGAGCGGAGAAGCCAAGAGCAACCCCACCGGCCAGCGTTGCACCGTGGATGTGGGTCTGCAGATTAACAGAACAGATTCATACATGCAGCAGTAGGAACCACTCACTGGGCCCAAAGGGAGCACCTGCCCTCCACCTGTGGCCTGCCCTGCGCTGCCCCCACCCAGTGCAACACAACACCTGTGGACTGTTTACTCCCCACTCTGAGCATTTAAATGGGAGGAGATGGTACATAGCACCCTGTGCAGGGGCTAATTTTACTTTTGGGGAAGCCTGTGCAGATAACATCTGCAGCACTCTAACAAGTGATCCACTGTCACACTGAGGACCCAGCACTGCCTTAGCTTATTTGCCTTTTTACTTTCAGCATAAAGAGTTTAACACAAAGACATGTTTCTAAGCAGAGCAGCCTACGTTTTTCTCTTACCATCTGGAGTTTTCCATTCTTGTTGGTCAAGGCAGACAGTGCAAAGGCAATGACAGCACTGACTGCAATAGCATAGTAGGTGTTGTGGATTGCGTTCCTCTTTTTCACCACCCCATCAACGAGCACAGAGTTGAAGCTTGGCCAGAACATCCAAAGGAAGAGAGTGCCTTGCAAACAAAGACAGGCAGTCGTCATTAGGACACTCACACCACCAATGGCACCATCATGTCCTGTTCCAGGCAGGTTTGTGCTCACACTCCACCTTTTGAGCAGTGCCCTCACTGGAAGAAGGGGTGATGGTACTCCGCAATGCTGACAGTCCCTAAACCTTGCCACACCGGAATCTTAGCAGCAGCTTAGCCCTGCACACGATGACAATAGCCACGGCTATAAACACACACCTAAGTATCTTATTAGGAAGGACAGGTCCTTCAAAGTAGTAATTCAGTCCCTGTGCTCCACCAGCACATGCCAACAGTAAACCCCTTAAAGGGCCAGCCTTCAGAGGATAATATAACCCCTCTTTCACTCCCTTCCTCTCTTTTTCTCACCTGTGTGCAGATAAGACACCTGCTGATCTAATTGCATCCGGCAGAGGGCAGCAGGTGCACTCACACTAGCTTACACTGTGCCCCAAGCACAATTTTGCTCCTAGGACCTTTGGATCTACTTTGGACCAAACAGATCAAAGTTTATAGATGACACAAACTATGTTTTATTTTGTCTTTCCCCATCTCTGCTGCAGGAGACTCTAAGCCGTCTTGATAGCTAATGTTCGACGGTGTGCCTGAACTACACAGAGCCAGTCCCATGTGTACTTTGCCTTCTAGGTACATTTTAAGTGGTCTCATTAAGAATCGATTAAGAAGTCACACAAATTACAGGGGTTGAGAATATCACAGCTGCCACCAACCCTGACAAGCTCCTGAAAGTCACGAAATACTTTTACTGCTTCTTTTTGCTCCTCTTGTCCACCTGAGGGCTGAGCTAAACCTTGCAGGCCAACTTTCAGGCCCCGGGATCTTAATTTGCTCTGAAAAGCTAAATGACTTTGCGCTACAATGATATGCACTGACCAGATCTTGTTCCTGGCTGAGGCTTTTCTCAAAGTGTGGTGTTATTTCTATACCTTCCGTCACGCACGTCCCTGGGAAATAGACAAATTCCACTTATCGCGTGGAGGCCTCCCCATCTATACCACTATTTACAGTTGGGCACACATATCTTTCATCTTCTTAGCAACAGTCTCAATTTGCAGGATGACTTTCTACCCTTACTCATGACCCATGCTATTACAAGCAACAAGGCAGATGATGGTTTCAGTTTGTTTACAGGCCGTGTTTTAAGCACAGCCCCCAAAGACGTTTGGGAGGGTGTCACTCACCCAGCAGCAACTAATATGTCAAGTCAAAAGGGATACATAATCTTATCCTACACCTGGGGACTATTATGTTCTCAAAGACGCAACAGGTGCTAGGACATTGATATGTTGCAGGTATCCATGCAGAGACTGGCAAGCCTGTGTCTAAGTAAAATCAGCAGAAATGACGTAGCAGTACCAATGTAATGTCCGTTTGCAAGATGAAACAACTGGCGTCTTGTTTAAGGGTGCTAATGGAAAATCCAGACCTAAAAGTTCTGAAGTTCCCACATCCCAACCACTTCTTTCTCCTCCTCCTCTTGCCATTTGTCCATTTTCCCCTTTAATTTTCCAGTCCTCCAGGCAACAGCCACCACTGTACATCTTTAGAGGGGTCTTGTGCCCTCAAGGCAGCTCCTCCATCCCATTTCTCTCTAGGTGTGGACAAGCAGTTAAAGAAAGTACTTTACCGCTTTCCCGCTGACCCTATATAACTGTTTCTCTGTCCACTCTATTCCTCTTTAAGCAGAGATAAAGCATTGTAACTTTAAACCTCTTTTATTCATACTGTCCCCCCTTAAAACACTTTGGCCGTACACTTCAGCCATACACTGATCTGAACTCCCATCGTTCAGATGTGTTTTGGGCAGTACTCATATAGTTTACCTACAGAACTCCCAGCTGCAGATGCATTAGTATTGCTATGGTACTCTGAATACACAAACTGCCGTATTAGTTCACAGGCAAATAAAGTAGACATAAATGTGTGCACAGCACATGGCCTGTGGGACCCAAGTCCTGTTTATATCCTATTTGGCAAGCTTAGGACAGATTCAAATAATGCCTGGGTCTTGTTCAGGGTGATATCTCACCTGCTACACTGCCTAAACAGAAATCATAAGATACATCACTCTCGAGGTATAAACCAACCAGCAAAAGCTCATGAAGAAATGCCTTTTCCTACCCTGCTATAGCACTGCATAATGGGATTACAATTGCTTCGAGCACTGGTCACTGTCCCAACTCAGACATGGAACTGAATAGCCCATCACTGATTTCCACTATGGCAATGCAAATGTTATACTAGGACTGAATGCAGGAGAGGGGGGTTCAGACTGTGTATGTCATGTTCCCCTGCATTAAGCAGCTCCTTGCAAGACCTAACCACCAATAGGCATAAAGCATCCCTGGTTTATTTAGCCCTACGTTTTGAGAGCAGATCATGCACATTTCTCCCCCACTTAAAAGGCAGGGTACGAGGAGGCACTGTTGTGAAGTCACCTGCTTGGTCCTTTATTTGTGCCTACTCTCTCAGAGCTGCTTTCAGGAATTATTCATGAAGTGATGGCATAATTACTTTAGACAGTGAGCACTTGGGGGTAGTAAGCTGGTTTTAAACTTATAATGAAGGCTTAAGAGTGCCTTGATGAGTTAATTTAAAATACCCAATCACTTAGAATTCCACAGCAGAGCAAGAGCTCTGGGGACTCAGCAAGAACAGCATTTAATTTTTCCTCTTTTATTATTAGGAAAAGGCTGCCAGGCACCATTAGACGTGTGCTTGCTGAGCATGTATGTGGTGAAGTTCCAGTGGGCACCCCGAACCAGCTCCTCCTCTTGATGGCATCTCTTGGTGTGTACAGCCAAGGAACTGAATCAACTGCGTGTACTGGAATCAGGAGACAGATGTGGAAAAAGACCTATAAGATCAGTGAATCCATTCCTCTGCTAGGGCAGGATGTAAGTCCCCAGAGAGGGCATCCTTAAGTTTATCCCTGGCAAACAATGTCTTTATGTTGTTGTTTCCTGTTAATATTAAATACATTCTGTTCCTACAAAAGTTGGTAGCAATTCATCTTCACTAGGATGCACTCGATCCTACAACTTTGAAATAAAGCCTTTGTGTCCTTAGGGCTCCATGGTAGTCCTCAGAGTCGTTCCACTCTCCCCTAATGCTGAGATGTTAAAGCAAATGTCTTACCCAACACTGAAAACAAATCAGAAGTTACATCAGAGTCCTCCTTTCCAGTCTCTCTTCTCAGCGAAGCCTGAGTGAGCCACCAGGAGACCATCAAACCAAAGAAGGTCCCAAATATGTGAACATGCATCAGGCTTACATGTTCCTCAATCTGCAGATGATAAAAATATCCCATTCATGAGTAAAATGATGCTTCCGAATCTCTGTGGGGTGTGCTGAGATTTCTTCCTCATTTACTTGAAGAATGTCACCCCTGCACCAGCTTTTATGTCATTTTCCGGAGCACTCTGGGTGAACGTTATTTACACAGGCCTGTACGTGGCTCATAAGACAACTCAAGGAACTGGCAACCATTGCCATTGCAATCATGGCAATCACCATAACTCCTAGGAATTATGTAAATAGTCTCAAGAAGCACTTCTCTAGCCTGAGGATGCGACTGAAGGAAAGGGAGAGGGGTTCAGGGTATAGGAAACAGCTTCAAGCATGGTTGACACTCAGCATGAATGAGGGTATGAAGCAGATTATTATTTGGTGAATGAAGGAACCGAAAGAAGGAATTAGACAAGAACAAAGGCTACAATCCAGAAGCAGATAGCCTGCTAGAGATGGAGCCTTGAAGGTGAAGACAAGGAGCTTGAACTTGATCTAGAAGGAAAGAATCAGTCACTGCAGGGAATGCAGAAAGATAAGGGAGCTGTGATAAGAGCAGCAGGGGAGAAAGCAGAGGCAGGATGAATAGGCTAGAAGGGAGATGAAGTGCAGGTGGTCAGAGAGAAGCTGCTCTGTCAAGGAGTGCAGAACATGTAGTGGGGTGAAGACACCCACAGCAGTGGCAGGATCAAGCTCAATCTAAAACAGACACATGCCCTTAGGTCAGGTGTAGCTGTTAACACAGGGTCAATATCAAACTAAAAGGAAATGCTTCCAACAAACACACAATGGTTTAAGCCCACTTAAACCTTTCCCCACATGCATGAAAGCATGGTTACCCTACCTCCAGGATGTACACGTTGGTCCATCTGCTAGCACAGAAAGCAGTCATCTCCACCATCGCCATGCAAATCAGCTGAAAAGGGTTGGCCTTGCCCAACACAGCTCCAGCCGAGATTAACACAGCGACAACACTCATGGAGGCCGTTAAAATGCTTTAATAAAAGAATGGGAATAAAATATATTACAAAACTGGCTGAAAGGAAACTGGCCTCTGATACAGAAACCTGACTGCTGTGCAGGACACAGACATTCAGAGAGAATAAACGTGACATTTTCTAAGGCATTTTCTGTGTTTGGTTGCCTGGACTTCATCCCCAGAAGGGCTCACGACTCTTTCTAGGTCAGTACCACCACTGAATGCCAAGCAGAGATGTCTCATCCGAGTCACACTCAGTCTAACTGGCCAAAGGCAGAGAGAAAGTAGGTGGTCGTGAAGGCTGCTCTGTAACTGCAGCTGCTGTAGATATCTGGTTTTAGACTAGCTAGCTCAGGGACTGCAAGCAGTGTCGCTGTGGCAGCAGAATTCATGTGTGTGACCTGCCCAAACATCTATGCAGCTTCTTGGGCAGGTGTTGAAACCTGAACTGAGCTCCAGGCTGCTGAGCAGAACCAGCCTTAGGGGTAGGTGATGTGGTGACCTCCCAGGGCAGAATGGTCAGGCAGGTCACCCCCCCCACCCCCGTGAGTAGCAGGTAGTGATGCTGGCCTAGGCATTGCTCAGGACCCCACATGATGCCAGGGCAGGGGGAGGGGGCCTCAGCAGGGCAGGGGGAGGCAGGATGCCCGGGATTCTGTGCATGAGGATGGCAGCAGCTGAAGCACCTGCTCCCACCCAGGCGGGACAGGGCAGGGAATGGTGGGGCATGCAGGGAGCCCCCGGCTGGGGCCAGCATCCCGTGGAGGGGAGCAGAGGAGGGTTCCAGTTGAGTCTCACCTGCACGTGGCTGATTGCATGTCAGACCCTGGACGAACCCCGTGGTGATTGCAGGGCACCGAAGCCCCTGTGCCAGCACTCACCGGCCACTCATTGCAAGCTCCACTTCAGCTCCACAGGGCTACAGGTAGCAGTCCCCAGCACAGGCACATGACCTGCCCATTGGATGGAGCCCCTCTGTGGCAAGGTAGTAGCCCTGGTGACTTGGAGGGGTGCCAGGGGGGAGGTGCTAAAATACAAGCCCACCCAGGGCACCATTTTCCCTAAGACTGGCTCTGCACTGAGACTGCACTGTTAGCTGTATCTGAGCTAGCATGTCAACATAACCTGTTGCCAGAGCAGTGCCTGCAGGGCGGACTTGTCCCGTTCTAGCACTGACCCTGGCTATCAAACTGGAAGGAGCTTGCTGGCCCAGGAAGTCCAGTCCATGGTGTTCACAGGCAACCACTCATCTAAGGAGTCCTAAAAATTACCCACTACAATCCTTCCCTTGTGCTTCAACCAGCAGATCAAACCACATGCCCTGCCCAAAGCATGAGGAGGTCCCTCAGGTCTCCAAACAGATTGGCCTCCTTCCCCTTCACTCCTTCCTAACAAGCTGTTTATACCCTTTTGTCCTGCTTGTTTTTGCCAAGAGTGGGGCACAGAATGTTAATGACTCAGACACGCTGCAATTTGGAACCGTGTGTTCTGGACTGCTCTTGACCTTTACAAGATCCTGGAATCGCAATTAGCCGCCTCTCCTGCCTCTTGCTACAAGGAAGAACATGCTGAAAATCTTAAAAGCCTCAACAAAGTTAAAGGTTCTGCCTCATTGCTGATGGAAAAAGGATCTACAAGGAAATTGCTCTGAAACCGCTGTGAGTTTTCCTGCGTGTACAGCATGTGGAGTGGGGGTAGGAGGTGTTTACTTCAGGGAGCACAGTGCTCATGAAAAGTCCTTCGTGGACAGCTGTGGAAACCAGCGTTCTCATCTGCATGGCCCGAACAGTAGCAGAGACAGGCTCTCTCACGCTGTTCCTACTAATGAGCCTTAACCTTCACTGGAAAAGGGCACTCACCCTCCTGGGCCCTTGGCTTCCTTTGCTGCATCTGCCTTTAAAGTTGTGATCTGGGAGGAGGAGTCTGGCAGGCACCATAGAAAGGTGAAGTGTACAAGACAGCTTTCTATGTGATGCCTGGGACTTGGGACATCCTAGGTTTTACTTCCACAGATGTGTTGTGTGGTCTTGAGCAAGTCACTCATGGCTCGTCTGTACAAAGTCAGCAGAAGGTCCCAGGGAAGACGGGGCTGAGCATGTCCTCCTCGCCCAAATCTGTTGACATGCTCCAGAGCCAGAATTTGGCTATTGATTCTGCTCTGGTTTCGTCCTCAGCACCTGCTTTCAGACCCACGATCGACTGAGAGGTCAAAAGCAGGTGCCAGGGAGAAGTGCATGCCATATCATCAGGTCTGGAGCATGCCAGATGACTCAGGAGGGTGTCCTCCCTGGGACCTTCTACATGGTGTGTGCATGTGTATGCGTGTGCATGTGTGTGTGCCCTTCATGCCTGTGCCTCAGTTTCCTTTAAAAAAAAAACAGAACAGCACTTCCCTATTGCATAGGTCTTTTAAGGACCTCTGATATTTCAGTAATACTAGGAAAGGAAGATCAACAGATGGCACAATCCAACTAAAATGACAAAGCCCTGACAATGATGGGTAAAGACTCCCCAGAACAAAAGAAAGTGCCCTTAGCCACTGCAGTCAGACATGCTACATGCAGGGTAAAGAAGCTGCTTAGAACATGTCAAATTACCTGGGCAGATGCTTCTCTCTTTTGTCTGGGAATAAAAATCTTTCCAGGAACACAGTCCACTGAACCCCCAGCACAGCTGCCAGTATGTTGAATCCAATGCTGCTAAAGCCGTACCTCTTCAAGTAGGCCAGGAGGAAGCCAAAGCCAAAAATCACCATGACGTTGACATCTTGAAATGCTGCACAGCAGAGAACACCAAGAGGTCAGTAAAAGTTTGGAAGAGACCAGGCTCTAAGTGACCATCACAACAGCAATCAACCAACCCACTTAGGATAACTGTCTCAGAGCTCTCCTCAGCATTTGACCGGGACTATAGGTGAAAAAGAGGGTGATACGAGCCCAGCTGAAAGAGTTGGGGATTGGGTAGAGACATAGAGTTACAAGGCCAGTTCTGATAGTTTATCAGGGGACAGCAAAACCTTTCACATCAATCGGAGGGAGGGGACTTAGTCTGCTGGTCTCCCAGACAGGGAAAGTTCTTTGTCTTACCTAAGGTCAAAGAACAAGCTAGGAACAAAGGCTGGGAGACAGCATGGTCTAGATGATAAGGAAATTCGGGACTGTGAGTTCTACTCTGGACTGTCATTGACCTGCTGTGTGACTGGCAAGATACCTCCCCTCCCACTTTCCACATCCTCTCCGTCTTGTCTATTTACCTGGTAAGCTTTTGAAGATGGTACCTGTGTGTCATGAAAGCTCCATATAGCACCCTGTACACAATGGGTCCCAATGCCTGCTTGGGATTTCTAGACACTACCATAATACAAAAAATAATAGTAATAACCAAAATATGCTGGGTGCCCCATCTATTTTCTTATTTCTGGACTGCTTTCCTTCTGACAAGAGAAAGGCAGCAGGGCAAGGAGACTACAGTGGTGAGGAAGGGGCCAGAGGAAGTGGGACTTTGTTCTTCAGATTGCAAGAAGAGGGGGGCAGATTAGAAGCGGCGGCAGGAGGGGAGATACTGGACGGCTTTCTGCTTCAATGTGTTGTTCCAAGACGCACGAACAGCATGGTTTTGTGATTAAATTAACCCTGCCTCCAGGATCAAGACAAGTTGTAGTAACTTTGCATGTCGATAAAGCTTAGATGGGTTGATGTGCTGCAGCAGCAGTTTGAAGCCTCCACTGCAACACACTGGCAACCCTTAGGTAAAAAAGGAGTAGTATGATGTCACATATTGGGCTTGGGCTGGGATCCAGAAACTCCCTGGACCTATTCCCTGATCTACTCCTGCTTCACTTGTGTGCCTTTTGCAAGCCACTTCCTCTCACTGCACCTTAGTTTTCATATTTGTAAAAGAAGGGTGACAGATTTATGTCCAAGGATCACCAGAAGAATGACCTAGTTAATATTTGCAAAGCACTAGATAAGCACTAGATAATCACTGTGCTTCTACCTAGTCACAGTTGGGTATGACAGAGACAATTAACATAGGGGACCCCTCAAAAGAAAAATGGTAAACTTCTAAAATATATGCCATTGCAACAGAGAAGGGGATGGAATGGAAGACTAAGCAAATAAAAGCTTGGGAAAGAGACCTGGGAAAAGGACCTGAGCTGCAAAAATGGAGAGAAATAGGAGAACAGGATTACACATCTCCCATGTGTTTTATACAAAGAAATAATTTATAAAACACTCCACTGATGGTACCTATCTCCAAGTAGGATCCAATGCCTATTTTCTAACACTGGTGCAACATGCTGGAGAATCTGCGGAAAAACGAGGTCCATATGTAGTAGTAATGTCCAGAGGCCCAAATATTCTTGGGGGAAGCGACTGAAAAATAATTGTTGTGGTCAGTGATAACATCCCTTTAAATTCACTGGTTTGGCTACTGAATGCCCCAGTAAAGAAGGTATATTTTGTATAGAGTGAAAAACTGATACCCAGTTTGTTTTTAGCTGCTAGATTGTATTGCTCAAGGGTGGAAGGAATCACAACCCCTAACCCCTGAAAATGTGGTATGCTAAAAAATGTGACTTCCTGGTGGAGAAACGGACACCTCATGTTAGATTATCAGAGAAGAGACAAGAGAGGAATAGATATTTAAAAATATGGATTTCATTCCTGACCCATGCAGAGGACAAAAATTTACCAGTCAGATCCTTTGAATATGAATCAATATTCCTGAATCTTTTATTTACATATGAAATGAAAGTACAGATGATGTTATAAGTATTGTATGTTATTTCCTGTGTAAAGATAACTCCAACCTTAGGCAATTCTTCTGCATTACTCCTGTGTTGGAGTTTTGTTTCTATAGGTACCTGGAAAAAAAAGTTGAAAAGGTCATCAAGCGACCTCTTGGGCTGTCAAGGCCAATTCCCTCTACTTGCAGGCAGTAGCATACTAAACAGCTGCCAGATGGCTTCTGTGATGGGCATCCACAGTTATGAGAAGATTAGTATGTGCTTTCAAATTATTTCCTAGAGTCAGTCTGCAAAACAAAGGGCCTCAATTCCACTCACTGTTACAACAAAACCAAATCAGCTTTGATGGAATAACCCTGGATTTTTATCAGAGCAGCTGAGAACAGATTTGGGCCAGAGTACATGAAAAGTGTTGTAGTCTTTCATTTTTAAAAGCACAGGCTCTCCTTTTCAAAGTGGGGTGCTGGCCCCATTTTCACCAGCCAGGGTGGAAAGCTGAATTATGGCTGTGTCACTGTCTGCTAAGAAATGTGCTTTGAAACTGAATTCCCTTATCAAGGAACAAGCAGCGTCTCTGTTCCCTGCTGATTTTAGACCCCACCTCAGACAAGCGTGCATACATGTCTCACCAGAAAAGTTTCTGACTTGTGTTATGCAATTCAAACATTCAAAAGGTCTGCTACAAGCAGCCAGACATGTTACACTTTAGAGGCTGTTCTGGAAAAGTCCCTTGCTAGAACATCTGAAGGCCCTGAATCTGCAGACACTTACACACAAGTGGTCTCACTGTGGCCAATGGAATGACTCCCAGGTACAGTCCTAACCCCTGGCTGCATCAAGACAAAATTGCTCTCTCTGTGTCATCATTTTTCACACCATCCAAAATCATTCAAGGCAGTTCACAGTGATGTGGCCCCTGCTCTGACAGCATGTTTTTAGATGGGATACAAGAGAGAATAGCAAGTAGCAGGGAGGTAAAGGAGGACTAGTGTTACAATGTCAGGAAAACCCACATGTGCAAAGAGTAATGCTGCTGGAATGCAAGAAAGGGCAAATTTAATTACGTGTACAAGCGCCCTACATGGCAGGTAGAAAGAGGATTTGAAATGGTTGTTTGGGGTTTTTCAGTGATAGGCATTGTGAATTATTATTGACTCATTCATGATGGGCATTAGGGAAAGAGGGAGCCAGGAGGAGGGATTTGAATGAGCAGAGTCAGTGGTTTGGCAGAAAGGGTACCCATATTGGAGAGGAGATGACACAGAAGGCAGCCCAGAGAGGAGTGGAGAAAAGAAGCAAAACAGAGGCTGGTATCGCTGGTGGCGCTGAAGATGATGCCCCATGCATTGATTTCTGAACCCCTAAGCCTGGCAGCCCCACCAGATTTGCTACCAGGTACGCTCTCCTGCAGGCATACCGGGTTCAATACTAGAAGCAAGGCTCAAGGTAAACACAAAGAGGCATTTCTGTGGCTTTTACTTCATGCACAGAAAATATGAAATGAATCCTGACTTATGGTGTGACCCTGTGCCTAAGTTTCCCAATCTATGAAATGGAAGCAGTAACACTCACAAGGACATGTTACAGATCAATCAGTTCATCTTTGCACAGTGACATGTATCGTATGTTATAGCTGTACCAAAACCTGCCAAGAGCATTGTTGATATGTGCAAATGATACATGTGTCACATGCAGTACTGGGCACACTGTTAGCAGAGCCAATGCTTACAAAGCAGGACTAAAATTGAGTATGAGAATGCAGCTGCCAAGGTAGCTACAGCAGCTCATTTGATAGCAGAAACAGAAAGCCCAGCAGAGGACCCATTATTTAACAGATTTATCTAGGAACCTGGAACCTATCCACCAGCATGTTGGCTCAGAAACCCTGTGGATCTTGTGGGAAGCATGGATCCAGGTTCTGAACTTCACTGCTCACTCACCCCAGGTTTGATCCACTTCTCCAACCTAGTTCAATATTTAACCTCTTAACTCCCAAATTGTTATCCTGCATCACATCCATTCACTTACAACAGGCACCAGGTGCAAAATGCTCCCATGCTGAATTATTGTTGCATTGTGGCTTTATATCAGAGGCAGCCACGGAAGAGGGCACTGACATGCTAAGATACTCTACAAACACAGAACAAAGATGGTCCCTGCCCTCAAGGAGCTTAAAACCTACCTGGGAGACAAGTGCTGACAGGTGCAAACAAACAAATGCGGAAACACAAGTAAACTAGTGTATCATCTTTCCCTTGGATTGTCCTGGTATAAAGGACTGCACAAGATGCGGGGCAGTGAAAGGTATTTAAAAGATAGTAATGTGATACTGGCACTCACAACTGTCAAATTTGCAGCACTGTTCAAAAGCATCTCTGCCCTACTGCAAATACAAAAGAAGAAAACCATGTGATGACCCGTCCCTCTAAGAGCAGCTTTGCAATTCTTACCTGGGTAGATTTTGCTGTATCCCGAGGCAGCCTGATTTAGGTCTAAAAACAAAATATATAGGATGAAAAAAAGAATTTCTAAAAAAAGTATGATCCCAAACAAACGATAGCGGAGATTGGGAGCATACTGAGAAGCCATCATGCATTAGATCATGTGAAACACATGCACATTACTATATCCCTTTTACAAAAATGTTCTGCCAGCCTCAGAGCAAAAGGAAAAGGGAGAATAAAGACTTCAAAGAGATAAGAAAGCCCAAAAGGCGTTAGCAAGGAATGACTTCTTATCTAAAGCAGGTCAGGAGTCTAGACTTGCCACAACAAATGTCAGTTATGGTCTAGTGGATTTATGAACTGCAATACTATGCACATTAAAATGGTAATATTCTAACATATCAGGGGTCTATTCATACAGCTACATTAACTACTGTTGGGCCTTATCTGTGAGCTCAGTTATAATTAAAGAAGGGTATGGACTGGAATACCAGAAGAAAAGCTTGGCCCCATTGAAGTTAGCAGGAGTTTTGCTATGGATTTGAACTGAGCTAAGATTTTCCCTGAGATCTGAACTCTTCCTCACAAATACTGAGGAAAGGTCATATTTTGGTCCAGGACCTCAATTCTCAGGTTGGATAGGGCTAACTTGTTCCAGTATTCCAGCCTAAATTCTCCCAAAACAAGTGAATCCAGGCAGCACTGCAGAATTGCTAAGGATACAGAGCTAATGTAGCACCTCCCGCACCAAGTCACCACCTGGATCCCCATGTAAATGGCACAGCTGTGGAAGTGGGTACATGATGGAGTTACTCTAAGCCAGGGGTGGGCAAAATGTGGCCTGCAGGCCAGATGTGGCCTACCAGGCCATTCTATCTGGCCCATGAGGCCCCTAAAAATTTAGAAAATTAATATTTATCTGCCCCTGTCTGCCTTTCATCCAGCCCTTGGTGGCTTGCCAAAACTCAGTAAGCGGCCCTCCACCCGAAATAATTGCCCGCCCCTGCTCTAAGCCTTGGTATCCTTAATTCTTTGAAGACATTGGTACCTAGTATCATTTAGAGCAGTCATATGCCTCTCCTTCATTCTGTGGCCAGGGGAAGCACAGAACCAGCCCCAATGTCAGGTGGCATTTCCTCTAGCTACTGTCTATGGATCTTTTGGTGTAGCTGAGAATTTGCCTTCAGCCTTCAAGTGAGACTGTAGAACCAAACTGCTTGGCTCTTTTCAGGGTCCAAATTAAATATGAACTTGCAGGTCTTTCACTTCTACTTACGAACAACTTAAATGTGATGCTTGCAGGATTAGGCCTGTCACAAGCAGTCTCCACCCAGGGGCCCTGGACTCTCCTTTCATCCGTAGAGGGATATACAAGGCCTATGGACAAGCAATGTATGGGGAAGCTTGTCCTGATGTCTGCCACGTTCTTGATCTGGGAATATATGGAGAGCTTCAGAGTTGCTAAATACATGTACACAAAGGTGCCAATGACACCTCAGCCAAATGCTACCCTTAAAAATGTTTAAGGGGAACACCATACAAGACCAGAGTCAATGTATTTTACTGCCACATGGGAGGTGCAAAAGAGATTGAAAAGCACCATAAAACAGAGCTAGGAGCAATTTTGTTAAAATGACATTGTTAGAGTTTCTGAGGAGATTTATTTTAAATAGCACTTACAAACATGTAACTGGAGCCTTGCTGTGCAGGTTTGAAGAGATGTGTGCGTCTTATGGTAGGCAAAATCACTTGCCTGTGCCAGGGAGCGAAGCAGTGTGTAAGAATGGGTAGAAAGCCACCTACTGGTGAAGAAAATATCTACCAGGCAGGGATGTGTGCATCAAAACACCTGGCTCTATAGTGATACTTCCCAGTTCCCTGCTTGGTCATTTCCTGGAAATTTTCCCAGCTGGAACGATAAGCGACATTCTCCGCGCAGACCTCTCTCCATTGCAAGCTGCTAATCGCTCTCACATTGATTTGCAAGCATGTTGCATCCCCAGTTCTGCAAGGAGCATCTTGCAAAGAGACCCCTTCGTTTTCGCACAGCCGTATTTTTTATGGGGATTTATGCAGGCGCCAACATCTTCCCACAAAAGTCTCTAAGCACGGTCAGGATTTCAGTTGGGCCCTGTCTACACAGGTCTAGTGAAACTCTTGGACCAAGCCCCGGGAACAGACTGGGTGTTGCTCTACAGAATGGCCAGGAGGGAAAATACACACAACCTACTAGGGATTTACCCCCGTGTCTTTCACAGGAGCCATCCTTTCACAGAACGCATCCCATCCTAGCGGCTGCTGCTCGGCTCACCAGTACATTTTCCTCTGCATTTTGGCAAGACCAGCTTGCAGGGCAGCTTCACCCCTCTCAGACACAGCGAAGAGTCACGCAGGCTGTAAAGAGACATCTCATTTGACACGGGCTTCGTCGTCCCAGTGCTCGACTTGGATTCAAACAGGTACAACACAGCTATTTACACACGCGCAGCCCACACGTGGCCGGCTCATCCCTGGAAAAAGCACAGTCACCCAGAGGCCCACGGACCTGGCACAACACCGGTGCATCCTGTCGCACGCGCTTCTGAGAGACTTTGCGCATGTCCGTGGGGTCCCGGGACAGGACGCGTTCTCCGGGCATAAACGGGACATCGATTCAGGGCCGTAGGGAGCGCTCCTGGTGGCTGTATGGAAACCTGCCACGAGGCGTCCCGAGGAAACACTGACCGCTGAGTGCCCACCACGAGGGTCTCGGGTGCAGCAGTGCCCACCACTGGGTCCCCAGGCGGGCAGGAGAGTGCAACCATTCCCCTGCCCTCCCTCAGCGCCCTGGGATATCAGTGCTGGGACAGGCAGGCAGGCATGGGGGTCACCTCAGACCTCCCCGTGCTGCCCTTGAAGGGCAGGGGCACCCCTGAGGACGTGGCTCTGCCCCTGCTGCTGCCATCTGGGCAGGCCTGGGCAGGGAACCCCCCCCTTGTGCGGGCGAGGGGCGCCTGCGCCATCCTGGGGCAGCGAGGCCCGTCTGCCTGCAGCTCCTGGCGGAGCAGTTGCCACCCTCAGATGAGGATACACTTGTCACCAGGAGCCAACCTCTGATTGGCCAAAGCCCGGCTCCTCCGGCGCTCTGATTGGCTGGTTCCAAACAACGTTCTCCTCCTCTGGCCGATGGGAGACAGGGGATGATCCCTCGCTCCGCCCCTTTATTTTCTCTGCTTAGGGGGTTGGGTGGTCTCTTCTCTGCTTTCTAATTGGTCAATCTGCCCGTCAGTCATTCCGGGAGCCTGAAGCGTCCAGACAGGTGGCCTTCTGGGAGAAAGACAAGGAGGGCCAAATGCTCTTACCTTTGCCCCTGGGGATTACGTTATTCCTGGACTAGTAGCCTATTAGTCAGTGGAGCTGTCAATCAAAAGGTGGGGGGAGTGTTTGGTGTCACACTGACAGGAGGAATCCATCCCGCCTTTCCTCATTCCGGAGTGGAGAGCCGAGCTGTCCATCTGCCTTTGTTTTTCTCTTTGATTGGTCAAGCTTGCTGTCACTCACAGCAGGAAGATGGGCACCTCCTGCGAAGAACTCGGGGGTGGAGAGCGAACAAAGTCCCTTCAGGAATTGGAGGCCGCGCTGTCAATTCACCCTTCTCGCTCTCCGATTGGCTCAAAGCGACGTCACTCACAGCTGAGGCCGGGCCTTGCTCCTCCAGCGCTGTGGGCGGTGCACCACAAGCGCTCCCATTTCTCCCATTGGCTTCTCAGCCCGTCCATCACCCTCTCGGAGCTTGCGACGGGCCGCACCTCCCGTCCATCCCGCCGGGCTCGGCATCTGATTGGCTGGCGGCGCGCAGAGGCGGGGCGGGGCCGCGGAGGCTGCGCGCGGGGACGCGGCGGGGAGGGACGGACCAGAAATTATTTTTATTTCTTTGTTTCCCGGATAAAAAAAAAGGGCTAAAAGTGGGGGGGAAAAAATAAAAAAAAAATAAAAAAATAAAAAAAAATTAAAAAGGGGGGGAGGGGGGAGGAGGAGAAAAAAAAAAAAAAGGGGGTTGAGGGGAAACCCTCATGCGGCGGCCGTGAGCGGGGCGGCGGCCATGAAGCGGCGGAGCGCGGACTGCAGCAAACTCCGGCGGCCGCTGAAGCGGAACCGCATCACGGAGGGCATCTACGGCAGGTAGGGCCCAGGCCCGCCGCGCAGCGCGGCCTGTCATGTCCGCGGCCTGTCAGCGCCGCCTCGCCGCCCGCTAGGCCGCTGCCCGGGCGCCGGGGTCCGCGCGCTGCTGGCCAAGGTGCTGTCCCCGCCGGGGCGCCCCCCACCCCACCCAGCCCGCCGCTGCACCTGCGGAGCCGGGGGGGGGCCGCGGGGAGACTCCCCGGCGCGGGGGGTGAAGCGGTGGCCGCGCTGACACCCCGCTTGGTGCGGGGCCGCGCGTGAGCCCTCCCCACCCCCGCGCGGGCTGCGGGGTTTGAAGCAGCACGTGCCCGGTTTGACTCTGGGCCGCTTCGCAGCTTTCTCCGGAGTCGGTGTTTGTATTTCTGTCTCATTTGGAGCCCTCGTTCGGCCGGGGCAGGGGGGAGCGCCGGTTGTGACACGCACCTTATTTTTGGTTTTTTGGGTTAACAAAGGAGTCTGGGCGTCCCTTTAAACTCATCCCCGGCGGTCAACGGCAGCACGTGTGTAACCCCGTCGCACGGTCTCGCACACCCCCCAGGCGTCGATGGGGAGCGGTCGCGCGTCTCGGCCGTGCGTTTTGCGGCGGTGGGAGAGCGGGCATTGTCGTCGCGGAGGGGTCGAGGGCGTGGGTTTCAAAGGACGTGGATTCAGGGAGATGCTCAGCCCGTTCCCCCCGGCACGGATTTTATATCCTTTCAATAAGGATGTTTGTTGTTTGGTGTAGTCCGGTTGTGCCTGGCTTGCGTGTGCAAAGGAACTTTTTCCCGTGAAAGTCCCTGCTCTTGGAGGTTGGACCATTTTTTGGTACCGTGTCATGTAGCTCTGCTCAGAACAAACCTAGATGACGCGGTGGTACAGATTTCAGAAGCTGCCAGCACCTGGTCTATAGCAAAGCACCTACCAATGGAGCCATCCTTTAAGACAAAAACAAAAAGCTGTGCGGTGACAAAGCATAGATGAAGGAATAATCAAAATATTACAGACGTGATAGGTCCGTGGCTTGCTTCTTGTCCCCTGTAACGATGAAATAGGCTTCGTAAATGAATCAAGGGTGGTAACTTGGTTGAGAAGGGTTCTGAACATGTCCGTAGCCCACATCATGGCGTAAGTCTTGCCTTTATTAACTACGTGACGCTAACTTAATTTATAACGTAAACTGCATTTGGAAAGAGGAATTCTACAAGCATTTTGATACTGCTGCTTCAGTGCAGAAATGCTCCGTATGATAATTCGTGCCTTGAAATAACTCCGTTAACCTTCGAATCATCGAGAAGTACAGCTGGAAGGGACCTCAACAGGTCGTCTAGTCCAACCGGGGATCGAACATGCCACCTTGGCATTATTAGCAACACGCCTTGACATGTTCTGTGCATGGCATACATCAGAAAAGTAGCTTTTGGACTGGCTGTGTGGAGTAACACATTTTAAATCCTAAAAGTGCAATTTAAAGAGCACAGTTAAGTTGTGCATGTTTCATTTGAATATTAAACTTAGCAGCTCCCTTACAGGCCAAGTAACTGGCTCTGCTCGCCAACTGAAGCTCTAAACTATTAGCATAAAGTAACACCCTTGAGGGAGTAAGGGAAAGATGTCAAATGATAATTGCACAATTTTGGGGTAAGAGAGAATTTTTGTTGAGATTTGAAAAGCTGATCGTTGAAAATCATGAGCTGTAACAATATACCATTCCTATTTATAGTTCAGGTGAGATCTGTGCAGGCAGTAGGTTGAGGATAAAAGCAAATGTGTATACCCTAACATTTACAAGAGGGAGTTATTTTATGGTGTACTCTGATACAGAGACTTTCCTGTATTGTTTCACTTCATTGCAGTATGTAAATTGTGATTCTGATTATAGTGAACCTCTAGCATTAAAAAAAATTCTCACTGAAATTAAAAAATCTTCTATATAAAAAGTTTTCTTTCACATTGCTAAATTGGGATAATATCTGAAATCAAATGCCTGCAAGTCTTATTTAAATAGTATGCAGTGACATGTTAATTGCTAATTTCAATAACTTTTCTGAAAAAAAAGTGTTCAGAAAGTATAAATTTCTTACTATTTCCATAATTGGACTCTTCTGATTCATTTTCAGTTCAGTTGCTTGCTTTTAGCAATCAGCTTAGAAGTAAGAGGATTTTTTTTATTCTGCTCTTTTATTTGCTGCTCTGGGGTGTTTCAGTTCTAGTTAAAATACCATTTGGAAGCTACAAAGTACCCTTCTATTTATAAGTTAATATTTAATAGCAGTCCTTTTAAAAAAGTTTTACTGCAAGCAGACTCTGTCAGAATCCTGTTATCAATTGCTTCTTAATGAATGTGCAGCACGATCATGCCTTCTGTCCCGTCTGAGTGTAGGGTGCGGTGAATATTTGATGGAATAACTGGGATGGCTGCATTTCTTAAAAAGTTTTATGTGCAGCTCCAGTATAGAGCATCACATTTCTTACAGTACTTTCTCTTAGAGGGTTTGGCTGTCATTTGATACTAGCAAATTCAAGTTGTCAATTTGTTAATTTAAAAGCAGTATTCCAGGGTGTGAAAGAATGAAGTAGTAAAAAGAGCTTGCTGCTTTGGTAACCAAATCAGCCAGAGCTGTTTTTATATGGAAGTCTCTTCCCTTTTTTGCATTCTTGTCATCTTGGTCCCCCCTTTCTTTCATTCCTAATTTAGTATATCATGATTATGTGCAAGTAGCCTCTAGTGCTTTGACAGGCATCCTAAAATTTGACAGGCAAACTATAATTCCTGATCTGCTCTAAAAATAGCAGTAATCATTTTGTAATTCCACGGTGATAATTTAGTAATTCTGTGTTTGTTTGAGATGAACACCACCAAGCTTGTAGGCAAAACAACCAGCGCATTAAACATATCACAACACTATTTAAAACGCACACACACCTACACACCCCACCAACAACGTCAGTGTAGAACTAATTGGTGACTTCTCTATAGCACTACTGTGCTCCCCCCTTGTTCTTTAGGGCAGCCAAGTCACATTCTTGTTCTCTAGGGCAACCAAGTCATGTTCATGAGACTTCTGCATTCTTGCAAGCTTCCCTCATATGGGGGTGGTAAAGGGAGAGCATATACACCTGGGGTAGAACTGGGGACATTGGTGCTCAAAAGGTGAAATTGTTGCTTTAAATCTGTGCTTAGAGCTCAGCAATCCAAGGTTCTTCAACTTTATTAATAATTATTGCAAACTGCCAGTGTTTCTCCATTAAGCCTCCATGCACAGTACAGCTTCCTAGCATTAATTGGTCAGATCCATACTGTGTCCACACTTGGTTTCCCTTAAAGACTTGCTTCTGCTGTATTCCCTACAGAATTGACTTCATAAAAAAATCCCTATTTGTTGTTCCCCTTCAATAACCACTGTCTATGTCTTGTAGACAATGTTCCCTGTTCCTTCTTGGTCACTCGGAAAGTGTTTTGTGCTGTTATTTGTAATGTAGGAACACCTAAGGTTTTCCAACCAGCGGAGGACCCATAAATACGTGAGTTACCATAAATAAGCAATCATAGTTTGTGGTTATTCTGGGGACAGAATGGCTGAACCCAAATGGAGTCAGTACCTGGAATGAAATTGCAGATGCTTGAACTAAAAGTAAGATTAAATACTGAGAAATTGAAATTTTGTAATATTCAAAAGGAAAGATTTTAAGCTGCTTTTGAAGGAATAGAAACAATTGTCCCTCACAAACATTTTTATAAAGAGTTATTCAAATAAACACAAGCTTTTATGGTTCAAGGTACCATTCAGACAGATTTTGGATTCAAGTAGGAAATTTAATCTGGAATGTATCTAGATTTTTGCTGAAACTCCAACATTAAACAATACAGGTTTCCTGCCATATTTTTTGAGCAGTCCTGGGGTTGCTATTAAACTATCTGAAATTTAAGTACATGTGTAATATGGGTTGGGAGCTATATTATGTAGCGAGTAGATATTGGAATAATTAAAATCTGGGGATTCTCTCATTCTTCTGCAGAAAATGTTTCTTGTTCTGATAAATGTAGTGGAGTCTACGGTCAGTATGTCATAGGCAACAGAACAGCAATATGTAACTTCATGATCATCTTATAGAACAGTGTAAGAAGTGTCAGATTCAGACTTGCCTGTAAAAATAAAAATACCCTTTCTCATTCACTGAACATTACTGTTTCCACCTTAAAACTTGTTTGTGCACTATCCTTTAACCAATTAGTTTAAAATGTAAGTACTTTAAAATTAGGGCTTTAGTGACATATAATTGAACTCCCTACTGTGGGTTCCCCCCCCCCTCCAAGTGTTCATTCCATAAATTAAATTAGGTATTTTAGCCTCAGGCCTTCAGAAAAGGCATTTGAAGTCTTTCTTGAGCTAGTCTTCTCATTTCCTCCCTCTTTCCAATTTGGAGTACCTGCCCTTGTGTTCGTTCTTTTCCATTTTTTTCACACTTTGTTGTTGTTGCTGTCTTTCTTTTCCTCTGCTCCTCCCAAAATTTTTCCACTTAGTCTTGTCCCTCATGTAATGTTTTAAACTACTTCAGGCCATGTTTAAATGCTGTGTAGTGTGGCATGCCAGCACAGCTGTTGGCAGCTTTGTTCTGCACTGCAACTAAAGCTTGAGATGCCAATGGTGCAGTATCACTGCTTAAAATGAACACGGTTACTCTGCTACTAAAGTATTGTTAAAGACTGGTAACCTCTCCATATTATCAAAACTGTATATAAATGTGATGGAGTTCTGTACTGTGTTGCAGGACTTGCTATACATTTGGAAATAATTGTGTACAATTCAAGTTTGTGTTTCCAGTAAATCTTCCAGTCATTTTTCTAGAGAGAGCGCTGGGTCTGTTTGTTTTTCCATATACTCTCAAAAGTCTATGCTCACACTTTTTAATTATATATCAGTATTTCATCATTCTTGAGTGGTTTGGACCTTATATTTTTAATGATGTGCATATATTAAACCCTTAATTGTTAACTGAAATATTCACTTCAGTTGACATCTGTTAACTTTTTTTACTACTTCCATTTTCATTTTAACTTGTTGCTGTTTGTTTTTTTTGGAATAGTCCTCCCATTTCTCATCTTTGCTGCATCTGTTTAAAATGTTTCAGCTTTACTGCTGATACTATTCATTATGGCCCTACTAAATCATGTTGGCACTTGATGCCAGCTATAGAGCTAGTTAAGTTTTGACATGAATTCCAAATGCAGTCATTGCAGTTGGCGCAACTTCTATTTCAGCTGACTTTCCCTGTAGATCACAGTATTCCAAATGACATTCCCTAAAGCATTTCATATTAATTCAATATTGGCGGTTTTTTTTTATTACCATATACTGCCCTCAGTCATAGGCATTTCCCTGGGCTCACAGCCAAATGATTGCTGAAGAGCTTCTGTGTGTGACTGCAGTCTGCAAATGGCAAATTCAAGCTTGACACAAGGATGAGAGCAGTATGCGTCTCTGAATGTCCGATACCTGGGTTGTTTTGTTAGTTCCATGATTACTTTTGCTAAAATACTCACTAGATTATATGTGCTACCAAACTTCTGATATAGCGTATTTCTAAGTGTTAAGTTTCTGACCACAGTGAATATATGCTCTAAGGAAAAATAGTGCATATTAACTTGAGCAATGTGCCCTCTTTTTAGGCATTTTTATCCATAAGAATCCTTCCCACTGATTTGTCCTGGTACCTTTTTACAAGCTTTCTTTACCAGGGTAAACATTTTCTCCTTAGCCTTCTCAAACTGCCCTTGAGGTCTGGAACAAACCAATAGTACTGCCTTTCCTGACCTTACCTTAGGTTTAGGTCACAAATCTATTTTGGCCTAAATCTAAATGTGTTCTGCTATGTCAACCCCAATAGTACAGGTAATATTACATCTTTCTGCAAATGATGTTCATTCCTTACACACAGCAGTCCCTTTTCTTGCTTTACTTTGTGTTGTGTGCGCTGATATTTTCAGCTGATTTACTTTCGTGGTCTACCCGTGTTTTTTGATCCAGATTTATCAGACTCATTGCTGAATACATGCCTCTGATTTGGCCGTTGTATTAAGTTTTCTTCCAGAATTTCTGGGAAGGTATGTGACTTTTCCATTTTGTCTGCCCTTACTCTCCTTCTTGTTGCATAGCAATAATATATATTTCCTTCCATACTGATGCACTGATTTAATACATGGGCAGCTCTCTTTTGGATTCTTACAGTCTCTTGCTTATTGTGAAACATTTGCCAACTAAATTTCCTTATTAATCTCCGGTCCACTTATTTCAACTCATTAATCATAGATTCAGAGAATCGTACATATTGTCTCCTGTATTATTTTTGCTTACCTGCTATTCTCCTTCTGTCCCTCGTCTTCAGTCCTCCCCCTCCCCCCAGAAGAAAAACATTTTTGAATATACATATTCAAAATATTGTAATATTCATGTAGAAAGAGAGAAAGTACATGCACCTTTTTCATTTGAGGGTCTTAATTTATAGTTTATTATCCAAAGTGCTTTACCTAGCCTCAGTAGGACAGCCTTGAGATTTTGCAAATTGACTCTGTGATCTTTCTAGTAATTCCACATAGATGTTACACTTCACCTCTCTGAAACCTACCTCTCCATTTGGCACCTTGCCAGTCTAAAAATGCCTTCCTCTCCTTTCTCTTGTATGAGTCACAGACTGTGAAATGAAGCATGCCATCAATGCTAGTAGGATTCACTTTGCAGCCTGTGGGACTTGCAAGAAGGTTGATTTTTCTACCAGTTTTGGAATTTATGTGCAAAATAGTTCTTGCCACTGAGTTTCAATGTAAAACCAAGTCTGGCAGGGGGTCTGTGCAAAGACCCACCACACCACTGCAACATTTGGGTGTGAAAAGGGAAGTGTGTTTGCCACTGATTTTGCAGAAAACACAGAAGACAGTGGTGTGGTGAAATGAGCACAGAACAAAGAATGGGCAATTAAGGAAGCAGTTTATGGCACTTGGGAGAGAGAAAAAATAATTACGCTTTCAGAAATAAAAAGCAAGGAGAGAGTTGTTTTGGGGTTTTATGGATTTTCATTGTATGGTAATAATCAGTTGACTTTGTATAGAATTAGCTATATTGAATCAGGGCACTGGTCCTTCTGGTTCAGTATCCTGCTTTTTTGGTAACCACTTCCATCTTTTCTTTCTTCTATCTTACGCTGTTTTGCAAAATGAAACCCTATACCACTTTAAGGAAAGCCTGCCCTTGTCAATCCTTGGACAGATCACCAAAGTCAGCCTTTTTCAGACGTGTGACAGACCAGAACATTAGATGCCTAAAATTCTGGGTAACTAACTGCAACCAATTTTAATATGGAGAGTTTGCCCCCTTCTATACAGAAAAGTAGCTTAAAATTAAAATGGGTGTATTGGAATACAATGGCGGGGGGTGCTGACAAGGTTAGAGAGCTCTTCTGTGTGGTGAACGTTATCTCTGAGCAGGAATACTGACGCAGCAGCTATCAACATTGGAGAGATGTGGATGTGCTTAGAAAGATCAATGAATATCAGAGGTTCACAGATAACAAGTGGCTGATGCTAGCTACCAGAGGAGCACCAGCTTTTTGAATTTCAGGAAGAACATACTGGATGTGAAGCACAGTAGGGACAGTGATTAGGTAACAACAAGTATATGGAGAGAAGAAGATTGTCTAGAAAGTATCAAGAGGTTGAAGATCACAAATTATTATCAAGCAGAGAAAAGGAGGAGAAAAATCTTGTTAGTAACTTGAGTCCTACAGTATTATTTAGCAGTCTGTCATCTGGAGCAAGCTAACAGAATAGCTTGTCAGAACAACCCACCATTAGCCTATTTTTTCCCGTGTAGCATTTAATATAACATATACCTACATCCCTGGACTTTTTAAAATGTTCATGTGTGGGCACACCATACCTGACAATGGGGGAGGGAGAGGGTGGGAGCAGTTTGTTTACTACACAGCTCTGTTTTGGGTGATATACTGGTAATTAGACAATACAATTTGTTGGGAATAGCATATTAGTGCAATATGCCTATGTGGAACAAGGGCAAGCAAGACTTCTGTCCCTCTCTTCCTGTTATCTGCTCTACTAAGGGTATGTTTACAGTGGTGTAGTATAGAAATATCCTGGCTGGCAAAGGGATTGGTAGAAGCCTGGATGCAGTAGCAGTCAGCACAGACTAATTTACCTTGTGTCACAGCTGGGTAAGTTTGCTTTTGTGAGAGATTTTTATATGTAACTTTTTCTTAACTGAAAAGTAGAACTTCCTAGGAATGGAATTTGGGAAGCCTCTTCGGCTGGAGCAATGAAACTTTGTCCTGCACACACAATCCACCCCTAGCCTCCCCTACCAAAGCAGAGTGTGACCATCGCAGCTTCTTTTCCACCCAAAGAGTTAGAAAAGCATCTGTTTTTCATGAGGCCTACATAGTGATTTGTGGCTGCTAGATCTGTACAAGTGCCATGGCAGTAGTATATTCAGATTGACAGTTGTAAGACCACACAACCAAACACTTCCCTTTTCACACCCAAATGTTGCAGTGGTGTGGTGGGTCTTTGCACAGACCCCCTGCCAGACTTGGTTTTACATTGAAAGGATACAACACAGCATGCAGGCAAAATTCACCACGTCATCTACTTCAGTTAAAAAAAAATGTCTTTTACTGTTACTGTCAAGGGGATTAATTGAATGTAAAGCCATTGATATTGTTGCTTCCCACCTAAGAAGCAGTGATCCTCGATATCGAGGGTGTCCAGGTCCATTTAGGATGACCCATCTCTCGTGGCAGGGGCAGTGGCTTGTTTATGCACCTACCAGAGCCACTGAGCTGGCATGGCTTTGAAACCCAGGGCATGAATGCTTCTGCCGCTCAACTCCCTTCCCTATTCCTTTCCTCCTGCTGCTGGTTTGAGTAGTCAGTGGCAACCAAGATCCCCAAATTAGCCAGTGGGTGAGAGGATGAACAGCAGCAGCATTCACCCCCTTGGTTCCAAAACTGCACTGACAGCAGCTGTACGAGCTGCACCAACAAACCCTGTGGGTCACAATTTAATTACCTGTGAACTGCCAGTTGGACAACCCTGCTGTAAATTAACAATATGAATACTCTAGGAGTGTCTGGTTTCAATGAAGATGGTTTTATATCGTAAAGTATTTAAAATGATATAAATAGATATTTCTGTCCAGTTGCATAAGTGCTTCAATGGCAGATGCAAGGAAATGTTTCTGAGATTGCATTTCAAACAGAGAGAATGCTTTTTTAGAAAGCAAATAGCATTTGAGGTTGAGTCTCTCTGTAGGGTGGCCGGAGTTTTTGGAGTATAAAGCATCTTACATGATTACCTCTCTGTAACTCTTTTTGCTTTTGTACTATCTTAAGCATGACTGCAACTCTTGCATTGTATAGCGTTGACTTGTAGGTAGTGCTGTTGAAGGAGCTGAATTCAATGGGAGTAGTTACAGTCAATTAGGATTGCAGAACCGGACTTTAGGAAGAGATCTAGTGACTTGACAGAAGGTGAAAGTAAGCATCCCCAGGCTCAGCTGAGTAAAACTGACTGGCCATGAAGGTTTACAAATGTCACTCTCACATCCCATGTATAAGCATATGACCCCAACAGTCACCGGAAATGAAGGTAGACAGGCTGTGTGTTTTCCTAATCATGCTGGGAAACTGACCTAAACTTACAACAGAATTGTGTGGTGTTTCACAAGAATGTTACCTACAAATTACATTTCAAGTTTTAACACTTTCACTCCAACTTATTTGAGCTCCTTGGGTACAAATTGAATAGTCCGCTTGTAACTTGCACTGATTTGTTACTGGAATAACCGTTCACTTATTTCCTAGTGCAGAGAATCCAGCCTGTCATTCATACAGAAGGGAATGAATTGAATAGTTCAGGAATTTCACAGACAAGTGTGTCTTACAGGTGTCAGGCGCTCAATTCGCAAGCTAGTCACTTCTACCACTGTAATAGCTTCCAAGATATGCTAATGTTTTTGTTGTGGCTAGTAAATGAAAAATAAATTACTACGCTGTGTTTGCTGCTACAATCATTCCATGGTTTTAATAACTTTGAAATGTCAGTGTCTGAAAAATTACCAAAATGGTTATGGGCTGAAGGCTTCTGAGTTGCCTAGAAAGTTGCCTTGTTTAAAACAATTGCTAATAGATACCACTCAGAATATCTTCCTTTTTGATGCAAGTAGCTAAAAAGTATGCAATTGCTCAGTAATTAGCTCAGTAAAAACTCTAGATGATGGCTTGCAATGGAAAAGAATAATTCTTAGTGAAGTGGCAAATGATGATCGCTTCTCTTTCTGTAATAATTTGCTTCATCACCCTGAGATGGGTACCTTGTTGCATTTAAATGA
This sequence comes from Alligator mississippiensis, assembly GCF_030867095.1. NCBI lineage: Eukaryota > Metazoa > Chordata > Crocodylia > Alligatoridae > Alligator > Alligator mississippiensis. The sequence continues at coordinate 3,641,569 of NC_081829.1, read as the reverse complement.
AATGGAATAAAGTGATCTACCTGATAGGCTCAGTAATTTCCACTACTGTCTCTTTATAGTTGACTGGTACTTCAATCACTTAACTCATTGCTTATGTGAAATGTTGTTCTTCTCTCAAGCTTTTTTATTCTGTATCTTTTATGAAGACTTGCATTACCTCCATGATAAACTGGATAGCTGTGCACAGTACAGAAACCTGAGTCAGCTTTGCATTTTGTGGTACATGTTCATTCTTGGCATGTGATCCGTAAACATCCCAGGGCAGAGGTCCACTAGTGATGCTGGCATGTGATACAGAGAAAATGAGTGCTGTTGTGCGGCTATCCTGAAAGGACAGTCTGGGTTCAAGACAATTATGTAAGCATATATGATACATACAAACACTTTGTTACGCAAATTTGCACAGCGTAGTAAGGAATTGGATGCTCTTTACTGTCTTTCTGTTAGCTTTGTTGTAATAGCCAAACAGATTGACTAATGGGGTAACACTTGCAATGCTAAGCTAAATAAGCACTTGAGCTGCCCATTAGTGTTTGAATCAAAGTATTTTAAAGCTTCTAGTGGTGAATACATTGCCTACTGGGTAACATGTAGGACCAAGAGTGGGAAAGTCTGACTTTGTGTTCTGAAGTAACTTGTGCCTTGGTTTCCCCATTTTTCAAATAGATGCCTGAACTTTATAGGGCCCTTTGGTACAGTACATACTATTAAGTTAGTAGGCTTCTGTACCGTTTTTCCTCTTATTATATGACTACACATGAGTTCACAGTTGCTAATATTACGTGATTTTTTTTTCTGTGTGTGAATTTAAAAAGGGAGCCGGGAAGGACCAAACTTCCTTGTTTGGGGAAAATGCAGAAAACTGCATGAGCTTTGCAAGCAAGCACTAGAGCAGCAAACTGAGCAAATAAGGAGTCGTTCAACTGTAAACAGCATAGTTTTGAATGATGAGCCCCAATTGCAAAACTTGCTCAGTTGGATTTTTTTTTTTAAATAAAGAAGTTGGCAAAAAGTATTTTGTAACAACAGTAAAGTGTATTTTCCCCTCCCTTTTTGCCACTCTTTTTCCAAATTATTTTGAGTTTCTGGCTTTCCTACATTAACCCAAGACTACTTGTATTGGAATAAATCCTTAAACCTTCTACCTTTTTATGTTAAAATAGTTTTCTTGTGCATGTTACATTTATTACAAGAATAATGGGCCAGATTCTCTTCTACCTCGTAGGGACCTAAATGCAGTCCTATTCCACCGTGCCTGAGTCCCTGAAAAAATGTTTACATGTCTGCTTTACTTTGATGACATACTATTATTTTAGCTTTAAGATAAGTCACAGAGAGGAGAGGAGGTGGAAGACCCATCTACCTTTTACATTAATATTGTATTTGGGAATTAAACTAGGGTGGAATAGGATCATACTTTAGGCATCTGAATTCATGCCTAACATGTGGAATAGGATCCAACCCAATATGCTCTTTTGTTGGCTTCAGAGTCATTTCACCAGAAGTGCTGAACTTAATGCCTATTTTCTTTTCATTACAGTACGTTTCTATACCTGAAGTTCCTAGTAGTGTGGGCACTAGTACTGCTGGCAGATTTTGTCCTGGAGTTCAGATTTGAATATCTCTGGCCATTCTGGCTTTTCATCAGGAGTGTTTACGATTCCTTCAGATACCAGGGCTTGGTATGTATAACAGAAAATTACTGAAAAAGTAATGTTGAGTTCCTAATAGCACAATGGAAAGGTTCTAGGGCTATAGTAGGTTACTGTATATAACCAACTCAATACTCTCATTAATCATTAGTGAAGAAAGATTATTTAAAGTTAGAGCACTTACAGGACCTAATTGACCCGGGCACAGGTTCTTGCTTTGGCATGTAGTTCGTTCTTATTTAATCTTGGATAAATCACTTAATTTTTATGTGCTTCCATTTCCTATCTTTAAACTGGGGATAATTATACTTTACCTTGAACAGGTCTTTGGAAAGTAGGCACACTGAGGGTTAGGCTCTGTGGTAATTGAGCCATATAAGGATCAGATAAAGAAAAAAAATGATCATATCTTTAAGTTGGTACCATATTTTCTGACATACTGTATGCTCCCACAGAAGACACCTGCCTTGTTTTTGGGAAGGCAGTCTAAAGAAAAAATGATTTTTTTCCAGAGTTATGGCTACAGCAGGGACAGAGCCTAGTCTTCAGTTCACTCACCCTCCCTTTCCTGCTTAATCCTGCTGAAGACTAGAAGGCTGTGAAATAGGAGGAGAGAAACCAGGAGTGGCTAAAAGGCAGCAAAGTTGTCAGAAGAAAGGTTAGGTTGACTAGAGGAACATCAAAGACTATTAAAAAGGAGAAACAAGGTTAATACCTGTGGAGTGAAGACCAGTTAGCCATTAAGAAAATTGACACTCTTAATTGCCTTAATAGACATGCCACTGCTGCTGGTTTGCTGTGTTAGGTGAGGAAGCTGATGTTGTGTGTTGCAGACACCTAAGACATGTACCCAAATTTGGGGGGGGGCTGATTTTCAGGGGGGAAAGGTGCATGCAGTATGTGAGTAAATATAGTAATATTTCTAGGTGCCAATAAGAAAACTAAGACTTAAAACAGTTTATATTAAAACGTGATTTATATTTATAGTTTCTCTCAACTTTTATGCGTTTACTCTGCAGGGTACAAAGTTTGTTTGTTTGTTTTCCTGATGGGGTATGCATATTTGAGAAATAAGATGAGGCTTTGTAGCTGAAAATTACTCTTAATTTCAAATTGTTACTCAGCACTGGTTAATTTTTATCCATAAAATATTAGAAATATAATTCCCCTACCCCTTTTAAAAATCTCCAGCTATTTTTAGAGGTCAGTTGTACTCATGCAAAGGTATAATAGACAAGCCCATCCATATTATATTGGATATTGAATATGAGCAGCCCAATCCCTGCTCAGTTCCTTTAAATTATGATTTAACATTTATGTTTCCTGGAGTGTAGCAAGGTTTTCTGGTAGTATTTTTTGAGCTGCAAACTGGAGCTGGCCATAAAGTTGTAATAAAATAACGGCTGACCTCAACTGTGTAATGAGGCACGAAGCCAAACGCCAAGTGGTTCTAGCACCTGAGAGGTGGAGCAGTCCAAGAGTTCTGACCCCGGGACATGGGAATTGTCAAACTATATGAGATCAGTGGTCCGTCAACACACGTGTCCTATCTACGAATGGGTAGTAAAAGCAGTTTTAGCCATGGAATCACTTCCTTGTGGACACGTGTCTTTTGGTTGTCAGTGATCAACTTATCCCTTATGTAGGTAGGTACATCGATAGACATATTTAAATCCCATTTGATATAATATGGATGGGCTTGTCTACTTAAATATCCAATGCTTATTTGTAAGTATAACATTACAAAAAAGCATTTGTTGATGTCCAGAGAAAACTACATGCAGCCTAAGCCCCTGTCAGTAGTTGAAGTCCTACCAGCCGCTGCGTTCGGACTTCATGACCTTGTGTGAAGATGTGCTGGCAGAATGGACAGGATCTAAATGATTCTGAATAGTGTGCTGTTTGTCCCATAATTTATGGCTCAGAACCTGCATTAGCCAGATTGCTCCATTAGTTTGCCCATTTTGTAGCCATTAATAATGTTTTCACATTGAAATAACCCTGAAGTCCTTGTTAGCAAACACAAAGTGTTTTTTACTGGGATATGACTGAAGCACTAAGACTTCTCTTTTCTTCCCTTTTCTTTAGGCCTTTTCAGTATTTTTTGTTTGTGTAGCATTCACATCAAATATAATATGTCTGCTCTTCATACCAATACAATGGCTATTTTTTGCTGCCAGCACCTATGTATGGGTACAGTATGTCTGGCACACCGGTAAGTCCGCACTCTTATGGCAACAATTTGTTGGTAAAATATAAATCTTACTATTTTCAGCAAGGTGCAGAAACATAGTTTATCAGTTATTTTTATTAATATTGTTTATACAGCTGCCACCTTGTTTGTGTTAAATTGAAGTCCCTCTGTCATGGTAAAAATCAAATTAGTTTTAAAATATCCTTAAACCACAGATTTGTATCTGAAACTTCTTTGTGTGTAACTTCTTGAAAATGGTAAGATGCCTTGACTGATAGCTCCAAGTATGTATGATCCCCAGAACAGTATGAAAAAAAAAAAGAAAAGAAAAGCTGATGCCTGACTTCTGAACATTTATGCAGTATCTTGGGAAACTTGAGTAACAAAAAGTTTTGTTAAATACTGTCAGAACTGTTTATTTAAATGACTAACATTGTTAAATTGGGAGATAAATGACAAAACAGTTTTCCCTTCCCTTCACTGATAAAAGTACTTATCAATACACTTGTGAACATTTTAACATAAAAGAAGCCTGCAGTTAGCAGCAGGGATGTTCCCAAGATAAAGCACTTGCCACACTTCTCTTTATTCTGAAAACAGAGTTTCTGACCACAAACTTTAAAAAATGAATTGTCCCCCAAAATCATGATTGTTTTAAAACTGCTGAGATTTTGTTTTTTATACCTATTGGGCTCTTCTCATTCGGTTCCTGACTCATTAGGTACACTTAATTCATGTTCTCAAAATTTTTCCAAACCCAAGAGGTTTAGAACTTTTTTGAATGAAAGTGAGGATCCCAGCTTAGTTATCTGCCTCCAAGACCTGGGACTTTTAAGAAAAACACCAAATATTACAAGAGTTGCAATAGAATTGCAGGAGTTAGCACTGCAGTGAGCATTTCTCAGCCCACTGATGGAGGCAGCTGTCTTGCTTGCAAGTTAGTCATAATACCAACGTGGGAGTCTAATGGAAGAGATTGAATGAGTTGTTGCCCTTCCTTAATCTTCTAAGGAATCCTAAAAATAATTTTGGACAGGATTTTAAATATTTTTAAAATCCTAAAGTGTTCCTTCTTAAATGACATGACTGTTCAGCAAGATGGGTGCCTCATAGATTTAGACCTGAAGGCAAACACAGCATTAACTGTCCTGATTTTGATTCTTGGAAAACCAACTCTGGAATGTCTCACAGTTGCATAAAATTAATCTAGTTAATTCCATTGAGCTCTTGGTAAATTTAGAAAAAAACATTACAGTTGTTACTCATGAATGCGGTATTGGACAGTGCATCAAGTGCTGCTCTTCAGCATGGCTGGAGAATCGTAAAATAATTAGTCCTTTCAGCTACAGTCTAGCAACATGGGAATGGTGGGAGGTCACAATGCCCTTCACAGTTTGTGACACCTTTCCCTGAGGTTGCAAACTCTACCATTTACTGCCATTTATAAAGTGAGACAGCTGGGTCTGACACGTGGTTGCTCAAAAAAGAGCTACGCATGTAACCTAGTAATCAGCCCACAAAAACAGTTTTCAATTTTGGTTTTACATCTGAGATCTTCCCAAAGCGCCATAAAAGATGACTGAATATCTACAGAGAGCAAGAACCTTTCTTTATATTTATTATTGTGAAAGTAATAGAGTACAGTTGAAAGTAGCCTGTAATATAGCTGCTACATATCAAATCAATAACTTCTACAAGTGACAAACTCTTGTTGACTGGCTATGCCTTATTCCTGCTAGGAAGTCATGCTTCTCTAATTTAAACTAATAAAAATTAAAACGCAGTGGAGCAAAGGACCCCGTGTGATCTTCTACCTAATCTAGAGTTTGTGTTAAAGAGTCCGTTGCCTACATTTGGGGAAGGAATTCGGTGTATTGGGTGACAAGTGATACGCTTACCCAGTCCTCTTCTCAGCTGTCAGATTGGCTTGCATGTTTGATTTTACCATTCACATCCAGCTCTAAGAGGTGCCCAAATAGGTCCTTCTGGTTCAGTCCATGTTAACCCTTCCCTGTTACCAGAGTCCTAAACTATAATATTGCCCCAGGTTCTGTAGGGTTTCCCCACTTGAGTTCTTCTTTGCTGGAAGGTTTCTCACTTAGGCGTTTAGTAATTAGTTCTTTTAATAAAGCAAAGGTTTAAGTTACCCTTTAATTAAACCCTGTTTAGATTTTGTTTTCCAAAAGCTACTCTTTAATTCCACATATCCAGGCAGCTTTGACTAATAACTTCCTTTGATTTCTAAGTCTTCTGAAAGTATAATTTCAGGGTGTTTGTTGCTTTTAATATATTATTAATGCATGTCTTTCATTTCTTTTCCCATAGAGAGGGGGGTATGTTTACCAACAGTATCGCTGTGGATACTTTTTGTTTATATTGAAGCAGCAATTAGATTTAAAGATCTCAAAAATTTCCATGTGGACCTTTGTCGTCCCTTTGCTGCACATTGGTAAGTGTTGCTCCCCTTTTTAACCTTGATGCCATCATACAAATTCACAGTTGCTTATCTTTTGCCCTTTGTCTGTCACTAAATATTCCAGACATAATGTGTGATAAACTTAATCCAAGTATAACACACTCAGGATGTCTTGCTTGTGAACTGGAGGGAATTGCAGTATCTATGCCAAAGATTATTGCTCTGTTTCTTTAAACATTTTTCATGAGCTTACAACAGATTTCCATTTATAGAGATTAGTAAAATACATCCAAAAGTGTTAGATAAATGTGGCCAAAATTTTTAGTGATACTTGATTAGCTGATGTTTTTGTCCCTTTTATGAATATCCACAAATGTCTTTCTGTAATGATGGAGTGAGTCATCTGCTTCCAGTGTGAGGCCTTAGAGATCTATGATTGAAAAGTTAATGTATGTCTGTATTTTTGGTTGGGGGTGGGGAAGGGTTTGGAGGTACTGCAACCTTATTCTTGTCCCGTTCAAAATCCCCATAGTGAATTGCAGCTGGCAAATTGAAACAACAAACAAATTGCATAATTTTTACAGTAATTAGTGGTAATGACTTCTCAGTAAATACAAAATATCCTTTTGAGGAAAAAATATACTTTTAAACAGCAGTAATTTTATAAGGCAATATTCATTTATCTGCTTTGGGTTTAAAAGAGTTTGTCTTTTTCTTGGAGTCACTTAGTCCAGTTCTCAGTGATACAATTGCATGAATAAATTAGACATCTGTCACTTAAATGTACATTGTGCAATAAATCCATTAAAATTTTAATTAAATTCTATAATAAGTTACAGAAGTACTTCACATGACAGAAGAACCTCTCTTCACAGTATCTGAAGTGGATGAAAACATTCCAGCTTATCATCTCAGTTTTAGAACTATAGCTACAGCTGGCTTTGCACCGTGTCACAAAAGAAACATTGGCAAAGATAACAGGAGATGCATATGCAAATAATCGCCACATTTTGGCTGCATGTTGGGAACACAAATTTACTTTGTGTCATTAACAGGCAGGGGATAAAAAGACTGAATAATAGTTAACAAAATCCACTCTTGGTCTAAGACACCAGAGTGTGTAAAAAGATGAATTACTTGGGAATCTATAATTAACTATACAAAATCATCAATGCCATATATTGCTGGTAGCTCTGTTTCAGGGTTTGTAAAGTACATTAGATTAGTTTTCATATCGCTTTTAAACAATGATAAATATTAAAGAATTTGTAAACAAAAATTCTTGCAAAAATCATTTATTATCAGTTATAAATAAAGATAGTGCATCTCAGAATTTTTCAGTAGCATGTTAGCAAATTAGTTAGCCTAAACTATTTTTATGTAACTTTCATGCTAGCAGGTTTGGCTTTGGTTTTATTTTCCTTTTGCTAGTGGATGGGATTTTTTCCATCTTAAAATTTAAAAAAAAAAGATTTTTGGGATGAATTGTTGCCAGTGGACATTTACGTATTAGGCCCTTATTAGCAAAGCTAATAGTATGATCTGCTAGCATTTTATATTGCTGCAATTCTGACCATATGATAAGAATATTAATTTTTGTATGATCAAATTGCTGTATAAAAAAAAATCCTACAGCATCCCTATTATTCTGTAATAATATTATCCCTCTTTTCTTGACTGGGAAACTAAGACAGGGGTGAGGTAAAACCGCTTGCTGAAGCCCATATGTAAACTAAGTAAAAGAGCTGAGTTTAGAACTCAGAAGTTCCTGGCTCATAGTCGAAAACCTAATCATCTAGACCAGTATTTTCCTAGGGCTGTGCAAAGCTTCAGTCCCTGATTTGATTCGGACCGATTCAGCGGCTGAATCAAATCAGAGGATTCTTTAATCTCTCTGAATCAATTCGGAGAGATTTGGAAGGATTCGCCGATTCGGACATAGACACAGCTTTAAACATTTTTTCTACATACCCCTAGGTAGCAGGCGGCTTGTGAGCGTTGCGATGATGGGGTGCATGGAGCATGGCACAGAAGCATGGGGCGCTCCCCAGCGTGCTCAGCAGCAGACCCAGAAGTTCTGGTGTCTCCTGGGTCTGGGGAGGGTACCTGGGGTCCCCCCCCATGGCCGATTGCCCAGGGGGGACGGACAGCGTCCTTGGGGGCAGACCCAGAAGTGGACCAGAACTACTACTGGTCCACTTCCAGGTTCGCCTCTGAGCATGTGGAGGCCTCCCCCCCGCACTCCTGTGGGATGCTCCATGTGCCCCAGCATCACAGCATTCACAAGCCACGCTGGTACCTTGAGGTATGTAGAAAAAACATTTAAAACTGTGTCTATGGCCGAATTGCTGATCGTCTGAATCAGTATCGAATCTTCAGATTCAGATTTGGCCGAAACGAATTGGGGACAGTGATCCGAATCAGTGAATCGAATCACTGTTCCTGATTTGGGCCAAATCTGAATCAAATAGGGCCCATTTCGCACACCCCTAATTTCTCCTACTTTTTAAATCATATACATTCTTTTAAGTTTGTTATGTTGTGTTACTCCTATAATTCCTTGGTATGGATGATAATAGGGAGGAAAATCCTTTTATGTCATTACAGCCACACTGTAAACTCTCCAGCAACCTGAGAAAGAGAGATTGTAGAGTTAATCTTCATTTTTATTTTTTCTTTCTTTTTCTCAGTTTTTCTCTTTAACCCTTTTCCCCATTTCTTCCTGTTACTTACCCTCCAAAAGTTATCTACTTACCCCAGTCTGAGACACCGTTCTAGACCACATTAGCTGTTACCTCCTTCAAGAATGCCTAGCCTACTGTATTTCCTAGTCTGGCACTTTTTGAAAGTAGCCTTAACATATGAATAAAATAAGGGTATCTGCATTGCCATCATCCTTTTTAATGTAAAAAACTGTGTGTGGTACATCTCTGATTCATTCATGCAGTCATATTTCAGTTAAAGTTATCTTCTTTCTAGTATTGGCTATCCTGTTGTGACTTTGGGCTTTGGCTTCAAAAGTTATGTCAGCTACAAAATGCGATTAAGAAAACAAAAAGAAGTACAGAAAGAGAATGAATTTTATATGCAGCTTCTCCAGCAAGCTCTACCCCCAGAGCAACAGATGCTACAAAGGCAAGAGAAGGAAGCAGAGGAAGGTAGGTTGTACAGACTGCATAATGTTTTCCTGCCACCAGCTATAATTATGAAGATCCTGTGCATGTTAATCCAGACCTTCATTAATCCACACAGTCTGTATAATTGATACAAAAAAATCACCAGGCTCCTTTCTTTAGCAATGTATTGCAGTGAGGCCCCATATCACTAATATTTCACAATAGTTTGTTTTTATGCTATGAAGAACCATCAATTTAAAATTTAAACTCTGGGGGAAAAAAGCAGTTTCCAATGCTTAGTCCTTTTTAACTTCTCTCTTTGGTGACTCAACAAATGAGAAGTTTTAAACCAGTTTCCTGGCCATTAGTCAGAATCAGCAAAGTCCTGCTATGTTCATTTAAAACACTAAGATTATTGCATGGTAGGGAAAATGAGTCTCAATTTAAAAAAGAAACTGTTGCAGGATTATTTTTCAAGTATGATCTATTCTGGTTGAAAGTAGAAGTTTAAATGTTGCCCTTCTCCCTCTGAATTAAACAGCAGTTACTTTTAATTATGCTTTTAATTTTATTTAAACAAATAAACAATCATAGCAACAAATCATTTATGTAGTGAAGGAAAAGATGGAGCAATACATTTAATCTACAATTACCAGAAACTAATTTTTCAAAATGAAAAAAAATCCATTTTACAGCAAATACTTTTAAAGCAAATTCCTCCATATGAATTTTCACCTTATTTCATGGTTTGTGGAGCACTGTATATATAAGAGAAGTACTATGTTACTGGGTGACGGTTGCCTGAATCTGGCAATGGCATTAGGTATGAAGCAGAACACGGTGACTCTCACTGTCAGAAAATAACAGTTGTGCTGAAATGCGTTTCCTGAGTTGTCTAACTGCTGTAATAAAACAGAGATAAATGAGACCTGTGCAGTTACTGGGACTGTTAGACCTGGACATTATCATGATCATTCATCATAAAGCTGCAGAGCTCTTAACCATTTCAGATACTTAATTGAAATAAGGTGGGAGAAATCCTCCTCTTCTAAGAAATGATAAAAAATATTGTTTTATTTCTAAAAAGGGGTGTCGGTTTAATTCCCAGACTCTTACCTGACTACTTCGGCTTGATAATCATTATAAGTAATATCTAAGATTACAATAATTAAGCAAGCACAAAAACATCTTTCTAATTTGAAAGTACTGTGGGCATTCCATGTTGCAGTTTCTTCTGTTGGTCATGTAGGCCTTTCACACAGTAACAAGGAAGAGAGAGGCTTTAAAGCATTATGAAAGTATTATGGCAAAACCATAAAAATTGCAAGGAAATTCAAGGGCAGAAGAATAAGTGGTAGTTTTAAGAACTGCAATTTTTTTAAAGTTTCAGATTAATCATGTCCCTCAATCTATTTTTTTTTTTTTTTTTAATCTTTCATTGCTTTGTTAGTCATTCTTGTAATATGGTAAGATAGCGATACTATTCTCTGAGGGGTATTTATTTATAGCAGAAGTCCTTTCCTGTAAGGTCCTGCCTATCAAAAAGTAGTCTTAAGTGTTAACCTTGTCTTTCTAAATTCAGATATGATACGGTTGTTTCAGTAAACAGGTTAAGCAGATACTTAATGCTTTATTTTCTTAAAATAAAGGTATGCAGTTGACTAAAATGGTATATTCTATGGTGTTAACAATTTGTTTTTTGGTATTGCAGCAGCCAAAGGATTATCTGATATGGATTCCTCAATACTTTTGCAGCACAATGGAGGCATTCCGGCCAATAAAAAATTATCCACAACGTTGCCAGAATTAGAATATAGAGAAAAAGGGAAAGAAAAGGACAAGGATGCCAAGAAACACAACCTTGGAATAAATAACAATATTTTACAACCAGTAGACTCAAAAATACAAGAAATTGAATATATGGAAAACCATATTAATAGCAAAAGATTAAATAATGATCTTGTAGGAAGTACAGAAAACCTCTTAAAAGAGGACTCATGCACTGCCACATCCAAAAATTATAAAAATGCTAGTGGAGTTGTGAACTCCTCACCTCGCAGTCACAGTGCGACTAATGGGAGCATCCCTTCCTCATCCACAAAGAATGAGAAAAAACAGAAATGCACTAGCAAGAGCCCAAGCACACACAAGGACTTAATGGAAAACTGTATTCCTAATAACCAGCTAAGCAAACCAGATGCACTGGTAAGGTAAGTTTGATATGTGTATTGCCTAACAAGTTCTGCCATCATCATCCACTCTCTTGTTTTTCATAGATTAGAAATCTTTTGTAGACAGCCATTAACAAACTATCAGGGAGGCGGAATGGCCTCATGATTGGAGAAACTGACTGGGAGTCAGCTGTCTTGAGTTCTGTTCCTGACTCTGCTACAGATTTTTTTTCTGTGACCATGGGCAAATCACTTAACTGCTCTGTGCCTCAATTTACTTTTACTTACCTACCTCACAGGGGTGTTGTGAGGCTTAATAAAGGGCTTTGACAATCATTTGATGAAAGGCACTATACAAGTACAAAGAAATATTGAATGTGTTTTACCAATTCTACCCTCTAATGGCCTTTCATTTCTGCAGTGGACAAAGAATGGCATATCAGTACTTGAAATTCTTATGTCTGGAATGCTCGCTTTTTTGTTTGAATCTTCAGTTCACAGGTATGAATGCAAGTCATGACCTTCAGCATAATTCCTTAATAAGAGCAATATATTCAGACTCTACCTGCATGTTTGCATTGCTATGTTAGGTCTGAGTCCAGGACACAGGGATTTAATTTTGCTGCATTTTAAGCTATAATGATTTGAAAAGTCACATGTTTATGTATGCTAATCTGAAGGTTAAATAAAGATGTATTTTTGGAAAGCTGTTGGGTACTTAGAGTGCTGTCAATTGGGGTCCAAGTGGGAAGTCACAAATTTCTCCTAAAATTGAACGGGGAAAGACTATAGACCCTGGCCGAGTGAAGCATACTACTCATCAGCAGACAACACTGTCCAGCTTAGTGGTGCTGTTTTCTGAAGGAGCGTACTTCCATGCATCTTTGAAGAGTATGCATGGTAAACGGTACAAATGCTATCTTTGATGATGTAATGCAAGCTAATGACAGAACTGACACTTCATGGTTTTATTGTTTTTGCTCCCCTCATTTTAAAGTCTGGGAAAATAGCGTGACCTAACATTAATAGAGCAATTTACAAGCTTCCAGAGCGTGCAACGTATTTGAATAGAGTAATTATTGTATGGCTGGCCCTTCCACTTGTGTTTCTTACCTCCCCTTTGAAATCAAAAGAGTATCTCTGCGGCATTTGCTGATATGGAAAAATAATCTTAAGAAAATAATGTATTTTTAGTTTTTAATCCCAATCAGCAGCTGGAAACCAGGAGAGGCAACAAACGCTCTTCAAGCTACTAGTGATCCCTGGGCCACAGTTTAAGAACCACACTACTGTAAAATATAGTGGGCAAAGCGATTGTTAAATAAGAGACTTAGGGTGCTGACAGACGTAGGGAAAATAAATGCGTTTTACCGGAAGAAGCAGACCGTTCAACCTGGCTCTGCAGGACCTGTATAGATTGAGTGCTTCAGCAGGGCTTTTATGGCGCTTTTATCTAATAGCTGATTCAATCGGAATAATTAGATAAAAGTACTATAAGCCCTGCTGAGGTGCCCGACCTATACAGACGTTGGGCAAGCTGGGTCCAACTAACACAGTGCCTCTTCTGGGCTCAGCACAGGGGTGCGCAGAGTTTAAAGTAAAGTGCTTTTTTTTTTATGTCTGTAAGCAGCATTAATGACCACCACTACAATTTGGCTGTACTGCAGAGAGCTTTGCCTGTTTGATATCAGCATTGCTGAGTTAAAAGAAGCACGCTGCTCTTACTACATTAGCAGATATATCAATTATTTCTGGTGTAATGTTCATCAGAACAGTTCTAGGAAAAACCCAGTAGGAGATCAACGTTAGCAGTCAGTCTGTAAGAAGTGATACCATGCTGTTGAGTAACAATGAACATTTTATATCTTTCTCTCCTTTAAAGGAGCTTTTAAAAAAACAAAGAAGTAACCCTGCTGTAAAGACAATACCTACTGCAAGGTTTTCCATCGTATGTGCAAGTACTGAGACCTACAATAATTTTCATTTGTAATCAAGCCAAAACAAGTGCTTGGCTGAAGAGTAGCAAAATTGGTATTAATAGAAGATAAGCACAATGCATGGCTGCTGTTCCATGCACTGGATTCTTTGTGGTAAAGGATTCATGCCAGAAGACTCTCTCTGTGTAGCTGCCTTGGGAAAGAAATCCCACTAAATCTTTTACTATTACTGCCTTGCTAACAGATACAAAAATATTAGTCCTTTGTGCAAGGACTTGTGCACAAGGATCTGTCCATTGCAGATCTATCTGTAGGAAAGCAAATAACCTGTAAATGTATGAAAGAGGCACAGGGATTGGTTTAGAACAGATCTGTAGCCCCAGATATATCTTTGTTTTTGCCACTTGCCTGCTCACTCTTGGCCTTGTCTCCTTTTTCTTTTCTGTATTGCTGAATAGTCATTGGTCTGACTTCAGTAAGGCCTTGTTGAGTAATATAATTGGCAGGTCCGGTTTGCACATTCCCTGCAGGTACTTTTCGATAATTGGAATTTTGACTCTGCTCTGTCTCTGAGGATTCATAGCATGTGGATACAATTACTTCTCTGAAAATATTATTTCGTCTTACAATAATCACTCTATTCACTAATTGGCATACCTTCTGCCAATTCATGTGGCATGTCCCCATTTCTTAAATATCCAGACTAATTCATACCTGTAATAGCTGCAGAATAACTGCATGCAGCAATTCAGAAGTTTGCTAGTAAATCTTATATTTGAACTTACTTCAGCCTTGAATTAAGGGATGTAATTACCTTCAGTAGGAGTTATGCCTGTGTAGTACAAAAAAAATTTGTCCTATATTTCCAGAGGTACTGACTGTGTGGTACCTTTGTTATATCATTAGGTTATTACTTAGCTCATTGAAGAAAACTAGATGCTAGTTCATCTAATTTCTGTGACCCTTCTGCTATTTATCAATGAGCTAATTTAGAGTGATCTAATTGCTCTTCTCTAGTTTTGTAACTGGATATTCCTGGATTCTCCAAGTGCATTTCAAGAGCGTCTGTGTGTGAGGTAGTTTTTATTCCACTTTGAAAGTGGAATAAAAGTGCATCACATTCACCGTGCACTAAATATCCACATGAGAAATCAGTGTGGAGTAGTGTCTCCTCTTTAAACTCGTACCCTAGTTTACTGTGCACTAACTTTCTTGTGTAGACGAGCCCTTAGCTTTTAAACTGCTAACTTTTTGCCTACTACTATGTTCCAGCATTTATTATACATTGGAATAAGTTGCTACTGTTCAGACTATCCCAAAATAAAACAGTAGGTTTTCCCCCTTAAAAATATACATAAAAAACCTTTGTTGTAAAAAACAAAACTAAAAAACAAAAAAACAAAAAAAACCCCAACTGAGCATCTGATATAGGTAGGGACAGAATGTAATTACATTTATACTTAAGCAGTTTAAGTTTAGTGTCTCCTTGAATTAGCCCAAAATTCCCTCAGTCATTAGCTTATTCTGAAAACTGACCATCAATTCCAAGGGATTTGTTAATGCTTCAGTTTTGTTTCCAAAATAACCCCACCAATAATTTGATTTCAGATAGTCTGTTTCGACAGATATATCAACCACAGACAAGAAAGATGCTGAAATGTAGACTCAGGTGGTAGATGGGTTCAACAATACTATCCATCTTTCAGACAAGCCTGAAGTACTGAGTTGCTAAAACAGGAAGGTTTTACATTTTAACAGAGCATGTGAAACTTACTGTAGGAGACCCTGGATCTGGCCCTTCATGGCTTCAATTACTCAGCAGCTGAACTTTTCTGGATAGGGAGTTGTCTGTTCTCTTTTATGCATGGCAATACATTTTTTTCGTTGGCTAATGAAAAGGCGGGTTTGCAGTCTCAATGGCTAGAAGAGGATTGTGGGGGTTTAATCCTGGCACTGCCATTGGTCAGTTCTGACACTAACCTCTGCATTTCATTGTCCATCAATAAAATGGTGATAGTATCTACTGCTCAGATGTTGTGAGATTTTGTAAAGTGCTTGTTCTTTTTGTGTCTGTGTCATTTCCATCTAAACTGTTCATCTTTCTATATTTATGACCAGTGAGCCAGTGGAGAAATAAATGCTTTTTACAGTTTGTATCACTAATAGGTACTGGAGCAAACCAGCATTTCATGTTTAGCTCCCGTTATCATTTCACTACCAATTCTAGAGCACAGAAAGATTTTCCTTCCAGTTTATGGATCTGGGATGTGGAACAAGCTATGATCATAGAAAGAAAAAAAAAAAAAGGTTTTGTTCTCTTATAGTGCAAAAAGTAGAAGTGAGCCGGCTTTTGCCACCGCAAGATTTGTATAATTGCAACTTGCCACTGGCTATTTCCATGCTGGAGGAGAGACTCTAAAAGTGAAACTTGACCAAACTGTTCATATCCACTGAAGTGCTGCCTCCTGGCTTACGAAGTGCTGAAGGAAGAGAAGCTGTCTTTTATGCTAATTATTCCTGTGGATATCTTTGGATTCCTCGAGCAGTTGGGTTATGTTTGATGTACGGGGAATTTTTTTACGGAGCAGAGCACTGTTTACTGCCTTTTCTCCCAAAAGTTGGAATTACCCTCGCAACAAAACTGCAGGTTTTAATGGAACTATCATTTTCTTTAGCTCTGTTTATTTTCTGTTTTCTATATCACCACTCAAGTCCCCAGAGCTGCCTCTCTTTCTCTTGTCTGTCTGCCTATCTGCTTGCCCAAAATAGCATTAGCATGCCTCAGAAGGCTTTCTCCTGTCAGATACAATAGGGAGACGCTTGGAGCCTACTAAGATGTTATGGGACCGAGAAAGGCAAGGAAATAAACAGGTTCAGGAGCTCTGGGAATATAAATCAGAAATCTGAGAATGGAAGCAATTAATTCCATCTGGAGTAAGGAGGAAAGCCTGTATTTGGGAATAGCGTTGTGGTAAGGTTAGGTAAGGGGAGAAGATAGGTGGCATTTGTGGAGAAAGCAGTATAGCTGACCCAGCTGTTAGGTCTGTCACCGATTTCAACTTTTGGCATGTTCAGATGACAAGGAGTCTTATCCATTGCAGTGTTGGGTTTTTTGCCTTTCTGTTTGTTTGCAACCTAGTGCCAAATGCAAAGGTTCTCCCCAATAAAAGGCAGCAAGTCCTCTCAGCTCTGGAAACTTTAGGGAAAGTACTATTCCAACACCCAAGTAAACTAGGCCAAAAGTACATCAGAAATAAAGGGACACGGCTATCAATGACAACTTCAAGGCCACCCTCCACTTTTACTGATATTATATATAGATCCTTGGTTCTGAGGGAACGCAGGAAAGACACAGTGACAAGCTAGGAACTTGAATCTGAGGCGGGCAGATTTACAGGAAGGTATCTTAGATTCTCTAGGTTTTTGTGGAACAGATGGGAACGGGTTTTGTTTAATCCGAATCTCCTGCATTTTGAGAAAACAAATACAGGAGCAAATGGATACACATCTGTGTGCATGGTTCAGAGACTGAGAAGAATGGGCAGTAGTAGTTAGACGGGAAAGTTTAAAACATCCTATAAGAAGTGGAAAGGATGTTTAGTGAGGAAATATTCCCATTAGAAGGAGAGCTTTTGCGTATTTGATGATATATACTTATTTTGGATTTATCAGCCTCAAAGTTATTCAGGAAGTAAGCCAGAATTATGTTTAAGATCCTTTCTTTCTGCTGTTTCTCCTAGGCACAAGCTCTGTGCTTGGCACTTCACATCAAGAATCCTGACAGCTTCTTGTCTGTGGTTTCCGCATGTCTAACATACAAATAAGCTTCCACAGCGCTCAAGCAGGTGCATGCCAACACCACATTCGAATATTAGATATAAGAGGCCAAAGAGGGTTTTGTAACAAATTTCACTTTTTATGGTCCATGCTAGTGTTGTAGCCTGGCTTACACTTTTGACAGTTTTCTTTTATATAGACTAATTCTAGAACTACTATTAATAACATCCTTGCCGGTCCTTCTACCAAATAGTTTGTTAGAGGCAAGGCAGTTGTTAAACTGTTTAGATATAGAAGAGCATTATGAAATGTTGACTACTTAGACCAATCCTGTTCAGAACAAATGTAAGTTAGGGCAAAGGTTTCTATCTGTGGCAATTTGTTTTGGTGTATGAAAAATGCTTGCAGAAAATACGCTAGCATAATACATGCATTGAGGGAATTTCAGCTTATGCTGTTGGCACTGATTGTTTTAAAGCAGTAACATCGCTTCAGGGATTATTTGTGGCAAGAGAAGAACAAAGCAAGGAAGATGGGGATAGGGCATCCGCCCTTTAACTAGTAAATGAAATTGAGAAACGTCACTAAAGAAAGACGGATCCCTCTAAGTTTTGGCCCTAGGATGGGATCTGGGTCTGCAAGGAAGTGTTTCACTCTTTGCAGCATCAGGGCCTGAGACATCTATTTGGCTCAGAGTAGTAACCATTTTACAATTATGGGCTTATTTTTTTTTTTTAAGTAATTTAATTTCAGGATAACTTGCTGCTTGAGTAATAACAAATGGAGCGACATTCTAGAATTCAGCCTTTCCCTTTTCCTGGATTTTTGTAAGAAAAGATCTCTCTAAAAAAAATGTAGAGACCAAAGTTGAAAACTGTATGGTAGGAAAAATAACAGAAAAGCAGTGCTGTCTTATTGGGTCATTCATCATTGTAACAGTAGTACGAAGTACCCTGGGGAACAGAGCCAGAGCATGAGTCCACCCTTATAGCAGCAAAAACATCTCTCATGTATGATATTGCTTTTGCTTACCTTGATTATATGTTTTTATTTTTGGGTGGAGGTAGTAAAGAGGATTTTTAAATCACCTTGTAGTCCCATGAAAATGATGGATGACCTTTCTATTCTTCCTGTGTACGGGGAAGAACTATAACTACTGACTCCTTTTATATAAGAAAATCCCAAAGCTAGAAATACTTGACTTCAAAATAGATGCACGTTCAGTTGATAAAGGGAAAACAAGGAATTAGCGTGTTTGTATTTCCAGATACCTAACTACACAGCTAATTGTGTGTGTTATTTTTTTAATGAAGCCATGTCAAATGTAAATTATTTTGGATTATGAGCAGGTTCAAATGTCTCATTAGACAGTGACACCCAGTTTTTTGTGTGGTTTTTGTCCATTGTTACAAGTAATTAACTCTGCATTGTAATGGGTGTGTTTATTTCATTTTGGAAACTATAGCGAGTCTTTATTTGCTCTACAGATTGCATCAATTTTCCTGTGCTTAAATCTAGAGCTTAGGTCACAGTAGAGTACAATAGAATGGAAAGAGGTAATTGAAAACTGCTTATGTTGTCCATATTATTTCACAAAATCATGGCCAAATTTATTTAGAATGAAGGCATTTCTCCTTGGATTTTGTTATTGGCCATTGATTTTTAAAGAGGTTTGCATTCTACCTTGCACTGTGTTGTTCTAACTATTCCAGGCTCCTGGCCTAGTGATTTGATCCATCTTGCTTCAAGGCCATGAACATATCACTTGGATTCTTCAGTCCTAAATACTGACAGCCATTGAGGAAACAGATTTAATACTCGTAGCATCATGCTGGTGAAAGACTGGGCTTTCCCTATGGCACTTCACTAATGGTTTGCTTGTCCAGTTGGAAAAGTTCCATCACCAGCGCAGCTGAGAGGTCTTTGGCTCCTTCTGAGTTTTGGAGGCTTAGTATTAAGGTTTCTGACTCACTTGGGTTTTATTTTTGCTTGCAGAGGAGCAGTTTCTCAGGGCAAGACATTCGCTTCTACAAATACCAGTGTACAGAAAAGCTACAGGCTAACAGTACCGTTTCCTTTTAGACGCTGATATTTTGCTGGAAGTTAATTCACTGGGATATGTTTCATCTCAGGGGGTCCTACAGACCTTTCTGAGACAACAGGGACTCTCAGATTTGGATCGGATTTTTGTTTTTGTCAAGCTTAAGCTCACCCGCTTTGTTGCTGGCAATGAAGGACTTAACAAATGGCAGACTTCTGTCAAATTTCTCACCAAGAAGAATTAGCACAAGCCCTTTAGACTCCTTACGGATAAAAGGAACTGTACTTGAGGCTTTGGAACCCACTTGAAAAATTTAACTGCTAAGACTCGGACTCTGACAAGCTTATGCCAAAAACCTTCGACCCACTGCAGCCCAGCATAGTGGAAAAATATTCATAAGGCTTTTTCTGTGTGTTCAGGCTGAACCAGTCTGAAGGGAGTTTGAGTCAGAGGTGGAGGAGAGGGGTGCGTATTGCTTCTTGATTGCTAACTTACCATTGCTTAAAGCTAACTTACCTTGTCTAGTTTAACAGAGGATGAAGCTGTTACAGAAGGGACTCAGTGATATAGTTTTTATCTAGTTGTTAGGGCTGTGTGTTTATTTTCTGGTATTTGCACCTTCTAAGCAGCCTATAGTAAACACAGTAAAACAAAATACAACCAGATCATGGAATACTTTCTGTATATGGGTTTAAGAAAATAATAAGAATAGCATAACACCTCTCAAATTATTTCTCTCTGTTCATTTAAGATGGCTAATTCAGGGGTCTTATTCAAGACTTCTGCATAGTTTTCATTTTCCCTCTGGATTATTTACAAAAAAAAGTCATTCTTTTGCCAGTCCCTAAAAAGGAGATAGTGCACAGTCTGTCTTACTGGACCAATTTAGGCAGAGGAGACTCACTTATGAGAAAAAAAGTTTTCAGATAAGACTTATTTAGGTTCAGAGAGCTCCTAAGCAAGTTTTATTTTCAGAACTATCACATTTTGGAGAGCTTTAATGGAATTATTTTGGACACTCATCACGTAAAGAATATGCATCTGATTCATTACATGCATGCGTAATTGCTGTCCTTACCTTACCCTATCAGCTACTTTTCAGGATTAAGATAACTACTAGTTTTAGCAGACTACTTAAGCGTTGGTAAACAGTAGGTTCTGGTAGCATCTTGTTAGCATCTGCCTGTCACGTCTTTTGTCCGATGGCAACCTCAGTTCTCACTAAAGAGCTGGACAGCGGAGGAAAACGAGGATGTATTTCTGCCACAGTTAACTAGCTCTGGCACTAGCTAACTTCACAGTGGACATAATGAAAATACACATATGACTATAAAACTTTCTGGGTTGTTTTATTTTTTTTCTAGTCATACTTTAAATATGTCTTAAGGACCAGTGCAGCAGTGAATTTTAGCCAGGTTAGCAAATTTCTTTATTTCTTCATTTTTATTCAGGGTGCTGGAAACATTTGTGATCTCCATATGAAAGTTGGTTATTTGGTGCTATTTACTATTTGCCTGCTAGGCACTTAGCAAGCTGGTGTGGCACACTTGGACGGAGGATGTATTTTATAACAGTTTTATAGATGCCCCTCCCTTTTTTTGGTCTGATTGGTATTAAGTTGAACCTGCATGTTGACTGAAGTCAGATGTAACCAGTTTAGCTCTATACAGCTGTAACAAATGGAATCTGAAATTTAGGATGGATTTTTCTTTGAAATTAGTATGTGTGCACAGCAGACCTTGCTCTGTCTTGTATTACCCAGCAGTCCAATTTGGCACCGTGTCAGCCTCTTGTTACTGATATTTTTATAACGTCTTATAAATACATATCATGAATCCATATTAACCTCTTGCTACGTTTAATCGGCATATTCTGATACTTGCACCAGTAAATTTTGCATTAGTACTTTAGGTCAGGATTTTTTCCAGTATTCAAGCCCCAAAGAGTAAAGCGTGTCATTATGAAGATTAATGACTTTTACCTTTAGCCTGTATAATGAATGTGCATAGTGAGGTCCATTTGCTTCAGTTTCTTATTTTACCCAGTAATGATTATTTCTAAATAGCAATGCTTTCATTTAATGAATTCTACACACAGCTTTTATGCAGACTATTTTTTATTGGGCACATTTTCATCAGCCATGTTTAATGTTTTAAAATGAGTCATGGACCAAGCAAATGGGAGTTATTTCTGTGTAACTGAATCATATTTGCTGCCATATAAGCTGGTATGTAATTCAGATGCTTATAAAAGATTATTTGCCTGTGCAAGTTGCTGCTCTCATCTTAACCACGGAAGTCTTACTTGTTTTTAAAACTCAAATAAATTTAATCTCCATAATCCGATGTTTCATTCATACTAACTCAGTAAGTTGTATTAAGTCCCTTTTTATTTTGTTTGAAATGTTTAAGAGGCACTTGGGCATTTCTTTCTGAAATATTATTTATAAATATGATGTACCGCAGGTGGGCCTGGCTTAAGAAAGATGAAAATTTAAACTTGCTGGCTTCTTTGCTGTTATACATTTCTCTTTATATATGTCTTTTCAGTGTTCGCATGCACACAGAATGTAAGACTAAATTCCTCTTTTGTCTGGAATTCAGATTAATACATTTACCCTTTTGTCAGTACTTGATCCAGTACTTTTGGTACTTGATCCAGATACTTATTCTATTGAAATGAGTCTGTTGTGAAACTGTTCTCTTCCTAAAGGCTTTTATAAATGCATTTTTAATCTTAATTTTATACCCATTACAGTCTTCATAATTTAGTGTGCATTATCCATTTAACCTGCAGGTTATGTGATGTAAGAAAAAATATTTAGATGAAAATGCATTATTGTGTACCATAGCTTGAGTTATTGGTAGCATTTTAAATCAAGCTTGGGGGAAAAGAGTGAAATTTGTATATCTGCCAGTATCCAGCTTTTCTGGCTTGCATGTTTCAGTTCTGCTCTAGAAAATGTATAAGTCCATAAGATTTATTTTACCTCCTCACGGTATTGTGAATGAGGAAAACAAAATAGTCATCCTGGACAAAATTGAAAGGTGATGAAAGTTTTGATTACTTGGGAAGGGAAAAGTAATTTCTGAGGCATATTTACTGTGAAGAAAAGTGTTCAGACCTTTTCTTCATTGCCATACATTTTAAATAATCAATTTCTCAGCCCAGTTCTTTGTACCTGGCAATGTGAAAACATAGTATCCCTAGAAAGTACTGTGTGAACTATCCTTTATAAAGGAACAAACTTTTGTTCGGTGCTATAGGTGTACACTGTTTTTTTATAGGGAAATAAAATTGCTGGATGCTTGCTTAAAACTTAAATGACACACCACAGAGAAAAGGACAGCTATCAAAAGATGGGTAGGGGTTTCTCAAATGGTAAAAGGCCAGGACGTATGTTGTTTACTGTGTGCATGTATTTTATTGTTGGAATAAACTTTGGATCAATTTGGGCCTGTGGGAGTTGGGCATTAGAGCTGAAATTCTCTTTAAAATGCTTCTCCTTATCTTAGGTTGGAACAAGACATTAAAAAGTTAAAGGCTGACCTGCAGGCAAGCAGGCAGATTGAACAGGAGCTGCGTAGTCAGATCAGCTCTCTGACTAGCACGGAGCGGGGCATTCGGTCTGAAATTGGACAGCTCCGGCAAGAAAATGAACTGCTTCAGAACAAGTATGTTTTGCTTCAGTAACCATGTACATGGCCCCAGAATTGCACACATCCAGAGCACTTTATTTTTAAAGGCTGGCATAATTGTTGGAAAAAAATCCTAACACTTTTATCCTTTTTGCAACCAAGTCCCATTGCTTACTTAGGAATGTGCAGTTTGTTTGAGTAAGAGTTGTTTGTTGCTTCATTGAACGGGCATTTATTTAAGTAATCCTAGGACAGGTTTGCTAGTAATGGAAAAGTGCTCTTCAGAATGTAGCAGCATAAATATTATTTGTCTTCAGCTTCGAGGCTAATTGAAGATGATGCGTGTCCATGACATACGTTTTCCTTCAAAACTTTATGAATTTTCTCCTAATGAAATTAGGTGACATGCTGCCAGTTCATGTTAGAATAGTCTTTCAGTGTAAAATGAGTGTAAAGTATCATACACAACCAATTAGTTGAAGTTTTTGTAGTGTGGGTTATGATGTAAACCCTGCATGCCTGCAGCTTAAATTTAATTTCATACGCTTCGCAAGCAACTAACGCCATATGAGACTTCCAGCTGGGGTCATTGGGGCCAGTTCTGACTCGATTCACGTAGATGATTTTCTTGTCATTTGACTTCAGAGGCACAGGATCAAGCCTAGTGCTGGCATATGTCTTGTGGAATAATGATCCCACTTCTGCCAATCATTGAGCACTTCATGCAAGTTCAGTGGGAATTTAGAGTGCTCAGGACCTGCCTGCAGGCAATGAGCATCATTTAGGATTAGACCCAACATTTCCTTCTGCTGACACCAAAGAGACAGCTCACAGCATTGTGGTTGCTGTTGTGTGAATCTACAAGATAGCTGCTGTTCCATTAGTGCAGTCAAGAGAGAGACCGTTTTTAAAAGATTGCAAAAGCCAAATTTGGGGCATAACTTATGAAAGTAAACTGTTCATGCTTTAAAGGTGTATTAAATGATATGCTTGTTGCTCCTCAGATTGCATAATGCTGTACAACTGAAACAAAAAGACAAACAGACCATCAGCCAGTTGGAGAAAAAGCTAAAAGCAGAGCAAGAGGCACGAGCCTTTGTAGAAAAACAGCTGATGGAGGAAAAGAAGAGAAAGAAGTTGGAGGAAGCAACTGCTGCACGCGCTGTTGCATTTGCTGCTGCTAGCAGGTACCCAGCAACATTTTATTCCCAATTTTGCTTTGGCAGGCTTGCTTTCTGGATTTTAGTAAATGGAAATGCTTTAGCTCATCATCTCTTCCACTTACAAAAGCAGGATGCTTTCCTTGGGTAGAGGGAATATCAGGTATTGAACGGACACCACTGACCCTGAAGAGGTCTCTTCCTGTATGTATTTGAGCTCCTAAGATTAAAAACAATATCTAAAGACCAAGTCCGGCAGGTGACTCATGCTGCAGACCCCAGCATGCGCGTGAGGAGTTCGGAAGACTTGGAGGCCTGCCCTTGTTGAGTATTTTTGAGATCAGAGATTCCTACAGCTGAGAGATCAAAGGGAAACAGTACTTTCTTGGGTCCTTTCCCTTGTGTGTTTAACATTACTTTGTGTTGTAAGTAGTTTTACCCTTGCCTCTGAATGTTCCTTTTGGCCTGTCAGACATGGGTCTTTCATGTAGTGAAAGGAAAGAGAAAGGCACAGTTAAAAATAGGGAGAAGTGATGTGACAGGAAAGGATGGTAGTACTCGGAGGCAGTACAGACAAGGGAGGGTGCTTCCTGCAGATGAAAAAACCCAGCACTGGTTTGAACCAGCTTTCAAGGGGAATGCCACTTTAAGCTTCAAACAATAGTGAATTTTCTAGCTCATTATTATCTTTTCTTCTTTTGAAGGTAATTTCTTTCCTTTTAGAACATGTATAGTTTACTAAGACAGGAATAGTTCTCTATTTATAATGTAAATAAAGCCATGCAGGTTTTTGGATGTTGGTTCTAAAAAAAAATTAAAATATTAAAAATCCACCAAGTTTTAATTTGTTTTTATCTTAACATTTTGACAGTGCACTTTTACATTTTCTACATATTTCTTAAAAAAATTTAAACTTATTTGTTTATTGATCTTTGATATAAAGCAAGAGAGTATATTTCACCTGAGACCATAGTTTTCACCTTTGGAGAAACAGGAAAAGAAGCCAACATATACAGCTTCTGACCAGCAGTGCTTTCTTAAATCAGTGGAGTTCACTTCCCATTCCCACTAGTCTTTATAGAACTGTCTTGCTAAATAGCAGCTGGCCTGTAGCTTGTAAAATGTTAAAGAAAAGACTTGGAAAAAAATTGGGGTTGAATAGGGTAATTGCAAAGGCAGGTTACTGTAACTGCATGGTCTAATCCATTTTCACTTAGAAGAGAATAGGTGGTCTGTGTGGTTATCTGTTATGTAGAGAGAGATGGATGGTGGGTGGAAAGGAGTAATACTATTTTGGCAGCTTCTTAAAGAGGGGAGCTAAGAGTAAAGCTTTGATTTGAGCACCTGTGCTCTCTGGGCTGCTGGCAATTGAATAGGTCACTGAGGCAGTGTGGATCCAGATCTGCACAGCCCACTGACTTCAGAAGGACTTACGCCCTCAGAATACCTGCTGAATCGCTCTGTCCACTGTTCACTGTCACAGTGGTATTGACATTAGCTTTCAGAGGGCAGCGATTCTCAACCAGGGTGATGTGGCACCGTAGGTTGCCTTGAGACCTTTCAAGGGTGCTGCAGTATGTCATGCAACACTAGCACTGTTAGGTGTGCAAAAATGATTCACAAGAGAAAACCAGAGATTTCAAACAGGAATCCCAAATGTTAAAAACATTTTGCCCTGTTTTGGTCTTTCTGAGTTCTTTGTAACAGAAGGATTGCTTTATTTTATTTTACTTTATTTTGTAGAGCTGGCATTTTCTGAGGGAGTCTCAAGTCTATCGAGCGGTGCCTTGAGTCTAAAAAGGTTGAGATCCACTGTCATGGAGGCTGCCTCTTCCCATTCTAAGTTTCTTCTACAAGTAGCATGGAAACCATTAGCTTGCTAAATGTAAATGGACATTCCCTGAAAGACCACTAATTTAGGCTTTTGAGGCCATGGAGGGATTTTAACAGAAAAAGGCAAAGCTGGGGCACTCCACAACAAGAGTGCTGCCTTTTTTTAGGAAGCCTTGAAAGGAAAATAAATCTAACACAGAATTATTAGTTTATGACATCAAACAGGAATATAAATTTCAGCAACTGTTTTATTCAGACTGATACCTATCCAAGAGATAAGTTTTAGTCAGAAATAAATCACTTTGTGTACTGTGTAAATCACATGGAAATAGTACCATAAAACATTATTCTCACAGCAGCTTAGATTTTTGTCCTCAACATGCATCTAGCATTTTAATGGGCAGGATAAAATTTTAAGCCAAAAGCACTTATGTGAATGACTTCAATCTGATTTGCCTTCAGCTATCTTGAGAGGCACTCTTTTTAATTTTTTTTTCTTCTTGATTGCTGGGAGTTGATCAAACAAGCTTGTGTTTATAGATCAATTAATGGTGTTGTATGCAGAGTGTGGTTTGGGTGTTGCCACTGGAGTGTGCCATGGTTTAGAAGAGACGTAGTATAGCACCCCAGCTAATGTACTGTTTTTGAGTAGGAAATGTGTCATGTCTCCCCCTGAAGTGCTGGGTGCTGTGCTCAGAGCCTACCTAAAGCAAATACTTCATTGGGATTCACCGTTGCTCAGATTTGGTGGAAGTTGACTGTGTTCTTGCAGAGCTGTATGCATGGCTATTTCAAATGTCTCCCTAAAATGAGAGTAAATTAGATTTCTGCGTAGAAATTAATGATCCTAAAACACTTTCCTTTGGGATAAGTTAGGTGTAGCAAACTTAGCTGAAATTCCCTGCTTGTGTCACCTGTCCATTGTTGTACCACAGATGCTCTGT
The DNA here is from genome assembly GCF_030867095.1 of Alligator mississippiensis. Lineage (NCBI taxonomy): Eukaryota > Metazoa > Chordata > Crocodylia > Alligatoridae > Alligator > Alligator mississippiensis. The sequence continues at coordinate 3,614,690 of NC_081829.1, read as the reverse complement.
AGTGGTTGGTGACCACTTTTCATCCCAGAGGTGGCTGTTAGTGACACTACTGTAGGTAAATAATTGGAAGCTTTTTGGGATTCTTCAAGATGCAAGGCACTGCATAATTATAGATGGCTTTAATTCACAAAGCCCCAACATGTCTAAAATGACTGATTCTCCTTTCTCTTTTTCCCATGGATCATTAATGTCCCAAACTTCCTAACATTTAAGAGAGGGGTATATGACCTTTTCCAGCTGTGGGGCAGAATGACCCACCCTGGGTCACAGGCAGGTAAGCAGGTGCTAAGAACTGCCTACAGGTGTCACTTGTCCCTGAGGTGGCACAGGGAGCCTCATGTGTGGGCCAGATCCAGTGGTTCAATGAGCTAGATCCATCCCATAGCCTGTAGGTTACCAACCTCTGATTTAAGACCAAGCACTGGATAATGTTTTTGCAACCTTTTATCTGGCCATCAAGGCCATTCTTTCATTAAAGATAACAAAATAATGTTCATTTGCTTTTGAATTCCACAATTTTTACATAAATTTTACTTATCTAACTCTCCAGGATAATAAAATCCTGGTTTGTTTTTTATTTAAATCCCTCTGTCTGTTAATGTTCCTTTACAGAGGAGAATGCACTGAAACTTTACGGAATCGAATCAGAGAGCTGGAGACAGAATGCAAGAAGCTAACACTTGATATAAAGCTGAAAGAAGAGCAGATACGAGAACTAGAAATTAAAGTTCAGGTAACGAGAAAGCTCCCAGGGCTCCAGTCCACAAGGGGTTGAGTGATTTGAATCCTCTAAAATAGAGGGACCTTCCTAGCAGGCCTTACCGCTTTTTAGTCGAACACTTTTTTTTCTGTTATTTTACACGTTTCTTTCATTTGAAAGTCTTTAATTAATTATCTTTAAAGCTTCTGTTTAAAAATTAAACAGTCTGAAATGTTAGCACTCCAAGCCTCATTAGTGGACTCTTCTGTGGGGAAAGTAACTTTCTAAAGTGGATTTTTAGAGCAGTTAGGAAGTCCAGAAAACTCCTTACAGGGACCTAAATATGCCCCTCGTGGATCTTCCCAAACGGTTGTCGGAGCTCAGAGTGTGACAGTTACTTGGTGTCACTTTCAGGTGTCTCTGAATTTTAGCCAGTTCTGTTTCGTGACTGCAAACCTCAGTTCTCCATGTTCTTCACTGAGCTACCCAAATAGCCCATACAAATAATGAACTCCAGAGAAAGGGTTGCAGTAACATGGATTTGGAGTATACAGAGCTAGGATCAAGGAGGAAAGTAATAGGGTTTACTCACCTCATTGCAGTTATTTGTACAGTGTTTTCATCGCTTTTATGATACCACTGTGCAATTAAAATTACTATAGTATCCTACGCAAAAAATCAGTTATCTTTTTAATTCTACAGCATTAATGCTAGGCCCATTTGTGCGCTGTGGGGAAATGGAAAACTTTCCTGTACATCCCGTGCATAAAAGCTACATGAGTAACATTTGTCTTGATTACTCCCACAGGAGCTGCGGAAGTACAAGGAAAATGAAAAGGATACAGAGGTGTTAATGTCAGCACTTTCAGCCATGCAGGATAAAACACAGCACTTAGAGAATAGTCTGAGTGCAGAGACAAGAATCAAGTTGGATCTGTTCTCTGCATTAGGAGATGCAAAACGGCAGCTTGAGATTGCCCAAGGTAAAGCTCTGTAGTTGAATTCACCTTGGGCTGTTGGCCTGAGTCCTGCAACATTTTAATAAGTTTGAGGCAAATATGTCTTGGTAATAAAATAATATTTATTTAAAAATACCTGCATTAAGTGAGAGAGAAAACAGATAACTTGGAATATATGCAGCAGCCAGCAGAGGGAGCACCAAGTTAACTCAAACCCATTCCTTTGTTCAGCTGCTCACATAAGGAAGCAAATTTAATCAGAATATACCTGCAATTTGCTTGCCTAGAGGACATTTTTTACTACTGAGATACTGAGGGGTTCTTATAAAATCCTTATTATCATTGTCAGGTTAATTTTTGCAGGTTTCATAAACTGTCATAATGTCTTTTGCCAGGATTCGTAGTAAACACTTCACATTTCTCAAGCGTTTATAAAATTGGAGACTGAGAATAGGAAAGATTAAAGGAAGAAGTAGAGTGCATTTAATAAACAAACCCTTTTTCACTGATGAAGTGAGAATGGTTAAAGTGAGGAAATAAAGTTTGGCAGCAGAAATAATCTTTCAGTATGATATCGCTTTGAAGTTTAATACTGTAAAATTTAAGAGAAATGCCATGTTGACTTACACTGCTAGGTAAATAATTGTTCATTTTAATTCCCCAGTATGTATCTAGTTTGCTGTATTATTACCAAGGCTATGTTAGAACTCTGTTCCCTGTGGTTGTTTTGCTGTATCAGGCCATGGATGTGGACAGACAAACCATTACAGCACTTCCAGCACTTTATAGCTGATCCAGTAGCACTGTTTTGTCCGGCTGCTCTATTCCAGTCTAAGTGGAAGCGATGTAACTTTAAATGGCTCTCATTTAGGTTTAAGTCGACTCTACAGGTATAGAAACAGCTGGAAAATTACAGTTGAAAACAGATGGAAAAATTACAATTGATCATCTCCAGGCTACTAATGTTGGATAAAAATGTACTGCATGTTCTGAGTGACACACTCTTTTCTGTTTCAGGGCAAATGATTCAGAAAGATCAGGAAATCAAGGAACTAAAACAGAAGATAGCAGAAGTTATGGCAGTAATGCCCAGCATAACATACACTGCAGCCACCAGCACCCTGAGTCCTGTTTCCCCACATTACTCTTCCAAATTTGTGGAGACCAGCCCTTCTGGACTTGATCCCAATGCCTCTGTTTATCAACCCCTGAAGAAATGAATGCCAACTTTCTTTTTGCCCAGCAATTTTGTCATACCGAAGGCATCGCACAGGAGTCTCTCTCGCAGTCAAGATGAAATTGTATTGTGTGAGACTGTATTTGTTGTCATTTAAAACAGAAAAAAAAGAACATCAAGATTTGACTAGAACTGCCCATCAGTTTTTCTTGTAAATTTTTAGAAAACCTCACAGAACTTTGCAATTTATTTTTCTTGGCCAACGCATTAAAAACAACTCTTGGTTTTCAAGTAGCCAATTTTGCCTTTTTATGTAGTCTTGCATGGTTTCCTCTTGAAAAACACAGGGCTTTGCTTGATTCTGAACCCTTTCTTTTTTTTTTTTTTTAAATAATCAAGCTGAAATTGCAGACCAGAGTTGCACGAATAATGATGACAATTCTTTTGTTTTTAGAATGAAAGGGTTAAATAATCTAACAAAGCTTTGATTTATAGATGTATTAAATAAAAGTATGTGATGTTGCAGAAAATAATTTGATTACCCCTCAAAGGACCAAACAAATTTAAGGGGCATCATTTAAGGGAAAGAATAAGCAGCAAGAATAGACGATGATGTGATGGTGGTTGTTGTGTGAAATATTTATATTCCCATTGGTGTTTTTAGTCATTGAGAATTGCTAACAGTCTTGTTCACAGTGCCTTGGGAAAAGACATTTCAAGAGGAAACTTGATAGTTTAAACTATTTTTTCCCCCTTCACTGTCATCTAGCTTATATATCAAGCTCATTACAGAGTCTACTGCAAATTGTACATGGTAATTTGGATGTTCATTACAAACCAAGGTTACATCTTCTATTTATTTTGGTATAAAAATCAGCAGTGTTCTGTAACTTGCCTTGATTATAATACATCATAGAAGGCACAATATTACTACAGGAGGCGTTATTGTGAAGGCAGAACTGTGCAATGTACTGTATACAAGAGACTGTAAAGCTGGCTAATAAAAGCTGCAGTTCTGGGTTTTTATTTTATTCAACTGTGATTTACACTTTACATCATCTTGTGTTTGACAGTTTAAATGGAGCTGAATATTTCTCAGCTGTTGTGCCAAGGAGTTTTTAGAGTTTTTAAAGGAAACTCATAAATTGCACAAAGATTTAAGTTAAAATGTATATTATACATTGGTAGAAAGTGTTTGCACTGGCAACTTCTGAAGTGTTGAAAAGTGTTGAAGACTTTTTTTTTTTTTTTTTTTGCAGGGGTGGGTAAGGGTGGGAAACAAAATTGTATTGGAAACTAGCAAAATTATAAACCAAACATGATGATTTTGCAAACATGCAGTGGACTCTGGAAGGACAAAGTTCTTCTTCAAGAAGAAAACAAATTTAAAGTTTCATGTTAATTGGCATGTGTGCCTCATTTTAAAAAATGAAGTAGGACAAGCAAGTCAATAAAATAGAAGTATTAAAGATTCATCATTATAATCACAGATATTCTTTTGGGATAAAACTTCTAGCTTTAGCCAGGTGTGCATGTTGCTGTCATTTGCATTTTTGAATCATCTTGTGTAATTGTCACCATAAAAGTGTTACTCCGAAATGTCATAGGTTTTTCATCTTTGTGCAGAACATGAAATATTGTCACTGACTTTTTGTGTTGAGGTTCCCCCATTTGCTGCCTTTTTGGCACTACTTTCGTTAATACTTGGTCTTGGCTGCATTCTTTTTTTTCTGTGGGGTTTACAAAGAATAAACATTTTCTTGCAGATAAAAAACCTTTTTGCCTTTCTAACTGCCCGGGTAAGCTTGTTTGGGGAATGCACTCTGTTTAAAGAGAACCGTAACATTAAATAATCTTGCACTTGATTTCTCTGTTACTCCAGGTGAGCATTAACCTGTGCAGCATGACTTCACTCTTATGAAACAGACAGAAGAGCAGATACTTCCTACATTCTGGTACCCTGTATAAACTCATTATATTACTCCTGTCCATGGGCTTTTATTTACCGCCTTCTCTCTGGCATCATAGACATATGTTCTGTGAGTTCGGTAGAAGTTGGGCAGGGTCCAAGCCCTTGCTGTTTAGTTAAGCCTCTCCCAGATGGACTCTCCCCGTCCTTCTTCCCTGAAAAAAAGGGTCCATGCAGAATGTTTTTAAGCATAGGCAAGATGTGAAATGCAACCAACCTATGGTTCTGCATAGATCTGCTTAAGGGATTCTCTTGCTGTTGGATCTTCACTTGTTTTCCTCTACATAGTAGTCTCTTTTGAACTAAGACCTCTCCCTCTGAATTTTATTTTCTTTCAGAAAGCCAGCTTGTGTATATTTCTGTTGGCTGCTGTTTTTGCTGGTCTTCATATGGAAATTCCAGTCTGGCACCTTCTAACTTTTTCCAGCCCAGTTTTAACACTCTGCAGTTAGGCTTCCTTGTAAAGCCTTCCGTGGTTCCAGTTATTTCTTCTGCTAGCCATGCTAAGACACGATCCTTATTCCTCATGGAGACGCAGCGGTCCAGTTTCCTTCTGAAATGGTAGGGACTCTAACTGCGAAGAAAAGACGGTTGTAAATATTTTGCACATAAATTTATTAAATCAAAATTCAATGCAGTGGCGCTCTAATTCTTCATTGATCCTCTGGCGTACTGGGAAAGACATCTGTTCAAGTTACAATGCTTGCTTAGGAAAGGTGAAATAGCACCATATCATTTAGGCAAGATGAGTGGAATGAGATCATTTAAACAGTCAAAACTTGCACAGGCCAACCTTTGATTTGTAAACATTTAACCATCTGAAATGGAAAACGCTGTACTGCTTCATCACCAATTGTGTACGTAAGAGTCACATGCACTGAATTTAAGAAACTACAACTAGGAAGTGGGCTTTGATTTTGATAGTCAATTTGGAAATATCTCTTAGGGACAGACTTTACACACAAACTGGTTTAAGTGACCAGAAACTGGTTTAAACCTATAACAGAACAGATGTTCAGCGCACATAAACCAGTTTGAAGATGGCTGAAACCGGCATGAAATAAACCTGGTTGAAGCTTAGGACTTTTTGGAGGTAATCAGCAGCTCAGATGGTAATGTCCCTGCATTCCTTCCTTTGGAAAAAGCTATTTAAGAAGAGCTTGTAATGAGCAAGGTGTTGTTTTCTGAAGAGGTGTTAAATGCTGATAACAGAACTGATAAGTGTTCTGTTATCAAGGGTTGCGGGGGGCTCCCTAATCACAGCCTCCTGGCTGGGCCTGGTCATGCCCCACTCAGCTCAGCAGTGTGGAAGGGAAGGGAGTGCTGCTCTAGTGCCCCCTAGCTTCTAGCCTGAGCCACTGCAGGCATGGGCCTGCATTTCTGGGATGTCTGTCTGGTTACAAAACTAATTTAGCCTAGCCAGGTTGGACTAACCTGCAAAGATTGAATCAACTCAGGCTCAGGCTTTTTGAACATCTGTCCCTAGTCTTGGTGTGTAAATATTTTAAAGGGATCTATTTAAGGTAAAATATAACTCTCCAAAAATAGTTAGCACTTCCAAACAAATCTTACTTTGAGGTAGAAATAGTCATGTGAAGAAAGGCCAACTCTCTAAGCCTTATTTGTAGTATTTCTTCAGTCTATTTATCACCTATTTTTCAATAAAGTCTGAAGGAAGCACGTTAATTTGCTGCACATTCAAATAAACAGTCCTTGATTTATAGATGTCATTCTTCTGATTTTATTAGGATAAATTTGAGAGAAACTATTTTTCCAAACCTTTTTCTTTTTGTGGGGGAGGGGGTGTAATGAGGCACATACATCATGAAGTTGTGTTTAATTCATTAAACAGTGTACTCTGGGAAGTAAAAACTTCTGGCATTGGCTTAACTGTGCCTTATGGAGACAAAGGAGGACTTCATTATGAAGCTGACAGTATGGAACTCCAGTGTACCAAAGTAAGCAAATGACTACCTGCTTCAAGTTTGTACCTCCTCCAAATCTTTTAATGTGGAAAAACTAGGGGTGGGGAGGGATCTAATTGTCAAAACAGTTTGGAAAGTTGTTAATTTTATCTTGCATTTGACCCATTCCATTTTAATGGTCTTATCAAAGTAACCTCAGGGTACAAGACTATTTTGAAAGCTGTATATTTTCTGCTTTTATTAAATGGGTTTCTTTCAGAGGAGGTGGTCATGTGTCTAAGAGGCAGCCATTCCATATCCGTCTCTGTTGGTGAAAAGTGTGCAAAGATGGGGCTTTTTGGAATTCACAGTAACAAGAATTGGGCTTATTTTTATTTCACTTGATGAGCTTAGCGGGCCTATTTGTTATGCAGCCACATAGGCCTAGGCCCCCAAGGAAACTAGAAGCCTCCCTCAGTGGTTAGAGAAAAGCCACTAACTGCATAACAATAAAATTTTGGGGGCAAAGTATGAAACGTAAAAAGGTCAAAGGTTACTAACTAGGGTTCCAAGGGAAGACACTTAGCAGAGAACACCAGTTAAAGCCCATTGCCTCTCATACCGAGCTAAAGAGCCTGTGGATGTCACCAAGTAGAAATGCCCGGAGGGGTGCCTGTACATGTGCCCGGACACGTTCTCATTAGATTAATCAATTAATTGTGTCTGCCAGAGCATTCTGATTAGAACACGTCCCACATTTCAAACCGGCGGTGGGGGCACGTTAGAACTCGTGAAACAAGCTTTAGTTAAAGTGCCCCCACAGCCATTTTGAAACATGGGACACTGAATACATGTGATGCTGTCCAGCAGCTGCTCTAATTAAAATGTCCTCTTCCACCCTGGAGCACGTGTATAGACACCCTCAACAACCTCGACAGAGTTCAACCCTTGGGCCCCAATACCAGTTAACAAGTGTCTGAGGTTAGGATCCAGGAAATTAATGGGGAGCCAGCATACAGTGGAAGAGGCTCTACAAAAATGAACTGTTCCTCATTTGACTTCATCCCTATGGACTTGCGTGCTGCCAGCAGTCCAAGCAATATCACAGTCCAGCCTCCTGACTGTTTTCAACAGTCGATTTGTATGTGCTAGCTGTAATCATGACATTCATTATCAACCCAGTTTGAGTTGGTGCATACAAGTGCTTCTTTCTTCAGTGTATGGGAGAGGAAAGGGATGCTTTTTAAGACTGTACTTTCTTATAATTTCTGGAATCAAAGCCAGAAAGTGCTAGATCTTCAGCACATTGTAACAGTAATTAATATATAATAGATTACAAAAAGGGAATCTGAAATGCCTAAGTATCTTAATTGAGTCAGAGCTGCTGTGATATGCTGTAATAAAACTACAGAAGCGTTCAACTAAATCCTCTCTAGTAGAAGGGAGGGGGGGGAAGGAAAAAATCCTATCCTATCCAATCAAGTTCAAAGTTAAGTGGCTCATTTATTTATAATATTCCCTGTGTGTGGCAATTCAACTCAGTTACAGGAGCACATTGTCAGGTTCAGCAAATACCCCTTGTTACTGCTTACAATGAAAACCTCCTTTTCTCATTAAATTATACATCTAAGATCTTTTTTCATAATTAACATACAATTATTTCCTTCAAAATTTAGCTGGGTACGAACAATGATGGCTCAATTATAATATAACAAAATAATAGCGGCAGTTAGAGAAAAGGCATTCTTTTCCCTTTGGGTATCTGGAAATGCTCAATGAATATTAAAATTTTATGGTGAAGTCAGGTTTCCCTGTTCTACCTCTGAAGTGTATACTTAACTGTTTCTTTTATCTAACAAACATATGCTGATCTCAGAGAGAGAATCTGCTCCAGGTGTATTCCCTTGTTATTTTTCCGACGTATCACTCCAGTGGGACAAAGTTCCAATTCTGATGCGTCTTATGGAAAATTCATGGCAAGTATTTAAAATTCGCTAAGTCTTTTCCTTCAGCACTGTAATAAAGCCAGGGGAATGAATTCTTGTAAGTGAATTAACTAGCATTTTGAAATCTCGATTTCTTTTTATCTCCATTAATTGCTCATTAAACTGGGCTGTATTTCCTGCCATATTTGCAACTGCATCTTAATTTTCCTCAACCTTGATTAAACAATTAGTCTCTTTATGATCTTTTCAGCTAGTCTTTTCTCTATTTTATTTTTAGACTCTTCAGGTGCATCTTAATTTACCAAGCATTTGCTGATCTGCAGTTCTTTTGTGAAGAGTTTTTTTTTTTTCTTTCTTGAATTCTCCTCCATAAGAATTAAATACAGCATAGCATGGTTAAGACTTAAACTTCAAGTCCACTTGTAACTGCAGTTATCAAAAATCTGACCAAAACGACTATGCGAAACATTTTGTTTGCTCACGGGAATACGTTTCTTTAAACTTTCTTCCAGAAAACGCTGATACGTCCATTGTTCATACAACCTTCAGAATATACAGCTGCCATATGGAACTCGTAACGCTCTTACCCAAATGCTGCTCTGCTCCTTTCCTGGCACTTCATAGATTACTCGGCTGAGAAGGAAGGGTATTATATTATACTCGGGCGGTTAGATAGTGGTTGAGATTAGGCTCGTTTTATTGTGAAGGGTCCAAAGTAAGCTGCAATGAGAGCAAAGTGTTAATTTATTTACCTATATATTTTATTTCTGTGGGTTTCCCAGTCTAGTCGGACCCATGAACACTTTAGAAGTTGGGGGGAGGAAAAGGATGCATTTTAACTGATTCCTGGCTTCTGTTTATGGCTACATGACAGTTCCCTTGTATGTCCTTAGGCAGATCACTTAAAGTATCTGCTTCCGTTTTCCAGTCAATGAATAGTCTGACTACGTTTATTGAGAGGGTTTGTTAGCTGTAAAATATTGAGCTTCTGTGATGAAAGGTGTTAGAAAGGTCAAGAAATAGTAGCTTATTATTGAAGTCTAGCTTGAACCAGAAACTCAGATCCTGAAAGTACAGCTGGACCCGCTTCTAAATATCACAATTGATTTCTGATTTATTAGGCATCATGAAAACATTTGTTCAGAATCTGACTGGAACAAAAAGAGCAGCACCTTCTTCTGAACACAGACATTTGCAGAAAGGGAATATATTTCTTTTATAATATAACCACAAGGGGGCCTGTGACACCTGTAGCAGACTAGACCCTGATTAAAGAACAAAGCATGAACAGGTAGGCATGTTTAATGGCTAAAACAGTTTTCCAAAGTAATTTTTAAACAGGCACCTAAATTTTATTTATCTTGGAAACTGCATGTAAAGGAGCATGGAATTCAGCACCGTAGACTCAGCTGACAAATGCATTGATTTCGTAAATTGATTATACTTTTGTTGTTACAGAAAAATCTTCCCATATGAGACTCTGTATAGCTAAAAACTGCTTGATCCTATATTTCATTCTATTAAGGCAACAGAAGCAAATGTAGACTCTTGTCCAAGGCTTGACATAAATACAGGTGAATATATAGCTGAAGGGGATGTGTGCAATATTTCACGTCGTCCATACATGCTGGTGCTATTCATATAATAAATTGCATTTATTATGTGCCTCATGCCATCTCACTTACAATCTTTATATTATCCATCTTTGTTAGGATGACTAATGTTACAACTCCCTAAGTAGCTTTCAAAGATCAGGTCTTGAAATCCACTGTTTAGAGCTCTCAAAAATGTGAAATTTGTGACACCTTCCAGAGAAGAAAACTCCTGTTTAGAAACATGCTTAGGCAACTTTCAGTCCTGGACAAAGTCATCTTTAGACCCAAAATCTTATCAATCAAGAGGGCTAAAAATAAATGGCCTATACAACTGAAAAGTATCTGGAATCTCCTTAATTTGCAATGGGATATGGTATTTTTTAGCCCTGATAGACAATTTAATTACACAACAAAGCTTTTTCAAATTGCTTTTAAACATTCCTGTCATGCTTAATTCTATCCCACCAAAGCCCAGGTAGTTGGACTCAGACCAAAGACAGACGGATTTAAAGGCAGAGGTAGATAGAAAATACACACGCACACACGGGATAAAGTTTAAATAAAAGCATTTAAAAACAGATACTCTGGTGTTGTGGCATCAGGGCTTTATTGGCATTTGCATATGGTCATTCATGGCTTCTCCACTCTTAATGCCGTTGCTCAAACCTCACTCGGTTAGAACCCCTGTGGTGCCCCACAGATCTCTGTGTGTATAGCATATGTGATAATCCCACATAGCTACAAAAGCAGGACTAGTCTTTTGATTCCTTTAAGGAGATGAGGAGGATTATAGAATGAATCTGGTTTTCCCCCTTTTTATTGAATTATATTATCATGTTCCTTTATTTGCATTACAGTGGTGTCTCTAGTCCTTAGCCAAGATAAGTGCCCCTTTCTGCTAAGTGCTGTATGTACATGCAGTAAGAGGAAGTCTCTGCCTTGAAGTGTGTGCATACTGAACTGATTAAAACAACAAGCAAAAGACAAAGGAGCACTCCCATTGTATGTGTTGGGAAGTAAGACACTTGATTTCCAGATCCATTTTCTACGAAGCCCAGTACCTAGCAGCTTCCACTGTAGCCAGATTTGCAGATGAGATCAGCGCTTGTGTTGGTGCCTAGAATCATACAAAATTAGGATTGGAAGGGACCTCCAGAGGTCACATCTAGTCCAACCCCTGCTCAAAGTAGGACCATCCCCAACTAGATTATTCTGGCCAAGGCTTTGTCTAGCTAGGTCTTAAAAACCTCCAAGGATGGAGACTCCACAACCTCTGGCTAACCTGTTCCAGTGTTTCACCACCCTCCTAGTGAGAGAGTTTTTCCTCATATGCAACCTCAACTTACGCTGCAGCAACTTGAGTCCATTGGTCCTTGTTCTGTCATCTGCCACCATTGAGAACAGTTCAGCTTCATCTTTTGAATCCCCCTGCAGGGAGTTGAAGGCTGCTACTAAATCTTCCTCCAGTCTTCTCTTCTCCAGACTAAATCAGCCCAGTTCCCTCAGTCTCTCCTCACAAGTCATGTCCCCCAGCCCCCAAACCATTTTCATTGCTCTCCATTGGACTCTCTCTAATTTGGCGACATCCTTTCTGTAGTGTTCTGTAGCCCAAAACAGGACACAGGACTCCAGATGTGGCCTCACCGGTGTTGAGTAGAGGGGAAGAATCACTGCCCTTGACCTACTGGCAACACACCTGGCAATGCAGCTCAGGATGCTCTTAGCCTTCTTGGCAGCAAGGGCACGCTGCTGGCTCCTATTCAGTTTATTGTCCACTGTCACCACCAGGTCCTGTTCTGCAGAGCTGCTGCCCGGCCAGTCAGCCCCCAGCCTGCCCCGGTGCATGGGATTGTTCTGTCCTAAGTGCAGGACTTTCCACTTGTCCTTATTAAACCTAAAGAGATTTCTTTTGGTCCAGTCCTCCAATTTGTCTCTCTGAATCCTATCCCTATCCTCCAGTGTATCTACTACTCCCCCCAGCTTCATGTCATCTGAAAACTTGCTGAGGGTGAACTCCATCCCATCTTTCAGATCATTGATAAAGATATTGAAAAAAAACAGCCCTAGGACTGAGCCGTGGGGCACTCCACTTGAGACCTGCTGCCAACTAGACGTCAAGCCACTGATTTCTACCTTTTGAGCCCAAATAGCCAGCCAGTTTTCTCCCCATCTTACAGTCCATTCATCCAGCCCATACTTCTGTAGCCTGCTTGCAAGAACATTGTGGGAGACTATAGACCATATCAAAAGCCTTGCTAAAGTGAAGGTATATCATGTCCGCTGCTCTTGCCCTATCCACACAGCCAATCATCAAATCATAGGCTGCAATCAGGTTGGACAGGCATGACTTGTCCTTGGTGAATCCATGCTGACTGTTCCTAATCACCTTCTTCTCCAAATGCTTAGAGATCTCCTCCAAGTGCTAGATGAAGGTTGAGTTCTTTAGGAATCTGGCTATAAGACACTTGCCCTCATTCATATATGACATCTGGCAGAGCAGGCAAGTGAATCAAGATTTGAAATTTGGTGTAATGCATTAACTGGTACTCTCTTGTTATTCTTATGCTGCTCATATTTTGCAGAAGCATGTGCATATGTAGAAAATGACCCACACTTTCTCAATGGCATTGTTGTACATGGTTTGCTAAAATCTCTGAAGCCACCTTGGATCTTGGTGGTCTACAGTACAGCGAGGTGAGGTGAGGTGAGCCCATTCTGTTTGGGCAGAGCTGGTTTACCAAGTACAAACAATGCTCTCTATTTTCTAGCAGGTACGTTTGTCAGATGCCTATTTTTCAAATTCACAGTCAAGCTTCATTAGTCTAGGTATAGATACACCTAGGTAATTTTGGGTGCCAGTCACCATGGTGTATAGAGGGACTAAAATACCTATTAAGCAGGCCTGGCTATATTCCACGGATCTGGTAACACATATACGTAAAATAGGACCTTTTTTATTAATACATATAAAGATAATTGCTTGTAATTATTGAATTAAATGGATTAGCTAATAGGAACCTAGTTCTTAATACTATTCCTTCTCATCCTATATATTTTGTCATTAAAAATCCATTTTAACAATCTCCCAGCTGTTCCAGGTTCTTGTTTGGTTTTAGTGGGATTGTTTTTTGTTTTTTAACAACTGCTTTATTTTACATATTGGGATGCAGAAAGTTGAGTCATCTCTAGGAGCAGAGAACTACCAAATAACCCTAGGGGAAGCTGTTTGACCACTGTGTACCTGCTTTATCCATCTGTAAAATGGGAATCTCACCTACTTTTAAAGGGAATGTTGTGAAGATCACGTGTTTGCCAACCCTTATATGATCACATGCTGTACTTATTGCACCCCGTATAAGTGCTGGGTATTGCTTGAGGTGGTTTTTTACAATGTCTGGGAGATGGAAGTTCAGAGGATCTGTGTAGAAGTGTTCAGAAGGGAATTTACTTCTCTGAGAGAGAGAAAAAAAAATGGCCATGGCATACCTAGCCCACAGCTGCAAAACTATTATGCACAATAAATACCTAAATATATACGTTAGCAAAAGAACCTGATGTTTTCTGGTCCCTCTCTCAGTTTGTTTCCGATTTACCATGGCTCAAGAAAAGAAGGAAGGAAATGTAGCAATGTGATGGAGAACAGCAGGAGGCCCACTTAGGTATTGATAGGGGAGAGGCTGGAAGAATTGAAACCAGGAGTTTTACTGCATTTTTATGACATGAAATAATGCATTAACAATCTGATTCTCACGCTGCGTTTCTAAATGGCAGTAATGCCTAGAAAGTCAGAAACGCTTCTCAAGTATAGTCAAACACAAAGACAAAGGTTAGTCACTGCAGAGGGAATTTCTATTCAATTATCCCACATATATCCCATCCACTTCTGTGCTAAAAAGATGGAATTAATCTAGTAGCTTACAGTATAGATCTGTGAAGTCCTGAGATGTAGGTTCCCTTCCTAGCTCTGACACCGGGATGACACACTTTACGCACAGAAGATAAGAATATGGTCCCTGTCCCACATTGCTTACAATCTAGCCAAGATGACAGAAAGACACAAAAGAGGAAAGGATGACACGGCAGAATTTTTTCACTTGTTTCTTTGTTTTTTTGGCCTCATCTATGTTTAATAGTTATCTAGTCTGGATTAACCACTGCTGCTTACTCTCTTCAACTGACAGTTTTATATGCTATTGCTAAATTACTGTTTGTTTTCCAGTAGTGCCCACAGCATGCCAGGAGGAAATGCACACGGCCCAACATTGTCTGTGCCCTAATTAGTTTGAATATAAGTGACAAGGTGAAGGTATGGGATGCAACTGAGTTGTGCCCACTTCTTATATTCAGCACTCATTTCTTAAATTTGTTTTTATTTAATACCCCTTGGCTGTATCTAGCAGCAACAGAAAAATATTAGGCAGTATTTTCAGGCTTCAGTAATAATTGATGCCCTTCTTGGTCCCTTGGTTCTACCTTAAACAGTGAGGTCCCTCAACCAGCCTTATGCTGGATGACTTTCTGTAGGCACCGTGAAAGAGATGGGTCCAGGATTTAAAGGAGAATGGAGTAGCAGTTTACAGATTAAGTCAAGGAAGATGTTTCTCTGGCAGGGGGAAGTTGGTAGAGGGGTGCTTAGCAGCCAGGTTTGTTGCATGACCAGAACAGGTGACCTGATAAGAGACAAAGGAGAACAAATAGAAAGGGGCAGAGTGTGATGATGCCTTCAATGTGGAGCTTCGGACTTGATAGCACAGCAAACAGCACAGTGATTCAAAGCGAGGTAGGGGCTATATGGTTGGGAAGATCTTAGCAGCTGCATTCTGACTTACCCCGTGCCAGTCCCTCTTGCTCCCAACCCACCGTACAAAATGAGCATCAGTTCAGTGACAACAAGCCCTAGTGGTATCATCAGGCTGGGCTGCAGCTGACAGAATCGATTTCATCTTGCTTGGGTGAAGGGAGCAGCACCATTTTGTAGGCCACCCCGGGAACATCTGAAGTGCTCCAGACAATGTGATCCAAAAGAGGCTGCTATGGGCTCTATTGCCATAGATCCGAGGTGGGGTGGCTTGTCCATGCCCCTGCTGCTTGTCTCTCACTTACTGGGAGGAACTGGGTTCCCATGCAAGCCACCCTGTGGGCGATGGAGAGCAGGTCCAGCACCTGAAATGCTGGCAACTGGAGGCTGCTAAAGGCTAGTGGTTCTGAGAAGAGTTGGCACCTTGTCCCCCTGGTGCTGTCTCTCTAGCAAGCTGGTGAATCTGTGCTGTTATTTGTACTGTGGTACTGCCTGTGATTCCAGTCAGGGACCAGGATGCTGTATCCATAGATGCTCTACAAACACACAATAAAGAGAGAGTGCCCATCCTAAAGTGCAATTTCAGAGGAACTGAAGACTTTATTTTGCTTAGTGTAGGCTGTCTATCTCACTGCAGGCAGAAGTCACCTGCTCCAGATGGGGATGTGTACACAGTACATTTCTGTGGATGTTTCTCTCTCTGCAGTCTCTGTTTGCCCTTTAAAGTAGATCCTTTTTTCCTAAAGGAGCTCATTTGTTTAGCTGGAGCATACACGTTGGCCTTTGCTTTGCTTTCTTTTGCAGTTAATAAGCAACTGATGGAGTTTCAGAAATCTGAAAATTTGCAGCCTTTCTTGATTGGATTTTGGATTGTGTAGCTCCCAGTAATCCTATTTCTCAGAGTTCCCGCTTTAACAACTCCATGCCCGTAAGCCTGGCAGTGAGTTAGTAAGCTGCACCATTCCAATTCTCAGCGCGGATCCAGCACCTTCAGAAAGTGCCACGTGCTATAAATCTCTTCTCCCCACTCGGTGTGGAAATGGCACTCATTTCTCCTCTCCTACAGACCTGAAATGGCAACAAAATTAATTTTTGAGAGACCTGTTATTTGAAATGGAGCCTGTGGATTAATAAAAGCATTAATTATTAAAGCCTGCAAATGCTCCCTAATGATTGTTTGCTGCAAAGTTAATGTTTGATTGGAGAAGGTCATCTGCAAGCTTGAGTAGAAAATCTGTTTCTGTAATAGCAGGTGAAAGCACAATTACCTCCTCCTCATGCTGAGTGCTGGTGCCTTTCACAGGTTTCCACCTGACCATCCACCTTCCTGAACAATGAGCTCAGAGGAAGAGAGTTGTTTTGCCATGAGACAGCTGCAACCAGAAAGGTCACCCTTTTTAATTAGGCAGGAGCAATTACATCTGCTAATGTGCTTCCTGCAGCCGTGGGCAGCCTCGTTCTACATTCCTACCTGGAAATGAACCTCAAAATGGGGTGGGGGCTGTAGGTAGCAAGGGCTTCTTAAGAACTTAATTTAACACATTGCGGAAGTGAAAAAGCTGCGGGTGGATGCAGCATTTTACAGCTCAGCCCCTGTGCTAAAACAACTAAAGCTTGGAAACCCTTTGCAATATTCTCTCATGTAACAACACCAGGTCCTCAACCACTATGGCAATGGTTCTCTCAACCTTTTTAGACTCAAGGCACCCCTTGGAAAATGCATGCTCTTCATTTTAACTCGTTTCTTGACTACGGAAAAATACTAGCGCAACTCTTATGTTGTAAGAAACTCGGGAAAACCACAAGTCAGAATGCTCTTAACACTATAGCTTCCTATTTGAAACCTCTGGGTTTATGTTGTGAATTATGTTCGCACGACTAACAATGCTAACACCCCACAGCACGCCTGAATAGATCTCAAGGCACCCCAGGGTGCTGTAGCCTGCCCTGGTTTTGAATCACTGCAATACGGTGATGCATGTGGCATAAAAAGCTGTATAAGCAGCTGGTCTGCCAGAACCTTCATCTTGCTCACTCCTGTATGCTGTTGTCACTCTGAATTTCAGGGCAGCAGCAGGCATTTTTCTCCTTTAAAAGCACAGGCCCTACCCCTGCTGCTAAAGGAGAATCTTCCCTGTTAATGTTTGAGGGAACATGACGTTCAATTGACCTCTTCTGAGTCCATCCAGGAGGGGCCAGGCACAAATGCAGGTAGTTCATGATAGTATATCAAGACTCTGTTCTGCTATTACTCATTTCTCTTGTTAAAGGTGAATTAAAAAGGTCTTTAGGTCTGCCAAGAACTTGTCTCAAGGTTTTAATCTTTTGGCAACAGCTGCTGGTGCTCCTGATGGTTAGAGCTCCAGGAGAAGAGGTCTGGGTGCTATCCCCAACCACATCGCTCACTTTCTGGGTGACTCCTAGCAAGTAATTGTACCTCTGTGCTGTAGCTTTCTCCTGTGTGAAATGAGAAGGATGACATGGGACCTTGGGGAAAGTACTTTGAAGCCTTCCTTGATGAGGCATTATCACATCAGTGCCAAATCCTGCTGCTAGGAGTGCAGATGTTTACCTTAGGTCCACAATTAAAAATCTTGGAGTAGAGAATTGCCTTTAACTGCTGGGTCTTTGGCATTCATGATGTTATAAAGTCTTGTGGGTGCAGCCCAAATGCCTTGCTTAGCAGCTGAGGGATGAAGATAGCATGTTTTGCAGGAGGGAGTCTAATAACTGAACAGACTTCAAGAAGTGAGTGTCTGCCTGTGATGAGTGGTCAGTAAGGGGGTAGGGGAAGTCGGATGCTGGTGGAGATAGGTATGTTCTACACATTGCTTCTGAACCTTATGACTCTGGGTAAAATGAGCACAAATGAGGCTCTGGCTCCAGGAGTGAGCCAGCGGGTCACCAGGAAGGTCGTCTCTCCCCAGCTTCAGTGAACAGCAGCTCACATTTAATGCGGGTGCTGCCAACTCTTTTCCCATCCTCACAGAGACCTATCGCTGTGCCACAGGCAGTTGTGGTCTCTGATTTGCACAGATCCTACAAGAGCTACAGTGCCTAGGAGTGAGAGGCAGAGGATCCACCATGCTGACGCCTGCAGATCTGTGAGTTTTAGGAAGAGTGGAGTTCCCACCACTTCTATAAAAGGATGAACTTTGCTTCCTGCTCAGCAGGATGAATTCAGAGAAAACCATGTGGATTTTACCTCCTGGAGTTTCCACTCTCTTGTACCAGAATAACCCAGGCTGGGGAGAATGAGGGTCTGAAGTTTTACAGCATCAAGGATGATCTAGTGGCTTTGTGCACTAGCGTGGGAAGTAGGACATGTAACTCTATCACAGATTTTCGGTTACACTGAGTAACTGCAACTCTTGTGCCTCAGTTTCCCCGTGTGTAAAACATGCTGCTCAGGTGTGATGAGGCTAAACTCGTCAACATTTGTAAAGCACACAGAGGTCTTGGGATGGGAAGTGATCGAGAAATGCAAATCATGCTCATGAAATAAAGTAAAACCCAAAGAAGAGGGGCCATACGTTTTCACACATGCAGATCTCTACCAGCCACTTATTAGTTGCAAAAACGAGAGAGAGCGGTGCAAGTCCCAGCTAAACAAATGAGCTCGCCTAGGAAAAAGAATCGTTCTGTTTTTAGGACAAACAAGGACAATCATCTCCAGGCTGTGCACACATCCCGGTCTGGAGCAGATGAGCTCTGCCGGCAGTGCAATGGGCATCTCAGACTGGGCAAAATAGTCTTCACTTGCTATTAAACTGCAGGCTTTTGGGGGCTGACACTATCTTTGTTCTGTGTTTGGCCCCATAGTCCTGACCTGCAACTAGGGCTTTGAGATACTAACAGTCAAGGGGGACAAAGCTTTGAGCCCATGTTATCTTTAAGATGTTTAGTGTGTAAGTCTGACTAGGGAAAAGGAGAGGTAGTGCTAGTCTGAAGTTAGGCAGAACAGAGAGCTAGGGTTGGCTTTGCTGCCACAGTGGGATGCTTTCAGCTAAAAGCTGGAGGCTGTGGTCTCACTAATCAAAACTAATAAGGTTCTCAAACTCTCATCCAGAGAATGCTGTGCCCCTGGAGGCAGGGGAGGAGGCCTCCTGAGATGTCTCCTTTGACACATGACATTGATGTAAGAGGTCGCTTCAGTCTGATGGAGGATCAGGAGAAATCGTTAGGAAAGAGAGAGTGAAATGATCCCAAGCCTTCAGGCAGGAAAGGCTCCTGCACTTGACAGATTGCCAGTAAACTGTTCAAAAACTTTTTGGGATCTCTTTATTTAACCTCTTAGCTATTCACAAGAGAGCTCTAATGCACGGTCCTAGCCCCTTCTGACTCAGTTCTCAACCTAGCCAGCAAAATGAAATTGGATAGGACCCAAGCTGTGCAAGCTCCTGTCTTTGGTAAATATAGACAGAAATCTCCTGACAGGCTGTGTCGGCGAGGATAGGAGCTATAAGGCAATTGAAAAAACCCCACATAGTACCAGTATATTCAGACCAATTGAGATTTATCAGCGCTCCTCTCCCTATACTTCATGTGGATGCGGGAATGTTTTCATTGTGGCGGCTTTATCGGGCACTGAAAAAACATTTGACTCCATTAGCTCGGGGGTTCCTTTTTGTGGCCGTGAATACAATCAGCTTGGGGTGAATGATGGTGCCTAGGCCCATTCAGTACTCAGTCAGAGGCTACAGTCAAACCGTGGTAAATTATACCAAGGCACAGCTCCAGGATGTTCTCTCTCGCTCACTTGCTCTCTGTTCTAATTTACATCAGTCATTGATCATTTAATGCCTTCTCTTCCAACATTTCACTCTGCAGGAGACAGAGGGGTCAGGAGAGGAAAGCAGAGTTCTTGGCATAGACATCGAGTTATTCTCTGCACTTTGCCACGGCCTGTCTTTGCTGGATCTCGCCACCCTTTACAACACGCTCTGATGCCGATCAGCGTCTTGGACTGTAAGCTCCTTAGACTAGGAGTGGTCATTTATGGTGGGTCCATGTACCACCTAGCATGGCAGCACCCTACATTAGATGCATAAACATAAAATGAATAATAATAATAATAATAGTAAACCCCATTTTACTGGGGGAGAGGGGGAAGCCAAGTAACAGAGAGAGGACCAAGGTGACCCCTCTCCAGAGCCTGTGGCAGAGGAATCCCAGCGTCCTGCATCAGCCGCAACACCCTTCCTCCCCCCCTTGAAGTTATTTCCAACGGGAGTCTTTCCCCAGCACCTTTCAGACTGATGCCAACGAGGCACAAGTCATTCCTCACAGCAAGATCCCTTTTTTGAGTTTAGTCAGCAGGAAGAAAGGCCAGAAAAGCATCTAGGCAGAGAATGGCCTCTGCATCCCGTCTCCGAGTGAAGCTGCAGGGGGGATCGAGGTTGGCAGAATGTAATTACCCAAATGGGACGTTGGCCAGGACGCCAGTGCTTGTGCTCCTCCTGTGAAAAGTGCTGCTGACTCCTTAATGACTGTAATGGGCTCAGGCTGTGGATTTCATGGCTCCTCTGAAGAGCTGGTGGCTCTGGCAGCCCGAAGCCCCCTCACCTCACTTAGGCTCCAAAGGTTACCTCCCCCCACCGCTCCCATAGAGCCTCTGCAGCACCTGGGCTATTTTTCCCTGTCTCCCATGCAAGGAATAAGCCTGCCCCTACTTAGCATATGAGATCTGGCAAGATTATAGCCCGAGGTGTTATGGCTGCAGGCTGCTTTTGTAGCTTTGCCTTGATCACTGCTATCACAGATAGAAGGCAGCTAGAACTGTGATCTGCTTCCCCCCTGGAGGAGCTGAGTGTTGTTCCCTGACAGACTCCAAAGTGGGACGGGGACTGTGGGATTTGCAAACCATTCTTTGGATGGAGGTTTTGCTGATGTAGTCTCCCGAAATGTGCCTGTCTTTGGCCATCTTTACACCAACAACACATCCAAGGACAGAGGCTGCACTCGCTGCTGGGCCAGAGAATCCCAACCTTGAATGCAAGTGGGACGCCTGCTTATCCCTGCTTGTAGACTTTCTGTAAAGCTCTGCAGCCGTTTTTCCCTGACATGACAAATGACCAGTGTCGAGCCTGGTTCTGTGAGGTGACAATATCCTCCGTTCCCACTGGAATCGAGAGGTAATCCCAAGGAGGAGCTCGTGGCTCCAAGTCTAATGGATCCTTTTCAGGTAGGAGTATTAATACTGGTGGCAAGCTCTTTGTCCAGTTCTGTGATGCATCTTCCTAATAACTAAAGGACGCATGAAGGCAGATATTGGGCCCCAAGTATGTTTTTCCTATAGGACACGTTGAGCAGGGTCTCTGCACAGCTGCATATTCACACATGTTAATAGCTGGCTTGCAGTGAAGGCAGCTGCTTTTAAGAGGTTGGATGCATCCCATCAGGGAACAGGAGTGTGCCATTTTCCAAGAGAGAAAAGACAAGTGGTCTGTTTTTGGGGGTGGGGGTTTAAATCTCTGCTATGCCGTCCAGTGCCCATAGTCCGTCTCTGCAATGGAGGCTAATTGGCCTCTTTGCTGGTGGTGTGAGGATTGCAGCCAAATCTTGAATAGCCTGTGGAGACTGCATTTTCCTCATGCACTTCGTTGTGCTCATCCCAAGCTTGTCCAGTAATTGCTGCACCTACTAGAGGGTGAACAGCGTATTTTGGCCTTAAGGCCTGTGGATTCCTTGTTCTGACCCTGCAATTTGCAGCCCTCACCCCTGTTTGCTCATTATCTGGTCCCTCTCCGATTGCCTGGCTTCTGGGTTGTGCGTCTCATCTGCAGGGGTGGGCCTTTTGCCACTTGGAGGTCCTGCCGGAGAGGTTTGCACCCGCCCGTGTCCACATACGCTTGCTCCTTCTGCTGCCCTGTTATGAGCGCTGGGGAGGGCTGGACTGGTGGAAGAGGGGCTGTCGGCTTCTGCCTCTGCCATGTCACGGCTGCCAGAACGCCCCAGAAAAGTTCTTGCTTCTCATTCGTTAGCAGAAATGTTTTGTGTGACCCAGGTAAATCCCAGCGGTGGCTGTGCCACGCACTGCGAACACAGGGAGCGTGAATGGAAGTGGTGTATTAATTATTATGAAACAGCCCCGAGGAATAAATGCGGGTTGCCATGGAAGCGCGGGCAGTGACAATGTCACCTCGTTTTTAAGATCCGTTAAACATTCTGAACACAAATTACCTCTCTATAAAATCAAAACACCGAATGATCCTCACCCACTAGACAGGGGGGAGGAGGCTGCCACTTGCAGCCCCATGGGTAAAGCTCGCCTCCCTCAGATTTCGGAGATCAGCTTCACGCCGAGGTGAAAGGCAGGGAGTGGGAGACCTGTAGGAGGGTGACATCCACACCTGAGCCTCGAGACGAGCTATGGATTGGAATATTGATTGCTGCTTCTCTGCATCGGATACCAGGGCCGTGCAGCTTCCCGTGGCAGCACGACCCACGGGGGACACATGAGGGGTGTGGATGTCAGACCCTACAAGGGACTCGAGTCAGAGCAGCTGGGGGCTGGGCTGGTGGACGGACTGGAATCGACTTCAGGACTCTTGTCTGAGAGCAGAAGTGGAGGCGAGGGGTCACTGCGGGAATTAAGTGCTGACACCAAGGAGGTGAGAATCCCAAAGCTGGAAAAGCAGCAAAACACGCAAGGGGAACTGCCGGGAACTGGGAGCATCCCGGCCCTCTTGTAGCTGTGTCTACTCTTGGGACAAATGGTGAATTTTTAACAAACATTAGCTAACACATGCTGAATTCCTTGGGTAGACAAGGCAACTTGTAGTTCTAACACACGCTAGCTGGTGTGCATAAATCCGGAGGGAAAGCCTTTTACAGCTACATTTTGCCTTGTTCTACCCTAGGATTTTAACACATTAGATAATGAATGGTAAAAAAAAAAAAAAAAAAAATCTCTCCCCCTCCCACCCTCCCTCCGTCCGGCAAAGACCAAGACCCTTATGGCTGATTCTGCAGGACATGATTTATGCTGGAAAAATCATGCCCTTGGACTTAGTCTTTAAAGAAAAATCTGAAGAACTCTGAAGCCAGGGGGATGCCTTTCTTAGGACCCAGTCCCCTGGGGGCCCTTCAGCAAAAGTATTTCCATTGATTGCTAGGGGCTTTGAATAGAGCCGCCAGGGAATAACATGCTGAGCCCAACTCATTTTGCCTGCCTTACCTAGGATGGTGGAGTAGGTGTGGCAGGCTAGAAGCAGCCCCTGCTGTGCCAGGATTTGGTCTCTGTCTCTATACAGCTCCCAGCACAATGGGGCTCCTGCTCTTAGAAAGGTGATAGGTTCTAAACCCAAATTTTGGGAGAACAGGAATGCAGCATTGGGAAAAAAATTGCATTTGAAAAACTCACTCCTCTGAACACCTATGCAGGCCATTAAGAGTGTATTTTAACACAGCCTAACTAACACAGCCTCAGAATGATGCTTGCATCTGAGCTGACAAATTTTGATTCTAAGCTATCATTCTGACAGGTTAAAATTCAAACCTCTGCTGACATAGTTAAGTGACCTGCCACAATAGCCTCCATAAAGAAGAGCTATAATATTCCAACTGTTGAATCAAGCAATTTTGTATTTTTGTTCTTCCAGTGAAAGGAAGTAGTATCCATATGCATTAATAGCGTGATGAGGACTGGAGCCAGCAGGCAGCAGGCAGGCACGGATAAAAAGTAAGTGCTCTCCTTGGTTCATTTTAATTCCCTCTCTATCTTATCCTAAATGCTAAATCATCAGCCCCAAGAATAGCATTTGCAGTTATTAAAAGCATCCGTCAGTCCACTTTGCCACTGCAGCTGGTACTAACCTCAATCTGTCTGTCTCTTGCCCCTGCTGTTTTGAATCCCGCACCTCCAGCGTGATCAACAGGGGGTGCTGATTTAAGCCGGAGAGAGGCAGCTTGACGTTGGCTGTAGCAGAAAAGACCTACTGAGACTTTGAAACTCTATTCATAGCGGAGAAAAGAATGGAAAATTGATTTCTCAAAGCTGGCTCGAATCCCTTTACAGGGCTGTAGCCCCATCCAAAAGACAGCTCTAATACAGCCCGCCGGACTCTCATTGGCAGTGAATTTGACTTGCAGCAGCAAATGGTTATGTGTGTATTATTTTTTACGGGGTGCTGGACACGCTCGGCCAAAGCCTCAGCAAACAAGCTGCACTGACTGAATCCAGTGGTCCCCATGGCCGGTGTGAGCTTTGCCAGGGTAGCGTGCTGGTCGAGGACAAGGGCAAGCAGAGGGAGCACCAGACGGCTCAGGGGTGGGGAGATACTGATGCAATTGTTCTTGTCTGACTCTGCTCCTGGGGAAAGCAGACAGATGTGCAGTACCGAAACATCTGCCTCCCGCTGGAGAGAGCCGCTTGGGCTCTGTCAAGGCTCCCCTGCCACCTTCCTATTCTGTAATCTTTCCTCTGATCAGCAAACTTTTTCTAGCTCCCGGACCTCAGCATGACCTCCTCCTCCCCTTCTTGCCTGCCCGCCTTCTCCCAAAAGCTCCAGCATGTTACTTCCTAAGGCATGGGTGCCGAGGATATGGGGGCCAGAGAGCCCTGACCCTCCTCGGGAAGAGAGCTGTCACCTGAAATGTGCAAAACTTTCCACATGTCCATCATCTTAGCCTCCCCACCCCAGCAAAAATAAAAGTCAGAGCCTGTGTCCTGAGGTATTCAGCATTGGATCTAAATAATAGCAACGTCTGATACGCAGCATCTAGCCAAGACCATCCCTCCAGGTGATGCCACGTGGGGCTTCAAGCCATGAACCGAGAATGACGGAGGGAGCTCAGGTTGTCACTGGCAGGCGTCATCCTGTGGAGATACACAGTGCCTTTATTTCCCATTTGTGAGATATGTGAATGTGTTGAATCTGCACGTGTGAATCTCTAGTTACTTGCTGTTGAATCGGCTAATGCCAATGAATGGATAGCTTTACGTTACAGGTGCAATGTATTCTGTGCCTGCCAGTCTGGCAGTGCTCTCCCACGCTTGTGGCTGGAGTTAGTGATTTCTGGGTGCATTGCACCAATATAACACTAGTGACTTTGGCGCTTTAATGCCCCGGGTAGCTCAGAAAGCTGCTGTGAAGCTGAGATGTGAGGGTCCACACTAGACAGGCCCCACGAGCTCCTCTCTCCCGTTACGCTGCTGAAAGATGCAAGCTCGTAATCGCCTTAAGAGAACTGGCTGCCAGAAATATTAAAGCACGAGGGTGGGGGGGAAAGGGCACAGATGGCCAAAGATTGACAGAGCGCACAGCTCCCTGGCTGAGTGCCTGGGGGCACGGACATGAAAGCAATCGCTTTACAGACGCACAGGGGGGTTTTTATGATAGAGCAACTTCTAGTGGCTAATGACAAGATGGGAGCCATTTAACTGAACAGCAGGCAATACAGATTTTCCGGTACATTTTTGATGGATTTTTCAAATAATGAGGTTTATAAAAACTCCAGCAGTTTGAGTATTATAGAAAAAACCTTCTGGACTAGACCCTGCCACTTCTGGCATCTCTTCCTCTGATGCAGTAACAGCTGCTGAGAAGCAGTTTCTCTTGAGTGTCCAGGTGCCAGCAAAGTTTGCCATCCCAAAAACAAGCAGTTTTAATAGTCTGACTTGGCAATGGCTTCTCTGACCCTCAGCTGCTTTGGTGGATGACAGCGTCAATGATGCTGTGAGTCAGTCAAAGAATCATCTAGAAAATGAGGGTTGAAGGGACCTCAGGAGGTCACATCTAGTCCAACCCCCTGCTCAGACCAGGACCAGCCCCAGCTACATCATCCCAGCCTTTGTCTAACCTGGTTAAAAACCTCCAAGCATGGAGACTCCACAGCCTGTCTGGGTAACCCGTTCCAGTGCTTTACTACCCTCCTAGTGAGAGAGTTTTTCCACATATCCACCCTCAACTTCCCTTGCTGCAGCCTGAGCCCATTGCTCCTTGTCCTGCCATCTGCCCCCACTGAGAACAGCCCAGCTCCATCCTCTTTGCAGCCCCCCGGCAGGGAGTGCTCACAAGTTATGCAAGGCCAGGCTGGTTTTACCACTTGGGAGGAAAACCCATCCACAGTGAGGCGCTAGGAGCCTGCTCTGCTTTGCACTGGTGCTAAACCAGTGTGGAGCTGGAAGAGCGTCCTGGTCTCTTGCAGTGATTAAGAACTCCGTTTTCAGTAGCAAGTTTCCAAGCACTTCACAAGGTATTATGTACGTGTTGCAGGCAGGGAACCCTGGTGCAGGGAGGAGTGGCATGGCTTCATCCAACCGGCTCTTGAGAGGCCTGGAAATATAAAATATAAACCAGGACCCCAAGTCCCAAGCCAGTGCTTAAGCTGTCAGGCAATGCTGGCTCCATTTGGGACTTTCTCTGAGACTGGAGCTGTTAAACCGCGTGGACTCCAGGTATGTTTTGTTTTCCCCTTTCACTTTCAGGTGGCTACAGTCAGCTCTTCAGCTCGTGGCCAGCAGGTACCAGAACGGACCCCAGAGGTGGCTGCATGGCAGCGGCAGTCAGTATGACCATTAAAGCACTGTGGGATGTGAGGCATTTGCCAAAGCACATGGTGAGCTGTTATTATTGTTACGGCAGGGGTGAGAAACAGTACTCCCATGCACACCAGGCTTTGGGTGGTTTTTCCTGTGCTGTCTCCACAACCTGGTTCTACCTGAATTCACTTAACTTGTTCCAGGATAAGCAACACAGCACCAGCTGAGCATGGGGATGAGGTTATCTGTGTATACATACCCTGGTAACACATGCCTGCAGTGCCTAGCATGGTGGTCGGTTTGGGTTCAGGTGGGCTGGTTTCTTCTGCACAGTGCCAGTCCATTCCTCCTCCACTCTCCATGCTTCCTCAGTGGCTAAAGATGCCTTGGGAGGGCCAGAGCATAGGTGAAGCCCCCACTTCCAGATATGGTGCACGCTAAGTGTCTTTGTTTCCCATTGACAGTGCTTCACCACACACCAGGTGCACCTACATGTGCACTCTACTGCGGAGCTGCCCAATTAGCTCCACAGTAAAGCATCACCGTCTGCATGTGCAATTAGTAAACTAATTTACTCCGCTATAGGATTGTACTGCCAGACACAAGTGCTATCCTACAGCAGAGTAATGTACACTGTCACACATGTAGATGGTGACTGGGCTGGCTGGAGCATGGCCGAGGCTGCCTGCCAGGTAGCCCCACACCGTTGCACCTTCATGCCCCAGCCAGCCCCTCCGCAGCACGGTGAGCCATAGCGGAGCAGCCCTGGGCTGGCAGACTGACCCCCTGGGTCCTGTGCCAGCTGGTGCTGTGCCACCCTGGCTCAGCGTGCTATGATCCCAGGCTCACATATAAACACTGTGCCAGGGAGCAATAAACTCCAGTATGAACTGCACCAGGGTTTATTCAGTCAGGCTAACTGCACGTGTAGATTTGCCCCCTGACACCAAGGTAGAACAAGAGAGGAAAATATTCACTCTCATGCCCAACATAACAGTTCGCCTGCATTGATGCCCTTCTGCCAACCTGGTGGGAAATGAACCTAGTGAGGCTATGCATTAATGACACGTGATGCAACGAGAGCTTGAGAACTACTCAGTACAATCCCTTCCTTCTTCAACTGCTGGAGAAAACTAATGATGACAAAAGGTGCCCTTAAGAGTATTCACTTCCCTTAGGAATGCAGTTAAGGGCGCTGTGAAGAGCACTGATGTTATTAGCAGGATGGGGATGAGAACGCTTGTCAGCCTCGAGTGAAATAGATAGAAGATGTTTTATACAACAGGCAGCATTTAAATGCAAGGGACAATTTGAACTATTTTATGGGTAACGTCTCCGTAGTCAAGAAGCCACATTTTTAAAACTAAGTCAATCGGTGAATTTCTGACTCAGACTGCAGGTGAAGGAAAAGGGAGGCATTGTAAAGAGCAGCTTGCGAGCGAGGGTGTATTTAGCAGAACAACATTAACCCTTCACTGGCTTTCATTTGATTGAGGATCACGAGCCCTATGGTCCTTTCCTACCTCACGAGAGAAGGGTTTGATTCTCGGCCCCGCGTGGGGTGTGCGCCAGGGATCTGGTGCTGCTCAGAGGGCCAGATTTCAGATTGAATGCGATTGCACTCCACTGTGAGCTCTTAAAGATCTCATGGCAGGGAGGTGTTCCCCTCCTGCTTGATTACATTTGGCTTGCGTAAACTCACCCTCCTGCTTCAAATGATGACCATATTTCTTTTCACTTCCTTCCTGCCCTGAGTTGTCATGTACTGTTCTCTGTTCCAGCACAGAAGGGGCTCCATGTCACTTGGTGCTGGGTAAACTGCTGTCCTGAAACACTTTGGGATCTGGATGAAGGCTCACTGCTCCTTGCCCCATAATAAGTATCCCTTCCCTACAACTCCTTTCTGCCTTGATGCTCGTTAGAGCCGACTCAGTATATTTTACAGTGCAACTGAGCCATCAAGACATGCAGTTGCCAAAGCAGAGCCAGCCTGCAGGGTTATGGCTGTAACCTCAGCCTTCCTCTTCAGTCTCCTCCTCGCGGTTTGTCAGCCCTGAGTGCTACATCCTGCTTGCATCTGGATGGAAGCTTCTTGGGACAAGGATCACACCTTTCTATGGGTAAATTGCCCAGCACTGGAAATAAATCAGTGTTGCCATTTGATCCATGCCTCATTGCTGCTTCACAGCCCTCTTCCTGCAAAGGATAAGGCAACAAGCTGGTGCCTGAGAGAAGTTTTCAAAGTTGTAGGTGGGAGTTTGGGGGATTCCTCCATGAGCAATAGACTCCACTTTATGTCTTTGTAATTACCCCTTCCCTGGCTCCTCCAGGGTGCTCAGAAGAGTGGATCTTCAGCAGTAGGGGTTGGTGGGAACGTGGCATTGATTTGGGACAGTCCCTTCAGGCAGCTTTCATTCCCTGTCATTTTTTTCTCCTAGCCCTGAGTTCTGGGTTTCCATTGTTGGCAGCAAGATCAGAGAAGACACAGATGAAACGCCACGCAGCAAAGACCGGAGCCACAGTGATGGGAAGCAGCATGCAGCAGTTATGCCAAACCCCTCTGTACGGGCTCTCCCCTTGTCTCCCTGCCACTTCCTGCGAGATTAATGCCGGGAACGCACAGCAAACGCCCCAGCAGAAATAAATACTTCCCCCTCCAGCTGGGATTTCCAACAAGTTCTGCGGATACTTTCCTCTGTAGCAAAGCCAAGAGCTCCCAGGACATGGTGAGGGTGCCTTGTACTGTACAGCACTTCCAAACAGGAGGATTGCATGGATTTATGGGCACTCCAGGTAATATTTCTGCCACAGGGCTCGGAAGGAGAGAATTCAATCACATGGCATCTTATTTTCAGATGCTTCCGGTATCTTTTCCTGTGGCTGCTTTGCAGCAGCAACATCCACACTCTTCCTTCCTTGTACTTTAACACTTGGAGAGTCGCCTCGATTTCTTCAGCCTCGGACTGGCACATCCATCTTTCCTTTGTCTCTGGAGTCCTCTTTGGACAGTGCTGATGTTCTGAATACAGCAAGAGTCTCCCAAGTCAACCAGACACACAGCCTGGATCCACACTGTGCCTCAGAGTGGTTCTGTGAAAAGAGGCTTGGTGGGTAGCAGGTTGAACTGCGGATCCTGATTCAGCCCTGATTAGCAGGAAGGACTGTGAGTGTGAGAGTGGCACCCCAAAGCACAGGTGTTTTACCTGGGGATATGCACAAGTGCAAAGAGTCCAGTGGTTGGAAAAGGAGGGTGCAGCACAGGAGACTTTGACTTTGTTTCTCTCTGCCACTGACATCCTTGTATGACTCAAGTCACATCACTTTGGTTTGTAGGTGCAGAGGGAGGGTGACACCCGTTTCTGAAAAGCACTCTGAAAGGGCGCAGTCAAGCAGCGTCAGCATGGTTGGAAAGGAAAGCCTCAGAAGGCATCTGGTCAAGCATCTCAACAGCTACTGGTCCCTTGAACCTTGGAGTAGGAGGACACTCAGCACCACGCAGAGTCAGGTCACAACACCCCCTACCTGGGCCGTCTGTGGCAGAAATAGCTGGTTAACAAACCCCAGGCACAGCAGGATGCAACAACGGTGAAATGCACGGGTTCTTTTGCAGCTGGGGCCAATGCTGCGCCACCCTGGCCAGGAGAACTCGGGACACCGTGCCACCCCTCCCCGTGGCTCCGTGCAAAGCAGGAACAAGCAAACGATGCAAGTGACAATACTCATGGCGAAGAGCACGCTGGCTGGGGTCAACACCCTGGGTGAGCAGCACTTCCTCGGTCCTGCTGCGATTGTTAGCCTGAAGGTCCAGTCAGCCGTCCAGTGACCATGCAGGCTCCCCAGCAGTCGTATTTCTTTTTCCCATTCCAGCATCCAGACGTATGTATTGTGAGGCTTTTGCTTTCCCCTACCTGGACTGATATCCTCTTGTGTGTGCCAGCTTTCTGCCTGTGAGAGGGATGTGCTCAGGAGCAAAGGATTTTGCTTTGCTGTTGCTGTGACCAGGGGAAGGGAGCACTAATAAACGTCTAGAGGGCAGGCGTGTGCAGCGCATAATCAATATTTCATGCCATCCTCCTAAACAGACAGGCAGGCCGGGGGGTTTTGACAGCCCACAGAGGCCTTGCTATTGCTGAATTGCCTAACTCCCTGCCCCTGTCAAGCAGAAGAGGCACTCCCAGAAATAACAAATGGTTTTGCACCTCAGCGAGTGCTGGCAAAGTGTCCTGATGCAGAACATCAGGGTCTCCCTCTGGGTCAGAGCTTCACGCTGGGCCACGTGCAGAGGAGCTTTATGTAGCGGGGAGGGAGCTTGCTTTTGTTTTAATGCGGTGCCAGACCGAGAGCCCTGAAGAAGGGACCTCTCTGCACACACAAACAGCGTGAAAGCCACTGCCTCAGCTGTGCTTTTTGCCTCCAACCCCATCCCCACCCCTGGCTGTCACTGGGAAATCTCCCAAAGCTGCTGCCAGCTGGTAGAAATGATGGGAGCATGGTGTGGCCTGGGCACAGGCTATTTGCCACAGTCTCAGCCAGTTCTGTTCTGAGCTCGGTTGCTAGATCGATGGTGCAAACACCCAGCCGTCCCCGATGCTGTGCTGCTTTTAGAGAGAATTGTCCAAAGTGCCTGGTGTGGACGTGTTAGCCTTGCAATGGATGGCCTAGGTTTGAGAGGGAGAAGGAAACGTGTCTAATGCACTCCTTTGGCTTTTCTCCTGGGTCTGCCAAATAGAGGAGCATCTGGGGTCTAGTATGGAGGTCGTGTTTGTCCCGTGAGGCATGATCCGCCCCATTCATTTGACCCAAACCTGCAAAGAAAAGCCATTGCTTTTACTGCTGACCCAGAGCCAGTCTGAACCACTGACCCAGAGCAGCTTCAAAGCCATGAGCCAACCAGTCCTCCAGTCTCCCAAGGGGGGAAAATAATATGCACTGGTATACATACACGGCAACGTCAGCCCCAGAGGACAGGGGGGAGGCTTGTTTCTTATCCACCGTGGTTTCTGGATAGCGGGTCCCTGTCCAAAACCCTACAGTGTTAGGACTTGAAACAAAACCCCAGACATGTCCATACCTGTGTGTTGGCCTGCACTTCAGCTGGTTGTATAGGAAAGCTCCAGTGATTAGCTCCCTTTATCAAATACAATAGCCAAACGTTGCCTTTTCTCCGGCAGTGAATTGCCTCGTGAGATCTGCCATTTTCATGATGGTTCCCTGCAGGAGCTCTCTATTTAACTCTCCAGCGAAGGACAGGAGAAACTCGGCTCCCATGTGAATGCAGAGGGAACAAGACTTTTCCAAGGTGAAGTAAATTCTCTTATTCTGTAACATTTTTTCCCCCTGTGAGATCAAAAACTCTTCAAGGCAGGGACTGTCATTTTGTTCCTAGTCCTGGGGGAGTCCTGGTCTATGACTGGGGCTCAAAGCATGACTATGTCCCAAATAATGGTAGAACAGCCCCAGCAGAAAGGCAGGCTGATCACAAAAGACACATTCACTGCATGAACATTGGGGTTTCTGCAGGCACATTACTGCTACACCCAGAAAACTAGGGGCCAAGGAGCCTAACCAGGCCCTTGATCATACTGGTTGCATTTTTGCATGATTCTGGTTGCAAACACCTTGTGCGTGAAATTTGCCTCCAGGCTTTCAGAAGGCACTTGAGTGCATCTGGTCCTGAACATCACTTGGTCTGTTGTGCTTTTTAAATAGGCACTTGATCTCTGTGTTATAATCTAGGGAACCTGTGTGGGCTCCTTAAAGTAGCAAACTAACTGGTGCCTGAGTCACCATTGCCAATTTTCACGGTGTAAAGGAGACCCGTGCGACATCTGATGTTTTCTGTGAAGCCTGGAGGCACCTGAATTCTGTGAGAATCGCACCTTCGATTTGAAAGAAAAAAGTAAGTTTCTAGCCTTGCAGAGAAAAGGCTGATAATAACTTGAGTGCAATCTTGAAAGCTCCAAGGCGAACGAGTGGAAGTCAGATTGCATAATTTCCTGGGGCCTGCCACGTGACATTTCTAAATTCTTGAGCTCGCTTTCTGAATGGCCTTTCTTGTGAGACCTTGGAGGCTTGCAATTCAGTTCCTCCCTCTTAATGATGATTAACCAAGTGATGAAAATGCTGGATATTAGTAAGCAGTTTCCTGTCAGGGTGAGGTGGCTGATTGCCTGTGTATCCCCTCCACGGACAGTGGAATCAAATCCTGGAAGTGGAGAGGTAACCATATCAGTCTTTTTCTCTCCAGTCCTTTCCTCTGAGTCCCTCTTCACTCCTGGCCTCAGAAATGTGAACTGGCACTCGACAACGCTGGCAGTCCCACTACAGAATTTCTCTCTTGCATTAAGTCATGTCTCAATTTTCATCTGATTAATTAAAAGCTCTTGTAGCTGGGAGCTTTCCCCTTTTCATGAGCCCCTCTCCCTTGTTTTGTGCCCTCATGCTGTTCTCTTATTTTCACATGCAGACACGGCGGGGAGAAGGGAGGAGGAATGGAAATAGAGCTAGTAGGAGAAGTAATAGATTTTATAAATACCCAGGCAGCTGCTGCATACACTGCAGCAAAAATAATCTGCCTTCAGCAGATTAGGGATCACGCAGACAGCACAGCTGGAATTAGTTTGCAGGCAGTTGGTTCCAGGTGTGATGGGGGTGGGGGTCGGACAGGGCGGGGTGGATGGGACAGGGCGGTTCGTGACAGGCTCTTCCCATCCTTTCATGGAGTGCTTCCGCTGGCCTGTCCACAGGAGATGGCAGAGACCCCTGTGCACCAGTATGCAAACAGCTTGGGTTTGGAGCCAGCCAATTGAAAATGAAAGCCACAAATCAAAAATGCATTTGCTGCTGTGGCGGCCACAAGCTTGTTGGATTATATTATTATTATTATTCACGCACATAGCGCTGTAAATACCAGTGGGGCTTAACTCATGCATTCACTGCCCCAAAGAATCATTCACTGCCCCAAGTGGAATCGAGCCTCCCCTTCAAAAGCTCACAGGCTTGCAGGGACGGACCGTCTACAAGGATGCCTTTGCGGGGGATTGTCATCCTGCCAGGACAAGGTTCATGGCCCATGGAAAAGGCAAGGAGGTCTGCTGCAACTGGCACATCCCCCGGGAATCTTGGGCCTATAGGCTTTTGCAGAGCAGAGGGAATTTGCAAAAATGGCATCAAGGAGCGTTTTTGGTGTCCCCAGCTTGCGATAGGGGCAAGGCAAGGCAAGGCAAGGCAGGGACCTCTTCTTCCCAGGGCTCCTGTCTTACTCCCACTGAAGCCAATGGCAAAACTCCTACTGATTTGAATAAAGGTGTGATCAGGCCAAAGTCTGGACTTGCTCTTATTTATTGATTTTATGATGTATTATTGTATGATTGGGATCAGTGCACATGAAGCAAGCAGAGGGCACAGGCTTTTGCTTAAGGACAAGGAACTTTTTTCTTTAAAATGGCTAATGCTCAACTACCAATACCCCCTCAGTCTTGTTCATGCATCTCCTGGGAAGGTTCAAAGTCTATAGGTTTCCAAAAAACCACCCTTGATTCAGTGGGAGGACGGACAGAATCATGTCCAGTGTGTGTGTGTCAGAAACCAGATGACCCCTCCCACACCTGGATTGGGTAATGATTTAAAAAATATTGCAGCTTCTGGGGGAAGTATTAGAGACCCGGAGGTATGCTGGGTGCTGCCGTCTGGCCAGGGGCTGGTAATCTAGCAAGACTAGGAACAGGGGTATCAGTCACGCCTAGCTCGGAGCAGCAATACTGAAGCCCCCCGAGTGGCAATTTATGGGTTAGAAGCTCACAAGGGAACAGTAGCTATCGTGACCTCCTGTATGCCGCAGGCCCGGGGCTCCCTTGAGCCAGTGCCCCGTCAAACTGAGACTCACCTTCCTAGAAAAAACACCCGGTCCTGATTTAAGTTTTCCCAGTGCTGGAGAATCCATCTCAGCCCCTGATAGACTGTTCTAGTGGTAAATTACCCTCACCATTAAAAAAATTGCACCTTATTTTGAGCCTGAATTTGCTGAGCTTCAACTACAAGCCATTCAATCTTGTTATTGCTTTGTCTGCTAGATTGAAGAGCCCTCTATTATCAAATCTCTTCCTGCATGGAGTGCAGGCCATCTTCCCAGGGATGTCTTCACAAGCAGAATTTACTGTTGCAACCATACACTAACTCTGAAGTCACTGGGGCTGCCCCAGGGTGAGAGAAGGGGAATTTGACTCCTTACCATTGAGGGTGTCTGCTTCTAGAGCTCCTCTCACCTAAGGATCCCAGAGTACTTAGAAACCATGAGTTAATTTTGCTTGGAAATGACCAGGGAGGATTTTTTCCAGAAGGGGATATGCAAAGGGCCTGATTTAAAAAAATGCTTAGTCCCCTTTTTGTGTTCAGCTAGAAAGAGAAGTGCTCAACATTTCTGCAAACTGAGCCTGGAGAGGAATAATGACCAGATTTTTCAAAAGCACTCACCGCCCAGCTGCTCCTGCCCACGTTCTTGTATTCCCCACACCAGGAGTCCCAAAAGCACCATTTCAAGTCCCCTCGAATTTAAAAAGGAAAGAGAAAAATTCAGTTATTTCTTGCCAGGCCACATTTTCAACTCTGAAGACTAAAACCTTCAACCTTTTATGTATGAAAGCTGGGAGATTTTACTAATGACCTGATTCCAGGAGCAGAGGGCTCAAGTCTTCTGAAGGCCTCTAAAAGGCCTGAAGACAGGGGCGTTAGCAACAATGACATTCACAAAGCGACCCCATGTCAGAGCTTGGGGCAGAATAGGAGGCTGCTCTGTTGCTTCCCATTCTGCTATTGTGACCCAAATGCTATGCTTTCTTCTGGGCTTATTCTGCTGCTTTCTTTGCTGTAATTCTACCCTCAGAGCCCACCCGGACCTCTCCTTGGCTGTGGGGGGAAACTTTTTAATTGGCTCTAAATCCCTAATAAAGCTTAATGGCCCGTTTTGGGGGTTGGACAGCCCAGCCCCTTTGCAAAGAAGAAAGCACGTCTCCCCAAGAGCACAGCCCGGCATTCCTGAGCCTGCCCGGCATAGCCTGGCTGTCAGGAGCGCTCCCAGTGCACAAAGCAAGCAACAATCTGGGCTGCAGGGTAAGGAGATTACTAGGATTAGAACAAGATGAAAAGGGATGTTTACGATTATTATTAGCTTCCAAGTCTTCACAGCGAGAGCAGCAAGTCACTGTCCATCTGTTGTGCTCCGTCCACGCAGCCTCAACGGTTTTGTTCCTGATTTGTGTGTTAAATCGGATGTTCTGGTACAACCTGAACATCAGCAGCGGCAGAATTTGATGTTATGATGATAAACTGCTGAATCCAATGGAATCAGTTGGGGAAGGGTTGAAGAGGGAGGATTGGGGGGAGTGTGACAGGGAATATTCTCCTGGAAGTATTAATTCAACGCGAGAAAGGAGAGAGGCAGTATCACAGAGTTGTTTTTTTTAAGGAAGAAATGAAAAATGCTTATAATTAAGAACACATTAAATAGAAGTGGGTGTTAATATTAGAATGAGCAGCCATGACTTTTTCCGCTATTCAAATTAATTCCATCAGTATTTGCATTGTAAATTCATTGCATTTTCCAGGTTGTCTCTACCTTGGCAATGGAATTATGCTCTGAGCTAACGCGTCAGTAAAAGAGGCAGGGTTAGGGAAACGGACTCTGCTTGAATCTTGTGTTCAGTACATGAGATGAGGATTTTTTTTTTAATTAACAGTCAATTTTGCAAACCCTGTCATGAGAAGTCCTTGTTCGTGCATCTTGTTCTAGTTAATGGGGCTGTTTGTTAGGGAAGGGTTGCCAGTGAGGGTAAGGCATGCAGCAACAGGCTCTGTGCTTGTCCTTTTTTTCCCCACCCAGGACCTGAATTCACCACTGCTTCAGTCTCAGTGTATTAAATTATTTCTCCAGTATCATTAAACAACTCAGCTGGGTTTGGGATGCCACTCAGTTCTGCCCTGTCCAGACACATTTCAAGAGGCTGTTCGTGTGCTAAAGGTTTGCAACTGGCCCAGTAAAACTTTTTGGTAATTAGAAAGTTCCCTGAAAAATGCTTTATCTGTTTGTCTGCATCTTTTCAAACGTGAGTCAAATTTGGGAAGTTTTCTTAAGCAGCTGATGTTGACATTTTCAAAATGCAGCACCTTGATTTCTGTCTGGGAATGGAGTTTGCACTTCAAAATGGACTTTAGCATTTATTTCTTGGCAGCAGAATAGGCAGAGTTAAACAGTGTCCCAAGAAAATTAAGCCACAATCCAAGTGGGAACTGGGAGGAGAGAGCGTTCCCAGGATGAGCAGCGTGTGGGAGATGTTAAAGTTGGCAGTGGAGACGAGCTGATCTCGTCTGAGGGCGACTCCTACGCGAGACAAATGTGTAAAAGTAAAATGGGAAACCCCACTGCTTTTTGCACCCTGTCCCTTCTTCTGTCTTCCTCCGTTAAGGTCCTGATCTGTTGCCTACCACAGACTTCCCTCAACTTCAGTGGAGCTGTTGGATCAGGTCCTTAAAAATTAATTGCTTGTGAAAGCTCTCAGCCATGATTACAAGAGAATCAGAGGTTTGATCCCCTTTGGGCGTGGGAATGTGTTGAAGATCCTACTGGTCTTTAAGCATGAAAAGGATCCACCCCAGAGACTAGAGCAGCCATTATTTGCTCTAACAGCTCACGCGGAGTGTCCCGTTATTTATCTTTGCCGTATGACATTTCTCCGGACCTCCTAGATGCTGCTGTCCTTGGCACTGGTATCATCTGCAGTGACTCCACCACCTTCAGGACAGCGAATCCAGTTTTGTACCAATGCATCTGGGATCAAAATCTCGTTCTTCATTTAACTTCAGTTCACACCATTATAACTAGCCAGCGACAGAAAAAATGGCGGAGAGGCCCCTGTCCTACTCTCCCTCCTTAGATGAAATGTCTATTGAAAACCACATCAGCCATATTCCCTTTTAATTGTATCAGTGCCCCATGCCAGGACAAATTGGGCTCTGAGGTTTAGACTGAGTAAAAGCTTTGACAGCAAGGAGTGGCCGAGGAGGCTGGACCACTGAGGAATTTGACCCATGATCTCCATGAGATCCAGGCAAATCGTTCTTTCTTTTTTACCAAATAATAAGTTTGCCATAAATGAAGTATTGAGAGAAACTTCCTATTCGTGAATTCAGCTTGAACACATCTGGCTGCAAAAATATGGGGGAAAGATATTAAAAGTGTTGAAACATGTTGTTTCAATACTTTCAACATGAAATGTTGTGCTTTAGGAAAGCCGACATTTTCCATATTGACATCTTCTAAACCAAGCTTCTCACAGTTGTGTTCTAAAAGGGCATGTTTCGTGTGTAAAAATTGATCCGCGTGAAAAGAACAAAAGGTGAAAACAAAAGGCTTGAATAACCCCAAACAGAATATATTATTTCAGGTTGAATAAAACATTTCAGGCTGACTCTAAATGAAGGGGGTTGGCTTTGCTGTTTCTACGTTTCACCAAAAAATAAACTACAGGGGGGAAATGTCTGGTCCAGTACGACACAACCAGTTTCCCTCATTTTTTTGGTTCAGTGGCCATTTCCCACTAGCTCCAAGCCAAGGCCACAACAGGTCTAAAGGTCACCTGCGGACTTGCTGCTAGCATTGCTGCACCGTTGGCTTTCAGCGCAGCACACGGCAATGGTCCTGCAGAGAGTGGCAGAAGACGTGCCGACTGCATTGGAGCAACAGGGAGATAATCTGTGACCAGCCCCTCAGTCCGGAGAGCTGAGATGGCCAAGGGGGCACCATGTGGTCCATGTCAGGATTAAGCCGTCACCAAAAATAACACAGCACTAATGTGTTAAGTCTCCTTGGCGCGAGCAGAGGTGTTGTCGGTGGGTGCTGGGGATGATGTTGCCACTTCCTATCTTTGGAAGTAAGTTTGCTGCCCACTGGATGCCAGATCAGATTTCTCCAGCATGTGACAATATTTGCAGCTGTCAGGCAGGAGGCGGAAGATGCTGGAGGTGTGATCCGCAGCTTAGGTGTTTATTGCCAACAAAATAACAAGGGCAAGCTTTTAAAAAGTTGTGTCTGCGGTGGCTAGATGTGCAGTGGTGGACAGGGAGCGCTGCGGGGAGTATATCCTTGGACACAGTGAGTGTGCATGTGTGTGCTGGGTGTGACAGAAAGCGTGTGTATTTGGGTAGGTGTAAAGAGCACGGATGTGTTGCTTAGCGCACATCCTTCGGCTGATGGGAGCGTGTGGAAGAAGGCGCGTGTGTGATTGCGGCGGTGTGGGGAGGGTGTGTGTGTAAAGTTCCCTCCTACCTCCTCCCCTCCTAGCAGTGCTGTGTGGCATTCATGTCCTTTGCAGAAAAGTGTGCTGGAGGCCTGGGCTCACTCTATGTCCTACCACGTGGCCCCATTAGCCTGGGCAGCCTGGCCACGTTCCAGCTGGGGCATAGTGATTGCCTTCGGCTTGATCCTGCCGTGCTCTGGTTGACCAGACGCCCACAGCCTCTGTGGGAGCATGCGGAAGCCCTGCAGCGCTTTAGCAATCACCGCTGCCGCGCCATCACCCGCTGGTGGAAAGTCGGAGAGCCTGGACCAGGTGTCACCTGCCAGAGGGAGCAGGGATGGAAGACAGGAGTCGTGGGCTCCACACACTTGCTGTGGACAGCCTTGGCAAGTCACTCTGCCTTTGTGACTCAGTTTCCCCATCTGTAAAATAGGACGGATATGCTGCCTTTTTGGTGGGGGGACCCTTTGTGGTGTATAGATTTGGAAGTGCAGATTGTTTTTCTGAGGGCCACCGGGGATGCAGAACAGTCTCATTTGCTTGGTGGCATTGCTGGTGACCAGTGCTTCAACGTACAGCTTCACTGGCAAGCAAAGACATTCCCAATGACCCCCACGGACAGGGCCCAGTCCAAGTCTGGCTTCCAGGGGTTGTGCTATTACTAAGCCATTGGTTCAGTCAGTAAATTCTGCAGAGCATTTTGCATGGATGAGATCACAACCCATGTGGAACATAAAGCTAGATCGGGCCTCTCAGACCACTGAGTCCCTGCCTTCACAGGCCAGCACGTGTCCAAATGGACCCAGATGTGTGATAAGTGTAGCAACAATATGAGATCGTTACAACAAACACAACCCCCCCCCCCCCCCGGGAAAATCAGGTGTTGTGCATTTGTACCATATTTTTATACTATGTATTTCTGTAATGCCATCTCTCTGTGGAGCTCCAAGCATGTTAATTAATTGATTAACAACATTTAATTAACTAAGCCTCCCAACACTCCCACATGGTTGATATCATAGTTATGCAGCAGGAAGGCAAGCTGAGACATGGATACTTCAGGAATTGCCCAAGGCCCCTTCATAAATCAGTATCAAGAATCCTCCCTTTTAGTCCTGGGATCCAAACCAGAGGCTCTCGGCCCGCCAGGGACCAACAAATCATCCCAGAATCATAGAAGAGGAGGGCTGGCAGAGCTCTGCGAAGGTCCCGTCTAGTCCAGCCCCTTAGTTAAGGCAGGATCATCCCTGATTAAAGCATTCATCTCAGCTAAAGGGGCCGTGATGCCCTGTCCCTTCCTGTATGGCAAACCAGAAGGAGGGAGCTGGGAGGGACTGGTCCCAATTTGGGAAAAACAGTAAGGATAGATAAGGTGAGAACCACTGACCTAAAACCGGGGACAAGTTACATCAAAAAGGGGGGAAGCGCCGGTGTATGCATTTCTGCTGGGTTGTTTTCTGCCTGTGCCAAGGTGTTCTGCACATCCCCAGAACAACCTATTTTAAGTCCATTAACTGAATGGTTCTCTTGCAGCCAGGTGTAACGACGCGAGCACTGGAAGAAGGATGAACCCACTTTTCTGGCTGATCAAGCTGAGAACAAGGAGGAGATTGATGGGAAGGGCCCCAGCACTAGAAGTGACCTCCTTAGCACAGCTTGCAGAATCAAGATCAAAGATGCAAAATGAGCTGCGAGGCCCAGGGACTTCAATGGCAAACACCTGCAAATCCAGACTCTGTCCTGTGTATGGAGAACATCCCTTAGTCCAGGGGGAGCCAACCTTTTTTGGCAGGTGAGCCACAAATCAGGCCCACACCATTCCTGCGTGTCACGCTCATCCCTTTCCCATCCTTGATCTGCTGCTCTGCTTTCTGCTCCCTGCCCCGTGCTCCTTGCCCAATCTGGTGTTTTGCTTTCTGCTTCTTGTCCTGTCTGGCACCGCACTGCCTCTCCCCTCCCTGATCTGCCATGTGCCATGCACAGAGCCTGCCTGTGCCACTTTGGGTACCCGGGCCACATGTTGGCCACCCCTTGCTTAGACTGAATGACTCCATTATTGTTCCACTATCAATGCAGTCTTTTATCTTTGATTCGTGAGGGATTGGAATAACGAACACCCCCAGCAGTGCAGATTATTTCCTTCCTTGAATCTGTCTTAAAATTGAGAGCCTTTAAATATATATATAACTCACATCTCTTATTTTATATACATTAGAACCACTTTGTGCCTACTGTGGGACTTCTTGGTCGTCTCCATGTGCACGCCGTGGCCTGCCAAAAATTCTAGACAAAATGGGATGCAGATCTTTGTCCTCCAGAAGCATCCTGCCATCTGAGCTGAAGAAGAATCTTGCTTGGTTGGTAGCAATATAAGGCCTGGGACACACACACGAGCAGTTCTGACGGCAAGCCGTAGAGGGCAATGGTGCATTTATTCGTATCAGCCAGTTCAGGACAGTTGTTTCATCATTATTTCACGCAGCGCAATCACATTGCTTACTTCTCCTTTTAGAGAATCTGAATGGAAGAGGGGTTTTTCTTCGGCAAAGAGGAATAGGAATCAAGAGTTCATTACCGGAGCTGTCGCAGTGGCTTGTTCTGGCTACGGCTCCCTGAAAGCACCTGCCTGTTTGCCTGGTGCTGGCAATGTGATCTTGCTGAATGAGCTCCATGTGAGCTAGCTTGGGGCTGGATGCAGTAAAGCTGGTTTAGCATCGGGCCCAACAAATGTGCCTCTTCTCAGCAGCTCTCCTGCTTCTGGTACTCAGGCTAGCTTGTTTCAAATGCCTCTGGGTATCTCGGCACAGCGCTGCATCCTGAGAGCAGCTGTGACCAATAATGTAAAACCAGACTTAGCTGCCCTGTGCTGCCCTTTGGTGAAACCCTGTTAGGTGGGGTGAGAAGAGACAATGATCATGGAAGTTTGCAAAAGGATGTCATGTGAAAGACCCTGAGCAAAGTATTGTTCCCAGGACCACGTGCTTTGGCCAGTGCTGTCATCTGTGGAGCTCCAGAGAGAAGGGGCCGAATAGGCTGAAGGGACACACGTGCACCAAGCTACAACTGGAACAAACTGGCTATGCTTGACCTATGTTGTTAGCACCAGGTAGGTGATATCTGGCCAAGCTGGCCTCCTCCAAGCAATGGAAGTGACCACACAGGCCTCTTCTGCAGGCTATTTATGGTACATTGTGAGGCAGCAGTAAAATGACTACAAGTCCTGATTGTACAGCCCTGGGAATAGGCTAAATCCTCTCTGCTGCTTAATCGCCGGAGCTAACACTAATAGGGACTTTAAACAGACTTGGAACCGTGGTCAATTGCAATGATTTACGGCCAAAAGACACTGATTAGAGAGAATTTGTATTTGCTAATATATTCAGCCCTAATCATGCATCAAAAGAACCACCAACGTCAGCAAGCAACAGCGGGCGCTTTTCTGCTGGGCAGGGGGTAACACAAAGATCTGGTCTGTCCCCAGGCCTTTTCAACAAGCAGAACTGATCACAAGAAAAGCCCTGGAGGGCTCTGGAAAGTGGAAGGAAGTGGGATTTCCGGTGGTAGCTCCTGCTTCATCAGCCTCACATACATCGATGACATGACACTCTTTGCTCCAACCACTTCTGTAATACGATGAATGCTGAAGTCAGTGAAGAAACAGAGACTCCCCCTAAATATGGCAAAAATGGAATGCCTGTATTCTGATTCTGTCTGACAGAAACAGGATGGAAGTGAACATCACGGTTAAGAGTCACGTTATAGAGGCAGCTGCTGAATTCATTGGGGATCACGTACCTCCAGCCCCAGACTTTGTTCTAAAGAAATGGTGTGAAGACTGGGACTGATTCCCTGGAGCCCCTTGTGAAAGCTTGGGAAAATGGTTGCATATCAAAATGTATAGAGGCTTGACTAGCAAAATGCTTCATTCTTCCCACAGCAACTTCTGGAGAATAATTCTGGGACATCGAGCAGTGACAGACACCCGATGCTTTGGCGTGGTGGGGCTGGCGCGGACACTTGCATGTTTCCCGAGTGGAAAAGAAGGAGACTGGTTAGATTAGAAACGTCATTGGAGAGAAGCAGATTCTGCTGCTGGAAGTCCATAGGCACCACGATGCATGTTTTGATCGCCTCGAGTGTGGAGATGGAAATAACCTGCAGAGTGTAAGTACGGCAGTCATGGTGGTGGGTCACTGGAGAAGAGGGTGATGGCTTGGGGGGAGATGAACAGATGATGTGTGGCTGCTCACCTTAAGATGATCTTCCAAGCGCTTAAAGGTTGTGATGGACTGGATCGTAAGGGCTTCAGGGCATTCAGCTATGAGATAGCATCGGTATTCAGAGGTGAATGGGCTGGGGTGCCCAGAGATCGCAAGTTGAGGCCACAGCAGGGCCCTGTCAGATTTGAATGAAATGGGTGAATTCTGCTATAATCCTTGTCATGCAAGGACATAAAAAAGGAAAGGAAAGAGGTGAATAAGTGGATTTAACTTGAGGTCCCCCATGTGGGAAGACCCATCCACTTGTGGATCTCGGTAATGGAGAGGGCCCTGGGGTTCTGGTGCCGTGGCCTAGGCGTAGAGCTGGGCTTTTCAGACCTCTGCAGCCCTGCATTTTTCAGGATGACACTAATCATCTTTCACCATTACAAGGATATTTTAAACTTAAATTATTACTTTCAGGTCGGCTGGTTTGGATGGCACGGCCACGCAGGAGACCTTGATTTGATTACTAGTCTTTATCACTCAGGCTGCTGTCATGCTGTCATGGTCTCTCACTGCTGTGACACTTGAAGAAATATGTCCTGGTACTCCCACATGGTAATATCATCCAAGACAGTACATTCAGCAAAGTCAGGGGAAAACATTGACACTGAGGGCAGGTAGTTCACAGGGAAAAATCAGCAGGGGGGTGACACGGTGCAGCTGGAGCTTATGCACATCACACCAGCCTGCAAAAAAATAGCTGCGTGCAGACAGATCATCAAAACCCCGGCGTGTTCAGGAATGCACGCTGCGCACCTTGAAGTGAGCTATAAAGGTCGACAATGTGCATGAGGAGCTGGCAGGGGGGAGACTGCAGAGCAGTGGGAATGCGGCATGTGTGAGGGTGCCGCATGCAAGACGGGACCGGGCCTGGGCACCCTAATGACCAGTGACTGGCTTGTGAAATTGCTACTGGGGAGATGAGGGGAAGGAAGTCGTGTGAACGTGTTGAAACTGCACCTGCACATGTTGATATATTTAGCTAATGATGGTGCAAAACACAGCAAACTGTAGAGAAGGGGGGAAAGGAATCACCGGTGTATTTAATGCCTGCCATGTGGATTTATCAGGCTAGCTTGTCATTGAATGACAGGCAGAGATGGGCAAATCTGAAGCACTCCAGCAAAACGCATGCTGCGATGTGGGACTTGGCTCAGCCAGTGATTCATCAAAACATGTTAGCATGTGCCTGACATCCCTGGACTTCAAGGAGGCTTAAGCGAGCGCTTGAAGTCAAAGCATCTGGTTAAGCCCTTGGTTGAACAGGGATGGA
Organism: Alligator mississippiensis; assembly: GCF_030867095.1. Lineage (NCBI taxonomy): Eukaryota > Metazoa > Chordata > Crocodylia > Alligatoridae > Alligator > Alligator mississippiensis. The sequence goes on along the minus strand of NC_081829.1, from coordinate 3,570,329 downwards.
CTGAGGCATGTGTTTAAATGTTACCCCGTGTCACGGCCTCCTTTTGCAGACACCTCTCAGCCGATGCAATTATGCACTTACAACATGATTATGCCTTTGATTATTTACCAGCTTCATTAGCCAGCCCCCTCTTTCCTTTGACACCGTTTTTTTTCAAATGTCCTGATTCGGATGTTAGACTGTAGTCATTGCACTTAAAGGGGTACTGTCGGGTTAAAATTTAGACACTATATATTTTGGTAAAAAAATGATGAGTAATAGCATCTAGTTATTTGGTTAGATTAGGCACCTTAGATTCCTAACCCTCACAGGGTCCCTTGTACGTAACGCATTTGTCCGGGTTGGTGCTGTTTGCCCCGTTCATGCATTTCACTCAGGCGAGACAAGGACGATTGCTTAGTTTTACTTCAGACCCGTTTCCCGTTCTGGTTCTCCCTGTAGTGAGTCAATGCTGGGGGTTGCAAACAGCTCAGTTAAAAAAGCAGTGTTCAATGAAATGAAAGCATCCCTATTAATAGCAGGCTTTGCAAGCCATTATTTCCCACACATTTGGGGTCTAACCTCCTTGCTAATTTCCTTTCCTTTCAACCTGGCAGCAAGGTCAGTCATTTAAAGCAGGCATGTGGCCAGACTGAAATGGAGAGAGCGACAGACACGCAGAGGAACCAAGGTGCCTCCTTGTTCAGTGCGGTGATAAAACATTGCACAGAATCGTTTTGCACCACATTTGAGCTTTAAGGGAAGCTTGAAAAGAAGAACGTGTTCTTCCCATGCCCTTTGAACACCCCAACAGTCTTTTGATGTTGGTTCGTGCTTGATTTCCGTGCACGTTAACGAAGGGGCGGCGAGCGTGCAGCGTCTGTGACTTCCAGCTCAAGCGCCCCGGCGCTCTCGAGATGCAAATTCTTCCCGCGATGGTGAATCGAGCTTGGGCCCTGACGCAGGACGGGGAGGTGACGAGTGAGACGGCGGCTGACAGCCTAACTTGGACCTGAAGGAATTCGTGGGGCAAACTCGTTAGGGGAGATCAGCAGCAAATAGGAAAGGCCCTATTCCCCCCAGCAGCACCTGGGGTGACGAGGAACAATGACCAGAAGCTGCCGGAGAATAGGTTCAGGCTGGAGATTAGGAGGCACTATTTCACCATTAGGGCGGCTAGGATCTGGAACCAACTTCCCAGGGAAGTGGTCTTCGCTCCTACCTTGGGTAAATTCAAAAAGAGGTTGGATGAACACCTGTCTGGTGTCGTGTGATCCCAGCGTGTGCTCCGGCCAGTGGCCGGGGGTCAGACTAGACGACCCCTAACCACTATGAGACTCATGCCGAAGCGATGGCAGCAGATACCACTGGCGCGTGGTTAACTGAGATCCGAGGGCCCCGGGCTGGAAGGGGATGCCCTTGTGCCCAGGTCAGGGTGTTTTGAAGCCTCGCTGGAAGCACTGGGTGCCGGGGGCGGTGGCTGGCTGCGCCAACGCTCCTATTTGTGCACCCACTTAGCGGTGCCAGTGCTCCCGCTGGGACCGACGCCGGGGGAGCTTGCCCCTCACTCGGGGTCCGAGCGGGCTCGGGAAGGGATCGGCCCCTTGGCCCTGGGCAGATGGGTGCAGACGGGGGGATCCGTACCCGGGCTGGGATGCCCCGGCAACATTTCCCGGGCGGCAGGTTGGGTGCGGCGTGGTTTGCGCGGGGCTGGCGCGACGCCGAGCGGGGGCCCCGGCCGGCCCCGGGGCTCCTGCGGCAGGAGCTGCGGCCGCGGCTGGAGCCCGGCGGGGCGGGGATTTGCGGCGGCAATCGCCTCCCACTTCCCCGACGCGATCAGCCCTCGCCCGGCCGGGCCGGGCCGGGCCCGCAAACTTCGCCGGAGTTTGGGGCATGGAGGCGCTGCGCTCGGCCGGGCGGGCCATCATCCGCAGCCCCAGCCTGGCCAAGCCCCGGCACAAGAGTGAGTGCGTGCGGGGCCCGGGGCGGGCGCGGGGCCCGGAGCGGAAAGCAGAGCGGCAGGTCGGGCAGGGGAAGTGCAATAGAGGAGCCCCCGGGAGGGCGCAGGGCCTCGTCTGCAAAAAGCCTGTCTGCCCCCGGATGAGTCGGTGGGCATCTGGGGACGTGTGTCCGGCTTGTGGCGAGCGGAGCTGTGACCGGCCTCCCCCTCTCCTTGCGCCCCGCACTGCCGGGGTGTTTGCCAGGGAGAGGTGGCGGGAGGCTGGCACCGTCCCTGGGTAGTGCGTGGCAGGCGAGCACCTGGGCTCAGGGAGGCAGTCGGACTCTTCCTGCGGTGCGTCTGGGAAGCGCGTCTCCCCCGTCCCCTCCTGCTCCCCGAGCTGACCCGGGGCCGCGGCTGGGCCAGGTTTCCTCTGCCCCCCCGGCAGGCGGAGGATCCAGCCCAGCGGCTGCGTGCCAAGGAGGGCGTGCAGCTCTGGCCTCGTTGCTCCGCTTGCCACCGGCGCGTGTCATTAGGTGCCTCGCTTGTGGCCTCGTGGAGCGCGTACGTTCCTCCTGGCCGGCGCTGAGGCCAGGCCCCACCTTGGCCCAGCCTCGCCGCAGGCCACGAGCAGTCCAGGTTACCCGCGTGGGTACGGGATCCCTCGAGGGGCTCAAGGCCAAAGCAAACAAAACTCCTGGGATCTTTTATCCCAAGACCCATAAGTGGCTCGGCTGCAATTTTGGGTTTGCTGAGTTGGCTCAGAGAGACGCTGCTTTCTCGCTGCTACCGCGCGGATGGAGACTTGAAAAGCAAACAAAAAGACACTGAAGCCCCTGTGTGCGCCTTGGTTGCGAGGGAGCTGAGCCACCCACCAGTTCGGCGTCCAGTCCGAGCGGCTGCCGCTTGCAGACAGCCGCCGCGGCCGGGGCCTGCTGGCAGCCCCGGCGCCAACGCGCGTGGAAGGGCCAAAGCAGGGAATTTGTTCCTCCTTCCGCTCCCTCCCTCCGTCCCCACCACGTGCATACTTTCTTCCCCTTTGATTGCTCTTGAGGGACAGTGAGGACGCTGCTCCCCCCTGGCTGTTCAGCCTCGGGGCCACCCGACCCCTCCCGGCATCTCATGAATTCCCGGCTAATTCCTCTCTTTTCTGCTGCAGCCTGGGCAAGAGCCTGAGAAGTTTCCTTGCCCCTTTGCCTGCAGCGTCCCGAATGGTGCCCCCCCTTATTCTCCTGCCCCTCCGTCTCCCTCCGGCAGCCCCTGACTTGTGCTGTCTCATCCTCCTGAAGCTGCTTGCCCTCACCTGGGTGCACTGAGCTCATTTCCTCCCACACGATGGGCTGGCCCCTGTGCTCCACCCAAGACTCCCTGACTGTTTCTTTTGTCTTTCTCCCACTGCCAGCTGGGTGTCCAGAGGAGGCAGGGAACGGGCTCCGCTTGGCATTCTCCGCGTGCCAGCCCTGTGCTCCGATGCTCACGCTCCTCTTCTGTTTGTGACTTGCAGGGGTGGTGCATGGGTCGGCGCATCCGGCACCGTCCTCTCCTGGGGATGCTGGACTTGCCTGGCGCTTCCTGTGTTCCCCAGAGCTCTGTAAGCAGACCCCAGAGGAGGCTTTGACCGGGGCTCGGGCTCAGTGCTTTTGATCTTCTGCAGAAGTGCAATAAAGCAGCAGGACTCAGGTCACCATCGGTAGAGCCCTGACTCTGCAGCACGTTGAAGGGTTGCAGCCCGGCTGGAAGGGCAACGCGTGGTGTCTGCCAGCCCCCCTGTGCCAAACAGCAATCTCCGGGGCCTGGAGACCTTGCTACCCAGTGGGAAGATCAAAATCCTCAATTTCTTTCTTTTTTTTTTAACCTAATCCTCTGCTGAGATTTACTCTGGATCTTTGTGTGTCTGGGAGGGATTAAGAGACGAGTGACTGTGGGTTCTGAAATCCTAGCGCTGTTGCTAAAATGCCGGGTCAGCACTTTCTGTAGGCATCCTAAGCAAGAGTTTAACTCTTTGGCTATAAACACTTTAACAGGCTTCAGCCCAGCGCTGGATGGTCTGCAGAGAGGGCCCAGGTGGGATTTCCCTGACAGATATCCAGCTTGGTAGTAAAAAACCCCCACAAACCAGCTCTTGGCCTGAGATTTGAAACTGTTCCAAGTGTGCTGTTCCCTGACCTCTTAAACAGGATTATAAATTGCATAACAATCCGGTGTGCAGAGAGTAGCCATGAATGAAGAGCTGGGGGCTGGCAGCAGCAGCGTTTGCACCGTGACCGGGTAGCTAGATGCCTGCCGGCTTTTTGCAGAGGCCTAGACACGCTGGTAGCGGCGGGGCTGGCCCGGCGCAGTCACTCGAGCATGCACACTAAGGAAGTCATCTCAGGCAAGGTGACAAACTGCAAGGCAAAGCGGTTAGGGAGGATGTAGCTGTGGGTGCCAGGCTTTTGATCTTGGAACCTGTTTGCAAACCAAGGTTGAGAGTTTCCAGGCTGAAAGCACCCCTGTCTTCTGCTCCCCTCCCCACCCCACGAGGGAATCGTCCCGCACACACGAACGCCCCTTCCCCAGGCTCGCTTAGCTTTGCCGAAAGCAAAAACCAAGCTCGCAGTAACCCCGCGTGTGACCCTGAGGCCGAGGGCTGGGTGTGTTGTGCAGCCACTTCAGGGTGTTTGTTGCTTTCTAAGCAGAGGCAAAAACATTTCCTGGGCACCTTGTTGCAGACAAAAGCAGGTTGCACGTGCTGCTTGGGTGGAGGCGGCTGCTGGGTGGAGAGCCGCAGGTGCTTGAGGTCGCGTGTGCCTGGGGAGGGGAAGGGCGGTGCACGGCGAGATAGGAAAGGAACATCAGAGCAAGCAACTTGCCCTCCCCCAGAGCCTCAGTTGGTTTCCAAGCCCCAGGCAACCTGCAGTCTCTTTCAGGACCGCCGGTTTGGATGTTCACTTGAATACATATCAGTTCTAATTCTCCGGACAGATCAGCTCGCAGGCTCTGCTGTTAGCTAGAGACATGTTGGGTCAGGGCTCTGCAATGGCTAACATAGACGGGAAAGGCAGGGGGAGCTGCGAGGCAGAGGGGCTTGCATGTGCTTTTAGCAGAGTGGGGGCAGTTTTTATGGGAGACCCACTGGGAAATGCAGAAGGGGGAATGGGTCTCCCACTCTCGACTGGGATGTGGCAGCTGAGCGCTGCGGCACTTGGGCATTGCCTGCTTTCAGGCCCAAATAATCTTTCCTTCCCAGCTGCCGGCACGTGCGGTGCTGGGACCCCGGGGCTGGCCCAGCGCAGCTGCAGGGACGGGGAGAGGTCTTCATGGCACTCCACCGCAGCACGTGGACAATTCCTCACTGCTGCATATGCAGGCGGCGTTCAGGACTTTGTCACGAGTCTCTTGCTGCATGGAAGGGGAGCAGCAAAGCTCCAGCTCCTGGAGTCTTGTGACTTATTTAAACTTCAGTTTAACTTAAAAACTTCCAGCCTTCGGTGTTGCAGAAAGGCCTAAGCCTTCGGGCACTTAAAGGGTCCAGACCCAAAGGCAAACTTAAAGCAAAGCAAGCCCATCTTGCAAAAATGCCAAGAGTCGTGCCTCCTACGTGTCAGGTTTCAGACAGATCCGGCAGCACATTCCTGAGCTGTGACATTCCAGCGCGGCTTTAAAGATACCTGCCAGGAGAGAACTATTTTTGCAGGATCTCTTGGCGGCAATTGCTTGTTTGCTGGATTTCCAGGCTCCGATCGATGCTGGCGTTTTCCTGGTTGCTGTGCTTGCAAGTGCTGCAGACACGGTCTTAAGGGCAGGCTGGTGGCATTTGGCCTCACGACTGGGGAGTGAGTGGAAGAGGATGAGGGCACGGCGGTGACCTTGCTCTCGTGGAGACAGGCAGGGTTCGACCAGGAACTCAAAACAAGGCCAGGATGACTCCAAACTCGGGGCTGGCTTTTCTGATCCTAGCAAGTTCGAATGTGTTTAGAGCAGGGGTGTTGAAGATAAAGTGCACGGGCCGGATCCTGCGGAGCCCTGTCATTGAGTCCACGGTCTGGATTGACACGGTGCATGCAGGGCCCTGGATGTGCACTGCGTATAACACGCGGTCCGGGGTGGGTGCTGTGTGCATCCTGGGTCCTGGACTGGCTGGAACAGGCGCCCTGTGTGCTGGAGTTGGCATGGCCGTGGAGCAGCCGTGCACCACGCATTCAGCCCACGGGGCCAGATGAGTTGGACATCCTGGTGTAAAGGGCTTTGAAGGCAAAAAAGGCCCTGTGCAGCCACCAAATGTTGCTCTCAGGCAGGATCCGGTTACTGTGTTGGGGTGACCCCTGCCCCAGCGCTCCTGTTCTGGGCTCTGCGGGGTGGTGTTATCAGTACAGCGGGATGCCCAGCTCCTGATGGACTCTTGCTCTAGTTGCATCCTATTTGTAAGCAGACGGTTAAACACAGCGGCTGGCTTGTCCTTGGCTCACCACTGAACTCGGAGAGCAGGTCATCTGCACAGCCACAGCGTAGGGCTGGGGGAGGAGGAATATTTGTACAAAGCACAGCTTAAAGCAGCTTGTCTGGCACCGAGGCTGTCGGGAGACTCGGACTGAGCCAAGCCAAGCAAGAGGGCCTGTCGGTGAGGTGAGATTCCCGCAGCGCAGTCTCTGTTTGGAGGCGGAGGGCAATCTCGCTGTCTTAAGTTGCAAGTTCCTGCGGTGTCTCCCGGTCCTCGAAATAGGAAAGCGCGCGCTACTAAAGCACGCGGGATTGTAAGGGGATCCTGTGCCGGCTTGCGAGGAAGGCAAGGAGACGGATTCTGGGTTCTGGTGCCCTTTCCTTCCCCCCAGGTTGCAACGTGGCACCGCTGCCACCACTCCCGCTGCTTCTGGCCTGCACCCTATAGTACAACCGCCTGGCTTCTGGGTCCCCAGAGCGACGGCGTTTTCCTGACCTCCCCGTGAAAGGCAGGGGCCCGTCAGTTCTGCCTGGGAGCAGGAGGTGAGAAGCCTGTCCTGTGCCTGTGCTCGATGGCTTCAGCACTGCAGCGCGATTGCAGACTTGTCTCCTTAAAGCTGATTTGCTTGGGCATGCTCCTTCCTTGTCTCCTGCCTGCCTTCAGAATTGACCTCGTCTTCTCTCGAGCAGCCATGAATACAGCTCCCCTCGGTCGCTGGGCAGTGTCCATCTGTTCTGCAGGGCAGAGCAGATGGCACAGCGGAGGGATGACATGACTCATGTCTCTTGCCAAAGCGCAGCTGGTCGGTTGGACGTGAAACCTGCCCAGCTTTTCCCTGCCGCTCCGGCTCCCGGCTCTGGAGGAATGTGGGGGGTGGGGAAGGACCATCGTGCCCAGCAGAAGCAAAGGGGCTGGTCTCTAAGCTGCCGCCGGGGCCACGGCCGACCACCCTGCGTGTCTCCTTGCAAAGCAGCGGCTCCGACGGGCTTGTCTGCATGTTCTCCTCGCGGGCAGCCTGTCCGGACTCGCTGTGGGACCTGTGGTTGCTGATGCCAGCAGCCTTGGTGAACCACTAAGCAAGAAGATGGACAGGGTGATGAAAACCCCCGTTGCTGTATTTTGCAAGTGACTGGCAGTTGGGGAAAGAGAGGGATTTTTTTCCCATCCTTTGTGGAAATAGGGTTCTTGGCTTGGCTTGGCTTGGCTTGGAAGCGAGGCCGTGCCGAAGGCCTGGCCGAGCTGGGCGCAGCAGGTTCCCCAGGACTTCTGTTGTCTTGCTTTGGTGGGGGAGCGTAAAGGTGACTTCAGCTCTGAAAGAGCCGAGCGAAGGCTACTCCTTGCACTGGAGCCTTTGTGTAATAATGCATGATCGGCCCTTCAGAAAAGCTGTGGGGGGCTGGGGAGCAGGGAATGCCGCTCTGTTTCGCAAGGACTGTCTGGTTCTGTGTCTGGCATTTGTTCCTGGCATCGTGTCCTGCTGCCCTGATAGCTCATCACCTGTGCATGCTGCAGCAAGCACAGGGCAGCTCCCGGCGGCCCTGTCCCGCAGAACGAGGGCAGCCTTGGATTTGCTGCCGTATAGGGTGGGAGGCAGGGGGAGTCTGTGGAGTATAAATGCAGGCGAGCGTCGTGTGCCGCACCTTACAGATGTTCCCCCGCAGCTCGGTAGGGCGCTTTCTCTCCCTAAATCTCCAGCTGCTTCGTAAAAGAGCTCCGCATCAGTCTTCTTGTCTTTTCCAGATGGGGAGACTGAGGCAAGGTGCAGTGACTTGCCCAGGATCACACAGCAGACCAGTGACAGAGCTGGGCATTGATCCCAGGTCTCTTGAGTCCTAGGACACTGCTTCATCCCCCTAGGCCAGCGGGTCTCCACATGTTGGATCCCAGTGTGCTGCTTGCTGGGTGTGCCGCGGAGACCCGGCACGCTAGTCCTGGAACAGAAGCAGCACAGCCGTGTTTCTGCGGCATTGCACTTGGGCTAATTAACTTGAGTCATGGTTGGGCTAATTAGCCTGCCTGAAACACCACAGCCGCCTGCGCTGGCAGTCATGTGCAGAGAGCCACCTGGCCCCGGGGATGTTTGGGAAGGGAGGGTCAGCGCACCCCCAAAGAGCTGCCTTTGCAGCCCACCTACAGCACTTCCCCGTGGAGACCCCGGGCACGGAGCCGCACGGACCCCACTCCTTTGCTTGGCGTTTGGAGCGAGTTCTCCGTGCAGAGCACCCGACCCCACAGGGACCCGTCCTGTTCCCCTTCCTTCCGCTGGGACTGGTCTGGACTGGAGGTGTTGCCCTGCTGCGCACACACACTGCCCGGGCGTGGGAAGTGACCTGCCTGGGTGTGACGGCCAGTTTCACACAGCTGCTGTGTTTACGTGGGGGCTTTCCACTTTTCTGGCGGGTAAGTTAGCAATCGTCTCTGCATCTCTTGCCTACTCTGAGGCTCCACATGAGTCACTGGAGCCCGTCCCACGGGGTGTGGGGACTTGAGCTGGGCTTCTCTCCGCTCCCTGCTGCTGCCAGGTCAGGGCCAAACCCAGCACCTTGCTCCTCCTTTCAGCAAGGGACTCCGTGACACCTGAGTCACCGACCTAGTGACGTCACGGGAAGGGAGGCTGCTCCCTCTCCCTGCCCCGTGTCATCATGGAGTTGCCTCCCAGTGTAAACTGCATGGCGCGTGCAGGCTGCATCATGCCGTTCGGCAGTGAACACCCACTGCCGAGCGCTCCCGGCAGCCCTGCCCTGCCGGAGGGGTGTGCCTTCCTGCCCGTGACCCTGCTGCACGCTGAAGGGCTTGGCAGGGAGTTGCTCTGTCATAGCGTGATCGGTCTGCAAGTGCATGTTCAGTGCCTGTGCCCCCAGCATGAGGGGAGCACAGGCCTCGGGGAGGGCTTGAAATGGCACAGCTGCGGCTGGGTTAGCCCGCGTGCACTGAGACAGGAAGGGCACTTCCATCCAAGAGCGCCCTGATGCTGCGGTGGATTTTGGAGCAGCTGCTTAATGAAGTCCGTGATGCATCGCACCCGTCAGCAGCCGTCAGTTTGTGCTGAGCGCGACTGAACGGCTGGCATTTCTTCGGCAACACCCGGGTGTTTGTTCCCCTCCTGCTTCCTCTGTTCAGTGCCACAATGTGCCTCTTACAGTCTATAGCTCCCGGGGTGATAGTCTCTGCAGCATTAGCTCCTGCCCACTCGCTCAGCAGGGGGTCTGTACCTGACACAGCAGCAGGAAACCAGAGAACAAAATGCTGCCAGCTCAGATCTGCACCTAATGAGAGCCTGCCTTAGCATCCACTTTGGCCCTTAGCCGATTAAGAAATATAGGCAGTCAGTGCATGGACATGATCTCTCCTTGCTCTCTCAAATAGAGGTATGTCCCTGGCTTGCTTAGCTCCGCTGAAGTCAGTGGAGCCAGCCCAGTTTACGAGAACTGTGTGGCTTTTTCCTAGCAAAGGATCTGGTCTTGAAGTACTTCCCGCGCCTTGTCTACAGCAGGTAGAACAGGGGAGGATCCACTCGCACCAGCATCCCGCGTAGCCCGGGGTAGCCAACCTGCACGACAGCACAGCAAAACCAGTGGCTTTTAACAGTGCTCAGGCCCCGTCTCTGTGATTCAGGAGCTCGGCTTTTTTAATCTCCATGTTCACCCTAATCCTAAAGTGCCCCATGCTAGCATGCCTTGGCATCTGCATGGCTTGGGGCCTGCAGTTCATTGGCTAAAGAAGCAGTTTGCCCTGCTCTGGGGTTTTTTTTACCAGCTTGTAATTTGGTGTTGTGTAACGAAGTTGTCATTCAGCTGGTTGGCGATGTACAGTGGTACAGAGAACAAACTGTTCTCTTGTATGTTCTCCTTTGTCTAATGGATGCGCTGGGTTTGGTGCGGCTGTACCTTCTGCGTCGTGTGTTAGCATGTATAATTCCTCCTAAGATGCCATGATTTCACTTATCCAGGCAGGTTCTCAGCGGGTATCTCCAAAGGACTCAGATAACTGAGAATGTTCTGTACCGTTCAGACCATGTTCCTCGTGCTGAATTACAATTGCTTTCCAGTCGGTATCTGATGGGGAAGCTGGGGTGATCTGCTCCTCCTCTCTGCTTAGGGCTGATAGTGAAGTCAGCCAGCAGAGGCCAACTGATAGCATAAGCAAGCTCTCCTCTGGTCATAGGGCTCCTATACCAGGACTTGAGCATGGACTATCGCTGACGTAGAAAGTGAGGGATGAATTAATACCAGCTTGGAAATAACTCTCTGCCTTCCCGTCATCAGAGGAGAGGAGGTGGGCAGTAGACGGAGGAACGTTGTCCTGGGTTTGCCTGGCTTTTGGGACGGCAACCTTGCTCCAGTCCCTGCTCTTGGCTTGTGCTGCTCTAAGCCTCTTGAGTGGCTTTTAAGGTGCAATTATCCTGGCACAAATTTTGCTAAATGACAGTCCGCTTAACAGGCCTTAGTCATAGGGCACTGGCTGGCCTGAAGGGGCTCTGTTCAGGAGAGCGGGAGGAAGGCAGACAGCAGCACAAGGCAAGTGCAGAGGTGTCCATGTCCTCTGTCACGCTGTCCTCTGGAGACTCAGCCGGAGCAAAGTTATTTTTCAGACTTAACCCTAGTGACATGGCCACTGGCAAGAAACCTTTCCTGAAGTGTCCGGGGACAAGGCAGCGGGGACCCGAGGGAATTGCGGGGAAGGCTCGCAAAGGCATTTGGTGCCTTATGTTGATTTTGATGGGGTAAAGAGCCTAAATCCCCTTGTAGGTCTGGCCTGGAGTTCCTAGTTAGCGTGGGTGTGAGCAGGCCCTGGGAAGGTGGAGGTTTCGTGGCCGTGTTACTGGCCTTCTGCTCCCAAAGCCTCTCTAGTTTTACTGTCAAGTTTTCGTTGCTTGCTTACTAAGCTTTGGAGTTGAAGCCAAGTTACGTTGAGGAAAGATGCCTGCTCTCCTGTGAGCGGGTACAGTTGTCACCTTTATCTCCCTCCTTGGTCACAAACTTAGTTCTTAAGGTCAAGCAGAGCAACAAGGAACTGGGCCTGGGAGTCTTTCATCTTGCTCTTGAGTGTCTCCCAGCGAACTGGCCTTAATTCTGCGGTCTTCGCTGTTGGGCTACTTGAGTGAAGCCAAGATACCTGAAATCTTTGTGCAGGGAGAGCTCGGTGAGCGGGTCGCCAGGAGTAGCAGTCACTTAAGATACAATGACTGGTGCACTTTCCAGTCCCTCTGGTCACAGCTTTGGCTGTGATGTGCTGCACTGCTCCCTTCGACACCCAGGTAAGGTAGAGGAGGCAGCTGGTGTGTGTTTGCATGACTTCCCAGTGAAATCCCTTGTTTAAAAAATTATAATCTCCTTTAGAACTGCCAGAAAACTGGACTGACACCAGGGAGACCCTGCTGGAGGGGATGCTCTTCAACCTGAAGTACATGGGCATGACGCTGGTGGAAGAGCCCAAAGGAGAAGACCTCTCAGCTGCTGCTGTCAAGAGAATAGTAGCAACGGTGAGTGTCGGGATGGGGTTTTCGACTAGCTCCGATCCTAGTGAAGGAGCTCCCTGCCACCAGCGCAGAAGCTTCTTTCCCTGTTCGAAGTTTGTGCGCGACAAGTGCTGTTCATAGACATCCTGCATGTATCTATTTCCGTATTTTCAATAGAGAAGGAAGGCTGGAAGGGACCTCAAGAGATCATTTAGTCCAACCAGAGAATCCAGCCTGCAACCTTGGTGTTATTAACCCCGTGCTCTAACCACATGAGCTAAAGGACCTTTTCTATACACCTCCCTTTCAAGGATCTTCCCATGAGACTTAAGGAGGGTGGCTGCAGGGCAGGGTTGAAGGGATTAAAAGTTGTGTCAAGTGCTATGCCTCATCTAGCTAGAGCTCTCTCCACTCAACGTCATGGGAAGAGAAGGTGTCCCTGTGGTATTTCAAGCCATTAATTACCCCTAACCCACACCTGCCACACACTGTTTAGGAAACCAGCAGCCTCTCCAGCTGGGATACTCTAGACCGGTGGGGTGGAAGCAGGGACATTCCCGTTGCAGAGGTCATGTTTCCCATTCTCAAGTTCGTTGCATTGTGGCCCGCACTTAGGAGGCCAGACTTCGGCACTAATTACCTTTGGGCCGTACCCAAGACACCATACCCCCAGGCTCCCACTATGGGCACGCATCTACCACTCTTGAGGCTTTTCCACGACTGCATGTCTCTTCTGTCCCAGTACAGCATCGTGGAGCCCTGTCATAGTCTATTCCCATCCACTCCCCGCAGTGCAGCCAGCTCAGAGGGGTCTGTGCACGAGGCATTGAGCTGTCCCGAGGGGGCTTCTCTGCCCCTACAAGGTAGAACGAACCCCAGGTTCGTGGCGCTGGGCTGCAAGTGGCTGCATGCAACACATTGCCAGTCAAGCGCACTTGATCTGCTGCTGACCTCGACTTGGCTCTAAATCTAATGGCGGTTGAAATAAATACATAAATGAATACATTTAAAGCAGCTAAGCCTGTGGCTGATGCAAGCCAGGGCAACAGGCTGGCAGTGGGGATAACAGCCACGAACTGTTGCCAAACAAAAATCCCTAGGGCCTCGTAACACTGAGTGTAGACCTGGGAGCAAAGCTGCTCTCTGGAAAAGCCAGTGTTGCAGCAGCAGGTTTTGTCTGCCAGCATTTGGTTGTGGTCAAGCTAATGCTACACAGGAACAGTCCACTGACCTGCAAACCAGGCTCGGGTGAAGGGCCCGATCCTGGGGGCGAGCAGCTGCTTGAGTGTAGGTCTCACAGGGCAAAGTGCACGAGTGTGGGAGCATCATTCCTCATCTGGAGAGACGGCGAGACGGTACACTGGATTTTGTGGCTGGCTTGATGTACCTGGGGGTAAAGCCCCAGCTGCTGGAGCCGTGTGACTTTTTTTTTTGTATGGTGTCTTTCTCTGCTAACACAAAGGCTAGAAATATTGCACAGGTGGCCCAGAGGTGCAAAGCAGAGGCCCAGGGAAGCGGGCAGTGTGACATCCAGGGATGCTGGGGCAACGCTGACAACAGACAGTCTCTTCCAGCTGGCGGAGCTGTACCTGTGCCACGTCATCTGCTGTGTAGACTGCGCATAACTGAGCCTCAGTGGGCCTTTCCCTAAGGAATAACTCAAGGGTCAGGCCCTAGTTATGTTTTTTCCCTCCGGCATTGTCCTCAACCCTCTTAGACTCCATACCCCCTTTGTAATATGTTGCCTTTTGGCTTTCATCCATTTTTTGACTATGGAAACATGCTAGAGCAATTCTCCTGTTGCAAAGAACTCGGCGGAGACCAAGCAGGTCAGGATGTTGGTGACACTCTGGATTCCTCTTTGAAATCTCTGGATTCATCTTGCGAATCATGCATAGGCGATTGCACACCTGACAGTGCTGGTATTGTGCGGCACCTTAAAGAATCTCACAGCACCCCAGGGGCTGTGGCACCCTGGTTGAGACTCACTGCCCTATGGGGAGATTTAAGGCAACTTAAACCAAAGATAATAACCTACTGTAGGTCTAGGCTTGTTGCTCCAGAGGCTGCTCAGCCTAGGCACATAGGATCATCCCAGATCTAGCAGCAGGTCTTGTATGGTATGTCATCTGGTCTGGTTGCTAACATGCAGTCTGTGGTACTGGATGCAAACCCTCCTTGCAGGTTGAGTTCGTATCTCCCGAGGTTTTGTCCATCCTGAGTGTGCAGCCTTCAGCCACCGTAAGCAATACCGCACAATCCTGCTGAGAGCACAGAGCCCAAATGAAGTGCTTAAGCATTTTACAGATGAGCGCATGTTCTAATCTGTCTTCCACGGCAACATAAATCAGTGCTCCGGTGAAGGTAAAATTTTAATAAGGGCTCTATCGTACCTTGTAGTAAATTAAATCTCTGATAATAACAAGTGCTATTAACTTAGCTGTTAATTGGTACGTTGGTCCTGGGTATGACTGTAAACTGCATCCGACTGGAGGGCCTGCTGGCAATGTGGTAAAGCTCCTGTAAAATACTGCAATGCTGCAACCGCTAGAGTAAGGCAAATATAAGGTGCCTCAAAACCTTGGCTTCCATTGCCTTGTGGGTACTCCTTGGTTGGAGGAAGGCTAAGGGACGTCACCCTGATAGAAGTGCACCCTGCCGGAGGCATTAGGCACTCAGCAGCAGTTCTTCTCTGTCATTCTGGTTGCAGAAGTTACAACCATCGAGGCACTGAATGCCTGGACTCGGCCCCAGTGGTCTAAAGTGGGGGTGGTAAATCTAGGGCAGCCTCTTCTGCCCCATACTTTTGCCTAGGCGCACTCGGGGTGATGGTCACATAGACCTCTTGCACGTACACCATGATCCAGAGGATTGACAGTTGCCAGAACAAGCTGGTCCATGCCTAGAGTAACTAATCCACCGTGTCAGTGCAGCTTTGGGGGGAATCGTGCTAAGTTCCTGCCGTGATGCACGTGTTTGCTTTCTTTCCCCTCCTGTTCCAAGGCTAAAGCAAGTGGGAAGAAGCTACGGAAAGTGACGCTGAAGGTGTCCCCTCGAGGGATCATCTTACATGATAGCGGAACGAATGAACTGATCGAGAACGTCTCGATATACAGGTACGTTGTGGGATGCAGTGCGCGAGGGCAAGAGCTGGGCCAGTGGTGGGTCCTGTCAGTGGACTTCTAGCTTCTGGCAGGCAGGGAGCTGCAGGTGGTTTTTCCCAGGTTAATTTGGTGGCAGGTTCAAAGTCAGCAAACTCGTGCATGAAATGTGGGCGTCAGCTGCCCGGTTGACCCCCTCTGCTCCTAACCTATCCTACTGCCTCCCGCTCCTACTAGGCCTTGGGTTTGGACAGGCTGGGCTCTGACTAGAGGAGACCAGGACGGGACTGAATGCAGCAAGGAGGGCCGATGATCTGGCTATAGTCTGCCGTGAGGTCCTGAGCTTGCCTCTGCAGCATTCAATACCAGCCTCTGCTGGAGGGAAGATCCTGAGCTAGACAACCAGGCCCAAGATTTGCTCAGGCGCTGCCCACGTGCCTCCCTCAGCCGCCTCTGTTTTGATTTAGTAATTCAGTTTTACTTCTAGCCCTCTGCCACCCCTTGATGCTTCACCCCCTTTCTTCTTCCCTTTCGTGCCCTTTGGCTTATCAACGTGGTTTGTGTCCATACAAAACCGCCAGCCTGCTGTGCTCAATCCAGGGACCCTCTGTCAGTAGTCGTTTGAAAAAGCATCTGAGCGGCATTCGCCTGGCAGGTCTCTCTCCCACTCGCCGTGGGGCCCCCAGAGGCAAAGGCAAGGAAACAGCTAAGCCCCTGCCTCCCGCTGCGATGCCTGGGGGCAGCAAACGTGGGGACTGATGCCAGGAGTGAGAGCAGAACTGTGCGGGCATACAAAGGAGGAGGACAGAAATCCAGCTAGGGAGAGTGGTGACTGGAGCTCCCAATGTTTAGCTGTTGCCTTAAATTCAAGCTGGATGTTTTAAGAGCGGCCCATAAAGCTGTCCTTTCCAATCAATTTTTCTATAAAGGCATCCTCTTGATTCAGTTGACTGAAGTCAGTGGGTCTTTTGGAGGCTGGGAACACGTACAGCAGAGACTCCTCGCTAAAACAACAGCACTGCGGTTTAAGGAATCACACGGAGGGTCCTACCTCTATATATTTCTTGCAAGCTTTCATTGTTTTATTGCCCTAAGTAATTTCTCCTGTCATGGGCGCCACCGTGCTCCCAAGTAGCAGGATTTTCCTCTTGATGGCTTTGTGCCTCAGCCTCTCGCTTTTATTAGCCCACAACAGTGCCTGAAATCTCTGCCCTACTCCCGTTGCTCAGACTGGCGCCATAATTGACTGGCTGCAGTTTAAAATGCAGTCCCCGTAACACTGTAGGCGTTCTTCATCCTGACGCCTTGTGTCTGTGGAGCAGTCTTCCCGTTACAAAACCCATTCACTTCCGAGGCGGTGTGTGAATGACACTTTCCCTGAAAATTAATGGCAGTGGTATATTGAGTTGAACACCAGGGTTGCTGGAAGCTTGCCATGCCCCTGCTCATCTGACCTTGGGAGGCTTTGTTGCAATTATTAAAAGATCAGCGCTGCTTCTTTGGAAACAAATGGTGGAGAGGAATAAACTTTCAAGTGCCTCTTCAAAACGAAGCACAGCCCAACTCAGGGAGACAAAATGTAGGCCATTGAGCTGGAGCAGCCTAGTGCACAACGGGGAAGTAATGCAAGTGAAATAAATTTTGAATGTGGCTTTTTAAGTCTTGGCATCTGGTGGGAAATGGGACATTGGTTTCTCTGGAAAAGAGCAACCTTGCAGATTGCAAATGCAAGGGTCGACTGGGTGCTCCAGCATTGTGGGAAGACGGGAACTGGCTTTTCCTCCCACCCGCTCTTTAGACTTCAGGCTTAGTCTGCACTGCAGGCTGTGCCAGCAGGGCTGTGGTGGCGAGAAGCATGGAAAGACCCTGCCAGTGTAGCTCTGCCGGCCAAGCCCCCAGCACAGATGCAGCTTCACGGGTAGGAGAGGCTTGCAGGGGGCTAGTTTGGCTCTGACAGGCAGAAAAGTCCTTCTGCTGGCCTGTGCAGCGTCCATGCCGTGGGCCCATCCCACCGATGGAGTAGATGAGGCCACCTCCGAAGTGGCTCATTGCTTTAAATTGCTGCCAGGTGCTTGTGCAACTTCTGTGGCATTGTAGTGGCTCCCCCATTCCTTCCAGCAGCCAAGCTCGTGGCTGTAAGACAGGCGTGGTTTCTCCCTGGGCATATTGGCACAGACGGGCTGGGGTGGGGTGAGGAGGAAAGTGGCAATGGAAGGAAGGGGCTGGTGCTCTGAGGATCCTGCTCAGCCACAGCAAGAGGCAGGGGCCTGACCATTTGTGTCCTGCATCCCCATCAAGGGGGTGTTCCTCAAGTTGTGGCTGAGTGTGTCCCCGCATCCCGGGCTGTCCGAGGGCTCCTGTTTCCATCAGAGCTTCTCCTGGAGTTTGAGACTCATCCTTTCCGACAGCCTTGCCTGGCTCCTGATGTCGGTTTCTTTCTCTGCGACTCCAGAACACGCCGGGGAGTTTCAAGACTCATTTGTGATCCTAGAATAATTCAGGCTGTCCTCTCCTGCGTAGGCTTCAAGAAGAGACTCTCTCGGGGGAGCGCCTGAGAGACACTTTGCTTTCATAACGTCCCTAAATTGGCATGTCACAGAACCCAGGCAACGAGCTTTGTTTGCCTTCTCAAATGTCCCCCTGGCGTCCCCGATTCGCCAAGCAGAGGGGCAGGTTCCTCCTCACTTCTGCTCTGTTATACCCAGGGCACAAGCACGTGCCTTGTTCCCCATGTGCCTCTGCTCCCTTGCTGCCTCCGTGACCCTGCTTCTGACCAGGCCTGTATTTTTGCCTAGAAGCTTGATGATTGATCGGAGTGAAGCATATCACCTTCCTTGTTCAGGCCGTCCGCTCCCTCCTCCCCTCTCCTGTAAGCACTGGCATCATCCAGATGTTTAATTCCTCCTCAATCTGACTTCCAGGATATCATACTGCACAGCGGACAAGATCCACGATAAAGTGTTCGCCTACATTGCTCAGAATCAGCATAATGAGAACCTGGAGTGTCACGCCTTCCTCTGCACCAAGCGGAAAATGGTCAGTACGAGCGCGGGTGCGGTGCTGTGCGTTAAGCCTAAACCGGGGCTTAAACCATTAGGAAGGGGCTTTGCTCCATGGTCCTGATTCAGCAAACAGAGATGCCCGTGCGTAACAAAGTGCCCACGCAAGAGTAGCCCTGCAGGGAGCTGTAGCTGTCCAGATGCTCCCCTGCGGGCACAGGCAGTGCAGCCCAAGGGGAACATAAGAGGTAGTTAAAGGCCAAATAAAATGGGCTGCATGCTGATGGGAAAGGCAGCCTGTCGGACGGCTCCCTGGTTCTCGCAGCCTCGCTCCAAGCCCCTTGCCGGTTGAGACGCAGGCAGCTTGTCTTCGAGGCACTGCATCTAGCGATGTTCCAGCTGATTTATGCCACAGTTTGGGGGTCTCTGTGGCTGTGGCAGCTGGGCTACGGGCACCCTTAAGGAAAAGACCCCATCCCTACTGTCAGGTGAGAGTCCTCTATTAGACAGAGAAATGCAAAGTGGAAAAGGATGTTGAATGTTGGGCTCTGGTCCCGGGAATGCCCGCTCAGGGCTCGGCACGTGTGAACAGGCCTCCTGGCGTCAACTGGACCAGTGCCTTGAGGAGCAGATCTGGAGCCTTCATGTCTCGGTTGCTCCAGCTGGGGAGCAAAGCTCCTATCCTCATAATCCCAGAGGCTCAGGTTTCCCTCCTGAGGACCACGAGTGAGAGAGGAGCATTCCCCAAACTTTGACGGGAAATGCTGAGATCTCCCTGGCTGACGGGGGTCCGAGGCAGGGGCTCTTTCTGCCTTGTCACCAATCCTCATGGCTGTTCGATACTCTCTGGGAACCTCATGTACTGAGTAGCTTCTGCAGGGAGCGGAAAACACTGCAAAGACTAGTCGAATTCTCAAACCCTCTGGTTAATGGGAAGCATTTAGCCCCTGCTGCTGGGCTTAGCTCAGTGTTTGCCCTGGCTCTGCTGTTCAAGTTTAACAGCTCTCTTTATTGAAGCCTGTAATGCCTTTTCTTTTTAATGGTGTACTTGACGGCAGATTTAGTAGAGTCCTCGTAGCAAGCATCAGCGTGCAGTACCTGACATGCAGCATGAAATACATGACCTTAAGGATCCTAGCTGAGTGTGGGAAAGGCGCGGGGATGAACGCCTGTGGCTTTTGTTTCTTTTTCCTTGCTGGTTCAGGGCCTCTCCGGAGGGGAACGTTCTCCCGAGAGGGGCGCGTGCCCAGTGCTTACGAGGTGGCGAGGGAGAGAAGTGGGTCACCAGGAATGAGCTGGGAAGGGGTGCGTAGAAAGCAGCTGGCTCTCAGAACGGGCAGCCCAAGGCAGGGGGTGATGTATCGGAGAGTCTGGCTTGGAAGAGGGCTGGGTGTCAAGTCTGTGTGTATGGGGGGAGAGGGCAATTCAGAGCTGTGCAGACCCTTTCCCCAGGCCCCCTGCCATGCTTAGGTGCTTAGTCACCTGCAGCTCTGCCCTCCAGGCACTTCCTTCTGCCCTGCCACGGTGCTGGCAGGGGGCTTCCTATCCAGAATGATGAATGACTTGTAGTTGTCCTGTTCCCCCTGCGCCTGGTGATGGAGATGAAGTATCACCAGGAGAGAGAGTACAGCAACAGCTGTTGTTGCACGGGGGGTTACTCCATCCCAGCCATTATCCCCTGCGGGAGGGAGGGAACAGAAGAGACATCAGCTGTCTCTGGAGAAGCAGCCCAAACACTCCCTGAACTCGAAAGCGTGCATTAGACAGTCCTCTCAGACAGGTACGCGCAGCCGTGCAGCTGGCTGCTCCAGCCACGAATGGGCACGTTAATATTCTGTCCCTTTCTCCACTTTTCTGGGAGAGGGGAGAATAGCAAGTTGTCTCTCCCGGCTGCAAAGCGCAGCCCCAGCCTTGCACTGCCAAGATAAGGCTCGCTCTGCAAATTAAAATTTAAATCTTTCCAGCACTAAAAGAATTATCTCCCTGGTACATCGACTCAATACATCTTCCTCAAAATAAAAAAGTTCTCCAAGGCCTTTTTTAGCAGAAAGCAGAATCTTTTTTTGTCTGCTCATAAGATGCGTGAATGCCATGCTGATAACAGGTAAACTGATAGCACTCTCCCAAACCTAGGCATGGAAGACTCCTTCTAACACAGGGCACGGGCCCTGAATGTATGTATAGCTACCAGTCTCTGGCATATAATTAGTCCATATTTTTAGTTCATGGGCAATTCTCAACGGTAGCTGGGTCTATTAAACTTGATTCAGATGTGACAGCTTAAATTGTAAACAGCTGTGAGGAGTTTCATACTTAATTACCATATTTAAGTTTTTGCCATAAAGTGTTCGCACTTCCATCAAAGATGTAAATAGCTCCGACATTCAAATGAGTTCTGCTACTTTGTGAGATTTAATTGGCACAGAACGGTTCGACTCCCCCCCACCCCCCCTTTTAACCCCCCTCTGTGTCCCTTGGGATCATTTATTTCTCAGAAAGCGCTCTGGGCATTTCCCCAAAGCAGTGAGGAAGGATTTCTAGACTTCAGAGTTTGGATTGATTGTGCATGTATAAAAGCAAAGGGAAACCATGAAGCTTGTAACAAGTGTTAGCTTTGAAAAGTATTAGTAGGCTTTTCCTTGCCCCCCCCCTCCTGCCCCATAATCTCTAGCAAACTCCTCTTTCTTTGGTGCAGTTGGCATCCTGTGTCGCTGTCTTGCCTGGTGCAACTGGTGCAGTCGGCATCCCGTGTCCCTCGACTAAGTGGCAGTTGTTGCTATTTAGTACGTACAGGGCCGATCGCAACAGCTCTTGTTGTAGTGGGACCATCTGCTCAGGGAGATGGATGGGAGCTGGGCCTCCTCTCTCAGGAGGGGTGTGCGCGCAGGTCTCGCAGTATAGCTTATTTCTGTAAACGTGGGGAGAAACGCACTTATCCTGAAGTCAGCACTTTTTGAGCAGCAGAACTGTGTGTTCTGGAGTCGGCTGCATGATGATAATTAAATCTTTTCATTGACCAGAGGGCCAAGCTTGCTGTGGCTATAACTGGATAGGATTGTGGATTCCAGCCAGATATAGCTCCTGTTACCCTTCGCTGGGAGCTGAGTGCCTTAAATGCCTTCTGTGCCTTTGGAAGGTCTTCTGCGTGTCTTTAATGTGCTAAATAAGATTTTAACTCCATGCTCTAGCATCTGAGGCATCTGTTCATCCCCATTTTCTGGATCTCTCAAAGCATCCTATTATGCCAGGTCTTAGTTCTGAATTGCCTTGAGAGGGGAGGAGAGGCTTAGATAGCTGGGCAGAGGGGGAATTGGTGATGGGCTGTGTCACTAAAGGGCTGCTTCCCATCTAACCCTTGATGTGCAGTGACAGTCATTAGTGGCCACTCAGCACCTTAATAGAAACAAGGCAGAGGCACCTCGTCCATTTAGCTCTGTTGCTGTTTGTAGCGCCCTTGGTGGTCAGATAGTCCTGTAAGATCAAAGAAGGACAGCACACCAGGTATGATGGGAGACTGGGCTTGAGTCCCTGCTCTGCCACAGGCATCCTGTGCGACCGTGGTCAAGTCTCTTAGCCTCTCTCTGCCTCACTTCACCACCTCCAAAGGGAGTTGTGAGCCTAAATCCTGTAAAGATTATGGGGGCTCAAACACAGTGGCAGGCAAGGTCATATACATCTCTTGGATCCCTTAGAAATCATCCTTCCTGCTCAGGATGGAGACGCACGGGAGAGGCCAATAGTACATGGGCTGAGGCCTCTAGGTTCCTAGACTTTCAATGGGGCACCTTAATGGGAGCCAGTTCTCACCTCCCATGGTATATCTGTTATACTGAGGAAGGCACGTCTGCAGCCGGCTCTCTGTAGCGCAGTCTTCCACGGGGCTGCGAATCCCTGCTGCCATCAATATTTGATTACTCTCTCAAATAAAGGAGTGTGGGAGTCCTAGCATCAGGGAACTAGTAAGATCCAGGTTAGCTTCTGTCAGCAGAGCAGACTCTCTAAATGACTTAAATCTACACTAGAAACTGCCTGTTAATGTACTGCATAACTGCTGTGTCTTTCAGGCTCAAGCTGTTACCCTAACAGTAGCTCAAGCATTCAAAGTAGCATTTGAATTGTGGCAAGCATCCAAGGAAGGTGAGTGCCCATTTCTGCGCCTTGCAATATCAATATATATATATATATAAGGAAATAATTTTGGGCTGATGCTTCCAAGGAATCTTTAAACCGGGGCCCCCCAAAATAGGGGGCAGCTATTTCCAGTAGATTTCTAGCTGCGCTGCCCGGAGAACCACCGCTTTGTCCTGGTCTGACTGCAGGGGCTAGATTTAGCTGCCGACTGTCCAGCCACCGCCTGCCTGAGCCCAGCTAGGGTGACCGTGTCTCCGACAGTTGTTTCTGCCATCCGTGAGCACATACAATATGCATAGTGCTTAACAAGCAGCAGCGTAACAGGATCGTCTGTTCAGGTTTTTGGCCCGAACGTAAGCTTGACACGTACCCCTTTCTCACGCCCGTATGCCAGCCAGATCTGAGTTCTGTTCAGGGGCTGCCTCTCTTGTCCAGAGGAGCCGAGCGCTGTGGTTCCCATGGCTGAGCAGCCTCTGGAAAGAGCGGGTCGAAAAGGGCAGGTTCTGTGCTAGGTGTCCAGGTTGTAGCCGTGTTGGTCTCAAGGAAAAAGCAATCGGGGCTCGTGCTGTGCTTCTCAGAAGGTATAACCTGAGGGGGGAAAAGGCATGAGGAATAATGCTGGCTTTGTGCCATCTGGATACCTGCCACCTAGCTGCTGTAGAGCCTGCCATGTCCCTCGATGCATTAGAGCATCATTACATTGCTCTCCTCATCACACGCCATACTTCAGGCCTGTAAGGGGAGGGCTGTTTTTTGTCCACCGGATGCAGCTCCTCCAGCTGGGGATGCCTCTTCCCCCTTTCAGATGCAGATCCGTCTGCCTGAAACTTGCACACAGCCCTGGGTGCTGCCATACAGGGCTGAAGTGGGAAGAGAAGAATTGGTTTGAAACGTCCCAGGTAGCGCCAGGGTTTCTGGAGACTGGGGAAGGATTTGCAGGTACCAAAATGATATGTCCTGAGGACATGACTCGGGGCGGGGGGCTGCTATCTCCTGTGCTTCCATTAGTGAAAGGCTACGTCTGCACCATGGCAGCAAGACTGCTTGGTCTCGCTGAGGGATTAAGCCCTGCTCGCTCTGTTGTGAACTCTGGAAATAAAGCAGTAAGGATGCCCTGGGGGCAGCCTGAGCCTCTGCACTTGGGCTCCCTTCAAGGCCACCTCAACTCGAGCCGTAGCAGAGGGAGTCAGAGAAGGCGTGTGAGTTCTCAGCACAGACATGCCCGCTCTTGGTGCCTGCGGTCAATGAGGGAGTTTCCTTCTGTTGCAGAGAAAGAGAAGCGGGAAAAGTCCATCTTGGACGGAGAAGGCGCAAGCAGCCCAAACGCGGAAGGTCCCGCTGGCCCTAAAGGATGTAAGTGACCCACAAAAAAGCTGTCGCGTTGGCTGCCAGGGGACCTGCATCCCAATGAGGAGTGGCTCGGAGACAGGCTCCGTTCCTCTGGGTTGGGGCATATGGAAGCTAATACAGGGCAAACAGTGCGGTAATTGTGTAGATTCCTGTTCCAAGCACACTGCCCAGGAGGAGATGGCAGCTTGCCCGGGCTCCTGCCTCACTAGTAGCTGCCGACTGCAGCCCCTGCTCTGCAGAGCCAGCTCCGTGTCGGCAGCAGAGAAGGTTTGGGGAGAGGGGGTGCTCTTGACTTCTCCGTGGGTCTTATCCTGATGCTCCGGGGGCTTGTGGACAGGCATTCGGGTAGCTCCAGATGGTGATACATTCCTGCTCTCGTCATCCCAAAGAGCTGCCCAGGGCACCTGAAGGGAATGGCCTGCGACTGTCCTGTAACTTCTGGGCAGGATTTCCTCAGGACAGTGGACTGCCGTGGAGCACGGGCTCTCCAAAGGGGACTGTGTGGTCCTTGACTCCTGTGCTCCAGATTTCCTGTGACGGGAGGAAAACTGTTTGCTTGTCCTTCCTCCCCTTCTGTCCCTCGGATGCTGCTTTCTCAGGCTGTCTTATCTAACCCTCTGCCCGTGCCTTTTGTGAAGATTAATCGAGTTAGGTCTTCCAGGTCACTCTGCATATGTGCCCCGGGATCTGATTCAGGGTCTGATGAGAGGAGGAACGCTCTTCCCCTTGCAGAGCTGCTGTTCGAGATGTGCTTTCAGAGGAGGCAGCCTAACCTCTGCCTTGACTGTTTCACCTTCCTGGGAAGCCTTCCCAAGTCTCTGCCTGCCCTTCTTTAGAGCAAGTAATAATGCCTTCTACTATCAGAAAACTTCAGGGCTTCTGGAGAGTCCCGTTAAACTTCACCTGCTTCATTTTACAGCCAGGCTCCTCTGTAGATCCTGCTAAAGAGTGCAAGGCTTCAGGGGCTCCTGAAGACCGGCTGTTCTTTTCAGTGGCCGGCCCAGAGGCTCCTCTGCAAGGCATACCACAAAGCAGTCCTGGAGCTCAAGGGAAATGGGACAAGGGCTAATCTCTCTCCTCCGCGCTGACCAGTGAGATAAGGGGATTTGGCACGAAGGAACACAGCATTAAACTGGGCTTCTTTCCAGACTGGCGCATCTCATTTATCCAGGGGAGGATCCAGTACTTGAAGGAGCTCGTTGTAGCTGACGGCAGGCTCGGATAAGCACTCTGCAGGGGCGAGAGGATACCACGGCTATAGGAAACTGGTTGTGTAACCTCAGCTCAGCCCCTGAGCGAGGCTTTGCAGTCAGGGCTTCAAGCTCAGCAAAACTCGGCTCTTGTCACAGGATGGTGCACAGTAACCTACAGCTTTACCCGGTCCTGGTTTAGATCGTGGACTCTCCATGTGCTTCTGGCAGCCCCACGTGGCTTCGCACAACCGTGCGTCATCAGAGCAGAGTCCCTCCTCCTCCCCCAAGGGAGCGTGCAGGAGTGTCTGTCGACACATGGCTTCTGCTGGTGGCCAGACAGCAGCAGATGCTTTCACCACTCGGCAGAGGGGATTCAGCTCGGCTGGTAGACAGGAGGGTCCTGCCCTCTCTGAGGAGCAGCGGTGATGTTCTGCAGGTCGTACTTCCAGACACAGCAGTGCAGAGAAGTCTTTGGAGTATAAACTGTGGGGGCTTGGGTTGTTCCTTCTCTGGCATCATGGGACCCCACCTTGGGGCATGGTCGCGTACATGCTAATCCCTAATTAGCTGTGCTGCCACCATTAACTGCCCCTTGCACTGTGCTGACTATGAGTCAGCCCTTCTCAAGCTAGCTATCCTTTTCTCTGCTGTGTCCGCAGCGGTTGCCACAGGGAACTTGTTGGATTTAGAAGACGCTGGCAAATCTCCCCTGACTGTCAGCACAAACTCCGCACACTTGGAGAACAGCCTGTTTGGACCAAGCCCCTCCGTCAACAACAATGTTGTCTGGGTGAGTGTACGGGCCCTAGCCGCCCCTGCTGCAAAGGCTAGAGAACATTTTAAGCTACCTGAGGGTGAAGCGTTGCTTTCTGGTGCACGCCGCATCCTCTGTGGGGTGTGGGGCATCTTCATGCCAGGGGTGTCCCTTAAACAACGTCCGGGGGCAGCACTGTGTGTACAACTTCCACCCCATGTAAACTGCTCATGTGGGACTTGTTCAAAGGCATCCAAGTGAATTAGGCTTCTCCATCCCAGTAGAAGCAGCTCAGATTTGAGTACAGGCTGCCTTGTTTTAGGCTCTTGCAAGTTAACAGGAAAGATTGGAAACTAGCTTCACAAACCCAAATGCTTAGATATTTACTTGATCGAGTACAGATTAAGCATCCAACTTTCAAGCAGCTCTGTAAGGGTTTACACTCTATGAAAAATTAGACACATACGGGATCATATTTACAGAGCTGCTGTACATATTAACGTGGATACGCCAGTACTTCAGCCATGAAATCTGTTGTTTGCGATGATCTGCAAAGCCTGGGACCCAACAGGTTAACACCACCTCATTAACGCCCAGCTTACCGCCCGCTGCGGTAACTGAGATGTACAGTACTTGGTTCTGGAGCTGTGACGGGGCACTTTCACGCGTGGAGTCCCGAGGCTGGAGCTTGTTTGCAGAGGCTGCCTGTCTGAGCTCAAGTTTGGCAACTTCGGGGGCAAAAATGAGAGATGGCTGTTCTGAACAGCATTAATAGTTTAGCAAGACTTGGGAGCCTTTGAGCTGCACCCGCTTCCCATTTGCAGAACCTCCACTTTTTTATATTAGTTTCAACCCCAGAAATGCGTCCACAACTTGAAAAACTCCTGTAGATTAAGCATCCAACTTTCAAGGAACAAAATCCAGGACTTGGTCCCGAATGGCCCCACGGACCTCCAGAGCCAGCAGTTGCTTGCTATAACTGCCGTACTGCTGCAGCGAGGGCAGTGCCGTTTTCTCTTGAGAGACTGAGCTAATTTGCCCAGGCACATCACCCTGCGAATGCAGTGCCAGGCAACACCTGGCTGCAGACCCAGGTGGATGCTGCCTGGTGCTCTGGTAGTGTTCAAGGAGGATGTCTGGGTAGCCAAAACTCAGGCCCTAAACTTTTGGGGCTGTCCCAGAAAATGCGGGATGGTTGGTCACTTTACCTGTCGAGTAATCACATTGTCCATTGCAATGGTATCCTAAACCAGTCTTCTAGTATAAAGCCTAAGTCCGTGGCAGTGGTGTCCTAGTCTGCCAGTAGAAAGAGCCTTCTCTTCACTAGCATTCAAATGCTTTCCATGGGAAGCCTCCAATGAAAAGATCTTCAAGAAGCATTGTGTCCCCGTGCAGCTCTGTGCAGACAGCCTTCTCTTCAAACGTCCTGCCTCAGCACATGCTTAAAGCATTGTGCTGAGTCCAAAGCCTTTTCTCTTGACAAAGCGAATGTATTTTTTGCCATTTGCACAGAGGAAGCTTGAAATGCTGAGTCGAGTCAGTGGACTCGCTCAGTCCTCCGGAGCCGCCTGCTTCCCAGTCTTGGCTCGGTCTGAAATGTGTCTGTTCATAAAGAGCAAGCAGATGTTTTCAGTCGGAACAAGTTTTCTTCTCTCAGTCTCGGATGTAAAAAGCAGGGTCTGGCGGAGAGCTCATTGAATCCATCTCTTGGAGCCAAGCTGCACCTGAGCATGGATCACTGAAGCGGCTCCCGAGGGGCCAAATCTGCTCTGGGGCCAAGGGACAGAATGAAAACCAAGCCAACGCTGGGGTTTCAAGCGGGTGCTTAGTCCGCATGCTGTCCCTCTGCCCAAGGGCGATGCTGCCTGGCAGCAGTGCCAGAAAGTTCACAAGTGCACTGCATTGGCATCACAAGGCAGCAGTTGCGTTGTATGTGTTGGACAAGGCAACAGCAGCAGCAGCCGATAGCAGTGTACTCGTCATGTCTGTCTGCACCCTGAGTCTCCCCTTGGCTCCAGTGGGGTTCGATCTGACCCTAGGTTAGCTCCAGGGATTGAGAAAGGATAGCTGTGAGGAAGGGTGCGAGGAAAGAAGGGATGGGAAGGAATGCATTTGCCAGTACTGGAACGCTCTTTCTTAATCAGTGCTGTCCTTGCTCATTGCAGAAACTCCGGTGATGTGTCTAAAGCCCTTTATCTGGGGAAACCGAAAGTGCTGATACCAAGTGTTGCTTTAGGCATTTGGAAATCAATGCTTCTTGTCTTACTTATGCCAACACGTTGAGCCAGATCTTTAAATACAATTGTGCACTAGCTTAACAACCATCTTTCTCTTGTCTTTTTAACAAAGGAGATGGAGGACGGTCTGGACGAGGCATTTTCCAGGTAATTCTGATAACTCTCTTTGCAACTTTGTATCATGAGGGACCGACCCAAGAGACTCGACAAGTAACTAGTTTTTAATAACGTTTCTAATTCAATCAGCTGCTGTGATCTGACCTGGGAAGCAGCCCCATCAGCGCTCCACGGCTAATTGAAAGATAGGCTTTGAGGCCGGCTGATAAATCAAATATTTTGACAACCTTTTAAAGGATGGAGATAGATGTGTGCGGTGGGGAATTTTAATTCCCCAAATGTTGCATGGCGAGCATGTCTCCTTGTGTTTGAATGGAGAGTCTAGCACGTGGTGTTTAATATGCCTGCTTCACTGCTAATTTCCAATCCTGGTGCTGTTAAGAGAGATGTTGGTCTGACTTCCCTGTACTTGGGTTTAACTTGCCCTATATTAGGGTGTTGCAAAAAGAATATTAGTGCACCAAGTGCCCAGGCCAAAGGCCCGACTCTGGGGCTGTGCCTGTACAGCTGCCAGGCTTGGTGTACTCAAGTGCCCCGCGCTTTTCTGGGTGGTTACGTCCTGTACCAGAAGCTGTGCAGCCACCTCCCTGCAGCACATGGGACGTGCTATTAGCATTGCTGATGACCGCACCAATTAGCCAGTTGGTGCAGATGTGACTCCCTGCTTCCAGCCTAGGAGGCATAAGAAGAGCCCTAGTGGGATGAGCCAAAGGTCCCTCTAGCCCAGTAGCTCGTCTCTGCCAGTAGCAAGAAGCAGATGACTTTCAGGAAGAGTAGAGGCAACCCGGTACTTCAGAGCACTGCTACAGGGAACGGTAAGTTTTATCACACGGATGTGGCCTGAGACAGGCCTGTTTCTTCACGCCACTGTGCTCTGCCAGACCTTCGAGTGGGTTGGTGAAACTGCATTAAGCTCCCATGCGGCCACTCTTGTTCAGAATTACAGGGGCCGTAATTCAATTTTAGCTTACCTTGGAAGTAAAAGCCACTGTAATTATGATTAAGAGTGTTTACTCAGGGGTTTAAAGCAGTGGAAAGTTGCCTGTCTGTGTCCTTATAGACAAGCCCTTGGAAAACTTGATCTGGTGCTTTAAGTATAATTGTCCAAATCTGCCTTCTAGATGCATTTCAACCATACCATACAGCGATAAAGGTTACTTCTGTTTAGAGCAGTGCAAAAAAGGCATGCTGTAGCCTTAATGAAGCTGAGTCTTTGACCTTATCTCCCATCTCGGGCATTGGGTTTACAGCTGTCTTGGAAATGGAAGTTATATATCAAAATAACATGCATTAAAGGACCAGTTGTCACATCCGGCCGCAATCCAGTTTCCTAACAGGGTGTGTTTTTTTGCTCAGATGCAAATTGTCAGCTTTGCTAGTGTGCTCCCAATGTCCTGGGGTTGGACTCCAGTGCTATGAGAAGGATATCTACTTAGCTCCCACTGGAGTGGAATAAATCACAAGAATCCTTAAGCATTTACACTGCATTTCTCTTAAGCCCTTTTTTTGTCACATAAAAAAGAAAAAGGTGTTTTTTGGAGGTCAAATCGGAGTTGACAGTTCATGGACTGTTAAACACCTTAATTAAACAATCCCCATGCATCTGAGCCTACGTTTTAGCATGGTGGGTTTGTACACTGAAGTTTCCTCCTCTTCACATCCCAGAGCTAGTACTGTAAGTACACAGACTGTGGAGGAGTTCACTTCCATAAGCACCTAGACTGTCCTGAAAACAAAGACCTCTTTAAAGAGGACTTACAAGACCTCAGAGATTATCACTGCACTGCTGCATCTGAGCACTGCTGAAAAATACTGTGGGTTGTTTTTTTTTTCTGAAGAGCTAAAATTGAAGTTAGTCCCCAGGAAAGAAAGAGCATCGTGGGGAACCGTGGGAATGAATGGAGAGCAGCGCATTACCGCAGCGGCAGCTTGTTCAGCTACTCCTGCCGTGGTGCAAATTGAGTCATTTCAATGAGGCTGGTTGCTTTGGTCAGTGCATCCTTTTACCTGTGAGAGAAGATCGCGGCTAATGATGCCCTAGTCAGTGATAGTTTGGAGAGAAAAAAGGCAGCCTTTTACCAGACCTATGATGTAAAGGAAGTCCAGAGTGCAAATTTACAGAATGCGTTCAGGGTACCAACCTGTGATAAACCAGCAGAGAAGCTGCTGAAAACTTCAGAGGGCTCCCAGTATTACGGGTTTTTTTCCATATTTAGAAGTATTTCTTTTCAAGGTAGAAGGAAAATCTTTGAAGTGTGAAGCTGCAGATAACGTTGTAGCATTAGAGATGCAGCAAGCAGACAAGCTATAAACTGACTCTTGTTGGTTGAGGATGATTAGTTGTCTTTTTTTTCCCCCCCTTACTTCCCGTAGACTTGCTCAGTCTAGAACTAACCCGCATGTCCTGGACACTGGCCTGACTCCTCAGGACATCCAGAGTGCAGAAACCCTCTCGCCTGTGGACTGGAACAAAATAGATTTGAATGCGCCAGAGAAAGACGACCTCTTTGGATTCTGAGGATGTCCTCCAGCTAACAGCTTGCAGTAGAATCACCACTAAAAATCCCTGGACTGAGCGCACATCCCTTGATGCCCTTGAGGGGCTGCTTGTAGTGGATGTTCACCATTTTACTAATGCTGGTATGGCACCAACAACCGTTTAGACCAAAGCCTTAGACACCTAGTGCATTTTTTTTACCTTGCTTTTTTTTTCTAAACCACGAAAAACTCTTGAATATATTTATTCAATAACCTTGCAATTTATGTGCATTATGGGAATTTCAGAGAGCATCTGCCTAGGTCACATGTACAGTATTAGATTGTCATATGCCAGGGGAAGAGCCTTCAGCAGTGCCTGCTCTTCTGAAAAGGACGACGCGACACCAAAGCCTCCGCATACGTGTGCGTGTGTACATTTTCGAGACAAACCTCTGCGTATGTGAGCGCAGTTGTAAGCACAATTGTAACTAATCTATTGCTTCCTAAACAGCTCTACTTCTGCAGCTGGCTCCTGCACTTCACCTTCTTAATATACTGGGAGGAAGAGAAACACAGCAGCTGCTGGCAGTATTAAAATCAAAGAGGAAGGTTTTGCTTTCTGTGCGACTGTCCATGATAAAGCCCCATAGTTGCCAGCCAACAGTGAGGTGTTTGGCTCTCTTTTTGCCAGCTCCAAACTGGAGTTGGCTTGCTCGCTCAAAGACCTGGAGCTTTGGGTTTTTGAAACTG
Organism: Alligator mississippiensis; assembly: GCF_030867095.1. NCBI lineage: Eukaryota > Metazoa > Chordata > Crocodylia > Alligatoridae > Alligator > Alligator mississippiensis. Next base: position 3,539,423 of record NC_081829.1, on the reverse strand, counting down.
GAGCTGGAAGCATGATCCAAAACAGGCTGGGTGTCTGTCACCTCTCTTCTTCCCGTAAGTTGGTGATCCAAAAAACTCAGCCATGCTGCAGGTTCGTCACAAAGCTGACCTCTTGCACTTATAACGTTCACTGTGACTCTCAGAACGAGGATTTGATCACATTGATGACCTTAATAGCCAAAAAGCTCCCTAGTAGCAACTTGGCTTCTGTTAAACCAGCAGGTTGGATGAATCCAATAGCATAACAAGGCTAGTGCTTAAATGCTCCTGGCTGCCTTCATCTGGTCTCAATACCAGTATCTCTAGTCGAGCCTCTCAGGGAGTAGACTGCTGAATTGGATTAGCCAAAACCAATATTTACCTGGAAGTCCTATACATGAAAAACAACAAAAAACTGAAATGCTATTTTAATACTTCTTCCTTCAACACTTGCTTCTCCTATGAAGCTAAAGGATCTTTGTTTTCATACACTTCTGAACTGGAAAATAAGTTATGGAGGTATAAAGATGATGCTAATTAAAAGATTAAGCTTAATGATCCTAAATGGTTACCCGGCCACAGTTTGCGGCGTTTGTGGCCTTGTGTGAAATATATTAATCTGTTTTATAGATTTGTAACTTGCTTCTGAAACACTAATTCATTCCCCAGGCAGCCTCTTCTAACAGTCTCTCCTTAAAATTACGTACAAAGTAAAAAACATCTCCGTCAGTGCAGAGAATTTATTAGGAAACAGTTGAATGATTCGAGTTGGTCAATGCATTTCTAAAGGTTATTGTGATAAGGTACGAGGGAGTTCGGAAGCTGACTCATCATGCCTGCTGTAAAGTCTGTGCATCCTGCGAAAGTGTGTTAAGGCACCTTTACGTCTCCAAGCTGCTCTGCCCATGAGTTGTTGGGTCTCTGTCATTAGTCTCTTGCAATTGGGCGAGTCAGTCCACACAGCTGCCTTAGGTTTTGTATATCTAGTCTATTCTGTTGTAAAAGCAGCACCCAAACTATGCAAACGTACCTGTAGCAAACACCCTTTTCTGACTCCTTGGGGAGTTGTGATCTTTCTGAGAGAGAATTTGTTGCAGCGGTGGACCATGAGGATTCATCTGTGCAGGAATCTCTCCTCTTTTTCTAGAGATCCTAAGAGTGTATACTTACATGCACAATGGTATGTCTGTATGTACATAGTTTAAAAAGAAGCCTATGCTGTAAAAATTATCTATGAGAAAATAAAAGTTTTACCTTTTTTTTTTTGGAATACCAGTGCCAGACGGGTTTGTGCAGTCAGTGGCAGGAACAATGATCGTGCCTCCTTGCTCTGCGCACGTGACTCTTTATCATAAAGCCCCTTCCACTCACGGATAGCAAGGAGCAAGCAACATCTGGACCACCTGTAGAATAGACCTCTTCACGGGCTGGCATACACGTGAAGGAATGATGGCCACGGTGTTACAATAATCAGGTGACTAATTATTTGGTAAGCATATGCTGAATCAGCCTCCAGTTAAGGCTCCTTGGCTCTTTGCTACACATTGCAGCAGCATCTAAAGGTGAAAAATGCCCCTGATGGGGCTTTCTGTAGTGCTAAACATGGATCTAAGCCCGAGCTATAAATCTTAATTTGCAAGAATTTCTAAATTACTGCACTAACCGTCGCCCCTGGTGGAAGAGGCGGAATAATTATTACCACTACTTTCTAGACCTAAATCACTCAAACCCTGAAATAATTGTGTCTTCTACCCCATTTTTCTCTCCACTTTGTGGAAACAGCCTCCCCAATGAACATCTCATCACTGTGCTAACAAAATGGAGAAATTCATTTTAGGATGTTGACAAATAAATACAGCGAACCCCGAATGATAGACTGTTCTTTCAGTGTACCGTTGAGCCGGGCTGGCGCTGAATGCTGAGCAGATAGGAGTTTACAAGGATTCCTCTCTTTTGTCAGTGTCACACTAACAAAAAATTCCATAAAAGTCCATTTTTCTATTTAAAATGCCTGTTCCAGTCTAAGGATATGTCTCAAATTATGAATACTAAGTATCCAGTCTGCTCTTTCATGCATAACTGATGAAGGTGCCAGGGAACAAATTGATCTTTCAGTTTTGATGTGACCTTTTTTAAGTGCCTGCGTAGAAACTTAGGAATCCATTTTCCCTCTGCTGTGCTAAGACTTGTCTTTTCCACTTCCTTTTTAGAGCTGTTTAGGATGCGTTGCGAGGAGCAGGGCTTTTTTTTTTTCTCTCCTCGTGGGTGAGCACTAGCACCTGTTATCTACACATCACAAACAGCAAACCTGGTTCAATAGATTAATGTGTAGCTATTAATAGGAAAAAGCAAGTGTTCTCTCCAGGTGGGCAGTCTGAGATGCCACGTTGGTGGCAGTTCTGTAATGGCTGGCTGAACACATTTCAAGCAGCTTTCCCCCAAGCTGTGTGGCTTGTACTGTAATTGCTGACTTCTGAAATGACACTAGTGGGCTCCTCTCTGGGTTCCTGCCCTCCAGCTGACTCTCAAAGCTGGGATTTGAAAATCTTCAGGGTGCCCTTCATTTTCTGTCGTGTCCAGGATTGTGCAAACTGCTTCTGCATGTCCTTGCAACCCAGATAACCCTTGTGAGCCCTTGTGTCTGTTTTTCTGTGGATACCATTGCTGTAGCTCCATAAAATGCAAACGAAGAGACAGAAACACAAGAGGAGCCATCATCACAAGCAAAACGCTGGCTTGCATCCATAGATGCTTCTCAAGCAAATCCTGGGACATCATTCTCCCGTTGTACTCGACCCTGGTGAGGCCGCAGCTGGAGTACTGCATCCAGTTTTGGGCTCCACAATTCAAAAAGGATGTGGAGAAGCTTGAGAGAGTGTAGAGGAGAGCCACGCGCATGATCAGAGGTCAGGAAACCAGACCTCATGAAGAGAGGCTGAGAGCCCTGGGGCTTCAGCCTGGAAAAGTGCAGGCCCAGGGGTGATCTGGTGGCCACCTACAAGTTTATCAGGGGTGACCACCAATATCTGGGGGAACGTTTGTTCACCAGAGCACCCCAAGGGATGACGACTAGGTCAAACAGTCACAAACTCCTCCAGGACCGTTTCAGGCTGGACATAAGGAAGAACTTCTTTACGGTCCGAGCCCCCAAGGTCTGGAGTAGCCTGCCATTGGAGGTGGTTCAAGCACCTACTATGAACACTTTCAAGAGACATTTGTACGTTTATCTTGCTGGGATCCTATGACCCTGGCTGACTTCCTGCCCCTGGGACAGCAGGCTGGACTCGATGATCTTCTGAGGTCCCTTCCAGCCCTCATGTCTGAAGTCTAAATGTCTACCATGTCAAGTAATTTGCCCCCCCCACGGAGGAGTGTGCGCCCCGCTCTAGGACAGGAACAGAAGGGGCCAGGAGGCGATGAGACTGGCTTTGCCTGCTCATTGGAGCCAGCGTTTTCTTCTGGCTCTGTCAGGGCAGCTCCTTGAACAGAAGGTATCATTTGGAAGAAGGAGAGCAGATATCTTCTCTCCTCCCCCACACCCCAGGCCAGGGAAAAATGGAGTGATGAACCTGCTAGAGCCAGCATGAGCATGATGCCAGGCATACCCAGGAGACAACCCGTTTCATTTCTGTTCCTGGCAGCAATCGGGTAAGACCCTGGTTCTCTTCGGTTTTAAGACTGAAGAGAGACTGCCGAGGACTTGGCACTGAACTCCTCTCAAAGACCCAAAGCATAGAGAAACCTGTCTGTTCCCCAGAAACAGGCTGCTGCTTTCAAGGGGTGGCAATACCCTCCTTCCAGGCCCTTGGTGCCCTGGCCTTTGACCTGACACCATGGCATCAACCCAGCCCTAGTCTGGCACCTGCTTTTCCAGGTACAAGCCATCGTCAGTGCAGCACGTGCCTAGATCAGACGTGCTCTCAGCTCCTGGGAGAGGATCGTTCCTAAATGGCCAACTTACCCTAAGGTTTTTAGCAACGACCTATGCACAGCCAATGTGTGGTGATGGAGTCTGTTAAAGACTAGAGAAAAGGGAGTTGTCTTAGAAGGGAGATGGGGGATAAATTCTTCCCCCTTGTTTTCTGCTGCTGCTCAGGAGGTAAATAATGGCCTTGGCCTAGGTGCATGCTGCAGCCATGCTCGTGAAATGCTGGCTTTATCACCGGCGCTGGCACCAAGCGCATATAGGGCTTAATGGCTCCATACATCCTACAGATGGTAGCGGATGAGAACGGGGAAGTTCGGTGTAAGTGGATCTTCAATCTTTCCACCAAGCAACTGCTTAGGTAAAGAGACCTGCAGCGAGCACAAACTGCAAGCTAGGCAGCTAATTTCTTTAGCTGCTGGCACTGTTACTTGTCTGACTCGTTCTGAAAAAAAAGACTAAAAGCAACAAATAAAAAACCCCACCCTGTACTTTTCTAAAGCTCTGCGGTGGCTTGTACTTAGATCCTAAACTTATTATGCCTCCCTGTTTCCCCCCACTGGGTTAAATGAATCCCCAGGAGTAACAGTCAATCTCTTTGTGTGACATGATACTGAGATTGGCTCTGAGATTGAAAACTGGTTGACTCAGTATTTTGCACTCTCCTTCCAGCATATGTGAGCTCCTTGTGCGTGGAGGAGAGCGAGGGAATTCAACCCGAAAAGCTGTGGTTCCCCCAGGGGAGGGGAGACTGCAAGGGCTACCTGCCAATCACCTTTATGTCTGAAGATTGGTGAGCAGCCCCTCTCCCTTCTCCCTTCTCCCTTCTCTTGTAGAAACCAGCTCTTGCCAAAGGGGCAGAGCCTGGACAATGAAGCAAGAACAGATCATAGCTTTGCTATGTAAAAAATGCGATGCCAGATGGTTTGTGGTGAAAGCAATGAATGGGGGAGTGGGGGACTGGTCGCCCAGCGCCACCACAAACTCTGCCATCCTTTTGGAAAGCAGCCCTGCCACTAAAATAAGGACAAGGCTCCTTCCTATGTTTGTGTAGAGTGTAAGGTCTGTAGGACAAGGCTTTTCACCAGGCGGTATCTAGCACAACAGAGCAGGGTTCCCCCCTCCTAAATTTGGGGCCTGTGGGTATTAAGCACCAATATGGCAATACTGGGATCAGGGAGGTGAGATAGATGTCTTTGCTTTGCCATGAGCAAGCCCCGGTCAGGGGAAGCATGAGGACGCGGGGTGTTTTCCCTTGCTTCGCTGAGTGTGAGTAGGGGAGAGGGACGGCTAGGAGTCTTGCATGGATGAAGGGGGTAGATTGGAGGAGAGGCAGTTGAGGCCGTGCTGGTGGTGGAGAGAAGACAGCTGTGTGCGAGGCAGGCCTGGTGGTGCAAGGAGGATACAAGTGTGCTCATAGGTGAGCAGGGCAGGGAGGGAGTTGGACAGAGGCTCTGAGTGGGATGCTGGGGTGAAGGAGCAAGCATGATTTGCGGGAGTGGGAGGAAGGTTTTGACTGATCCATCACAGCGGTAGGGTCCATTTCAGAGAGGGGACACGCCAGTCCCCTCTACCCCAGAATCGCATTTTTTGTCCCCTTTGCTGTCAGCACCACGGAGGCACCCAACGGCTTGTGACTGCACCTTGAACTGACTGTCTGGTGATGCCCTTCTCTCTAGGAGGATGCATGGGCTTATGCTTTAGGCCTTAGCATCATGATTTCTGGGTTCTCCCAGCTCTGCCACGCTGTAGGAAGCCACACTTGCAGAACCCGCAGTGCCTTAGTTTACCAGGCTGCATAATGGGAACATGGCCAGCTTCACCAGGAAGCCGTGAGATGTGGAGCTAGGAGTCTGTCTGTCAAGTACTTTGCAGTTCCTTCCTGGCAGATGCTGTCAAAGCGTATGAGATTTGTTTTGTTCAGGAGCGAAGCTTTTAGCGTAGCAGGTGTTTGAGGTTTCAAGCTCTCTCCTTTCCCCTTCCGCCCCCTTCTTCCAGGAGTGCTGGATGCTAGCAAGTGAATTTGTAAATCCATGGCAAGCCTGAGTGAGAGCTGCAGGCTGTCATTACCCAGATCATATTTTTTTAAAACTACAAATAAAGAGAGCGACATTTCATCGGAGCACCTGAACAGTGTATTTTCTTTATAGCCAGCCCCAGAGTGCTTGGAGCCATGGGCTGCTGTTCAAGGTTTTTTACTCTGTGAAACAAGCTTGGGGGAGGAGATGACCTTCCTCCTTAAAGGAAAGAAAACCCATGTTTTTTTGGCAAATGGTATGTGGAGGGAGGGGGGCTCGGGTTAAGTGCTGCTGTGTTTGCTTTTACACTCAAGCTTTGCGTGACTGAGGTCTGCAAAGGAGAAGCCAAGTGCCAGACCTCAGTGGTGCTCTTCCCCTCTTGGAGCCAGTGGGAGCTGAACTGGAACAAATATTTTGCAAAGGCGCTGCTCATTGAAAGTTTCTTACCCGGACTTAGGCCAGAGACATGGAGAGTCCAAGAGAAGCGAAACGTGGATCAGTAAACACTGCCGAAGTGACATTTTTCAAGTGTGTCCCGTCCGCTGGTTCTGCACACCTTCCAGGGCGTACGCTGCAGCACTTAATGGCATGAGATGGTGTCCCACGGGCGGGGGGCACAGCAACAAGCCAGCAGCAGCAATCGGCCGTGTCAACGTTTCCGTTGGCAGGTAACTAGGGAGCTCGTGTTGCAGAGGCGCAGTCCAGGACCGCTTCTCTCCCTGGCCTCTGGGTGTGGGGAGCCTGTGCAGAGATGCACCAGCTCTTAATCCTCAATGTCAAGCTCTGGACGGCTTCAGCTACCGAGCTGGGAAAGTTTTGCTTTCCCCTGCTGCCAAAATATTCGCCGTATTTGTTTTCTCCCAATGCATTCCCTTCCCCCCCAAAAAATCTGCAGGAAAAAGGTCTTGTTCAAATCTAAACTTTTTTTTTCATTCCTGAAAACTCAAAGAGTTTTATTTACCAAAAATATGTAGGGAAAAACTCTGTTTTAATGACATGGCTTTCATTCCCTTGCAAAATATTTCCCAGCTCTGCTGCAGCTACTGCGCCTTTAAACCCTTGCGCCATTCTCGTTTTCCCTGTATAACTTAGCTGCAATTCGATCAGCATCTATCCACAGGCGCACCTGCTCTGTGTTAGGTATCTTCCAAACAAAAGACTTGGAGAAGGAGTCCCCCTCCGAAGCCCTGTCAGTCTTGAGATAAACAGATTAGCGGGCTGAGATGAGAGCTGCCAGCTCATGCAGGTCGCTTTGATTGACTCTCGGCAGCGGGACAGAGGAAGGAAGGTCTTGTACATGGGCAGGGACTTGTCTTCTCTCTGGGCCTTTGAAATTGTTCCCATCACCGTAGGCTGGCAGTGGTTTCCAGGAGAGGGTTAAGCAGTTTGATTAACATCAGCTGTTCTTTCCCTCGCTGGAAGGTGAATTACACGATCACTAGATGGTCTTTTGTTGTTGTGTCAGCAGGGTTTTGGGGAGAGGTGGGTATTAGTGGGAGGGTGACACCTTCCTATTAGAGGGTGTTTTGTATTTCCCAGGTTTCTAGGCACTGCTGCATGGGGCTGGGAGGGAATTGTTTCCCTCTCCTGTTGCTACATGTGTCAGGGTTTGATCTGTTTTTTTTCCGCCTTCAGAAGCAGTTGAATGTTGGCTGCAGCTAAAACTGGGGATTGCGATTATGATTGGGATTAGGATGGGACTGAAACCTGGGGGGTCTTGGCTAGGGGGTCTTGCCCCTCCACTCAGGGTCAGACCAAACGCCATGCTAGGGATCAGGAAGAAATGTTACCCTGTGGTCAGAGGTTTTTCCCTGTCCTCTTATGGGAGGGGAATGACCCTCTTCTTTGGATCTCTCCAGTGTATTTAATCAGCCCTCACAGCAGCAGGACGCTGACTGTAGTGGGCTGGGGTGCTGCGCCTTGTGGTTGTGTGACAGGCTCGATGTGTGCAGTTTTAATAAGAGGTTGGACACGGATTTGTCTGCAGTGGTTCGGATAGGGATGGTTCTACCTCCGGAGTCCTTTCCAGCCCGACTTTCCTGTAATTTTTATGTATGCTCTGAGTATCTTTTTAGAGAAGGCAAGTTGTATTTGCAGTGGAAGATGAGAATAGCAGCGTTCTCGTTGAGGCCATACATGGAGGAGCAATGTGGAGAAGATGTAGATATGATGAAGGACAAAGCTAGGCATTTAGGTTGCACTCTTGTAAATGAAGAGAACTGGACCCTTGATTCTTACGGCAAATCTGCCGTGCGTTTGAAAACCCTTTTAGCAGGATGCCGGCATCTGCCTTCTTTCCATTTAGGAGAAGCGAGTGGGTGATGCTTGTGGAAGAAGGAGCCTTAATACTGCATTACTTGATTTATTTATCACCTCTGCTCTAATGCCTGAGGGAAAGATAAAGGGAAATAACATTGTGCTTTTTTCTTTCCTGATGCAAAACACAAGCAAGTCCAGCTGGTGATTGGATTGAAGATGAAATACTGGCCTTGCAGAAGAAAAAGGTGTCACACTATTAGAAACTGCAGTAAAAGGAAATGTTTTTTGGAGGTAGGATCAAAAATGGAGACGATGGCTGCGTCCAGCCAAGCACAGCCATGCGGTATGTGGCACTGCAGACCTGTTTGCGGCACCACACGCTGCCCATTCAGGCGTTCTCCTTGCAGTGCAGGGGGGAGGGTTGAGCTCAGGAGATCCTGGGGTCAAAAAAACCCACGCAGAAAAAAGCGGGGTATTGCACGTGGTGGCAATGCATGCCACCCAAAACCAGAGCCTGGCTGGCCAGAGCCACGCTCTGACTGCCGACAAGGCTCCCAGCTGCAGGAGCACCACGGCTGCAGCTTACCTGGCCCCCAGGAGCCCAGGACAGGCAGTTGCTGGCCTCGTCCTCCCCTACCCCACCTGGTGTAACCTGCTGTGTGCCAGAGCGCGTGGGGCACAGGCGTTCCCTGGGGGAACAAACATCCACGCTCATGCAGCCACTGGGTGCATCTACAGGTGCACTTTACTGCGGAGTAGACTAATCAGCTCTGCAGTAAAGTGTCACCATCTACACATGCACCACTAAACTAAACTAAACTAATGAACTCAGCCATAAGATAATACTGTCAGGGACAAGCACTGTCTTATGGCGGAGTAAGTAACTGTGCTGAAACGCACGTGTAGACGATGACGGGCTGGCTGGGTCACGAGGGTGCTACTGTGGGGGCTGCTTGCTGTCTAGGCACAGCTCCACACTTTCAGCCCCCTCATGCCCCAGCCAGCCCCTCCACCACCCGATGCCACCACCCAAAGACTGGGGCTGACCCCCGCAATCCCCCTGACAGCCCCAGGCTGTTCCACCCCAGCTCAAATTGCTGCTGTTCCAGGTGCATGTGTAGACACTGTGCCTGGGAGCAGTTTCCTCTGTTTTAAATGACTGGAGTTTATTGTGTTGCATTAATTGCACATGTAGATGCACCCACAGGCTCCAAAAAGCTGGAGCTAGAAGGTAACTAGAACCAGCAGTACGGGAATGAGTTATGAAGAAGACGATTGCCTAATGAAATGAACACGCTGGTAGGAAGATTAATCACTTAAGCCCCTTTTGATGCCTCGGGGGTTTTCAGGGAAAGCCGAGCCATTTCAGAGGAAGCTCCTCTAGAGCCGGGGAGGATGCAATGGTTTTCAATTTTCCTGTGAAATCAACAGCTAGAGTGGTATTTTTAGAAACAATACGCTGGCCTCTCTCTTCTCTCCCTGAATGTCATGGGAAGCGTTTGGGCCAGCACCGAGTGCTTTGGAAATTCCCAGCCCTGGAACATTTCTGTTCAAATGTCCTCTCTTAATTTCCTTCTCTCCTCCTTCCTTTTCTGCCTCCTGAACATCGCACTGGATCACTGGAGGAAGGGGCACGGGGCATGTCTCATTGAGGACTAGACGAAGTTACTGCCCCCCACTCGGAGAATGCTTGGCCAGCATTGCCTGCCTTTCTGGGGCAGCTGCTCGAGAGGATGCTGTGAACCCGTGCAGCATAGAAAAGCACAACTGACCGAGAACTACAGCAAGTTGAAATTGTGACCGTTGGGGAAGGACACGGCAAGCTTTTAAATAATGAGTTAAACCAAAATGCTTCTGCAGCCCCTTCTGTGAGATGGGAGCAGGGACTCGCAGTCTACTGGTGCTCTCATTCCTCACTCACCGCTTATCTTAGCATCTCTTGGAAAATTCATCAAGATTTATAAGGGACAGGAGCCAGCATCTGGATGGCCCAGTATGTGTTTTATTCTCAGGCAAAAGAGAGAGAGGCCTTCCCCCCCCAAAGTAAAATTCACTGTAATTACACTTACGCAATTTCCATGCAATCTTTGGGGCTATTTCTCCTTCCACGGTGAAGGAACAAATTAACAGGAAGGATCCAGGCTCTGAAATGTCACGCAGTTGAAGTGCTAGTTCAACAAATGCTTGCTGACTCGTGATTTCTCACTTCTCCAGCTGATATCCACGGTCTGCAAAAGGTGGAAGGGAAAGGATGATTAAGGACCTCATTCAAACCCCAGAGAACTCTATGGCAAGCTCCTATTGACTTCAATAAGATTTCATAGATTTCATAGATTTCATAGACATTAGGGCTGGAAGGGACCTCGGAAGATCATCGAGTCCAGCCCCCCGCCCAAAGGGCAGGACGTCAGCTGGGGTCATAGGATCCCAGCAAGATAAGCATCCAGTTTCATCTTGAAGGTGTTCAATGAAGGCGCTTGAACCACCTCCGGTGGCAGGCTGTTCCAGACCTTGGGGGCTCGGACAGTAAAGAAATTCTTCCTTATGTCCAGCCTGAAACGGTCTTGTAGCTTGACTCGGGCTCTGTCCAGCCGGCGTGTAGCCTGTGTGTGCGCGTATAAGCACATAACGGCTGCAGCTTTGCTATTCTGGGCAGCTAGACCTCGGATTCAATGCAGAAGCAGGCCTCCTGGTCAAGCGTTTCTAACAAGGCACCTACCCAAAAGCCTGAATACAATCCATCTCCATATGCAAACAGCCGTGCACCTTAGAGCTAATCCCCTTTTTTGTCAGAGAAGGCCCAGATCCCTGAAAGCAAGAAGATGCCTATTTTTAGTGAGCGCTCGCTGTGCCAGGGCTGCATGTGTGTTTGCGCACAGATTCAGTTATGTACCTGCCGGCAGGTGCAGCGCTCCCAGCGAGAGGCCTCGCTGCGAGAGATGAGCCAGCTTTGCTGCTGCGTTGCAGGACCGTGACGCACCTTTCCGCTGTGTCTGTAATAATGACTGAGGAAGAACCAGCTTGTGCTGATCGAGGGCCCAGGGTTTAGAGCAGCATTTTCCCAACCCTCTTGATGGTGTTTCCATTTCCCCAAAAGGACCCCCCCAGCCAAATATTAGCACACACATGCATGCACGTGTGCACAGGCTCACGTGCACACCTGTTGGATAGTATTAAAGGCCTAAATGAACTTAAATGCAAATAAATCGATGGGATTTTGGTTGTAGTCGTGTTGGTCTAAGGACATAGGCAGGCCAGGTTCTTTGGGTAGATGTGAGATCTTTTTTTAGACCAACTGAGTAGTTGGAAAAAAGTTCTTTGCAAGCTTTCGGGTGCAATCGCCCTTCTTCAGGCATAGGGAGTCTCTGCTCTTCCGGGATCTCCAAGGAATGAGAGAAGGTAAAAGTGAGGAGGTCAGTGAGAATGCAGATTGGTGGAAATTAGGAAAACAAAGGCTAGAGAAGGGATTGTTTTCCTGATTTCCACCTAGACATCACTTCTACCCAAAGAACCTTGCCTGCCTAAATAAATTGAGCATTCACTCAGCGTGTTTTTCTGGCCTGCTATTATATGATGCTTTCTCTCCTTTTTTACACGTGGATTCGCAGGGAAGTAGTTGGTGCCCCAGGGGCTTACACTCTTTGAAACGGATGGATCTGTTCATACCTCTCAGAGCTGCTGTTTCAGCCCCTCTTCAAACTCAGGCAACTGCTGATGCATTGGTTATGTTTGTCCCTTGTTTTCAAGATCAGAGACAATAATGCCTAGGGGGTTACTTTCCTTTTGAAAGCTGATGCTCTGAAGAGTGATGGAAAAGCTTGTTCCCCCCTCAGTACTTTTGTCCTTTGCCCCCCGTGGGTGTTTGGGAAAACTGGCCCGAGTGATGGAAGTGACACGGCTGCAGGAAGAAACAGCCGTACGCTGCGGATCGCAGCTGGGGTTGTCCGTGTTGGCTCTCAGCGACTGCACGCGTGGTAGATCCATTCCAGGCCGGGGCTTTGCTTGCGACCACCGGGATGCTTTCCATGAAGTCATTCTTGCCTGTACTTTTGTGCCTGTGTCTCCCTCCTCGACTTCTGTGAGAACAGCCCCAAACTTGCTGCCTGCCAAGGCTTGTTTTAAATATAGCCCTCCTTCCTTCGCTCTCTTTAGTGGCATGAATTTTAATGTGACATCTGAGCATCAGGCCTGTCGCCTGACTCTTGCCTCCTGATCACATGCCCAGGCATATAAGCCCCGAGTCTAATTAGTGTAATAAAATGTGTAAAAGTACTAAATCTCTTCAGACATGGCAATTTTATCACATCCATAGACTGTCACAGCACAAGGGAAAGTGACAGTAAGGAATAAAATAGTTATGTCTCTGGCTTTTTTTTTTATTACTTTTAATATGCTACTTTTTTTTTGTTACTGGAAATTTAAATTATAATGGAGCAGCTTCACTTTTTTAATGTATCCATAGCAACGAGGACATCTAAACTCTTACAGAACGATCACTTCCCTCCCGGAGTTGCATCACATGCTTTTCAAAGATAGTCCCAGAGGTACAGGTTTTTAATAGATTTTTTTTTTCCTTTTTGCAAATAAACAGCTGTATACACGGAGCTTTCTCCATCAATACGCTGCCTGCAGAAAAACCTGAACTTGATAACTGCCAGCATGCTTCATTACCCCCAGACTGGGAGTTTTCAGGCTCGACCTGGCACTCTTACTTCCTCTAAGGAAGCTTTTCTTGAGCAAGTAAATCCATTGTATTTACTTCCTTGTAAAGCCGGAGAACGCCACTGAATTCACACTGATGTAAAGGAGATTAGATCCTGCCTCCTGTCTTCAGTGGGATTACTTCATGGGTGTCAGCTGAGCGAGCTTTGGAGCGCTGTGTATCTGCTGCTTATATTACCCCTGCAGCTAGAGTCAATCATCTTATTTTTAAAACTTCTTAGACACCAACCTCAGAAAACAACTCAACAGATTGCCGTCACTCTGAAATCTGATCAGTTAAAGAAAAAATAAGCCAGGCACCGTACCTGCCTTGGAGCAGCCCTGGATGATTTTTGTAGTGTGACAATCAGACGTTCCTGTTCTTGGGGAAAGAAAAAATATATTTTCTTTCCTCCTTCATAGGTGCAATAGACCCACAAAACCCGCAAGAGTGAACCTGAGAACAGACAAAGCGCTGTCAAGTGAATGAAGTACATGAGATGAAGGAAAAATAGAGGGACACGTTTTTTCTTTAGTCTCTCTCACTTAATGGAATCGTAACTGCTACCGGGATCGGTAGGAGGTCAAAAACATTCAGATAGAAGAATGGGTTTTTTTAATAAAGTTGACAGCGTTTCTTTAAGCCTGTGCAGTTCCTATATTGTAAGTGAAATTATGATAGTAAGTGATTTTCATGGTCACTGTTGGGTTGTTCTAGATCGAGAATGTAGGTCCAATAAATATAAGGCCCACACTAATGCGATTTTGAACTGGAAATCTTGCGTGTGTATTTAAAATGGGTAGGGATTTGCTCTTATGTTCTTGGGCTCTTGCATCTCCTCAGTGCTGTGTAGCGTGCGCTAGATCCATTGTCACTCATGTCCTCCCGGAGAAGTGCCTGCATTTGGGGGGTCATGTGTCTTCCAAGAATAGTTTGCAAATTGCTGGGGAACGTGATGTGCTTTAGAAATGCAAAACACGGCGTCTAGCTCCATCCGCACATAAACAGGATCTCGCTAACAAGTGGTTGTAGTTCATTAAGGTCAGTACAAAACAGGATGTTTACAAAATAATAAAGTATGTATTTTTAAAGGATTACATGATGATTGCATCAATAGAAAAGCCTGCCTGAAAACACTGTGGTTTCAAGGATTCCGAGGTTTTCAGTGTCGTTGCAGTCTGAAAGACTCCAGACACGTGCTGTTATAAAAGCCATGTATATTGTCTGTCGGTGACTTACAGATCCAATGGGTGGGGTTCACAAGTGGAAAAAAATAGGTGGGGAGAGGGGGCTGGAAAAAAAGGCAATGTGAATGATGCAAAAAATCTGTCAGACCTGCAGATCAGGCTAGAGGATGAAAAGCACTCTCTTTCCTTTATGGCTCACATAGCATCACCTTTTAATAAAGATTCTATAACAGGAACCTATAATTTTGTAGGTGATGTACGAGCTGGAATATATTCCAGCTCACTGTCTCGTGGCTTTATTAATTCGACAGGCCAAGCAGAAATATGGAATAATTTGCAAAACATGAGCACCTAAGACTGAATAACTGCCATGGGGAGGTCCAATATCCAAGGGCGCTGTTTCAGTCATTCTCCCCCATCCCCACCCTCATCGTAACAGTTTAACAGGAGAGGATACAGATTTCATCATTTTTCAGCTGGAACGTTTTAGATTCAAAGCCTCCTTCTAGGACCAAAGCCACACCTCTCTAGAAGAGCCAGCCACTCAATTAATCGATAAGTAAGTAAACTCCAGGAGCAACTGCTTTCTACACCCGCTTTAGCTTATCTGTTACTCTACTTGAATGTCCTAGGACAGTGAAATGGGTCTTTGCTTCTGTACCTGATTTTCTTCAAGAGCATTTCATTTATTGAATGGGTGTTGAAATAATGTGCTGGATTTGACAGTGCTCCTCAACCCTGTAAGCCGGGAACTAGAAATGCATGTGAGCAGAATTGATTCTCCATATTTGAATATGGTCGGCACACGGAGGTTAAATCTCCAGTGGTTAGGGGCAAAGCAAGCATATGCAAAGAGACCATTAATGCACGGTTTTGCATCTTAGCCAAGAGACCGCTACAATGGTGCAGTGTCCCTTGGCATTATATTGAGCTAGTGGCTCAATATGGACACTGGAGGAAGAGTGCCATGTGCTGAATCGCTGCTTTATGGTCTTCCATCCAAGTATTGACCTGCTTGATCCAGCTAAATGTATGCGATGTAACGGGGTCATAGAAAAAGGTATTGGTGAAATACTTCAGACACATTGAATGAATAATGGGACCAACGTCAATGTTATGGTTATTATAAAGGAAGCTTGGCTAGCCCTGTTGATTTTGTTTCATAGATAGTTTCCCCCTGCCATTTACTGTCTTCATCTCTCCCCCATTCTATTTTTCATGCTTTCAAAATGAGAACAAAATCTCTAGAGATCATGGGATAAAAACAAATTGGCATGGACTCAATCAGATCTCTCTGGTTGCAAGCCTTTGCTAGGGTCTTTAGACATATTGTGTAGGAAGGTTCAGTGCTGCTCAGCTCAGTCAGCTCTTTTAATCCCGTACCTGACACAGAAGCAGCAGACGATAAAGACAGCTGTAAATAAGTTGAAGAATATTGCTTACTCAATGTGAATCCAGAGTATGAAACACATGTTTTCCATCTGGCTAGCCAAAAGCTGGCAAAAACTATAGCTGTTGGGTGATTTGGGTGACTGCTACAGTCACGTGACTGTGGCCCAATGCAGAACCGGAAGCATTGCAAAATTGCCTAAGTCCTACACCCCTGCATGTTGGGGCCAGTGCCACGTGGCTGTGCGGTGTCCACAAAAGAGTTAATCGGCGTATGTTTGCAATGATGTGATGTCACTGTTGGAGATAACAGGACTGGATCAGTGAACCAAAAGGTCTGCAGCAGTCCCGCAACATGTTTCTGCCTCTCTCCCCCCCGCCCCATGATCAACCAATGAGAGTCTATTCTGATGATGTAACCAATATAATTTGATACCCTCCCCGGGGCACGTGGGGGTGGGGTCCTGGTTAGCTAGTTCCACCAAAACTTTTTCCCTCTATAGTTTGCTTTTGCATTTTTAATTAAGTGCGGTTCAATCAATCCCTTGTAAACAGTTTTATTTGCTTACTTTGAGGCCTTTGATCCAAATACCGCATTGCACCAGGGCATTTTGGGAAAGAATAGATGTGGCCAGAGCCCTGGGAACATGTTGATTTTGGGCAAGATGAATCAAGTCACGACTGTCGCGTGACTTCTAAATGCTGCTTCATAATCAGAAACAGAAGGTTAGTTATGGTAGTAATTGCTCATCTAAATATTGACTAGCCTGATGCCGCTCAGCTTACGTCTTGTGTATTGGGAGACATCCAGAAAGGCTTTGGGAATTGTTACAATAATAGGGTAATAATAATATGCAACTGTAAGAGAGTTTATGGCTGCGTAATGAAAATAAATGCTGAAAGGGCCCCTTATGACCATCTAAGTTGACCTCCAGCATAACGACAGGCCAGCTGGCCTCACCTAGTCATCACTGCTTCTGCGTGAGCTGCAGTAGACCTCTCAGAAAGAAAGCCAGCTTGCAAAGCCTTCAAGTAAAGGACTATCCAATACGTCTGAAAGATCAGCCTCCCAGTGTCTGTGGCAAAATATTTCTTATTCTCCAGCAGTTTGGTTCTCAATGCCAAGCAAAGGTTGGTTTCAAAGGGTGAAGAGGAGGATGGACTCTCCGAATGCTGGAGGAATAGTCTTGTTTTCTTTACCTGTAAATCTGCATCCTTCAACTTGCCAGCTGAGTGTCTGCTTCCTTCCACCGGCTTCCCAGCAGTGCCTGTCCAAGCGCTGGAATTCCTCTCCTTTTGGTCTCAAGTTCATGGTGCCAGAGCCACAATCGTGTTACGGGCTTCAAAGGACCAAGTCCTAGGCAGGAAGCTGATTTGGAAGGTGGCTGTGGCATTCTGTACCTACCTTTACAAGGCAGTAAAGGGTGAGCAAAATTTGCTTTGACAGGTATATTAAGTCTTGCAGCTTTTCAAAGGCTTCCTCTGATCCAGCATGACATGCCTGGATGCTGGTACTCGGAGCTGGCCTGTGCAGTTTGTCAGAAGGGCAGGAGCGGGCAGTGCAAACTGTGAGGAGTCACACTGCGAGCTTGTCTGGCTGTCTTGCATGCTGAATAATGGCTATATGTGCAGTCCACCCGCAGCTACTGTTTTCCACAGCATACAACCCAAAGGCTGCCCTTGAGGGTTATCGTGAACCCCAGAGCCAGCGTCAAAGCGATAGCTGGAGAAACCATTTGACAAATTGAAGCAGGCACAAAACAATCCCCTTCCAAGATCAAAGTAAGTGACACTGCTTTTCCTTTAACACCAGGCAGGAAAATTAGCAGCTACACCCTCCCTTCAATGGGAGCCAACCTCCATGAAGAAGTTAAAAGTGGAAAGGTTCAGTGATTGACACATAGGGTCAGTGAAGTTACGCTGGGAACAAATCTGTTGTTACTGGTGTTTCCCCGTTTTTCAGTTGAACCTCAGCTGAATGCAAGGAGGCATAAAACCTGAAAAAAAATAATGACAATTCCAAACACCTAAAGGACTGCATTTATCTCCTGGCTTCTAACTCTGGATTTTTTTTCTTTTAAAGCTAGCAAGGAAAGATGCCATATTGAATTGCTAGTGTGTATTTTTTTTAAATAGCTGAATTGAATCATTGCTTTCTCATGCAGGGCACCTGGGCTGTTTTGTATTTTAATTCCATGTTTGTAATTACTCCGGTTCAGGTTTTCTATTTTACACCCTGGTGATTTAGTCTCAGCCTCCTTTTAATCTGTATGCAGCATGCATGAGTGATGTGTAGCCCAAGAGATGTCTGTATTTAAAAATGTACTCTAATATACCCCTGTGTTAAGGGCAGAAGTATGAATTCCTCTCCTCAGCAGCCTGGGCATTAGGGCTGCCTGTAGGGTGATCAGACGTGTATGTGTGTCTATATGTGTCTATATATTGCATCCTTACAAAGGAGCTGTTTCTAATGAGCAGGAATTCATGGAAGCTTTTCTCTTCCCCCTGCAAATTAGGTACAGTACCATTCAGCTTACAAGCTTTGGGTGGGGATGGGAAAGAGAAGTGTCCCATGCAGTTTAATTGGATCCATCTGCCAAGTTTTGCAAGATTTTCTCATTCCATGGGACCTTTTCTAGAAGGGGTGTGAAGTGATTAGGATTATGAATGTGACCCTGTGACTCCTGCTAAAGAAAAGTATTTTACTGATTGATAGCAGCTGAGCACTGTGCATTTTCCCTATTCTAAAGTGGCACCGACCAGTTTGATGATGGACTCCAGCTGGTATATGGAGTTGATGGGAGACCTGGGAGGAGAACCCTGATGTCCTAGCCCCAGTGTCCTGATCTAACCATTAGTTAACATAGCTCTCCCAGAAAAGCCCCTTGGTGGAGATGGAGCTTTTTTAGCAGCAAATGGCTTTCTTGTGCCAGTGAAGTTAAAGCACCTCCTTGAACGATACAAGCTGTGGCAAAAAAAAGTTTTCTGCCTGTATTAGTCTTACCTGTATGGGCTGCGAGAGGGTGCCTCACAGCTCTGCCAGCTTGAATCCTGGAAATACCATCACAGAAAACAGAAAAGGGAGGAATCTCGAGAGGTCCTCCAGTGCCCCACCCCCAGCCCGAGGCAAAATCAACTAAGCCTCAGCTATTTGGGACAGATGTTTTTCTATCTTGCTCTTATTAAACCTCCAGTGATGGAGATTCCCCAGGTTCCCTAAGGAGTCTGTACAATACTGAACAATCCTTACCAATGCATGTCTAACTTGCATCTTCTTTCTTACAGTCCAAGCCCAAGGTGACTGCGCTCAGTGCACATGGGGAACAGACCGTATGGACTCGGAAAAAGTTTTATAACCTTTCTGTTTTCAGGGTCCCTTTCTTTGGGGCGGGTGGGGAGGGGATTCCAAACTGCTATTCAACATAACTAAGCCAGGAAAACCTCATCACGTGGGGCAGACTATCACGTGGAGCAATGTCACAGTAACTTAGCCCTGTTCCGTGGAAGAGTAGGCTACCACGGGTTAGCTATCTCTTATTGCAGGCTGAGAGTGGGCAGACAAACAGGTCAGCTGCTCTGCAGTATGTCTTTACACCTTTTAACTTGCTGTAACTCATTTGTCCATAACCTGAGTCCTGCGTGAGCAAGCTGCTCCAGGAACTTCTGCTCGGAGTTTCTCCAGATTTACGACAGCATATGTAAGAGCTGCTTCTGATCTTTGTTTTCCCACTTGTTGAGTGGTGAACAGATTTACAACAGTGTTTCATTTGGCCCCTGAGAAGTTTGGAGATTGTGTGGGGGTAAATGAAGTGTGTGGCTGGTGGTTTATTTTACATCCTTCTGCTGCTTTGTTGTCCAATCCTGTCCCCTTGCAACCTGCTGGGGGGTAAGGTACGTTCCTTTTGTACTCGCTGGGTGCATCGACATGAGACAATTACTGTGAAGTTGACTAACTGGCTCCGCAGTAAAACGTCACCATCTACATATGCAGTGCTACTAGGATGGAGTTAACTAATTAACCCTGTTGTAGGATAGTACTGCCAGACACAAGTACTATCCTACAGTAGAGTTATTTACTTCACCGCAAGGCAGGTGTAGATGCTGACGGGGCTGGCTGGGACATGAGGGTGTGTCCCCACCTGATCTTGTATAGGCGCTCTCTGGTGGCCTTCGAGCGCTCACTCGGCTCCAGCTGAGGGGCGTGTCCCTGGGACCTAGGTGTTAGGTCGCGTTCCACTCTGAGGGAGACCCTGACACTCGTCTGCCATGACTTGGTCTTCTTTTCTTCAGTTGTGAGGCTCCTTCTCATGGATTCTCAGGGACTGGGTACTACCCGCTGTAGGAGTTCTTGGGCATCCACCTCCCCTACACCCCACCCATGCGCCAGCCCTCAGGATCTCTGGATGTTGGGTTGCCGGCCTGTCCCCTGTGATGTCCTCATCTGTCTCTTTATCACCTTGTCCGTCCCTGGATGACTTGCCTGCACTGGATGACCGCAAGGCGTGAGATCGTCTTTATCCTTGCACCTGAACTTCCTCTGAGGCTCCTGCAAATCGATCTCTCTTTATGACCCTGGACCCATGGAGAGTCTTTCCCTGGTCACAACTCTGAGTGCCCTCCAAAATAAAGTGAAACAAAGAAAGAAATAACTAAAGGATCAGGGTGCGGGTCTCTGCCCACCCCATTCACAGGTCCAACATCTGTGGTCCTTCCAATCCCTCGATGCCGTCCCTCTTTGTCCCCGTTGTCCTGCCAAGCTGGGTGTGAGCCTTCTCAACGTAGCTGAGACCCCTCCAGAGGGTCTCTGTCCTGCCCCTTCCAGAGCTGCCCATCTTCTTGAGATGCAGCCTGGGGAATAGCTTCACCCTCGGGCATCCTTGCTGTCTCCCCAGCCATTTCTCTGCCGCCGGCTTTTGAATTCACTGGGCAGCGTTTTTTTCTGATGTCATCTGCCAGTGGTGCCGCTAGCCGGCAATAAAAGCAGCTGATGAACTGTGCCGGCAGCCCTTCTCAGCACAACTCTCTTTTTTCTGTGGGTGGTAAGTATGCCCTCTTTTCTGGGCTTTCTCTTTTCCTGGGTGGGTTGACCCTGCCTCGGGTCCTGCCCTGGGACAGGGTGCTTCAGTGGGGAGGCTGCCTGCTGACTAGCCCTACACTGAAGCACCCTTGTGCCCCAGCCAGCCCCTTCACGGCAGGTTGAGCTGGGTAGGAGCAGCCCCAGGTTGGCAGGATGACCCCTTGGGGCCCCTGCTAGGCAGAGCTGCTCCACTCCGGTTCACCCTGTCGCGTTCAATACCGACAAGTGCAGGTACTGCACTTGGGCAGTAAGAACCAGCAGCATACCTATAGGCTGAGGAACTCCTTTCTCGAAAGCACAGTGGCAGAAAGAGATCTTGGAGTCATTATTGATTCCAAAATGAACATGGGCCGCCAATGTGAAGACGCGGTCACTAAGGCCAACCGCAACTTGTCATGCATCCACAGATGTATCACAAGCAGGGCCAAGGAGGTGATCCTCCCCCTCTATGTGACACTGGTCAGGCCACAGCTGGAGTACTGCATCCACTTTAGGAGAGATGTGGCCAGCATCAAGGGGATCCAGAGGAGAGCCCCTCACATGATCCGGGGACAGCAGGGCAGATCCTATGAGGAGAGGCTGTGGGACCTGAACCTGTTCAGCCTTCACAAGAGAAGGCTGAGAGGGGACCTGGTGGCTGTCTATAAACTTACTAGGGGGGACCCCTGTTCCCCTGACCACCTCCCAGAGTAACAAGGAATAACTGCCGTAAGTTGTTTGAGAGTAGATTCAGGCAGGACGTTAGAAGGCACTATTTCACAGTCAGGGCAGCTAGGATCTGGAACCAACTTCCAAGGGAAGTGGTGCTGGCTCCTACCTTGGGGGTCTTTACGAGGAGGCTTGACAGTTACCTAGCTGGGGTCATATGAGCCCAGTATTCTCTCCTGCCCAGGGCAGGGGGTTGGACTTGAAGATCTACTTAGGTCCCTCCAACCCTACATCTATGAACATGCTGCAGTCCCAGACACATATGCAAACTTGGTGCCCAAGAACAATAAACTCCGGCGTGAACTGCACCAGAGTCTATTCGGCTGCATTAAGTGCACATGTAGATGTGCCCACTGAATGCCAAATCGGTGCTGATTACACTACTCTTCCCTAGAGAGTGGTAGTTCACTGCATTAGCCTGAAGTTTGGCACAAAAAGGGGGTGGGGTGGCACCTTATAAACTAACTCATTCAGAGGCACGAGCTTTCAGAGGCTGCAGCCTACTTCGTCAGATGCTATGAATGGACTTGCTACTCTGCCATATCGGCCTGTTCACGGCCACGTAAAAATGCATGTTGTGGCTTAGAGACATACATGAGCATTTGCACCCAGCACTTTATCCACTACTGAAGTGTGGCCACCTCTGGGGTGAAGCATGGCAGTCGTTCAGCAGCATGCCGCAATAGTGACACTGTTCAGGACGGGAAGCAAAGGCTATTGTACCTCTCAAGAACTAGAGGGGGAAAAGAAGTGCTGCAGACAGCACGGGATTTGGCTGCTGTGCTGGTAGCCCAGACTACCAAGAGCTGACTTTTAAAAAGACCTTTTTAAATAGGAAACATTTTTTTTTAATTGCATGAAATAAAACTTGGACGCCAACATGTGCAGCTGTGGGAAAAAAAATGTTTCTCTTTTGTGTCTTTGGCTATGATTCACCTCGCTCATTATAAATGTTAAGTAGTATTTTTTTTGTCTGGTTCTACTCATCTGACACAGGAAATTGCACCCTGGAAATGTGAACTCTGCACTGTCTCGCTCCCACTGTATTGGTTAATGCCTGTAGAGGGAAAAGGGTAATTCCCTCATTTGGCAAAGCAATGTATAGCAAAGTGCTTCAACACCTTTTACTCCCCTCTGTAGGGAACAGAAATATATTTAGCTGCTGAAGCATCTTCCCTGCTAACCTTCTCTCTCCCCATTTTTTCCCCCCATGCACTTTTGGCCTCAACTGAAACCACTTTAAATTCTGCTTACATTGGAAGTCTCTGGGTAAAGTGCTCGCTGCGCTCCAGCTTACAGTACCCACACGGAGCATTTGAGACATTTATCCTAATCAATATTCTGGCAGTTTGAGATCACTAACGAACATGGTTGATGTCATCTGAGCCAGGCCTCCCAAATACTCTGGAACCTGTATATTAATCTTCACGTAATTGCCCACAGGCACCTGCTGACCGACATGGCCCTGCAGAGTAAGTTACTGTAAAGTTGACAAATGATTTTAACGGCGCCTTAGTGGTCACCTGAGGATGGGCAATGTGCAGTACTGTAACCTGGTATTTCCATTGCACTGTGTGGTTTAAATGACTTTAACTCTTTGGAAGCGCTGCATTTTCCCCGTAATGGAAATACTTAAGTTATCCCTTTTGAATGCCCCGAGGTACCTTTATTTCTCTTGGCGTTGCTTGTAGCAGTCTAGTTCAAAGCCATTAAAGCATGAGGGAAATGAGCTTTGCGGTTGAGGGGGGGGAGGGGGATCTTTCTGCTCTGGATGATGGATCTTTTTGCATTAGAAAGGTGGAGGGCCAGTAATGATGACGATTTTTCATTTACAGACTTTAGTGCCTTTCCTGCTAAGGGAATCATCAGCATCCTTCTCTGGGCTGGTTCAAGCATCCCTTTCCTCAGCTGTAATGGCCCCAGGAGACATCAACCAAGGCTGAGGTTCTGGCCCACTGACTTCACTGGGGAACCTCTCCTTTTGCTCTGGTTAGGATCAAACATGCAGACAGCAACATTAACTTCTTCGATATATGGGGGTCAATCCTTGTCCCATGGGACAGCCTTTGGCTATTGACTCTAGTAGAATCCGGATGCAATCCAAGGTGTTCAGATTCAGTTGTCTCTTGCTGGAAAACTAAGGCTACCTGAACTGCAAAGAACATATTAACGTGTCTTTTGGGTTTTTTTTAAAAGAGCCCTCTAAAATATGCAAGCAATTTGCTTCAATTTCTAGCTTCATGCACTAAACATCATTGAAATCTATCCCCAGTAGGGGCGCCCTCTTTACGATCAGTACTGGAGTGGTTAACATTTCTATGGAAGCCATGATGAAACTGCATATTAAATAACAGAAGTGATAGTTCGGAGTGTGCATTTATTTGGAAGAGATCACAGCTTGTGGGGCAGACATAAACCGTAAGCCCTGTGAGGCAGGTAGTGAAAACGCGTCACCGTTTTTCATCTTCAGCCAAAACACGGAGCAGAACTGACGGGATTTTTTCCAGTCTGTGGACAATGAAAGGAGAATATTTTTCCTTCACGTTCCCACTTGAGGACTGACATTCTTCCTGGCAGTTAACAGAGTTATATGTGACTTGCTGTCCTGCCTTGAAGTCCTACTCTTAGAAGTCGGTGAAAGAAGGGCACATTGATATGATGGAAGACGATCGGGCCGAGTATGAAATCCACATCTGCTTCTTTCACAACGTCCTCAAAATGACCGTTCCTTAGAAGAGGGCTGCATGCAAAGATTGGCTAAGGCAGATGAAGGATTTGTGCTGACAGCGTATTGCACAGATCATCAGCAAGTGAGAACAGGAGGAATGGACTCACCACTTGCAAGACTGTTTTAGTGACTAGTTCTCGAATCCTTCCCCGGGGTATCACTCCTGCTGTCCAATGTGGCGACGTCGGTGAATTCTTTGCCATTTCTTTGTCACTGCCAGCTGTTTGTGCAGAGGATAAAAGCTTGGCCTTCCAAGGGCTTTGTAGACATGGCAAAGTTTTATAGCAATCCTGAGACCATCTGCATAGCAAGACTTCCTAGCTGTCACCGAGCTGTACAAGCGGGAACTACCTTGTAGATCAGGACTAGAACGTGTAACCTCCTGCTCCAGAGCGCCTTGAGCTAAACGAGAATTTTGCCTTTGTTGCCGAGTTGTGAGAGGCATTGATTTTTGGTTCACTGACGGAGACAAGCAAATTCACTTTGTGTTGACCTGGAACATTTCTTTCAACTCAAAACAAAATATTTTGTGCTGTTTCTAGGGGCTTATGATTTTTTTAACCTTTTCTCATTGTTCCATTTAGGCAAGTTTTGAAATGAAACCTCATTTCAAAACAGCAAGTTGAAAACGTTGCGTCTTGAAAACTACTTCAACTTCTTCAAATGATTTGGTGGGGCAAAAGCTATTCATCAAATCCAGGAGTTGTGATGTACCTCCGAGTGCATGTTTTGTGGAAATTAAACCATTCATCTGCAAAATCATAATCCTACTTAGCTCTTCTTGTAGGGCCGTCTTGCAGCTTATTTCTGAACCCAGGCAGATGAGAGCAATGCTACATATGCCCACTACTTAATTCATTGCAACATAGGTATTTTCAGTTGACATAAGGGAGCAAACTGCAGCACAAATGTTAAGAGAGCACGCACAGCCAGAGCTGAAGAAAGGATCAGAAGGGAGGAATCCCTGCTTCTCAATCCCAAGTTAAAACCAGAGCTTCGTCCACCTCTACTTTTATCATGCAAAATTGGTCGATGCCAACTTCAGCTAAGCAGGTTTGATTTCCGTATTAGGATTTCAAAATTCATGTTCCCATGAGCTGTATTTCAGTTCAGCTTTTTTTTTCCTGCATAACACTGGAGAAGTGGTATCGCTGAGTTTGGGAAAGAGTTCCAGAAAGCAGCTCCTCTTTCTTCACAGATACCTCCTGTAGCAAGCTGTAAGGCACAGGTGGCATAAGACAGAAACGGCTGGATTGCAGTGCGGCGCCTGTTCCTCACGGTACATGGGAGATGATGCATGCATTGCCCAAGGGATATCAGATGTTATGTTTGGGACAAAAACTTCAGAGCTGGCTAGGAAGTCTGGATGCTTTGCTTGAGATACCTTGAACCTGATTTTCAGAGGTGCTGAGTATCCTACTTCCCCTGCAACTTCAGTCTGTCTGACCCCCAAAAGTTGGATTGAGTGCAGCTCAAAACACCCAAAAATGTTTGCCTCCAGTTTCACTAGTCGTTTCCAAATATGTTGACAGTAGGAATGAAGAAACAGGCAGGCTGCCGTGTGGCTGAACTAGTACAAGGAGAAGGAAAGAGTGCCGTTTTGACGGATTTCCTCCACACAATTCCCCCTGCTGCATATCAGGTTTTGCTTGTTTTTTGTTCTTCTGTTTCCTCTCGCAGGGGTTGTTTGAGCCGTTGACACAAGATAACCTTATCATATTTGCACCAGGCCCCTCGTAAGACATCTTTTTTTCTTCATTTCTACAAAATTGTAGTTTGTAAGTGCTACGGGTGGGGATTTGACAGTGTGCAAGTGTCTGTCTGTTTTGCTGGCAGACAAGCGCCACTTGAATTCTTCCCGAGACTTGTATACCCCCAGACTGGCGTCTAAACTCAGATTACCAGTATCTTCTAGAGAGTGAAAAGCAAGCCAACAGGCTCTTCAAGTCAGAGATTCTGGCCCTCAGTGTACTTCCTTCTGCTCTGTGCAGTCTGCAAGTTTTCAGGCAGGTCCTCAGAAACGAAGTTTCATTTGGTTTGCATGAACTGAAGCTCTGGGCCACTGGTTTTCCCCCGTCTCCACACACAGCACCGCCTGTTTTTTCTCCATTTGGTTGGTTTTTATTTCAGATTAAGAAAAGCAACAGCTAGCAACCAAGTGCAAGCGAGGGAGAGAAAACACCAGCAATTCAGTCCATATTACACGTTATCTGAGCTGATCTCAAATCCCACCTCGCCGCTGCCCTTCGAGACAGGCAAAATGCTTCAGAAATGTAAAGGCACCACACAGAGAGAAAACCAAGTTGCAGCAGTGCTTTAGCTCTGTGAATGCAATGAATGATCAGCCTATTTGTTTTGAGGGACAGCTGTTCAGCTGGAAAGCTGCATCGTGGCTCTGCATGCTAACTGCATTCGGTAACTTAGCTGACATGACTAGGTGTCCTCCTTGCCAAAGTTACTGCACCAGATATCCATCCAGATGCCTCCTGCACTCCCAGCCACAAAAGGCTATGGGAGCCTTGGGGTCACGCTTCTTTCTCAGAGACTGTAGGTGATCTCAGTGTGGTGCAAGGTTTGGGATAGGATTTCAACATTCACCAGCTGGTCCAAACATGGAGATTTCTTTATCAGATCCCCAGCCTGATCAAATTATGGACTCGTGTTAAGGTAACCTTGGATGGATGGGGATACGTATTCCCTCTATAACTAGAGCCCCTTGCATGGGGAAGGTAGGGAGGTAGGGTACAGTCCCTTCTGAAAAATTCCCCTTGGAAAAAACAGCACAAACTGGGAAGAGCCAGCAGCCATCCAGCACAGCGGGAGCCCTCCTTACCCAGCAGGCACTCATCTGCTCATAGGATCAGGCCGCAAAAAGCTGAGCAGCAAATTAGGCTAAGTGCCAGGGTTCTGTGTCAGAAATCTTTTAATGATGTGCTGAAAGATGGCACCTTCTTCTGTCAGCTGTGAGGCTTGTTCTTTTGGAGGCAAAGGACCTTTTTAAACAAGAAGTAGCAATCCTACCAGATTTCAGTTGTCACGATCCATCCTCTGTAACAGATAGCAGCAAAGCATTAGGCATCTGGTTTACGGAGCCTGGTTACCCTGCTTTAAGTATACACTTAGATGTAGTATCCCTGCCATCCACATGAAACAGGACTGTTCTTTACAGTAGCAACCACAGCACAATAAAATCCGTCTGCCAGCTCCACAGCGCTCTTATACCATCTGCCTTATAGCCTCTTCTTGCTATTGTGTTTGGAAATCATAGAGTTGATGCTTCTGGGTGGGGGGTTGTTGGCTACAAACCAGAATGATGCTGCAGCATAAGAGACAGATCCCAACTGCTCCTGCAGCGAGGACTGGGGTGTTTTCCGGAACGAGAGAGAAATTCACTTGTCTTTTAAAGAGGGGCTGGAGGCTTTACAAATAAATGTAATTATCTCAGCAAACTATTTTGCCTCGAGTACTATCCATCACGCCGGAGTTTTCCTTCTCCTATAACTGTAGATATTACCTTCTGTTTTTCTCATGGCCATAAAAAGGTAATTCTCTTCAAATGCTTTCTTCCAGTCCTGCTAAAAATAAGGATCACCCTACCACTGCACCCCCTCTTACAGTAATTATGCTTCTGCCTTATACCTCTATCAATGATCATTGCTCAGGTTTACATGGATTAGGCCCCGACGGAATGACAGCTGTGTGCAGAGGCTGGATTCCCTGTGTTGTTACATGTCCTAAATTGTTTTAGAAATGTAATTAAACATTTATCTTGACGAGAATGCCCTGTCTTTAAAAGAGAGGATATCTTATTTGAACCCAATTAAAAAATAAACCGTCAGCTTTTAAATATTTACCTTGAAGACAATGGCTTGCCTTAAAAAATGCAGACATCAAAACTAAACTGCCCCGGATATCTTAATTGAAGCCAATTAAAAAAACAACCTTCAGCTTTTCTGCTGCTGTTGTATGGAATGGAGTCACCCCAGTTTGGCGTCACTGGTGCTTTATTATGCTTTCTGGTGTTACTTAACCAATGTGGAATACACGGTCACCCAACCTTTTGCGGTCCAGGGAGCCAAATATAAAAAAGTCAAGGAGTCTCTAAGTCAGAGGACGTGGTGTTGTTCCACTGCTGTCTTACCATTTAGGCTGCAACAAAATGAGAGGGACCCTCCACAAGTCACCTGCGGGGGGTTCCCTCAGGGTAGAGGCAATCCCAGTAAGTGAGCTGGTTCCTGGACCTCCTTCCCTGTGAATCCCAGTGCTCTGGTAGTGCCTAGGCCAGGGGTAGGCAAAATGCGGCCTGGGGGCCAGATGTGGCCCGCCAGGCCATTTTATCCGGCCCACAGGGCTCCTAAAAATTTAGTAAATTAATATTTATCTGCCCCGGCTGCCTGTCATGCAGCCCTCGATGGCTTGCCAAAACTCAGTAAGCAGCCCTCCGCCCAAAATAATTGCCTGTCCCTGGCCTAGGCCCTAGGGAATTGTGGCTGAATGACCCAAATGAGAGCAGCTTCCAAGTTGGGCTGGACCAGACCGGTGGAGCTGTAACGGGGTTGCTGGTTCTCTGTTCTTCCCTTCACTCCCTCTCCCGAGCCGTAGGGAAGGTGCTGGGGAAAGAGCCACCTTTGCTAGAACTCCCCTCAGCTCAGAGCCTTTTGACTGCCCGTCCTGCTCTTCCCACGGCCCCCACAACCTGGCAGAGAAGCTAGCAAGGGGGTGGCCAAAGCCTCTCTGCCCTGCGCCCACCAGCCAGGAGCCAGCTGCAGGGCAAGGAAGGGACAGGAGCTCTTTTGAGACCTCACTCCCAAGCTGTTCCTTGGGCTTCCAAGGGAAGAGTCTGAGGCAAGTATGAAGATAGTGAGTGCCCTTGCCTCTTTCCTCATAAAGAGTGGACTAGATGAAAACCTTCTCATGATGATGGTAGTGTGGGAATGATGTGGTAGCCGCAATGGTCCAGGAGTTATATGAAGGGCAAGGATTTCTTAGGTTGATTTTTTTTATTGCACCAGCTGCTGTTGGTCCCAGGTTGGGCTGGAGCAACAGCAAACGAACAAGTACCAGCGAAGGAATGAAAACAGCAGTGATTTCTTCTGCAGCACATGTTATGTGAACTGATTTAAGATGCCACCAATTGCAGTTAGTCCAATAACAAATATATAACTCTAAGAAATCCTTTCCTCTCGTGATGGCAGCCACCAGCACACGGTTTGGACAATAAGGTTAAGCAGGTCACCGTCTTGGCAGCTAGATTCTCCTGAGTTCTGCTTCTAGCAGTGCCCCACTTCGTGACGTTGTCTCAGTGATCCTCACTTATAATATGGGAATAATACCTCTTTTGATTGGGGGAAGAATTTAGGATGGAGCAAGGTATTTGTTTGATGTGATCTTCTATACAAAGGATTTGCATGATGTCTTGTTTCCCTGAAAGCCATGTGAACGTATAAATGAAAAAGCTAGAGACAGTTGTGTTGTTCAGTTCTAAGCTTCTTTCCAGGCAGCACTTAGCCCAAAAGCACGCTCTCAAGTTTTTCTTTGGGGCTCTGGTACCAGTGTTTCTTTAACTGTGCCTCGTGCTCCTTCTTGTCTCCTCCTTACTCGCACCCCCAGCTGCAAAAACCCGTAACGGGAAAACTCCTCCACTCCCTAACTCAATTACTGATGAGTTGTCATGGCCTGTTTTAGGCAGTAGCTTCTATTATTTGAGCCCCCTCATCCTTAAAGGAGCTTGATCGTTACATTAATCCTAAAACAATTATACCACACTAGTAATTATGCCAGCATAGTAATACTTACCTTTCTCACAAAGATGCCATGGTACTTTGAAAGACAAAAAAAGTTTCATAAGGATGAGAAAGAAAGAAACCCTGGTGCTTTAAGAGAAAGCCCAACGGTGACTTATATCCCACACCCTTCTCTGAAATAAATCGTGTTGCTCATTGTCACAGACAAGACCTGGGACTGCTGCTGTGATGCCATGTGGGAATCCCTTTGTTCCGAGCGCTGCCGTTCCCTCGTAACCGCGTAGAAATCTGTCTTTTCTCAAGTTGGGTTGTTTTTTGCTGTTTTGGAAGGAGAAGTTGAGGAGACTCCAGGTGCAGTGATTTCTCTCCAAGCCATTTCTGTCACCCTCAGTCACCACTGAGCATTGCACGCTGAGACGCACCGATCTGCCTGGGGGTAGTTGGGTTCAAAGCAAACCATCGTATTCTTTGCTGAGAGGCAAATGAATCACGGCCCTGCGCTGCGTGCAGGGACCTCATCTTTCCGACATGGCTTGGATTGGGACAGTCCCATCGGAGATTTAGGATGGAGCCCTGGTGGGAATTTCTGCTCGGTAGTGACCACACGGAGCGGCGCGTGCTCGGAGACTCCGTCATCTCCTGAAGGATTCAGAGCCAGGGGGGTGATGCTTGCTGGGCTCAGGGCAAGCTGAAGCATGGCAGGCTGGTGGGCAGACGGCTGCAGGGGGGCGCCCGCCACCCCTCCTCGGTGCTTGGGGCAGGGTGGAGCTCTGCCTCCCAGGAGGGGCCGAACATGGCGGACTGAGAGATGTCGTCCTCTCAGGGCACTTGCGGAGCGATGAAACGGTCCAGGCTGGGAGGCAGCGCGTGCATTTGATGCTCTGGGCGCCGTGCAGCACGAGGGCCAAGCCCTTGGGATGCTGGTGCGGGGGAGCATTGCATGCTGGGAAGGGCCGTACCCCCGGGGACACTGAGTAGGCTGGAATGCTGCCCCTCAGGGATATGCTCTGGGGAGGGTGGAGCATTGCATGCTGGGAAAGGCCTGTACCCCTGGGGCACTCTGGCTAGGGGGAACCAATGCTTGCTGGGAAGGGCCATGTTCTGGCTAGGGGGAGCAGTGCATGCTGGGAAGGACTGCACCCCTAGGGCACTTTGGCTAGGGTGGTGCATTGCATGCTGGGAAGGGCTATACCCCAGGGACAGTGGGTGGAGTGGAATGCCCTGCTGGGCAGGGATGCTCTGGGGAGGGTGGAGCATTGCATGCTGGGAAAGACCATACCCCTGGAGTACTCCAGCTAGGATGGAGCATTGCATGCTGGGAAAGGCCATGCTGTGGCTCGGGGAGCATTGCATGCTGGGAAGGGCCGTACCCCAGGGCCCTCCGGGCCTCGCTGTCCCTCAGGGATGCTCCGGCTAGAGCGAAGCGTTGTTGTACGCTGGGAACGCCATGCACCAGGCACGCTGGGGGAAGCACCGCCCCTTACGAAGCACCGCCCCCTGGAGAGCCAGCGCTCGTCACTGCTGCCCTTCCCTTCACACGCTCCGTTTGAACGCGCCGAGCCCCCTCAGCCAATCACAGCGCAGAGGGGGCACTTCAAACGGCCAATGGAATGCCCGCTCGGGGACAAGCTCCTCCCTCCCCCCCACCGGGCAGTGTGGTAAACAAGTGGGCGGGGCCAGCCGCCTGCCTGACGCCCGGAGCAGCCAATAAGCAGGCGCGCCCCGCGCCGAAGCCCCAATGAGAGGCGAGGAAGGGCGGGACGTTTGTGGAGCGGCGGCCGTTGGGCTCGCGCAACCGTCGGGCGGGGCGGGCCGTTGGGCGAGGGGGCGTGTCGCGCGGCGGGGGGCGGGGCCGGCGGGAGCTGTCGCAGTGAGCGCGGGGCGGCGGCGGCAGCGGCGGGCGCTCCGGGCATGTCACTCCCCGCCTCCACCTCCGCCTCCAGCGCGGGGCGGGCTGCCGCGGGCTGGCTGCGCCTGAGGCGGCCCGGCGCGAAGTTGCGAGCGCGCATGGAGCCGCGGGCGGAGGGGACGGCGCGGCGCGGGGCACGCCCGCCGCACGTGTGAGGAGCCGCCGCCGCGCCCGGCCGTGCCCATGCTGCTGCTGCGGAAGGTGCCGGGCGTGCCGGGCTGGCCGGCGGCGCTGGGGCTGCGGCTGCCGCAGAAGTTCCTTTTCCTGCTCTTCCTCTCGGGCCTGCTCACGCTCTGCTTCGGCGCCCTCTTCCTCCTGCCCGACTCGTCCCGCCTCAAGCGCCTCTTCCTGCCCCGCCGCGGCGCCCCCGCCTCGCCCCCAGCCCCGGCCTCCGCCGCCGCCGCGCTGCCCCGCAGCCCCCCGGCCGAGCCGCGCCATGCCAGCCCCGCCGCCCCGCGCCGCCTGCGGGACAAGCCGCGCGCCCCGCCGCCCGGGGGGGGCGGCAAGCAGCAGCAGCAGCAGGTGCCGCCGGCCACCGCGGGAGCCCCGGCCCGCTTCGACTACGGCCGCTTCCGCCGCAGCCTGCGGCACCCGGTGCGCGGCCGGCGGGGCGCCCAGGAGCCCGAGACCCGCGCCCGCCGCATGAAGATCCGCGAGGTAACCGCTCTGCCGTGGGGTCCCCTCGCCCTGCTGCCCCCCCCCCCCGCTCTGCCGTGGGGTCCCCTCGCCCTGCTGCCCCCCCCCCCGCTCTGCCGTGGGGTCCCCTCGCCCTGCTGCCCCCCCCCCCGCTCTGCCGTGGGGTCCCCTCGCCCTGCTGCCCCCCCCCCCGCTCTGCCGTGGGGTCCCCTCGCCCTGCTGCCCCCCCCGCTCTGCCGTGGGGTCCCCTCGCCCTGCTGCCCCCCCCGCTCTGCCGTGGGGTCCCCTCGCCCTGCTGCCCCCCCCCCGCTCTGCCGTGGGGTCCCCTCGCCCTGCTGCCCCCCCCCCCGCTCTGCCGTGGGGTCCCCTCGCCCTGCTGCCCCCCCCCCCCGCTCTGCCGTGGGGTCCCCTCGCCCTGCTGCCCCCCCCGCTCTGCCGTGGGGTCCCCTCGCCCTGCTGCCCCCCCCCCGCTCTGCCGTGGGGTCCCCTCGCCCTGCTGCCCCCCCCCCGCTCTGCCGTGGGGTCCCCTCGCCCTGCTGCCCCCCCCCCCGCTCTGCCGTGGGGTCCCCTTGCCCTGTTTCCCCCCCCCCGCTCTGCCGTGGGGTCCCCTTGCCCTGTTTCCCCCCCCCTGCTCTGCCGTGGGGTCCCCTTGCCCTGTTTCCCCCCCCCCGCTCTGCCGTGGGGTCCCCTTGCCCTGTTTCCCCCCCCCCGCTCTGCCGTGGGGTCCCCTCGCCCTGCCGCCCCCCCCCCGCTCTGCCGTGGGGTCCCCTTGCCCTGTTTCCCCCCCCCCGCTCTGCCGTGGGGTCCCCTTGCCCTGTTTCCCCCCCCCCGCTCTGCCGTGGGGTCCCCTTGCCCTGTTTCCCCCCCCCCGCTCTGCCGTGGGGTCCCCTTGCCCTGTTTCCCCCCCCCCCGCTCTGCCGTGGGGTCCCCTTGCCCTGTTTCCCCCCCCCTGCTCTGCCGTGGGGTCCCCTTGCCCTGTTTCCCCCCCCCCGCTCTGCCGTGGGGTCCCCTCGCCCTGCCGCTCCCCCCCCGCTCTGCCGTGGGGTCCCCTTGCCCTGCCGCCCCCCCCCCGCTCTGCCGTGGGGTCCCTTTGCCCTGCTGCCCCTTCATCCTCGGTCTTTTCCAGGCCCCCCGATCTCCTTCCCACTCCCTCTTTTATCACCCCCATCACCACTCGGCTTCTCTTCAATAGGGAATTTGGGCGCTCCCCTTTCATGGGGTGGCTTATCCTTTTCCCCCCCACCCTCTGCTGGTCCCACCATCCTGATTTTCATCTTGTCCATGCCCACATCTGTTTTCTCCCCCCCCTCCGGGGTGGACAGTCCTGACTTTTCATCCTGTCTGCGCCCGCATCTGTTTTCTCCCGACCCCGGGTGGAAAGGTGAGGGTAGCTTTAAAAGGATGTGACTGTGGTGAAATTAAGCCAAGAGAAATTTCAGGTTGGGAAAGAGGGAAAACTTCCCGGCGGGGGTCGCATTAAAGTGTGCGGGAGTCTCGGTCACTTGGGACCTCTTAAAAATCTAGATGGGACGAAGCGCTGGAAAACGGTCTGACTCGCGCTGGCCCCTGGAACGGGCTGCATAGGGCTTAATAGAAACGCGCGAGGCAGATGAGGGATGAGGTTGGGGATCCTCTGCACCTATGCATCATGTTGCTGTCTCACTGGTTCAGGACTTGTTACCTAGAAACTGAGGACCGAAGGGTGCCTCCATCATCCACGTCGCCCATGTCTGCGTATCCGCTGGGTTACATGGGTGTAACCGGGGACAGGATTTGGCCGAGTGCCCCTAGTTTGTGTGTAAAGCCTGGCAAGCTTGCAAATGTTGCGGTGCGATCTGTGACCTAGTTAACCGGGAGCTGTAGATCCAGCATAGCGGGAGAATTTATCGCATCTTTTTTTGCGGTGACGGGTAACAAACGTGGAGCAAATCTCAGTAGGGCAGAAGATGCCAATGAGTAACACTCGTAGATTTAATTAAGCAGAGTATTAATTTCCTGGGTTTGCTGCTTAGCTAAAGCCGTAGGCGGCCAGCATGTACTCGTACAGCCTCAGGTTGAACAGAGAAAGAAATAAAAGGATGATATTGGAGTTGATGAGCCCTCCATGTAGCCCACCTTTTACGGACATGCTGCTTTAGAGCTCTCCTGTGCTGCTGATATTTGTCAGTCCTTAAAACCAAAAGCTGCAATACTGGGAGCGTTCCAGCTCCACTGCCAGGCAGGCAGACGCAACACACCCAGAGGTGCTAGGTTTCTTTGTGATCCTGGGAGTGATTGAACCCGTCCTCTCGCTCTATGCTTCAGGGTATCAAAATATCTTGTTCTTTCATGCGCTAGAAGTTAAGGATTTTTGTATGTGTTGAGACCCCGCAGGCAGGCTCCCAGTTTCCCTGGAACAACATGATGTGAGCACACAGCTCAGCATCGATTCCCTTTCAAAACAAACACACACAAAAAACACACGTTTTTTTTAAACGTTACTGGGACTAGATCATTTATCTGCGTTTAATATTTAATATGGGATTAATATTTAGCAGCCTGAATGTATTCAGACCTGCCTGCTTATAATGCATCCATAATTAGCACTAGATGGCAAAGTTAGATTTTCAGGGATCAAAATTCATACATATTAGTTTTGTGCCCAGTGGTAATTACTCTTTGAACAGAGCATTTAATCGTGCAAAGTGCCCAGACTCATTTCCCCCCCACCCCAGTCTTTCATTATGAAGCTAGACGATGGAGCAGAATGTACAAAACAGGAAGGGGATTGTGCACGGAGGAAGAGATAACTTGTCTTATTTTTGAGAAATGGCAAAGCCACAAGGAAACAAGAAAGGGGAAAAGATAAAACCCAGTACAAAAGAGGGTAACATGGGCCAGAGGAAACTAGCAAAGTCGTCAGCAATATCCTTTAAGTGCTAAGTGTGGCATTCTGGGCCCCATGCTCTTAATTGCTGCTCATTTGGTTGTGCAAGGTAGCTGCATGGCGAGTGTGTTAAAGAGTGATATGCTTTAGCAGTAGGTAATTCTCTGTCCTCCAAGAATTTCAAGCCCCATAATTTACTCAGATTTACTCCAAATTGTCTGCCATTCAAGGCTCTTTCTTCCCCCCACCACCAGGTTGTTCTTGCATTACACGGAGCTCATTTTCCAGGGTGCAGGGATGACGGGTATGAACAGGGCTTGAAGAATGCATGGTGTCGTATGTGAAAAACCTGGGACGTGATGTGGGACCAGGGATGCTGTTTTAGTTGGGAATACAAGGTGTCCTTCCCAAGCAGCTCAGGGAAGAGGATGCAGAAGTCTACCGGCAGACTGTTTCTGGATCTCTGCTCTGGACTTCACTCTTCAGCTTTGGTATCGTGGTCCAGTGAGCTGGAAATTCACTCCTACCTGCTTTGGCTGCTAGAAGCCAGGCTTATCTCCTTGTCTGTGCCCCCTCAGAGCCTGGTGACACTTGGACCAGGAAGGAGGGTGTGTTCCAGCCTCCCCGCTGCACTGAGCTGATGCGTTTGGAAGGTACTTTCCACCACAGTCTTTTCAGCCGCTTTTAACTGTCAGTATGTTTCTGTTTCCTGGGTGAAACTGGCCCAAGTGGTATCATTTTTACTGTGCTGTGTTTGGGACACGTCAGAGTACTAGCAGAGGCACCAAACGCTTGTGCAGATAAAAGAGCTAAGATGGATTTGGCTCCTTTTGCTTGCAGCATTGGAATTATGTAAACAGTAATTCTCACTAACTGGAGTTTTGACTGCCGAGCTGAAATAGGATGCAGACTACTGTTGATGTCACTAATTAAAAGAAGTAATTGCAGTACTGCAGCGAACTTAGTTGACTAGTATGTTTTTTCCAATTAATGCAGTGAAGTAAAAGTTGGTAGAGTGGGCAGATGCCTCATGTTCTGCTTTCTGCATTTAAATTCCAAAGCCAATGAAGTCAATTTTTCCCCCTCCAAGAAGAAAGCACGTGCCTTGCACAGACTGCTAACTGCAAAAGGCCAATGGTCATCTAGAGAATTACCTGGGATGTGCTGCTGTGTGTTACTTTTGACAGCATGGTACAGGAGGAGCTCTGACCTTTTGGAGAAAACTGCAATAAAAAACAAATGACAGCACCCCTAACTCTGCATGTTAAGCAACCGAAAGGGCTTGGGATAATTCATCTCCTAAACCGGTCTTTGAAAAACACATTAATTGTATAATTGATCAAGCGTGGCCTCGGGGAATAGCTGATTTTTAAAATATGCCAAATACTAGCGATTGATATTCAAAAATCCAAATGTGCCTGGACTCGAAATAGGGTTGTAAAAACGACACAGTGGGATTCCATCTTTCTTCTGTCAACAGTTCCTACCCCAGGTTGGCTCAGTGACAAGCCCAAAATCTTTGCCCCTCCCTCCCCTTCCCAACGGCCACGACTGCAAAACTCCCTGTGATCACTGGAACACGCAAGCTGTGCGGTCTCAGCCTCTTGCATCATAACCAGTAATAAAGTTTTTGCAGCTGGAGCTCAACTGACAGTTTGGTTGATGGATGAGGCAAAATCGAACGCAGCCTGCTCTCCTGGTGCTGCCTGCGCTCTGTGGGGCTAATGAGGGAGAAAGCGGTGGGAAGATGACCAGTGGAAAAGAAACAGCAGCGTTCCTCAGTCTTCTGGAGCTGAGTAGGGCAACACTGCTAGTGCTTCAGCCCAGGCAGGAATAAGGGTCTAGAGCAGCAGTTCTCAATCCTTTTTGTACCAGGACCCATTTGTGAACATCAGTGGCCAGTCCTGACCTAGTGCCCCTCACTCTGGACCTGCTGCCCCCAGGCTCTCAGTGTGTGGGGCATGGGGGGCCCCACGCAGCCCCTCGCTGGCTGGAGCTCTGCCTGCCTGCAAGGTAAAAGCCACAGTTTCCCACACTTTTTTTCTCCTTTAAAAGAGATTCCCTTTTTCAAGTTTGTACACGACCCTTTCATATATTTTTTGTGACCCACTTTTGGGTCACGACCCACAGGTTGAGAGAGGCTGACCTAGAGAAACTGGCTCTAAACCAGCGTGAAACTGCCTTCACTGGCACCTGTGCAAAATGCAGACAGCAAAACAAGCATCCTAAACAAGGAAGATTTGCTGGTTTTGTAATTAAGGAAGGTGGCATTAATAACATAGGAAAAAGCAAGTTTTAAGTGAGGTTCCAAGGCCTGACTTGAAAGAGGGGCGCTAGGTAAGAGCAAAGATCGGAACCTGGGAGCTCCTCGTTCTTAGTCCTGTGCTGGGACTCTGCTTCTCTCTGACGTGTTTGGTTTCCTTTTATTGGCAGTAGTTAAAATCTCTTTATGTTGTAGCCTTTTTAATCATGATTTCTGCTCTTGTCCCCACCTTCATGTACTGCACCCTGCTGTCTTGTGTGTTTTAACATGGCTCTAACAGCACATTTACTTTGACTCTCCAGATTCTGATCATTAAAAGTCCAAGGATTGTTGCCATCAGAGAAAACATTCTTCCTTTGGTCGCAGTCCTCAGGGGTATGTAGGTGTCTAAATACCTTTGAGCATCTGGGCCTTTGTGACTGAGAGTGAGAATCTATCTCATCCTCTGATATTTTCAGTAATTGCGGTTGAATGAACCACTGCAGGTGGTGGTTAGGAAGGTAGATCTGCGTCTACTTTAAATGTAGCCGCCCGGATGGTTTGTCTCCACTAAACAATTTTGAGGAAATAGGAACCCTATATTAGGTACTGAACTCTAGCTAACAGTCAGAGTTGCGTGCCTAGTTCCCTTAGGTGCTTTGGAAAACCCATGGGCAACTGGTGCTGCCTTAGTCAGGGGGGGCATGTGCCCCCTCCTTTCCCCTCCCCCCATGACCAGTCCCGCTGACTTGGGGAGAAGGGTCCCCCCGGGTGATCCTGTGACAGCCGATCACTGCATTTACTGCAGCTGCTTCTGGGGGCAAGCACTGGTCGATCGCTGCAACAAGTGCAGCAATTGGCCAGCACTTGTGGGGGGGCACTGGTGTTCCCGCCTGCCCGTTGCCTAAGCGGTGAGTGTGGCCAATCAGGGGGTGCACATGCACCCCCTACACATCACCACTGGGAAAATCCTACCTGATAATTCTGTTGTGGATTAAATAGAAGAGGCTTGTTATGGGCAGCTGCTGGGGAAGTGCCCTGTATTGTCCCTTTAATCTGTTCCACAATCCTGACATCTGCTGGGAGGAGAATTCACTTCTGAGACTCAATGCAGTCTTGGATGCCTGGAAATTTAACACCAATTAACTGAATGAAGGGCTCAAATCAATTGTTAACATTAGGTTACACTTGGCCCACTAGTAAAATGCTGTGTATTTCCATTATCCACCAGAGTCTAGTCATCTTTCGTCTCCATCTTGCCCCTCTCCCTCAGTGTCCTTCTATGCAGAGCCAAGCAACAGGCCTAATTTGGGGGTAGCACACATCAGATGTCCTGCACACATTTCCAGCTTGATGAGTTGTCTGGTGCCAGTGGAAGCTCTAGCTGGAAGTAGGCTCTTCCAAACCCATCTCTCAGGCTTGGGTTCTCAGAAGATTTCAGATCTTATGTGCTGGTCTGATATTGCATGAGTGTTTTATGAGCGAGAGAGGCTGGTAGCTGATGGTGAAGAAGACTGTTCTAGTAAAGCACTCCTTATACTGAAACGGAATGAAAATCTGTCTCACTATATTGTGATCAAACCATAATTCCATTTCAAGGGGGAAAAATATCTTGCTTTTGAGAAGACTCCACTGCAATGTGGAGTGCTAGACAGCTGGCTGGAATTTTCCTTTACACTGTACTGTCTTTACTCTTGCATTTATTTACTGAACCCATGAAAAAGGGCACTATATAGTAAATTCCCCTGAATGGTGCATCCAGTATATTTTGTGCTTCACTAGTCCCTGGTGGATTCATGCAAACAAAATTAGGCCTAACCTGTCTGAAGCTGTGAATGCCTCATTTGGCTGTAGGGTACATGGCTAATTACCTCTATAGGACAAAAATACTTGTAGTCAATGCACAGACACAGAAAATATTTTCCCTCTATAGCCTGTTTTGCAGGATGCTGTGCTCTAAAGATGCTAAAGATAGAGCAGTGCCCAGTACTCCTGCTATAGTCAAGGGTATTTCAGAATTTCAAGGTATTGTAGCTTGTCAGTAAACATTTGCTCATTGCTGTAAAAGCTGAACACTGAGAGCACTCATTTCAAAGCAACTACATTTGGTGTAAGGCTGGTTTATAAGCTGCTGCTTAAAGACAATGCACTATTCACACAAAAGCAAAATTGCTAGAACATGGACCTCTCCAGACAGATTACAGATAATGACTGAACACAAACCCTGGACATGGGTAAATGCGTTTCCAGGACACACACAAGCCTGTTATGCATAAGGACCTACATATTGCTGAATTAGTTCAGTAAATACATGGAGCTTCATCAGGTTGCCTCAGCTATAAAGGCGAGGACTGTGGAGCAGTGGAGTTAGATGGGAGCTAGAGCTTGTCTGTAACCTACTCTCATGATTTTAATCAGTTGTTCTTGCACTGCATGTATAATGGCACACATTTGCTGCTACATGAGATTTTAACCGCCTGACAATCTCCCTACACAAAATATTTATAGGTTCTTGATTAATTTGATAATCAACAATTAAATCCGCCCCTGCATGGGAGAATTGTTTCCGAGCTTGCTGTTCTTCATTTGATCCTTTGCTGGAGTTTACAAGATGTTGCCAAACATTCTTCTTAGCCTTTATGGCTTTGTTTGAATCATTAGATATATAATAAAATAAAATGAGGTTGCCTTAAAATAAAGGAATAGAGGGGGTGGTGGGAAGAATGAAGCTGTATCTTGCAGTTTCAGATGGGTCTGTACTTTATTTCTAAAAGGAAAATTTACCACTTGGACAGGGAGGCAAATCTTGTTTGGGGTGTTTCCCCCTTTTTAAATTTATGAGTGATGAC
Organism: Alligator mississippiensis; assembly: GCF_030867095.1. Classification (NCBI taxonomy): domain Eukaryota; kingdom Metazoa; phylum Chordata; order Crocodylia; family Alligatoridae; genus Alligator; species Alligator mississippiensis. Next base: position 3,499,205 of record NC_081829.1, on the reverse strand, counting down.
TTGAGCAAAAGTGTCTTAAATTGGGAATTGTAGAAAGACTGTTTGGTGTGTGGAGTCAACATGCATTTGCGGTTGTTGCCTCTCTACAGTATCCCCATAGCTATTATGGTTTATCTATGACACAATATTTTGGAAGGGCTCCAAAGGAGCTGTCATGGCCTGGTGTGTCAGTGATCTGTTCATAATGGGAGTGCATTGTGTATGATGGTCCCAACACAAATGCAGTAAAGCAAGCACAGCAGGAGCACAGGGAGACTGGGTAATAACCATCTCCTATTAATGCTAGGTTTTTAAAAGTGTTAGTCATTAGACTGTTACCCATTTATTAGAGATACAGTATGAATTGGAACAGAAGATTTCATTCTGAATTCTACTCCTGCCTACAGATTCCCTGTGTGGTCTTAGGCAACAGACAGAGGGACACTGTTGGATAAATATTGCCCAATGCTTCAGATTTTTTTACAAAAAAAAAAAAAGGGGGGGGGTTTCTATAATCTGGTAATGCACATATTTTGATTTATTTTTAAAACTGGGGGAAAAAATTCCGTTGCACTGGTTAACCTAGATCTTGAAATGTTTTCCTACTGTATGCAGACCAGAAAGCAAAGTGGGGTAAATAATCCATTTTCATTATACGCATTGAAATAAAGGTACAAAACAAATAGCGAAGGTGGTGAAAGGTTGTACAGAAATCTAGGTTTGATCAATCAGGAGTGTTCAGGACATAGATTTTTAAAGACTTTTATCAGATTTTTAGTCTTAATTTTTCTGTGGGCTTATCTGTAAAAGGGGTACAGTTTGTGCTTGGCTAATTCCATTAGCTGGAAACTAATGTTTCCAAAGTGCTTTATTCTTTGGGGAGCTATACAAGTACAAATTGTTTGTTGAGATTGTCCTGAAGCAAAAGCCCCTTTGCTGGGTCCCTATCCCGTGCAGTGTGTTTGAGTTTTCTCCATTGATTCAAATGGAATTCAAGGAAGGAGAAGATCCTTGAAGGAAAGAAAAAACAAAACAACCCCCCCCCTGTTTTCTCACTTATTTATTTGGGCTAATTATTTTGCTGGCTGTGATTTACCTGGGAGCCAGGAATGAACTGGTTCTAAGCCTGCCTCTGATACTTCCGCTCTGTGGGTTTGGACTTGTCACTTGATCTCTGTTCCTCAACGGACCAAGTGGTAGGTCGGGTATAATCAAAAAAGTTTTGGGAGGAATAACTTGGGCAAAGGCTTTGAAAGCAATGCCTAGCACTAATTAGTGGTTTACATTTCAAATGACTGTTCAAATGCCAGCTGCTCTTAAGAGCTCTCTGTTCGGCGTTGTCGGAAGTGTCGGTGCCGTAAGGGTCGGATGCTGTTTGGTACACAGTCGGTGAGTCGACTTCAATTGATTCCAGTGGCAGAATGGCAGAGCCCTAAATCCTTGTTTGTGCTGAGAATTGGAACCGTGTTAATATCTTTCCAGGAGCAGCGTATAAAACAGGGATCTTGCTCTGGTTGCATTAACACAATTTCCCTGGCCAGTCGAGAAAGTGCATAGCCATGTACTGTACTTTGGGAAGTAAGAAGAAGATAATCGTGCATTAGTGCTTACTTATCCTGCACTTACCTTGAAACCCTCCCACTCTGTGTGCAAGCAGGCCAGCTAGCAGATAAAAAGCCTTCACTGGAAATAATGAGGTCTCTGGTTCCTTTTCCAGAGCCTTCATCTTGCATTGCAGTGCTGATCGTCCTGAGCTTGTGAGCACAGCTGCCTTCTGGGGTTATGAAAATAGGTTACTTTTCACAGGTGGTAATGTACTAGCTTCACCTAAGCACCAGAGCTTATTTTCTGATGCTTCTTTAGAAGTTGTTTTCCGGCAGTGAAATCAAAATAGGATTTCCTACTTTCTGAATGCTGCAATGACTTTGAACCAAATCTTCATTAGAAATCTGTTCCGAGTCTCTTCTGGTTCCATGAAAATCAGTTACTCCTCCTCTTCCTCCAGTATGGATCTTTCCTGGGTATACAGGTAGCCGAGTCTAATTCTGTATTTTTAAAAGTGTTTACTCACATAGGGGAAAAAATCTAGATGCCTTTCTTTTCCTTCCATTTGTTGTTCTCTGGTTTTCCAAGACTAAAGGAAAAACCTCTAACAGTGAGATTTAATTGAGTGTGAAATAGATTTCTACAGGAAGTCATGGGAGTTTCTTGCATGGGATGTTTAAAGCTAGTGTAAACCAAACAGTAGAAGAGGTACAGAGAGGGGCAGGTCTGTACTGACAATGGACAATGTGTGAGTAGATCTTTTCTGCCTCTAATTTCTAGGAATCCTTAGGTTTCTTTTGCTTGGCTTATGTACATCTCTAAATTGCCTTTCATAGCTTTACTCTTTTAGCAGTTCATTAATCTTGGTAGTGTGATGACCATCTAATGTAGTGTTGGAATTATGCCAGGGCCAAGCCCTAGTACCTCCCATGATTGGAGGTCAGACTAAATGAAAGCAAACCCCCCTTCATTCTGGCAGCCACATTCTGACTGTTCTAACATCCAGTCTGGGAACTTCATATTTTATTAAAGATCCAGTATTTGAAAGCTGATTTCTCTGATTTATTGTTGACCAAGATACTCCTAGAGGAGTCTATCAGTTTCTGGCTAATAAATTCTTACTGTGCTCCAGGAGTTTCATGTTTTCCTTGAGTACCAACTCAGACAGTGCACAATGGAAAGGTTGCAGGATAGATAATTCCTGGCTCTGTTACTAAATGGTATCTGTGATAAACTAGTGGATCAATCCCTGAAGACTGGCTAATCTTTGAGAATTGCTCCTTCACCCTCTGGAAGTTGGCATCGCAAGCAACTTTTGACAGGGAGTGGACAGCCATCCTCCAGTCCTTCACTTCAAGCAAAGACAGATGAGCCAACAAGATGGTATCAAGCTAATGGTCCTCCTCCAGATCATTTATTTTAAGCCATCCAGGGCTGGGCTGAAGCACGATGTAGACAACTGGTTCCCCTACATTTATTCTGGACCAGCCTTTGCTCTCCTCTCCAGCCTTTGGACTGTGGGGGAGGCAGCTTCACTACAGATGCTTTCTTCCTTTTCTGCTCCTCTCCACATGAAGCAGGAGTAAAGGGGGGAGAACTTGTTCTCCATCTTCTCTCTCTTAATTTCTTTCCTTAACTAGCCCGCCAGGTTACAGCTCTGTTCTTTATGATGCCAGCCCTGGTGCTATGTTGGTGTCAGAAGAAACCTGAACTTTTCTAGGAATCCAACAAGGATAGTCGTGTTCATGGGCCTGCTCTTGTGCCATTGTGTTTGGGGCGGGGTTCAAAACAAAAAACCCCCCCAAAAACTTTTGAAATATTACTGGTTGAGCCAGAGCCCTTTGGGCTGTCCAGCCAATTCTTTCTGGTTTTATTCCACATTGGTATCATGGGTAGCAATGCTGCCGTGGAGCCAGGGATCACTGGGGTACATTAAATTACTGTTCCCTGTCTTAGTTGTGTATGGATTCATTTGGGCTCAGCTAAGGTGGTGTTACTCGCTTGTCTCAGGATGGCTAAATGGCAGGCATATGAATAGAGGTTTCATGGTCCATGTTCTGTCTTTCTTGGCACTTGGATTCAATATCCAGAGAGTGTTTCTGCCGTGATTCCGCATCTGAGACTGAGGAACCACAAGTCTTTTCCATTCTTGGATTTCTTCCTGCGGCATGTCCCTTCTGTAACTAATCTTTTGGATGCATCCTACAGGCTGTTGAGTAGTTGGACCCAATGGGTTCTGGAAGGCATTTTTCCTACCTTTTGGTTAAGGAAAAAGAATTCTAGGCATCTTCCTCTGTCCTTGCAGTGTGCCCCTGTGTGTTAAGTTATTGCTATACCATCCTTTGAAATATCCCTTGAGATGCTGCTTCTCCAGAAGTGAAAAATCTGCAACGATGGTTATAATGTAGCTCTGAAAAATCATATGGCAAAATACTTGTGTATCTCCTCACCACTGTTCTTTAAAATTTGTGGGTGTTTGGTGAGGGGAGAGCGTTGTGGGCTCAGCCCTTAAGTAATCGCGCTCTGCGATTCATGTGGAGTGTTGCTATCTTAGAGGTTTTGTTTTATTCTTTATTCATTGAAGGCTAAAGAACACCACTTGCTGAACATGCTTGGAAGAAGCTGGTTGAAGTGTCAGATCCCCTTAAGTCAGCCTACAGCTGCATCACAGGGCCAAAAATCTTAAGAGCCAGAGGAATTTCCTGCCTGACTTCTACTGGTACAAGACCCAGGAGTGAGAATTTTTTTTTTTCAAGATTGTATTTTCAGAGAAGCACAATTATAAAGAAGGTACATCTTTATTCAAGGCTTGCCAGCATAAAAGACTAGCAGCTCAGAAGAGAGGAGGTATTATGAAGCAACATAATCGGAAACACTCAAAGAATCTAAATAATGAAGCAGCCTCTGAAGTTTAGTGCTCTCCTTTGGTGTCTGTCTCAGACCTTGTGCTTGTACAGCCCCCCGGCAATAGCTATAAAAGGGTTGTTTTATGGAGCTGCAGTGTTTTGCAAACATCTTCTAATTTGCAAGTACGTCAGCAAAATAAGTTTATGAAGTGAAGCCCCATGTAATGTTCGGGATGTAAAGTTAATGATTTGTAGCGTTCTGCAGATGTCAGGAGAAATATTTCTTTTGTGGATAGGACCTTTGCACTTCAAACACCAGCCCATCCAAGGATTTCTGAAACCTCTGGTGAATTCCAGCACAGTTTGGGATACTTCAATGCTGTGTTTCCATACAATGTAAAGGTATGGGTTTTGTTGGTATTTTTGTTGGTGTTTGGCATGACTTCACATTGCGTGTCTGTGTGTAAGTGAGCACACAGTAACTTCTCCAAACATTTTCCTTACTTTGGTGATTTCCCGACTTCCTGGACCCAATGGCCTTTGTCAGACCTTAAAAATTACTTATTCTTGCATCCTCACTGAAGTGTGGGGAGGAGGATAGAGGACTGGTGTTATCTGTGGCCTACCACTTGGGGAGCCTTAAGGTGTAGATAACAAACTTTGTAAACTTGAGAAAATACTTCTCAGTTTATTAATTTGGGAATTCTGTTTTGTATATTAAATACCTAGGAGCAGTGAACCCAAATCCATAGGACTCCAGCACTTCCTGTTCCAATTTTTGCTGTCCGTGTGAGTGGATGAAAGAAGACCAGGTTCTGAAAGAACCAGAAATCCAGGTTCTTTGCTAATGTTTTCATTACATAGAAGTTGCTGAAATAATAGTTATTTTTTTCATCCATTCAGTAGTAATAATCGGAGGAGAGCTAATAATTACCCTGGTGGTTTTAAATTAATTTCTCATGAATTCATACGCTGTTACATTCCTTTTCCTTCTTAAGTCTTTCGAGCTTCCCCCTCTCATTCGTATTCTGCATATTTGCCAGAGCAAAATCTCCCACTTTATCTGCATCACCGACTCTGTAGTTAGCTCTGATCCTAGAAACTGACCCCAGTGCTTGCAGTGGGCAAAATTACTGCTGGAGGACCAATCTGCAAAAGAAATCAGTCTTCAAGTTTAATAAGATTGCTTCTTCCAGGCCTCTGTCGCTCCGAGCAAATTGGGAATGCACTCAGCCTCTTGTGAAAGTTTGTTATTTTGTTTTTATAAACCTCGAGACCTCAAGTACTTGAGCAGTCGCAAGAGGGAATAAACTCGAGCAGCTGAGCAGAGCCATCCTCTCTTTTATTTCTAGTGGCTGTTGTGCTGGATCAGTTGTGGTTGTAGACTGGAACATCATCTGCTAGATCAGTTCTAGAAGTGTGGAACACATCTTTGCCTTCCTCTTTCTGGTGTCAGGAGAGACCTAGAACAATTGTCCAAAGCTTCAGCTGTGGGACCTCAGGGAGTCTAAATCACAAGGGAGGAAAATGATGGTAAAAGCACTCTCTGCTTGGCATTAGATTCACAAATTCATTCCCCCCAAAATAGGGCTGTCAGTTTTTTGCAATCTACCATTTCATTAAGAAACTTTAACTGCAAAATTAACTGCTTTGCTGAGATGTTTCCTACTTTAGATGCAGATGGACCCAGCTGGGACTTAATGCCTGATGTAGCCCCACTTAAAGACTCATTCCCCCTCCCCCCCCTTTTGGCATGGTTAAATCCAGTTGCATTAGGAATTTAATTAGGAGTGAGTTTAATTGTGTTTTGAGACATTCTTTCTTGCATTCAGCTTTCCTAGCAGGGGACTGCATGTCAGACGGACTCTTGGGTCCTGTGTCTGTCTCTGTCACTCTGCTCATGACCTTGTTGCTGTGGGCTCCTGTTCTCTCTTTGTAAAATGGGAATAATGCATGTCTTTGCCTTGAATGCGGTGGGGCTTCATTCATTACAGATGGCCCTTGTTAAGATTGGCAACAAGCGGTATTACTCTTGTATTCACTTGTCTACTCATCTGGAAAACGGGGATGTTTGGCTGCTTTGCTGGAGGCAGTGATGTAAGCCATTAACATGAGCTTCAAAGTGTTTTGTGGACCTCGGATGAAAGGTGCTGTGTGCGCTAGGGAACGTAGCACGGCTGCAGCAGCTTGTGATTTCACAGCTGTCACCGTGTTGTACATTTTACCCACTCGGTGTCACTACCACTTCCACGAACCTTCTCTACAGAAGCACACACCCTGGTTGCTGGTATGAGAAGAAAATCTCTCCTAGCAGTTAGCAGCACAGGGTGTGGACAACAACCATGCGTTTCTGTTGCAGCCTAAAACAGAGGTCAGGGAAACCAGGCCCATCCGCTAGCTCGTTGCAGTGGTGTTGGTTGTAGAGTTGGTTTGCCCCAAGTGCGAACCGCAAGTCAAGAGTGTGGTGCACGCCCTGCTTTCATTTTCTTTGCTAAATTAAACTGTAAACTCGCCCATTCAAAGTTTCTGTTCCTTTTGTTGGTCTCTCCTGGCCTCATTTGGGGCTTGCTTCAATAGAAGGAAGCCAAAAATAACAATAAGTGGTGGAGCGAAAGCCACCAACCTTAGTTCCTTGAAAATGAATTCCGCTACAAAAGTCCTAGGTAGAAAACTCCCCCGCCCACCTCTTGTTTGAACACTGCTTTATTACATTAACTTGGCAGATAAAGATACATGTAGCAAATTATTTACAGTATCTGCCTAATGTCTAATAATTGAAGTATCAGCCAACCTATTTACACTGTGGCAGATTTGGCAGAGTTTCAATTTCAGCTCTGCAAGCTGTTACCAAGGGCTCGCGCACAGGGAAACGGTTGTAGACACGGGCCGACAACCGAGCCTGAAAACGCCAGCCTGTGCTCAGCGCTGAAGGAAGAATCGGATGGATCGTCACAGATGGAACCGCTCAGGAAAACCTCAACTGTGTTACGCTGAGTGGGCTTCTCAGAGCTGTGCTGCAGTTCAGTTGTGAGGAATTGGGCTTGAGACGGGAATTGCTGGGTGAAATACTGTAACCTGTGCTATGTAGGAAGGTTGAAGCTGTGACCTTAAAATCTGTGCATTGCAGCTCTGCTCCAGGGCGTTAACGTGTGTAGATGAATTGTTTGAGCAGGGCTGTATTGCACCCCTAACATGACATGGCTTTAATCCACGTGTTCCCAGTTAGGCATCTGGATCCAGTTTTACTGGGCTCCTGCCCCTGCACCACGTGGGTTCAGCTGCAAATTAAGTGGGTCTGGAGTTGCTGGTGGCCAGGTCAGGATTACAGCGTGTATAGCTTGGATGTGGCATTTCGCCCCGCTGCCTGTTGCTTCCATCTCTCTGAAATCCTTGGGATGACTAATTTTGCCTTGCCGGAGGCGCGGAGAACTAAATCATTTAGCTTTAATTATGCTTGTACATGTAGTAGTGCCATGCATAGTCACTTGGGTAGGAGCACTTTTATGTCTTATTCCTCACCACTTTCCTGGGGTAATATCATCCCTATTTTCCAAATGGGTGGAGTGAGGCCCAGAGCCGCTGAGAAGGACTTGGAGATAGCGGAAGAGCAGGGAATGGGATTTTACCACCAGCTTCCATAGGGCTATGATTTCAACCCAGGAGTCCTGCCCCGAGTTCAGACCTTGCGTACTCACCACCTTGGGGCTGAGAGAGATTAATGCAATGCATGTGTTTAACTTTATTTAAATGAGGGAAAGATCTGCCTATAGCCTAGAGAAATGAGACCTATTATGGCTGTCAGGTGTCTGAAAGCTGGTTAAATGAAAAACTCTCCCTCTCCCTTAGCGTTTTATTCAAGGTTAGAAGCTAACATGGCTGCTTTAAAACAGACAGGTTTGCCAGTGTGTCTGTAAATTGCTTCAGTTCCTATTGGGATCTATTGGATTTACAGTAATCTTTAATTATAAAATGTAATTACTTCAGGATGGATTATCAGTGTTGCTGTCCACTTCCACGTGTTGCCTGGTAACATACTCATGCACCGTAGCCAAGTCTGTTCTGCTAGTTACAGTCTTTTAAAATTTGTGAAGTAAAAGCCTGTGGATATTAGGACTCGTCTAAATGAAACCTTTCAATCAAGTGATGCAGCACTTACATAACATTTTCCTCTTCGCTAAAAGTGTTTCAAAGGACTCTGTCCAACATCAGAAGGCCTAGAAGTCATTCAGCTTGGCAGTGGTTCTTTGAGTCCATCGTTGTATTCATACTCCATCCTTTAAAAAACTACTCCCTAGGGCTGTGTGTGTATGTATTGCTGCACACGTAAAATCATATCAAAGAATAACTTGAGCACCTCGGGTTGGAAACTGACATCACGGCATTGACGCTGGTGGAACTGCTTTGATTACATCACTGCTTGGGAGTGAGATTAGAGCGGCCCCAATCGTTATCGTGAAGTCAAAGTGACTCCTCGTCTCGCACACGCACACACGCCAGTCCCTTCCGTTTTCCCTGTTGCCCTATGGGGCTTCAAGAAAATGAGAGGCGGGTCCTACCTGACGGTATGGATGATCTTCACTCAAAAAAATGGGAAGAAAGCCATGCACCAGTTCTGAGGGAGGAAGCATATGAAAAAAAGGAATTAAAAATTACATCAATATTATTATTGGAAGACCCCAAGCTTGTAAATTTTTACATCTTTTTATAGCCAGCTTAAATATTTTAGAGGGAGTTAAGGGAAAGAATTAAAAAAAAAAAAAAAAAGCAAAAAGAGCCTTGAAAGTGGTTATCTTGTAAAGATAATTGCTTTGTATAATGTTCCTGGGAAGCTCTTGAAGAGGAGTGATTGGTTGGCATGTTTAAATTTCATCTCTTAGGCATTTACTAATTATCCCAGCCTAGATGGATAAAACTAATCAAATAGCTGTTTGGCAATTCTCTGCATTTTGAAATCTAACTGGGCTAAACATAACAAGAGCAAATACTAGTGCTGCTGTGGGGGGGGGTTCCCCTCTCTGATTCCCTCTCACTTCTACAAGTAGATTTAACCCAGGGTTTTTAATGACTTGGATGCTTTAGATGCATATATTAAACTTCAACCAAAGCAATGTGCATGTCTGTCTTCATAGCACAACATTACTTTGGTAACAGTGTGTGGCTTTTTTATTGTGAGCTCTGTTTCTCCGTCATAGGCCCAAAGGGTTTCCTTTTGAGGTGCCTAGATTACAGAACTAGCAGAAGATTTTTATGGCCTTGAATTCCAGTGGTTGCCTGTCTTCTTCCATGCCATCTTACCGTTCAGAACCAGACGTCGGACTTCTCACGTGCTAAGCGCCCTCTGCTCCATTTCAAGTCAGTGGAAATGAGCACACGCTGAACACCAATGAAAAGATTCTAGGACAGAAGAGCAGGAATAGTCAATTTGCACTTGTCCAAAAGCTTCCATGATGTATAGCTTTGGACCTGAGCCATAAAAGCAGTGCCAGACCAAGGAACCAATGAAGCCCTGACATCGTGGGATTTTTTTAATAGAATTTGTATTGATAATTTGATTCATTGCATAAACATTCAGCAAGTGCAGTGATGCCCATTCTGCTGATTTACGAGCCATGCGAGGACATACAGACAAACATGAAAGGAGATGAGAGTCGAAGCTATGTGGTAACAATGCAGGCATACCCATTTGGCACTGGCAAAGAGGAAGTGTTTGAGGAAGTATTAGCGGCTTGTATTGCATTTTGTGACTGTAGTTAAAGAGGCACTCTAAGATGAAATTTTGCCCAGATTTTTTTTTTTTTTTAAAGATTTTAAAAATACCCCAAATTAAGTCCGTTTCAAACCGTCTTTTCTGTGCTCTGTGATTGAGACCATAACACTGCAATGTTAAGAACCTGCAAGCTGTTCTGTGCCCAACACCCATTGATGTCAGGTCCCTCTAAAACAGCTTATAGGATTGAGGCCATAACTGGCTTCCCTTGTCTGAAGTGAGAGGAGTACAAAATTACGCCTGGCATAAACAGCGAGAAGGAAATTATATCGACAGTGTGCATTTTCAAGTACTTCAGTGTTGCTCTACTAAGTAAAAAAATATATATATTTATGATGCAGTATCAAAGCTTGACAATGCTATCGAAAATGGTAGTTGGAAATCTGTGGGGGAAATAAGGTGGATTACACATCTCGGAGAGGAAAAGCAATTTGACAAGTTCAGTTATAACTCAGAATCTGCGCTATAAATCAACGGGAAGGTGGGGTGATTAGAATTGCAGGGTCAGATCAATAATTGTCCCATCGGGTGGCATGTAGCACATGGGCAAGCACAACATCTGAAGCCGCGAACCAGCTTGTGTAATTTCCGTAGCCCTAATACCAATTTTTTTTCCAGCTGTAAAATGACATAGTATTAAAGCTCTGGATATATCATGAGTTGCCAGAGTCTGAAATGATAGAAAGTGTTCCTTTTTAACCTTGGTGTTTCATCATGAACCAGACATTAGCATCACGTTGTGCTGATTTTTCCATTAGCAGTTTTTTCCCCCCTGTATCATTTTCAGCAAGACTTTTGTAGCCACCATCATCTAAAATGCTTCAGAGCTAGATACCAGGCCTTTAAACCATATAGAAATGTAGGATTTCTACTTTCTGATGCATGATTAATCTCAAGTCTGGTGGCTTGTGAAATGTGCTGCTAAATTGGAACTGAACAAGGGTGTTGCAGAAGGGCTGAGTTGGTAGAATGGTACAAAAACTTTTGGCACACTTACACTTACCCAAATGCTGCTTCTGGACCAGTCACTGGGGAGAGTCTGGAGTACAAGAGAGAACCACATCATGGATCTTGCTACACAAATAAACCAGTGTTTTAGAAACTGCAGTTGAGTTGTTTTTTCTCATGCAAAGGAAAAACAAACCTTTCAATATCTCTAGGCAGCATATCATATCTACTCTGATCTCTAGGATTATCAATCCAGAACAATATAAAAAAAGAAGTTTCTTTTCTTAGCCAGCATAGCTAAGCAGGAAATCATTTTGTACTGACACTTTTCATAACGCCATAACAATTTCAGATTCACAATGGTTGTATAGGCAAATAAAGGAAAAAAGCAAAAATGCAGCCCCGTGAGGAAAGAGAGAGGCTCTGTACATTCGTTTGCCCAGATAGCATTTGGGGTGGGATGTTTGGGGCTTACATCTTCCGGTAAAACACTTGGTCAGGGAGTTCCTTGTAAAAATGCTGGCAGAACAGCCCTAACTCTCGATGGGTGACAGAATCAACCCCTTGGAGGCTGGCAGTGCGGTGCTTTGTACCAGCAAGCAAGTGAACTTCCATCCTTTAATAGGAAGGGAGCTCCTATTAAAGTCTGCCACTAAACTTGAAGGCAAGGTGGGAGCAATTTTCTTGCCTTGAATGGTGATGTTAACCCTCTCGGGATGCCACTGATCCATCTGTGCAAAAGAGAACAGGCCCCTGGGAATCCAGGAGACTTTGAAGAGCAAATATTTTGCCGTTTGCAGTATATCAGAACCGAGCAGCGGGTGTTATAGGAATGCCAGGCAGGATGGCCCATTAAACTCCTCTCTCTGCTTTTTATCCTCACCTAGTTCAAAGGTGAAGTTGTACACGTGTGGAATTCCTTGACAGCAGTGGACGTTTTTCCAGCTAGGTGGAACTGCTATCTATTCAGCCAGCAGCGAGAGGGGTACTGCCTTCCTCTCTTAGGATCTCGAAGGGAAAACAAATGAACAGGTTCCACAGTCCCTTCTCCTCCTGCACCTGAGTCCTTATCACCGACTGCAGGAAAATATTCTTCCTGGGAGCCCTTTGAAGAATAAACACAAAGTAGGGCTGTCCTACTTTTAATGGACTATACTAGCATCCATCCTTGAAGGATGAAAGAGCATTGCTGAATATTATCAAGGAAACACCCTAGAGCTCCCTAAAGACCACTCCTAAGAACATGAGAAAAACAATGAAAAATTCCTATTAAAAATGTCACTAAAAAACCTCGTAGAGCTAGAAAAAAATAAATGAAAGCCTTGAGTCATATGATTGATGTCTCCTCGAGTGCCTTTTATGGGGAGGCTGTTTCTTTACCGGTCATGACTTGGGTTTCTCAAATCAATGAGCTTTAGTGACTAATTCATCCCACTCTGAATTTATAAAGCCAGAGTAGCTTTCTTTATTCAGCCAAAAGTCGTCCTTCTGGTGGTATTGGAGCCTGAATGTTATCAGTCAGTTCTGCAAATGTTTATCCCCATTCATACAACCAGCTCTGTGAAACTTTACTTTGGAAGCTGGATGCTTAAAAAAAAAAATTACTGGTGATGTGGTTTTTTGTGCGTGTGCTAATTAAGGTGGAGCCTGCCAGATACTCGCTACACTGGGTTTGGGACATGTACAGCTGGAGGGGAAAAGACAAGAGAAGGCAGCTAAAAGTGTTGGCCTGAATATTTAGTCCTCAATAGATCAAGGAGTTTGGATACAGACAGCGGCAGTGGTTACATAAGGGGGATTGTTTTCATCAGACTTTCCCCCTCATCTATAATCTGTGAAGTGCCTCACTACAATAGGAAATACTTTATCTTGGGTAAGCAGAGGCAGAAGATACTGTTGATCCTCCAAAGCCACGTTCCTCTCTGACTTCACGCCAGAGGAGGAGTTGAAGGAAAGCGCAGGTCACGTAAAAAGCTCTGGTGGGACCTGGGCAGAGCAGGGCTGCGGGGACTCGTAAAAGGTGGTTTTGTTTAAGGGAAGCAGATGAGTGTGACCCTTTGATCAAGCGAACGCGATACCTGTCAGTTTAAATGTTTTCTTCCAGCTGGAGCCAACGGTGTGTGTGGAAGGAAGAAGCTGTATTTGTTGGCATCCGTACCAACCAACCCACTAGTCCTGAGGCCTCCCCGGAAGGTGAACTCGGTGACTTCTCGGAAGCCTATCCCAGTTCAAACAGCTCTGGTCAGAGCTGTGTGCCTTGGAAGGGGCTTTTCAGAAGTCATCGTGTCCCTCTTCCTGACTACTCAGGGTTCTAGCAAAGAGATGCTATTGAGTCCTGACGGAAAGATCTTGGATTCTCCCCTTCTCCTGTAAAACATCTGCTATTACATTCACTGAATTAAGGGTCACATTAAACATCACACTGTTTTAAGCTTTTCTTAATGTTTAACCTAAAAACAGAGTCTTCTCTTTCTTCTAGAGAATCCAGTGCATGGCATGGCCCAGTTGATGCCTCCTTTTAAAGCCTGTCTATATAAATATGCTCACATTCTGTAGCAGGGCAGCTGAAGGGTTAGTCCTATGGTCACCTAATAATCCGTATCAAAAGGAGCTTTATACTGAAAACATACTATCTATTGGGGAGGAATTTTTGAGTTGCCAGCTTCAGCAGTTACCTTTTCAACCCAGTTTTAACTGTCATTCTGAGATATCTGCGGTTCTTGGGTAGAAGATGGCAAGTTCGAAGGAATTGTTCAACTAGAGTTGCCATTGAGCTTTACAACAAAGTACCAGAGGAGAAACAGGTACACAGTGTCTTGTACTCTGGAAACATCCCAGTCCCAAATTTATGTGCCAGAACTGATGGCTCCACACTGTCACGGTTGAAGTATGACCTAGTAAAAGTGAAACACCAAGTGGGAACCTCTGGCAGGATTCTGATGTAGATGGTGAAGTTCGGCTTAGGTTTTTGCCTTTAGTATGGAACCGGCAATTACTGGGACTTGCCTCTAATTGGAATCAAGCCTTACACTGAGTTTGAAGTTTAATAAAATCTCATCATTTTGCAAAGTGCTTTATTTTTAACTTTTTTTTTCCCTTTTTTTTTTTTTTGCAGATGATGAAGTTTGCTTGGGACAACTACAAGCTATATGCACTAGGAAAAAATGAACTTCGGCCACTAACTAAGAATGGGCACATTGGTAACATGTTCGGTGAGTTGTTGCTGTGTTAATGCAGTATTTAAAGCCTGCATTACCTTGGCCTCTTTCCGCTTTCCCTTTTCACAAAGTGGGTAGAGATGGAACTGGGGCTGGGCTGTTCAAAGTCCTTGGTTTCAGGATTGACATGTTTAAGTCCCAGGGGATTTCTGTGGCAGCTTGGGCATCTGGGCTCTTGGAAACCCCCAGCTAAGATCACTTTATTTATAGCCAGCACACAATGTGTCTAAGAGTTGCAGAGCCGTTATAAAACTGACCAATTTTGTTACTAAAGCAGGAAGTCACTCCAAACCTGATAATGCTGCTGCTGCCCTAGCTTGTAAACGTCAGGTTCTGACCAAATGGAGTGTTTTTCCTCGAATTGCCTCACTGGTGAGCAAGGATTTGGATCTCATGAAATATTGAATAAGTGAATCAATATTAAAGATGCTTTGCACTGTGTGCTTACTGACTTGTAAAATTTTGCTCTTTAGCAAATTACATTTTTTGGTAACTTGCATAATTCCAGTGCTAAACAGCCGGCACTTTCTTTTTTTGTATTTCTGAGCTGTTACCTAGACCACTTTGGATATTAGTCTATTCTTTTCCATTTCACTAGCATATCAAAGTGACTTTCTGCTTGGCTCCATCTTCTACAGCATGGCCTATGCTAAAATGATTACGCTGAAGGGAAAGTGCCCAGCATTTGGGGAAGTGGTAACAAAAGGAAGGGCTGGCCATTTCCTTTTAACCACTCCTTTCACTTCCCTCCAACAAGAGGTCGTGTGAAGAGGAAGGCTCTTTCTTCTCCTGTTTCAGCAGGGGTGTCCCCAGACCCTATCCTGCCCACAGTTGGATGTAATATCCCAGAGTCCTGTACCCAGGGAAGGGTGGAAGTTGATTTGTTCAGTGAATAAACAGTGACAGAGGCAGTGAAAATAAACCCTTTACTCTCTTCTGTGAGGCTGCTAACCCCTTCCAGCTCAGAAGCTCAGGGCTAAGCATGATCCTCAACCTCAGATGCCCTGTAGGTACAGTTTTAATGTGCATTCATAAGGTGATAATTAGGTTTGTGGAAGTGTGTGAAGAATCTGAGCATGATGGGTTGGAGCGGTTTCAGCATGAGGGTGCTGAATGAGAGTTCGGATGTGTTGGCAAAGCACAGTAGGGATCTCAGAGCAGCTGGTATCTTCGGAGAGGATGGGATGGTGTGTAGTGTAGTTGTGGGACTGGAGACCTGACTTCCATTTGTAGCTCTGTCTGGAGTCCCTATCACCCCGGACAAGGTACTTCACTTTTCTTTTGTTTCCTTGAGGCCTGTACTGACATCACAGAAAGTGCCTTTGTAGAAGAGGGTGGGGATGTTTGCATTGTGTCTTCTTGTGGTATTTGGGGCTCCAGAGATTGCTGTCCCTCATTTTTATTACCAAACCCTTCCTCTCTTTCTCCCCAGGACCGAGACCATGCCCCATACGCCCCTCCAGAACTGCGTCCCACATCTTGCCTCCTAGTTCAGACTTTGCATTTTCCCGTAGGTTTGGTGCGTCAGAGCTTTTCTCTTCTGCTGAACTTGTCAGAATTCCCAAAGGGAGATGGCTGTAAACAGACCAAAATATTGAAAGGTTTTAAATGCGTTTATCTTGCTAGAACAATTGGTGGTACTTGTGCTGGCTTGTAACATGTCTGTGAGGGCTCTCAAGGAAAACACCCTGGAGCCCAAGGGTTTTGCAGACGATTGCTGAAGAGATGCTACGTGGTGCATTTCTTACAGCTAAATGATTTTTTTTCCCCTTTCAAACTGCTGCTGACTCTAGACATGAAGCATCAGGCAGTCCCTTGCCATGATCGTGCATCCCTGTTGTATTCAGAAGCATTTTAAAATTATGGGGGGTACTGATTTCTTTTTTTCTCTCATAATGCTTTTTTTTTTACTCAAGCCACAGATGTATCGTAGGCAACCCTGGTATTCTCCTGACTGGAGGTGTCAAAACTCAGCTGAGATTTCTCTACAGCTGCTTCTGTGTGGGAGGGAGGACACCTCTTTGGGGCTATTTTAAAACATGTTTGTGCGACTGAAAAGTAATCAAGTTCTTCAGGGGTGATACATTTTTCCTGTTGTGGAAGTGATGCTCATTTATGGCCAAGCCTTGGTTTTCAGCAGCCTCCCCCTAAGGGAAGCAGGGGAACTGCTTTTTATCGAATATATTCTGGCAAATGGCAGCAGAAGCACAAAACAAACATTCACCTTCTGTTCCTGCCTTCGATTCTGTCTGTGCTGTTATGGAGCACTGAAGTGTTAGCGTTCGTCTCGCCAGCCACCGGGGTGGGGAGCAGGGCCAGAACTCCTCCGCTGGAATGTCCCCACCTCGATTCCTTCCTCCCCAGTGAGCTAATTCTGCTGATAAGGGGGCCACGTAGAACTGCCCCATCACATCTTCCCAGTTTTCTCCCATGTGATATTCCTTCCCATTCAGTGATTGAGGGAGGAATTCCTTTTGGATCCTATGCCTAGAGATACACCATTGGCTAGGCTGGATGGCATGTCTGCCTTCTTCAGCAGGGCACGGACTTGGAGACAAGATTCCAAACTTATTTAACCGCTGGTCTTCTATGGTAAATTTGTTCTTATACAGGCAGTCCTCGGACTTGCGACGCAATTGGTTCCTGAAAACGGCATCTTCAGTCAAAATGTTGTAACTTGGAACTGATTTTCCCATAGGAAACCATGTTATAAATGGGGGATTGGTTCCTGAACCAAGGCCCGATACCCTATTTTCACCAAAGATAACGCAGACTTTTGTACTCAATCAATTATAGGTAAGTAATATAGCTACATAATGCGTTTATATTGTAAATAGCAATCCTATTGATTTGGAAGGACTTCTTTGAGGTGACTTTGCAGGACTTTTTGAAGGACTCTTGGTTGGACTTCTTGAAGGGTTCTTGG
This sequence comes from Alligator mississippiensis, assembly GCF_030867095.1. Taxonomy (NCBI): domain Eukaryota; kingdom Metazoa; phylum Chordata; order Crocodylia; family Alligatoridae; genus Alligator; species Alligator mississippiensis. Next base: position 3,481,976 of record NC_081829.1, on the reverse strand, counting down.
CTGGAATCTTTTCAGGAGTCTCGGCTGCAGGTTTTTCTGGAGTCTTGTTGGCTTTCTTAAAGAAGGTGTCCGAGGAAGTTTGGAGAGATGTGCTCCAGGGAGACGGGTGGCGCAGCGAACTCGTTCGTCAGCATCGCGTTGGATCAAGTGTTGTAAAGTTGAAACTGACGTCAGAAAGTCGAAAGGGTGTCAGTTTATAAATGTTGTAAGTGCCATTCGTTGAACCCGAAACTTGTTACTTTAAGTAACATGCTTAGAATTTGATGCTTCTGATCAGCTGGCACCAAGACGCTTCTAATTTTCTGTGCATAATGAAAGGGCCATCAAAATGGTTAGCGGGTTGGGGCACATGACTTCTGAGGAGAGGCTGAAGGAACTGGATTTATTCAGTCTGAAGAAGAGAAGAGAAGACTGAGAGGGGACTTAATAGCAGCCTTCAACTACAAGCAGGGGGGTTTGGAAGAGGATGGAGCTGGACTGTTCTTAGTGGTGGCTGATGACAGAACAAGGAGCAATGGGTTCAAGTTGCAGCAGGGGAAGTTTAGGTTCGATATTAGGAAAATCTTACTAGGAGGATAGTAAAACAGCCTCTCTGGAACAGGCTCCCCAGAGAGGTGGTAGACTCTGCATCCTTGGAGGTTTTTAAGACCCGGCTAGACAAAGCCTTGGCTGAGATGATCTAGTTAGGGCTGGTCCTGCTTTGAGCAGCAGCTTGGACAAGATGTAACCTCCAGAGGTCCCTTCCAACCCTCACTTCCTATGATTCTGTAACTCACGTATACAAATGTAAATGAGTAAATTATGACTCTTGCAATTTGAAACCCATTAGAGATCATTAGTCAGCTTTCCATCTTTACAGCGGGGTGAACACGCTGTAGAACATATCACCTACACTTGGTGATATCACTGAGAGCTAGTGCCTTGAAGTGATGAATCATGCCGCTAATGGTATGAGGAAGGATCTATCATGAATGATATAATCCCAGGTCACACTGCACTCTTATTTTGCTCTAACTTCAGTTTTCATTATTCCCCTTGATTTTCTTTCTCCATTTTATAAGGGGCCAGACTTGAGTGGGATCTGTGCGTGCCCATCATCTCTCAGGATCAGGCCCACAGGATATTTATTTAGGAAAGATATTGGTCTGAAAATGACGCTGTCTTATTAAACCGAGAAAAGAAACACCTGGCTAGAATTGGTAGAAGTATTTTTTTTTTTTAATTTGAGTTTTGGTTTGCATCTCCAGTAAGATTTGAGTAATTTAATCCCTGCCATCCTCGGTATCTCCAGGTTCCTATCTTTCATGTTGCTGAGCATAAACAAATGTTTATATAGCATATCTCGATCCTTGGAGTGAGAGAGCTGGGGGAAGATAAAGTTATGTACTGAGGTGTTTCACATGCACTTCTCACTATAACTGTGGTATAACAGACTTATTATTCTGCCCTCTCCCCGTATCTGTCATGGCCTCTTATTTTTCTGACAAAATGTTTTTAAATCCCGTTAGCTCTGCAGCATTTCTGTAGCTATGGGAGAGCAGACTGGCATCTCTTTCTGCTTGTGCATCAACCAAATTGTCAGTAACATTTTGATTGCAGGGTCTTTATTGCAGCGATAAGGTAAGAAGCTTGATTTTTCAGATATTTCATGGAGTGTGCAAGGCTGACAGTTAGAAAAATCCATCTTTTGACTTGTAACCTGAGCTAATTTGCTCAGAAATCACTGACAGCAAATAAATATGGAATCTCACAATACCATTATACAGTCACTTTTCACAGCGTAACAGCTCTTTAATATACTAATTTTAGTGTAAAAATATCAATCCCTAACTAGATTTTTTGTCACTAACTGGGAATCTCATTTAGCATCTCAAATTGTCTTGTCAAGGCTGCTGCTGCTTTCAGCAGAAGCTGAATTTGTACTTCTTTGTGAGCCTCTGCAAGTTTCTCTGATGTGAATAAATGTGACAACTGTCACATTCGGGACCCAGGCAGGTCAAACGGTCTGAAAACCATGGATCTCACAGCAGCTCGGTATAAATGATGCAAGACGTTTAGAGTTCATCTCTGCGGACAGTTCTTGGTATTGTTCCATGTTGGAGTGTTTTGGTGACGGAGTACACAGAGCGTGCACAGTAGATTGGGTCTGTGGACACTGTATCAACAATTCTTGGAAAATCAGTGGGTGCACAGATTCAATTCATGTACTTGGCTCGGGTGCCTGCGAGCTTCCTGCGCTGTGCTGACAGTTTGTTTTGATGAGAGGATGTCATTGGCCCCAGCTGCTGGGAAACCAGGCTGTTTTGGATCCCTTAGCTGGACAGGGATTGCAACAGCTTGGGAAAAGCGAAGGGAAGGTGATGAAAATATATGGTGTAATGCATTCGAGAAGGTACCAAATAGATGGTTCCAGAAATGGAAGGCCTAACCCAAGGTGCTGGGAAAGCATTTCACACACTTGCTACAATCATAGACTCATAGAAAATGAGGGTTGGAAGGGAGCTCAGGAGATCGCATCTAGTCCAGCCCCTGCTCCAAGTAGGACCAGCCCCAACTACATCTCAGCCAAGGCTTTGTCTAGCTGAGTCTTCAAAACCTCCAAGGATGGAGACTCCACAGTGTCTCAGAATAACTTACTATCCAGGTCTCATTTAGTCTTTGGTCTCTGTGAGACTGTCTTCCAAAGGATCAACTAGTGCCAATTCTGTGGGTGGTCTTTATGATGCAGACGCACCTCTACTAAACTATTGCCACCTAAACTCCTTTTTATATGAACTTCTGCTATGGTCCTAGCAGTTTTAGCTTTTGGTCACCATGAACTGGAGTTGCTGGGATCAGACGGGTTCTTTGGATACAAAAGGTTTCCTGTCCCATTATCAGTCCCTTGAACTATTCATTCTCCCTGTTGACTACACATTTTCCAAATAGCTGCATGCTTTGTTACCAGTGATTTAGTGAGGAGACAATAAAGCTGGCAAGTAAGCTACATAAGCCAATTAGAAGCAATGGGAGTTGATGTATATGTATTTAATACTGGGAAGGTAATTGGATGAAAATATTTAATAGCAGCATTCTTGGTGCAAGAAGAGAAATGTTAAACTCCGAGTGCATGCTCACTCAGTGGAGTATTTTTTGGCTCGTGTTTGTGCCTTTTTTCCTGTGATCACAAAATTGCAGAGCCCTGGAGTGTCATTTTATGCGATTAAAAAAAAAATGTTCTCTGAATTTGCAGAATTATTCCCTTCAATTGCTGCATATCATATTATGCTTTTTGCTTCACGTCCTTTTTAAGGAGAAACCTATTCCCCTCCCCCCTGCAGCACTAATGAAGATGTTTCCGCTGTTCCCGGAATACTGTCACTTGCTAGCTGCTTCTGAGAGGAGCTTATTACCCAGATGAATATTATTTTTAAGGAAAGGCATTTTGAGTTTACACTGGCTTCTGCTGCTGCAGAAATCTGTAGCACCAAACTTATTTCCTGTCAGCATGAAGCTGTGATTCAGGATATCCATCCAAGCATCAAAGTTGTTGGGTATTTGTTGGATGATTCATACTGGAGCTGACATTTATCCCTGTGTTTTTTCCCCTCCTCCCACCTGCCAAAGATTCATCCCTCCAGACAAACAGGGCACATCATTAGCCCTCCCACAGACACATACCTGTGTGTGGATCAGGGCTAGGGACGGTTGCTCCCTCATACTCAAAGGCAGCCTGTCTATACTTGGAGGCTTCTTCAGTTGACGGTAGGGTACAAAATGAAGTGCAGTAGCTATTCCACAATAGCTGTGTGTGTGGATGCCTAATTCTAGTGTAGCTTACTCCACGTTGTCATTCCTGAATAACGCCATGGGAAGACAAGTTCTGAAATCCCTGAGTGCACACCATAGCGGATCAGCTGCCCATGTTCATCTCGCCAGACATCTCTCCTTGTGTGGAGTGATGGAGGTCTCCTGAATCGGGAGGTAAGGCTGTCGTCTCCTGAACTCAGACCTTCCATGTTGCTCTGTGGGACCTTATCACTGGGATAGTCTGTCACCACTAAAACCACCTCCTTATTGTGGTTACCACAGCGAGGCATAGTTACTCATTTGTAGGAAAAAGCAATTTGCTTTCAGCCCCACATCTCTGAATGCTCTTGAACAGGAGTCAGCAACCTACAGCCCGCTGGCTAAATCTAGCTCACTAAGCGAGTTTTTATTCAGCCCGCAAAGGTGGGACACCAACAGCAATCCAGTAGCAAGTGAATCGGCAGCTGGGTCACGGGAGGGGTGGCAGAAATTCGTCAGCAGGGGGAAAGTGGGGGTGGTAGCCGTGGCAGGTGGGACGTAAGTGGTGGCTCACCTCCAGACCAAGCCACGTTTTAGTTCAGCTTGCTGTCCCATGCAAGGTTGCTGATCCCTGCTTGAAGATTTCCCAGCATGGTATGTGCCCTGATTTCTGACACTGCTTAATCATCAGCATGGTAGCAGTCTGCATAAGACCAGTGCAGGGATCGCAGTGAATTCTTAATTTTAGTTGGGTGCTATTTCCCTTTTCACATATAAAGGTTATAACAAATTCCAAAGGGAAATGTAGTATGATAAAGGAAAGCAAGTGGGGAAAGAAAAAACCCATACATGCACTGAGAAAACTATACAGATTTGTCAAAGCACTGCGCTGACATCTTGAACTGGGCAAAGTGTTTTCAACAAAGCATTTATTCACCAAGAAAGGCACTTTCAGGGCAGCCCAAACTATTTGTGAATTCAGCAAAGAGTTTTTCAGCTGAAACCAAATGAAAAGTATTTTTGGAAATGTCAAAATGAACCATTCTGAATTGAAACATTTTGGATTTATTTTTTCCAGGCATGATTCATAAGGCACTTAAGGGCCATTCACAAAATGGAGAGGGAGGAGGAGCTGTCCCTGTATTTTACAGCCTGTATTGGATAGGTCTGGTTCACAGCAGAGACCTGAACTGAAGTTTTCTCTCTCTCGGGGGACGAAAAGGACTTTTAGAGTATCCTGCAGCAAGTCTTTCACTCGCTCTTGTTGCAGTTGTCCCACTTTGTCTGAATAATTAAACATTCACTGGGACAAGGGCTGAACCCAGGCTAGCTGCCATCCTAAGTGAGCGGCCCAACTGCCTGTTACTGTTGCTTTCTCTTACGTGTACAAAATAGGACAGTTTCAACAGGACCACTTGGGAGAAACTGCCCCCCAAATTCCTCATACCTGAGAGAGATGCTTAAGAGATGGAAGTTGAAGTTCCTGCTCTGAATCATGGAGAGATGGGGGTTTCAACCAGGATGTCCCATGTCCTGAGTGGGTCTCTGTGCACTGAAGTGTAGAGCATGAGCAGGCCCTGCCGCTACCATTACCACCAACTCTAGCTCCTGGGAATGGCTCAAGTCAACTGGCAAATCTAGTCCTTTACTTTTAAGTATCCTCTGCTTCACTTTTATTTTGGCTTGAATGACATTTTGGGAGGGAGCAGGGACTGATTTGCCAAAAAAATTAGAAAAAATCCTTAGTTATGGATCAGCCTGAAATAACGACTTACAATTGGTTCAGCCACCAAACTGAAAAAATCAGTGATGTGTGTCGCCCCTCATGCAGCGCAGTCTTCTTGAGTCTGAGTCAAAGCCCCCGTTGCCTCCAGGGTTCTTTGGATTAGACCCGTAGCAATTTTGCATTACAGGGGTTTGTGCAAACATTGGATTTGCTCCACGTGGATTCGCATCCCTTGAATTTAGCTTGGAGTTTCAGTCATACAGACCTGAAATGCTCAGCTTAGTAAGACTTTGGTCTAAGATGCAAAGTGCAGACACACACTGCAAAGAATGTGCATGTTTGAGACTTAAGAGTTTGACTCCAGCCCTTCAGATACTGAGGACAGCTGTGAAGCTTGGACTGCAGGGTTTTGGTTTGGGTCCATCTCTAAGAAGACCAGGCAAACTCCACATTATTGCAGCATAAAACCCATTAATCATCCCATGCTTCCTCCAGAGCTTTGTGAACCTTCCGATGACCCTGAACTGAATTTTGAGTTTAATGAAGCCTAAAGCCTGGAGAGTATCTTGGGATTTTTCAAGAACATTCTGAACAGGGAAAAAAGAGAAACAGCAAAAGCAGGCAGCAAAGAAGCAAATAAAAACCTATGAAGGAAGACATTCCTGTTCAAACATCATGGGCAGAGAGTAAGGCCCAGCATTTCTTCTCTAGATGGCTAGGAGATAGTAAGCAGAAAAACCACAGGATTGTATGCAGGTAAGAGGCCATGTGTTTTCAGCTACACTAATCTGTAGGCAGGGGTGTACGTTTGGTGCTCACGACCATTGCTGTTGATCATGCTGGAGACGGAGCTCAGGAGCGGGGTGTAGAGCAGGAGCATCTGTGGGGGATGAGAGCACCGTGGAAGTGGTATAAATATAACCTCCCCGCTCTTCTTTCTCCCAGCCCGGGAAGCTGTCTTCAAACAGTGTAAGCTTCTATTTAAAAATATTTAAAGAAAATTTAAAAAATAGCCTCTGTATGAATGTTTTGTGCCTTATTCCGGACACTAATTATGCAGAAATAATTGTCTAATCTTCACAGATATCGAGCGTATGATTAAAAGGCAGCCAACTGAGAGTGGGTGTAGTTGGATTGCTGACTGACTCTTCTCTGTTATGGAAACGCTGGTAGCAGCTCCATAGCCAAGGCTGCCTTGAGATCTGCATTCAATGCAGGGCTAAAGCCAAAAACACAGCTTCAACTCCACCCCTTTCAATAGCAAGCCAGAGCGCTGGCTTAATCTTAACATAGAATTTACAAAGCTGGATACCAAATGTTGCACCATCATTTACACCTCTGATCACCCTCTGTTGATTAACATATACCTTTCTCAGATGATTAGGCAAACTTCTCTTGTGACCATCGCTTGCAATCGGACCCGATCCCTAACTTGCACACGCAGATACAAAGCCGCATGCAGTCTGGTTTGGGAAAGCTATCCAAGCCTTACAGGTGTTATCCAAAGCATGTACCTGTAATTACCGAACTTCAGAGTTCAGGTTGGTCCTGGTGGGGGTTGCTGTGGAAAGGATAAGAACAATTGGTGAATGGACTGGTTTGCTTATTTCCATGCTTTGTACAGATTGTATTCAAGGACTAAGCACTTTAACCACCCTAATGAGATCAGTGAATAAGTGTGTGGGAATCGTGTGGCAAGTTCCTTGGCAGTTGTAATTCTGGCTGGTTCTGGAACATCCACCCAGTCTGTGCCTTGCACATCTGGTTGTGGAAGTTCCTAGTCAAGGAAAATATTTAGGTAGGTGATGGAACAGAATAAAACTCCTAGCCTATGCTTTGCCCCATGCACCCTTCCCTAGGATGTTGCTTGTGGTTTGGTTCTAGAGTGAAGCCGTGGAACGTGAGCTCTTTGGAGTACAGAGTCATCAACAGCAGGCAGTTATCATGCTGTGCTCATACTTTGCATCTGGTTGCAGCTTTTCTCCAGCGTGTCCAAAGGAACCAGGATTCGGCCTCTGAGTATGTGCCTCTTCTGGAATCTCCATCCTTGGACGTTTTCAGGAGCAGGTTGGACAGACCTATGGCTGAGATGATCTAGCCAGGGACAGTCCTGCCATGAGCAGGGTGCTGGACTAAGTGGCCCCCTGAGGTCCCTGCCAGCCTTACTTGCCTATGATCCTATGATCTTCTCAGCATGAATTGTTTCACTAGATGTTGTACACTGTGCTAGAAAGATCCTGGATTTGCATGGGTGGAGCATGGTAGACTCCCAAGGGACTGATGGAAATCACTGGGCACAGATCTGTCTTGTTCAGAACTGGCTCTGGAGTGGAGCTCCAGCACGCATTATAGAAATTCCCAAAGGTGAATGCATCGCTACTGGTATCTTAATATGTATGGGCATTGGATATCACTCTCTTCCTTCTTTCTTCTGTCTGGCAAACATGAAAATCAAAACCAGGTGAATGCTAGGCCCTTTGCAGAAACCTGGAACAAGTTTAGAACTTCATTTTATTCAATAAAGTTATAATTTTTCTATGTTGAAAATATCTTGTGACCTCTACTTTCTTTTCTACATTTGGCTTTTCCTTGTCTACTTGGAACAGATGAGTTGGATAACCTAATAACAGCAGTTTTCTTCTCCTATTTGTAATTTACTCCTTTTCATCCCTTTTTAAAAAAAAGGAACCCCTAAGAGATTACAAAACCCTCCTATGTCCTTCCCACCCACCCAGTTTTAACACCTAAGTCCTACATAAGGTTTGTTTTTTGTGTGGTGCTACTGAGATTTCTCATTGCCTTTTGTTGTTTTTTTTTCTCATCAACTGTTTGTCTAGATCAGTGTTAGACTTTGCTGTTTTTCATTGACTCCAGATGGTCTCATGTAGAATTGTTTGGGTTTTTTACAGCAATTCCCTCTGTAATTTCTCTAGGTATCTGCCACATTCCTCCTGTTCTTTCATCTTGCGGAAACATGCTGCCTTTTGGGATGGGAAGAAAATCTCTCATCCCATTTAATACAGATTTAACCTAATCCCAAAGGACATCAACTTTCATATCCGGCTTGTCACTGTTTTCAAGGTTATAGCTTCATGTATTTATAGCATTGCAGTAGGCACTTTTAATGTAAAGACTTACAACTTTATCAGCTTAAAAAGCAAGTATTTTTAAAATTTCCTTGGCTTGTTCTCACCTCTCTGGGGAAAAAATAGAAGTTTGAAGAAATTCCCTTGTGACTTGTTTTGTGTCATTTGTGCACAAGTGTGTGGAGAGGGGGGTTCTTAATAGAACGGTTCACACTTCTTATAGTTTGTTCTCAAAAATTATACTGTGCCATAGCACTGATTGTATGCAGTTCTCGATGCAAAGTAAGATTGCATTGGACTTGAAGGGAAAAGCTTTGGTTCAGGATATGAAGATGTTGCAGGTGAAAATATTATTACAGAGGCACGGTTCATTTCCGTACCGATGTCAGTGTGCACAGAATACGGTTGCTTAGATTTACAAACGTGCCATTAAGAGCACCCACACCTATTTCCATTTTTAGGCCAAGTGCTTTATTTTTGAATGGATGATCCCATGAAGATTTAATTTCCTCTCGGGGGAGGAAAGAGCAAGGAAACTGCACGAATAGAGCATTCTGGCTGAAATGTTAGGTGCCCTGGAGTCAAAAAATTCCAAGCAGAGAGATCTGTAGCAGGCATGAGTTGCCCATAGCACCTGCACAGATCCTCAGAAGTTTGCACGACACACTACAGTTATAGCAAATAAGGGTGAAGGAATTAAGACTCAAGTTTTACCCATAGCTGAGGGTGAAAGTTTTCCACTGGCTGCACAGGAGCAATGTCCATGCATGAGACATCTCCAATTAAACTCTAGTTAGTGCTAGTCTGAGAAGTCCCTTTGTCCTGGCCAGCAGAATCCTGGTTGCTGGGAGGACTGACACTTTGAATGTCCCGACTCCTGTGCGCACACAGAGTTGTAACTACACTGTCATCAGTGCAGCATTTTGATTTTTGCATCTAATCATCAAAAAGCAGTTCCTTTCCTTAGCATTACTCCAGTCCATCTCTGAGGGGCTGCTCCTTTAGTTCATTTGTTAGAACCTCGCTGCGTAAGGAAACCTTGATAACTTGGACCTAATCAGCTACCTGTAAAACTCCTGCTTTTAGCCATAAAGAAGAGACTCCACTTCAAACTTCCCAAGTCTAGCATTTCTGGGTCCGCCACCTCCCACTCAGCTGTGCAGCGAGGCGCTGCCTGGGGTCTGGGGCGAGGGGGAAGCTTTATTTCCATATCGGTGTTCAGCCCTTGCTGCTTCTGTTGTGTGTGCGTAGGCCCTCTGCCAACACGTCGGGAAGGTTGAGTTCATGGCTTACCTGGCCTATAGTGTCACTGAGGAGATGGGCAATCCTTAATCTCCCAAAGCAGATATCCCATCTGCTCTAAGAGCACCTGTGTTATTCTTGGAGGGAGAAGTGTTGTCTAGCGTTATAAGCTTCCTCTTGCCTTCTTTTGCTGTCATAACGCATCTGCCATTGCTGTTGCTGCTGCCGAAGAAATGTATGTGGAAGATAGAAGGGCATCTTCTTTCTGATTATTACAGCAAAGCTGGCCTCTCTTTCTGCATTGCAAGATGAATTAGCAGTCTCTGCTCATTAACTGCTAGCTGTGTCTCTTGAAGTCCGTGGATAATTGTTTTAGATGGGATGCGTGTGTTCCTTGTAATAGGCCTGCTGAGGCCCCGTATGTTAAGCAATGCAGTTCCTCAGGGAGGCATGCGAAGAAGTAAAGAGTATATAATCACATTACCTTTAGCCAGGCTAATATTAATTGCAGGGACGGATGAGAGGCTTTTTGCTCCAATAATGTTTCTGTTGTCCCCTTCCTTTAACCTACTGAACCAGCATCTCTAGGTTTACTCATCACTTGCTGTCAAATAACCTACTTTGGAAATAATCATGTCAGTCTCCCTGGCATCCCAGCCCCAGCGTGCAGGCAGAGCAGAAAGCCTTTCTCCCAAAGGGCTATTTGAACCATTATTGCTTTCAATTTCTCACCGAGCTCTCCATCGCAGACCTGCACTCCTGCAATAAAACATCTTGACCACAGGAAACAGGTTGGACATGTACAAAGCACAAACTGCATTAAGGGGTTTGTTCCAAAGGTCCAGTCAAACCGGTTTGTCCTTTGGGAAGCTCTTGGGTAAAAAAACCCAAACAAACAACAATTTCAATTTGAGTTTCAAGAAAGTTACTTTTTAATGCTGCTGATGCTTTGCACGAGTCTGGTGCCTGTCAGCAGGGAACCGCTGAGCCCTGAAAGATGGGCTTTGCAGATGGGGAAACTGAGGCACAGAGGATTAACCTTTGGGATCAGCCACTAGGTATTAGACACTGTAGAGCTTTGCCTGGAAATAGATGTTTATCACGAGTTTTCTTTCCTGCCAGGTGGAAGGACAGTAACTATCTAAGGGACTTTCATTACAGCGGGCATTAATTTTCCTGTTGAGTGCCTTTCGGTTTTTCAGTGCACGATAAGAGTGCTTTCAAGTGGCTTTGGCCAGTTTGACCTCCTCCAGCTGTGGCTTACCTTGCCATATTAGCCTTTCTAAATGAATTCAACTTTTTTTTTTAAACTCTTTCCCACCTCCCCCTCATCCTCTGCTTGTCCACAGAGAGACTGCAGACTGTTCAGGCTGAATGCGAGAGACTTACAACTTTGAAGGAAATTGATATTTGAACAGCACAACCAGTTTCTAATACCAAGAAAGAAAACTATTTCCTCCCCAGCTGGAGAGCTCCATGTCTAAAATTTGATCTTAACAGCCTAAAAGCCAACACTTCATGGTGCAGTTCTGTATTTGATGCCAGATGTACCTAGGGACTGTGCTGTACATAGGCTGACACACATTGTGCAGGTGGAACGGTGTGATTCATTAGCACTTCCTCTGAATTCAGAGGATTAACTCATGTTGACAGAGAAAACCAGATTGAGACGTCTTGTGGCCAGATGTTTGGGCAGATCTTGCTAACACAGTTGTTAGTATTCTTCTGGTTCGAATGGGAAATGAAGTATCCTCATTTGAGAAACACTTTTCTCCAAGTTCTGCCATTTTTAGCCAGATGTACAATATGGCTCGCCATACCCAAGCCAGCGACAGAAGACTGTGCACCCTCATGTCCCCAAAGGCTGTTTCCTAGGAACCATCAGCACTTTGATCATTTTTTCCCTTTGGGCTAAAAAGGAAGCAATTAGTCCAACAAGCATATGCTTATCTCTTGGCACGTTTGGGGTGTCCATACTTCATGTGGGTGGCCACTCCTGGATTGCCTTGAGCATGTTGAAGTTTATGGGTGCTTGTTCAAGCTGGCAGACGTTTGTCTGGGAGTTGGAAGACATCTCGTATGTGCTGATGACAAAGGTTTGAATGACTGGCTGTATGCTTCCCTTCCTCATGTAATATGTCGGATAGCTTGGGGCTTCTATATTTGGGCCTACACACACAAAGTAGAGAATGGAGGACAAATATGGAGGAGACAGAAACATGTCCTGTAACTCAAGTGCTGACGCGTGCATGCAGTGGTTTATTTGGAAAGCAGAGACAAACGAGGGTTCTCAAAAGCAAATAGATTTTGTCCCGTTCTGCAAGAGAATGTGCTGATAAGAAAAGAAATTGATCTTTTCTAATTCTTAGCCTGATTTTTTTTGTGTCTTTTATCTCTTTCTAGTGCTGTTTGGTTGCTCGCACGTAGTTTTAGTTTGCATCCCCTTAAACAAAAGGGGGAGCAAATGTATACGGTGTTCAGCTTTCAGGTTCACAGACAACCTCAACAGGAAAGATACGGAAGTAAAGTATTAACAGAAAAATGTTGTCGTTGGGATTGCAGGGTTCATTGGGGTAGATAACATTGCTTCACAACCCCAGATGGTCTGGTTTATAGGCAGCTGAAATACGAAGTTGCACAAGGACAGTAATGAGGACTTAATTCAGAATTTCCATTTCCTCATGAAAAGGTCTATAAAGCTTTTGTTACATTAACTTAGTTTTTCTGTTTAATTTAATTTAGTTCAAGTTAATGCAACTGATTTGTTGAATGATCGCTAGCCCTTTTATTTGAGAGAGCTGGCAATAGTATAAAAATCATTAGCAGCTGGTTTGATCTCATTTATTTTCCTCCTTCTCACTCCTCTAGAATGGATTATATCACTGAACAGTGGCTTAGACATTTTTTCCATGCTAGATTATAATTAAGAAAGGAAAAGTCAACACTGAAACAATGGTTGCTTTGGTCTGTCAGGAAAGGTTCAAGCTGAAAGTTTAGCAGTATTTTATTTTAGCCAAAATATGCCAACACACGGGGAGCACAAATAGCTAACTTGCCAAGCTCGGAGGTGCTTGGGAAGAGGAAGCAAAGAACCAGCCAGTTCATGTGACTGGAAAATAAATTGAGGACATAATAAATGAAGATGGGGAAATTGCAGGAGCTGCGGATCAAACTTTGGGAGCAGGCCAGTGCAGAAACTATTGTTTGATCAGAGCTGTGCCCGAGAGTGCTGGGAACCTCCTGTGTATTATTGACTCTTTTTTAATAGCATTGCTGCCGTCCGGATTGAGAAGCGCAGCTTGAAAGTTCTTTGGTTTAAAAAAAAAAAAAAAAAAAGCAGCAGGTTCTAGGATACCAGACCTGTTTTGTGAATTTGTACCAGTTTCAAGAAATGATTCATTTAACTCTGCAAACCCTTTTCCCCCTCCCCACAAAACTCTTTCATCCTAGTGTCCGCATGGTTTCTAGCAGCCATCTACAAAACTACCTGCACAGTTGAGGGGCCTTTTAATTTTTGGTGCTAATGAGAAATAGGTTCAGTCACTGAGTTCCCCTCCTCAGCCCCAGAGATTGGCCTTCGGCTCAAAGTTTGGTCCCCCGCTGTGACGCAGTTTGGGAAGCCCGCACCACTGCTGCACTTGTTCTCCTGTGAGTAAGTAGAGTTGCCACTAAATCAGGGGCTTGTGCAAAATATTCCACTGCTGCCTCCACCGCTGACCAGCTGGTGATCCCAGACAGTCATTTCACCTCTTGTGGCCTTGTTTTTTTGCCTGTGAAATGGGAATTACAACAGAAGTCTCCTTTTGTAAAGAGCTTTTGGATCTAGGGAGAAAACATACTAGATAGGAGCTGCTGATGTATTATTAAACATACTTTTAAGCTCTTTTGAAGGACAGGGCCTGGGAGCAGGGGGAGATTTCTGTTATCAGAGCATCAAGAATATGTACTGGTATTAGTTTATTCATTCCCAATCAGATCGTGGAGCTGTAAGCGATAAGGTTTTGCGGAGAGCTCAGGCAACTGGTTCTGTATGACAGAGCCTTCTTTCATTTGAAAACAACCAAGGATCTGGTTTAGATTAATTCAGGGAATGAGAACAGCTCTCTTGCAGTCTTATATTAGGGCAGAACAAAAAAAAAAAGGGCTCTTCTTGAGCAGTAACTTAATTTGGCAGTATCTGAGGTTGCTTGCTATGATGCTGTCTTGCCCCTTTACAGGTAGGTGAGATCAGGGCACACAAGAGCCAAGTGAGTAGTCTACAGTCTTGAACTGACCCAGATTTGGATGTCAGGGGAGAGGGGGTTCCTGGCTGCAAGTCCCATGCTGTCTCGGCCCCTAAACCATTCCATGCATGAAGCTCACAGCATTTGTTTGCAAGCAGATTTTTCCAAAGTGCTGTGTAGTGAGTGATGTGGAATTGCCCAAGGCCTAGTGATCCTCACAGTTTATTTTGTTGCCAAGATAAATCGTGAATTGTGTAAAACCATCTGTGAAGACCTTCTGTAATGTGCTACCACCTGGAAGCCATTTCATGATGTGATCATAGGCAGCAAGCGAAGGATTCGCCAGAGTTGCTGGACAAAAGGCCAGAAGTTCAGCCTGGTCTCCGGGCAGTATTTACAAGCAAGAAGCCAAATGAGGGACAGCTTCTTGCCTAGCTTTTATTTTAACAAGGCCTTGATTTTTTTTAATCAAATCCCACTCAATCTTTTGAAGCCTCCGGTGGTTGCTTCCCTGGAAGAAAGGACCTCAGTGTTTGCAGTCCTTGTTCTGCCCTTTGCAGTGCGGCAGCACCCCCACAGGTAAAGAGAAATCTCATGTAGTGGCTGCATTGTTCTGTGCCTTGACAGTTAGCAAATTCCTTGTGTTCCTCAAGTGTTCCTCTGCAGTCACATCCTGGGTTTTATTCCAAACAAGATTTCAGCACTAATTTTTGTTTTGACAAATATGATTTGACATAAGAATAGTGGGAGTCAAGACCTTTCATTTTTGATCTGGGTTTACATTCCCATGATCTGAATTCCTTCCCCCTTTCTCTCTTTCCTTTCAGTCGTAAACTCAGTTATTAAAGTTAGCAAGAAGCTATTTGAAAACTCGCTGCTCTGTAGCATTTAAGTAGTCCCGCTATATGCAAGATTAAGTATGATAGCTTTTTAATGGCTTGTGCTGTTCACTTGGAGCATTGACACGATGGATTACTATACAGTTTTTTGAAAACCCGTCTTGCTGAAAACGAAAGGTTCGGATCCTGTTCAGTGAGAAACTCCAGGCGGGAGTGTTGAGCCAGGACTCCTGGGTTCTGTTCCCAGTGACGTGACACCGCTTGCTTCATCTCTCTGCTGATTCATTTTTAGAAAGGCTGCAGCACTTGCCCGCTCTTCGTGGATGCAATGAAGGCCAATTCACCACACCAAGGGGCCTGTGTACTCAAGTCGCCAGTATACTGATGGTACCCAGCATGGCACATCTTTCACAGCAGATGGGGGAAGGCAGGCACATGTCACAATGCCTGGAAGAGAGAACCAGATGGATGAGGAACACCTGGCTCAAGCTAAGCCCAGATAAATGGTGCTGACTGAGAAGGGAAGGTACTTTGTGGAGCTGGTGAGGACCCTGCCCCTGTTCACTGCTGAGGGCAGCTGCACTCCCTCCACCATGTCAGAGAGGCAATAAGCCATCTCAGGGTCACACTAAACTCATCACTAACCCTTACACACAACTAGCACTGCCAGTGAGAACCAGACCGTGTCTGTTCCTGTCTGGGAAGGATCTGCTGACTGTGATGCATGTATCCTTCCTCCAGCCAGGTGAAGGTGACAGTAGCTATGAAGAGCAAAGCTAAGGCCTTGTGAAGCAGAGGTGAGGTTGGGTAAGGCCATTCTCGGGGGCAAGTCCAGGGCTATAAATGCATCAGACCGGAAGAGCACACACCAACTGCTGAAACTTCCTCAGCCTGACAAAGGATTTTTGAACCCGAAAGCTTGCTTAATAACTATTCTCCAACTATATGGGTTGGTCTAATAAAAGATACCAAATTCACCCAAGGAACCTTGTCTGCCTCAGACTGGAAAGGAACCCAAGTCTGATCTTGAGGAAAATACATGATGGTCTGTGGGGAGGCAGGGCTGCAGAAGAACCTCTTTGCATCCCCAAGTGAACAGGCATCTACTTCAAGTCCCTTAGATGTTGGCAGCCAGCCCAGAAATGTGGGATGCCTTTTTTGGAATTTCCTTGTGCTATATGAGTTCCTCTAGGAGCCCCCCTGTAGTCAGCTGTGGTCCTTTCATCTATACCCCTGATGAAAATGTCATGGATGGATGGATGGGTGAATCTATCTCGAAGGACCATTAGCTGCAAGTCCCTCCCTGAGGTCGCAGGCCTGGCCTTTGTTGCCATTTGCTCTGATCACCCTCATGGGAGCTAGCAGCTGCTTTAGGGGTGCATCTGTTCTGTTGGAACTGGTCCACTTTGTACAAATATTAATTATTTATTAAACCAGACAGAGAGGCTGACTATATATACACCCTGTTGGTCAGAGCATTCACTTGGGAGTAGAGAGACCCTGGCAGAGAGAGGCTTCTCTGTATGATCTGGACTCAGAATTCTGTCAAAGACCCCAGAAACCTTTTGGAAGAAAACTTAATCATAACTGATATGTCTCTGTGCAGTATATAATCAAGGGAGTAGAAGTTTTTGACTAAAGACCATTTTGAGGAGTTTTTGCCTGGCTCTGAGGCCAGGTGGGCCAGTCAGCACCTGTAGGATTACACTGGAAAAGCAAAAGGGTTTCAAAGAGGGATTAACACTAATGGTTCAGTCTCTGTGCTGGGTCCACATAGATAACTGCGAGATTTCCTACATTAGTATCTCAGCTTTCAGGGACCCTGTAAAGTGAGGGGTCTGTTCCCTGTAGGGCTGCTTTTTTGCACTCCAAGTTAGCTGAAACCTTCTGGGGATGAGGAGATCTGCTTTGTGAGCACCTGATCCATTCCACAGTGTCTCTGTGGGAATAACCCAGTGTCTTGTGCTCTTGTCATTTGCTTAGCAGGGTTCACACATCGGAGTACCTACCCGTGCCCCTGAACTTGTCCTTGCTGCAGAGAATGAGCCAGCCTATCCCCGTGATGCAAGTGGCTTTCTGAATGCACTCTGGGCTGTACTCAAAGGCACTGCTTGGGAGGCAGGAAGTTATTTGCCTGAGTTATGGGTGATGCCTTCACGGTTTGATCTGATCAGACAGGCCCAAAGTGAGGGATGGCAGTCTGTTTGATTTTTTTGAGACCAATAACAACACAATAGGCTGTCTGGAGCCCTCGTGGTGCCAAGGGAACATGCTCACAATGCATTCTGTGATCTCTTAAACTCCCCAGGGGTCTCTGCTTTTCTCCTTCCTGCATATTTTCTCTCTCTCTCTCTTGCTCACTTTTTCCTCCTCCTTCTCTTTCTCCTTCCTTGCTGAGTTTTGTCCCCTCTCATGCTCTTGCTTGCACATACCTGCTGGGAAGCCCCAAAGAGAAATCCACCTGGCATTCATACATTTTTTCTTGCTGATGTCTGAATATAGGATGTCAGAGGTAAGCGCTCTGCTTGGCCACCCTGTCTCATCAAACTGAAGGCCACTGGCTTTGGCTCCAGATAATAGGCCTGCAGCCTTCTGAAGACATGCGGCTTCTGGATGTGATGCCCTTGCTACCTGCAGTTCCCACCAGGACTACAAGAGATATTGTCTCCATTGCTTGGAAAAGAGATTCTTTTATTGGACAAGGGAAAGAATTTGTACCCAAAGTGCTCTAATTTTAAGAACATTAACTCTGCCCTTGAGGCCCTGTGTAAGTGGGGCACCCAGTCAGCACACGTGAACGCTGTCTGAACATATCCTAGCACTGTGTAGGTTGTGATAGCACCTTGTGACTCCTGGCTAGGCCCTGATTATAAACCGAAGCAGGTGCAAATCAGCCTGCGTTCACTCCAGATGAATTTCACACATGACTCTTGGGCTTAAAAAAGCCGCAGCGACTGAGCTTGTAAACTCTTATTACTCTGCCAGGAGCTCAAACTGGAGGCTGGAGGGCGAGGCCTACCCACTTTTGTTTAAATTGGTGGGTTGTATTTGCAAATGATGGGCCGCTAACAGGAGGTTGGCAGATGCCGTCACGGTTGCGATTGTTGCCATAGCTATGCTTAGTCCCTGGGTGGCACTTTATATCTTCAAAGCACTTTTCAAGCTCTAATTAGCCCTAGCACTCCTGGCAGGTGGTGGCATGCCCGTTCTATACATTCCCGCTGCCCCGGGGGCCTCTCCTTGAACTGTACATTGTGAATAATGCTACATTGTCTGCCGCTTGCTTTCCCGTTCACCGCTGAGACCCCAAACGAGCATGGCCACAGCCACGTAGCGATGGCAGAAGCGTGTGGCGGTACCAGGCGATCCCAGCTGCTACTTCTGTGTTCTCTTTATACTTCTCTTGGGTGAATGGAGCCTGTTTTTCTTCTTCTCATTTCCCCCTTAATTATCATTATTCATCCTGTGGTGAGGACCACACATCTGTTGCTGATTGGCCTAAGTCCATGGGTTCATCTTTAAGATAATCAATGCAAATCTCTGTGTTGGCCTAGAAATGAACCAGCGGCTGCACTGCTCACTTATTCCTCAGTCCCGTTATGTTCAGATGTTGTTATCCTCCCCTGTCAGGAGCAACATGAATTGCTCATGGGGTTCCCACAGCCCCCTCATCCGTGCTTACCAAGGAATTGAATGCTGTCATTATGTGGCAGACTTATTTACTTGTCAGTGCCTTTGGATGCGCAGTTTGACATGTGTCTTCAAAGTAGTCCCCATCTGGCCAACGACCAGGCGCTAAACCTCCTAGCGAGCCCTTGGCAACCTGCTTTATCTTATAAGCCATCACGTGGCTCTTGGCAGCCTCAGGAGAGAGGCCAGCCATGGAAAGCGGGGGGAACGCAGCCTACGAGCTCCTCCCATTCACCCCCTGCCAGCGCAAGGATGGTCTTCGCCGTATCGCTCACCAGGGCTCTGCTTCGTCCTGGTGTCTTCAGAGATGGGGCCTCCCATCGTCTTCACAAAGTCTCCGATCTCGGTAGACAGACTGACCAGCTGTAGAGGCTCGATTCCACACTTGCCTCTAGCCATTGTCCCCACCGGCTGGCTGTGGGGCATAGTCCCCCTGGGAAGGGCGGGAGCTTTGCCATCTCGCTGTACAGCCGTCACCTTGTTTCCAGAGCTGTCCGTTCAGCACCTTTCACAACCGTCGTGTTAATGACTGTTGAGATTCATTAGCACAGAGCTAGCGAGAGCGGACGGGGGAGTTAAGAACAGAGCAGCCTTGTTGTCTTCCTGGATGTCTCCATTCTTCTCCCGTACAAAGGAATAAATGCACTTGAGGCTTAGGGCTGGGTGGTACAAGGTTCACTTAGAAGCAGGGAGCCAGAGACTTGAATGGTTGTATTACTGCTGTAGGCTACTTCTCGGGGCTTGTTGTTTGTTTTCTCTCCAAAGGAGCTGGAAGCAGAGGCCCTGCTACTTACAGCCACAAAAGTTGCCATGGCGTCTTTAGCGAGCTAAGCATTTGCTCAAGGATCCTGGCTGGAGTCCTCCCTAGCCAGAGCTTTTGCCTGCCCCTTGTTTCACTTGGAAGCCATGTTCTTCGTTCCTGTCCGAAGTTTCGTGCACGCGACGTTGCCGCGCGGCGTGGAGGCACGGTCACGTTTCACCCCTGCTGCTGGCTGCATTTCTGTGGTGGATCAGGAATTTTGTCAAAAAGCTGGAGTTACGTTTTCAGCTCTTGGTCGCTAAATGGACCATTGCAAGGACCTGAGTACAGTGGCTGGTCACTGCCTGTGCCTACGGCACATGTATAATAGAAAATGAATGTTTCCCAGTCAGCAGCAGTTTTGGACACTGTAAGGTTTCACCCGCTGCTGGTTTAAACCATAGTCCATGGCCATCTGTGGGGATGGCTCAAAGTCTGCTAGCTTCTCTCTCCAGCACAAGACCCCAACACATCATGCCTTTTCTCTGCTTGGAAGTGGGACAAGCTCTTGCATGAAACAGTTTTTGGGTGAGGGTGGAAGGCAAGTTGCTTGAATACCTCCTTTCCATACTTGTAGCTGGTGCTGTAGCAGTAGTTCATCTTTGCTGGACCCTGATCTCAACTTAAATAAAAGCCCCATGGCTCAGCCCTCAATGAGCTAGTCAGTGTGAGTAATAATCTGTGTTGAGGGAATTTCTTGCTGTAAAACTGATAGTTCCCATGTCTGTTTTTCCTGAAGGGTTTCTTCTGGGGATTCTTTTGTTTTTTAGTTATACATCCCATAACAAAGAGAGGGTAAAACCAGTAATTTAAAGAGGGGAGTGACAGCAAGTATAAAAAGATTGACAGGATAGGATTTTGATTTCTTTTCCTGTTGGAGCTAGCTACTTCTCTCAGATTGCATGTGTACTTCTGGAAGAGTAAATGTTTAACTGTCTCGCAGGGTCTCACGCTGCATCAGCCAAGTTTCACCTTTGGAAGTGCGCTAGTATATTAACAAAAGAGCAGGTGTGTCTGGAAAACTACCTTCTTCATGTCCTCTCCGTTCAGCCCGTAGGTCTGACTGCTGATGAAGATTCCCTTGTTGCTTATAGCGGCAAATAACTACATGGTCAGAGCAGCAGGATATGGGACCTTTCCTGAAGTTTTCTGAGGCCCCTGTGTACGGCAGAGCCATAACTGGAGTCCTGGACAGGCATAGATTTGTTGCATACGGAAACTCGTTTGATCATTGCTTTGAGACTACTACAATTTCCTTGGTGCCTATCATTTAATTTTTTTTTGCAATGAGCTTTGTTAGGTGGCTTCAAAGCTGGCGCAGAAGAAAGGAAACATCCAAAAGATGATTGTTCAGAACGTGCAGCCCTATGGCTCTTGAGATAGCCCAGCATTTAAGGAATATTTAAAACAGTAGCTTCCTATGGTACAAAGGACAAACCATCAATGAAGCACACCCTCTGTTGTGTAAAATACAGGGGAGGAAAGCAGAGCATCTCTGAATCATCTTGCCAGAAAGAGCTGAGCATGTTTCTAATCCCCCGATGCACTTCATGTGTTTAAAGCCCTCGCTTGCTGAAAATGTAAAAGGCTTCGTAAATTCTGACGATATTTTCTTTGCAGTTAATCATCCCAGGGAACGGAGTTTATTGTCTCTGTCCTCAATTCCTGTGAGCAGATCCAACTTTTCTCTAATGGTCTCTTTGCAGATTATGAAAGGCTGTGTGGACTATAGCTGCAAATTAAAACAAACCCATTTATGTGTTTCTCTCAGAATATCACAGTAATAGGCTCTGCCTTGGGCAATGTTTGGGGGGTTTTTCATAGTGTTTTTTTCCCCCTCGAAGTGTTTTGCCAACATCCATGTTGTTCAGTGCTGGTGCATTTCTCCCCCCTAATAAGAAAGTGCATAAAAATCACATCATCGTTAATATTGAAGAATCATTAGAGTTGATAAAAACCACTCTGACTGAGCTGATGTTGTTTTTCATGGTCGCTGCATTTTGTAAACATGCTGCATAGCCGTCAGCATTTCTTTTCGAACCAGCTCGGCGATCTCGTGGCTGCTTGACTCCATCTACAGCACTTTTGTAGATAGCGCTGCGTAGATGATCATTCCCAACTCTGTCGGAATGAATGAATGAATTTCCAGTGATTGACTCCATAGCTTCCCTTTCCCCCCCTACTTCTACTTCCCCCTGGTTTTTGATGCAGACAGCATCTAAAAGCCAGCAATATCGAGGTGTGCAATAAAACCCTAGTTCGGGTTTTTATTAAAGCAGTGATGTGCTGACTGCTTGAGAAGTGTCAAAACTGATCCTATAACATCAGCAGAATTGGCCAGGATGCCTTAAGGGAAAAGGCAAGAGTTTAAAACAGAAAAGGGGCCTGATCCAAAAGGCTGCCTTTCAGGGATGCTGGTATATTATATGCCATGGGGACTTTGGTTTTGGTTTTTAATAAAGAAAGGCCAAGAACTCAAATCTTGCTAACAGTTCACCATGTTTCATATTTCCCCCTCCTCCCCAAAGTATACCTGGATCCAGCTTCCTATGACAGCTTCTGTGTAGGCACTTCCTGTGCTAAGCAGAAGAATAACAGGGACTAGGAGGTCTTTTGAAATGTTCAGTCCCTAGATGAACCCATCAGATCCATTTTGATATGCCACAAAAGTGTATGCCCTGAACCTATTTTTGTTTAAAATAGCTAATGTAAAAGTTGTCAGAGAGAAAGGAACTGGGCCAAAGTAAGAACTTTCCTCCAAAAGCCCCTGGGCATGTTTTTGAAGCTTTGCAGTTACATTGGGAAGAGGAGTGACGGAGGGGAATTGTCACAGTGGGTGTCCCCCTCTAAGGAAACTAATGGTGAAGCTGATGTAAAAGCGAATCGCGTTGTTCTGTTTGCCCATGCAGGAGGCCTCCGAGGGGCGACGGTGATAGATGCCTTAGACACCCTGTACATCATGGAGCTTGAGGAGGAATTCCAAGAAGCGAAAAAGTGGGTGGAGAAGAGCTTTGACTTGAATGTGGTGAGTCAGTAATTGGAAACAGCTGTCTGGGCCGCTGGGGTGCCTGGATCACCCTTTGGTGTGAGGTTTTGACCAAGAGGCTTTCTGCTAAAAACATCTGTGAAAGAGGGAAGAGAGTGCGAGGGAGGAGGTGCCATGTTCATAGGCCCGAAGGGACAGTCTGATCTCTCCAACCTCCAGACCCACAGCCCATTTCCCACTCCATCAAAATAACAATGCAGAAGTGTCAGATAGAGATCGACTCTGCGAGAGACCAGCAGACAGCACTGCTTCCCCAGCATCCCTGCCATCCAGAGGCTGAGTTGCTCCTTACTTGCAAGAGCTGGTGGAACTGCAGTGTGCTGCAATGGCATATGCAGGCCATTACACTCAAAATGCCATTAAAACTTTGATTTTCTTGTGCCTGCCCTAGTTAATCCACAGTGAAAAATAGCTCTCCCCATTTGAACAATGCACACAGCTGCCTTTATAGAAAAATATCATTGGGGAAGGGCTGGTTGGCATATAGTCATAAAAGGAAGATCCCATCTGATACATGCAGTTGAATGCTTTAAGAATGTTGCTGAATCGATAAACAAGGGACGAAGTCGACGGGGAGATAATTTATCTGGATTTCATAAAGGCTTTTAATCCCGTCCCACACAATAGATTGATCTGCAAAGACTGGAATGAATGCAATGGATTGATTGCTGGAGTCCAAACGCGCAGTGCAGAGAGAAAAGGATTGAAATTAATTAAAAATTGGCTTTGTGACAAGGAGCTCAGATTGTCAGGAAAGGGCGGGTTGGAGGCTTCGGATGGAGAGGGACTCTCCAGCGTGAGGCTTCAGAGATGAGTGATCAGGAAGCCGGGCATCTCTTCAGAAGTGGTGGGGTTTGAGAGAATTTGCCAGGATTGGGAGAAATTGGAAAGCAAACAGGAGGCTCCAGCAGCAGCTGACAAGAGCACTTTGTTTCAGTGCTTTGCTTACTTCAGTGGGCAGTGGAAAGATTGAGGTATGGTTGCAGGTCACAGAGGGCTAGACCCAAATCTGCTGAAGGATGTCTCTTCCCATCCCTGCAGAAGGCTGGATCTTTCCAAGAGCGCTTTTTTTGTGGGACAGGATTGGAGCTTCAAGCAGTGAGGATGCTGGAGACTGTGTATGCTCAGTGGCTCACAGTCCCAGCCACCCCACACCTCACTGTCTTCAGCATGAACTGAAAAAATTGCTGTTCTTACCAGGACTTTTTCATAAACATAGGGACTACCCCATACTAGCAGCAGGGAACTATGTGTCCCCTCAGCTCCTTTGTAGATCAGCTCTCTGGATTTATGCCACGGGGTGGGGAGAGGAGGTGCAACAGCTGAACCAGACCATGGATGATGTGGTTAATGCAGTTCAGCAAGGAAGAGTATAGCACAGTGAGACAGAGGGACAGAAATCCTGGATTTAGCTTAAAAGAGAGCACGCCAGAGTCTGGGAGCAAAACTGGGCCTTGTCTGAGACTGCATTTCCCAGCTCCAGATGGTGTGGACAGCAGCACCCACAGGTCTTGGTTCGTCATAGTCTTAGAACTGGCACCCAGGAGATGCCATGCTAGGTATTCATTGTAGACATTTACGTTGTTTCCAGACCTGAGTCGCTTCACTTCCCTCCTCCTTCCAGTTGCAAGGAAGGTCTCTTTCCTTCCCCCTTCACCATTTTGTTGCTTACTGTCCTAATTCAAACTTGGACATGATTTTTAACTGCTACCTCTGCTCATTTCCCATCCTGGGGTGTCGAGCTCTATCTCAGCCCTCATCTTGAGGAGACGTGAATTCTTATTTGCGACCCACTGTGTTGGTGGGAAGGAACAGATGATATTCGGGGTTAAAAGAGTCCACTCACTGACACTGCCATGCTGCCATTTGATCCTCCTGTTTTTTCATGGTTCTATGTGTTGTCTGAGTGGGGAGAAATCATTTTGCCATGCAGCCTCCCAGGTCTGGAGCACGTTTTTTTTTAAAAACACAATCTGAAAGCAATTGCTTTGACATTTGCTGATGAGGAATAGGATGAGACTTGGTCTTAACTAGTTCCAGGTGAGTGCCTTCCTCATCGGACCAGCGAACCGCATCCGTACGCATTGGCTGGCTTCTAGCAGAGCATGGACATTTGTTTGTCTCGGTGAACGTGCCGGCAGCTGCATCGTTGCTTCGTACTGTGGAGCTCTCAGTCTAGGGGGAGGAGGTGATTAAGGCCTGGATTAGGAGGCCTTCATGTGGCTAAAGCTGGAGGCTGGCTTGGTGATTTGGCAGGTAGCAGCATCCCCGCGGTGTCGATACCGACCCAGCGCTTTGCTATGGTGCGGGAAGGCTGCGTGCAGAAGGGGACCACCCTTTGGCCGTTAGCAACAAACTCTTCAGCTCAGTATCTTGGCGCTTCTTAAAGGAGCAAGAGTGTCAACTCCAGTGTCCTGTTTGGATTCCAGCTATTTTCTGCCAGCCTGAATTGCCCCTCCCTCTTCAAATGGAGGAAATCTTTTTGCTCACGCTCCATCTTAGGCTGTTATGTAACGTTGCTGTGTCATTAGGCAGCTACTGTGGAAGCATTTCACAAGTAGGCAAAATCCCCTTTATACCCCTTACATTATCTCCCCATGGTGTGAGCCTTGATGTGTGCAGACTGCTTTGAGATCCCAGGTGGAAAACCCCCTAAGAAGGCAGAGCAGTATTAAGCTGTAAACGAGGATCGCAGGGTTTTGAGCATGCCAAGAAAACTGCAAACCCTTCTCATTGCCCCCCTCCCCACCGGCAGTGCACCCACTATGTGATGTGACTTGTACCTGCCAGCTAACA
The DNA here is from genome assembly GCF_030867095.1 of Alligator mississippiensis. Classification (NCBI taxonomy): domain Eukaryota; kingdom Metazoa; phylum Chordata; order Crocodylia; family Alligatoridae; genus Alligator; species Alligator mississippiensis. The sequence goes on along the minus strand of NC_081829.1, from coordinate 3,456,761 downwards.
TGTGCTGGTGTTCTTTGCAGAATGGAGAGGCATCCTTGTTTGAAGTCAACATCCGCTACGTCGGAGGTCTGCTGGCCGCCTACTACCTAACTGGAGAAGAGGTTTGTTTCCAGCAGCCCCACAGCCCTTGTGTGATCGCAAGCATCGTGGCTCTAGTAGGCTGTTTCTGGATGGATGGTGGCTTCCGGCAGCTCCCCGTTGAGTTTAAAATAATCCTTTTTTAACAGCAGCCTAACCTGAACCTTTTTATGATTATTGAAATGTCACCAGTGTTCTTTTAATTGTGTCGCATAATTAGCTTGCACATGCCGTGCCTGGCTCCTCTAGAAAAAAAAAAAATCATTACTCCACCAGACCATTTCAGCAGCTTGGTACGTTGGTCCCCAGTGAAATACTGCTTTTCTTTGCCTTCCTCTCTGCCCTTATCACTTTGCACCCCAAGCAAAGGAAACAGCACAGACTTTGGGCTCTTTCCAAGTGCCTTCCTGGGCAGCAGGTTGACTTGCCAGTGCGATCTGCTGTACTAACAGTCCTGAACTGCCTGTCTTATTAGGCTTTTCACTGTAGCAGAATTTTGCACTGATAAGCAATGGGGCAACTTGGGGCTTTCATCATTCAGGGTGCAAAAAGCCTTTCTCCCCAGCAGCAAAGACCCAGGCAGAAGTAAGCACCCTAACTCATGCCCACAGAGCCAGCAATGGTGAGCTAAACTCTCCATCCTTTCAAACGGTGACAGCAACCAGTCCCTTGGGCAAGATGCCCACAGCAAATTCCAGTGGAGTCAGAAGGTTCCCACTGCAGAACAGTTCCTTATTCCCCATCCCCCTCTCCAACAGAGGCCTGGGCTTCATGCCATAATCTGCCCCGTAATATAGTTGTGCTGGAATTTTACAAGTAGATGGAGGGAGATCAAGAGATTATTTCTTTGCCTTGGCTATTGGAGGCATACCAAGGGCCTGGTCCCCCTGACCTCAGTGGGAGTTTTGCTGGCATAAGAACTGCAGGATCTAGCATGAACGTACATTACCCTACACTAACCTCCTGGGCTGTTCCAGGTTGCTGTTTGCTGCAGAGAATTGTCCGCTGTACTGGGAAATGATGGCTCATCTTTGCAAAGTGGTGCCATTGATTTGTGGAGCCTTGGGAAAGGCTGTGTTATTAAAGCTGCATTTTTGTATGAGTTACAGGAACGTGTTCCTCTTGTGATTTTTCCTTCTGGGAAAGCTCTCTCAGGCCCAGTGCCCAGTCCTCTGGTTCCTTACGTACACAACTTCCTTGGGCTTCAGATTGGCAGCCAGCTAGCTCCCAAAGCCGGGGCAGTGTTAACTTGAGGCTGCAGGCAGGTCAGTGTCTGTCAGGTCAGAGCACCTAATGACTTTCTCCTGGCTTCCCATTCGGATCCAGACCCCTGTGAAACCTTGGGCTCTTCAGTGCTCAATTTCCTGCTTCCATGCGACTATTGTGACAGCTTGAATTGAAATGGGGAGGCTAGAGGTAAAAGGCTTGTGCTAAGTCACTTACTGGCTTCCCCTGATCGGGTCTAATCTCTCAAGCACAGATTACTGCTGCTATCGGTTTGTCCTACAATAATTATATATGGTTGCTTTGTGCTGCAGGCTGCCAGGAGCCATACGTTGATTTGAAAGCCCTGACTTCGGTATTAGGAATGAAAAAAGGTGATAATTCCATGGATCTTTCCTGGAGATGGGTTGCGTGTACATAGAAAGCAGATCTAATTGAAATGAGGAATGACCAGGGCTCGGAACAGCCTGCCTTATCCATCCTGCTGTATTTTGTCTTTGAAAAAGCTCCTTTAAATTTGACTTCTATTACTTCCTCTCAGCATCTTTGGCCTTCCCAGGAAAAGTTCTAAAAAAGGGGCCTTTTCCCTCCATGGGACACTCTGCAAGATCAGTTCGTACTGACCCAGAAAGGTTCAACTTGGTAGCCTGGGACTCTGGGAAGTTAAAAATCCAAACATTTAATTTGGCAACAAAGAGAGAGTGATTCTGAAGGAGCTTTGCAGCTCTGGTTTAGCTGATCCAAATCCAGAGTCTGGGGATGTTGGTATCACAGTGTTGGAGTCTAGGTTTCCAGGGGCTATCCAAAAAATTCTGATCCAGATTAATACTTCCCCATAACCGTTTGGTCAGGTCCATCCCAGAAAATAGGCCTAGACACTCATTGAAATGATAGCCTTGTAATGAGCCATTGTGCACATTCTGTAGTAGCGTGTGTATAGAAAAGTGAGTTTGAAGAAAGCCAACCTCGCTGATGCTAGCAAGCCATACAGGATACGTTTTATTTCTCCTTTTCTTTCCTTTCCTGTAAACAGATGTTCAAGAGTAAAGCTCTAGAACTTGGAGAGAAGCTCTTACCAGCTTTCAACACCCCTACTGGCATCCCACGAGGTGTCATAAATCTGGGCAGGTAAGATGTATATCATTATTTCTGCTGTCATTTGGAGAGTGTGGTATTTATTCACTGAGTGTCTGTAAAGGAATGAGGTCCAAAAGCAATTGGTAACAGCTGTTCCTTAGGGGCATTTTGCCTCTGTTAGATCTTGCATCCAGATTCTCAGAGAACTTTCATTTTGTCAACCCGTGCTCCTAGATGTACCTTGGGAATAGGCAGAGGCGACTCAAGTTAAATCCAGCTGGGTTTTATCAATTTTTTGCTAGTTCATGTTTTATTTCCCAACCTCTGGGCTGAGCTTCATGCTGGAGGAGTACTTTCCTGCTCGTGTTTTCCTTTGTGATGTTTGTACGTTGGTGTAGATAGTCATCTTTGATCTGCACGTGCAGTTTTGCAATGTGACCGGTGGAGTGCATGATGCAGCTTTTGTGGACCTGCCCTAGGTCCATGCAGGGGAGCTGAGAAATGCATTTTACGTGCCTGACTGTTGGGGTCTCCACTAGATGGGTGAGCGGATCCAGCGTCTGTATGATCTCCCTGCCTGCACTAGATCTGGGGATAGATTTAAGTTCACTTTGCTTGTGAGGTAGGGAACATTCTCAGATAAAAGGGGCAGACTGAGACGATACATTCCATAGTGGGTGAAGAGATGAGAGTACAGTCCTGGAGCCGTGACTCCCAGCCTCTGGTTTTAATTGGTGTTGGCTGCCAACAAGGTCATCTTTGTTTGTTCTGATGTTCACAAATAAACTCCTGGGTACCAACAGCAGGTTGGCAGGAGAACAGAGAGCATTGAATACAGGTTAACACAAGCCTTTCATTTTTACTTCTCCTAACATGTAAAGCAGCTGCTGTGAACATCTTAATTCATCTGTTACTCCCAAATCTCCCACTCGGTCCCTTTTTCTCATCAACTGCAGGGTTCTGTTGATTGTGTCACTCGGACTGATCCGTCACTGGGATATCACGGTCACCCTTCAGTTGTCTCAGTGAGAATTGGGAGCCTGTCCATCACCTTTAGCTCTTTCCTCTCCAGAAATGACACTTTATCCCTTTGCTCAAAGATGAAAGCTCAGCACAAATTTACCTGTTGCAGAACTGCCAGGTCTCGCTCTCCCCTTTGCAGAGACACTCAGCGCAGCAGCCCGTCTCCACCCAGACATCCCAAAATGTTTTGCTGAGGGCCTTGGCTAACAGGGAGAAAAATGGAGACTGTTTGGAGGGTTACTGGCTTGGGCTCTTAGAGGGGCAATGAAGCTGATAAGGAGGCTGGGATCACTGAGTCTTTGGATGGTGTACGTAGCTTGGCTATGTTGAACAGCCTGCACTTATGCAGGAGGCATGTATTGCAAAGGAGAGTAGAGCTCAGGGTACAGTTGATGGAGAAATCGCTGGAACCTGTGGGGTGACACTAAGCAAAGGGGCATTTAATCTAAACACCAGGGTAGGCCCCCTGTCAGTATGAAGCAGAAGCTGGGGAAGGTTTTGAGCCCAGGCTTGCAATTCTGTTCTTCCTACTTCTATGGGATTTCACTACGCAGATCTGCTGATGCCCAAATGGGCAACCAGGTCCAGGGCAGAGGGATGTCCTTACCCTGCTAGCCTAGGGAACTGCTTGAATCCAGATCAACCTCGCTTTCTGCCTGATAGCTTCTTTCCTACATGGATCTTGTTTGAAGGGGTGTCAGATGCAGTCATACTGTAGCCTAGGTTTGCAACGTGCAGTCTACTTCTTCAAGCTATTGAGTCACTTTGGATCATGGTTAAAGCTCCTTTAGGAATCGGGTTTGTCCTGCACACCTTCCTTTGTCTTGGGGAACGTCCTCCTAAGGGGAGCGTTTGCCCAAAGGTTAGGAGAGAGGTGGAGACCGGCTCTGCTAGACCATCCCTCCTGACCAGTGCCACGTCAGGCTGGCCTTGACTGCTGAGAGCTGGGGAAGGTGCAGGCTGTTGCCACGTAGAGGGGTCCCTTTAGGTTACCTGTTACATAGGTGCTACTTCAGTTTTTCCCAGTGGTCCTTGCCCCTGCTGCAGACCAGCCCTTTGCAGCCTCCCAGCCAATGACCTGTCTGCAGCATCTGAGCTGGGGAGTCTCAGGGCAATTTGTTTCAGCTCCAGTCAGCCTGGAGCACCCCCGTTATAGTGAGCACAGTCTTCAGCTGTGCTTGCTTCACTCAAACACATCCTGTGTGAAGCAGCTTTCAGGGGGTTCCTGGGCACGAGATACTATTTATTTATTTATTTTCACGTCCTTTCACTGCAGCAGCTAAAGAAAATGGAAACGGGGGCTCGTACAGCTAGGAGAACTTAGATCAGTCCAGTGCCTCCTTCCATATGTGGTATGGGAGTGCTGCAGCCCATTAACCACAGTGAGAAGGCATGCAAGCCCTTTTTATCCAGACAGGGATGAGGGGATTCCACAGACGACAATCCTAGCTGCATTCCCTGATGTAACTGCGTGCAGCAACACTACCCAGCAGTTTGGGACAAAGACAGAAGAGTCTTCTACCCACTTAGATAATGTGGGGAGACGTACCTTGCAGGGAGAGGCTTGCTGCTTCTGTCTGGAGTCGGAAGTAATTCTGCACCTGCAGATGCTTTCTGCATTTCTCCTCAAAGGGAAACATTTTTCTGGGGAAAGATCATTTAGTTTTAGCCTTTTGTAAATAGATATCCCTGTTTTTCCTAGTACAGAAGCTTTCAGGCGCCCTCTAGTGTTGCTTCCCTCCCCCGCCCCACCTGCTTACCCCAGAAAGGGAAGGGTCAGAAATGCGTAACACTGGCAATTTCCACTGAAAATCCTGGTAATCAAGAGATCTGAAAATCAAGCTTGCATCACTTCTGGAAAGAGGACCTCTGAGCCTCCCTGGGCCAGCAGCTGCAGAGGCTATTTTGGGATCAAGCCCTAAAGGTAAAGGTCACTTTCCTGTCTGCGTGGCTTTCGGAGAGATGGACTCTCAGCAGACAGCCGTGATCTGTAGCAGTAGGTTGGGAGACGGGAACAGCCCTGTGGAAAATCAAATGCAGATAGAAGGCAAGTGAGAGCATGTGAGCTGTTTGAAGAGCCTGCTGCCCTTCTCACCCTTTGATCAGATTCAAAGTCTTTGCAAGACTGGCTTCTCTGTGGGTACCCACTATCCTTACCATCATAATTTGCTCCCTCTTTACACATGCTGCCTGGTGGAGAGACCTTTCCCCACCCCAGGTGGAATTTGTGTAGAGCAGGAGGAGAAGGAGAGCAGAGCGGAGCAGCGGGTCTGAAAACGGATCCACCACAAGTCCGAAGTGTAATGTCTCTGGAGATTCTCCCTTCCTGTGCTTGCAGGACAGACCAGAGGAGCACCAGCAGGGCTGGGGGATCTCGCACTAGATCCTTGTTCTCCAGGGATGTTAGATCTCACGGTGCATTTTCCAGCAGTCAGGTGTGGAAATTAACCCCCTCCTCACTCTTGGTGCTATGCTGTGCTGGGCACAAATGTGGCTGCTAGCCTAGCCAGCCACAGGTGTCTGCATCTCAAGGGTTTAAACGTGGATATGTATAAAGCATATTGGGATCCAAGGTGCGGCATTCATTTCAGCTTAGAGATGGTGCCAAGCCCTCAGAAAGCTCGCGGCCCTCTCGGTGATCTGGGAGGTTGGAAGATGAGGTTCTCATCCAGTGTCTCTTGGAGAGGAACCAGCTGTGCAGTGCAGGGCTTAGCTCTGCCGTCTCCCCCATTACGTGCACTTTGTGAAGCCGATTTGCCCAGTGTCTGTGTGCAAAAGACTCCTGTTTGACTTTGCCTTTGACAGCCTGGACACCCACAGGCCAGAACGCCTCACCTGCTCCTTTGCTTTGGGCTTACAGCTAATCCTTTTTGCTGAGGCTGTAATTGTTCAGCCCAAATGATCCCTGAGAACCTGGAAATGTCATTGATCCCTGTCAGTCAAGGGTACAATGTTTCACTCCTTGGATGTCAGGAATGGGCTTCCTGCATACAGCAAATGCACGGTGGGGACAAGAGTTTTGCCTTCATCAGACAGAGAAACCAGCTGTTTACTTGGTAACAAAGGTTCCCTCTTCTGTCCTTTGCAGTGGCATGAGCTGGAGCTGGGGCTGGGCATCTGCAGGAAGCAGCATCTTAGCAGAGTTTGGCACCCTGCACCTGGAATTCTTGCACCTCACAGAGCTCTCGGGAAACCCAGTATTTACTGAGAAGGCAAGTATTTGGCCAGCTGCACTTTACCAAAATGATTCACCTGCATGCATCAGCTTGGTGTCTGAGCTCTAGAAGTAAAGCAATGTGTTACATTCAGCTGTTCAGGGTGGGGAGCACAGAAGCCTTTGCCTTTGCCTTTGCCTTGCACAGCCCAGCTTGCCAGTGGAGAAATCATCCTGGTAATGACCCAGAGTTAGACACCCAATCTTAAATGCATGCTTTGCAGGCTGCAAAGGTCACTAATGGGCTCTGGCAGACAGCGGGAGGGGGCAAGTTCCACAGGCAGAGACCTTTTGCTGCAAATGGCCTGCCTCCAGCCTTAGCGTTCAAGCCCAGGAAGTGTCAGCATGAGTGTTTCAGCTGATCCCAGCCCTGGGGCTCGTACGTATCTTTGTGCATCCAAAGACAGAATTTGATGCTAAGCCCATGCTCTGGAGGGTCTGTTTTACACCAAGTCAGCATATTTATGTAAAGAAGCTTACTGAATAACCCCCACACAGACTGTGCATAGGAGGCCAGCAGCTGCATCTATGATGAGATCTGGATTCCTTATGACTTGCTCTCAGGACCAAGCCCCATCAGTATCCATGCACTGATTCTGTAGAGTTGCCATGCTCTGATTAGTCTGAGATGCTGTTGTGTCCCATGGGGTGGAAAGCTGCTGTCTTAATATGGTCCTTAGTTGTTCATGTTGCCTTCGGCCTTGCCATTCTCTTCCCTCTCACAGAGACGATCACTGGGAAGCACCTTGGGCTTTCTCCCCATATCTCAGTCTTACCAAGTTGTAGCACAAAGCCACTGCTGAATACAGAGGCATCGGCTAAATTAAATCGTCTCTCCAGTGCCTGTAACCAAGATAATGGTTTAGCTTCAGCATCCTAACATTAATGCCTCATACTTGTGGACTGGCAGATGTTAAATGTAATATGCCAGCCATTGGGATTTTTGCAAAGGAAAGGTTTGGCAGTTGACATATTGGTTTCTTTTTTGTGTAACTTGTACATGAAAATCTATTAATATTATCCATTATCTTGAGCTTTTCTACAAGTGATCTTGTCGTGTGCGTGAAAGCAACTTAATAAAAACACGGCTGGATTCCAGCTGTCGTTAGCTTTCACCACACGTTCCCCAAGGAACGGGTTCTGAGGGAGACAAATCACTCCTGTTAGAATCAGAACTTCCCCCTGGAGTCCGATGAAAATAGATCACACCAGAGTGTAGTGAAAATACTCATTCTTTTCCCTGCCTTTCTAGTAAAATGGCTTGAGAACAGACTGCTTTCAAGATATTTCCAGTGTTGACCTGCTAGCCACCTGCTTACTCAGCGAATGGACAGGAGGAGAAAAAGGACCAGGCAGAAGGGGAGAGAAACAGAGAAGATAAGGGAGTCCATGGAAAAAAAGAAAGGGAGAGAAAGGTAGAGTCAAACAAAAAAAAAGGGAGAGAAGAATCAGAAAATGAAGGGAAAGTAGAAACCAAGGACTCTGAGGGGTGGCAAGATGAGGAAATAGGAATCTGGAATGAGGAAGGAAGATAAATGATTCAGGAGTGATACCATATTCTTTTTCATATCTCATGCTCCCAAATACAATACACACTTTGTTTTTGAAAGGCATTATGAAGAAGAGAGGGGTTTTTTCCAGAGCTATAGCTGCAGAGCAGGTAAGAGGCTAATCTTCAGCTTGCTCACCCCTCCCCTTTTTCTGCTTAACTAAAACCCTAGCTGCTGCTGAAGACTGGTCTCCATGGATGGAGCTATGATCTGGCAAAGCTATGGAATAGAAGCAAGACCATAAGCCCTGGCAGCCAGCAAAATTGCCCTGAGCTGTGTTTGCTTGATTAGCAGAATGACACTTCAAAAAAAGAGATGATTGTTAACACCTGTGACATGAAAAACAATGGGCCATTGACTCCCTTTGCTGCCTTAATGGTAATACCAGAGCTAATGCACTGTGGAGCAGGAATCAAAGCAGGGCAAAAAATCAATTTCCCAGCTTAATACACACCCCAATGTTGGGGTGAAAAAGCACATCGTATATGAGAAATAGGGTAAATGGTTCAGAGGCAAGAAAAAGGTGAGGAAGAGACAAAGATGTGGAAATGCAAGTGAGTGGGAACGAGAAGAGGGAGGAAACTAAGGTCAAATGAACACCAGAAATAGAGGCAAGGAAAAGGGAGACTGCCTCTCCATCTAGGCGTATTTCTATGTTCCATGCTACACCGTGGTCTGTTAAACCAAGGGTCTGGTTTATTTGGTCCTCCTAGAGCTAATCAAGTTCCCTTTTTAGGTTCCCAATCCAGCAAATGAGGGAGGGTGAGAACTCCATTTTAATAGATTATCCTAGGCTAAACGTGGCCGTTATATTCCACAGCAAATGCATTGGATTAAAAATAATGCTGTGAGAGAGAAGGTGCAGGAGGACATGGGCTCAGACGGTCATCCGGAGGGAAATGACTTCAGCGGAGTTGATCAACTCATTAACTCGCAGCTTGGGACGCGTGCCATTTTAGTGGGACTGATGTCCATCTCTGTCTTTATTCAGATGGACCATAAAAGTGCCGTGCTGCTAAACTTCAGTAAATATTATGCAATGTGCGGGCTTACTTGAAAGCTCTGACTTAAGTCTATGGCCAGCTTTTGGCATATAAATTATCTCATTTTATTGGCTTAGAGTTCTGTGGGTTACAACTGCTCTGAAGGTTACGAAGAATATTAGTGTCATGCAATTTATTCTCATTCCTTATGGAGAAAATGTGCAGGATTTAATTGGGATAAAACCATTAGGGGCTTCCTGAAAACGAAGTGGGGCTATTCAGGGCCGAAGGCTGATTCAGCAAGTTCGTAAACGCATGTTTGTTTAACGTGCAAATCATTTGTTCGCACGTCTTCCTTCCACTAGAACGGAGGTTCCCAAACTCGGACAGATTGCGCACCATCAATTTAAAACAATACAACCTTAAGTACCACCAGCAAATTTTTGTCATAGAACGTAATTATAATAAATCTGTTAATGTATACCACTGACAGTCTGTCTGCATATTGCTGGTGGTATGTGTACCACAGATTGGGAACCGCTGCTCTAGAACATTGGACTTTCACCACGGTCTTCCATCACTGATGGCCTCATGAAGTTAGTCTTTTTGCTTTTTCCCCAAACCAAACCCCAGTGAACAATCTTACTGGATTCAGTGGGATTGTTTATGTGCATAAAGAACGTGCGTAAGTAGTCAGCTGAGTTGGGGCCTAGTAGGATTTTTTTTAAAGTGATCTATATTTATTTGCCAGTCATGGAACAGCAGCAGCATTTGTGGTAGGTCACTCCTCTACTGGCTTGTTACTTGTCTAGTTGGGTGTCCAAAGCCAACAATTTCAGAAGTTTCAATGCAGAGCAAAAGAGTCTTTGATTTCTTAATGGAGAAATAGAAAGCATCTTGTCTGTTTTCTCTTTGTAGGTCATGAACATCCGCAAAGTTCTGAACCGAATTGAGAAACCACAGGGGCTTTATCCTAACTTTCTCAGCCCGGTCACTGGGAACTGGGTGCAGCGTATGTATCGGTCTCTTAATCTGAGCCACATATAGCCACAAACACATTTCAGCATTTGCATCATTCTTTAGAAAGTGAGGGGAACTGCAAGACCAGTGAGCCAAGGAAAGGTATCAGCAGCCAACTAAAGCACTCGCTAATGCTGATCAAGGATTTCATCATACATGGTGATTAGATAAACATAACCCAATTCAGAGAATGCAGTATAATCATCTTTCACAGCAGCCTTATTTCCAGCTGCCTATCTTACCTCCAGAAGGTGTCGAGCCTGTCGTGTTCAGGGAAGGATTATGCTGCACGATTCATTGCACAGATATTAAAAATCAGCATATCTCTGAAAGCCTCATCCTGCATTCCTTGTGTATCACGTGTTCCCATTAGCTTCCCTGGGATTTGCAGGCAACATGCTGAAGCCTGGAGAGATTTGTTTGCCGTGCATTAATGCAGCCAGTAAGGGACCATCTGGGGGAGCAGTGAAGAAGTGAAATCTGGGGTCCTCCTGGGAAAACAGCCCAAGAACCAGTAGGAACAAAGGAAACTTGTTTCCCAGCCCAGTCACTCACATGCATCTAATGCACCCATCACCATGGCATCTGCTGCTGGAGCTTCCTCCTAATGCAGAGAGTGCAATGTGGGCTTGTGCTTGGGGGTCTTCTGCGTCACTGTTAGGACCACAACCACAGCTAGGTGGAAGGGACCAGTATTTAAGCAGATAGGCCTGCAGCATAGAAGAGGGAAGGACATCTAGTAAACGGGGCATAGGAATGATGGGAACAATAGGAGTGACGTAGCCAGATGAGAACCTCTCCTATTCCTGCCTCTTCCTGCGCCACGCAACTGCTTCAGTCTCCAGAGAGGAGCTGCAGGATCTATTTTTGCTGCCCAAGGGCAAAATGTTGCTCTCTGGTCCGAACGTCAGGTCTTGACTCTGGCTTCTCCCCACATGTCCAGCCTATCGCCGGTAGAATTTTATCATAGGCATTTCTGCCCTCTCTGTTTTCTTTTCTAAAGGGAAGTTTAGGAGAAACTGTTTTTAATCCAGCCACGTCGGTGCATTCAAATTTGTCCCCGTTAAGCAGCCATCCCATTTAAGCAAAGTTCATTGCATTCATTACATCGCACCCTTGTTTCATGTGTCTTCCGTGCTCGGCTCGCACTCCTGGATCACTCACGACCTTTTTAACCACCGTATTAGCAGTAATAATTATAATTGACAGGGCAGTTGCGTGGCTGCTGTTGGATGAGACAGCGCTAGCTCTGAGCAATCCCTGACCTTTAACTGCTGTCTCAACACCTCTAATGGTAATTGACAGGGCTCGGGTTGAAAATCTTCCCAACAAGGTGTCATGGGTGATTATAGTTGTCCCATTACACTAAAACTCTGCTTCAGCTCAGTGAGGGGAAAAATATCTGTTCTCCACGTCCCATTAATAGGCCTTCCAGACTCTCCACAGCCCCTTTTAGTGGCTTCACCTGTCCATCCCTATTTGTATGGGCACAGTTTCTGCAACATGTCCTGTTTTGAAAACTTGATTTTGCCTCCTCAGGCTATGTCTTTCTCTAAGTTAATTTTCTTTAAGTTATTGCCACTTGGCATCAGTGCTGCCCTTTTGTCTGGGAAGTTGTACTAATCCTGTCGGCATTGATGCGCAGAGGAGAAAAGGCACTGTGACTCTGACCTGCAGATCTATCCTTCCAGTCACTGTTAACAATCCTCTTCCAAAAGGGCAGTGTTCACAGTCTTCTAATTGCAAGTGATGAATTCGAGTGGGTTATACATCCCGCTTGGAATTCAGCGTTGATCAGTTTTGGCCACCGTTTCAGCATGACTTTCACCGTTCCTTCCTTTATAAATCCATTCATTTAACTCACTCCTTTATAAATCCATTCATTTAACTCACTCCTTTATAAATCCATTCATTTAACTCATTTTAGCCAACCCACTCAAATCACTGTGGTACCTAGCCGTCTTCAAACTGATTAATAATTGTTCCTGTGCGTTTGGCTTGGACAGAGTTTACATCACAGAACTAAAGAAAAACACGCCAACAAATTGAGGCCTCATCAGGGCATCTCCTGGGCGGAGTAGCATGTTGGCTAGCTCTGTGGTTTGAACCTGGTTTCCAGGGAAGCAACAGACTGATCAGCTTCTGCTGGACGGAGTCAGCTGAGTAGACTTTGGCTGCTGCCTGCCACAGAGACTTCTCCAGAGGCACCAGCCTTTCATGTTGTTTCTCGTCATTGAAGCCAGTTGCAGGAAGCCAGTTTTCTTGGAATCTTTGTGCTCTTTTGAAAATGGTTAGAACAAATCATCACACCTCCAGAGAGGGCAGGAGTTGCTCTCCTTTTGAACAGACGCACTTTCCTTTTGAAAACGAGTGCACCATCCTGTGCTGAAATTCAGGGCTTATTTGCATGGAGGCAGATTCTGGCAACACCTGTAGTGTGCGGAGAACAATTGCGTATCAGCATTCCCGCTTTGGCGTTTTCGTAGGATCTCCCACCTCCCGGTTAAAGGCAGCCTGTGTTTGTACAGTATTCTGTCCTCTTTGCCAAATCTGTGTTTCTAATCTCCATTATTTTGCCATGGATTATTCTGTACACCGTTGGACATAATTTATGAGAGCTGTTTGCTCTCTGGGTCAGCAAAATGCCTGGTTCTTCATCTTTCTTCTTGGTAGGATTTATTCAGAATACGCCTCAGGACTTTATGTACGCACAAGGAAAAAGGAGAAAAGAACCAGGATAGCTATTCTGAAGAAACCTGCTCTAATTGCCTGCATTTAAATTTAACACATGCTGACACCTGGGTGGATAGCCAGGGTAGATGACTACAGTTCAGTCTCCAGTTAAATGGTGATGGAAAGGCAATTTGTCCCTCTCATTTGACATGTGAGTGAGTTCTGGGTTGTTCCAAAGAATTAGGGTCCTCCTCCTTACCCCCAGTGCACTTTAAAGATGTAAATCTGTCCAGCAGGTTCCCATTTAGAGTCCTCTAGGCCAAAAAGCTCCTACCGTCCTACCTATTTCCTGGAGTGATTAGTTAGCATTCTCCTTCTAGGTAAGGTCAAAACACTGTGTACTCTGAACAGATAGCCTTGAAAATCTGATTGCTTCAGAAGGCAATATTCCTTGCGCACTCCCACACTAAGCTTTGTCATTTTAATACGTAAGCAACCCAGGGCCTCCGCATGAGCTCAGTGTGCTACCCCATGTGGGGAATATAAATCACAAGACCTGCCTGCCCCCATGAGCTGTTCTGCCAAATCCTCCTTTTCCTGCTGTGATACTTAACCAATTCTTGTCCTTTTTCCATTTGTTGCAAGCTTGGGGGCAAAAGAAGGGGCTCTTTTCCAGTGGACTCATAGCTGCAGATCAGTCAGTTCTTCCCACTGCTCTGAGTTTCTTAATCTAGGGTACATCATGGTTATCTTATAAACAGGGATTTAGGAGACCATGTACATGATTTGCAAAGTAAAAGCCCCAAATTAAACTGAGTGCAACTGGCACTTTGTAATAAAAAAGTATTTTTTTCTTATGATTCCACTTTCCTCCTCAGTATTTTTTCTTACTGCTAACAACCAACAGCATACTGAGAAGGCAGCAGAGAGACTTGAGTGATGCTAATAAATAAGGGTGTAATTGCTCTGTTTTGTAAAGGGGCTGCAAATTGCAGATTTTATCCAAAATAGTTGTGCAGCAATTTCTCCCTGGCTTTTCCCACTCACAGACCATGTCTCCATTGGGGGACTCGGGGACAGCTTTTACGAATATCTGATCAAGTCCTGGTTGATGTCGGATAAGAGAGATGCCGAAGCTAAAAAGATGTACAATGATGCGCTAGAGGTAAGGAACACGTTTGATTTGCTTCTGTGTTAATGAACAACTGCTTTGCCCGTAGCAGTGTTACAGTCCAAGGTTTACTTATTTGCTGTGTTGGTTTTTCCCCTTCCTGCAAAATTATTTTGAGCAAGTGAGCGTATCGATTTTCATATTTTGTAGGCAATAGAAAAGCACTTGGTAAAAAAATCTGCCGGAGGATTAACCTACATTGCAGAGTGGCGAGGTGGCATCTTGGATCACAAAATGGGCCACTTGGCTTGCTTTTCTGGTGGCATGATAGCCCTTGGAGCAGAACATGCAGGAGGAGAGCAAAAGCAACAGTATATGGATCTAGCTGCAGAGATAACTCACACTTGTCATGAATCTTATTCACGGTCAGGTAAGCAGTGCGGACTGAGGGGAAAACCTACGTATAAGACACTGTGGTGGGTTGTGGATTTACAGCCTTGAGAGGACAATCTCATATGCCAGAGGATCACCGTAATTTATTTGTGTTTCTGCGGCACTTTCAATCCAGCTAATAAGGCCTCTCAGCTTTCATTTGTCCTCCAATCTCCTTTATAGGAGAAGCTGGTACAGGTATCCCCATTTGGCAGAGAGGGAAACTGAAGCACAGAGAGATTTAGTGCTTTACCCCGTGTTTGGCAGAGCTAGGAATTGAACCCAAGTCTAAATCACAGTCATTTGTTCAGATATCAAGACTGTCCTTTCTCATTTATCAAGGGACAGTCTGAGCTCCTGGGTGTCACATCACCACTTCAGGAAGAAATGAAGAAAAGGTCTAATCTGACCTTAACTTCTCCCAAGGCGTGAATCTGGGTCCAGCTAAGAGTTATGGGCTCTGTAGAATGTTAAAAACCTGTCACTGAATTCCTTGTTCCTCCTTAAAACGAACCAGAAGCAAAACCAGAAAGCTTCTGAGAAGGCAAGATGCATCTCTTCATGCTTTCTCAAGTCCAGAGAAACCATTGCATCTGCACAATGTTCTTTGCTCTCAAAGCATTTTGAATATTTTCTTTCAAGTATGCTATGACAGCAATGCTGAGACAGGAGAGGCAGTCCATACTAACAAGGAGTCCGTAGCCACCCCTCAGCAAGCCCTGGTTCAAGCCAGAAGTGGTTAGTGAGGAGAGCCTAACCCGCTATGATCATACAGCTGAAAAGATCTTGCAGAGAAGCAGTGCGTTGCCATAAGTGCAGTCTCAGTTTGGCTGCCACTCTTCCTTTCTTTGTAGGTGCTCCTGCAGCACACCTGTCTGCACAGTACGT
This sequence comes from Alligator mississippiensis, assembly GCF_030867095.1. Classification (NCBI taxonomy): domain Eukaryota; kingdom Metazoa; phylum Chordata; order Crocodylia; family Alligatoridae; genus Alligator; species Alligator mississippiensis. Next base: position 3,441,488 of record NC_081829.1, on the reverse strand, counting down.
AGCTGTAGGTGGCTCTGTCTCTGGAAGTCTGGCCTGCTAGACTTCCATCTTTGCTGGACTGTTCCTTACAGGTCTGGCTGCACGAGTGGTTGCTGCCAGGGTGTGTCCCTAGTATGTCAGCTGCTCGGTGCGGGGAGGCAAGCTGCGTAGCACCTGCTGTGGGGTAAGAGCATGCACGCAGGCAGGTACCGTGAAGTGACTGAACTGCTGTGGGTTCACACACCAGCCTCTGTGTGGGGCATGCAGCGAGTCAGGAAGGGAGCAGGTAGCACAGCAGCAGATAGGGCGAGAAGCAGACAGCATAGCAGTGCACTGGGCAGTGGAAAGGGATCAGAGTGGCACTCAGGGAGGGTGCGAAGCTAATTTATGCCACGGCTGGCCCCCACCGCCCTAGCTTTTCTCATGGTAACTTGTTCATAGAGCCACCCCCTATCATACTTTGGTGTCTTACTAGTATCTGTGTACCTGTACTGATGAGCTGCATCTAGTTAATTTACCTACAGCAGAGTGAATCACCGTCAAGGCAGATTGAAATAAGACTTCCAAACCCATTTTTCTCCCCTAGGGCTTCCAGAAGTGAAACTAGCCAGCTGAACTAGCAGCCCTCTGGCTGTGACTGCCTGGAGGCAATTTTCACCTTCAGCAGTACCCACCAGCATAGAAAGGACAGCACTAAGCCTTCCGTTACCAGCTGTAGCGCTGTCACATCAGCCAGCTCATTATATTTCAGACAACAGCAAACAGGGCAAGTTTGTGCCCTAAACATCCCTCGATTCTCATTCGTGCAGCAGGGCCCAGGCAGGACAAACTGTGCATGGAGAAAACCATAACGGATCCCTGAAGCATGGCCTCGTGGTCAGAGCACAGGAACACAGGCCACCAACCCGAGTTCTGTTCCCAGCCGATCCCGACTTCATGCGACTCTCCAGTAATCCAGATGCTTCTGTTTTCCTTATGTGTAAAAGAGAAGGACTGCGGGGAATGTCTGTTAACGTTCACAGAGTGTTTTGAGACCCTCATGGAGAAGGCGTGCAAGGATCATGTCATTTTATTTAATTATTAGGAACTGTAGTTTAAATCAAGCAAATCCACCCAGATTCTGTGGTGGTCTCCAGTTGAAAAACCAAGTCTGTGTACTGGAGGGGAAAGAGCATCAGATACAGTCTCCATAAACTCCTGGCCACCCTTTTTCAAAAGGTCCCTTGTGCATTTGCGGCAGTAATGGTCCAGCTGCTGGGACCCTTTGTCAGTGAGGCCGATAAACTCCCATAACACAAATATTTCCTTGACTGCAGAATCAGCAGAACCTTTTCTGGGGCTCTGCTGTAAGAGCTGCCTTGCTGATCCTTCTCGTCCAGGGCCTGGTCCTTAGAGCTGTGTCATCCGCTGTTCGACTCCTGTGGATTTCAATGTAAAATGTGGGTGCTTGTCATCACCTCCAGGATCAGGCCTTAATGCTGTGTGGGAGAAGTCTCTGTAGGGCATGTTAGGAGTCTTGGGACCAAAATACAGCCTGGCCAGGACCATGGACTTCAATGAAAGTTGTACTTACTTGCATCAAGGTGGACTGTAATGCACAATCTTTGATGTAGTATGGGCCACATCAACAACTATTCTCAGAAGTACCTTAAGTTTTTGTAGCTGTTATCCAAACCTTTCACCAGAACTGAGAGAGCAGAATTTAGAGCAGGCCTAGCCAAGTGTCTTGTTTTTGCCAATGGAATTGACTGAGGAGTTTATACTGGGTTTGACTTGAACTTTTGTTGTGGTTGATGCGCTGCATCTCACTGTTAGATCCCACTGGAAGCTATGGCTCTATCAAAGCCCTTTCAAACCCTGTCCTCTCCTTTGATGAATTTTAAATCACGATTATTGTGTGTTCTCATTTCATTTAGATACCAAACTTGGCCCCGAAGCGTTTCGCTTTGATTCTGGAACCGAAGCCACAGCCACCAGACTCAGCGAGCGCTATTATATTCTACGCCCGGAAGTGGTAGAAAGCTACCTGTACATGTGGAGACTGACGCATGATCCAAAATACAGACAGTGGGGGTGGGAAGTTGTGCAGGTATGACCGCAAAACATACAGTATTAACCATTACAGACTGCAGGGTTCTTATGAAAGGTTTTCCCCTTGGACAGGAAAAGAATAAAAGGGACTTGCATTGCACTGCTCACCAGCATGTATTAGCAACCCTACAAGATACAATGATCAACCTCATTGATTCTCATCTCTTTGCTGGTCAGTGAAAGAATGTTTCCTATTCCTGTCTAGGCTTTGCCTGAGATAAATAAATTTGGGAGGCTTGGAGGAAAAATGCCCCAGATTAGTAACAGTATTAAGTAGAGATGCACCAATATATTGGTCCCATATCGGATCGGCACCAATGTAAGGAAAATTGACAATATCAACAGTCGGCTTTTTTTGGCTGATAAATGCCTCGTGCATGTGTGCAGCTGCAGTGCAGTATGCAGACTGCCAGTACAGCCTGGCAGCAGGGAGAGCAGCCGGGTCTGGATGGTAAGTTTGTTGTGGAGGAAGGGGTATGAGGAGGGCAGATTGAAGCCCCTGTGGTGAGGGAGGGAGGGAGTGAGGCTAGGGCAGGCGCTACACAGTCCAGTCGGGGCAGGGCATAGGACGGAGCTGTATGTGGTTCATCTGGGGGGTGTAGGGAGGTGGGGGTGTTGCATGCACCCCGGGAGGGCATGGGAGGGGGCAGGAGGGCTGCAGCAAATTTTGGGGTGGCTGCAGCCCCCCCTCCTCCCCAGTAGCCCCTCTCCCAGCACCGCCAGCGCCCGCCCCCAGCGCAGCCTGGCCCAGCCCTCTGCCGGGAAAAGCTCAGCGCTGCCCCGTCTCAAACCCACAGTGGCAACCTGCCCTGCCCTGCATGCAGATCCAGGGGTGCTTGCAGCAGCAGGAGCTCCCCCCACCCCTGCGTCCCCTGGACAAGCCGCTTGTGGCGCCATCCATCCCCCTGTGCAGCCCCAGCCCCACTCCCTCCCTCTCTCACCGCAGGGGTCTCGATCTGTTCCCCATACTCCTTCCCTCCCCAGAGAAGTAAGCCACACTTCCAAAACGTGTAGATTGCTTGAATCCACAGGTTCATATTTATCAGCCTTCAGCCTATAAAGGTAGATCTGTGAGCTTTCTATGACATGTTTGAGTGAGATAAGGTCTTGCTTGTGCTGTGTGGACACAAGCTGCACCCCCCCCCCCCCCCCCATAGGAGACTTTCCAGCCAGCATGGCCCCCCACCTAGCTCTGTTGTCTTGTGATGGCCAGTTGGCTGCTGGTGCATACCATATAGAGCATTTATACACCTAGATTTGTCTGCTTCCACGCTTCGGATTAATCAAGTTTGCTCCGCATGCGAGCTGAGGTGCCCGGTGCTGCTTCGCATGTATTGGTTTAAATGGTGAAATGCGTGTGGGTGCTGAGAAAATGGCGGTGGTGCGCTTTTGAACTAAAACACCTTTGATGTGTTTTAATTCAAAAGTGTGCTCCCACCATTTTCTCACTGCTAACATGCATTTTGCTATTTATACAAATGCATGCACCTCGGCGCTGGGCACTTTTAAAAGCTCCTGGCACTGCAGCACAAACGTGCACAAATACCCATAGAGATAGCATTTCGGTGGCCACGCTATCAGTCGCAAGTGTCTTCAGAAGATACTCTATAAACATAAAGAGTTACTACTTGAGATCTATTGCTGAATCATGAGTAACACCAAGGTCAATCAATCAACGAGTTTACGTAGTTTACATTGCTCTAGCTATTTCATTAGATCTAGCATTTTCCTGGAGTCCTGGGTAATAATCAGTGAGAGAGAAGCTGCTTTAAAAACTGAATCTGATTTGTAAACCTGACTTGTAACACAACTGATGATGATTAATGGGTTACTCCATGCTGCCATGTGTTGCTGAGATTTAGTTTCCTTCCTCAGGCACTAGAAAAACACTGTAGAGTAGAAGCCGGTTACTCTGGTATCCGAGACGTGTATACCACCACCCCAACCCACGACAACATGCAACAGAGCTTTTTCCTGGCAGAGACATTGAAGTAAGTCTAATATCATAGAAATCTTTCAGAATAGCATTTTTCTTGGGGCATGAAGGCCATTGTTCAGCTTTATGCAAAATACAGTATAATTTCATCTTAAAAAGCATTTGATTACCTGCTGTGCAGATTGTGGAAGATTGTGAGAGCGTTCATGCGGCATCTGCCAAACCACCGCAGAAGGGGGAGGGAATGTGACTGGGATACCTTTTTGCAGTTTCCCAGGCACAGGGCAGTACATTTTAGCTGTACATTGGATTTAATAGCAGTCGTTGTCAGATCCTCACCATATAGCTCTAGTAATAATGAGCTATCCCTATTTACTCCATCTGAGGATCGGGCCTTGCGTGTTCACTGGGAACCCCATTAGAGCTTTTCTGTAATCGACTCTTTCTCTGCCTTTTCTCTCTTCCCACCATGGGGCTCCAGGTACCTCTATCTTCTGTTCTGTGAAGATGATGTGCTATCTCTGGAAGACTGGGTATTCAACACGGAAGCCCACCCACTGCCAGTGAACCACACGAACTTTAAAGCTAAAGCAAGTGTGCACTAGTGAAGCCATTGCCCGAGCTCCCTGCCTCCGCAGCAGTCTACGGGTCATTGCGTTTCCTTGCCATTAAAGGAATTAGCGGCGTTCCTAAAATGGGATTTTGGGGCACTAGTCCAATTGCGGACAGTATTATAGTGGGAAGAATCAACCGTGACATAAGCACCTTCTTTTCCTCTATGAGGAGCTCTATTAGCCTGATAACGAGATGTCGATTCTGGGCCATGTTGCACACAGATCATAGACATTCCTTTATACAGAGAATTTATAAGAAATCCACTGACTTTGCTTTCTAGTGGCCAAAGGATTGGAAGTTTGCCATAAAACAGAGGTTTCCCCTTTGTCCTTCCTTTCATTTTTTTTTTTTTAATTTTTTTTGCCTTTTATATACTGTTGGATTTTATCACATTTCTAATTACACTTTTCAAATACTGTGCTTTTTAAGTGGCGTCAACCGTGTAACTAAGTCAGAAGTTGTCTGCAAAATTCTTGACCCAAACGTATTTTTATATATTTTTTCTGTGCTCTTAAAACACATTTACCACACATTGCATCACATGTAACTTTCCTTTGTGTTTGTGTTTTTTCTACTTTAATTTGACCCTAAATGTTATGAGTCACTTGTAATAATTTCACTGCTGTAATAGTCAAATCTGTGAAATAGAATAAAAAGGTCTTGTAAAATAAGTAGCATCGCAGGTTGATCCTCCATCAGCAGCTATCCGTGCCTGTCAGAGACTTGCCACATTATTCTTGGAATGACTCGCTGATGTGGCTGGGTTGATTTCAAGAATTATTTACAGTAAATGTTGAGCGCAAGAATAATCTGTCAACTCTCTAACCAGTGACGTCAATCTGCACCCGTTCTCCAAACCTGCACCTTCGCGTTGACCTCTGCGGTAGCAAGAACTCTGCAAATTGTCTCACTTCCACACACAAACATCCCGATCCACATAGACTCCTCTGGGATGAACTACAAGGCAAAGGAATCGCTGAGCTGGGTTCTCCTGTCCTTTCTTGCAATGACTAGCAACCACGTATCCCAGCACCTTACAGTGAGATGATTCATCCCAGTCATGAGCACATCCAGGTTCTGGAGGTGGAGCCCACAGGTAATGCTGGGCTTCAGAGCAACGTGGGGTGCTCTAGGCCTGATCCTGAAGGGGCCGAGAGCCCGTATCTTCCACTGGGGAGGCATCAGAGGTGAACAGCACCTGTGCCTCATTGAAACATGCTCACTCACACCTGGCTGAGCCTCCAGCCTTCCCTTGTCCCTCTTGAGAATGTTTTCCTTCCCAAAGCCTTTCCCTCTTTCTTCCCAAGCCTTTCACCTCATTGCTTTAGATCCATCGGAAGCATCAGGACCCTCTGCAGTGGTTGCATTTCTCTCTGCTCCAGTGAAATGCTGCTTAGTTTATTCAGCGACTTGGGAATGGAAAGTCACTTCAAGCAAGCTGTGAAAACACAAATGGGCTTTTCAGTTCATGTCTGTCTAATTCCCTGAGAGGGGAAGAAGCTTGTCATAGTGGGGCTTAACTTTTTCCCAGGGATAAAGATACTGGATGGTAAGCGTCGCCTGGAGGGATGGTTTTTGGTAAATAAAGAGTCCTGGGTGGGAGGTATTTTATCCAACGGATTTTGATACTGGGAAGTAAGCTTAGCCCTGAGTGTTTTCAGAGTGGATTAGAGAAATTTTGTAAGTAAAAAATGTCCTGCTCGTAGCATAGCCAGCCCCTTGGCCCGGTGAAGTTGTGAAAAAGAAGGCAGGCGGCATCTTCCAGCTCCCTCTGAAAAATGGGTTCGTGGCTTTACGCCAGAATGACGTGCTTGTTCTTGCTTCTGCACAAATGTTCAGATGCTGCAGTGAACTGAGTGGGATTTGTAGTATCAAAAATACTTTTGGATAAGGGATTTTTCTTCCCAGCAGTTCTATGCTTGCCTCAGACATAGTGATTTTTATTTGTGCATGTAAATGTGTAATTCAGGTGTGGGACTTGTTGTCACAAGATGTGGTGGAAGCTGGCAGCCAGGTTCAAATAGGGGTTGGGCAAATTCTTGGAGGAAACAGGTATCGGTAGCTATTGAGCGCAGAGCGAGGGGCACGACCTCTGAATCAGAACTTCCTAGATCCTAAATGCCAGAGATTGCAAGTGGGACAGGAGCGGTGGAAAAAGCCCTGGTCAGACCCTCTTCCCTCTCCCTTTCAGCATCCGCTCTCTGCCGCTGTGACAGAGGAGCCTGGACAGGATGGACCGAGGGTCTGACCCAGTCAATGCAGCTCCTATGTTCTAAATGTGAAGCTTCTAGATGAGTGGATACGTTGACTTGCCAACACACTGCTACAACTGCTTGAGACCTGCCACGCCAAAAGGATTCGTTGCAAATGGCCATGTATGTTCTGCTGTCTTAGGCCATCCTCTTGCCAGTACACATGCCCGTGTTTAATTTCAGATGTGCAAGTAGTTGGATTGAAGCCACTGGGACTACACACATGAGTAAAGATGAGGGCATGCATCTAGACTGGAAGCTCTTTGGGGTAGGAGCTGTCTTTTTGTTCTGAGTTTACGCAGCACCTAGGGCAACAAAACCCACATCCAGGGTGAGTTCTTAGATGCTACTGCAATATAAGATCATGATGATCTCTGCAGGATCAGGATCTTAGACACCTGGTTCATTCCCCGTGCTTTCCCGGGCCTCATCTGACAGTCGAGTCTTGGGCAAAGCTCCGTGGCTTCAGTGCGGATCTTGCCCAAGCATGACAGCATTTTGTTCCTCTGAGTTAAATGCTGTCAAGCACATTTGTATCCTGCTTTGAGAAGAGAATGTGTTTGTGTATTTTATTGTATGGTTCATGTCCTATTTGTTTTCATCAAGAAAAAGAATTTATTTTACGTAAAGAAAAGCAATAATGCATTTAAATTGCACTTTCAGTTCTAAGTATCCAAAGGAAAGGACCTGGAAAGCTGGATAGCTTTGTCCTGCTTACCTATTTCACCTTGCTGCCAGGGACAAAATTCCCCACCTGAAGTCGGTGGGAGTTTATTACTGACTTCAGTGGAACCAGAGTTTTCACCCACTGACAGTCCCTGGATTTTGACACATCAGGTCAGAAAATGCGATATAACTTGGGTTATCTGACTGTAATAGGGAGTGGGAACAAATCCAGATAACCCAAATCAGTGTTGCATGAATTAATTTTCACCATTGGAAGATACGACCCTCATTTGTATAATTGGAAGTTTTTGATAAATGAGGTTCTGTTAGCTGAAAGTCATCCAGGATGGGATAAATTTAATATCAGTATTGATAAATCATTGCTTGCAGAATGGCTGTCAATTGTTGCCTGGCCTTACAAGGAGATAAGACAAAACCATTCAAAAAATAAATGTATCTTCTTATAACCTGCACTTCATTTTTAAAGCTTTATTAAATTCCCTTGGAAGGCTTTCAGCAGAATTGCTTATTGAATTCCAGATCCTGGCAGTTGTAATATTTTCCCCATGTATATTTTTGATCTGCTCTGTTCGTGTGATTTGTTTTTTTCAGGCCTGACAGATTGGGGTTTTGCCCCCAGTGGTAACTGTTCTTAAGTTTCAGATGTTACATATGGTTGGCATTGGATCTGTGACTTAATTCTCTAGAGTTCCCTGAAAAATGGGCTATGCTGTAATTGGGGAGGGTTTGGTTTTCTGGGGTTTTTTTTTAATAAGATGCCTGCATAGCTCATACTGTAAATATTTCTTGTTACATGAATCATAGGAATCGGTGAAGTAAAAGCCCCATGGAAAGCTATCTGCTCTGCATCTCTGTCAGGTTTGTTTTCCACTGAACATTTAAGTCCAAGAATTTCAGGGGAGCCTAGGGGAGTAAGGCACCCACACGCCCATTACAATTCAGTAGGAATCAAGTGCCTGCCTTTTCTTGGCTGATCTGCTTTTAAATGTCCTAAGCCATGAGACTCTTATTTTTTCCTTTGGGACACTACTCTACAGACTTACAGCCCTTACTATCAGGAACTTCCCAGAAGTTTAAGCTAAATCACTCTTTTCTGAATTGCATACGGGCCACTTGTTCTCTAGCCTAAGACCTCGACCTTAAACATGTCTTCTCCTGACATTATTTGGGGTTTGCATTCTTCACATATTTGTAGACAGATTTTTTCCTCTATGCATTAGGTGAACTATAGGTAGCCATTGCCTCTAGACAGGTGATTCTCAACCAGACTACTGCTGCACACCAGGTGTCGTGAGATCCTTTCAAGGGTGCTGCGGAGTGCCGCAACGCAAGCACCATCAGGTATGCAAACACCTACACTGGAGAGATAACCCCAGGGATTTCAGGTAGGAACCCAGAGTGTCAAGAAAACTGCCTGGGTGTGGTCTTCTTGAGTTCTTTGCACCGGAGGAATTGCTCCCTTGTTTTTCTATAGTCAAAAAATGAATGCAAGCCAAGAGCTGGCATTTTCCAAGGGCTGCCTTGAGCCTAACCACTGCACTAAGCCCTTACTGAGAAAAGCACTTAAGCACTATTTAACTTGAAGTATGCAATAGTCTCATGGAAGTGAATAGGGTTACTCACCTGCTTATAGCTGAGCGGTTGCACAAACACCTAGCTACCTTGGGATCTGAATGTCGCAGCAATCAGTCCCTCCAACCCACCAGTGATATTTACCTGCATTTTGCCGAGCTCCCTCGTATTTGTGCTGCTGTTCCCGGTGATGACATTCTCAGAACGCAAGTCAAGATCACTTCCATGATGAATAAATCATGGTTATTACAGCACCGCCCTGAAACCAGCCAAGATTGGAGCCCCCCTGTTTTAGGAAAACAGAATAGGCATTGCTCCAAAGAGCTTCAAGTCTAAGGCAGTCTAATGAGCCTTTTTTTCTCAACAAGATCGGTTCCATTGCAGTCTTTGCCAGCAGGAACAGTTGATTTGTGTTTGAGGGTTCAGAAAATAGCCTTACATTTCTCAGTGCTCGTTCTTTTGTAAGGTCCTTATCCATTTCCTGTTGATCTCAGCTTCTTATTTTTCTTAAGGAAGGATTTTTTCAAAATGCATCATCCTTTTTTGAGTTGCACTTCTTTTCACCCCCTCCCCTCAACATGTAGTCATGTTAACGACTTCCCCAAAACAGAACAATAAACGTCCTATTCCTTCACCTTGGCCCCTAGGGCTGTTCATTTGTGCTGTTTTCTGGCTGCTGCTGCTGCTCCTTTTCCAGTAACTGCAGCGAGGATTTTCTTACCTCATTCTTTGAAAGCTCCCAAGTGAAACCACGTTGGCCACCCGTGTTCCTGGCATTGTTCAAGATGAGGATTGTGCCTTTGCCTTGCTTGAAACTTCCCTGCTTTGTGGGTCTGATCCTTTCTGCCACTTCCACTCTTCATGTATGCACATCAGGTTTTAATACTGCTTACTATAATACTGTGTTCACTTACGGTGAGAGCTGAACCCTACTGGAAATCAATGGGCATCTGCCCATTGACTTCGGTAGTGTCAGGATCCCTCCCTTCATTTCTTTCTTCCCCCAAAATGCGACATCCTGGCCTCCAGCTGTGCTTGGACCCCCCTGAACTGGGCCCATTCCTTACTCTGGACATATCAGAGCCTGTCAGTGCAGGCACCGCTTGTTCTTTATTCTCACATTTTCAATCCCTGTCGGCTTGTTGGTCGAAGCTAAATTCAGGATGGCTTCTCTTCTGATTTTAATTTTTTTTTCAGCAGGTTCTACTTGTCGTCTTTCTATCTTCGAATCTCCTTCGTGAAAATTTGGCTGCATTTGTTACACAGCAGATGTCCGGATATTTAAAATTCCTCCCGAGTGCTGTGATCTGGAGTTTCAAGAACTATCGGAGTAGATCCAGGAATTGCTGTGTTCACTCCCCTTTGAGGGGGGCTGGTCCCTAGCAGATGTCTGCTGCTATTTCTCCTTTAATCTTTCCTTCCTCGTGTTCGCGTGCAAAGCATTTGCTCCATTCTGCCTTGCTGAACCGAAGCCGGTGGCGTGGCAGATGTCCGGGCTCCAGGATCATTCTGGATGTGAAGCCCATCCAGTTGGGTCGTATCTGTGTCCACTAGATTGCATGGTTTGTCACCTAATAACACTTCCAGCATGTGTTTGTTCACCAACACTTGAGAGTGTTTATTCTGTTCTGGAGCTCTTCCATCCTGTCCGCGCCCCAGAAGGGCTCGCTGTGTTTTTCAAGTGAAGGAAAAGCTCTTCTCACCCCACTGCTCAATCTTACGAGCCCTTTAAGCCACATCTGTTTAAGTAAAGGTCTTCTAGTTCAAACAGACTAGCACACTCTGCGAATCCAATTACTCAAACCCTCCTACCACTGCAGATACCTCTTGATTTCCAGCATCATAATTCATCCTGTACATCTGTGGTACTCTGGTATCTCCCATATACCTGCATGTTGAAAAGCATCTGCAAGTAAAGAAGGAGGATTGTCCCCATTTTACAGAGAGGGGGACAAACAAGCACAGATTAAAAGTGACATGACCAAGGTCCCATGGGGAATCAGCGGCAGGGGATGGAGCAGAGCCTCGCTCTCTCCCAAGTCACAGTTCCTCAATCAGAAGGCCACACTTCCTCTCCCATTCCTGTTTGGCCCCTGGAGGAAGACATCCTCCTTTCCAGCTCGTTTTCTGTATCCCTGAATATCCTTGATCGCTACAATCTTCCTTTGAGAAGTTCCCGCATGCCGTGTAGCCACTGGGAATTCCTATCACAGCAGGCTCGGTGGCCTCCTTGTATCCTAGCTCTCAGGAGGTAAAGCTCCCCCCGTGCCCTTGAGCTGGGCCACAGGAGCTAAGGTGCTAGTGGCTGGTTATCTTCTCCTCCTTTCCAGCAGAAACGCTCCTTAAGACCTAAAACAGAACAATCAAGCCAGCTTAAGAAATGGCAGAACCTCAAAGCGTTAAATCCCTAACGCTTCCCGCCACCCTCCTAGAGATCAAACACTGCGTTATTAGCCCTGGAGCAGCTGAAGATGCTACTAAATCTTCCCAAGCAGTTGGGGAATTTCAGAGGCAGTGCAAGGTTGCATGAGAGGAGGGACTGAGGACAGTGATTTATGGAGAAAGATTAAAAGAACGAAATGTGTATCGCTTGGCCAAACCCCTGCTAAGGACCGCTGTGGCAGCCGTGTAGAAGAGCCTGGAGGGGATTAAGCCGAGGAAGGAGTGGAACGGCTCGGGGTGGCATGGGGGGGTATAACCAGGAGTAATGAGAGGACATGAACGGCTGGCAGTTGGGGAAACAGATGCTCCAGCTATGAGGCAAAGTTGCTGTTGGATCCTCTCCCAGAGGAGGGCTGGGAGCCCCACCCTGCGCGACTTTTAAAACCAGATGGTTCAAGGAATGTGCAATCCTCTGGCTGCAGCCTGCTGGCCAGCCAGACATGCGTGAGTCATTCCCGTCGCGGACTTTGGAGGCAGCCAGCTCCGGCCCTGATTCAACAGAGCACTTGGTCCCATTGAGACCATCACCTACACTGAAGCTGCTGAAGCTGGACTCTCCAGGACTGTCTCCTTCCCCTGCGCTCCCCATCCATCTGTCTGTATCCGGTTGTTTCTCATTTGGGGCATGGACCTCCCTTTTCTGTGTTTGTGCAGCACCTGGTCTTGGGGTATGATGACTATAGCTCCCAGCCAGCACCGCGGCACTGTTGATTAACAATAATTGGCCTTTGTTTCCTGTTAAGAATTGGTTTTGGTGCTTCACTAAGTAGGGATAGATTTAAGCACGTGCTTAAGTTGCTGACTTATAATAGCAAGCTGAATGCCAGGGGGTAGTTAGTGGTACTCCGCACAGCCAAGCGGCTATGGTGTTTAACCAAGACTACACAGGCCTGGCTTCTCTTCTCAGCTCGGTCGCCAGCCCGCTATACGATGGCGCTTGGCAGAGTTCGATTTGTATTTATTTCAACAGATAATCTCAATGTTTAGTTTTAAGCATTTGTTAAGATTTTTTTTTAACAATTTAAAATTTTCAGGATTGTGTGAAATTAGGAGTGTGGGGAGCAAACAATTTATTAATGCCAGTTGACTATTATTATAGTGTCGTTTAACCACCACCGCAACAAACGTAACGACTGTCGGACTGCGGCCGGCTGAGCGGCGGAGCTGCCGTCCATCCCAGCTCTGCTCACCCGTAGCTCCCTCATCCACTTGGCCAGTTCCTCGTCCTTGGCTCCCGGTCCCCTGGGGTTTCTGGGAGTCGCCGTCCAAACTCCAGCCAGCACGGTTCTGTAGGGCTGCTCTGCCGGTCGTCACGTACCTCTATCAGCACCGCTTTCCTTACGTCTCCTTTCTACCCATTTTGATTAAGGTCAGGAATATTTTTTCATCCGTCTGCGAGTGTGAAACGAAGCCGTCGTTTATCGACATTTACTGATAAAAATCGAGTCCTGCCAAGCCTGTGTATAATTGATAGCAAATCGCATCGTTGCTTTGGTGCCTCAGTTCCCCCTCCCCACACCTGGTGTTTATTTAAATTGGGAGCAGGATCTGTCTTCTCCTACGTATACATAACAGCCAGCGCCACGTGGGGCCTGTGGGCACCGTGCTGGTAGAAATGTGAATAACTGACAGGTCTCATTCAGGAGTCATTGCAAGGAGAGGCCCCGATTCTGCCATCCTTACTCCAGCCGAACGCCCCGCCAGCTGGGGTGAGCGATGGAGGTGGAGAGACCGCTCCTCTTCCGTGAGGCTGGTGGAATCCAGTTTGTGACGTCAGGAGCAGAGGACTTGCTCGTGCACCATTGAAATCCAGGAGAGTTTTGCCCCACTTATCCTGGCGTTGGACTCATCATCATTCACGTTAATTTATGTTGCTCCCTGCCCCCATCCAGTCTTCAACAGGCCTTTGAAATGTCCCAGCTCACGTGCTGATGTGACATCCTCCTGTGCCACGCTTCTGACCCACGTAGGAAAATGGGTTCTTGGTGAGACCATGTTGTCTCCTCAAGAAAAGGCAAACCTCAGGGTGGCAGGTGAGATGGATCCAGCAGTTCTGCTGCACATTCAGTGCTGGCCAGGTACGCGCACACTTCTTTTCCGTCTAAAATTCAGTCTCGAGAGTCTCTGTGGCTGCAGGCTCCCTGAATTAAAGCCACAAAAATGGTGGTAATTAGTTTCTGGAAAATTCGTATACTAGATATACTTAAATTACACTAAACAGCACAAACAAACTGCTTATTAATGGGTATATCTTCAAATTGCTTCATCCTGGAGAGCAAAGAGGAAATAAAGCAAAAATGTGCACATCTCTCCGCTATATATTTTGTTAATCGAGCCCGTTGCAGCAGCAATAAAGACAAGCTCAGCAAATGCAAGTGGCAGGAAACACTGGAGATCGACACTTGGAAGAAAATTTGTGAGCAACGGCACTGGTATTTGTCACCACCCGACCCAAAGTGAAATCCAAAACACTTGCATTTTCATGTGTGATTTATCAGCCAATTATGGGTGTGTGGGAAATCTAAACTATTAGGAATTTCAAGAAGAGGCTTCAAATTAAATTGATTAATACTAAATGGATCCTGTGTGTGCATACATGCATGTGTGCACGTGTACTCGCATATAAGGGTTTCACTGAAGAGCACTGAATCTCTTCAATGTAATTACATTTTGGCCTGATTATATAGGAATTGTGGAAACTTGATTACAATGGAAAATGCATTTAATTAAGATTAATGTTTTGCTCGACGTTCTGTCTATATTTGATTCTCAGGAAATAAAGCTAATATTCATTTTTATAACAAAACAGATGTCAAAATTTCATATTAAAAAAAAATCATAAAAATGCAAAGTGGAGAAAGATGGGCGAGTTTCCATTTGTTAGGAATCCTGTTCATATTCTCGTCACTCTCTTCCTTCCTAATTGTTTTCCACACCCCTTTAGCTTTGCTGGCAGATAGATTTTAGCTTTATAGTAGCATCTGTCATGCTAGAAATGTCCCAGAGCTTTCTTTGGTGCTGCACTGACTCTGCTGCCAAACATAACAACCGTTCTGCTCTCACCCGTAGCTGTCACAGCCGTGGTCGTTAGCACCGCTCCTAAGTAGTCCTAGTTAGCCCAGGAGGAAAACTAAGATGCTTCAGGTTAAGAACGTGCTTAAACCTTTGCAAGATGAGCCTGGCTTTTCAAATGCTTTACAGCAGTGGTTCTCAACCTTGAGAAAGCCCTTGATAGACTCGAGGCCTCCCCTGGAAAATGCCAGCTCTTAATTTTCCACTCGTTTCTTGACTACAGAAAACTAACAGCACTTCTTCTGTTGCACAGAGCTCAGACAGACCCCAGCGGGGCAGGACAGTTTTAACGCTACGATGGATTCCTAGGGGAAATCTCTGGGTTTCTCTTGCGCATGCCTCCTTGCCTGGCACCCTGCAGCACCCTGCGAAGAACAGAAGTGCCAACATTTGACCTTCGCTCCTGTCCTTATTTTGTCCTTTTGTTGTCCCAAGCAATTAGTGATGTGCCCTTAGTGGTCCCCCTCATCAAGGCAGGCAACTGTCGATCCTCTGGATCACGGTGCATGCATAAGAGATCTAGTCAGGTGCCTGATGGAACCACTTGTAGGGAGTCCTGCGAGCATCGCGCCAGGACCTTCAAGACGCACCCCAAGGGAGGGGTGGAGGCTGCCCTGGACCTACCAGCCCCTCTTTAGACCATTGAGACAGAGTCCAAAGGCCAGACCGAGTCCAGATGTGCCGTGCTCCATGCTTGTCGCTTCTGCAGAGGGAGCAGATGAAAACTGCTGCCGACTGCCTAACTCAGCAAGGGCACGTTATAATCAGGGTGATGTCCCTTAGCCTTTCTCCCACAAAGAAGCACCCGCAAGGCAGTGGGAGCTGGAGTTTTAAGCCCTCCTCATCAAGGGGGACTTATAGCTCTACCTGGTGGGCTTTGGCCCACAATCGGGAATGGCACATCCACAGGCCTGTCATGATGATTTCCCCTTGGAGCACTTATTATTAACCTCTGACCCTCGCTCCTGTCCCTGGTACTGCTTTGGTTGTCCCGAGAAATCTCCTGGTGCACTCTTAATAGCCCCGAGTCTGGGGTGATTCTTAGTCCTGAATCAGCAGATGGTGGTTGTTACTTGCTACAAAAGCAGGGAAGTAAAGGGAAGCTGAAGGCCCAGTCTGGATCCTTGCAGGCAGAATTGCTATTTCCCGTGGGCTGTATGCTCTGAAAAGGTCATTATGCTGCACAGGTAGGAGCTGGAGCCCCAGTCTTCATGGATTATCTATCCGCCTGCTGAAATCCTTGGGTTGGGGGCAACGCCGCTGGGGACAAGATGCCACTTGCAGCCAGGAGCTACACACAGGCTGCTGGAGGAACGTAACTGTGGCTCAAGGCGGTGGCATCCTGCCCACGGTGCAGGCCGTGCTGACACCACAAGGCCAAGAGCAAGTAAAACCGGCTGGTAAGAAGAGGTCTGAATTGCAAATATATACCCCTGATGTGGGCAGATCCAGGGGGTGCCTTTGCCCCCCTCTGCCATTTTGGTTCCTGCTCCACCCGCAGTTTAAAACCAACCGCCTGGCAGTGGCAGCGACATTTCTAATCCGGCAGCACCGAGGGAGTCACGGCTTTGCGGCTCATTGTCATCTCCCCCGATCCGTTCTAAACTCTGCAGCCCGCCAGCATTGGGGGCCCTAGATCCAGCTCTCTCTCTCTCTCTCTCTCTCTATATATAAGGTTTTCAACCTTAGACTCGAGGTCTTCTCTGTAGACTTGAGACCCCACTCCGAAAATACCAGCTCTTGGCTTTCCTTTGGGTTTTTTTGACCACAGGAAAAATAACAGAGCACATCTTCTGGTGCAAAGAACTCGGGCACACCACGGCCAGGCAGGGTCACGGTGACACTCTGGATTCGCAGGGGAAATCTCCGGGGATCTCTTTCGTGCACCTCATTGCCGGGCACCCTATGGCACCCTCGGCCAAACAGATGTGCCACCCAGAGATGTGCAGCAGAAAATTTTCCAGTGCTTTAATTTTCTGTGGGAAGTTTTCCATTTCTAATAATTAATTGTTTCATAAAATGCATTAGGACCAATGAATGGACGCCAATACAATATTAGGGAAGCTTGGCAGTTCCCAAGTTGTAATGAATGTTGTTCAAGTGATTATCCCTAGGAAGTGTGAGACAGAGCACATCTATGTGTTATTGATTTGTGAACAGGAAGGTAAATGCACTCGCATAATCATCCAAACCAAAAATCGAGTTATGAATTCACTTAATTGGCTGTGCAGGTCAAATCAAAACCGAAGCACGGCATATCCTGCACAGTTCTTTGGGTGTGCTAAAATTCGTGTGTCGACGGGTTTTAGTACCTTCGGTTTTTGTCTTAAATTTAAACAAACAACGCAAGGGAAGTCCATGCTATCGCGTACAGGTAACCCCTGCTTAGCGCTGTTTCGCTACAAGGCTCATTTGAGGTGGATACCTGACCCTGCTCGGCGAGCGTTGTTGCGGTGCGTGCGGCTGCGTCTGGGTCATCAACACCTGCGGTCGCCACCTTGGGTCGTCAAATACTTCTGGTTTTGCTTAATGCTTGGTTTTTCAGGAACCAATTCAGAGCGCTAAATGGGGGTTGTCCATGTTGTCTTTATGTTTTTACAAGTATTCCAACAAAAATAATTTCTTTCCACCAAAAGTTCAAATTTGTTTGAATATAACACCGAAACCACGCTCGGTGCGCTGTATTTAATTTCCCCCCCGATGAAATATTTCAGTTCGAAGACACGTGGCTGTTGGGACAGCAAAGGGACAGTTCTCTTCACTAAACCCGAGTCCAACCAGCGCGCTAAACCCGGGCGCGCTCTCGACGGCATTGGGAATTTTTCCGGAGAATTGGCCGGTTCAAAATGTTCTGGAAAGCCCACGTCGCCTCCCCTCCTGCTCCCCGTCCTATGTTGCCCTTTTTGTCGCCCCAAGCAAGCCTACAAAGACCATTGGGACACACACACACACACACCCCCATTTATCCAGCCAATTAGAGCTAACTCTCTCTAGATCGAGAGCGCTGTCTCCGGATTAGGTCTAGCTCTCTCTAGATACTGTCAGATAGACACAGCGAGAGAGAGAGCGAGCGAGCGAGGTGTAGGTGGAGAGGCCTCTTTCTAGCTGGCGAGACTCGCTGCACGCCGGGCGCCCCGTTACATTCATGGCGCGCTGTGCCGGCGGGGGGGGGGGGGGGCGGCGCTCTGTGTCACGCGGCTCGCAGACACGCGAGACCCAGCGGCGCGGCCACACGTTCGCGTCCCGACGCGGATACAAGTGTAGAGACAGAAGCGGATGCGGATACAAATTGATACAGTTGCAGACCCAGCCGCGCCGGGCCGGGGGGAAGTGGAGGTCGCCCCGCCCCGCCCCCGCCAGGCTCCTCCCCCTTCCCCTCCCCGCCCCGCCCCCCCGCCGAGCGGGCCATGGCGCGGGCCGGGCTGTCGCGCGTGGCCGTGGCGGTGGCGGCGCTGGCCGTGCTGGCCGCCCTCAAGTACCGGCGGGACGCGGAGGTGGCAAGGCAGCAGGTACCAGCCCCGGCCCCCCCCGTCCTGCACACACCCGTGCTCCCCCACCCACCCCCCCCGTGCCCCTGGGGGGGCCTCCTCGGCTGCCCCGTTGCAGCCCCGATCCCTTCCCTTCCCTTCCCTTCCTCCGGCACCTTCCCTGCCTCAGTGTCCACCTCGGCGTGGGGTGGAGGAGGGGAGGCCGCCAGGCCGAGGCGAGGGCACGGCGGGCAGTTTCCAGGCCTCGCACGGGCGGGAAGAGCCTGGCGCCGTCCCACGTGCAGCGCGTCACGTCGATGCCAGGTGCCGCGGCCCCGGAGAGGCCAGGGTTCCCCCCCGGGCCGATGTCTCGTCCGCCGTCAGACGCCCCCGTTCCTCCTCGGGGCTGTGCGGCACGCGCAGACGCCGAAAACCGTCGCGGAGCGGGAAGCGAGCCGGGTAAACGAGGGTCCCGTGAGACCTGACCGAGGGCCCCGAGCGCAGAGGCGCCGCCGCGCCGGAGAGCAGGTGGACGCAGCAGTGAACGGCGAGGAGTGAAAAGGGCCAGCTCCGGGCACGGGAGGGAGAAGCCAACGAGGCAGCGTCGCTGGAGTCGGGTCCCGCCGCGTCGGCACACCCCAGCCCCCTGCCCAGCTGCAGCCGCGTGGACGCAGGCAGACAGGGTTCCTTGGGTGTCTTGTATTCGAGTAGGTCTAATAACAGACACCGGATTTGCCCGAAGAGCCTTGTCCGCCCAGGGCGAGAGCTGGAAAGCCGGAGACCAGAGACCGCGGCCAGAAGGGTGAAGGCCTGCGTGGTCTGGACTCCGGTCTTGTTGGGCTCGAATTTTTTGGGCCAGCTTTCACAGTGACCCGCAGAGGGACTTTGTGTCCTCACTTGGTGCTGTGTCGTGTCCCCGGGAGGTGGCAGGTCTTCAACGTATGTTTTCTAACACAAGAATTCAGGTCTGGAGCGGTGATTCTCAACCGGGGCCCTGCCAGGTCTTTTGAAGGGGGTCCTGAGAGGGAGGAGAGGAGCCTGGACAATCCCCGATCCCTCTTGCCAGGCCTCTGCAAGGAAGTGCGCACCGTAGTCTAGAGATGAGTGCTTGAACTTGGGTGCCACTCAGTTCACACAAGACGTGGAGAGGTGCCTCGAGTCCAGCAAGGCTGGGAGCGCCTGGCCTAGAGAGGCTGCGGGCAGGAGCCACGCGCGGTGCCAGCCTGGTGCCGGGTGGGCCAGGGGTGGGGATTGCAGAGCTAGAGGAATTGCATCCAAAGGGGGAAATACGACAGTCGCGTAATAGGACAGATTTTTTTTCCCCATCAGATCCATTAAAGCAGTTCTTATACATATGCAACTTAGGTGACTTCTGCCATACTTGGGAGAGAGGACGTCTTTGATGAATGGAAAGTCAGAGAGTAATTAGTATCTTCGGGGCAGGCAAGCCTCACGGGTGTGTCTTCGGATATCCAGGAAGGCTCCAGCGAAGGCCTATCTAGCTGCGTGGTCCTGGGATTCCTAGGGGGAAATCCCTCTTTGAAATGGACCTTTTTAAGCCTCAAATGCAGCGCGCGAAACGTGGCACCACCCCGGTTTGTGGAAGGGTGTAACCCGCGAAGCTGAGTGCAGAGGGGACCGCTCTGTCCCCTCCCGCTTCAGCAGGACACGCAGAGAGGGTCGAAGAGGATTTCCGTTCTGGACGTCTTTTCGGAGCCGCTTTGCATCAGACATAACAGGTCTTACTCGCTGAATCCTTCGGGCAGAGGGACCATGGCAAAGGCTGGGTCGGGCGCAGCCAGAGATGAGCACGACATCTGAACAGCTGAGTGTTCGTGTTGGGGGGAAGGCTTTTTTTTTATCTTCCCTTTAGCCTGTTTAAAATGTCTTCATTTTCTCTTTTTCCTTTAATAGCACCTTTTTACCCTAAATGACCAATGGAGGCTTGGGGGAGCCTCCCACTGCTCCTGCTGTTTCATTTGAAGACTGGGGGAGCTCCGTCTCTGCCTCAGGTCCTCCACTATCCATCAAAGGCAGTTGTTATTTCTGATACTGCCTGGTTTTGAACCTTAAAAGTAAATCTTGGTTCTTTTTTGTTTTGCTTTCTGTAAAGAAGCAAAAAGGCACAAACCTGTCGTGTCCATCCCCCCACTTTTTTTTTTTAAAGGTTGTCTCTACTCTCCCTTTGGTTTCAGACTGTCAGGACTGGCTTGTGCGCTATATTGAAAGCCTTGGTAGCAAGCTCCTTCGTTGCTCTGGAGCATCATCTCCAAGAGGGCTGAAGCGCTGTGCTTTCCCTGGATGGTGAGGCCTCTTATGCTGTGTCTCTGTTAGTATTTCTAATGGGACCAAGCTATCCCTATGCTGGTCAGATACCCCTGGAAAAGTGCCTGTGCAATCCCAGGTACTAGCTTTGCTGGAAGAGCAGCTATTTGAACCCGTCTCGTGGCAGAGAGTGCCTTTTGGAGCGGAGGGGTGCCCATTTGTACCCCGATGCCACATATGTGGGCCCCAGCTGGCTGATGGCACATGTTTGCATGTGACACACGTGACACTATAGACCCTCTTACTGGTCTCAGCCCCCTTGGATTCTGCCCGGTTGTCATTCAAAGAATGAATGCTGCTTCTTTTAGGGGAAAAAACATGCAAGGGGCCCCAGGAATAGCCCAGGCTTTCCTTCGCACCCCAGCCACAACGAATCCCATAACACACGTGTAGGATCCTGAGTGCAAATCAGCCTGACAGCATGCCAAGTGAAGGAGAGCAGGAGTAGCAGGGGGCACTGCCGGTGGCGTGGGGCCGGTTAGGTAATGCATGTCCAGGTGATCCGAGCAAGTGGACCATGCGCCGCAGGGCGGAGGAAGGTGAAACCCCCTTGCTGGTCCTCCCCAGTCTGACCTGGGAGGGAGCGTCTTTCCCGAGTGCTCGACTAAGATGCACCAGCCAAGAACTGGAGAGGTTTTTGGTGCCAGCGGGAGAAGCGGGGCGCCCCAGGCAGGGTGTCCGCTAGCTGTGGTCCAAGTCTGATGGTGCAGAAAAAGGCAGGGGGTGGGGACCCTACAAGCCTAGTACTGTATTCAAGTTGGGGGGTGGAAGGGCTCCTTCCTGGCCCCCGCAGCCTGGGATTGATACAATACAAACGGGGAAAACCACTTGTCCCATTGGCAAACGATGAGCTCCCCCTCGGAGCATGCAGATTGGCTCCTACCTCTCTTTATAAACAAAGTCAGATGAAATTCTGGCGTCTGCAGCATCCGAACAGGAAGAAGCTGCGTTGTGTCGTGCCCATTGCAGCACGGGAACCAGAAAGGCTCTTCAGCCGTTGCTGTCGGCCCGGAGTCTCCCGAGGCCCAGATCAGTGACGTTTTTGACCTACTAAGTTCAAAGGGAAAACAAAAAGGAAAGGCGCAGAGGCCGGCGAGGGTTCATCCCGTTGGTGGTTGCAGCCGCACTGGGGAATGCCTGCCCGCAGCTCCGCGGGCACCATCTGCCCTTGCAGGATGCTGTTTACGTTTCCGAGCTTCCCCGGCTCCTGGGTTATAACTCTCCCTGCCAGAAGCAGGTCGCGCTGACTTGCAAGGTGGGGGCACATTTGAAACGCCTGGTCCATTTTTAGAAATACTTCCTAACACGGTGAAACAGGCCCCGAGCTGGCTGCGCCGGTTGCAGGACCTCGTGTACGAGCCATGCCCGGGCGGCGCTGTGCCGCGGTGTGGTTGCCTGCTTGCGGTGTGGTAGCCGCGCTGTGGGCCCTTTTACAGGGAATAAAGGCACAATCCTGTCTGGCAAAGCCCAGGATAGCTTCAGGGCCTGGATTAATTCGCTGTTCGTTCCCCTTCCAATCCATCATCCTTTATTAATATTCTCGCTCTGGCCCACCTTCTTCTTGCGAAGGGGCCCAGAGAGACCTGCCTCCCGTGCTCTGTGAGTCCTATTCACCAACTGGTGCTTTGCCAGTTGCTTGTCTTGCCGGGGTGGGGGATTTCTTTCCTTCTCCCTTTTCTCCTCCACCCTGCAAGTCCCCGAGTGCCGCTTTGGCTGCACTCGACAGGAGCAGAGCCTTCCAGGCTGCATTAGCTGTGTTTCAGGCTGGCAGACAACAGATGGAGAATAAACGGGTTCAGGAGCTCTGGGGCTGCTAATGGTGCTGCAGGCAGTGGAGAATAAACAGAGAAGAATAAAGACTATTTACTCTGGGTCCTGGAGGCTTTGCTGGTGGGGACTTGGCCCCATCTGTCAGCGTGGCCCTTGATGGACGAGCCCGAGCCTGCTGCAGAGTGGCAAGGAGGATCAGGGCTGTCCGACCCTCTCCTTCCCTTCCCCATCTTCTCTCCCCAGCATCCCCACGCTCTCCTTCTGCCTGCGTTTTGTCTTTCTTCTTCCCCCCTGCGCTCTGAACGCTGCGGAGAGGAATGGGCTGGAAGAGCCATCTGTTTAGGTCTCTGCCAAGTGACAGTTGCATTTCGGTGGCACCTTCCACCGGAGATTCATTCTCCGTGTGTTTTTCTGTAATGAAATTAGGCCTTGCACACTGCTCGGGGGAGGCCCGAGAGGGCTTGGCTCGGGACAGATGCGACTTTCAATCGTTTGGAAGGGGGGAAAGGAGTTACCTCTTGGACACACGCAGTGGCTATTTTATATAACGGTTCTCTCTCTCCAGACCTGCACTGGAATAAGTGAAGCTGCTGTAAATTCAAATGCAAACTCAAGTGGTTTGTGTCAGCGTGTGAACAGCCTTTACCAGTATAATGCAACACCGGTGTCACTGTTAACGTCTGTCCGCACTCTTGGTGTCTCAGTGTGGGAAGTGAGGCGCGGGGTGGTTGGACCTGCTCCCCCCAGGCTACGCGCCGTCTTGCCGAGCAGAGGAAGGAACATTTGAATTCTGATTTAACTTGGCAACATCCCTTCTTAGGAGCAAGGGACCGAAAGCTTTCATCCCGCCCTGATTTGCTTACGAGATCCCAGTTTGGTTCTCGGTGGCCACCGCTGACGTCCAGGCTGTGAATGTTGTTGGGCTGTCAGCTTTTTGTTCCCTTTCTACCAACGTACGAGGGCTCGATTAGTTTTCCCTTCGCTTGCGTGAAGCGAGTCTTTCATTCAGATAATCACTGCCACGCTCTGCATAGGATGTTGGTTAATTAAGGCAAGTCGCCGTACCCTGGGTAAGATGCCCAGCTATGAAAACAGGTCCCTGGTATTTGTGGGAACGGGTGAATGAATGAACCCATGCTAGCAAATTAAGAGCGGGTGGGACTTGCTGTGGAGCAGCCGGTGCGTGCTAAATGTCCGTGCACCTGCTCTTACCCTATGTCAGATGAAAGTTAAGCCACAGTAATTCAGCTCTCAGTGAAACAGGGCAAAATGACCATGGTTTACTTTCCCCTTTGCTTGCGGCAAGAACAGGCACGCAGGTGATTAATGCACGGCAACTGATAAATGCCCAAGCCCATTAACTCTCTGTAACTTGTTCATTTGCCCATGACCAACAGGGAGCCTACTACCTGCAAAACACCTTCTGTGACAGCCTCCACAATGCCTTCAGCAAGGGGTGTTGGGGACAACTCAGAAAGAGAGGAGGGAAAAACTAGAGCAAATGATTTGCTGTGAATTGTGCAGCCAGATGTAGTTTTAATACACTTCTGTCAACAGTTCCCAGACACTAATCTTTACTGTCAATAGAGCAAGGTATTGCCAGCGAGCATTCGTCTGTGCATTGGACAGCTCTGTTTGTAATTGTTAAAGATGCACAATAACTCTTGAGCTGGGGGGGCCTAAATTAATTCTGGAGAGCAGCTTGAATTAAGACTCTTTGCCTCTTATTTCTCACCTAGGAGACAGCTTTGAAGGCTCTGGGAAATGAGGGCTTTTTTCTCTTCTCCTCCCTGGACACTAACAATGATCTGTACCTGAGCCCTGAGGAGTTCAAGCCAATAGCTGAGAAGTTAACGGGTAGGTATGGACCTTGAAAGGTCAGCTGTGCGGTGACGTGGATGGACAGTGAGGATATGAATGTAACATGTATGCAGTGGCTTTCGTTACATTTTCTTTCCCTCCTGCCATTCGGGGGTTAACCTCTACAGTGAGCAGCCGCTGAGCTGTCAGTGTTTTTGGAAAGGCTTACGTGTCAGACACTGCTTTCACCAAGCACGGTCTGTGTCAGACTGATGCTCCCGGTGCTGGACTAGTAAAGCACATAAGTTACTTTTGTCTGGGGCTTAAAAGGGATTTGGGGTGGGTGAAGGCAACTGATAGATACAGCTCAGCGCTGGCGAGGCCAAGCCCATTTGGGAGTCCCTGGGCGCCATTCAGATTTTGCTCTGCTTGCCTCTGATAGTGGTTGAGCAAGTGCCCATTTGGAGCCTGCATCCCTTTGTAACAAATGGTTCTCGGGGAAGCCAAACGCTTGAAATATCATGGCGATAACACGCGGGTGGGTTTAAACTACAGTGAAAATACCCAGCGTGTTTGATCCTGCTGTACTGAGCTGGCTGGAGCGTGTGTATCGGCTCCTGGCTAGATGGAATCGGAATCAGACCCGCTCAGCTGGGACACAGGCTTTGTACTGCTCTCGGCTAAGGGGCGATTCTCCTCTAAAGCAAGTAACAGAGGCCTGTGCTATCTGAAGGAGGTGGATCTGAATTCTCTTAGAGCCACTGAATGCAGCAAAGCGACAGCTGTGAGGTTCTCAATGAATTTGCTCCGATAGTAAACGTATAATCATCTCATCACGGGTTGCAGGGGGTGGGGGGGAGAAATAACCCAGCTGTTACATGATCGTTGCTTTGTTTAGGTGTTACTCCTGTCTCTGAATACGAAGAGGAAGAGACGCTGGATCCCAGTGGGGAGATGCTGTCTGTCGCTGCTAAATTCCAGCCCTTGCTCATGGAAACGATGACGAAGAGCAAAGACGGTTTTCTAGGAGTAAGTGCACAGGATGCGTGTGAATCGGTTTCTCACCGGCACCCGTGCAGCTAGCTCTGGACATTGGAATAACCTCGACACGAATATATTGTGTTTGTTTTTAGGGTGGTTATTTCTATGGGCAGGGATCAGACTAAGCCAGAGGCCACTGGCACATTATTTTGGCACTTTTGCTAGTGACCTCACAAGTTTCTGCAGTACCTTCCCCTTTTTTATACTATGTACATACTTCCAAAGCTTATGCACTAAAGAGAAACCTCCCGTGTGTGACCTGGGCATAATACTCTCCGCTGGAATTTGCAAAACTGAAGCTTCAGCTCTGAAAAGTCCCCTTGCTCAGAGAGGGTGGTTACACTCCAGACACTGTGTTGATATATGGCCATTCCTATGCTGTTCATCAGTATGATGAGGTTAGCAGTTTTATTTTATTACTGATTATTTTGTCAGAAACTTCCAGCTGCAGTGGAACTGCTAGGAGGCCCTTGATCGTAGGCAAAGTTTTGGATAGACTCTGCTTCCCTTCCCCAGAAAGCTGACCCCCGTGCACCAGTTCTTATCCATCAGCATTGCGTATGGCAACACTCTTCAGATCCTCCCGCGTCCTCTTCAGCTGTTCTGATGCTCTCGTTGTGTTTGCAGATTTCTCACGTTGCTCTGTCTGGGCTCCGGAACTGGACGGCGCCAGCGGCCCCCGTGAACGTGATGTTTGCCAGGCAGTTCAAAGCTTTTCTCCCTCCAAAGAATAAGCTGGAACTCGGCGATCCCTGGTGGATTATCCCTAGCGAACTGAACATCTTCACCGGGTACCTTTCTAACAACCGGTTTTACCCTCCAGCCCCCAAGGGCAAAGAGGTAAGAACACCACCTTCTCCGAATCACGGTCTGCCTCCTCACCCAGGGGAGGTGCGTGGCACAGGAGCTCGTCTGTGCTGTTAAACCTTGTGCTTTTCATGCACATCTGGAAGTGCGGAGCGTATAGAAGAATTATTAAATACACTTAGCCAGATTTTGAACATGCAGGGAGAAGTGTAAGATGGGACATCTCAGTCCGATCTAAACTGTGTCGATTGTTTAATCCTCCTGGCTGTCTAAGTGGGTAGGCTTTGAACTCTGCTTAGCAGAAATGTGTGTTACAGGTGACTGGTCTCATGTTTGCTGTTTTTGATTCTCTCCACAGATCATCATCCACAAACTCTTGAGCATGTTCCATCCACGCCCGTTTGTAAAGACCCGCTTTGCGCCTCAAGGCGCTGTGGCCTGCATCCAGGCAAGCAGCGAGTTTTACTATACCGTCGCATTCAGGTAAGAACTCCCCAGGGGCTGCAGGTGGGTGCGGGGGGAGGGAAGGAGGGCAGAAGGGGCAGGGGTGTTAACTAGGAGGATAGGGCATGTTTTCAGTTAGATCTACATAATTCTTCTTTTAAGACCAAGTCTCTCTTCCCCATCAAATCAAAATGCAAGTGACAGAGTTGAAGATTATAAATTTCCCAAATGTTAGTTTTTGTAGCTCATCTTTGGGGTGGAAGAAGGGTGTGAAAGGACTTGGCAAGTAAAAAGGTCTTGACCTCATCTTCTAGACAGCGAGAGACGGAGGGAAGGGAGGACGCTTAGAGAAGCCAACCTGGCAGCAGGCATTGGGGTACTTGAATGCACCCCAGAAGCAGAGCGAATTCAGGGTTGGGCTGTGTGGTCACGCCCTCGCTACCCCATATGTGGAGCTGATGAGGAGACAGACCACTCTCCCGGGCCAGCCTTGCAGGAAGTGGCTGTTAACGTGTGTTACTCCCTTGATTCCTGTAGATGGTGCCCACGGGCCCTTGTACACGCCACAAAATTGGCCTTTAAAGCGGCTTAAATGCCCTTATGCACCGCATTAACGGCATTGCTGTTTACACTGTCGGCAGAGTATTACACGTTCATGGCACTGCTGTTTACACTGTTGGTGGCATGCTGTGCATTAAATGACTTTGGGACGTAGCAAAATAAAACACCTCCAAGAGGCAGGTAAGGATCAGGCCTGACCTTTGTGCACGTGTCACAGGGATTTACTTTGGTTTAATTCTCCCTGAATTGAAGCAGTGGGTTTTTAAAAACCCACTGCTTCAATTCAGGGAGAATTAAACTGAAGGAAACCCCTGTGGTGTGTACAAGCAGCCCATGCTCCTAATTGTGTAGGAACAGTTGCCCTGTAAGCAAATCCACAAGACTTGGCAACCTCCCCTTTCCCTCTGGTGACGGCCTGAACTGCAAGGGGAAGGTCTGGTCAGTCACGGGGTGTAGCAGTGCTCAAGGATAATGCCGCTTAGGAGCATCTGGCTCCTCAAACAGCTTTATGCTGCACGCGGTTCTTTCCTTGTCTGTGCTGTGCAGGGCCTTGAATGGCTCTTTTCACCTTACTATCTGCCTTACAGAAGCGCAGCACGTGACATGACAGCCAGCAGTCGTGTAGGCTTTGCTTTCTCCTCGCCCTGGTCCCTTGGTCATGGCTGGAGCACGCAGGCTCACTGCTGTTTTCCCATTTCAGGATTCATGCTGAGTTCCAGTTGAATGAGCCTCCAGATTTCCCTTTCTGGTTCTCCCCTGGCCAGTTCACAGGACACGTCATCCTCTCCAAAGATTCTTCCCATGTTCGGGAGTTCAAGCTCTTTGTCCCAAACAACAGGTACAGCCATTCTTGTTCCTTCTTTATACACTGAGGAGAGGCCTGAGATCTGTTACAGCAGGGAACGGGAGCGAGAGCCGAGGGGATCTGTGATTTCCCCCTGCCCCGTGCTGTGTGCGCGTGTCACAACTAGGGAGTGTTACCTGGCATTTACAGTGATCTCTTGCCTGAAGGTATCCGAGTACATTGATTGCTCAAACCAACCCCTCTGTTCCCAACTTGTGCACAGGGGAGATAAGGGACTCCCCCAGACCTGCAGATGAACATGTCAGAAGGAGGTTGAACTCGGGAGACCAAGTTCACTGCACCAAGCTTTGATCCTAGGGAATGCTATCCTACCTGCACACAATGCATCCTTTACCACTTGACTAATTTTGGACATTCAAAAGATAGATTTCCTTTTTGGGCTCTAAACATAGTAAGGGAGAACTCCTTTGAGATCGGAAGGTACGCTCCAGACCCACGGATTCTGATGGTCACCAGCTTGGACTGACTTCTTTCCCCACCCGTATCAAGTCAGCACCGGGGAGGCTCATCTGGAGTCCTGTGTCCAGTTTTGGGCCCCCCACTACAGAAAGGATGTGGACACATTGGAGAGAGTCCAGCGGAGGGCTACAAAAATGGTTCAGGGCTGGGGCACATGACTTGTGAGGAGAGATTGAGGGAACTGGGCTGATTTAGTCTGGAGAAGAGAAGACCGAGGGGGATTTGATAGCAGCCTTCACCTCCCTGAAATGGGTTTCAAAAGAGGATGGAACTGGGCTGGTCTCAGTGGGGGCAGATGACAGAACAAGGAGCAATGGGCTCACGTTGCAGCAAGGGAAGTTGAAGTTAGAGCTTAGGAAGAACTTGGGTAGTAAAGCACTGGAACAAGCTACCCAGAGGGGCTGTGAAATCTCCATCCTTGAAGGGTTTTTTTAGACCTGGCTAGACAAAGCCTTGGCTGGGATGATCTAGTTGGGGATGGCCCTACTCTGAGCAGGGGTTGGACTAGATGTGACCTCCTGAAGTCCCTTCCAACCTTCATTTTCTGTGATTCTGTCACTTTATCTCCCATGCCTGTTTTTTTTCTTTTGCTTTTTGTTTTTTTTAAAAGCCCACAAACCACACCACACAACTTGCTTTACCTGTGTGCGAGGCTTAATTACTGTTTGTAAAGCGTTCAAAGAACTCCAGATAAAAAAGCGTCGGATGCACGTTGGCCTCTTTAATTGTGCTGTTGCAAACCTGCATTCACAGCGAATGTCTGGCCAGCTCCTCTTGAATGAGTTCCAGAGAAGCTCAGCCTGCAATTAGAGATCAGGCAGCAGCTATAACTTGCAGATGCAGAAGGCAGCAGGACCATTGCCAGGTCCAGAAGAACCATCAGATGTTCGTGTTGTATTAGACACCTCCTGATGTTTCACATTTTGTGATAAGCCCTTTGAAAATCCGAATGAAACCAGCTCCGCTGTTATCCATGAAACTGAGGAACGCATTATTGCAGTAGCAACATGTTTTTAACAGAGCCATGGAGAACGCTCCGCCAGCCAGAGCCTTGAATAGACTGAATACATATGCTTGCATTTACCATGGCGAGCTGGCTCTGTTGCAGCTTAGAAGGTGGCAGGAAAGGGGGGTTTCTCCACCTGTGTCTTGGCACCTTGGGGTTCAGAGGAGCCTGACTCATCTGCTTTGAAATGCAAAGCAAACAAGATTTCCAAGGCTAGTGTTCGGCATGTGTAGATTTACGCTCTCTGGGAAGCAGCTGGCAGCGTTACAAGGGATAAAAAGCTAAATTCTCACTCAAACCGTCGTGGGCCAAGACTGTTCTGCTGGAATGTTCCCCGGGCGACTTGCAGCTCTGCCTGCACATTTGTTCCAGGAGTTTTTAGCTAGTACAAAAAAGTAACGTGCAGCGGGGATGGGATTTGCAGTGTCTCAGGGATCGGGAAGGACGCTTCCTTCCCCCGTCCAAAAACTCCACGCACCCTTAACTGCTTGCGTGAGTCCCGCTGCTCTTCTGGGCAATCCTTCAACGAGGTCCATAATTTATAGAGCTCTGTGGAAGCCTGGCAGCTCACTTCCGTGGCGCTCCACGTTGTATTGGCTCTTGGGATCTGGGCCGCGGGCTTGGATCCAGCCGAGGGACGGTGGCTGTCCCTCAGGTTCTTGTATCTTAAACGACTCCTGTGATTGAGAGCTTTCCATGCATGTGGTTCTTAGACACGGCTGATTGTGAATGTGCTCGTCTCTTCTTCCAGGTCCCTAAACGTTGACATGGAATGGCTATACGGGGCGAGTGAAAGCAGCAACATGGAGGTGGACATTGGTTACCTCCCGCAGGTTGGTAGCAGTGTACGTTGCTGTACGTGCACACTTGTGACTCACCAGAATATATCCCACGGCAGCCCCGTAGCACTCGCTTCTGCCGTTGCTGCCAGGGCTGTTAGCACTCCCCTTGAGTGCTTGGACGTGAGCCTAATGTTCCCAGCACGCCTGCAGAGACACTGCCCATGGCTGCCAACTCTCCTAACTCGTATTGTGATATGTGGTACTTTTGTCTCTGAGTCAGAGCTCCAGGAGTCACGTGATTTATGTAAGATCTTCACTTTCATTAAAAATTAAAGTTAATTTCTGGCTTGGGTGGCTTTGGAATAATTTGGGAGCCTGCGTGCTGAAGACTTACAGCCCTGAGGGGAAATAAAAAGGTACATCATGCGTTTGGCTTTTAGACATCCCCAGTTCTTTTCAAATGATATCTCATAACTCAGGGACAGGGGGCCTACCGCATGATGTTTTTTCTTAATGTCTCAGAATTGGCAATACCGTTTCTCTTAGATCTTCTTTAATAACTAAAAATAAGGCTCATGACAGATCCCCCAAATCACTTAGGATAGACCACTCACTATAAACATAGCCTGGCTGCTGCTCTCCATAGAGAAGCTCAGTAACAGCCTTCCTATTTGCAGCTGCCCATAAAACTGCTTCACTGCCAGGGTGGATAGAGAAACTTCTGTATGGTACTGCAAGTGTGACAAGTCCCAGAGAAGAGCTTGGGCATCTGGTGCCCTCAAGTGGAAAATCTCCATGCTAAATCTTTGTAGGGGTAGCGTCTCCGCTTTGCCAATCCAAACCAGCGCAAAGCTGTGAGCAGAACAGAAATGTGGAGTTGGGGGAAATGTTTCAAACACGTGCATGTCAATGAATTAAGTAGGGCTTGAGGGAACGCTAAGCGGTGGTGTGCGTGTTCTTTGCAGACAGATACCCTTGCGCATGTGCGTGCACATCTGCTGTGTGTCTGGGGATGGGTTTGAAGGTGGTGGGGCAGAGGGAACTTGGGGATGGTGCCTCTTCTAGGGACTGAGCTCTGTGCTCCTGTTGTAGATGGAGTTAGAATCGATGGGGCCATCCATCCCTTCTGTGATTCACGATGAAAATGGAAATGTGATTGACAGCAGAGACCCCACGGGGGAGCCCATCCAGTTTGTGTTTGAAGAGATAACCTGGCAGCAGAAAATCACTTGGGAGGAAGCGGCTCAGAAGCTGGAAGTTGCCATGTATCCGTTTAAGAAAGTAAGCAAAGCGCCTGCCCTGTTTCTTCTCCCGGGTGTGGTTCAGAGAGAAAAAGAGAACTGTACTGAGATGCTCGAGTCATCCTGAGGCCCAGTAAAGGCTGTAGAGCCGTAGGTGGCTTAAGAGAGAAGTGCCAAGGGACCCCACACAGTGCTTCGACTCAGTACCTGCTGTCCGTGTGCTGCAGCACTTGCCTTGAGCTTGGCAAGGCTGGACTGAGTGCAGTGAGGTTAGTTAGTCTGCGGTGTCTCTGCTCTAGAGATGAGGAATCAGAAGCTCGGAGAGGTCGGTCGTCCAGGGTCGCAGGGAGGCGGGGATGGAGCTCGGATATCTCATGGCTCAGGCTCGTTTAAGTGCAAGCTCATCTCGCCTTGCTCTTATCAGTCACCACTGATGGTATTTTGTGAGAGGCTGGTAATGATGGTGCTTGATAAATGGCTTCCCTTCAGTCTCAGCTGAACCTTGCACGACTACCTTGGGATTGTGCTTTCCTTATTGGCAAGCACCACACGAGCTGCTCGTGGCTCAGCATCTCCAAATGAAAAGCGTGTTTGTGACACTGGGTGACCCAAGTGATTTAATAACCCAGCAGCCATGGGAGCAAGTTGCTCCTCTGCAGCTGAGCGAAAGGAAGCACAAGCCCAGCCCTGGAACGGGATCTCCTCTGGGATGAGTATTTCTGTGAGCTGCCAAGGCGCTAATAAAGTTTGGTTGCTTTGAGTGATTGGAGCCACCTCTGTGCAGCATCCCTCCAGGGCTACTTATTACCTGACAAAAGCATCTTTTCTAATAAACAGGATCAACTTTTCTGGGCCTGTGAGCAGGCTCAGCTGGACAAACCCCTACCTAGTGCACACGCGTGTAACGGCATATGTCCTCTGCATTTCTGCCAGGCTCTTTGGAAATCTCCCCAGAGTTGAAGCCGTTTGCCGGTCTTTAGGGCGACTGCGTAAATCTCAGATCTTTCTCAGACAAATTGCGCTTCGTGCCAGGGAACTGTGTGTCTGACCTGCCCAGCCCCAGGCTTGGCACATGCCTTTCTCCTGGTCACGCTCACCAGAGGATCCCCTTGCACTCTCTAAAGTCAGTGAATGCACCATCTCATTTGTCTGGAGCCTGGCAGGAGGGAAGTGCTCTTGGCTTTTCTTGGACATGGGAGAGGCACAGAGAGAAGTCAGTGGGAGAGCTGCAAACAGACCCCAGGAGTCCTGGGTCCCAGTCGCTTGGAAGACTGGGCTCTGAATGGCAGCAAGGGGGGCAGTGGGGCAGAGAGGATTATTGTCCTGGAAATGCGGAGGTTTAGTTGCTGTGCGTTGAACCCGTGGAGGTGCACAGCTGGCTTTACGTGCTGGTTCGGTTTGCATTGCATGACACACGCTGGGGCAGGCCCAGCCTTTCTGCACCTTGCTCTGTGTTTGTTGGATTGCTTCGGTGTCGGGTTTTCAAACCTCCGCCCTGCTTCCAGGTTTCGTACCTGCCCTTTACACAAGCCTTTGAGAGAGCAAAAGCTGAGAACAAGCTGGTGCACTCCATCCTGCTGTGGGGCGCGCTGGACGACCAGTCCTGCTGAGGTGAGGAGCTGCCGCCTTGGCTCTCTTTAAGGGGGGTTCGGGGGATGGTACATGAGCAGCCAAGCCCCCTGCCCTTCCCAAGTAGGAACGCCTTGTCCAGGCTTCTCCAGGCAGTCGGGCTCAATGGGGAAATGAACTGCAGCTGGCTGAGGTGATGCTGTGCTAGCGAGAACAGGTTGCATTAGAGTCGCTGCCCAGCCCAGAGCCCTGCAGCGCAGACACATCTCTGCAGCGGGCCCACCCCACCGCAGATTGCAGTACCCCGAGCCTCAGGAAAGGTCTGGGCCTTGCATCTTGATGGTGGGGAGCCATCTCTGCTTTGCTGTAGGCTTACACAGCCTATCGCATTCTCCAGCCTGCTCCCACGCGCTGCTCCCCAGCCACCAGATTGGACCAACGTAGCGGCTAGAGCAGTGACACCCAGAGCGCTGGCGTTCAAGACCCCCTGTTGCAGCCCTGGGGGGCAGCTGGGACAATCAGTCTGTCTGTCTCTGGCAGGTTCGGGGCGGACTCTCCGGGAGACCGTCCTGGAAAGTTCGCCCATCCTCGCTTTGCTGAATGAGAGCTTTGTCAGCAGCTGGTCACTAGTGAAGGAGCTAGAGGACTTGCAGGTAAGTGGTGTCCTGTCTGACTTCTGTGCCGATACGGCTGGTAAAAGCAGTTGCTTAACACCCCTGGGACCAGGTGGTGCCGAGGATGGGGTCTCTGGGAGCCCTGGCTTTGATCCCCGCTTTCTGGGCAACCCTAGACATCTGGTCTCTGAGTGTGTCCAAGGTTCCCAGGATCTAGGTCTCCCATGTGCTTGAGATGCCCCAGGGCAGCTACACTGCCCCGCTGCCAGGTTTGGCACACGTGAGCCAGACTGAGCAGGCAGGGTGCACTCAAACGTGCTCCACAGCAGCGAGGATGCAGTGTAGACACTCCCTGTGCCTCGGTTTCCCATTAGTAAACCAGAGGTGACGGCACTCCTGTATCCCAGCTACATTCAAGGTCATGGTGAGGCACTCGGCCACCTGGCTCCCTTGTGCTATGTACACAGGCCAGCACTGCTCGTGTGGCACTGGCTTCCCTGCCTGCGTTCCTGCCTCCTCGCCCCACTAACGGGAGCGCTTGCATAGAAATCCTGACGGCTGTGCACGGGGGGTGAACATAATAGACCGGAGTGGCGAATAAAATGCTGGCAGGTGGCTGGATGAGCTGGGGATGTGCTGCCTCTCTCCTCTTCTGGCTGAGGGCAGATGATGCCATTGCTGGGGCAGAAGGGAGTTCAATTTCTGTCCGCTCCCTAGCAGGACAAATGTCCACCTGTGCTGCTGCCAGTGCCTGGCCTGGCCTGGCTAGAGACAGAGCTCTTTCCGGGATGGGGTGGGCTTCTCAGCTTGCTGCTCAGCCAGAAGCCTTTCCCCGAGACACGCTGCATGCAGTCTGTGGCGTTCCCAGTCTGGCACCTTTTGGTAGAATAAAGCAATGCACAGATGGAGGCAAACTGAGGAGGCAGCTCAAGGATCCTCCTTTGGTCAGAGATACGGTGCCCGCAAACCCCCCCAGAAAGGGAGCTTCACCTGGCGTGTTTCTCCGTCTGCTCCCCCCCAGTGCTGTGAGCTAGGAAGTGTCAGCTTAATCCGGAGTGCCCCAGCTTGGCAGATCTTTACTGGATTATAAATGTTGATTGTTTCCTAGCCCTGGCCATTGATCCAGACATCAGTCAGTCATAGAGATTTAATTCCCTTGAGAAAGCGTACTGGGTACATCTGCCATCGGACCTTTGCCGGCGTCAGTGTGACTGCAGGGGGGTGCCGTGGCAATGAGCATCGCGGTGCCCTGATTGAGAGCCACTAGGCCGGCATTGCATGCAGAACAGGTCCAGCTTTTCAGTCCTGCTCCCTCCCATGTTTTCACGTATATGTTGCATTTGCTCCCCCTTTCTCTCTTTTGCTGTCTTCACATAATGAATGCCCTTCTGGGGTCCTTTTTTACAGACCAAGAGAGAGAATGAATTCTACAGGAAGCTAGCGGAGCTGCACCTAGAGAAATACAACTTCCCTGTGGAGATGATGATCTGCCTTCCCAATGGAACAGTGGTACGTCGGCCACTCTTTGTCCTGGGTCTCTGGCTTTCCTATCCATGACCCACTTCCTTCTCATTCAGTCTTTCATCTCTCAGCAGATCCCGCGGAGTCTTGGGTGCCTGGATAGCACCTGGCATTGCAGAGTTTTTCTTGCTTTAAAATATATATAATCAGACTTAGTGGGATAAATAACAGGAGTTTGGAGTGGAATAAGCCTCTGCTGACATGACCCATTACAGCTGCGTATAGTTACACGAGGAGAGATGTGGCAGTGACTTGCATTAAATGCTGAGCCCTTACAAAGCCCTCGTTGTTTTCCAAGAACCTGAGTGAAGGTTGAAGATGAACGTTTGCCAAGGTGCAGTTTCAGCTGTCTGCAAAGCCCCCAGCTCTGCTCTTGGCAATACCAAACAAATAACTATGATTCCACTTTATAGATGAGGACCCTGGAGCGTAGATCTGTTCTTGCTGTCAAAATCAGAATCTGGATGCGCGAGTCCCTGCTCACCCCTCCCTCCCCAACTCTCCGTGTCGGGGTTTGAAACTATCTGTCACGCCCTGGCTGAGTGCCCGCTGATGGGTATTCCTCAGGCTGTGCTAAATCACGCTGTGATCTTTGGTTCCCTGTGCTGGGCAGTTTCGAGGCTGGCCCTCTGGGTGTGCTTTCAGCGTGCTTGTCTCTCCAGCTGCCCCTTCTCAGAGATGGGATGTGGATAACCTGGAGAGGGTCCAGAGAAGGGCCACTCGTATGGTTAAGGGCTTGCAGGCCAAGCCTGATGAGAGACTAGAGAACCTGGACCTTTTCAGCCTCCGCAAGAGAAGGTTGAGCGGCGACCTTGTGGCTGCCTATAAGTTCATCACAGGGGTACAGAAGGGAATTGGTGAGTATTTATTCACCAAGGCGCCCCCGGGGGTTACAAGAAATAATGGCCACAAGCTAGCAGAGAGCAGATTTAGATTGGACATTAGGAAGAACTTCTTCACAGTTCGAGTGGCCAAGGTCTGGAACGGGCTCCCAAGGGAGGTGTTGCTCTCCCCTACCCTGGGGGTCTTTGAGAGGAGGTTGGATATGCATCTAGCTGGGGTCATCTAGACCCAGCACTCTTTCCTGCCTATGCAGGGGGTCGGACTCGATGATCTATTGAGGTCCCTTCCGACCCTAACATCTATGAATCTATGGGACTTAACGATCAAGCTGGAACTTAGTGTCAGCTCCCCGACGCCTCCCCAGAATGGCACCAAACCTGCGGACCCTCCACATTTCTGCCTTATCCTTCAAGGGCTTTGTGACAGGCACAGCCCCAAAGTGATGCAGACAGACTCTGCGAGGGAATAACCCAAACCCAGCTCCTGCCTCCTTCCCTTTACCTCTCTTAAGAGCTCTCTAGATTGTAGTCAGCATCTTCCAGGGAGCCCATTACAACCAGTAGTTTCAGCCCCAACCTGCCATCAGGCCCCAGTCCCAGGTCAGTGCGGCAGACTCCTTTTCTTACTCCCAGCAGGTTCCAGCACTTTAACCCTTCCCCATCCCCTGTCTGGGTTGATCCGAGTCATTAGTAGGTCAGCGGACTGACTCCATTGTGCCCCCTTGGACTGGAGAAGTACAGCAGAGACAACAGCTTTTGATGCTTGTTTTGCTCCAGCTAAGTGTGGGTGACTGTGCTGTCTGCCTCCCTCCACGGGTGTCTCCTATCAGGACAGCACTAACTCCTTGCAGCCTAGTCGTGCACGCATGATGGGAACCAGACAGACAGAGGCAAAATAAAAGGGATGCTTTGTTCCTAATGTCGTTTCTGAGAAGCCTCTTAATAACAGCGTGTGTGTTTGAGGGTGCTGGCTCCTGTGCCCAAGGACTCCTGTGCTGTCCTACCCCCGCTGTCTGTGGCTGAACGTTGCTTTTAAAAGCACTGGGTAATGCCAGCTGCTACTGAAATCGATGGAGCTGCAGGTGCTTAGCGGTCTTGGAAAGCAGGCCATTAATCTCGCATGGCTTCACCCCTCCGTAAAATGGAAGCCCTGTTTCTCAGAGACATAATTCACTAGCAACTGCAAAGCACTTCGAGGTCTTTGGACTTAGTGAAGGGCATAAGTGTGTTGTTCACCTGGTTATCGGCTAATCCATTGACTGGTGAACTGCCCTTACAGTGGTGGTTGTTTAAACTGTGTCGTTCTATGGCATGCTTCCTTCCCCAGATTCACCACATCAATGCCAACTACTTCCTGGATATTACTTCTATGAAGCCCGAAGAAGTTGAGAGCAGCGTCTTCAGTTTCTCAACCAATTTTGAAGATCCTTCTACTGCGACCTACCTCCGGTTCCTGAAGGAGGGACTGCACAGAGCAAAACCCTTCTTGCAGACTTAAAAAAAAAAAAAAAAAAAAGGAGCAAGTCTAACTTTGGGAGTTGTTAGAGCTTGGTTTTTTGGCTGAGGCGGTTCTTCCTCCTCTGTGGAGTAAACACGGTGTGGATACTGAAATGCAGAAGATTCTAGGATGGCAGCCTTGAACTGAATGGTAGGGTTGTAGATTTTAGAACAGCATCATTTAAAAAGTTTTAATTTCTCTTTTTACATAACTTCCCCTTGCGAGTTTAGGAAACTTCTAGAGGAGCTAAAACACCTTAATTTATAAGCCTTTTGTGCATGTGTGTCACAGTCTGTATTACCACCCCTTTCTTTTGCTTAATCTTTACTCTAGAAGTTATGTCTGGTAGCACTCACGTTGTAGCTATCCTGAGTGCACACTTCGAATACTTGTTCTCCAGGGCCTGACTTCCTTACCCACCGTCCGTACAGCACCACTTGTTCATGTCACGTGCCACTCTCTACGAACAAGGGTTGCAGAGCTGAGCTGCCAGCGTATGATGCTTTCTACAAACATTTAGCATTTGGTAATAGTTCTCCTTGCTTCTGGAGCAGTTCAAATGAGTTGACTCTGATCTACAAATCATTGTGTAGTCTGGGTTCTGGCCTTTTTTTTAGGGTCTCTGTATTTCCACATCTCTCGGCGAGGGCATCGGATAGCTGCCTAGATCAGTTTGATGTGCCGTAAGACCTCCCTTAGTCAGGCTCTCGCCTGAGAGGGAGATCGTAGAGTTGACCTGGTGGAACTGGCAGTGGGAAAGTCGTCATCAAAATATGTTCTCAGTGTGTTTCAGTGCTCAGCGTTGTCCTGAGAGCCTTTGAACACTGAGACATCCTAACATGATTCCCAGGTGTTATTCATCCAGAAGCCTTTGCATGTTGTGTACAGCTGTAACTTGCTACCATCCGTGCTTTACATCTTGCATGTTTCGTGTTTCCAAGGCCGCTGAACAAGCGAACCCATCAGCTGCAACAGATTTCTTTGAAAGAGAGGGTTGAGTGTCCGTCTCGCCCGTTAGCTGCTATAGAAATGAAGTGTTTTTTCCCTGACATCCTTGAGAATTGCACACAAGATTTTTTCCAAGGGTGAAGAATGAAGGAGAATTTGCCATCAGACTGGTGACGATCCTTCTCCTCTAACAGTCTTCAGTGGCTGCTCTAATTTGATCCTGCAGCCAAGAACTTGTATAAACGTAAATTAATTAAAAAGATGGAGATGTCCTTTAGATAGCAAAATCCTATTACAGTCCATGGATATAACTATTGATTACTTGTTTTATCATCCCCTTGAACACTTGCTGTCCTGTCGCTGGGTCAGACAGAATCAGTGGTAGACAATCAAAGCAGCCAATTGCCACAGCCAAATAACGGGGCTGGTGATGCTTTTTTTTTCTGCTCACCGAAGCACGATTTAATCTGAAATGCACTCAGCGGACCAAACAAGATGAACAGCCCCCAAAGCCCCTGTGCTGTTTGGGAGTCTTGTTTTCCTTCCTTCATGGGATGCATACTTCAGATTAAACAACCAATCTGGTAGAGAGGTCTTTGTCCCAGGTCTGCTGTACTGCAGTGATTCGTGACCAAGGTACCTGGGCACCGGCACCTTTGAAGGGTGCCGCTGAGATGTGAGGAGATAAGCAGGTAGGCTCGGGCTTTTCCCCGACTGGCCATTCCCCTGGTCCTACTGCCTAGCCCCTCTACAAGGTGTGCCCTGTAATAAATCAGTGTTTTAAACGGGGTGCAGCTCAATTCACGAAAGTTAATAAGGGGTGCCCTGGGTCTAAAAAGGTTGAGAACCACCGCTGTAGTGTGTTAAATAACCGTGGGGGCATTTCTCAGTATTAGCTTTATAACTGTGTGTCAGCTCTGTTCTGCAGGCCTCTGAAGTGGTGGAAGGACGTCACAGGATCAGGTCTGGCAGGTTTTCGACTGGCGATTGTGCCCATTATCAGTGTTTGTAAACAGTGTTACGGTCTGGAAGCAAAATCCGATCCTGACAATGCAAATCACTTTAGGTATTGATACTGTGAACCAGGCAAGCACTGGGTAGCTCTTATGCTAAAGGGGCTCTAGTTGCTCAAACTGGGAATTTCAGGGTATCTAATTCCCTTAGCCTCTGTTTCGACTCAACCTTTCGGGTTTTACAGAACTTTGTTGGAAGCATTTTCATCGTTTGATTATTTTTTTCCCCTCGATTCAAATAAGGGTGGGTTTTAGACTTCAGACCGTTCCCTGTGTAAATATTACCGTCACAGGGAATTAATTCTGCACTTCTGTTTTGGTTTGGTGCAAACCAGGACGGAGGGAAGTGCAGGGCCACGTCTGAACGAGCAGAGATTGGTTTCATCTTCTCCATGTGAAAACGCATATAATGAAAGGAGAAATGATCCAGGGCTTTGTCATCAGTGACTGATGTTAAATCCTGAGAGAAGTACCCATAGTCTGAGTTTTTAAGTCTGTATTTTACTGCCTGTCTCACTAGTGCTCATCTGAAGCAGGGATAACCATCAGTCAGTGCGATCGTGTCAGGGCTGCTTCCCAGTGTGATGGTAAATCACTTAATGCCTGTGTTTTGCCCACTGCTGCGCTACGGCGTCACCGGGCACCTCTGGAAAGTAACCGTAAGTCATCAGGGAGCGGTGCTGGCAACTCCGGGATACACTTAGTGAGCAAAACCTTGCAGGTACAAGCTTCTGGGTTGACAAAAGGTAGCCAGTTCCTAAAACATTCCCCTTCAAATTAGGACCAAAAAAAGTAGATCTGTGGTGACCTGACTGGCTGTTTTACATTGCTACATCTCCCTCTAGTGTCCCTGAATGCCACTTTTTTCCATGAAACCGTGTCACCTCACTACAAGTGTAAGCATGTCAGGATGGCTTTTGTTTCAGAAACAGACAAAATTATTCCAGCGGTTTGGACTGTTCAGTGGGTCTCAACGGAGCAGGAATGAAGTGCTTCTGCTATTAACGTTTTAACAGTAAAGCTACCGGAAAGACCCAATCACTGTTCATTTACCGCTGGGTAACGGTTGATCTAGTTGCGAGAGGCGAAGCCGTGTCTTAAACTTTTTTAATATGCGCCAAATACTTTTTCATATTTTTACTACATCATTCATAGGGTTTTATAGGCTGTTTTAGTACCACTGAAGAGGAGGAAGGCGGAGAAGTTTTTCCCCCCACCCACCCCGTCATCTGTTCTTCGTGACGGTCTGACCTTAAACCACGAACGGGTCAGGCCTGATGTTTGACAGCTGTACGGCAGGAGAAAACCATCTCGTACCCTCCTCTTCTGGGGCTCTTTGGATCACTGTGTTTATAGCTTATTTTCCTCGAGCGGCGGCTGTTCTCTTGCTGCGGGGGTGTCGCAGCCCTTTTATACTCTCTCGCACGGCGAGAACTCGGGGTCACAAAATAAACGGAGTACCTAGTAAGTTTCAAACGAGCGCACGGCGGTTCTTTTTCGCGCGGTGTCGCTGAACGGGCAGGACTCGGCGCCACCAGACTGGGGGAAGCGGAGAGCCTAGCCGGATTTGTGAAGCGGGTGGAGGAAAGCGGCGTCCACCACCGTCGAGCAGGGCACGGCCTCTGCATCGCAGCATCCTCGGCCTGCACGGCCGGAGGCTGCACGTGAGAGGAACAGGGGGGGAACCCGGGTCAGGCCCCGTCCGTCACTCTCTGCTTCGGCCTCGGGCAGCTGATGTTTTTAACTCGCGTTTTCAGCCTCCACATGACCGGGCACCACCCAGGCTACGGCAGCAGTGCCCAGTCGGTGGTCTGGCTGCCACCAGCGGCACGCAGATGGCGGGAATGCACCATCGTGACTTTATAGGACAAAAAGATGCTTAAGGCTGGATGGAAAAACGGGCCGGTGCTTGAGGCGGTATCGTTTAAACGTGCGGGGCATGATCTGCCCGAGCGTGTGGGGCATTTCCAGGGGGTCCTCTGTGGGCGCGAAGCCCCACGCCCTCGTGCCCCTGCCCTGCTCCCGGCTGAGCTGCAGCACGTGGCGCCGCTCCCGCGGGGTGGCGTCACCACCCGGAAGGAAGCGGGCGCGCAGGCGCGGTGGTGAAGCCGCCCTCCCGGAAGCGAACGGTGACAGCGCGTTCCCCTTCCGGGTCGCGTGCCCATGGCCGCCCGGAAGCGGCGACGGCAGGACGCGGCGGCCCCGCTTCCCAGTCTCTAGCCCGCGTCCCACGGGCGGCGCGCACGCAGCCTGTCAGCGGTACGTGTTGACGTAGTACCGTAGCCGTCGTGTCGTTGTGCTTGGGGCCTAAACACCCCCCCCGCCCCGGTGACCCCGGCCAAACGTGTGTGCAGCGTCGTCTGGAAGACCCCCAGGGTAGGGGCGAGCACCACCCCCGTGGGAGCCCGCACCGCACCGCACCGCACAGCAGTGCCCCCTGAACAGGTGTATGATAATGATAACGGCTCTATTTGAATGACTTTATACGACAAAAACGTGCGGGCGGTACGTCAGGTTGTATTTTTTAAGCAGGCGCCGCGCGGTCTGCCAGAGCTCGTCTTGCACGGCTCTAAAACGCGGGACTCGCCCTCATCCAAGTGTCCTTGTGTCTTCCAGCGAGAGAGTCCTTGTCCTCTGAGAGGAAATGGTATGAAACCACCTCATGTTTCTTGGAGCTGCGATCTTTGTGTCTGATTTACGCGTTCGGGAGCCTTCGGTACGGTCTGCGATGGCAACAGATTCGGTAAGTCCCGTGTGTCTTCTCAGAAATATTCGTTGCGTGCAGGGAGGGGATCCTGAACCTGTCGTCAGAGACGGCTGCCCGTCGTCCCGGCACGACCAGCTCCGGTCGCTGGTCTGATTGCTACGGAGACGGGTATTATCGCTGCACGAATGTAGTCCCTGTAGCATAAGATTTACCGCGTATAAATTATAGCAGCTCTATTTGAATGACAAGGGTATTAAGCAGCTTATGGAGCTTGCTAGCCATTAGTCAAACGATGCTTAGGTTTTTATGTCTCAGAGCCCAGTGATTCATTTTATTTTGTGCGCGTATAAATGACTTGTTACCTAATCGGGGTAGCTGAGGTCACTTACGGGCTTCGTTAGATCAGGTACAACTTTGTGGCAGTTACGAACGGGAATCGTTGCGCGGACGGGACAGATCCACGTTGTTAGTTTGCCTGAAGTGGACTCTACCCAAAGCCTCGCGCCGGTTCCTGAGACCTGCCGCTTGACTGGAAATCACTTAGAAACGGATACAAAACTGACAACGGGCAGAGGCACAAATCCCAAGCTCCTTATCAAAGTCGAGGGGTTGGGGGGGGCACTTAACTGCTAAGATATTTTCCCCCAACTCTGTTTTCATTGCCCCAGATGAAAACTAGGAAGAGTAAATAGCTATTGCAAATGGTATTGAAAACATTCAGCTTTGTGAAGGAGGCGATAGCAATGCAGTCAAGGGAACTTGCTTTCAAAACTGACAACATCCCTCTAAATGGGACTGTGAAGATGAAGATGTGCCCACGGGTCCCCTCTCGGGCCTGGTTGGGGAAGGAAGGCTGGTTTCTGCGACCGCAGGACATCAGGAGCGATGTAGCTAGCTTCAGATCTGGCTGGTTGATTCTCCCAGCCTGAATGACCAGGTGTCCGTGTACGGTTGTGTTGGCTTGGGGTGGTGGTCTCATTTATTCCTTCTCCTTTATCCAATATACTGCACTGCTACTGTCCTTTCCATGCGTTTTCATCTCTGAGCCCACATACAATAACTAATGCCGTTAACCCCCAAAACCTGGAAAATAAGTACCCACATGTTTAGCTTTACACATGAGCAATCTTGCTGCCTCCCACATCTGAAGTTCAAATGCAGATTTCCAGGAAGGACCCTCATTTGAAAGCAAACCTGTGGTGTTTGATGGGACTCTTGATGAGATGCATCGAAAAGAATAAAAGGTGATAACGGTGCCAGAGTTCTGATTTAATTTTCTGTGGCGGCAGGTCCTTCAAAAGTTGGGTGTGTTGCAGGTACTGTCTGATTTTGTAAACACTTGTCTCGACTCCTAGACTATCCCAATTTGGCAGAACAAACCTTGCGGCTCATCACGCAGCGTAGTCAGGAGGATTGGGACAAACCTGCCCTTAAAACCGTGTCCCAGGGCATCCTTTGAGGTAAGCATGTGAGAGACAGATCCTGGATATATGTACTGGATACAGGCACTGGTCTAGCCCCAGAAGTGCTTTTCCTGCACTGTTTCCCCCTTGCCTGTGACATCTAGCCCACATGGTTATACTGGGGAACACATTTTAGTTTGAGTTTTGACTAGTTTCCCTCTTGGCTTTTGTAAATTGCATATCTTAAAATGATCGACAGCAACCTGCGAATAATACATGTTCCCTAAGAGTACGGCAGCACTTATGAAGGATGGTGGTTTCTGCTTCCAGGAGGCTGAGAGTCTAATCTCCAAGCTGAGCTATTAGCTCACTGAGTGACCTTGGGAAAGTACTTAACCTCACTTTCCTAATCTGTAAAGTCACGCTAACAAGGATTGTTTGCCTTGGTGTACATTTGGGAACAAGTTGGGCCATCCTGCTGAGCTCATTTGGCACCTGCACATGCGCAGCACTGTTTGTCTTCCTCCAGCAACAATTTAAGCACCGCTGCATCTACTT
The DNA here is from genome assembly GCF_030867095.1 of Alligator mississippiensis. Taxonomy (NCBI): domain Eukaryota; kingdom Metazoa; phylum Chordata; order Crocodylia; family Alligatoridae; genus Alligator; species Alligator mississippiensis. The sequence goes on along the minus strand of NC_081829.1, from coordinate 3,397,601 downwards.
TTTGCAGGTTGATATTCTAGTTTTCTGGGACATAGTCTAAAAAAGCAAAGATAACAGATCTATAAACCATACTGCAACAGAGTTTGCATTTATGCAAATGCATTTGCACTAACTTCCTCCACCTGAGACCTAGCTACGGTATGGATGCAAAAAAGGCCCGCATGTGTCAATATCTTGAGCTTGTAGCACACATGTTAAATGGAACAAAGTCACAAATTACTTTGGTGTTGCAATGTTCTTCCTAGGTTCTGCCAAACGTCTCTGATCTGTACTTAAATGACATACCTCCGGTCCCTACTCTGGCAGACATTGCGTGGATAGCAGCAGATGATGAAGAAACATATGCTAGAGTCAGGTACTTCTTTCCCTTGTTGGCCCCAGGCCCAATTTCAAGTCATTTTGAGTTCTAATGAGACACCTATTGATGGTTGTTTGTTTGTTTTTGCTTTAAGAGTGAGAAGGGTAGAGACATTTTGACCAAGATCACAGTGACACTTCCTTATAGAAGCTACCAGGGAGAGAGTTAATATCTCCAAAGAATAGATACAACCCTAAATACCAATGTCTTAACTGAAAGACTTCCATAAAATAAATTGCATGGGACCCCATGCATCTGTCTCGGAGATGAGGGGTCAAATCATTCCTTCTGGGATTCAGACCTGTGGTTCTAGGGAGCCGTCTTCTTTCCGTTTAAGTACTGGAAGTTCTAGTCATTTAACATTAAATGTCATCTGTGAAAAATGCAATGAGTTTTGCAGTCAGATGATCCCACAAGCTGTGGGGCTGGGTGACGCCTCACTCGCTGCCTCCAAATTGTACTTCATCACGTAGAAACGTAAGTCACCAACCGGACAGGAATATTCTGCTGTTCTCCTGGTTAAAGTTCAAGATTGGGAATTGGGAGGTTTGGTTTTATTTTTGCCTCTGTTCCAAACTTCCTGTGCTGCTTTTTTTTCCAGTCTATCAAGTGGATGTAACACTGTTCTCCCAAAAGTGGTGTGGGGCTTCATTTGTTGTCTGTAAAGTGCTTGGAGATCCCTTGGTAGGCAACAGAAGTGCAAAGTTTTGTGCTTACAACAGGTCTGCTTCATGTGAATGATGGAGAGGTTTTGTATTGCACCACTTAGGAGCGACTCTCGGCCACTAAAACACAAGTGGAAGCCCAGCCCATTCACGGTTATCCAGCGAAACGCCTCGGTCCCCAACTTGAGGAAGCAGGAGGAGAAGCTGCTTGCCTTGAAGAAACCTGGTTTACCTGCCCTGAGTCGGACTACAGAGCTTCAGGAGGAGCTGAGTCACCTGCGGAGCCAAATAGCTAAAATTGTAGCTGGTGATTCAGGTAGGTCCTTCTTTGCTAGTGAGGAGACCTGAGCAGTGATGATCCCAGCATAAAGCTGCTGGTACTGATCACATGCTGTATTACAGATTGTCAGTATTTTTTCTCCATGTCTCTAGTATGGGACTTGTGACAAATAGATGTGCTGTGAAAGAGCCCCAATATACATAGCAGAACCTCTTACACATCTCGCTCTGCCTGCTACAACTGAGTTGACCATTGTAGGAGTTCTGGCTAGCCGGGAAGTGACATTTGTTCTGCTTCCTAAATGCCAAGAGTGTTGAAACACAAATGTGACTGTTTAAAACATCTAGAATAAGGAACAACAAGAATGGCATAGAGGATCAGAGATGCGATTAGCACCAGTGACTCCACATTTCTCCCTGTTGTTTGCTGTCTGGGGGTGACTGCTTCTGTTGCTGGTTAGAAGGACCTGCACTTCATTTAGGTGCTTGCCTTTGCTTAAATGGATAAATCCTGTCTAGTTTGAAAAGGAACCAAATATAACTCTGGGAGCTGTTACTGTATCTGAGAAGGAGGAAGGGGATTGAGTCTTCCGTTACATAGAAGTGTAGGATGCCTGGTCTTGTCAGATGGTCCTGGGCCTCTCATTACATTGTTTTAGGTTACTTTAAACCTCAGAAAAGCCTTCCTCACTGTGAGAGCAGTGGAACAAGCTGCCCAGGGGGAAGCCATGGAATTTCCTTCCTCTGAAGCTGGGATGTGTTAGGACTGTTATACTGCAGAGGGTTGGACTAGCTGGCCCTCGGGGCCCATGCAACCCTGTGACTGTATGAAAGGGTTACTGTCTGTTTCCATGGGAGTGTGATGCCAGCATTTCTGTTTTTCCTGATCAGAGATGAGGGTTGATTTATGCTCGAGCTAAAGAGGCCCTTGGAAAAGAGGTTGGCTGGAGTCTGTTTACTTCTATCAAATTGCTTAAACTCGCTGCAGAAGCAGAAGCTCCACCCTTTCGTGGCCTGCACTCTATGGAAATATGCAGGCAGGTTTTGGGTAGCCTCCAAGCCTGCCATGATGCTTGTTCCTTCTGCGGGCTGTTCTGAGTGACGTGACTGTGCAAGGCCCACAATTGTCTTGGTGCCTCAGCGTGTGGGGAACAGTTAAAAGAGGGTAGAGCTGTCAGTTTCTGACCGTGGCAAGTATTAGACCACAAAGCTGGAAATAAATAGCAAAATTTCAGTCCCTTTTACAGCAGGGGAATACAAACATAGACAAATGGGGCAGTAACAAGTTCAGGCAGGTAAAGGAAGGATGTTAGCGTCCTGCTTTGGTAGAAGCCATGAAGTATCAAAGAACAGGAAATCTCTCCAAGCCAAGAGAGCCAGTTCAGCAAGGGTGAAGTGAGGCAGCCCAGACATGTCCTTTCTTCCCTGTGCAGGATCAGATAAGAGCAAGTGCATTAAAAATAAGCAAAGAACAGGAAGAAATGCCATGAATTCTTCCCATGAACTTTACATGCGTCTTTGCTTCAGAGCAAGAGGTCGGTGATCACTCATCCCTGTAGTTCAGCCCACGTGCTAGAAGACTCCACCTTGATTCAGGGAAAGGAATAGCTGTGAATGAATCAAATCTGTATAGGAGAAAATGCGTCAGCTGTTCCTTCCTCTCGCCCAGCAATGGGCCTGGCTGCATCAGCTGTTCTCTATGGGCTTTTCTTTCAAGCTTGCAGCATATTGTGCTGTCAGTGCTTGGGAATGATAATGCAGAATGTAGCTGGAGTTTATCTACTTATGAGAGAGTCTGATTATTGGTAATTGGCAGCTGTCTCATGTCTTCTCTGCTTTTAAGTGCTGACACCTTTATTCAGCCAGGTACTGTTGGCTCCCTTCTGATGCAGAAAAAGCCCTTCTGGAAGAAGTTGTCTAATCCTACTTCTGGTTTACTCCCTAGCTTCCTGCCCCTCCTGCCCCATGACACTTGGGTTTGTTTAGCTGTTGTCTGTAAAGCACTTTGCAGACTGGAATGGGTGAACCCTGCCTTTCTGCCTGGTAGGCAAGATAAGCAAAATTGGGCAAAGAGACTGACCTGAACAAGGTCAGAGCGTGGCCCTGTGTTCGTACCATGTCGTTTGTACAAACTAAGGTGTTCTCAAGAGGAGGACTGGAAGGAAACATTTTGGGAGAGGAGAGGGTTGGGGGCACGTTTGGAGGAGATGGAGCTTTAGGCCAGGAGTCCAGCCCTGTCTTGGAAGAGAGAGGATGGCCTCCTGGTTAAGTCACTGCACTGGGACTTAGGCTCTGGTCCAAGCTCTGTTGCAGGCTCCCTTTGAGACCTGAGGCAAGTAACTTAATCTCCATGCCTCAGTTTTGCTTCTGCAAAATAGGAATAATACAAGAGCATACCCAGGAAGAAGGGAAAGAATACTTACCTGGTTCCCAGAGGTCCACGTCAAGTCTTTGGGGGGCAGGTGCTGTGGTGATGGCCCTGTCTGTTCCTAGATTTTGGGACAGGGTAGAAGACTGGTGGTGTAGGAAGCAGTGTTGCTGAGGAGAAGGTCCTGGACTGAGTATGGTGATGTGAAGTGTTAAAGAGAGTCCTCAGGCCTGTCTGTTGCATAACCTGGGCTGGCTGAGTTTGGGGCTTGATTTTTATTCCGCTGCTAAGGGAAAAATGGTGTTTTGGCTCGAGTTGACCTTTCTCTCTGTGTTTTTATTTTTCAGCGTCTGCTTCATTAACGCCGGATCTATTATCTCCAGAAAGTTCAAATGTCTCTTCTCCCTTACCTTGTTTTGGATCCTCTTTCCAATCTACAACTTCCTTTGTCATTAGTGACATCACAGAGGAGGTGGCAGAACTAGACACTCCCGAGTTCCCCTCGGTGTCCATGCTTTGTTCTGCAACCTCTCTCGAGTATTGCAAGCCGGAGCCAAAGGATCCCGACGAGGACGATTCCATCTCTCTGTCGAAGGCCAGCAGTTTTGCAGACATGATGGGCATTCTCAAAGACATCCATCGCATGAAGCAGAACAAAGAGTTGTAAGTCTTCTTTGAACTTTTTTTATTGTAATTACTCTTTTTGTCATCTTTTGTGTCAGAGGAGGGCAGGAACATCGTACGTTACGTGCGTCTGCTTGTCCTTATGGCTGGTAACCATGATTTACAAAGAGGAATAGTTATTATGCAGAAAACTGCTGACAGTCTGTTTCTGTGCTGTTTTATTTGCGTCTAGAATGACAGCTCTTCAACCCAGCTTGTGCCTTTGAATTTTAGAGTAGAAAACAATGGAGGAGGGAAGCCAGAGCTAACTGTGCTGGCACCACATTTGGCAACCCACTCAATTCATCCACCTTCAAAATGATTTTTTTTTTTTTTAATTCAGGGAGTGCACATGCTACTTAACAAAATTAGAGAAAAGCCATTCAAAGCTGTATGTCTGAGACGCTGCCTTTGCATTGCCATGTATCCGCGCCCCTCTTCCCCTCTGAGCTGGAAGGATGTGGTTGAGGTAGCGTTTGTTTGAGCAGAGCGCCTGTCTCCATGCCTCTGTTGATGTATAAGTCCTTTTTTACTTGTAAACTGGAATGATGACATGCCTCTGCATTGCTAAGAGACAGGAGTCCACCCTCCTGATAACATCAGTTCTGTAATATCTCAGCTGCCTCTCGTGCAGTTTCTGTTTGACGTGGGGAAATGTAGAATTGCATCAATAAAACTTGGGTCTTCCCCAGCTGCTGCCCTAAAACCCAGGCAGACAGTTGTTATAGTGTTGGGAGTCCTGGCCAGGGTCAGAATGAATTGTAATTACAGTGAGTGTCTGTTTTAGGCCTTACATGATTAGAAAAAAATTTTATTGTGTCTTCCTTTTGTTCTCCAAAAATGAAATGACCCAGTATGCACTCTCTGCAGCTCAGCAAAACTGTCCTCTTCCTTAAGCCATCCAAAGAATTAAACATCGCTCAGAGTTGGAAGTCGCTCCTTCATTATCACTCATGTGCTTACTCTTTTTGGAGTAGAATTCACAGAGCTTAAATGAATTACTCCTCATAAATACATACCACGTGTCCTCCCTTAAACTGCTGCCTCAGGTTTCTGCCTTTTTGCCCAACGCAGCAGTTCTTGGCATCCCAAAGCCGTTTTGAATGTTCGGAGATGTCATTTTTCCAAAAGCACATTTGTAACTTTGCTGGATTTAGCTGGGCTGCCTCAGCCTAGGTTCGTGGTTGGGTAACAGGCTGCAAGGTCACATTTGGGTCATTCGTGTTAAACTTAGACAAACAGGAATCCTCTGCTCTTGAAGATAAGAGTCCGGTTTTCTGCTTCACAACCCATAAAATGTTAACCCTCAAATGGCACACAAGCCTTGGTTATGCTTTCCTCTATTTGCAGGAGGCATGCTGTAATGCAGATCTCATTAAAAGTGCAAAAGCAGACTGGCACATCATTGGTTTTCTATGGAAGATAGACCCTTCCTGTGAGAGAGGGAACAGCCAAACGTGGTAGGACCTCAGGATCCTGCCTGTCCTGCAGTTTTTCAGAGGCTGAGTTATGGGGTGTCGTTGTACATGGTAGGAGGTGCTGAGCAGAAGGCAGGCAGGGGAAGCAGGCAGTATATGAACTGGGATTGCTCTACAGGCATTTCACCAAGTCCACCAGGCTCTGCTAGAGTGAATCCATGCCCTCTGACAGCCAGAGCTGGTGCCTTTTACCTTAAGCTGACCAGACTCAGCAGAAGCTCTTTGGCCAGGCAGCTGGGTTAGCAGGAGAGGCCTGTGCCTTCCCCCGGCCTGGGGTTGATGTGGAGTACGGCTGCTTCAGGGCCGCCTTCAGCCCCAGCTGAGCTCCTGCTAAAAGCCTGCTGTGGCTGGGAGGGGGCTGTCGTGTAATGAAGGGTATTTGGACCAGCTTCTTCCTCAGCCAAAGTGGGCAGGGAGAACTTTGGATGGACGTACAAATGTTGTTCGGTCTCATTCTTCAGCCAGCAGAGCAGAACGAGGAGACGCAGAGAGGGTGTTTCACCAGGGGATCTACTTATTAAACCTTTCCATTCACCTCAGTGGGGGCCACCCTTCTGCGACAGCAAGGGAATCACCACCAGTACAGTTTGGGGGGCTGCGTTTAGTGGCCTGTGTCTTTCCCCAAGGAAGGGGCCGACTGCAGTGGGGAACAATGTTCCCATGATCTTGTTCCTTGAAGGGGCGAGCCAGCAGCAAGTGTTAGCATGGGCTCCTTGGGGTTAGAGGTTATCTGCCGTGTTCTAGCCCCCTGGGATCTGGTGGGCAGAGGGGGAAGATCCCCACGCTTTCTGCCCCCCTAACTCTTGAGGTTCCAGCCATATGGAGCCCTGATGGCTGGGGAGTGAAAGGAGCTGAATCCCGGTTTAGCGGATGTATCCATAGTTTGGCTTTTTCCCTGGTAAGCGGGTGTTTGGGTTGCCCTGGTATTGGGCAATAAACTGTGCTAGCAATAACATACATTTCCCTGTGACCTTTGGGGCCAACAGCATGGATCCGTGGGAAGGCTGCAGCACCACGCTTCCTGTGATGCTTCTCCCCACACGTATGCCGACCCATAGCCTTGAGCTCATTTGCTGTTTGAGTTCAGCTGCATTTCTTTCGTTTGTCCCTCCATTTCGGCCCATCGCCTTGCCTCTGACGTACAGGAGGTGCCCTTTGGCATACAGCTGCTGTACCTGAATCGCAGGCCTGTGAATCATCAGGAATCACTCGGGCAATGTCGTTATTCAGTCTGTTGTTTGACACAGTTTGGTGTATCGATAATTAATCTCCTGCTTCAGCCTTGGGCCATGGTGATGTTGCTGGCAGAAGCTTCCTGGCCACCGGCACAGCGTTTTGGTCGGGGGGTGGGGGTTTATCCCTGTACCAGAAACAGCCCCCGGGGTAGATGCAGCTCTCCCAGCAAAATGGCTTTTACTCTGCCTGTGAAAGGTGGCTTTGTACCAGCAGAGCTGTATTTTAGGGGAGTGCTTTGCCAGTATAATACACTTGTCAAATGCTCCTAGTTTAGAGCCGGCCTGAGGTTGTACTGGTCGGCCTGCAACCCGCTGGGAAGGTTTATAAAAAGCAGGGTGTGTGACCGTGTAACTCGTGTGGGTGGAAGTGTGGTTTACACTTAACAAAGATGATTAAATAGATGCTTCTCTATTTAGGAATCGGTGTTAAAACACAGCCCCGGAAGCTGCAGAAATGAGTATGAGACACGCTTGCAGAAGTGCATGTGTCAACACGTGTCAAAATAGAGCCCTCTTAATGTCTGTGATGCCCTTTGGAAGGGAATTGTCTGTGTAGTGTGCCTGCTGATCCTTTCATTCAGTGTGTGGTTAAAGCATGTAGCGTGCGGATCTGCTTTGAATGTGAGTACATCCTTCCAAGCCCTGTTTATAATGGGATTGATTAGTTCAGGCATCACTGCACTCATTGATTGCCCGTGATTTACCTGCGTGGTCTGTGGGGTAGTTTAATGGGAATCTCGAAGGAACTGAGACACTGCCGTCTGGCCCCCGGGCTCCTCTATATCAGCGCAAGGGGCAGGCTCTGCTGCTAGTTTCTGGTGTCAGTTTTCTGCAATAGCTGCTGGTTGTGTCTTGCTGCTGGGAGGCTTGTCCTCTCCTCTCTGTGGAGGATGAGTTTTTACTGATCTTGGAGCAGCTTTTACCTTCTGATCAGTCCCGCTTCCATCTCTGTCCCTCCTGTCTCACCGTGCTACTGGCCAGCTGCTGCCTCTGTACCCACTAGTGGTTTCCTGTCCTTACCTCCTTGGAGAGAGGAGTACGTTGGCACCCTGGACCACTTTGACTTCTCTTAGGCTTGCCTTGGTGGAGGTAATGGCTTCAGCAGTTTCTTTGGAGGCCGTGTTGCAATTCCTGTGTCTGCATTGGTGTCGGAGGGAACAGTCCTGCTTTGGGGGAAATCAGTGGAGGGTTTCAATCTACAAAACCAGCTATATAATCCTAACAGCTGAATGTATACACTGTATTAATTGTGGCTTACAGTCCTGACCCTCTAATCTTTTATTTTCTAGTAAAAAGTGTTAATGCAATGAGGTAGCTGAAGGTGTTTAAAATGGACAGAAACCCCTTTTTTGTGCTTTCATCAATGCTTTTAGAGGCCTTTAAACAATTAAACTGATGGCATTCCAGCCTACAGGGAGCTTTTACTCTCGGATCAGTGCTTACACGAGATCCAAGCAAACTCTTCCTCTCAGGTATTGTTGGTAGCTTGCTATCATCCATACTTCTTGCTATCCTGTGAAGCAAATGCACAGGATGTACGTGTGATTGACTTACTTGCAAGTAAACTGCTCATTGGCATGCAGCAAAAGAGGCAGGCCAGTGAAGACAGATGTCAGTGTAAGCCTGCTACTGAGTGGTGCAAGTAAAGAGGAAGTAAAACTGACCTGACACAGCACGACTCATTTCCCACGATCAAATTAGTTGCAAGAAAACTTGCGAATATAGACTGGGATGTTTTTCAAAGCAGTAAATCCGTTGGAAGCCCTAGGGAAGGCTCCAAAGAGCTCGGGTTTGGCATGCTGTTTTTACTGCCGCTACCGCCTTCCTGGAGAGCAGCGGGCACTTTGTGCTGAGATTTTTCAACAGTGGAATAATACTCAAAAAAGTCCCGTGACATTAAGAGGAGCTGTGTGTCTGAACATCCTAGGGACTTTTGAAAACCTCAGGCTTTCATGTTGCCTTTTCAGGTTTTTGCGCTTGACCCAGCTTAGACACTCACTGACAGCAGTGGCAGCAGGAGAGCATTGAAATCAGAACAGGTTTTTAAGTGACCAATATTTCTCAGGCTAAAGTTTCATAACTGAAGCATAACAGGAACTGTTCGCCATAGATTTGGGGAAGTAACGCTTTGGAGAAGCTCTGTTCACGTTAACTCTGTATCTTCCCTTTAGGAACCGAACTTTACTGAAGGAGGAAGATCCAGCTATTCTCATTTCAGAAGCGTTGAGGAGAAAGTTTGCTTTAAAGGATGAAGATATAGCTATGAAAGAAAAGTGATACCACACTCTAATTTAACTCCGTAAGCAACATATATCGTGCTCCTGAGATTTCTCTCCACAGTAGCTGCCTTCCTAAGGATCAAACTTTTTTGCCTCTTTAATTAAGAATTATATCTGCACTGGACACTTATTTGAGAAAGAAACTTTGGATTTGCAGTGTTTCCACGTATCTTAATATATAAAAACTTCTTAAGAAAATGGAAATTCTTTTCCACCCTATTTTGAACCGAAGCATTTTACTGGTGAGGTTCTTCTAACGAGTGATATGTGTGTGGCTAGGTGAAGTTTTCCCTCCTCCGTGTGTCTTCCTCTGTGAGTTTAGATTCAAATTAATTATTCAAGTTAACTAAACTCATGACACCCTTGTTGTGGGGTAATTAGCTACCCATTTCAGCTATAATTGGACATCAAGCTCCTACTACTTTCCCAGAGAGCCTGGAGCAAGGCTGTCAATGAGAGTAAATTGCTGCTTCCTTCCTCATCCTCAGCTCTTTAGGAAGTTTTCCTTTGGCCTGAGCTGGTTAGGAGCTTGTGTCATTCTCCCCAGAAAAGGATTCCCTTCCCTAAGGCTTCTTCCAATTATTTTCCAGTCCCAAATGGGATGGGAAGAGTTGATGTGAATTTTTGGACTCTTTAATAAGCTTAAAAACCGTGAGGTTGGTGTCAGCAGGCCAGCGACTAAAATATTTTTGTAATGTTTTAAAGTTCAAGTTGTCCCCAGAGATCCACGATAGCAGGCCCACGGCCCGTCCCAAGTCGGCTTCCGTGTTTCATGAACGTGATCTTTCTAGTCAGATGAAATGTATTTTATTAACGCAGATTTCAGCAAGGATATAGTTTGAATACAATGGCCGGAGCCCACCAGAGCGAGGCGATTAACACCGCAAGGAACTTGATGGAGGGGAAAGGGAAGGAGGCTGTTCAAAGGAAGCGGTGATTCTCACTGGTTGAGATGTTTTATTTTGGGTGAAGATGGTTGTCTGCAACTTCCTCACGGCTGTATTCAGGGTGTGCGATGTTTCCTTTGTATAAATGGAGCCCCATGCTTGGTCCTCCAATGAGCCTCGCAGGTGTCCTTAATGTCCTCACCTTGAGAGCCGGGGGATCCCTTCTGCCGGCGCTTGCAGCGGGTTCGACACATCGGTCGCGGAAAGGCCTAGCCCAAATGAGGCAATTCCCAGGAGAACGCATCCTTTTCCGACTGCTGCGGAAGAAGTGACTGGCTCAGCTCGGACAGAACAGCTGAGGTGATGCTGCGCCTGGTTCCTGGAGTGCTCTTCGCGTGCATGTCATGGAGGCCACAAGCTGCTCAGTAGCATTATCCCCATGCTAATGCAGGGGGCTGGGCCCGATGATCTGCCGAGGTCCCGTCCAGCCTTGCAATCTGAACGAATTCCTGTTATAGAGGTGAGGAAGCTGAGGCAGAGAGGTGAAGCAACCTGCTGAGAGTTGCCTAACAGGCTGGCGGCTGAACTGGGAATATACCCCAGATTATCAGTCCCAATCCAGGACTCTATCCTTCAGTGCACGCTATCCCCCACAGAGCATGGCTCCTGCCTGTCAGCAGGGTAAGCTCCTGCCCGGGGCTGGGTTCTGACATGCCCTTTGCGTGCCTTCCTCTCTTGGCTCCATTGCCTAAAGCGCAGTCGAAGTATGCAGGCTACCTGGGCTAAGGTTTAGGGGCTCTGAACTGAAAGTGGAGTAGCTTCCTGTGTAGCTCTGTCTGGGCTTCCTCCAGGACAAAGGTGTCCACAGAAAGGTGTCAGGAATGATCCCGTGTCTAGATACACCTTTAGTATTGCCTGGAGGGCCAAGAATCTCTAGCAGCAGGCCCTACCATTTACAGTGACCAAAAATAAGTCACTGAGCAGCACTGCATTCAAAGCAGAGGCAAGGAGCTCCACGCCCTCTGCCCGCTGTCCTTGACGCACCTGGGCCCAAAGGCTCTACCGTGACCCTCCTCCAGATTTCTCACGGAGCCTAGCTGACCGTGGACCAGACACTTTTGACTGCAGTGAGAGTCTGGCTAACAGCCCAGCGGCGTGGTATCTCAGGACCTACCGGGGCACGAGCGGTAGGAGCGACATCTGCTTGGGCAGGGCAAGGGCTACTGGGCTGAACTGGTCTGTCCAGCAGCACCGGCTTTTCTGCAAAGAAGTCGAGAGTTAGCAGAACACGTAGGCCTCTCACCCAGGTGGTTTGTGCAAAAGTGTGATGTTATTCTCCAGTGATGGCTCAGCCAGGGAGGAAGCACGATCTGTTATCAAACCTCCACCTGTAGGGCCAACCAGAAAGCTCCCATCCCACTGCCCCCTTTACCAGGGAGCCCGCAGGCAGCACGGGAGGAGCAGCAATCCCAGCGTTGAGGTTTCTGTTTTGGCACGAGTAACCGTGCTGGTGGGGCTGTCATACCATGACGTGGATGGCAACCAGCCCTGAAGACCTTAGAGCCCCCCCTCCCATCACAGCCACTTGGAGGGCAAGCTCTCCAAGCCCTTGCTGTTCCTGTCCCCATGCACACGCCATCTGCTTTGTGCGTGTGTGGGGTGGGGATACAAGTGCAGCTTTGGGTGTTTTAACTACCTTTTGAGTCCTGCTAATGAAGGCACGGATCTGGGAGGAGGTCTGCAGGAGCTAGTAGCAGCTGGGCGCACCTCACAGATCTTCAGTGCCTTTTTATAGCAAACCTGCTTCCCTGAGACTCAGAATACCACGCCCTGGATGAGAGCAATTGTACTGCGTGATCTAGTTCACCGAGCTGTCCGAGGGCAGCTGAAGCCACCTAATAAGCAAGCTGCAAACTCCCGCCCCAGATCAGCTTCCCCACACCACGCATCAGGCCTCGGCTGCATTAATCCCAAAGCAAGGGGTGGTTGTCCTTAGCTCGACTGTTTAAAGCCGAGTCTCTCAATCTTGCCAGTTCCTGCAGTCAGTGACTTGTAGCAGCATGCTCCAGTCACAGAAACACGGCATTAAAGCTGGGGGCTGGACCTGAACCCCGCGGGGCAGCTGGTGTCTCAAGCCACCGCACAGCGACATGCTGAGAGAGAGGTCAGCTCAGCAGCAAGGCTCTGTGGGGTTGTGGAAATGATTGTGCTTTTGCTAGTGAAACCTTTCACTGCTGCTTCCAGGATGCTGCAGCATTGCCGAATGCAAGCAGTACCAGGGCACCGGCAGCGGGTGAAGTCTATAGGAAGCGTTACAGATCTCTCCCACCCACGCTACAGAGAGCCGGTCCCTGCATGCCGGCCTTGCCAGGAATGCAGATGGTCACTCCCTGCAAAGCCGAGTAGCTCAGCTGCGGGAGGACGGGGCCTGCGTAGGGGATGTTGCAAGAAAGGATTAGGACAGGCCTGGATAAAAACACTCTTTATTTGCACAAAACTCTCCTCCTTAATCCCAGCTCCTTCTGCTTGCTGCACCATGTGCACGCTGGCGTACTCCTTGCATCCTTCTTGAAGACAGCAGCGCACGGTGCAGACAGCGGAGGGCTTGTCCTGTCCATTAAACAACACCAGACCACCCTGCGCGGCCTGTTCCTAGTTGCGGATCGGATGTCTAATCACTCTGTTCCCTTCCGAGTCCTCTGTGAAGAGCCAGTCCTGGGATGAGTCTGGGCCCCGGGAGGCCTCCCGTGCCGCTGGGGCACGGACTCGAGCGCCGTCCCTGGTCGAGGGGCTGCTGGCCCCACCGCCCGAGTCCGTGCCGTCCTGCCGAGCCTTTTTCCGCGGAGGGGATCCGAGTCCTGCCTGGAGCTGGCGATGAGAAATGACCCAGCACCCCTCCGAATCCTGCGTAAAGAGCTGGGCGAAGGCAGTGCCCTGGCTGTGCCCCGGGCGGTCGGGCGCCCCGGGGCTGGCGCAAGGCTGCCTGGGCCACACCGTGTTAGTGAGCGGCCGCAGGGGCCCGGCGAGCACGGCTCTCCCGGGGCGCGGCTCGGCCGCGGGGGCCGCGTTCTCGGCGTCGCGGGGCTCGCGGCCGGCTCGTCTGCGCGCGGGGCCGGCCGCGGGGACGCTCGCAGCCGGCGGGGACGCGGCTCTTCCGCAGCCGGCCCGCCGGGGGCTGCCCTCGGCTCGCGGGAGACGGGCCGCGGCGCACGGCCGGGGCTGCACGGGCGGCGGCGCAGGGCAGGGGGCCGGGGCCGGGGCCGGGGCCTTCCTCCCGCCTGCAAAGCAAGCGGCGTTGGAGCAAGGCCCGGTGTCCGCGCGCGGACAGCTGGGCCCCGGCCCCGTACCTGCGCGGGGCGGGAAGAAGGCGGCGATGCGGGTCTGGCGGCCGCCCCGCGCCCGCGCCCGCGCTGTGTCCAGCCAGACCCCGCACGTCTCCATCGCGCCGCGCCGCGCCGCCGCCAGCCAATCGCGGGCGCCGGCGGAGCCCGCCGGTGCGCTGCAGGTTGGCGCGCTTTAACGCGTGCGCGTGTGCACGGGCTGGAGGGGAAGGGGGCGGGTCCCAGACAAACCCCCTCCCACCTCTTCCAAACCTGCGCTGCGGGATCAGGTGGCACCGACCCCAGGGCCCGACCCTTCCCCTCCTCGGGGGTAGCGAGCACCCGGCGACGCTCCGGGCCCAGCACGAGGCAGGCTGAAGCGCCCCGAGCACCTGCAGCCCCGTGCCCACGGGAGGGAAGGGGCCAGGCATCGTTACAGCAACCCTCAGCGTGGGGTTCAGTGCGACTGGCCCCCCCCCCGGTAAAGCAGGGGCAACTGAGACCTCGCCGCGTGTGGCGGGGCTGGCGAGAGCAGCCAGATGCCGAAGCCGCGGGGCAGCCGTCGGCCTCGGTGCCGTCGCCGACGAGCTCCAAGAGAGCAGCCGCGAGCGTGTGCGGGGAGGGCTCGCGCAGCCGGAGCGGGCCGTGTGAGGGCGGCGGGCCGAGGCTCGCAGCATAAACAACGTCGCGTCCGCTCTGAGCGGGACCAGCTGGAGCCGCGGCCGAGGACACGGAGGCTGCGCGAGGGCGGGGGGCACGGAGCGGCTCCGTTTCAATGGACGTCGGGGCTCCGAGGCGCTGTGCGCGGGGGCTGAAGCTGTGCCGGGGCCTAGTGGAGACGGCTCGCCGTGGGCCCTGGGCGGGGAAGGACCTGGCCTCCCCTCCCGCAGCAGCTCTCAGCAAAAGAAATCTGCCCGAAGCCAAGGACCGTGCACCCCAGCTTGCACCGCTCGCCCTGGCCCCCCTGGCAGCAGGAGAAGCCCCGTGGCCTATCGCTGCCCCCCAGCCGTACACCCACGTGCCGGTCCCGCAGCCGAGAGTCACCACGGCCGTCACTTCCCACGTGTCCGAGCGGGTCGCAGAAGATCGCTCCCTCAAGACACGCAGGCGCCTCCCCCAGCCAAGGCCACCCTGCCAGCGCAGGCTTATCCTCCGCGCCGTCTACTCCTCTCGGGGATGAGTCACTGGGAATTGGCTGAACCGCCCAAAGCAAGGCCCTCTCATCTTTGGGTCTCACCCCTAGTCCTCTCCTGAATCAAGCCCAAACGGCACATCCCCGCCACGAAAACCACTGGAGCGGGGCAGATCTGGCTTCTCTCCCCCTCGTCAGGGCTCGCTTGCTCCGCGCTCAAACTCCAGGGGCAGGAATCCACCGCAAGGGGAAAATAATCACAGGTTTCACCAGATCCCGCGTTCCTGTATTAACACAGGCCACGGCGTCTCCTACATCCAGCAAATGCCGCCTACCGTGAGCGCCGCGCTTACCTCGAGTCAGCTGCTGTCTTCAGGACACTGCTGCCACCGGAGAAGAGATGCGGTCCCTCGCACCCGGGTTTGGCCGAGCCAGTCGCACGCATTAGAGGGGACAGCGCACAGCCAGGGTTGCTCCTCTCCCCATCGGAGGCACGGACGCCTCCAGTGCTCCCGAGTGCTGCCGTGACCTAGCGCTGAGACCTCGCCACTTGTCCTCAGAGCACTTGGCATGTTAAGTCCTGGTAAGATCCAGGGCCTGAGTCTGGGTAATCCCTTAACAACTGGGCTCAGGATCACGCCTGTGCTTGGGGAGAGCAGGGCAGAGCAGAAATGCCCTCATCCTCCCATCCCAGCACCCCCTGCCTTGCGCAGCTCGAGGGCAGTTGCCATCAGGTGCGTGGTGCCACGTGCTTTTCCGTACAAAGCTCGCTCGTTAGCACTGGCTGCGGCACACGAAGCATTATGCAGGCTGCCAGCGTGCTTTAAAGCTTAACTAAATACCAAGGCATTGCCAAGCTTCATTAAAATGCTCCCCACCTGCCAGGATTTGACCCACAAGCCTCTGGGCTCTGCAACACTCACTGCATTCCTAGCAAGCGAAGCTGCAGCTTGCAAAATGGTCCTGGTGACCGGAGCTCCTTTCAGGCTGGGCACAGAGCACAGCTGATCGGCGCCCCCCACTCCTGCCCACTGCGGGCAGGGCCTCAGACTAGACCCCGTGGACAGCCGGGAGAGACCTGGGTGGCTGGGCCGAGCTGCAGAGGAGCCAGGGGCTCTAACCCTAAACTCGCCTGGCCGCTCTTGTGTGGGGCAGCCCCTCCGTCCTCTGCAGCCAGGCCCGGTTTTGAGAACAGCAAGGACTCTCCCGCTGTCCAGCTTCTCACCAAACCCACCCCCTCCCCCTTGGAGGTCACCGGCATGAGTCCTGGTTGCCCTCATCTCTGTCCCCGCTGCTGCTCGTGCCTGCAGCGAATGTCTCCCTCTGGGCTGGCCTTAGTGGGGAAGGATCTTCCCGGGCCTTCCACCCAAGCTCCTGTCCCTCCCCACCAACCACCCCTTGCTCTCAGTGCGTCTCCCCTCTGCCCCTTTTCCCATCGGTGCATTCGTTCCCCGGTTCCGGCAGGCTCCTTGTCCTTGCCATTTCCTGCTGCTGCCAAAGCACAGCAGCAGTAGAGCGGCCAGCTCTGCTCCCATCGGGTCTGCACGACCCCCCGTGCCTTGCTCATCTGTTACCGCTGTCTGCTGCGGAGAGGCGTTGCAGGGGGAAGAGGTCAGTGGGAACGAGGCCTCCTCTCCTCCCACATCCTCTCCTGCTCCTGCCCGTCCTTGTCATGGGCCCGTGGCAGTGCAAAGCCCTCATCTCCCCTGTTCTTGGCCCGGGGCACATCAGGGCTGATTGCTACCAAGGTGCTTTGTGGCTGCGGTGTGCGAGAGGGTGCTTGGGGGTCCTTTTGTTCCAGCGGGTGTCTGTAAACGAGACACATCCTGGACTTGTCTCCTTGCTTGCTGCTCTGCGATGTGTGGAGGAAGGCTGGACTGGGCTTTGATGTCTACTCTGCCCTGCTCCGTGTTGCTAGAAAGCCTTGCTGGGGACCCCGGACATGACCAGGGAACTTCCTCCGTCCATAGACCTCAGGGTACAAGGATGGACTCTAACACACAGCTTTGATCCCAGGCATTTGAGTTTAATCAGAATTACAGCAAAACCAGGTTTAACTACTCTGATTAAAAAGTCATTTCCCTTCTCGCGCCTCTCCGGGCTTCAAATGCCGCAGTCCTGCTGGGTTTCCAACCCTTCATGCAGTGCTCCGGGAAACACGGGATCTGAAGTTCAAATGCAGAAAACAAGCAGAGAGAGGAAAAGCTTTCTCACACACACTCACGCACACAGACGCACGCATCCACGCGCACTTTCCAGGATACAGAATCAACCCCCCTCGCAAGGCCCGCCGTCTCGATATTCCCCCTTCGTCCACCTCCACTCCTCCCCTGTATCCTGAAGCCCCCGGGCAGGGTTTAACGCCGCGGGTCAGGGCGAGTGCCATTCAGGCAGCTCGGCAGCCGGTATTTAGCAGCCTGGGAGCGGTCCGGGGGCATCACTCCGCTTTGCAGCTCAGTTTGCGCTTCACTTTGCCGGCCATGTACGTGGCTGTGAGGACGCAGCAGACGACCGTGAAGAGACAGAGGGCGGAGAAGTTGTGGGGCGTCTCGGTGTGCAGACCGGCATAGACCTGCTTTCTTGACTCGTAATCCAGCACCACCGCCTGGATCTGGGCCAGGGTACACAGCACCAGAAAGACGTGGAAGATCTGATGGCCCTGCCCAAAGAAGTGGCATTTCCCGGGGAACCACTTCTCCGGGTAGGGGTACGAGAAGAACAAGACGCCGAGGAGAAAAAACAGCACCTGGCACTTGTGGTACAGGATGGCCGGGTCCGGGTGCTCCGAGGACTGCGTCACGTAGATCCGATGAATCACGGGGCTGATGTCGAGGACGTAGGCCAGGCCCGAGGGCATCTCCTGGTACAGCCTGCTCAGGTAGCGCGGCAGCTGGTGATACCGGTACTTGGCGTAGCAGGAGCCCGCGCAGGACAGCCAGGCTAACGAGACGGCCCCTGCCATGTAGAAGCCCTTGATCTTGGCGTGCCAGGCGGGCTCGATGACGTAGTAGTAGTGTGCCGTGGCGCTGCCGTACTGGTAGATGGCAACGCCCACGTAGTCCATGAAGAAGAAGCTGTAATGCCAGAACTCGGACTTGGCCTGGAGCAGGTGGGCCAGGGTGCTGAAGCTCAGGTAGGTGATGGAGGCGACCAGGATGATGAACAAGGGGTGGGCGTGGGGGTCGCTCACGAAGTCGATGGTCCGGGACAGCTGCTGGAAGCGCAGCAGCAGGACCAGGGCGGCCACCAGGTGGGTCCAGACGTTGATGGCTTCGTTGTGCTGCTGGAAGAGCGTCAGGAAGTAGTACTTCCAGGTCTGGTTGAGGGGCCGGTAGCCCGCGTGGATGTAGGGCTTCCGGAAGATCTTGGGCACCTCCGACGTGCCCACGGTGGCCGGGGAGGAGGGGAACGCGGCCTCCAGCAGCCCGGGGATGTGCCAGGGCTGCTGGACGTGGATGAAAAGGCGGCTGAGCTTTTCCGTGACGATAGTGGCCATGACGAACGCACTCTCTCCCCCGGTGCCAAGCGAAAGCCCTTCGGGGAGAGCGGAGGGACAGCTTGGGGCAGGTTTCCCAGCGGCTTGGTGTTCCCCGGGGACCACCCCGCTCGCTCGGCCCCGCCCCGGCCCGGCGGGAAGCGAAGGGCCCACCCGCGCCCCGCCGAGATGCTCCGGCCCCGGCCCCGGCCGCCCCGGGGACCCCGCCCCGCGGCCGCCTCCCGCCGGGCACCGCCGCCCGCCCGCCCGCCCGCCCCGCCCCTGGGGGCGGCCGCAGCGCTGCTCCCCCCGGCCTTGCGCAGCCCGGGCCGTCCTACCTGCCCGGGCTCGCTGCCTGCGGGCGGCCAGCGCCCTCCGGGGCAGACCCAGCTGCACCGCTACATCTCCGGCGGCGCGAACGGCAACGCCGGGCGGGGAGGGGAGGGGAAGTGTCCGCTGCTTTCCATAGACAGCGGAAGCGGTGATAACAAAACCCAGCAGCTCGCGGGCTCCTTTCCCTGAGCCGGCTGTCGTGTGTGCCGCGCAGACAGACCCGAGCGGCCGGCGCGGAGCGGCGACGTGAGCCCAGGCTCCCGCCTCTGGTACCCAGGCCGGGGCCGGGGCCGGGGACAAAGCCCTTGGCGACAGACCGAGCCCTCCCCTGCCACTCCTGCGCTGAGCGTTTGGCGCTCGGTAAAGCAGGGGCCGGGGCTGGAGCGGTGGGCTTCACCCCGCCGCAGAATTGGGTGCCACCACTTGGAGGAAAACGCGCCCTCCTGGCGCTGCTGCCCACCCAACGCTAAAATGCGACTACGGTAAATGACCGCGCCGACATGCTGCCATCACGCTCTGGCTGGCGCGCCCATTGCTAAGTGGAGGTTGCTGCCGCAGTACCGGGTGGGTGCGCTCCGCGAGCCCAAAGCAGGAGGTGCTGGTGGCTGGGATCAAGACCGCCCAGGTCTCCCTCCTGCAGCGGCCACAGCACCAGACCCATCCGACAGCCCGGATTTCATCAGTGCCAAAGCAGAAAACGTGACATCAGCAGAAAAATCGATGGCCCGGCAGCCTACGCACAGGCTGTATACATATTACCTCCATATCGCATTTAATAATAAAGCGTGCCAGCTCGGTCTCCTCTCCCCGGCCCGAATCAGAGATTCGTAGGCTTTGAGGACCAAGCACCAAGTAGCAAACCTGTGGTGCAAGTGCTACAAGCAGCGCACAGAGTTTGTGTCACAGCTCAGGACAGGCAGCACAGCCACGGAGCAGCAAGCAGAGCAGAAAGCAGCATGGCAGGTGGTAGGAAGGGGATCCGAAGGGCACTCTGGGCCCAGCGTGTGGCATGCTACCGAGGCTGGCCCCGCTGCTCTACTACAGCTTGTCTGTCAAGCCCCCGCATTTCACTCCATTAATGATTTCTGTAAGAGCCCCCCCAAAACACCTGCTGGATTGAAACGTACCTGTTGGAAAAGTGCCCTCGATTTGAAGAGAGCAAGACCTAGAGCATCCACCTTCCTTGAGCATTTGCTCCCATGCTCAGACTCGTTTGTTGGTAACAATCCGCATGTTGTGCTCTTATTTTTTGGCTTCAACGCTTGGTGCTTCTGGGGAACCGCTCTCTTCCCTCAACACATCCCATCTCTTCTAACCCATTACTTCACTACTTTTGTCCACCTTCTAATTCCTGGCATCTTAATTTTTTCTTCTCTTCCCCCTTAATACCATCTCTCAAATACCCATCTTGTATCCGATTTCTTAGGGTAAAGCCATGCTAGTCTGAAGTCCAAGCTAGGTTAGGGTTAGGACACGTGAGCTTCCACAGTTGAGTTTATTTAATCAAATGTAGCAGCAGACAAAGTAGGCTGTTGCCTACAAGACTGCGCGCCTCTGACCCAGGGTAAATGAGACGGGGCAGGCACATCCCATGAGCTATGTTCATTTTAGATACAATGCAAGAATCAGTCAGGTAGAACTAAGCCTTTGTGGTGGAAGGCCTCCTGGTCAGGGCTGGAGGCAGCATTGACGTTTCACGACAGCCTAGCAGGATTGGGCTTCCCCCCCCCCCCCCCGAGAACCAGCATGCTCTGTGGGGCATTTTTAGGAACGCCAGAAACCGTGCTCATAGTGCACTTCAGGAGGCACGGCCCTAAGAGTAGCTGGGACACCTACCATCCATGCCTGACTTACACTGCTACATGAGCCCACGTCATCCAATTTACCTCCATCGGTTTCCTCTCTTGGGAACCGGCGTGAAAATACTTCTTTTGAGATAATGCTCTCAAAGATCCTTGAAGGAAGAGATCGTGCCAACTGCATTGCTGATATTCCTAGTCTCCCCCACCCCCCACTGCCATTTTCAACACTTAGCTCACGTAAGCAGAACACAACTCAACATGAGGCTGAGAAGTGATTTCTACAGCACTACGCCCAGGAAACGGCAGGGGGAGAGCGACTTAGAGAATGAATCAACAGATTTAAGAACAAAGATTGTCTGCCGGCCCCAGCTCATCCCCCCACTCCTGCCATGCAGCTCCTGCCACTGTAAATAAAGGCCACTGTTGCTTAGGTGGTATGCCATCCTCCAGCCACGAGGGGGGTCCCGTGTCCCTCCAATTTGCATCTAGCTCCATGTCAAACAATGTTATCTACAAGCAGAAAGGCCTAGGTAATTGAGAAGCGGGGATGGACTACAGGCATTATGAGATGTTTTAGACATGTTTACCACCAGGAATTTCAACTTTAGTCAATGAAACCAGCTGTCAGTTTCTGGAAGAGACAAAAGAAAGTTAAGCTCAATATGAAGTCACATATTACAGGCTCAGAAGGATTTGTTTTTAAAGGTGAACTCTCCTATCTATGTTGGCAAAAAAAAGCCCCCAAATGTCAGTTATTCACACAAGCCAGTGCGCATCATATTGGATCAGCACTTGTGAATATGCACAACGTTGGAAGTCAGTATTCCTCCAGCCCTCGCTGGCCCAACAATACTGAGCAGTTAGCAGAGCAGGCAACAGAATACAGCATTTGTGCTCTGAGCAAACATTTGCAGGAGACAAGTGGCTGCAACCAATGCTGGAACATCTCCTGCTCAATGTGTTGCCCATGAATCACAGGCTGGGGACCACCGTCCTAGGTTATTCCAGTTTTGGAGCATCTGGGAAGCTACCAAGCATGGCAAGGTGGCAAAGAGGCTTCGCAGGCACTGCAGAGGTGAGTCTGAGCATGAATTCAACTGCCTAGCTCCTCTCACAAGTTTGAGGGGAGTTTAATACCTGCAAAACCTTCCCATCCGCGTGACTAACTGTCCGTTGAGCTGGTGTTTACGGGGCCATGAGTCTGTCTTCAGTAATCGTTCCTTTCCTTCGCACTAGGTGACTGAGTTCAAAAGAGCTGTTTAGTCTTAATTGTGGGAATAGAGTGCACACCCTTAAGTGTCCACGACAACAGGTTTGTTCCAAGTCCTGGAGTTTCTGATAGGAGCTACCCCCCGCCCCCCCTTGCAAATTCAAGCCTCTAGCACACAAGCCCAAATCACTTTCCGCGGTTTTTAGTAGTTTCTTCACAATGCTCACATCATGCCAAGAGCTCCAGTAGCTTTTGGGAAGTACTCGCTATGTTAGGAAAGGAAAAAAAGCCACATTACACAACCATGTAACAAAGACTTATTTGTTGAAGCATCAGCATCCAAAGGGAGGTGGTTCTGAACCGTTTTAAACAGAAAACAGTAGCAGCTGACAAGTGCTGAGGTGTCAACACAAAGCTCTTATTGTAGAATTAAGACAATGAAAACAGGGCTAGGGAAAAGGCTGCCATACAGCACGCCCAGTAGCTGGGCGAGAGGAGAGAAAAGAATAAAAAGAGTACTGCTACAGGCTTTTCATTTCAATGCTGAGTCAGAAGGTCTGGGTTAGGCCTCAGTCATCTTTACATTGGCCACTTTTAATACTCAGTTATGCTGGTTCCAGGAAAAAAGAAGTCCCATAACAGCACTGTGCAGCTTTATTAAGTCACTCAGTTACAGCAGTATCTTATAAGACTGGGACAGAGTCAGATTTTGAAGTGGAACAGATATTCAGCATGGAACAGTATTCCTACATATTCCTTTCACAAACGTGTTTTACAGAGCTGATACAGTACTAGGGAAAAAAAAGAAAAAAAAAAAAAGAAGTCAACCCAGGCGCAAGTGCCCTGGAGTAGAAAAGGATGCAACGAGATAGCTACACTGGAAAGACAACACTTTAGAAAAAAGTGAAACATGTAAAGTCTCCCCTTTTGTCCCCAAAGCAAGTGTACAGTTTGGATCTACCTTTACAGTTCTACATCAGTTTTCTAGAAACTTAACAGAAAAAAAAAGAAAAACCACTGGCCAGTACAGTCTTTGGATATTTAGGGGAGGGGGAGAGTCAGGTTCCAGAACCAAGTCAGTCGGTTTCAGCCTCGCCAGGGTCTTTGCCTTCTTTGTTCTTTCGCACTTCTTCAATGTGCTTGTCCTGAAAAAGGTGACAGAGTCCACTAAATAAACCAAGACTGTGTCTGTACCGGGACTTTTACCTCCATATTGGCATCACATACTGTGTCCTCCAAACCCCAGTTTTAGCTTCTTAACCCCCACCCCAACTAACTAGCATACACTGAACTCTTCTACTACAGCACGTTGCTTTAGAAAAAAAAAGGAAGAAATCAAAGCTTCCCCAGGCCCCTTCTCCCTGAGCACGGACTTCCATGAGGTCTTTTGTAGGTTTAATAGACTTTAGTCTATTAAACCGACACCCGAGTGTGCCTGCCTATTCCAGCAACCCCCCCACTCGGTCGTTAGCTAGTTAGCATAGTAAGAGCATTTTCAAGTTCTCTTCCCAGATGGGAATTGGAACTCTACACCTACTTTCTCCCTCAAGCGCTCCAGTTTAGCAGCCATTTGTGCCTCTCGGTTTTCTTTGTTAGCTTCCATTTTGTGGGTCAGCTTCTCTTCTGCCATTTTGCTGAAATTATTATTTTCTTCAATTGCTTTCTGAAGCACCTCTTTTTCATGCTCTCGTTTCTCAGCTAGCTGCTTCAAGACTTCTGCTTCATGAGACTAACAAAATAGACCATGCACGTTTAGACACAGGAGAGATGAACTACACAAACACTTACACTTGGGCAGCTTCTACACTGGAGAGAAGAGACTTTAGACTACATTCTTGAGCAAAAACAGTCATTCAGCATGCATCAGACATGCATGTTAAATGATGTCGTTACATCTGACTACACAGGGAAATAAGTTGCTGCAGCTAAATGCAAGAACTTAGCTGGACAGTTCCCTGGAAGTGCAAGAACGTGGACTAGCCCCTGTTAAGTCTCCCCTATAATAAATCTGTCCTCAAAGAGAATGAAGAGATTACCATTTTAGTGCAAACCCAAGAACATTAGGGATTGTACAAAGTCAGTGTGCCTATATCAAGTAGCACATGCAGTTATGACTCCCTCAGTTCTAACCAAGTACTTGAGGTCATGTCTCAGCAGGGCAACTTGCTGCCAAACAGGACTTCTAGTCAACTCTCTGCCCACAGACAGAGCTGTCATTTTTCTGGGAGGAGTCTCAGTATAACTTTCAGTCTCTTGAAGTCATATTAATACTCCTTGCTAAATATTTTCCCCTCCCACTTTCAAGTGACTATGAAAACAGTGCACAGGTTTCACTGAAGCAGTTTAACAGCACGTAAAACCCTCAGAAGTTCTACTGGAAGTCATTTAAATTAACATCCTTTGCATCTGCAGCACTCTTCTCTCCCCTCCCCACTAAGAGTCAGTAACTGGTTTTCCTGAACTGAAATTTGCTCCACTCCACTGGCATCCCTAGACGCAGAGTCCCATCAGCAAACAAGCCCGCTTGCCCACTGAAAACTGCGGTTATTTTGTATCTACCTTGCGTCTCTCTTCTGCAGCTTCCAACTTCTTCTGAATTTCTTCCAGCGAGACATCCTTCTTCTTCGGAGGGGAGAGAGGAAATTCCGGGACTGCTTCTTTTGAACGAGGGCTGAGTATCAGCTCAAATGCCTGGCCAGAGGCACGCTTTTCAAGCTCTTTCACCTGAATGTCTAGGAAAGGGACATGCAACTGAGCCAATCACTGACTTAACTTCAGTTAAACCATGGACAAGCGTGCAGTGCACAAGTACAATGAAACAATGCAGACAGCATTTAAACAGAGGGGGAAAGCCTGTTTAAAGCAGCAGTGGGATCCAACAGCAGGTTAAATACCTTGTTTTCTAACTTGAATAGTAAAGTCCTTGCACATGAACTTAGAAGAATCAATTCTTAGCATGGCAAGACTTATTCTTATTCTACCCTTGGAGAAAGCTGAAAAAACAAAGAAGTTAAAAGCTTTTCTTCCATGATTTCATTCTATACAGAATGAATAAGTGAATATATATTTCATTAAGGACCAAGCATTCTGTTCTTACCCCGTGAACAGGTAAGTCTGTTCTCCAGGACTCAAAGCAGCAGCGCTAGGGCACCAGCTTTGTTCACTACATCTCCATTACAGTAATTGCTTTCACTAACCAAACCAGATGGCAAACAGATGACTGGAAAGCCACGTGCTAACAGATGCAGCTAGCCCAACGTGAAACGTTTCTTTTTGTCCCCCCATATAAACGTATGGCATTTTAAACATCTCCACAGCAGCGTAGCACAGGAGGATAGCTAAACGCCACTCGGTACACTGACCACGATCACACGCTAACGAACCCGACGCGGGACGTACCTGAAGTAGCCATGTCCGAGACGGTGGACACCACAAGCCTGCTCCGCGAGATCTCCAACCAGCTGGATCTCCAACTAGCAAAACAGAGACGATATCTTTGACTAAAGAAAAATCATTACTAAGAGAGACTGCTTTCCATGGTCGGCCGGGTATCGAGATGGGAGTTACCATAAGCCAGAGACCACGTGAAAGACCGCTGGGGAGACATGGCTCCGGCATTTAACAGCGCTGCTCGAGCCAGGTGGTCCCTGAACACCGTCATTAGAGGAAGTCTCTGAACACGGTTCATTAGAGGAAATCTCTTTCAGCTACAAAGACCCTGGACCAGGCAAACAAACAACCCCTCCAATCCAAAAAAAGTCCCCCTGACTTTTTCTAAATGATTAAGTACATTTTATATTTCAAAAAAAGGGGTGTGGGAAAATAGCTTGCTCCAAGGGAAGCGGATTCAGGACATCTACACTTCATACATCTGCAGCCTCAACAAAG
The DNA here is from genome assembly GCF_030867095.1 of Alligator mississippiensis. NCBI lineage: Eukaryota > Metazoa > Chordata > Crocodylia > Alligatoridae > Alligator > Alligator mississippiensis. Next base: position 3,372,229 of record NC_081829.1, on the reverse strand, counting down.
CGAGGATGCATCTGGTTTTAAAAATAAATAAATAAATAAATACATAAATAAATAAATAAATAAATACATAAAAATAATAATAATTAAAAAAAATTAAAAAGCTATTTTAAATTGTATCTAGTCTGCACCGATGGGGGATATGGGGTCTTTCCAACCCCCCCCCCCATTTGTGATGGCCAAGTACAGGTCTACCCCCAGTCCAGGCTGCGTTACAGCACGCCTGTAGACCAGCCATTGTCTTAAATAAATAAATAAATAAATAAATAAATAAATAATAATCCCACCCCCGGCAGCCTTTCTACCTTCCCAGCCCCGGGGATGCAGCACGGGGAGGAGGAGCGAGGCTGGGGTTCACCCCCCATTTTAGAGACACGAATAATAGAGGCAGCAGAGGGAAGATGGGGGGGGGGGAAGGAGGGAGGGGGAGAGGGAGGGGGCGGGGCCAGCTCTACCCACCCCCTACTGGCTGCACAGCGAGGGCCGCCCAGCCAATGAGGACGCAGCCGCCCCGCCCAGCCCCGCCCCCCGCCCGAATTCAAACGGCCGTTGAGCGCGCGCGCGGCGGGGGGCGCGGCGAGGGGGCGGGGCCAACGGCAGCATCCGGGCACCTGCGCGCCCCTCGCCCGCTTCACCGCGCCCCTCCCCCCACCTCGGGCCCGGCCCCGCCCCCCACCCGCGAACAATGGCGGTGCTGTCACTGGAGCGGGGAGGGGTCGGCCCCTCCCTCCACGGCAGCGGGGACAATGGGAGCCGCCCTCCCCGTTGTGCCCCCGACCCCCCCGGGGAAGGGGCAGGGGGAAGGGGCAGCGGGCAAGATCCCCCCGCGCGCCGCGCCGCGCCTCACCGCGCCCACCTGCTCCGTCCGCAACGCCGACAGCTCTCCGCTCCCGCTCGCCCCGCCGCGCACAAAAGCGCCAAACAAAGGCACGTGACCCGCCCCGCCCCGCCCCCATTGGCCGAGCGCGGCGGCACGTGCCGCTCTGCGGGGGGGCTGGGGGGAGTCAGCCCCCTCCCCAGCGCCGCGCTGGGCATGCCGGGGGCTGTAGTCCGCCCCGCCCCGCCCTTCCCCCGGCGTGGCACCAGCAGGTCTGCGATCCCAACTCTTCATTTCAGGACGTGAAGGGGGGCAATAACCCCCCCCCCCAACAAAAAGGGACCCACCCTGGTGTATATTGTACCAAAAACCCAACCCTGGACAATCTTGCCGGTGAAATCCCGCTTTAAAAGAGATGAATATTGTGACCAAAACCACAAAGCGGAGACGTCTGGACTGATCTGACGGCTGTTTCCATGGAAACCGCATCCATCCCTGCATCCCTGCGGGCGGCGCCGGAGCCCGACGCGAGGGCGTGCCGAGGGACCCGGGCCCAGGACCCCCGCTCGGCGCCGCACGCTCCCCGCAACAAAGACAGCGGCCCGGGGCCGGGGGGACGACACAACGCCCCTCGTGCTGACGTCCCCGGAGAGCCGTCGATGCCGCGAAGGGACGGGCGCAGGAGCCCCGTGGGTCCGGGACCGAAAGCCATGCAAAAATCCCGAGCGCTTGGCTCCAAAACCATTAGCCCGACTGAGACGCTGCAAAATCAGTCCTGCAGAAGACATAGATCTATACGTATATCCGGCGAATTCGCGGCCGATCTAATCAAAGGCGTCGTTTCGGAGCCAAGCGCTGGAGGGTTTTGCATTTCGGGAGGCTGCCGACGTGCTTCTGCGATCGCCGCCCGGAAGCCGTGGCCGCTGACCGGTCGTGCCCCGAACCCAAGCGGCTGCCTTCGTCATCGGTTATTTATTGCTATCCGTGTGGACTGAGTGGCCGGCAGAGCGTTTCGATTTTAAAGCCCTTTCCTAACAGCAGCGAGCTGGGGCGAGTCTCAGATTCGGACTTCGTGGGGCCGAGGGGGTCGCGTGATGTCAGGCCGTGACGTCCGTGCGCTAATCCCCACCCTGCGGAGACGTGTCGAAGCACCTGCGTCTCCTGCCACAAAGAGAGGAGGGTTTGGATACCGCGTGGGGCTGGGTTCAGCGCCCGCCGGCTAAACGTCTCATCTCTCGGCCGCTTTGCAGACTGTCAAAGATTTTTGTTTTTGCAAAAATCTAGTTGGTCGAATAAAAGATATCGCCCCTGCCATGGGTCCTGATTCCTTTTACATACCTTAGAGAACTTAAAAAGGTCCGAGTTTAACTGATCTTTCTTTGTAGAGCATGTTCGAGGTTAAGATCCCATGGGATAACGTAAGGGTGCTGGGCGATGTGGGTTTTTCCCTTGGCCATTTCACTCTTTGGGATGGAGACTGTCCTTACTTCGTGGCGGTAGTGTTAGCGCGATGTAACCGTGATGATCCAGAAAATGTGCGAGAGGCAAGGAAGTTTTCGATTATTTCTGGCAACTATACATTTGGTCCAATAAAAGATACCACAGTTAGCTCAAGCTGCATCTGCTTCTTCCCCAGATCCAAGCAAAGGGTACATATGCCTGAAAACTTGTCTAAGAGCTCTTCCAAACCTTGTCTTTCGCTATGTATACGGATTATATTTATATATATACACACACACAATAACCCTCTTAAGCGGGCCCTGATTTTGACTGGAGTTTCTGCACTCAGCGGTAATATAAAAGCAAAGAAATGCTCAGCATATATTTCCAGGTGCTCATAACTCTCTCTGTATTTAGGTTTGGGGGATTAAATATCTTCTTTGTAGTCTCTTATTTGAAGTGATTTTATTTTGGGAAACGTTCGTAACAGCAGACTGTCAGGAATCCAGGTTGTAGCCGTATTGGTTTAGGGGATTCCTGATTGCCGAAAAGCAGATTGGCATTAGGTGGCTGGGTTTGTCAGCGTTTCCCCCAGAGTGTATGAAAAGCTTTGGTTTAATTTACACCAGACTGTTCATCAAACTGAACACATTGTCCTTTTCCATCCAAAACGCAACAGCCTTTAGCCACAGAATTCCTTGGTTACTGGGTTTCTGGCATATAAGAAGAATCTTTCATTTTATTTCCAGCTGTGTCGCGTGAAGTTTTGCACACCAGTATTGGAAGTTTCTGCCTAACAGGTCATAGTTTCTGGTCATGATAAAATCAGAACTTATGAGTGAATGGCACAGTTCAAGTTTAAACTTCTGCCCAAATCAGCGAATGGATTTGTGCACGCTGACAGGAGTCAGGGGCATTTGCAAGCCTACGGAAGACAATCCAAGGTGCAGAAAGATGTCTAAGCCCTTGTTTATCCTGGAGATAAAACCTGATTTCAGCAGCCAACGCCACTCCGTGCACCGCTCACGTCCCCCACATTCAGTCAAGTCACAGCTTTTTTTGTCTGATATGAAACTTTTGCAGTTTCTATCAAGGCCTCTGCAGCAAGAACTGAACCCCAGTTGCTGATATCGGAGCCAATTCCCAGTCTGGGCGGGCTCCTCAGGGACGTTTGTACCCTCCCTGCTCTGACTTCCCTGAGAGCAGGCATGTGCTCTTTGATTGCAAGGAGAGTTTAGCAACCAGCCCCCAGTGAGTGGTTAGTAATCATTCAATAATGTGAGCAGCTTGTCACTCCTCATCATGAAACCTCCCACTCCTGGCAGGATTGGGTCTTTCATTTTTCCACAAATTAATGTGACATAAAAATCCTCTTGGGTCTAGACTTCCCAAGGTATTTAGGCCCCTAAAGACACAGGTGTGCAGTGGGATTTCCAAGACCATCTAAGTAGGTGAAATGCCTATGTCCCTTTGTCATCAATATGATGTGTAACCTCAGACTTCATTATTATTATTTTTTATCTCATCTTGCACATGGATGCACTTATGTTCATCCTCTTCACCCTATTCAAGGTGTGGAGATTCATGGATGATAAAAGTGCAGTGAGCACAGAGATGTTATGCTAGAAGTGGGAGCATTTAGCATTTCTAATCCAAAGACCTTGAAACAAAGGAAATAAAGAAATGGAGGCTCAGAGCAGTCCAGTGACTTGACCAAGGGGACAAAACCAGTCAGTGGCAGAGCTGACAGCCAACCAACCACAACACCCCAGGCACACTGGACAATGCCATCTCCCAAAAGGCCTGAAAGTGTCAAAAAATGTGTTAGAATAACCACAGGTTTCTTACAGTGGGTTGCTACAATGGGTTTTCTTATAAGTTTCAAGGTCTTATCCCTAGGAATATTTGAACACATGAATTCAGGACATGAAGGGATCACATTTAGCCTGAAGATTAAAGATTCTCTTCTGATGTACTTATCAAAATGCCCCACAAAGGAGACTGACATAATTGGGTAACAACTCAGCCCACGGCAGCTCTTTCAACTTGCAAAAATACTTAATTGCCAATAAGAACGTGCTTTCCGAATATCAAATTGCCAACTTTATAACATCCGTGGTGGATGGACTGGCAGACACGTCTGTGATGCAAAGAATGTCTTCGGATGCCTTTGTAATTAATGTTAATGTCAAGTAGTTTCTACATCTGGATAGGTTAATAGAAGAAAGGTCTCTGCAATAGGATAGTGTTGGTTTTCATAGAAACCCAGTGTATGTGTAATAGAAACTTTGTCTTGTCCCTGGGCAAACTGTTTCACCTTTCCATGCCTCAATTTATCCAGCTGCACGGGGTAATAGCACTTACCAGGCAGCTTGCGAGGGTGCTCAGACCTAGCGTGTGAACACGTGGAGAATAATTTCAAATCCAAAATCACGTATTAGATCAAGCAACCGAACGCATGGTTTGCCAAAGGCCGAGGATAAGCAAGTACAGTTTCCAGGCTCAGCGGATGGAGGCTAAATCATCTGAAAACGACCCATTTCCTTAGGTAGAAATAGGTTGCTTCATTTTAGGTTAACCCTGAAACTACAACTACGATTCAGCAAAACACTTCCTCCAGGATTAAAAATCTGCCTTTGCAAAATGCTCCTGGGCATGGCTGCAACTGTCTGAGCAAGAGACAACCAGGAGCCCTGCTGGTTTCCATTCCCAGCCCAGCAAGTCTCAGCTGCCTATTGGAGATGCGCTGAGGACAGTCTGGGCTTCACTTGATTCCTTTGGAAACCGGAGCTGGTAACACTTGGCACAGATGCTCCTGCTAACGCTGTGGGAGCACAACTATAACAATGGTAGCTGACGTGGGCACTAAGACCCTGAAATTTCGGGTCCTTCCTCTCTTAAAAGAAAAAAAATCACATGACAGATGTTGCTTACTGCAGTAGGGGAAGGCATTTGGATGCTATGGTGATGAAGGCTATGTGATAACCTACACAGAACAGGATGCTGAGAGTGAGGGAATAGCGCATTGGGGGTTTTGCTGAAAACACTTCGCTGCCTTTGCAACCGCCTTAACGACCCTGAAATGGCCCCGTTATAAAGGCGGCAGGGTAGGTGTGCACCTTCATAGACTAACTCAGTCAGAGATGTATTGTATCACACAAGCTTTTGTGAGCCTGAGCTTGCTTCAGCACAGCGTGGGCTCCCCAAAGCTTCTGCTTCACATCTTCAGTTTAGTTAGTCTATAAGGTGCACATCTACACAGGCACAGGGGTCCCCCGCATCTACACTGCCGTCTGCCTGCCTTCGGACTAACACTAACTGCCTTTCTCTCTTATCGAGTCAGCGAATGCCAATTAGCGAGGGCGCTCTTCAACCGGACCGGTACAGTCTTTTCGAACTAAATCCCACGCTTTTCAGTCCGGGGGCTGCGTTCGACCCCAGCAGGGGCATTCGCTGCCCAACCTGTAGCACATCCCCGGGGCGCCGCGACTCAAACGTGTAAGACCGGGCCTCCGGGCAATTCGACGCGGTCATGGATCTTATGGTCCCCCCAGCTCGCCAGTGCTCGCCAGTGCACGGCCGGCATGGAGACCTCCCCAGAGGCTCCCGGGAGTATGATGCATGGCATCATAATCCAGGTCTCAAGTGCTATTAGAGGGCTTTGTATCAGCTTTCCACGCCCCGGCTAACTTTGCCCCCCTCGGTTCCCAGCCTGTGTGCAGGAATTCACGCGTCCCAGATGGAGCGCGGAGAACGTTGCATTTTGAGGAAGGCCAGAAATAGCCGACTGCTGCAGGTTCAGAAATAACCGCGGTGCCTGTAGCTGCGTCTGCCCAGTGCTCCCTAATAACCGAGCAGCTAGAAAGCGAGATGAACGTCGGGGGGGGTGTTTTTTGGAAGCCGACACGAGACGCACTAATTAGATTCCAAGAGTGTCAGAGTCGACCGGCTCATCTGGGACACGGCGCAAAGCAGATGACGTGATTTTGACAAGGCAGAGAATAGCAACGCACCCAGAAGCCATAAAATATTCAACAGAGAAAGAAGATTCCAGTAACGCGTTTGCTCGGGCGCTCGGAGAATGAAATGAACTGGGAAAAAAAAGAGGAAGAACTTGCGTGTAGCCCTAATTACTCCCCAGTTCCTAATGAATCCCTTGAATTCAAGGGACAGGTTCAGCTACAGTAGCAACTCAGCAAACCCCTGGTATTATGGATCCCTCGCTGGCATGGTACAGTTAGGAATATCTCCCTTTCGAGAGGGACGTGTCCCCTGTGAGCGTCCTGACGGGAGGACTGCAGAGATGGAAGCCCTCTTAAAGGCACATTTCTCGCAAGATCATTCATGTTCTCAATTTGAAACCGTAAAAGAGGCCCCAGACCGAGCCTGCCTGCTCCAATCAATGAAAACACACTCACGCCTTTGGGTATCAAAGCCATTTTACACACAAAACGGTTGGGCTGCCAATTGGCAGTGCCGTTTGCTTGTTTTAAAGACATATCAGCAACGGGATGAGCAGGTTTACTTACAGCCCTGAACCACCCAGATCGCTTCAGGCAGACAGAGCAAGAGCTGCCTTCACCAAAACCGTGAGATTTGTGAAAACAAATCTCCAGACCCTAAAAGCCATGTGCTGTAGCCGTGGGCTAGTGCGCCAGACCCGAATTCATTCAAAGCATTACTCACTGTAATTAATAATTAATCCCTGCTTGAAGGCACACCTAGCAGCTCCATTTAAGGACCACTGCGCTAGATGCTAGACACGCACAGGGGAGCAAGCGCGGTCCTTGGCTCAGAGCGTTAACGATCCAAGTGCATCTACCAGCATCAGCGTGCTACACACTTGACATGGACGCTCGTCTATTTTTCCTAATCCAAACTAAACAGCATTAATCGTGGAAGCTACACTTCATTTATTAAACGATACCTTCAAGCTTAATCCACGGAGGTGGTGTATCTATGACTTTATGCTTTCAGTCCATTAAAAACAACAACAACATAGCTATCTTCCCTGGGGTTTCAGACGGCTATAAAATCCTTCCCGGTGATATTTTGCAAACAAAAGTTTGGCAATAATACATCCGCGTCTAAATGTGTTTATTGCCAAGCGTGCTTGTTTCTGGATGTTGGGCTGGGAAACGGTTAATGAACAATACACTACAGCTATTATTTACCCCCCTCCCCCAACAAATGTAATCTCGGGGAAGGACAAATGTCAGGGCTGGAGTTCTTTTCCTAGCAAACATAGATCTCGCATGCAATAAATAGCTGTTGTACATTCACAAACAGCAGCACGAAAGGCATGTGCATGGTATTGTATAGCACAGGGGAAAGGCAAGTCCCCGCATTTTCATCCAAAATAGACCCAAGCCTACGAGATCCACAGGGCTTTGTCCCTACTGTACATATTTTGAGATAAAACGCAGACTTGCCTAGTAACAATCAAGCAGACACCAGGAACAATCAAGTAGACGCCAGTCCTGGGAACTGGAAAATGAATGTGCTCAGGTCTCGGCAGGGCTGGGCCCAGAACGAGGGCTTTGTTGGGTGTTTGAAGCAGCATTTCTGTATGCCAAATACCATATTATATCATGTAGAATATGCTTAATGTATGCACATATAAATTAAATGTATATATGCATGTGCAATTGTGCATGAATAAATATAAAGGCTCTTTCAAATCCACTGCAAAGCCATCAGTTCTGGCGTACGTGTCCCCGGCAGTCGAGGGCTCCCAGCCGGGATCCCCGACACACGCATTGCAGCGCAGCGCAATGCCCCGGTCTGCTGCATCGCTTGGCGCGGCCGAACCCCGGGGCTCAGGAGCCTGGTGCGATGCAGGGATGCTGGCCTGCTTCAGCGAGAAGAGCAGCCAGACGCCATGCGCCCAGTTCCCCGTGCCCGGCAGCCCCGGGGGCAGGTGTCTCTCCTGGCAGAAAGCTGCCTGGTGTCCGAGGCTGCTGGCCTGGGCTGGTACCAGAGAGGCAGGGCGGCGGTGCTGTCGCTGCCATCCCTCCTCCTCCTCCTCCTCCTCCTGCAGCTGCTGCCTGTCTGTTTCTATGGCAACGGGGGGGGCACAAAGGTCCCATCCCCTGGGACCAGCGCCTAGGCCGCGGCCCCCCACCCCGCACCCCGTGCTGCCCTCCCCTGCCCAGCCCAGCCCAGCCCAGCCTGGGGGACCAGCAGCCCCGGCTGCTCCTGTCCAGAGCCGTCAGTCCCGGGCAGCAGATGGGCAGGAGCAGGTCGCCTGGCGAGCACATGGCCATTAGCAAATAAAACCTAATTAACTCCCTCCCACCCCCATCCTCAGCCCGCGGTTTGGCAGCTCAGCCACTTAGAGGCATCGCCTGGCTGCCCCAGCCCAAGCTGCTTTCGTCTGGGAATACAGTGCCCGGCTGCATCTGCTCCTGGCCCCCTCCCCACCCCTCCGCATCCCCGGTCACGCACAAAACCGGTCCAGCCGCTGCTTGGGCGCCGAGGCCTGGCCCTCGCCCCTGCACGCGTGCAAGGTCGCCAGCGTGTTGCACGCAGGGACAGACGCAAAGCCCCAGCCCCTGCTCTCGGAGAGGGCAGGACTGGGAAGGGGACCCCCCTCCATCCCGCCCGTGCGGTGCCGTGCTGCCCTGAGCACCTTCCAGAGCTGCCCCGGGGCGCGACGCTAGTGCCGAGAGGATTCACAAGATCAACCCAGAGGTTTCAAACAGCGAGCCTGAGTGCCCGAGCCGCTCTGCCCTGTTGTGACCTTTCCGAGGTCTTTGCAACAGAAGCAGCGCTCTAGTATTTTTCCGTAGCCCAAAAATGAGTGAAAACTAAGAGCCGGCGTTTTCCATGGGGGATCTCACATCTAGCAAGAGGTCAAGTTCTCAACCTGCCGCTGACTGTAAATGCACGGAGAGAGGAGCTCTCTCGCTGCGCGGTGGAGCGCCGTCTCGGCCCGACCCGCCGGATGCTAGCGTCGAGCTAATAAATCAGGAGGATCATAAAGAAAGGGCGCACGTTGTAGGATTACTGCTGACTCGGACAAATCTCACGGCTCTTGGGAGCCTAGCTTGAAGAGCTCCTAGATCGGGGCCTGAGCCTGGAGCCACGGAGCGAAGCTGTCCCTTAGGAGACCGCTCGGCCGTTCTTGCCTCTGATTGAAACCATCAGGGACTCGAGGGGTGGGACGGGACCCCGAGTCATCAAGTCCGCTCCACAGCAAGCATCGTTTTAGCTCGCTGCAGCCGCCTTGACATGGTTGCTAGCACCCGCCGCCCGCAATGAATAGGATTTAAACTCCTCTATCGCGAGTCATAGGCACTGTACTGCTTAGAGCTGAGGGAGAGTCCCCTTCTCTCGCTGGCAATAGAAACCCGAGCTCTGACCCCGTGACCCCATAACACGGAGCGGGTGCCGCCCTGTGAGAACGGGGACTTTTTTGCTATGAACGGTCGCACATAAGAGCTGCCATTGACTGGGTCAGACCCTCGGCCCACCCTGCCCAGCCTCCCGTCTCACGGCGGCAGAGAGCGGGTGCTGAAAGGGTCTGACCAGGGGTTTTTCCACTGTTCCTGTCCCCCTCGCAGCCTCCATCCAGCATTAGGGTCTAGGAAGGCCCGAGCCAGAGGCCGTGCCCCTCACTCCCATGCTCGATAGCGGCTGCCGCACCTTGCCTCTAAGGACGTGTCGCAAATAGCCATGAGCCCGATTTTCCCCTTCCCTTCCCTATGGGCGTGACTCTCCGCAGCGCCAATTCTTTGATCCAAGTTATTTATATAAAGCAGTTCATAATCCTCACTACAAAGAAAGGCTTTGGTTGTGCCCCGGGAAATTCTTGAAGGGCTGCTGGATCCTTTTTAACTGGGAGGCATCCAGCTTCACACCCCAGCCACACACCGTGACCCGCCCGACTGGGTTGCTGTGCCTCCGCGGAGCCCCCCCGAGACAAGCGGGGCGCTCGCAGGCACAGGCCCAGGCCAGTTTGCAGGGCCGGGGCCTCGGCCGCTTTTGCCGAATGCAGCCGTACGGGAAACTCCTTCTCTCTCTTTCATAAAAAAAAGGGACAAAGTTGTTGCAAATTAAACAGCGGCTTTACCCTGCATCGCAGCCTCCTTTAACAGAAAGCAACAAAGGAGCTGTCAACTGAGCAGGCGCTGCTTTCAAAGACGGGGGTCTGTGGCCGGCCCCGACTGGGAAATGCAGTTGCTAGGGCACGCGTGCGAATTCGACACGGCGGGGTCTGAGCAGGCTGGGCGGGGGGCTTTGAACATCAAACCCTTCCCCGCCTGGCCCAGCCCGTGCCGACACCGTCAGGTTCAGCCGCAGCCTCCCAGAAGCAGCCGGGAGAAGCCTTTGAAGTGAAAGCAGGTTGGAGGCTGAAGTTGTTCTGCAAAGATAAGCTGGGGTTTAAATAAGAAAAAACCCCCCCTAACGTATGCCATTCCCAGGCGAGGGCTGCTCTAACCACAGCTGCGAGGGGAATATAAATAGGCACCTTCTTATTTTTAAAGCCGCTAGTTTGAATATTTAACCTCCCCCCCAAGATCTGAAATGCTCAGCTGTGTCCTGAAGCTGCGAGCCTCATGCCGCAGAAGCTGCCTTTGTCCTCCCCCATTCGGTTATCGCCTCGCCCAGGCTCGGCCCCTCTCCGGCCTGTACAGCACCAAACCCAAGGACCCGGTCCTGGTTCTCCCGCTGCTGCTAACTTCAATCTTCTTCGGATGGGGCCCGGCACGAACAACTGCGCGGAGAAGGGGTAAAGCTAGAGCTGAGCTGCTCTTGAATCCAGCGATGCCCCGCGCCCCGTCCTGCTCCACCTCCTAGATGCCTGAAGCACGGTCCGATCCCCCCCTGCAAATCCCTGGGTGTCCGCCAGCACACGAGGCATGGCCCCCCTACCCCTCGCTGCCTGCGTGTCACCGGGTCTGAAGGCCGTGTCAGACAAATCGATGCCTTTGGGGATTTTCAGCGACTCGGGCAGGGTGGAATTGGCCCACGCTCTGGTGCCAGACCCGTCTTAGGCAGCTAATAGGTGGGGCGGGACGTGGCTGGTGTAAGATGGCTCGTGGCCATGCCCGGCAGCGAGCCGGAGCTGATGACCATGCAGCGGCGGGTGAGAAATGACTCGGTGGGTCCCGATTTGCTCCTTCTAGGGCGGGCGTCTACTGCACACACAGCATTACCACGGCAGAGGAAGCTGTGCTCCCCAGCGGTGCCTGAGACCCCTTGCAGGACGGAGCAGAGCCAGGCGGATGTCTACAGGCACACGGACGGTGCAGCTGCTCCAACCCCTCTCACCAGCATTAAACTCGGAGCACAGCTGCACGCAACGGTTTCGCTCCGAGCTCACGCCTGCCAGCAGCCGCCGGGCAAAGCGCTACGGGGGGAGTAAACCACCTGCCTCGCACACATGGGGAAACGGAGGCCCAGAAAAGCGTGTGCGTGGCTGCCGGCGTGTGTATGGCGACGTGGGGGACTGGGGCAGTGACAGTGTGGGGCAGGGCTGGCCCCGGCGGGGCAGCGTGGAGATGCATATTCACCCCTTTGTTTTGCGGTGATATGGGGACATCACTTCGAACATCAAACCCTTCAAAGCGAATGCAAAGGCAGGCGTCCAGGCCCCGGTTCTGCCCCCCTGCTCCCGCCTGGGAGAAGAGCAGTTCTCCCAGTCACCAGCCCTTCCCTCTTCCCCCTTCTCCACCTGCCAGCATTTCCCAAGCCCCCAGCTACAACCTTTCTGCACACCCCCCTGCCACGTGTCACCCAGCCGGGCCCTCCGCCTGTCCAACCCCTCTGGGACTTGCAACCGGGCTAGAGAAGCCCTTGGGGGACGGGTGCTTCCCGGGTGTTTGTCTCCAGAACCGGAAGCTGCGGACGGCGCTCCCAGTTCGGCCCCCGGGCCTTGGCTGCAGCCAGCGCTCTCGCTAGCAGATGCACTTACAAGGACAGGTGCTGGTGATGGCTGGGTGAGGAGGAAAAGCAGGTCCTGGGTGCAGGGAAACCCAGCAACGGAGCTGAGAAGAGAAGCTGCATCTCCTTGACTCCCAGTCCCCTTGCTGCAACCACTAGCCGTCCCCTGAGGTCTCCTCGCTACACCCCCGTGGCTGGCAAATCCCCAACCGCCGTGCACAAAACCCTGCACTCGGCGCCTCGCAGCCCCTGAGTTTCCAGAGGCTGAAATGCAAGCAGCTCCTGATGGCATCCGGGCTCAAGGCAGGCTTGTGGATACACTGGCCATCAAAACGTCAGGCCCAGAGGGTTTGGGACTGTCCAGCCCTTTCACCGTTCCTCCCCGGTTGCCTTTGCTGTGTCCAGGACCTGCTTTCATCCCAAAGCAGAGGGGTGAATATGCATCTACCCCCCCCGACCAGGCCAGCCCCGCTGCACGCTGTCACCGCCCAACCCCCCACATCGCCATACACACGCCAGCAGCCGCTCGCACACGCGCCCTCCCAAGCTTACACAATACATCCCTCCAGGATGCACCTCCGCCCGGCTCTGCACGGCACGTTATCGATTCTGCTGAAATCCCCCGTTAGCGACAGACGGCTGCGCTGGCACGGGGTGGCGAGGCCCAGCCCAAGGGGACGGGGTACCGCTGTACGGGGAGACATGCACCCCGCCAGCCCTGAAATGCAAAAGCCTGAGTTTCCCTCCAATGATGGGGGTAGCGGGATCCACGCCGGGGCTGGGGAAAGGGGTCTCTGCCGTACCTGCGCCCAGCTCCGTACGTCTCTGCTCAGCACAGCCCTAGCTCTGCGGGCAGCGTCAGAGTTGGCGCTGGCCCCCGAGCCGGGTTTCTCCCTGGACCCTTCTCAGCCGGGGCAGCTGCTCTGGGCAGTAGGGGCTGGGCCTGGCGTGGCTCTTCCTTCCTGACGAAGGCCATTCAGCCCATCGGCACCGTGTGGGGGAAGAGCCGCCCGGGAGCCCAGCTGGGACCAGCCCAGACGAATGCAGCCCCTGGCTCCCAGGCTGGGCGGCTGCTCAGTGCCCTCTTTCCCAGGCGAGAGGAAAGCTTCCTACCCAGGCGGTGCACGGCCCTTCTGCTTTGGGGAGGGGGTTTCTAGGAGCCCAAACAGCCCCGAGCGCCCAGGTAAAGCCCACCTTCAGCGTGCACAATGCGAACGGCCTCACCCCTGCTCCTGCTCCAGGCAAAACACCCTCTGGTTACAGGCTCAGGGGCCTTTCCCGCCTCCCCACCCAGTGCCACGCTTCTCACGCAGCTGCCTCCGGTGCCAGCCTCAGCGCAGCTGTTCAGCTCCTTTCATGGCAGCCTCAGGCCCAGAGAAGCCCCATAACCCTAACCCGCTACCAGGGGGAGAATAGTCCCCCTCCGCACCCCCAAACGTCGCATCCTCTGTGCAAAAGGCCTGGCCAGGCACTCGGCGCTCTGGGGAACACTTCCAGGTGCAGAGGGACCCAGAGCAGGGAGGGAGCACGGCTCCCGGGGGTGGGCAAATGGAGAAGAGCTGCTTTCAGGGCAGGTGCGAAGGCCCGGGGAGTGCACGGAGCAGGACGCTGCAGGGCGGGAGGAGCAGGCGCTCTGAGCACAAGCAGCATGGAGGGAAGGGGCGAAGGGCAGCACGTGGAGCCTGCTGGGACAGCCCTGAAGTAGTCTCTCCTCTTCATTTTGGACCGGAGCCAGCACAGCCATGTGATGGGGAAGAAACAATGCTGGGCATCTTCCAGCTGAGGATCTCAAACCTCTTTCAGAGGGAGAAAATGATCCTATTTTACAGACAGGTAGACTGAGGCCCCAGAGCAGCCAGGGCTGACCTCTGGCTGCAGGAGACCCGGCCTCCTGACTCCCTGCCCTGTGCCCTAGCCACTAGACACCCCTCCCTCTGGCTTGTGCTCGTCTGGGCAGGACTTCTCTGTGGCCTGCACATTGGGCAGCCATCGAGGCCGCTGCCAGACCCCGCTCTCCTGACGTGGCAGTGTCTCGCACCCATGTTGCACTGACGTGACAGCAGTGCAGAGACCCTGGCTCGGAGCTGGCATCACGGCAGGGAGAGGTGCTGGCTCAGATGAAGGGGGAGACCAAGCTGCGGCACGGGGCCGTGCGCTATCGCCACGTGGGGCATCCCACGAAGGGCTCGTGTTCTGAAGGCACCGTCCACGTGACTCGCCCCCCTCCAGGCTTCCCCCAAAGCCCTTATGTAAGAGTCCTGCACAATTTATAGCTCTTCTCCCAGGCGCCCCGCGAGAGCTGCCCGGATGCAGTGTAGCTGTCATGGTGCATCCCTGGCCGGCTCACTCAGGGAAGCAAATGCAGTCTGATTTGCACACCAGTCGCTGTCTCGCACGGTTAATGGGGCCGCACGGGCTTGTCCCTTTTCCCAGGCTCCGCATCCATTAGCTGCGCCCTGCCATCGCAGGCTGAGCCCGGAGCCAGGCGGCCGTGGGAGATCAGGGGAAAGGATCCAGCCGTAGAGGAAGATACTGGTGCTTAAAGGGCTGACGCAAAACCTATTGAAAGCAGCTGGGATCTCGAGCCCTGCCTGTTCTTCCCTGCTGCGGGGAACCCACAGGCAATTCAGCCAGGGCAAAGCTGGAGCCGGGCTGAGCCGAGCTGGCACCGTGGTGGAAGCAGCCATCAGCTTGCTCCCTTCCCAGCCCAGCTGGGATCTCTCCTTCTACCCAGTGTCTTACAGACTGGGCCCCAGTGGGTAGCAGGACAGGGCTGCAGGTCCCTAACCCCTTCCTGCAGATCTCACTGCTCTTTACAAATCATTGAGTATTAGGATTCCCATTATGCAGGTAGGAACACTGAGGGACAGAGCAGGTGAGCAAGACCCTGGGCCAAAGCCACTGAGCTAAGCAGTAGCAGAGGCAGGAATAGCACCCAAGGCTCCCGTGTGCCCAACCACACTGCTCCAGCTGGCTCTTTAGTAAGCAGTAAAGCCCCCGGCTTAGAGAGGTGTGATGGAGTCCGCCCCCCATCCCCCCACGTCTGCAAGAACGACACGCAGCGTCTCATGAAGGCACCGTTGTACAGAGCACATGACTCCTGGGGCTACAGACTGTCACAGCAGCATCTCAGGCATTTCCACCCGGGGCACAATAGGAAAGATTCCCACCGTCACGCATACCCAATGTGGCTCTCGCCTCATGGCTGCAGGGCCTTCCTCTGCATAGCCTGCAGCGTCCAGCCCTCGCGCCAGGGGGTGGGGGTGGGTGAAGGGCAGTGCTAGGCCTGGCATGGCATGAATGTGAGACATAGCTCTGCCCCCACTAAGGTGCTGATGCTTTGGGCTCTGCGGTGCATTGCAGCCACTGCAAGCCTCTGGCCTGATCTCCGGGAGGTGCCCAGGCTCTACCTTCCCAGGCCAACCCTAGCCCAGCAACCCTAGCCTTCAGCATCCATCAGGACTCCCTAATGGTTGAAGTCTTTGGGTCTCTAGCTTGCACTAGCAGCTACCAAGTTCATGGCCTCCTTGTGCTGGCAGTGACGGGAAACAGCTGGTCTCCAAGGGGATGCTCCGAGTTCTGCGGGACCTTGACGACTGCATGGCTGCACCGAGAGGCAGTGTCCCTAGAGGTTGGACAGGCAGAGGGGAGCCTCGGGGATGACGGAGTCCCCGATGCCATCCAAGAGGTCATTCCACTGATCAAAGTCTTCCTTCAGCTCTGGGTGGGGGAGACAGGACCTCACGGTTACAACCAACTGCCACCCAGTAGACAAAGCCCACCGACTGCTTGATGTTAGCCTGCAGAGACCCTCCTAGGTCCCCCTAAGGCCAACTGACACATGCTCACTTCTGTCCTACCTCCCCATATTCATTTAGCAACCTTGTGCCCCCTCCTTTCTCCCCCAGCAGGTCCTGTCCAGATCAGAGACTCTCAGTTCTGTGCAGCTTAGACCCAGGGTTTTAAGGCTTTAAAGGGACTCCCCATGGGGTTGGGGAAACTGAGGCACAGAAGCGAAGCGGCTGCCCCAAACCCCCAGCAGAGCAGTGAGTGGGATCAGGAGCATGTGGCTTCCAGTTCCACCACTAGGCCTGCTTTGGGAAGGGCTCAGATAGGACCTTTCCCTCAAAAGCAGTGTCGTACCGAGGTGTTTCTGCAGGAAAGCCAGCGCTGCCCTGCTGGTGATGGCCAGGCCCTTGCAGGGGTCCAGGGGGCCTCTGGTCTGGAAGACTGTGTTGACAAGGTTCCCAGCCAGGAAAGTGAAGTCGGTCTGACTCTGGTGCACCGAGCCGCTGCAGGGGGGAGCGGAGGATGAGCTATAGGCAACAGGCCTGCCCTGCAGGCCACATCTAGACCCCAGACACCCACCCTGGGACAGGACTGCAGCCAGCACAGGGTCACCAGCCCCCCCCAACATGGCTGCGAACATGCCACCAGTCACATGAGCTCCCAGTGGGAGATGTCCCCAGATCCTCTACGGCAACAACCTGGCCTTGGGGGTGCTTTCCCACAGGCTTGAAGAGGCCAAGACTTTACCACTAGTGTAGACAAGGCTCCGAAAGGTGTGGCACTGCCCAGTCTAGCTAATACATGCCTGTGTCATCTCCCATAGGCTGCATAACCACACCTGGCTCTTGGGACCCGTGTGATGGAAGACCTTTGTCACAAGGAGCTCTCATGTAAAAGGGGCAGAGAGGAAGGATGGGGAGGGAATAAGCTGGGCTGGTGATGGATGTGGGGCTGCAGAGGGCTGGTGAAGGAGCCTGCAGGGCCTGGGGGCAGCAGGCACGCTTAGCTTTTTGCTGTGCTTAGCAGAGCAATCCCCGGCTCACAGATGGGGAAACTGAGGCACAGAACAAGGAAATGGCCTGCCCGGGGTCGCTCAGGGCAGAGCCAGGATTCCTGCCCTGCCTGGTGCCCTCAGCCCCCAACTTCCCTGCTGCCACTCACAGCACGGTGATGATCTTGGTCTGGCTGTTGCGGGAGCTGAGCTGCTTCATTTTGGCGATACTCTTGGCTGTCTGGAAGGTCTCGGTGTTGATGAACAGCACCGGCTTGACCACCTTGGGGTACAGCGCGTTCTCCAGAGGGAACATCCAGGCGTCGAGGGCCACTGCGCACCTGCAGGGGACGCAAGGCGGCTGGGACTGGACCAGGTCTGAGGCCGCTGCTCCCATCTCTGGCTCCCAGGCCTGCTCCTCCGTTAGGCTGGAAGCAGTCAGGGAAAGACACTCACTTAAAAGCGGGCTCCTTGGCCAAGGCCAGCACGGCGGTGGCTCCTCCAAACGAATGGCCCATGACGGCAGCTCGAGTCATGTCCACGCTGTCCTGCATAGAGAGGAACGTGAAAGGAGCTGGTCCTCAGCCAGGCCCCTCCACTGGGGAACCCCAGGGAAGCCCAGCTGTGCAGTCAGTGCTTGCTGGACAGTGCCTGATGCGGATCGTGTCTGTGCAGATCATCACCCCCGTGTTCTACAGCAAGGGAAACTGAGGCACAGGGTGAGCACGTGACTGCCCTACAATGATGCCCCGAGCCAGCGGCTAGAAGCTGTGTGCTCAGCCCAGCCCGTGCCGTGGAGTCAGCAAATCCCAGCTTCATCGTGTGCAGCTTTCCCTGCCTCCAGCACCGGGCAGCTCAGCCTGGCCCAGCCCAGCCCAGCCACAATGTGCCACAACCTACGCCAAGACTGGGGAGCCTCAGGACCCAGCGCTGCCCACATCACACCCCGTGCGCCAGGCACGCCAGTCGCCTTTGCTCTGACACGGGGCAACGAGCGCCGGGCCCTGACCCCAGCTTGAAAGCTGGCAGGAGAGAGAGCGCAGGGAAGAACAAAGAGCGCTGGGCAGGCCCTGAGCTCTGCCACCAGAGGCGCTGCGCATCCAGCAGCAGCGATGGCTGAGATTCCTAAAAGGCTGGAATAAATACAGGGTGGGGGCTCAGCTGGGGGGATGGGAGAGGACCTGGGTGTTGTTCCTGGGGCTTTTCCCTTGCCAAGCCAGCAGGGAGGGAGGGGAAAGCCAGGAGGGAGAGCGGGTAAGAAGGAGATGAGCTGGAGTGGCTGCAGCAAAAGGGCCAACAGAGAAGTGGGGAAGGACAGGGAGAAATGGAGACAGAAGAGGAAGATAAATGAACGAGCAGGAAGGATAAAAGGAAAGCATATCAGAGGTACAGAAGGTGCCAGCTCCGAGCCCCTGGCTTCCCCCAGCTGCAGCAGAGAGATGGTTACAGGGTCATCGGGAAAGGCAACTCCAGCAGCCCCACTTAGCCCCCCCGGCAGGTCCTGTGGGAAGCCGTGTTTCTCCTCTGGAGGGAAGCCAGCGGGAAATACCTTCAGTGCGGCCAGATCAAAGTCACTGTGCAGGATGTTGGTGACAGCCTGCCCACGGCTGATGTCCTGGAAGAGCTGGAGCCCTCGCACGCACTCGTTTGCTCGCTGGTGAACCTGGGAGGAGAAGGGTCCTGGTGGGTCTGGCTCCTCCTTGCTCCGGGGGAATCTGGCCCCGGAGAGGAAGGGCAAGGAGCAATCATCCCCTGCTCTCCCTGAATAAACATGCCTGTCTGAGCCCTGGCAGGGAACCTACAGGATCAGTCTCAGCACAGGCCTGGTCAAGAGCAACCACCTCCATTTGACACACAAGGGCCGATGAGAGGCCGAGTTCTCAGCCGCTTGCCCTCTGTGTAGCCACCTCCACGTGGTCAGCTCACCATCTCCCTCTGTGCAGGCTGCTTCCCAACCAGCTGCCTCCAAGCACCTTTGGGCTGGGCTTCCCGGCTCCGACACTCAGCAGTGCTAATCACCCGGTGCCAGGCAGACACTGCTTCTGGCTATGGAGGGAGCCTGTCCAGAGCAGGGTGACACATCAAGCCATCTGCCACGCAGACGGGGCATGCATGGGCTCCTGCCTCATGCAGTCATGAGCAAGCAGAGAATCAGGCCCCCCGATTCTTCCCCATGGCTGCTCCAACGAGCTAGTGGTGCAGTCAGGAATAAAATCCAGGAGTCTCGATTCCCGTCCTTTGGCCCTTGGCCTGAGCACATTCTGCTGTCCTTGAAGGACAGCGAAGGGGAAGACAGGAAAGCACGGACTTGCCCTACAGAAGGCACTGGGGACATGGCAATGAACGACTGCAGAAGCTTTTTAGCAGTCCAGTTAACCTAATACCGCAGATGGCCAAGGGGAAGCACATCTCCAGTGCAGCGATAAGCAAGCGGGTGCCCCCCCAGACAGGAGCGAGTGCTCATCCCTGGCTCCTCTTGACCAAACTGCCAGCCAGGGACCAGTACGAATGGGAGGAGGCTTTGCCCCAGAGCTGGTCCAAATGCCTCCACTCCAAGCTCAGCCCAGCTGCGGTGATGAGGGGAGGTGCTAGGGGCCCCGTGAGATGCTGGTGCAGTGGCTGCAGGAGCTATTCTTAATTGTTACTCTGTGGGTTTAACAGACGGGGTATAGCAATGCACGGATCCCAGGGGGGCACCAGATATACATGCACTGCACCACAGCAGGCCTCTGGCTGGCAGGTGCTGGAAGGGCCCCCAGCAGCCAGCCCCCCCCCAGGCTGCGGAGAGTCCTCACGGTGGATCTGCTTCTCCTTCTCTTTTCCAATGTCCTGGCTACTGCAAGCAGCAGGGACAGGCATGTCCCCCAGCACCACACCATCACCTGCCCTGACTGGAGCCTCTCTCATGTGTGCATTCAGTGCCCCTCTGCGCTGTAGCAGCAGAGCAAAACTGACTGGACCTCAGCCGGTTTCAGGGCTGGGAGTGGGTAGTTAATAGGCAGGAGCTGATCACAGCCCCCCAGATTTCACTCTGGGCTTGGAGAAGCTGCGCAGGGCAGCGCCAGGGCAGGGCCTGTCTGCAGGCTACTGAAGAAAGCCCTGGAGAGGGGGCTGGATGGAGTCCGCCTCTCCCAGGAGGCTGGGGGCTTGTGTAAGGCGTTCCAGTGATCTCACACGCACCCCACTGACGGAGGGCTTTAAAAAAAACACCTTGCGCCAAGCAAAATGATTCCTACAACTGGGATAAAAACCCAGCCTATTTCACTCTGTCCTTCCCTGGCTTATCGACTCTGGGCAACAGGCACCCTGCTCACGGTCTCTCTCGTGCCATCTCTTCCCCTTTTTCTATTGGCACATGATAGCTTCTGAGGCCTCTGTAGTCAAGATCCTCATGTTGCTGTAGGGCAATGGGGGCACTGTGTGACCTGCAGTGTGCAGGGAGGGGCAGAGGGCTGTTCTTGTGGACCCCTTTGGACTTAGTGCCCACTGTGGTCACTGGAACTGCATCCCCCAGGGGCTCCCTGCCAGCTGCAGAGCGCAGAGAAATGTCGAGAGACTCAGCTAGTGCTCAGCTGAGCCTCTCTGGGCTGCAGAAAGGCTCTGGGGACTGGAGCAGGGGCAAGGGAGAGACAGCAGTGACTTGCAGCTCCTGGTCCCACCACTCGTACAGCACACCTGGGTGTCTTGCTCCATGCCCCGTGCCCAGCCCCCGCAAGGCAAATCTCACAGAACAACTTGTTATGGCTTCAGCCCGAGCTCAGTCTCGGCACAGCAGGATCTCCAGCCACTTCTGTGCCCTGCAGCCACCTGCCCCTGCTCTGGGCACACAGGGGTAGCTGGGGGAGGCCTGGCGCAATCAGACAGCAGGGAGGAGGTAGGTGGCTGCATCGCCGGCTCCCAAGGCTCCTAGCCCTGGCTGCCGCTGCATCTCCCCATCACCCCAAGTGCAAGGAACATTCCTCTTTAATTGAGAGCAGAGACTCCAGCCTCATCTCCCAGCCCTGACAGCCTCAGACCCAGGCAGGTGCCCAGGCTGAGGCA
The DNA here is from genome assembly GCF_030867095.1 of Alligator mississippiensis. NCBI lineage: Eukaryota > Metazoa > Chordata > Crocodylia > Alligatoridae > Alligator > Alligator mississippiensis. Next base: position 3,351,266 of record NC_081829.1, on the reverse strand, counting down.
GGCTGGGTCTCCCCAGCCTCTGTGCCGTGACCTGCCCTACCTGCGGGTTCCGGAAGTGGAACTCCTTCCGCCCGGCAGGGACCCGGTGCAGCGGCACCCACTCCTCCTGCAGTGCGGCCTGGGGGGCGCCGGGCTCCCCATCCCCGGCCTTGCAGAAGTAGGTGGCGCAGGCCGAGTGGTCTCTGCAACGACAGGGCCGCAGCAAGGTCAAGGCCCCCGCAAGGGGAGGGCCCCGTTAGCTCTGGGGGCAGCCAGAGGGGGGCGCCGCTCACCTGTGTTCCAGCGCAGCCACCAGGAAGCCGCGGGAGGCCAGCTCTGCACAGATTGCCGAGTACACTGTCCTGTAGACACAGGGCACGTGCCGTGAGGACTTCAGGGGCATCAAATCCCCTTGGCTCCCACCCACCCACATCTGGGGAGTACCAGGCCTGCAGTCTTTCTGGGCCCTGCCCCATTCCCAGCTGGTTGGGCTCTCCTGGGCCTTGCTGCCAGGCTCCCTGGGGAAGATCCTGACCTGGGCACAGGCCTTGCATGGGCTCAGCTTGCTTCTGGCACTGGGCAAGCCACAAGCAGGCCCATCCCAAAGGGGCTGAGAGCACATGGCTTCCACAGACTGCAAGGGAGGGGATGCAGGTGCCTGGCACATCTGACTATTAAGCCAGCCAGCCCTCCGTGCCCATGCACATGGAAGCCACCTCAGAGACCTGCTTGCCTGGCACGGCGCTAGGCATGCATTTGCTGTGCCTACAGCAGCTCTGATCCCAATGAGGCCAGGCTGAGTGGGCCACGGGATGCTCTGTAGAGGGCTCGTGGTGTCAGTGTGACCCCAGTGAAAAGGGCTGGAGGGTGCTGGCATCTGTGTGGCATCCAGTCCACCTCTGTGGGGGCAGGCGTGGGGGGCACTGACCAGCTGAGAATCGAACTGGTCATAAAGACGGAGCTCCTGTCGATGGCACGATGCTCAATGACGCCCACTCAGAGTTTGGCCCAGGGCTAAGGCACACATAAGCAGCTCGTCCTGCCCTGAAACCCACCCCTAACTAAACCACTGCCCAGCCGGGCTGGGGCAAACGTGGGCTCAGCCTGGACACCACAGGCTGGAAGTCTCTGGGTGTCCAGACCAACTGGCTATCAGGGCTAGAGGAGAAGCAACTGCCTCTGTAGCCAGGATCCTGCTCCCTTCCACCCCAACTGGAGCTATATGGGGGTGGGGGCTGGGCTGGGGGCTCTTACCGAAAGGCGCCCAGGCCGTGAGAGAAGATGATCAGCGGGTACTTGCTGCTGCTGCATGGCTTAAAAGGCCCGTTCCAGCTGACCGGGACCCTGAAAGAGCCTGCAGGGACATGCAAAATTATGAGCCCTGCACGAGACCAGCAGCCATAGGATTCAAGTCCTGACTCCAGCTGGGCACAGGGCTGTGGCTGGCAAGGCTGCTCCCGGCCTCCCTCTTCTCAGGAGGAGCATCCCAAACTCCCCAGACTCCAAGCCATGAGCGGCTGAGATGCCTTCATCAGCCGGTGGGCACTGAAAGGCTAGCCGCCCTCGGGGCAGAGCATGGCAGCGAAGTGGGGAAGGATGCTGGGTGCCCGAGCACATGCACAGCACCAGACCCACTATGGCACCTTCTAACAGGCACAGAGATTCCCTTCAAGGGGCTCGCCTTGCACCCCTTGGACGCCCCCCTCCCGTCCAGGCGGCCAGCGCTGGGGTGAGACAGGGGTCCCGGCCTCCACTGCAGGCATGGCTAGCAGGCTATCCCGGGACGCCGGGGCAGGGACATGCTTACCAAAGGCGATGCTGAGCAGCGGGATGCACCACTTCCAGTGCAGGTTGGCGTAGTCAGCCAGCCCGCGGCAGTACTCATAGCGCGGGATCCAGAGCGGCTGCTCCACGCCTTCCTGGGGCAGGCAGGGGTAGAAGAGGCGGAAGAAGAGCCCCTGGGGAGAGAGGCACCAGTGTGACAGGCCCTGTCCTGTCAGGCTCTGAATGGGAGGTGGGCCTCACTCGGAGGAAGGGACCGGGGGATCCTCTCACCCACCTCCTGCCCAAACTGGCCAGGGAACGGCACCCAGGACCCTCTCCCCACGGCTGGGGTCAGTGCAGCCGATGTCCCCCTAACCGTGAGCACCCCCCCAGGGCCTCGCTCCTCATGCCATGGGTTGCATCTTGTCAAGGCTGCTCGTCATTTAGAGCTCCTGGTTCCCAAACTTGGGGGGGAAGATGGAATCGGGCCCAGCAGAGCTGATGCATGGAGCCACCCTGTGGCCAAAGGCGAGAGGACAAAGATGCTGAAGCTGAAGGGATGGATTGGAAAAGCTCCAAGTCGGGGATCTCATCGCCTTTCTGGTACTAGACCCCACAGCCCCATCCTCCCCGGCCCCTCTCCACTGGGGGCCTCAGCCGGGGCGATACCCCGCTCTGGCCCTACTCCGCCAGCCTCCCTGCGATGATAAAGAAAGACTTCACGAGACTCCACTGGGAGCCGGCCGCTCCTTGGACACAAGCACCAAGTGATCTGCCATCACCTTTGCCTTCCCTCCTGCTCCTGCCCCCAACTGCTTGTTACACCCACAGCCTGCGCCTGGTCTTAGACTTGGTCTGGAAGCTCCCTGGGGCACGGACCAGGCTTCAGTAGATCCGTAGAGCACCTGGCACACTGGGGCCCCGATCCCCGACTATGGCAACTTGCTGCTTCTGCCAAGTTCACTGCAGAGCCACGAGCAGCTCTCTCCCTCTCCTCTGCATCCCTCCGGTTTCACCTGCTTTGCTGGGTGCCAGCTGTACAATGCTGGCACCCAGCAAAGACTAGGAAAGCTCCGATCTGACTGTACGTTCCAGCAAGCATTGGACCGCGCCTGGGCTTTGCCTTAGACCCGCCACATAGGGCAAAGCCAGTGACAGCTGGTGTCAGGGCCAAGGACCTAGGGTCCGTCTGCACTGCGGGGCACTTCCAGACTAGTTCGAAAGCTGCGAGAGGATGCTGGAGACGGGCTGCACACCCCCCCGCGATGCTGTGAGCTCTGCAGGGCAGGCTCTGGTCCCAGGGCTTGCACAGCGCCGAGCAGTCACCTCCGAGACTAATGCCAGGGGCTGCGAGAAGCAGCTGGAGAGAGAATCCAGGCGGAGGAGAGAGGAAGAGACCGAGAGCCTCGAGCCCAAGTCAGCATAAAATGTACAGCTCAGATGCCTCAGCCCCGAGTCAGCACAAGTCGCCCCCGCGAGGCCTTGTGACCCGCTCAAGGCAAGATCAGCGTTTTCTTTTTTTTCCAGACACGAAACATTTTCCTTTTAAAAAATCAGCCGAATCAATTCCAAATCCGTGTGAATCATTCAAGAACCATAAGCGGCCCTACAACCGGCAAACATCCTCCACCCCCGCCTGGGGCTTCAACTCCTTCGACGGGCGTCCTACCTGCAGGCCCAAGCCTGGAGGCCCCCGAGTTTCGTTCACCCTCAGCTGGAGCCAGCCAAGGAGAAGCCCCCCATTTCCATAAAGTCGGCGTCCTCCCGCTGCAAGCCTAAGTGGGAAGCTAACGAGGAGGCTCACGCAGGGAGTCGCGTCCGCAAGCAGACGGGGCGCACCCTCCGCTACGCAGAGCCATCTGAACTGCGTAACCCCGGTCAGCGTACTGCGTTCGTGGTTTTCCCCTGCCAGGAGGAAAGCCACCTGGGCGATCACGGTGGGGACAGCTCACGGCGTGTCTCCACCGGACAGATCACGCTGTCTCCCCGCAGCAGGGCGAGATCAGCTCCCGCAAAACCAAGGCTCCCCCCGCCCCCCCGGGAAACCAGGCCTAGAGCCGCCCCGCACCGTACCTTGCGGGTCAGGCCCACCATCACGTCGGTGCAGCCCACCCGGTGAGGGCCCTGCGCCGGGGGCAGCCCCAGGGACTGCGCGGCCCCCATGCCTTCCAGCGCCGCACGGACGGAGCCGCCTCGCCCCGCGGTGATGAAAGCGGCCCGTTCAGCTCACTTCCCCCGTCGGCTTCCTGTTGATCACAACGCCCAGCCAGTGCCCGACGGCCCGGACTTGGGACCCGGCGGCGATCCGGAAAGGCAGGGCCGCGACCCCAGCGCTCCCTTGGCGCCCAGGCTCGCTGCGTGGGCACCGGCGACACGTCCAGGGGCGCCGGGAGCCGGACGCCTGCCCAGCTCTGACACCGCCTCGCTCCGTCCCCTTGCCCAAGTCCCTTTGCCCCCTTCTCCCCGCCGCCGCCTGGGAAGCCCAGGAAAGCGCCGGCCGGGCGTCGCGACCGGCAGGGTGGGCTCTGGACTCGCTCCGGCGACTCCTGGCCCCCCCGGGCGCGCTGCCGGTTGCTCCCAGCCCTGCCCCGGTTGTCCCGAGGCGGGCGGGCGAGCGGAGCACCCCAGGCAGCGCCGAGCCCAGGGGTGCTGGGCGGCCGCAGGCGCCTGGGCCCGAGCCCTGGGGTGCAGGAGGGGTGCGGGGTCCCGAAATGCAAGAGGGGAAACTGAGGCGGGGCGGGGCGGGGCGGGGCGGGGCCGCCAGGGGGCGCTGCAGGCCCAACGCGGCGGGGAGAGGGGGAGCACCTACCTGCAGCGTCGCCTGCGCCCCCCGCGCGGGGCATGCCGGGACATGGAGTCCAGCCACGCCCAGCGCCAGGCTCCCAGCAGCCTCCGGGACCGCAACCCCCAGCATCCCCCGCGGCCTTAGATCCTCTCCCAAGACCACGACTCCCAGAACCCTCGGCGGCTCAGACCCCCGACTCCAACTCCCAGAATCCTCTACGGCTCAGCCCGTCCTCAGCTTCCAACACCCAGAACCCTCTGCGGCTCAGATTCCCCCCCCAGACTCCAACTCCCAGAGGCCCCCTGCGGCTCAGGACCCCGCCCCCTCCAACTCCCAGAATCCTCTGCGGCACACCTTCTTCCCCCGGGACTCCAACTCCCAGAGCCCCCTGCTGCTTACCTCAACTACAACTCCCAGAATCCCCTGCTACTTAAACCTCCCCTCCCTTTGGACTACAACACCCATAGTTCCTTGCAGTGGAGTCCCAGGACTTCAGCTCCCATAGTTCCTTGCAGCTCATGCTAACACCTGCCCCCCCAGAGCAGGCCTGCACCCCCCTGTACCCCAGTGCCTGCAGCCCAGCCCCTGGCTGCCCCCACCCGGGCCCTGCGTCAGCCCCGTCCTGCTGCGGGGTGCCCAGTCACGGCTGCCCGTGTCCAAAGCACCGCAGCCCTGGCCCCGCGTGAAGCCGAGATGGCTGTCCCAGGACGGGCCGGCAGGGATCCCCGTGGGGGCAGCTCACAGCGCGCTCCCCTTGGCTGGCCCATCCACGCCGCTAGCCCTGGGCGAGCCAGGCTGGGGCTGCTCTTGCCCTGGAGGCGGGCAGGGATCATGGGGGCCTGGGCGCCCTGTCACCCGTGCCGGCCGCGGGGACGCGTCTACATCTGGCCTCTTTGCCCCTTCCCCCGGGTTTCGTGGCGGCGGGCGGGGAAGGTTCGTAGCTGTTTTGTTGGCATCTCCACGTTGCGGTCTTCCTAGGGTCTGCTCCTTTGCAGGGACAGCACAAACGGGCTTAAAACCACCAGCCGCCAACTCCGTCTTCCCGCTCCAGAGCGGGACGCCCGGGGCCCTTTGGCGGGAGCGAGCTAATCCCTTCCCCGCCGCCTCCGCCGTGGACCGTCGGAGAGTCTGGCTCCCTCTCTGCGAGCAGCACGACGCCGACCCGCGCTTGGGGGAAGCTTCTCTTTGACAACCGGCCTCGGTTTTCCACTTCCTTGGGCAGCTCCAAATGCCAGCAAAGCCACGCCGTGCATCTGGGACCCATTTTCTCCCTTGGCAGCATCTGCCGGATGATATTTTTGGGGGATGGAAAATGCTTATCTCGCTGCTGAAAGAATGCGCAGAACAGAGCCATCCCGGGCAAGATGGCAGAGCGCGGCGGGCTAATTGCCTTTTGGATTTAATTAAAGTCGCGGCAGCTTGTGGCACATCAAGAGCTTAGCCTGCGTTCGAGCTGGTCTTTCCAACTAATTAATATGCTTCCTTTGGCTGCCTGAAATATATCTCGATAATGAGTGGAGACACACATTGAGGCTGGCTCCAGAGCCGGGTTTGTCTGGGCAGATTAGTTGTAGGGGGGTTGCCTTCAGGGATCGGCCTTTTTATTAGTGAGGGTGGGTTGGATCCTTGTTTGGGAGAGAGCTTGGACATGTAAAAGCCTCAATGGGGGACAGGACCGGCCGTCCTAGCGCACAGGGCCCGGGCCCAGGGTGAAGCCGAGATGGCTCTTAGACTTCGCAAGCCCGCAGCGCTGGGGAGCCTGCGTGGAAACACCAGCATCTGGCTATCAATGCTGCAGCAGAGTTGCTCATTGCTATTTTGAGGGCGGCTGGCAGCCTCCCGGTCATCCCCTGTAACCTCCTGCTTCGGGGGTCCCAGATTTCCTTCCTGCCTCAAGCTTGGACCTTATAGCCGAGCTCAGTCACGCTGGTTTGAAGCCGCCCAGGACGACAGAAAGAATCACACGTGCATCAAGTTGCCACGTCGGCTAATTCCTCTGGCCTGGACGCTTGGCTCTGCCCCGATACCTGCACATCAGCAGCTGGGTTTTATCACGTCTGGGAGGGAGGAAGGGAGCCCGCCACCCTCAGCTTCTCTGCAATGTCTGGGAATGCCTCCAGCGAGAGCTCGGTCACGCGATGGGACTGAGTTACCAGGAGGGGTCAGGGGCAGGCTAGCCAGAGGCAACAGCTTCTCATGCTGCAGCTGTTTCTGCAGTGAGAAGCTACAGGCCACCTCCTTCAAGGTGTTTCAGTGCCTCGCTCCCCCTGAGGATCTGGGGTCAGTCCCTGGAGCCGTGCGTGCGGCATCTCTTCCCTACTCTGAATAGATCGGGGGGGAAAAAAGAGAGAGGCACGCACGTACACACACACAGCCACAAACACTGGTCTGAAAAATAAAAAAAAGACCGGATATTTGTGGAGAAGAGGAGTCACCACCAAATTACAGCTGGGAGCAGGAACAGCCTGTACTGGCGTCAGATCTGTTTCTGCAGCGCACACACGTCCCGCTGCCCGGAGCACCGTCTCTGCGGAGATTCGGCTCCGTCGCAGGGTGGGCAATGCCGGCGGGGTCGTCCCCCCAGGCTTTGGTGCGGTACGCTCTCCTGAATGCAGACAGCTTCTGGTGCTCCGATCTTTCGACCCACCTGACATCCAGAGGCTGGGCTTTGGTCAGCAGCATCTGCTTTAAAATATCCTCAAGACACCTAGGAGAACTGTCTGCCGGTGCTGGCTGTGGCTGGCTCCGTGACGGGGCCCAGACCAGTACTCGGGCTCCGCAGCATTCGTGCCGATGCTCTGCCCTTCTGGAAGCTTTTCATCTCGGTCTCTCCCGTGGCTTCGCCAGCACTGATGGGGCTTTTGCAGCCCTGCAAGGCTCTGCGGCCCTTTGCACCGGGTCTGCACTCGACAGGGGCTGCTGCTCCTTTGGGCACAGGGACCAGGCTTCTGCTGTGGACAGGTCCCCCAAATGGGGGGTGTCAGGCGAGGGGTGTGAACCCCCCCGGGGCATAGATCTGCTGCGACACACACAAGGGGTTTATACATGGTAAAAAGCAGCACAATTCACCGACAGCGCCTGTAGCCAGGCTGGGCCGACTGCGCCATCCATCCTCCTCGCCAGCTCCCAGCTGCTCCCCGGGGGCTGTCCAGCTGGGGTGCAGGCCCCAGCTCCTTCCCCAGGGAAACAGCTGGGCAGCTTTCACCATCCCCTTCCCCCCAGCATTCATCTTGCGTGTACCCTGCCTTTAATCTCCTTACCCTGCCGCGACCTCTGCCACGTGGAGTAATGCCGTTGCTTGCTCTCTGATTAATCCTGCAGACACCGGGGGCCCGGGGACAGCGGTGCCCAGCCTGCAGCCCCCGCGCAGCCAGCTCGCAGCAAGATGCCTGGCAGGATTAGGGACCAATTCCCAGCTTTCCTTTAAAAACTACTTGGAAAAAAGAAAGCCTTGGTGGGGAGCACCACGTTCCTGAGCCTGGCACCAGCTCTCTGCAAGGGGAAGCAGCCAGGCAGCGCCCAGGGGCACTGACTCAGACCCAGTGACCACCCTGTCTGTAGCTGGGGGGCAGAAGCCAGGCAGGTCACGTCCCTCCCGCGGCCCAGCCTGGCACCCCCGGGGCTCGGCCTCCCGCCCCGTACCCACTGCAGCCTTCCCAGGAGGCAGATGAGAGGTGCCCCCTCTCCCACCCCTTCCCCGCGAGCTCTGCAGAGGGGGTCCCGGCCCCCCCAGCCTGGCCACCTGCAGCGCCAGGAGCAGAAAGGGCCCTGCCATGAATCACTGGCGAGGAGCATTTCCATAAAGGGCAGACTGAAATGGATGTTTACTAATGAGAGCTGCCAGGCTCTCGGGAGACCCGCTTCTGATAAATAAATCACGGTGCCCTTGCTTTGGAAAACAGGCTGTTCATTACAGGCGGGCTCCCGCTGGGAGCGCCCGGCAAGGAGGCCCCGAGGAGCTGGCACAACATTTACTGCGCCCCCCTTTACCCGAGCCCTTTAACCCCCAGTTACGCACAGTACTGGCTTTGGGCTCTAGGTCCAGAGGTCACCGGTGGCAGCGTCCAGCAGCTCTGTGCCCGGGGGCGTGCGGCCGCCTTGCATTGGATAATGCCCTCCACACGCGTTGTCAGGACAAAGCGGGGCTTTGCAGGTGGAGAAACTGAGGCACAGGAGGAGGGAGTGACTTGGCCAAGGCCAGGCAGCAGGCCAGTGGCGGAGGATACAGCAGGACTGGTATGGAGAGGCGAAGCCACTTTCCCCCCTGTGCCCTGTGGCTGCAGCCTCATGTTCCCAGGGTAGGGTGGGATGGGATGGGGTTCAGAGAGATGTCGGGGGCAGAGGGGAAGCAGAGACCCCACCGCACAGGGCAGAGCTGGGAAAGGGAGTACCAAACTGGGGGGAGGCAGCGACTAAGTGGCGGGGGTGAGACTCCAGGGAACAGCCCCAGCTGCCTCCCGGGTCACCCCACCATGGGTGCACTGCACCCTCCCTCGGGCAGCGCTGCCCGCCTCTCGCCACCGTGAAGCTGAGAGCACCCAGGGGAGCAGAGCCCTGGGGCGAGGGGCCGCGGGGGTGGGAGCAGAGAGCAGGGTGTCTCATTCCCAGCTTCTCCTTCCCCCCGCCCTGCCCCGGTCATGAGTATTTATGTGGCTGCCGCGCGCCAAGGAGCCTCCATAGATCATCCCCCAGCCATAAAGCTGGCAGGCGGGTAGGAGCCAGCTCGGCGCGCGGCCGAGGGGACATGATTGAAAACATCGCAGATTTGTTCAAGGCCTCGTCTCCCTCGAGCTCCCGTCTGGCCCCTCGCCCGCCCGCTGGCCCGGGCAGCTGCCACCCTCCTGATTAAATGGACCTTTGCGGTTTTGTACAGATTTATTCCAGCGTGGCAGGGAGGCGTCTCGGGGGGACGTCCGAGCGCCAGCACAGTCGAGATGGAGGGGGCCAGGGACAGAGGGTGCCCACGTGTCCTCTCTGCTGCTGCTCGGGGACCGGGCAGGTTGTGATTACACCCACGAGACGCTGGCACTGGGATCCCAGATCTCCCGTATGGGAGCAAGCAGCAGCATCCCTTCCTGGAGGGTGAGGGGTGCGGGTACCCAGAGCTGAAGATCTTCTGAAGACCTGTTCCCTGAGGGTCTCCGAGTGGATCCTACAGCTGGGATGAGGAGGGGGCATTTGTTTCCCATGCAAACAAGTAAAGGAAGTCACTGAGAGGAAAAAACACTCCTCACTGGGATTTTTTGCCCCTCGCTTTCGCTGAAAATGCCCAAACGCTGGATTGCACGAGAGGCATGGGGGGTGGGGTGTTCTCCCTACCCCCATAGCACTATCAATAGAAATGTGCTCGCACTTGTCAGCGGGAGAAGAAGAGCCTCACTGGATGGGTCCCCGGTTAATCGCTGGGACAGGAGCGCCCGCTGCCCTGTCTGCCGCGGTGAGCGGGGAGCAGAAACAGCTGCGGTTCCCATGCGCCGACGCTGGGGTGTTGTTTTCCAGTCCCCTCCCAGCCAAACTGAGCTGCTCTGCTGTCATCTTCGTGCTGCAATCTTCTTCACTCCCCATCCCACACCATAGCTGGGCGCTGTCCTACAGCTGCAGCCTCCCTCCCCAGAGCTGGCTGCATTTCCAAGAGTGGGAGCGGCAGTTTGCATCCCCCTGGCTCATACCTGATCGTGCGGCGGGCGAGGGAGGGCATTACTGACAACTGTGCAGGAGCCCAGACCTGCCCAAGTTCAGCCTGCAGCCTACGCTGGGCCTTTATGCACGGTGGTTCTTGGCTCTGTGCAGCTCCCGACGTAGCACCCCTCTGCCCGCGTCTGCTTCCCTGCACGCCTCTGTATGTGCAGCAAAATCCCTGGGGTTGCAGCGAAGCCAGAACCGGGTGGAGGAAGCTCATGCTTATCCCCGTGGGGTCCCTTGGTGGTGACGAGGCTGCTGGGAGGCTCAGAAAGACAGAGCCATTCGCACAGGCGCTGGGCTCCTGCTGCTGATCACATTTCTCCCTTGCTGGGAATTGCGCACAGCTTCCTTTAAAAGGCTTCACTTGGCCAGCACGCACGTCCCTGCCCCCTCCCGCCGTCCGCCGGGTCCCTGTCTGCAGGGGAAACCGCGTGGCATTTTCGGTCAGATGGCATTGGCATCCATTCGCCTGCCCAGCCTTGCTTGTCGCCAGCTTCTCACCTCCGCTGGGAGGCTGGATCCAGAGGAGTTAACTCCAAGCTCATCTTTGATGTTGATTTTCTTTCCACAAGGCTTTTGATCCTTACCTAGAGGCCCAGCCTGTTGCTTACAGAGCTGCTGCGTGGATACCTGCCCTGCCAGGAAGGTCTTTTGTCCCCCCTGCGCGTGGGGCACTGAGATCTGGGGCACCAGGCTCTGGAGCATCCTGTGCCAGGGCTGGAAACGTGACTGCGAGGACCTGAGCTGCTGCAGAAAGACGGAAGCTGCCGTTTCCAAGAGGTTTCCCGCTTGCAAGTCTCCAAGCCAAAGCTGAATGTCAGGCCACGTTTCCTGACAGCTGGCAGGAGCCGCGCGACTGTGACAAACTTCGCCAAGGGGGAAACCTGCCATTTGGAACGGTGCGCGCTAGAGGGCAAAGCCCCTGCAAAAGGATCGCGGGCTTCAGCCCTGCCTGGGGGGTAGCACTGGTGGAGGTGCCTGGCCCATCTCTATGGCTCAGCCTCTGCTTCCTTTGCTCCTGGCACTGGCATTTTCATTCCTCTGCCCATGCCTTCTCTGTCGGTGGCTGGGCCTGGCGGGAAGCAGAGAGGGCCACCAGGCAGGGGGAGAGTCTCCCCCTGCATATTGATGCACAAGTCAGCCCCACCACAACCCTAGCACTGGGAGTGAATGGGGATTTGAACTGCAGCCTAGCACTCACTGCCGGAGGAATCCTGCTCTTCCTGCCGTGCACGCAGAGGAACACGTGGGCCCCTTCATTTTGGGATGCCCGGTGTAAGATGCCCCCCAAATGGAGGCACGCCAGGGTAGACCCAAAGGGTCCCACACCAGGAGCCAGGGATCGAATCCAGATCGCCTCATGCTTTCTCCACCTGTGATGCAGCGAGCTGCATGAGCCCGGCCCCGTGTCCAGCTCACGAAGCAAGCGGGAGGGTTGCTTCACACGGCTATGGGCAGTGGCAGTAAGGGGCATCCGCTGGCGCTGCTTGCAGGGCACAGATGAGACCTCTGCCCACCTCTGAGCAAGGGGCTGTGTAGCCGGGACCAGAGCGGGAGGGAGGGGGCCGTGCGGGGTCAGGGGCAGAGCTGGAGTAAAACTGAGGCTTGCTGGCATTAGCCAGCTCCCTCCCAAAGCTCAGTGGACAAGCACAACCCGCAGACAGAAAGCTCACGGCAGAGAGGAAGTCGGGAGCGCACAGTCAGCTCTGCCGGTCCACACCCCGTGGCCACCCGTCGACCACAGTCCTGGTTTACACCGATGGGAAGCAGGGGAGACTCACAGCCTGGGCCGCCCGTCTGGTTCCTCGTGCTCAATCCTCCGGGAACAGATCTGTTAGAGGATATTTTCCAAACCCCGTTAGGCCCCGACCCACTTTGGGCGCCGCGCAAAACACCGTCAGCGGATCGATCCCGGCGTGGTGCCAGCCAGCAAGGATGTCACTGTAACTTCCCCACCAATCGGGTCCACGGGGTTGCCATGGCGAAGGCTGTGATCTCATAAAGAATGGAATTATCTGATGCTGAGCGGGCCCAAGCGGGACAGCGATCCCGGGGAGGGGGCGAGAGGGAGAGGGATGGGGAGGTGGAGCGGCGTTGGCAGTCCTCCCAGGTCCCTGCCTACTCATGTGCAGGATGAGCAAAGTCCAGCTGCCTTCGCTCCCCTGGAGCCCACCCAGCTGCAACGGGTGCGGGGACGGGGCTCGCGATACCTCCCCCCTTGCCCAGCGGTGCTGGCCACGCTCCCAGCGTTGCAGGTCTCCCACCTTCCGTACGAAACCCCGTCTCCTTGCCGAGGCGAGGAAGGAGCCTCGTTACAAGGAGCTGTCAGATAGACGTGGGAGTGTTTGGCACCAGGGTTCCCAAATCAGGATGTTGATACCAAATACAGGCCATTCGGCTGCCAGGGGAGGTGTGTGCCGGGCGGCTGCCCAAAACTCTCCTCCTTTTGCCTCCTTTCTTCACACACACGCGTAATCATAGACAGGGAATTAGTTCCAGCTGCAGGCGTGTTACCAGGGCTGTGGCGAACGGGGGGTTATTCCCCTTCTATCCTTTACCCCAGCAGTGTCAACGAGGCGTCGCTATCCAGGCGCTGGTCCCAGTCTCATGCAAGTGGGGACCAGCTGTGAGACAAGGTGCCGTGATCTGGGGTCACTGCTGTGATCCCCCCGGGCTCGTGGGCCACAAGCACTCACAGCTGCCCCGCAGCCGGGGCAGCAGCCGAGGCAATGAGCTCAAGCAGAGCCCCTGTTGTAACACTGCTTGCAGCACAGCTCTGGCATTTCTTTGCAAGGTCCTCCCAGGAGAACACCGTTGCCCAAGCCCACGGCCGGCTCTGGACTTCTGTTAATATTGTATAGGCATCAAAGGAAGATGTTGGTACTCAAAGGCCCGACTTGTGGCTTTTCTGCCTCCTGTTCCCAGGAAGCGCTGAGGTCCATTTCCTCGCCGCTTTCCAACAACTCAGGCTTAGCGAGGGGCGAGGAGAAGCCCTGGTTTCCACCCAGCAGAGGCTCTTGGCTGCAAGAAGCCAGGAGGGCTGCCAGGGGCACTGTCCAAAGGGTTTAGGTGCATTGGCTTCCCTTGGCTGTCAGTGGGATTGTGTTCCTTCAGCGTGTCTGAGACTGCCCCCTTGAAGGTGGATTTGTTCGCTGGGACGTGCAGCGTCCAGCACTACAGCTCCCAGCGTGCAACACACTTTCTGGATCCCAGCAGCCAAGCCAGGGTGGAGGATGGCACGATGGGGCCTGGAGTCTCCGCGGCCTGCATCCTTCTCAAGGCTTTGTCCCCGAGCATCTGCTGACTTCAGCGGGTCTCGGATGTGGGACAAGCGCCCTGCGGGGAATGGATGGGATGCGGCCAGCTGAATACCTCGGGGAGCTCCTGGTCCGGAGAGGAACCTCTCACGATCCCTCGGAAAATAGCTTCTTGTAGCTGAACTGGGCTTTGCTTCTAGCCCAAGGGACAGACCCCAGACTTCATGGCAAGCAGTGCACAACGGCCTTGCTTTCCTCGGCTCCCGCGCCCCACTCCGTTATCAAAGACGGCTTGGCTGCCCGTTGCCTTCCTGAGCCCAGCTCGACTCTTGCATCGGCTGCCGGACTTTAGCTCTGTGCGGCCTGTGCTCGCTCGGGCTCAGAGCTATAGGTGCTGACCCAGCACTGCGCTTGACTTATGGACGGGGATCCCAGAGCCAGATGCTGAGTGTCCGTCTGCACTGGGAACAAGGTGTGGAGGGTTCAACGTCCCCCGCCTGTCCCCAGAGCTGGCCAGACCCCACACACAGTGGATCCGCGAGGAAAGCAAACTCCGGTACTGTATTATTATCAGTCAGGGGCAGGGGTTTCCAAGCTGATCGCTGAATTACTTTGGTATCGGCCTGCTTTCCTTCCAGGGGAACGTCACCTGGCGGCCAGCCTGCCCCGACAGCTGTGCTATAGGGGGCTCGCGAGGAGGGCAACGAGAATGAGGATTAAGAAAGGAGGCAGGAGAAATTGCTGGGGATTAACGACAAGGAAGCAGCCTGGTGGTGACGAGAGAGGCTGGAGCAGGGCCGGGAGCCCGGGGTGTGAGGAGCAGGAGCTGGAGGGCGAAGGGGAGACTGAACGGGCAGGAGGGGCAGGGGCAGGGTTGCGCCAGCTGGAAGGATGTGGGAGAGGGAGCAGGACCGGAGAGGGCGGGTGCAGATCCAGCGGGCTAGGAGGGCAAGGGGTGGAGGGAGGGGTAGTGACATGGGGGTCACGGACACCCTCCCCCAGTCCTGACTTGATTTGCCCACGTCCCAGAGAGCCTCGCTGAAGCCAGACTTGTGGCTCAACACAAAGGGCAAATTCTTTCCCTTACGAGAGCCAAGTGCCTCCAGCACCTCCGGCTGCAGCTTGGCATAGGAGCCTTCACCCACAGCCTGGGCGCTGCAGCCAAGCGCCTGCCCCCGTCTGCATGGCACCCGGGACCGACCAGACGCTGGTGTCTGGACGCACCAGCTCAGCTGAGCTCAGCAGGGGCGCAGAGGCCAGATCGACTGCCCTGAGCCTGTTCCAGGTCTTGTGAAACGCGTGATGCTGCTGCCGGGAGGCAGGAAGGAGGAGAAAGGGGAGCAGAGCCCAGGGGAGGACGGCACACGGGCCTGCAGTACCCAGGGCCCAGGAAGGATCCCCTCTCTGGATCTCCAAGGACTGTATAACTATGGAGACAGGCGACGGGGTTTCCGCTGGCGTCCGTCACCCGCATCCAACTTGGGTTAAAAAAAAGAAGTGGCTAGATGATATTTGCCGCTACCTCGGGGGTTGTTGCCCAGGACTGGAAGACCCCAGGACTGTCAGTTTTACCAGTTCACATATCATCCGCCTGGGTCCACCCTGCCAGGGGCAAACTGGCGAATACCTGCCCTCTTGCCCCTGGGATGCTTCTGTCCATCCGTAGGTAATCATGTACAAAGCCAAGGTCGGCTATGCTGGGGAACGCCCTTGGCTGTCCCTGTCCTATTCCTCGCTCCCTGGTCTTCGGTGTCACCGCTGTGGGGACAAGGACAGACAGGCAAGGTGGATTCAAGTGCGATGGAGGCCGGGGTCCTGCTTGGCAATGGTGATCTCGACACACTCCTTCCCAGTTCGAGCCGAGGAGGAGCCTGGTGCTTCCCTGGAGGACGCTATAAAGTGCGGCTGATGTTAGCTCGGGGAACTCCTGTGAGATGGTCGTGGGAGCATCTCACCGACTTACGCACTGATCCCCCTCGGCCCCTTGGAGGACCCCACCCGGCGGGCCCGAGGCCAAGAAGCTTTGGATGGAGCCTCTGCCGGCAGCGTCACGCTGGCGTGCGGGGAGAATCGCGGCGGCAAGGCCCGCGGTTTCCAGGGCTCTCCCGTCCCCACCCAGTCTGAGCTCTGCGGACGTCCCGCTGCTGCGTGCAGAGTCTCACGTTCCCCAGAAAGGGAGGCCTGGTCCAGGGGCAGCCCTTGAGTGAGGGGAGGCTGCTCCTTGCCCCTGTCCCCAGGCAGAAATGGGGCTGGGACAGGTTCCCCGGATCACTCCCCACCTCCTCCTCCTCCTGTCTTTTGTATAGCAGCTTCCAAACCCAGGAGCATCGTTGCTCAGAGCGCGGATTCCTCCCGCCCTGCCTGGGCATTCGTACTGATCGTGGCTCTCGGCGACGTGCCAGGCTGTCCGCGGGGCACCGCAGGCACGCGGGGGCTGTCCAGGACACTCATGTTGTACGGCATTGTTTCGAAGCGTCCGTGCCCCGAGTGCCAGGTTGTTCAGCTTGGCCCGCACACCTCCGTCCGGGTCGTGCCCAGGGGGGGCTCCTTTGGTGCCAGTGCAGGAATAGATCTGATCTCTCCCAGCGGTCGGCCCACCCTGTTGCTGCCCATAGGTTTGGTCCGGCATCCCCGTTCTCTTCCAGGAGCTCGTGGGCTTCGTGCACAAATGACCTTTACTCCTCTGCAGCCTCCATGTATTCAGGTTTCCCACCGTGGATGAAGCCTCTTCTCCAGCAGAAGAGAACGGGGCCACCCCCCAGCCCCGCCCAGGGGCACAGGTGGGCATGGCTCACCTGGCACCCCCACCCTGGAGACTTCCCGTGCCCTGCCCCTTTTTGGGGCACTTGGTGGGGAAAGGGTTAAACCGAAACCACACCCTCCGGGGTTTGGGGGACCAATCCGGGGGGTGGGCGGGCCCGGGCTGCAATGTTGTGAAGGTGGCATCAGCAGGCTGGGTAGCAGATGCTGCTGGGCAGCTGGAGGGGGAGGCTGGGACCTGGGGCTGGACGGGGCAGCCCGTGGGAGCGAGACCCAGGCGGGCGGATCGGTAGCTGACGGGGCGCAGAGAGGATGGGAGATGGGGGAAAACCTGGGAATCCAAATCAACCGGGGGAGAGCCAGCGAGCGACAGAGCTAGACATCCAGAGAGGGACAAAAGCAGAGCAGGCAAGAGAAATACCCAGGAAGAGGGAAACCCGCTGACCAAGCTGAGAGGCGTGTGGTGGGGGAGGCAAATCTGGGCCCGGCGGGAAACAGTCCAAGAGGTCGTAAAGGAGGCGAGCGAGGAGCCCGGGGGCTGGCGAGGTGAGCCCCGCCTGCGTGCAGGATCTCGGACGCACCCCAAGTATTGCCGCTCCCTGCCGGGGGCGCGCACGCGGAAAGGCAGAGGGCTGTAGTTACACCCGGTCAGCCTAGAGGGTGTCATGCTGCCGGCACCCAGTGGAGCGGGAGAGAATCAGCGCCCGCCCGCAGAAATAACTCTCCCCGGCAAGAGAAAGGGCAAAGCAAAGGAGACCTAAGGGCACGCCGCGTAGTCCTCCAGGAGTCCCAAACAGCACGGAGAATGCAAACGGACCCGGGACCGGGCAGAGACTGAGACCTGGCTTCATCTCCGGTGCAAAGGGGCACGCGTGCGAGCCCTGGGATCGCTCTCACTGGAAATGCACCCCAAGCGCAGCAAGAAGCTAGAAGCCAGAACTCCCCCGAGGCGAGCGGATCGGAGCCCCGGTGCCTGTCCTGACGCTCTCCCATGGCCGAGGAAGCGGTGCGCTCTAGCTATGGACCATTAAAGGTAAAGGGGAGACGGAGACCCGAGGCTGCAAGCAGCTGTCCAGGTGGCAGCGTTGGAGTGAGCTGCTCCGAGACATTTATCTGAGTGCAAACTTCTCCCAAGCAGAGGCTGCAGCGGCGGGGTCGGGGTGGGCTACTCTGCATCGAGCCAGTACAGCAAATGGGGCAGCCGGTGACGACGACACAGACTGTGACCGCCAGAAAAGCAGCAGCGTGACCTGTCTCGCCCTGGGGTTTGGGCAGCCGGGCCAAGGAGGGATGGAAAAGGAGCTGTTGCTCAACTCGGTTTCGTGCTGAAAGACTGTTGCGCGGTACCGAGCGGAGCGGGACAGCCCGGCACTCGCGTGGCACCCTGAAGTCGAAGGGCGCCGGTGATGCTGGGGGCAGTTTGCTATTAAGCCTTCACCACGGAGGAGCAGATTTTAAACTTAAAAACGCAGGCAGAGTCCCTTACCAAGCACGCGATGCTGGAAGCAGGGAGAGAGCATATGGGGTTAATCCGGGGTAAGCACTGACTTAGAAACAGGACTGAACAGCCCGGGCCCTGTTTGGACGCCGGCACATTTTGCCTCTCCCCTGGACTTTCCCTCCTGAGCCCGCTCCCCCGAATGGGCTCACCTGACCCCGCTGGCTGACAAACCCACCGCCTCCTGCGTCAGATGAGGAGCCAGGCTTCCCGATGAACCTATGCAGATCAGGAAGAAATACATTTTCATGACTCTCTTTGCCTCTTGGCTTCTACTTTTCTTCTTTGGCGGAGACCAGCTCAGACGCCTCGCCTTCCTCTCCAGAAGGAAAACGGACGCTCTGAAGTCCTGGCCCCGCTGGACCGACACGACCCTTCTGCAGAGCTTTGCGGGCCCCGGAGACCTTCAGGACGATGGAGGCGCCCGCCAGCCGTCGCCCAAGGCCAGGAGGGCCACGAGAATGAGCATCTACAAGAACAGCAGGTGCCGCATGGAAACCTGCTTCGATTTTTCCAAATGCGAGAAATATGGTTTCAAAGTCTTCGTCTACCCTGCGGAGAGAGGGGACCCGGTGTCCGAGAGTTACTTCAAAATCATCACTGCGCTCGAGGAGTCCCGCTACTACACCTCCAACCCCGAGGAAGCCTGCCTCTTTGTCCTGAACCTGGACACGTTGGACAGGGACCATCTCTCCGTCCAGTACGTCCACAACATCAACGAGAAGATCCAAGGCTTCCCGTTGTGGAACGACGGCCGAAACCACCTGATCTTTAACCTTTACTCAGGCACTTGGCCAAACTACACCGAGGATCTGGGCTTTGACATTGGACAGGCCATCTTGGCCAAGGCGAGTTTTTACATGGAGCGTTTCCGGCCCGGCTTTGACATCTCCATCCCCTTGTTCTCCAAGGACCATCCGCAGAAGGGTGGGGAGAGGGGCTGGCTGGCCCAGAGCTCCCTGCCTCCCAAGAAGAAGTACTTGCTGGTTTTTAAAGGGAAGCGGTACCTGACCGGCATCGGCTCCGACACCAGGAACGCGTTGCACCATATCCACAACGGCAAGGATATCATCTCGCTGACCACGTGCAAGCACGGGAAAGACTGGGAGAAGCACAAAGACGCGCGCTGCGACAAGGACAACACCGACTATGAGAAGTAAGTCCTTTGCGAGCTCGGCGTGGCCGCGTTCCCCTGTGTCCGGTGGGACGTGCCTCGAGTTAAGGGCAGAGAATGGCCACACGCACGTGTCCAGGTAAAAAGGAGGGACCCAGGATCCAATCCTCAGCTAGGATACATACATAGCCGATGGGCTCAGTGGGGCATTGCTGATTTACATCAGTTGACAACCTGGTCTAGCATAAGGTGAGCCCGGTAGCAGATGGAGGGGAATTGCTCTGGCTAGCTTCCCTCCACCCCTGCTATAACCCCAGCCAACAAAGCAAGACTCAGTTTCCCTTGTGGAAAGCAAAAGCCTGGACATTCGGGGCTTCCCTGCTCTGTGTGAACACTGAAACGCTTTCGTGCAAGCTGCTCTGACCTGCGATCGGCCAGGCTGCCCTTTTCATGTGATTTCCTTCTCTCTGGATGCCAGCAGAGATGGATGATACTACCCCCCCCAAAAAAGTCTAAATCCTTTTACTGGGGATGAGCCCAGAGAACCCCCCTGTTCCCAAGGCGAGAACCTGCCCAGCGTTTGGGGCACCTGAGATCCGGACGCAGGTCTATCTATGGCTCTCAGCCCTTGCCAGCGACTTGTTTTAGGAGCCTACTGATTTGAAACGGGCTTGGTGGCATGGCGGGGACGGGGATCGCTGCGGACTAGCTGCATTGCACTGTGTTGGAGAGCTCTCGTTCTCCATCCCGAGTGGCGCCGAGTGTCCCCAGCCCCGTCAGTGGGATCCAGCGCCGCCAGAGCAAGGCTGGAAGGACCTGCGCCTGGGGGCCTCGTTGCTATAAATGCACCTTTGGGTCACTCAGCATCACTCTGCCTCTGGCAGGGTGGAGATGGTTCTGCTGGGAACCTGACCCCACTGACCTTGGCCCTCAAACTTTCTGAGCTCTCTCGGGAACAGGTTTGGCCTCCCCCCACAATGAGCTGTTTGCAGTGGTAGGTTCGGGGGCTGGATCAGACCCTCCCTGTTTCGGGGCAGGAGCCAGTTCCAAGCTGGCGCTGCCTAGGCAGAGGCATCCCCTGTGGGAGCTTCTTCTGTCCTGGTCCACATCCGCGGTTCTTGCCCCGTCCTCTTGAGCGGGTGGTGTTGAGCCACTTTGGTGCTCATGGCTGAGGCTGAATCCTTTTTCCTGGGGTTGGTTTCTTGCAGCTGTTCATGCGTGTGCATGTGTACACATGTGTGCAAGTGTGCATGTGCATGTGTGCATGCGCATCTGTATGCTTTGGAAGTGTGTGCGCATGTGTGCATGTGTGTGCTGATGTGCTGGTTTGTATGTACGTGTGTACATATGGGTGCATGCGTGCACATGCATGTGCGTGTGTGTGTATGCATGTGTGTGCGTGCTTGTGAGTATATGCGTGCAAGCTTGTGTGTGTGCATGTGCATACACGAGAGTTTGCACAGGTGCATGCATATGCATGTGTATTTGTTTGTGTGCGCACGCACGTGTGTGTGTACAAAGGTGTATGTGTGCATGCATGCGTGTGCACACACTCTGCCCCGGGGTTTTGTTCCGAGTCTGTTGCTGCCCGCGAGCGAGACGTGACTCAGCAGAGGGCTCCTCCGTCAAACGCGCTGCACCGATGACACGCGGATAACGACCGCTGCGTTCCCCTCCCTCCGTGCTCGGCGGCTGCTGGGCTCCCGGGAGAGCTGTTGGCTCCCGAGTCCTGATGCCTGATGCAAGTGACTCATCTCTGCCCCGTCCTTCCCGGGGGTGGCTCTGGTGACAGCAGCTGGCCAAGAGATGGGCTCTGGGCATGGCTGCTGCACGTGCTGGCAGCCTGGGCAGCAGGGCGGTGATGGGTCACCCGTGTGCCTGCCCCGTGTCCAGAAGAGCCCACAGCAGCATCCTGGGGTCGGGGAGGATGGACTTAGCCAGGGGCGGGCGATGCCAATGCTGACAGGGATCCTGGGAGAACACAACCAGTTGCAATGACTGAGTCTGGCTTTTGAAACCAGTAGCAAAACTAGGATTGATCTTGGGGGGATCAGGATAAGACCCTGTATACACAATGCAGCTGAAAGGCAGCCACCTCTGGGGGGGAGCAGGGCAGCAACCAAGGGGTTGAGCGACCTGGGGATCTCCCTCCCCGTGCTCCCAGGACTGCCAGCAGGCCCCGGCAGACGGAGACCTCCCCTCCCGCAAGGGCAGAGGCATCACCAGTCAGCAGCTCAGCATCACTGGACCTGGGCTCAGCTGGTGCCTGCCTGGGAGAGGCTCTGCAGTTTGCCCCAGCCCATAGCAGGGAGAAGGGCCTGTGAAGCCCGGCTCTGTCCCATCTCTAGCCTAAGAGGCTTGGCACGAGGGTCCTGGAGTGGCAGCTGTTGGGGAGTAGCAGGAAGGCAGAGAAGCCCCGAGGGCACGTATGCTCCAGGTTTTGTAAGCTTGCTTTCACATAGTCCCATTAAACCGAGATTATCTGGACCGGAGTCAAAACTAGCTGAGACCCACCAAAGTGCCGGGCCCTGGCAAGCCGACGTGGAGGGGCTGAACACGAATGTGAGCCCAGGGGCCGGGTGTAGGAGGCAGCGCCTTCTTTGGCCTCTGGCTCACCGCTCCCCACCTGATAGGGACCAAGAGCTCACGATCCTTTGGTGACCTGTGTTCCCATGGTCCTTTTTTGGCTGCCTTGGCTGTCGCCAGCCAGCCCCTCCCAGCCACGAGAGCATTTGCCCATAGAAGACCCCTGTGAGCTGGGGATGGGCCATCGCCCTCATTTTAGGGGTGGGGAAACTGAGGCACGGAGCAGTCAGTGACTTCCTGAAGGGAATGGGTATTGCACTGGGGTTGGGCACACTCACATGGCTTGCAAGGCTTCCCTCCCAGTTCCCCGCAGCACAAAGCCCCCAGCTAGAGATTTCGGCACCGGGGCTGAGGATGCAGCAGGTCACAAGAGACCCTCCCAGAGCAAAGGGTTGCAGGCTGTTTTGCCTGTGAGCCCGGCACTGCTGCTGTCACCTCCCTGCCCTGGCCCTGGCTGAAATGCAGGCTGGGCCGGAGCATGGACCTGGGCACCTCCAGGGCTGGGGTGGGGAGGCTGGTCCTGCAGCTGGTTTCAGGGGCTGTGTTTGTGGCACTGGTGGAGGGGAAGACCGTGGGCTGCCACCACCCTGCTGCAGGCATGACCTGCAGCGGTGAGTGATCCATCCCTGGGACCAGGAGCAGGAGCCCTGTGACATGCTGGGACTGGACGGCAGTAGGGATGTGGCTCAGGCCTGCAGCGCACGTGTCCGTGCACCCTGCGCTCCCAAGAGAATCTCCCTTCCTGGCTCCTTCGTGCTCCGAGGCCTTTCGGGAGGCTTTGCGAGAGGGGCCGAGCTGCATCAGTGGCCTCCCCTCCCGCCCCGTCATGCTCAGCGCGTTTCTTGCTTGGTAACTGCCACCGTGAGAATCCCCATCACCGCCGCGGTAGTCTAATGGCACGGCCGCCTGCTGGCTCTGGCTTCCCATCAGATGCCAGCCCGGCTCCCGGCCCCATCCATCACTCCGTGAGCATTTCCTCATGAATCACGGCACCCATCTGTCAGGAAGGGGCGGGCGGGTGACGGTAGCTTCTGGGTGGCAGCGCGGGGAAGAGCACCAAGCTGCCCGTTTGCTGCACGCGGGGATCCAGGATGGCACCGTGCCCGACAGGAGCACAGCCCGGTCTCTCCAGGAAGGCTCAAGAGGGTGAGACTCCTGGATTCCCTTCCTGACCTGTGTGAGAAGCTTAAGTGCTCTGAGCAGGACGCTTGGTACGACAGACGGGGACGTGTAGACAGAAGAGGGGCTGGTGCTGGAAGGACTGGGTGCTTCTGGAGCTCCCAAAGTCCCTTCCCTTCCCCACGGCCCGGAAATCCAATCGACTCGTTTGCAGATACAAGACTTGCCTTTCACCAAGCATGGCGGAGGAGCACAGGGCCAAGGCTGGGGGTCTTGCACGCCCATGGGCTGCTCCAGCCCTGGGATCAGGGGGCAAGGGTCCGATGCTGCATTAACCCGTATTGTGCCGCAGCCTGTTAAGAAAGTTGCTGCGATGCCGTTGCAAAGGGGCGGCCTCCGGAGGGGTTGCCCGCAGGTGATTGAGAACGATGCACGGCCCGTTAGGCAGGCTGAAGGCAGGGCAGGGCAGGACTAACTCAGACATCTCTAGAGAACAGCACGGACCCGAATTTTAACCGCCTTTATCAGATCAGCCAAGGGCCGGGGGGTGATGAGCTGAGCTGGGGGCACGGTTGTGGGGAGATGCTCTCGTCAAGCGGGCTCCTTCACTGACCCCAGCTGCATTATTGGTTCCAACCTGCCGTCTTTACTGGCGCCGGCTCGGGCTGGTTCCCACTCCGGGAGCGGAGCTCACGTGCCCGCAGCAGTGCCAGCCAGCTCCGCAAAAGCAAAGGAGCTGGCGACGCGGGGCCGGGGGGCAAGGCGGGCCTCTCTGCACATCCCTCCGCAGCCTGGGCAGATCGACTGGCAACGTGGGTGGGCAGCTGCTGTTTTGCAAGTGCCACGGCCGAGGGCACGTTGAGGCAATGCCGCTGGGCTCCACCCTGCACCGCCTGTTTAGGGGAGCTCAAGTCTGGACGTGCATTCACCCGTGAACGAGGGGAGCCTCGAACAAGACAAACCCCCCCATTAGATGCTCGCTGCGTGGCCTCCAGACCCTCCAGGCGGGCGCAGGAAGGCATCGCCGATGCTCACTTTCATTGTAGTCCAGCCTCTTCCTGGCACCACAAGCTTGGGACCGCTCAGCTGCATCCATGAGCTCCGGGGCACCCCAGACCTTGGGTTCAGCTCCGTAAAAGACTCCCTTTAATAACATACATTGAGGGGCCCTTTAAGACCAGACCATGCCAGGCCCTTTGCCAGCTCTGGGGCACGGACTTGGCAAGGAAATGTGGGCACTGGTCCCCCCGGGCACAGAGTCTGCTTGATGCTAACGAAGCTTGAAAGGCCACACCCTCCATTACGCTGGCACCTTCAATCGCATCGAAATGCGCCGTCCTTCTGAGCATCCTGCACCCCCCGGCCGAAACGACGCACCCGGGTTTGGAACGGCAGCATGAAGACGACAGAGAGATCTGTCCTTGTACTGAGTCACTAAGCAGCTAGAAAGCTGAGCCTGAGCGAAACTGCTCTTACCATATTTCTTGCACAACGTGCACCTGCGGTTTCTAGCAGCTGGTTTTTGGGGGGAGGAGGGGAGAAAATATGGTATTTTGCACCTGCTGTAGGTGTGATTCAGCTCCCCGCCCCCAGCGGTCTGGGCTCCCGCAGCACCTTCGCATGGGGGCTGAAAGCACATTTCTAGTAGGGTTGCGTTCAGCTTCTCAGGGCATTTGGTTGGGCACAAACCAGGGGCTGAAGAGATCACGATCTCTCCTGGATCGGCAAAGGTGGTTGCATCTGGCTGCCTCAGTTCTGGGTGTTTGGCTCGACACACCCGTGGCCCTAATTCTTGAAGGGGTGCCAGGCACCCGCAGCCCCCTGGGCGTCAGTGAGGGGGGACGAGGGCTTTGGAAAGGTAATACCAGCTGCAGGGAGGGGAGGGGGGCTCTGGTGCCCTCCCCTGACTGCAGCATGCAAAGTGGGAGGCAGGAGGGGAGCAAACACCCAGGTGCCAGCCCGGTCTGTGCAGCTGCCCATCCTTCCCCACCAGCAGCTCAGCTGCGTTCAGCTCCTTCCAGCCCCTCCTTGCCCCCAGGCACTGGGTGTGGGCCGGGAGGTCCACGCCAGGAGAATTGTGCAACTCTCTTCTGGGAACGTGAACACAACAGCAGGAGCACGAATTCAAGCGCCCGGTCCCAGCGACGCAGGCCCGGGCTGCGGCACAGAGCTGGGCCTGCCGGGGCATTTTTCCAGCCTGGGGTATTGATTATTTTTGCGTGAGCAGTTGTGGGAAGGCTGAAAGCGCTGCAGAGAGCAGCCGAACGGTGGTCCTGTGGGAGCTGAGGCAGAGACGCTGCCGGGCTCCCGCATCCGCGTGTCGTTAAGCACCCACAGACCAGCAGCCGCAGGAAGAAAAATAGGCCTTTTTTTCCCCCCGCTTGCAAGTGGTTGAAAGCATCAGGCTGCCGCTCCTGCTCTGTTGGTAGCAACATGGAGGCTGGCGTGGGCAAGGAGGGGGCATGGTCTAAACCAGCGGCACTCGCGTGTTTGGGGCATCCCGTGACGGTTATCACCTGCCACGTGCCCCCGTGAGAAATACCGGTAACACCCTGTGTGGCTGCATCTCCTCTCTGCAGCCGGTACTATAGGATTGTGCCTTCACCTCCTGCGCCCCCTGAAACTTTGCCACAGCCCCCCAGGGAGACAAGTGCCCGGGTGGCCTCAGAAGCAGAGGGCCACGGAGGCAAGGCAATCCCCAGGTTTGGCAGAAGTGCGGGAAGCCCCGACTGGAGCAGGGCGAGTGTTGGTGCAAGCGCCCAGATCGTCCAGTCCCCCTCTGGGCTCCGGCACATGTTTCCCTGCCACTTTGGGCACAGCATGCGGTAGTGCCCTGCCTCCATTTCCCTATGCATCAAACTCAGCCGGTCGCCCTAAAGACTGGAGGAGCCTGTCCTGGAGCCCAGAAATAAAAGGATTTCTGCAAACAGACCTCGATTCAGCAAGGCATTTCCCCCACTGTTAGCCCAGGCCCCAGACTTCGAGGCTAATCGCATCATTACCCTGGTGCTTGCTAGCAAAGGACCTCGAATGGATGACTCACAGGTCCTAATGAGGAGAGAATGCAATAAAGAAAGAAGGAGGAGGCAATGGAGAGTTACAGCAGGAAAAAAACAAATGCATCAGGCTTCTTGGAATAGATGGCCCGTGGTTTAATGGGAGATGTTCTTCCCCGGTGCTTCATCTATGATAATACAATGCAACCTGGCTGGCTGCAATGCGAAGTCCAACTGGTCAGCCCTCCAGACCAGACTGCCCTTCTTTGCAGGCATGTGTAGCCCTGCAAAAACACCATCCCCCGGCAAGCAGATGGGCTCTGCTGAGCATTTTAATGTCACGCCAGGTCAATCAGGTTATAATTGGCTCTGACGGCCAGCCCCCAGCGGCTGGCGGGTCCTTCCTCTGCAGCGAGTGGCACTCGGAGAGGTGTGAAAGTCCTTCCTACCTTTGAAAGCCTCCGAGAAATGACCCGTCTGGTCCTTACCATTCAGTGCTCCGCTGATCAGGAGCGAGGGGCACAGCCACCTCCCGCCCATGTAGGAAAGGGCTTTGGGGATGTGAAGCTGGTCCAAGAGGGACCTGATCACCTTGGGGCTTTGTCTTCAGGATAAAAAAGGCCGGCTGGCCCAGACTGCTGCTTTGGGTAAGATCTAAGGAGAGGCAGGGCACTGGTACATCTATAGCCGGGTAGCTCGGCTGCTGGCATGGCTCTTGGGGGGCACATCTCGTCCGGCCCCGCTCCGGGCAGCAGCATCCCAGCCCAGAGTCTGTCGGCCCGCGCTTAAGTACTTCCAGCGCCCGAGATGCTGCCACTTTTCTCGGTAATCTCTTCCATTACTTCCCCTCCCCCCGCGTCAGACAGCCCTGCCAATATCTAACCTACATCTCCTCGGGTGCAATTTCAGCCCATCGCTCCTCATCCTCTGCCCGGCGGACACAGAACAATTGATCACCTTCCTCCTTACAACAGGCCTTTTTTGTAGCAAAACCTGTTATCAAATCCCCTCCCCGGTCTCCAAGCAGAGCTGGCCTCGGGTATTTTCTTCCCCTTTTGTGAGGCGCCTCGTTCACTGTCATGGGGTTTTTCCGTAACGCAGGGTCTGACCCTGGGTTTTGCCTCCTCTCTGCCCAGCCCTGGTACGGGGCTGCGAAGCATCGCTGACACCCACCGTATGGCAGCACGGGGTGGAGCCGCTCACGTGGATCCCCGGCAGATGATGAGCTTGAATATCGTTTTGAAAGGCACTTCAGTGACTTGGGAGTCTAAATCCCATCTGTCGAGGTGGCCTGAGCACCTGCTTTGGGGTTATTTAGATGCCTGTAAATGTACGCAGGCCCTAAAGGAGCCTTCCTGACCTACTGGAAAACTGGCTGTTAGGGACCGAAGTCCTGAGCCAGTGAGATTTAGGCTCCCAAGTGCTTAAGTACCACTTGAAAGTGAGAGCTAGGCTCCTAAGTCAGTTAGGTGCTCTAGCCACATCTCAGGGTAATGGTGAACAGCGGGGTTGGAGGGCTCCGGGCGTGGGGGGAGATCTCCAGGCGCTGCTCCTCGAAGGAGCTGCAGGGCACATGTCTAAGAGGGAGTTGTTTCAGGCTTTCCCTTATTAAGGTCCCAATATCACAGATGGATGCGGCCATCCTGAGGTCGCGGCAGCTGCAGGGATTCACCCGGGCTGTGCAGAGAAAGATTTCCCAGGTCAGCCGGGTCCCCCGAAAGGCTGCATTTCCCCCGCTCTGGAGACGGGGGTGGCGTCCAGTCTCGGGGAATGTGGCTGGGAGATGCCCCAGACCATGCATGCCTCTTGGTCCCGGCAGCGGTTTGGGCAGGATTTGTAACAGGCAGCGAGGGCAGAGTCCTGTCCCCTCTCGAGGCCTCAAGTTTCCCCACCTAAAAGCAGAATGATGCCTCTGGCCTCACCTCTGTAAAGGGCTTGGAGAGCTCAGACTGAAAGGCCTGATGTAAGTCCCTGGCATTGCTAGCACTGGCTATTAGAGGGTATTTATTTCAGTGCAGCCACTAGTTACTTAAAAAGCACAGAGCGCGCCAGGCTGCAGGATGTCATCTTGTTAAGCTGGCAATTGTCTCTCTTGGTTTCTCCAGCAGTAAAATGAGGGGATATTTCCTTTTCTCAAAGGCAGGGAGGGGGTCTCTCTTCCAGCTGGAGCAGCTGGTGTGACAAGGGTTGGCCTGAGTCTTTGGCTAGGACATGGGAGCAGTTTCCCACACCCCAGTGGCTGTGCTGGATCTGCTGGCTGCCTGTGCACGTGCTACCTGACCCCAGGCCCCTTTCTGCCCCTTCACTGAAGGCTACGCTACCTCTGCTTGGTTTCCACTTACCCTGGGGTAAGGGTGTGCACACAGGCAGCTACCGCGGAGCAGCCGGCACATAGCAAAGCCTCACCCCTTCTTTCCAGCAGTGCAAACCCTAAACTCCCCACCACAAGTGCAGCCAGCTCCTGGAGGACCTGAGCACCGGCATTCACTGTAGGACAAGGTCAGGGTCCCCGGGTGCTGCAGGGCCCAGGCTCCGAGTTTGTAGGGGGAGAACAGGGAGGGGAAAGGGGCAATACAAGTTGCCCACGTGCTTGGCACAGCTGGGAGAACCCTAAGCACGAGTGAGGTATGCCTGACCCCCAAACCGGCTCAGGACCCGGACGTTCAGGTTGGCTTTGAGTGCACCCATCAGGCACAAGGAGACATTTGGTACGACACCGTCACAAGCGCGGCGATTCAAGCAGGCTTCGACCCCAGAGGCCCGGAGCATTTTCCCTTCCATGGGGCAGGCGAAGAACCGAGCGCCTGTGCCGCAGCGGGGAGGCGGGGGGGAGCCTGGCGCAGCCACGAGCATCCTGGCTGTAGCCCGGAGCCGCAGGTAACACTAAACCTCCTTCAGCGCTGCCCTCGGAGCAGAGGAAGGGCTTGTTACAGCTCCGTGGCTCCTCCGGCCCCAGCAATTGCCTGAACAAACAGGTCCTGTGCCCACATAAAGAACCTTCTGTAGCAGCCGGCCGACTTTGTTCGGCTGCAGAAAGATCGAGGGGGACGGGGGGAGAAAAAATAAATCTCCTGCCTCTGACAAACAAGAGCCGTCGTCCCCCCCCATCTTCTCCGAGTCCTTGCTTCATGCCCGCTGCTGGCTTTGGGGTGACGGGGGGCCTGCGAGCAGGGGTCGGAGCCGCTCGGTCCCTGGGGCTGGAGCTAGGAACGGGCAAGCGCTGACTATATTATTGTTCGGAAACCGCAGAACGTCAGTAGCAAAGTGTTTCCAGAAGGAGCCTTTGGCTCCTCGCAGCCTGGAGGCGCCGGCTTCCACTTCCGTGGTCGCCCGGATGATAAGGCCGTTCTCAGCCCTCCACAGTAGATGCCCTCTCTAGGTACAAAGCCCTCTCTCTCTCCCTCTCGCCCTTCCTCAGGGCTACTAGGTGCCCTCCCTTTTGGGGAGCTGCCAAGTCCCGTGCCGCTACCTGTTGCTCCCTCTGTGCGGCTGCCTCGCTGCACCGGGGGCTGGATTCATCTATATATTCATCTACTGCACCCATCTCAGGGATGTAGTTTACCCTTCTGCATCGGACCGTGCAAGCCGCAGCCTGGAGCCCCGGCGCCAGCTCCCGGGGTGCCGCAAAGGCACAACGAAGGATGTAAGCTTCAAAACTCAGCCGCTGCGAGAGCTGGCTCTGGGGACAGGAGGGGAACCCAGCTGCCTCGCTGCACCGTCTCAGGGTCTGCATCCTCCTTGTCCTTTGGTTTTAAATCACCATTAAGGGGAGGCAGCCGGTCCATGGACAGACCCATAGCTCTGCCTGACAGCCATCCTGGTTTGCCAGGACCATGTTTTATGAGTTCACGGACTCTCTTCTCTCCCTGAATTACAAATGCGCCAGGGCAGGGCCATCTCTCATTGCACGCCTGTATAATGGCAGAGCCCAGTGGAGACCTGGCTGGCCTGGCATTTCTCAATGCGGCTGCAATAAGAACAATAAAGCTGGGAACAAAATGAATCCTCAGAGGTGTCACTGCAAAACTGCCCAGTGCCAAGGAGCCCCGACTTCGTCCTGCAGCGAATACCAATATCGGGCTTTCGTGCTCAGCTCCTCCAAGGTCTGGCTGTGTTTTCGGTGGGGGTTAGGGATTGCACTGCTGCAGAGAAAGGGTCGGGCTTTGTTGTGTGCTGCCTGCGTGCATGCTCTTACCCTGGGGTAAGTGGGAGCCAAGCCAGAGGTAGGTTAGTTTTCAGTGGAGGAGGACAACGGGGCCAGGGGCAAGTTAGCACTTACTCTGGGGTAAAAACGTGGCTCTGGTGGGCTGAATGGGGCAAAAGATCAAATAGTCCCATCCCCAGTGCCCTGCGGCAGTGCTGGGACTCCCTGGATGGACAAGTACCCTGCATGGTTGCAGCCACGTGCACGAAGAGAGCTCCTAGGCTGGCAGCTTCCATCAGCATCAGCTCTTTTCAATACACCGGTTCCTGGTCCCGGCAAGGGGGTCGCGCTGCAGTTGGGTGGCTGGGACCAAGGTCAGACTGGCTCAGGAGGGAGCAAGCATCCGGGGGCACACGGGGACGAACCTTACACTGAAAAGAGATGCAATCATGGATGGGAACTGGGCTGCAGAAAACGCTGGGCCTTAGGACATGGGGAGTTGCATGGTGTTTCCCAGGGAAACCAGGCAGGATCTCTGCTGGAAGGGAGAGTATCGACCCCAGAAGGGATGTTGCCTCCAAAACCCCTGCTAGGTCAGGAATGCAGCCTGGCTTGGCTAACGGGTTTGAGCGCGTCCTACTGCATTTGTCGCAATACAGAAGGGCAAGATTGGTGCGTCGGGATCTGGATAAGCTCTTAGCTACATCCGTGCAACAGGGATGGCTTTCACGGCACCGTGCTAGCATGCGACCAAGCTGCTGGCATCAGAATCCGGCCCCACGAGCGCAGTCAAAGCCCTCCCGCGATTCAGCATGTGGGAATAACCGCCAGTGCAGAGATCCACGCAGACGTTCAAGCGAGGCTCCCCCGCCCCTGGCCGCCAACGCGCCTCTCCCGGGCTGGGGAGCTGGCACAGGGCCGGGGGGGCAGGCAGGGGCGAGCACAGACACGGCGGCGTTCGTTAATGAAATTTCATGGGAATGGGATGCGTGGGGAGAGCCTCGCTGAAGCTCCCCCCTTCTCGGCAGGTGGCTCAAGTGAGAACAGGGACGTTAATGAGACGCAATGAACTAATGGGCTTCTCAGCATCGTGCCGCGGCATCGTGTCTCAATTCCCCGGGGGTGGTTTTTGTTCATAAACTCGATGCTGTCAATACATCAGCCCCTGGCTGGGGCTAATTTACCAGATCCAGCAAAGCCAGCTGCAGAGCTTGTCTGGGATCTGCTGGCAGGAGAGAGACGGCAACGGGCAGAGTTTGGGCCGGGGCGGCTTTAAAATGAACATCGGGGATCAGGGTTGCAGAGGGCTGTGCCCCTCCATGCCCCCCTGCATGAGCGTGGGGGGAAATTCGGGGGCCTAGGAACGGCTGCCTGCTGGGCCCGTGTCTCCGTTGCCAAGCTGAACGGTATGTGGAGAATGTGGACAGCCACACTGGATCCTGGAGCACGCGTGTGGAGCATGCATGCACATAGATTATCCATGTATGCACGTGTGGACCGTGATACCCAGGCTACCCGACTCCCACTGGGGTTTGGATCAGGGATGAGGCCCGTGCTGTTGCTAGCATGGGGTTTTCGAATAGCCCGGAGGAGAATGGATTGTCAGTGGGGCCCATGCTCCTAAATCACTTCAGCACTGGCGACAGTCTCCCACTTAAGAGCCAGCAGTGGCTCCGGGCCTTTCTGCGGACCAGGGAGGCTGGGTGCCGTGTGCCAAGCACTGTTGTGGACGGGTGGTCACCAGGACCCGGCCCCTGCCCCTTGCTGCAGCTCAGGAGGCCTGGGCAGCACGGGTTGCAGCGAAGCAAGCTGGGAGCCTCCGTGGGGCTCTGGCCAAGGGTGCCAGGCCTGCCCTCCTGGGCTGGTTGGGTGGGGAGGGGACCCTGCGACGTGGGGGAAGAGAGTGGACGGCTAAGGGACAGCTGGACACCCTCCAGCCTAGAGCCCTCGAGCACTTGCTCATCCGGGGCAGCTGCTGCAGAGCAGCTCCCTGCCACGGCAGCCAACCCCTGGGCACAGCAGGGCAGCCCCTCCATGCCAGGGCCCTGCAGCCTGTCCCATGCTCTCTGGGGCACAGGGACAGCCCCCGTGGGAGCTGGGACGGGGCAGGGAATTGGTGCTTCTCCCAAGGAGTCCTGGGCTTTGGGGCAAGGCTGGCTTGGCACTTGCAGACAAGCTTGCTAGTGCCTTCATCCACGAGCCCTGCTTGCCAGGCTGGGAGGGAGCTGGACCCTGCTGTCCCGACAGGTAGCTCGGGGCAATAGCCCCCCATGCAGTTGGGAGCCAGGGGCTTACGGCAGAGCGGACTGAGGTTGAGCAAGAAGGGCAGGCTCCCGGGAAGAAGGGGGTTGAGGGACTGGGAGGCAGGGGCTAGGGTCCCTGTAGCCCACCCAAGAGGAAGGATGGGGATGAGCAGCGATGCTCTTGCATCCACACGGTGCAGTGCCTTGACTACCACAACCTCCGCCCCCCCCCCTTAATGCTGACATGGCATGACATCACTGGAAATGCTTGGGTTCGTGGGATGACATCACAACCGTGACACGCTCAGGGCAGAGCCACTCCGTGCCTGCTGGTTGGCTGGGCAGGGATGACTTCACTGTGGCACGCTCAGGGCGGTGGAGGCCTTTGCCAAACCCCAGCTCGGTCCCCTGGAGCACGAGGCTGTAGGTCCGACAGGCGCCGATGGGCACAGAGACCAGAACAGCCGCAGCCTCCTCCGCTTTCAAGGAGCCCTTTGAGCCCGATACGGCCGCGGCTGCCCCCCTGGTGACGCGCTCCCCTCTCCCCTGGCGCGGGGAGCCGAGCGCGGCGTGCAGGCAGCGAATAGTAGCTCCTTGTCTGTGCTGCCCCTGCCCTCCCCACGCGGCGCTGGGCAGGAACAGGGGCTGGGCTGTCCAGCATGAGTGTAAATATTGCATTTTCCTGTGCGGTTGCGGAGCCCCGGCAGTGAATGTGCCTCTCACAGGCCGGTGGCACAGAAGCCCCTTTCATAACCCGGCATGGAGCCTCCCAGAAAGGGAAGCCAGCTCCAAGGTCTGGGCCCTCAAACAGGGTGCTTGGGGCTGGGGGGAAGTTGCCCAAGGAGGATTAGTGCTGCGGGGGAAGCAAGGGCAGAGCACTGATCAGAGGCTCCTTCATTTCCAATGCAGAGGCCTCGTATTGCGGTCACAGGCTGGGGCGTGCACGGGTGCTGGAGGGGGATCTGTTACCAAGACAGCGAGCCTGGCTCCCGGCGCACACAGGCTGTTCTCTGTTGAGAAACATCCCTGGGTGAAGCCCCCCGGCGGCACTGCTGTAGCCCCAAGTGAGGCACAGCGCAGACCTCTGGACCCTCTCCACCAGCCGGGTGGTCTGGAGCCCCTGGCACCAGGCTCCTCCAGCCCCGGACCCTCAGGTGAGCCAAGGCAGACAGAGCCGACTACACTGTGGCATGCAGTAGGACTGCCGAGACCCTGCCCCTGCCCCAATTCCCACAGTGCAAGCAGCATCTTCCTCTTGGGAAGGAGGAGGAGGAGGATGATGGGAAGAGGCCTTAGGACATGCCACCCACCACCTTTTGCCAGGTACATGCTGCTGGGCATCACGTGCCTCCAAGAACACGTTGGGACTGGCGCCCTGCCCGTTCCCCAGTGGTGCTGAAAGACGAGCACTGCAAGTCGCTGATACAATCGCTCCCTGCTTGACAGCGGTCTTTGTTACCAACTCATCACCCGTCAGGTGCCATCGCACCCAGGCACTTGGCTCATTGCTTCACACCCAACCACCCTGCCACCGCTAGCTGCTGACAGGGGATTTGGTATCCCGTGAAGGATGGAGCGCGCTTTCCCCATCGCAGCCCAGAGCAGAAGCACCTCCCGGGAGTCGGGAACTCCAGCCAGGACAGCGGAAGGAGAGTCAAGTTTAAGCAGAGGGAGACTTGGAAGTTTCTTGGGGAGATGATGCCACTCGACAAGCCTCATTCTGCAGGGTGCACGCTGGCCCAGAGATACCAAAGCACCCAATTCGAGTGTGGTGCGACCACCACCAAGGTCGCAGGTTTGATCTCCGTACGGGACAAGACCTGCCTCAAGCAAGGGGTTGGACCACGTGACCTTGAGGTCCCTTCCAGCCCCACTTCTCTAGCTTTTAACTGGGTTACCATGCCAGGGGTTCGGAGCCTGTGGGTGGCATTACCAGCAGCCTCACGACCTCCCTACTAGCTGCTCCGACCTATGCCTGGATACGGGGCTGAGCTACTGTCAGCATCCCAGCTATGGCACTGGTGAAAAGTCACCACGGGGTTCAATGCTTGAGCGCCAAAGCATCATTTGTATTCTTTGAACCCATCTCACCTGCTCAGCCAGGAAGATGCCTGCAGTCTAGTGTTTCCATGTTTGCCCTGCCCAAACCATGCCCGCTCTGCTGCTTGCAGCCTGCCCCACTTGGAAGTAGGCATCGGCTGGGCAATTTCCCTACTTCAGTCCCTTCCACTCTCCGGCCGGGCAGCACCAGGCTGCAGTCTCTGGGGCTTGCCACAATGCAGCCCAGGAATGTTTTGCTCAGACAAAAGCACTGTTTTCCTTGGCATGGCAAACACAAGGAAATGTTTCCATGATTACTGGGCTTTGACAACGCAGGGTCTGGGCTCTGATCAGCCAGACCCGCGTCTGCTGCACGGGGACAGCGCTGCAACGCAAGGAGCGGTTCTGTCTTAATTAACGACCTCCAAGTTGCAAAGGCCTGGCCCTTTGCATTTGGGATGGGAGCGGTGAAATGCCCTGGTGTCAGCGCTGGCTGCAGCCTCTGCACCGCAGAAACCACCAGGCTTTTGGCAATGGCTGGCCCCCTGCTTCTTGGCAGGGCCCAGCCACGAGGCCAAGGACTCAGACCGCAGAGACTGAGCTCCCCTTTTCATTCTCGGGGGGTGGCCTTGTTCCACATCAGGGCTGAGGCATGTTGAGGGGACAGGGGAAGCTAGAGCAATGCTCCGCCGCAGCACACACAGGGCTCCCGTCTCCAGGGTCCCCTTCCACCAGCCCACAGCTCCAGGTAAAGCATATGCAGCCCTTGAGTGGATCAAAACAGCACAAATACAAGCCCGTTCTCTAGTCACTCCAGCAAACCCAGGGCAGATAGGAGCTCAGGCTTAGCAGGGACCAGGCTCCAGGCCACATCTCCCAAGCTGAGGCTTCTCTGGGGGTCGGACTCGATGATCTATTGAGGTCCCTTCCGACCCTAACAACTATGAATCTATGAGGAGACGTTCACAGCCAGCATCCATTGGATTCCCAGAGTGAGACCCCAGGTCACAGCAGACGTGCCACATCCCTGCCTCTGTGGAGCAAAGCGGGGTGGTCACAGCACATGCAAGGAGCATCTGTCCCACAGCCTCCCAGCACCCAGCCCCTTTCCTGTGCAGCAGAGAGCTCAGATGCACCCCAGAGGGTCACAGGGAAGAAAACCAGGGAAAACCCAGGTCATTCATCACTCACATCTCACACAGCTCCTCCATCCCATGCCAGCCCAGCCCAAGCTGCCATATCTTTTATTTGCATTGGGCAGCTGGCTCGCAGCTGGAGCGGGTAATGAGGTCCTTAGTTAACCCTTTCCAGCCCCAAGTAGATGGGCCCAGAGCAGCTCTGTTTATGTGGCCCTGTCACCACCGCCTCCAGGCCCCTCGGCAGCACTGCTGCCTTGGCCCACCTGATGCTCCTGATACCTCCCCATTGAAACAGGAGATGAAATGAAGAGACTTGCCCAGGGCTACTCAGTGAGTCAGTGGCAGAGCCAGCAGTGGGGGAACAGTCCCCTGAGTTGAAGCCTAGGGCATGTTCGCACTGCAGAGGTCATGCAGCCGGCAGCCTGAGCCCTGGGCGGGGGGTCTGAGCCCATAGAGCTGTTGCAGATCTCCTGTCTTGGGCTGTGCAGGTCGATGCTTGGCCTCTCAGCCTCAGTTTCCCTCATAAAAGGAGCTGGGTCTTTCTGATCACAGGGGCTGGGGGTGGGGGGCAAGAGGCTTGTTTCATGCCTGGGAATGGCTAAGGCGTGCTGAGGTCTCGCGGGCCCTGGGGCAGAGGGTGAAAGCGAGGGAACTGCTTGGGATTGACGTGCCTGCCTGGGGTGCAGATGCCCAACAATGGGCACAGGGTGGGGAGAGCCGGCAAGCTCCGGCCTTGGGCCCTGACCCGTGCTGCCTTCTGGCCCCAGGTTCGACTACCGGGAGCTGCTGCACAACTCAACCTTCTGCATCATCCCGCGCGGTCGGCGCCTGGGCTCCTTCCGCTTCCTGGAGGCGCTGCAGGTACCTGCGAGGGGACGAGGGCAGGGACCCAGCTCCCCGACGGGGCCGTCTTGGGGCGGGGGCTGCGTGGAGCCTCGCTCTGGGCTTGCTCCATCCCTGTGGCCTGCCCCTGCGAGGTCCTGGGGTGGGGGGGTGCCTGGCCCCTGGGAGTCATCATGGCCTGTCTCCCCTTGCCCAGGCCGCCTGCATCCCTGTGCTGCTGAGCAATGGCTGGGAGCTGCCCTTCTCCGAGGTGATCGACTGGAGCAAGGCAGCTATCGTGGGGGACGAGCGGCTGCTGTTGCAGGTGAAGGTGGGGGCGGTACGGGAGGGCTGGCGCAGCATAGCACTGCCCTGGTGCCCCTTCCAGGGGCCAGGCTTGCAGTCCTCTGGCTGGGGTTAGAAACCAGCTCCCCGAAGCCACGTGCTGACGGGGCCCTTCTGTCAGGCTGCATCTACCTTCTCTTCCTCTCTCAGATCCCTTCCACCGTGCGCTGCATCCACAGGGACAAGGTCCTGGCCTTCCAGCAGCACACCCAGTTCCTGTGGGAAGCTTATTTCTCCTCCGTGGAAAAAATCGTGCAGACCACCCTGGAGGTGAGTGCCACCCTGCGGGCATCTCTCCTGCACCTGCCATGCCCTGGGGCCCCGGGTGAGGGCTGGTCAAGGGCTGGGACCTGCTCTGGGGAGCAGGTTGCTTGTCCAAGCAAGGACAGGCAGGCAGGTAGCTCCCCCCTTCCTGTAGAGTGGCAGGAGTGCCAGCTGTGGGGAAGCTCACAGCCCCAGCATCCCAAAGCAGGAGGCACTGCGAGGAGGGGGCAGGCTAGCATCCCTCTTGCAGAGCAGCTGTTTAGGGGCCTGGGTTTGGCTGCAGGGAAGGGGACGAAGAGAGAACCAGCCCTGGGATGTGCTGGTTTCAGACCGCGGGGCTGCTCAGAGTTCACCCAGCACCACCGAGGACTTGGGTCCGTTCCTAAGTAGCTTTAGACTCCTTTAAGAGACATTTGGACGTTTATCTTGCTGGGGTGATCTGACCCCAGCTGACTTCCTGCCCCTGGGGCAGGGGGCTGGACCCGATGATCTTCCAAGGTCCTTTCCAGCCCTCATGTCCATGAAATCTATGAATGGGATGGAAACGGCTTGTCCTGGAGGCAAAAAAACCAGGATGCCTCAGACATGGACTGGGGTTCGCTGATGTGCCCGGGGTTGTCAGCTCTAAGCTGCCTGCCAGGCTAGGACTGGGGGAGGCTGGCGTGCTCCCTTGGAAGCCAGCGGGCCCAGTTATTCTAGCAGGGCCCGGATAAGGGAGCTCCAGGAAGCCTGGGTTTTGCAACCCGCAGCCCTGCTTGCACAGAGCGGCTGGGAGCCATTCAGAAGCAGCAGGGACATCTCGCTGCAGGAGACAGCACGTGCTGGGTTGGCATCGGTTTCATGTAGCTTCGAGCCCCTGAGTAACACTTGGGGGGACAGATCTCACCTTCCCCCCAAAGCCAATGCTCCCCAAAGGCTGGCACAGCCCGCAGCCAGCGCTGGGCTGCTTCGTGGTAATCCTCCAGGCACAGATAGCCACCTTGTCATGGGTGCAACTGGTGTCATCCTGCTTTAGAAACATAGACGGCAGGTCTGGGGTGCAGTCCTGCTGCCAGGCGCCTCGGGGGGCTGCACCCGCAGCTGAGCGCAGCATGCTCTGTTCACGCGATGCAAAGGGTCTGGGCCGGGTTCTCTAGTCCCAGACGGGTGGCAGGGCCTGGGAGCACCAGTGCCTTGGTGGGGCTGACAAGGACCGTGCCTCCTTCTCCCCAGATCATCAAGGACCGGGTGTTCAGGCGGCAGTCCCGGCCCAAGTTCTTCTGGAACGCCCTGCCGGGAGGGCTCCTGGCACAGCCCGAATACTCCACGCACATCCCAGACTTCCCTTTCTACCACCTGCAGCACGGTAGGAACCGCAGCCCCCGGCCGCCCCCACCACCGCCCGATGCCCTCGCTGACAGCTCTCTTTTCTCTCCTGCCCCAGGCTCCAGCCCCTCCAGCAAGTTCACCGCGCTCATCCGGGCGATGGCCCCGGGGATCTCCCTCTCTCAGCCCATCCTCAAGCTCATCCAGGCTGTCTCCGCGTCCCAGTACTGCTCCCAGGTCAGGGAGGGGGTGAAACCTGCCTGGGGGGTGAGGGGAAGAGTGGGGGCTGCAGGCCAGGGGTGAGGGGCCCAAGCTGGACCTACCTGGGGCTTCTGGAAAGCTGAAGTGAATGGACCGGCCGTTGGTTTGGGATGGGGGCATCCTGCCCTCTCTGACTACAGCAGGCAGAGATGCAGCTGGGAATCCAGCCCCCTGGCACCCGGCTCCTTGGAAAAGCAGGTCCCGAAGGCTTTGGCTTAGGCGAAAGGATGCAAAAGGACAGGACTTTTATCCCAGTGAGGTGAAATACCTGCCGCCTTCCAGCCCCGCACTGCTGGCAGGACCCCCCTGTGCTTCCCACCCCCCACCTGAAAGGAGAGGAGCCCGTAGGGTCTCAATTAGAGGCAGTTTCAGGGAGTTTGGAGCCAAGGAGCTATTGGGCCTCTGGCGACTTCCAGGTGCATCTGGCCCCCGGCAAGGGTGCAAGCTCCCACCCTGCTTTCTCTTCCCTTTGGCGGGCTGGGCATGAGGCACGTTGGCTCCGGGGCTGGCATGTGCACATGCTGGGAAACACCCACACCACCTCAAGAGACTGTGGGGACAGGCAGGGGCCAGCCCAACCCCCCGGCCTGCTGCTAGCATCCCTCCGCCTGTCCCCATGCCAGGCACACGTGTACCTGGAGGGGCGGGAGGGACCTCCAAGCCCTGTGCCCTGCAGGGTCCCCGCAGACAGACACGTGGCTGGATGGGCCCTGCTTCGGGCTGGCTCGGTGCTACCTCTGCCTCGCTGACTCTCCTGCCTCGGTTTCCTCATAGGTTCTCGTCCTGTGGAGCAGCGAAACGTCACCGCCGCCAAGCGGGAAGTGGCCCCAGACCCCAGTGCCTTTGACGGTCATTCATGGCAGGAGGAAAGTAAGAAGGGGGCTCCCCATCACAGCGACAAGCCCAGGGACTGCTGCCTTTGCTGGCAACTGTCTCATCCGTGCTGGCCGCTGGGGTGAGCAGGAGATGGGGAGAGGGGGCTTTGGACACCCCTGACTCTTCTGTTCTCCCCCACCCCAGATCAGTGACCGCTTCTTCCCTTACCCGGCCATCGGGACGGACGCCGTGCTGAGCCTGGATGAGCATGCCAGTCTCTCGACCAGCGAGGTGAGGCCATGGGGGTCCCAGGACACCGTGCCACCTGCCACAGAGCCAGGCATCCCGCGGGACCCCAGAGGCATGCAGCGAACACCCCTGCCGTGCACCCGTCTCTGGGGTGCAACCAGAGACTGCTGGAACCCACCTCCACGGGCCACGGGGAAGCACGTAGTCTGTTCTAACGCTGCAGCACTCTCCCTAGGCCCAGGGACAGGCCCCCAGCTCAGCTGGTGAATCAGAGACTGGTGGGGAAGGCCAGCTGGCAGCAGGCCAGCCACCGAGTCAGTTGTGCCCGCTACCGAGGCACCTGGCTTCACCCTGCAGACCCCCGGCACACACGCACGCCCAGCCCTGGGTGGCTGCCTGCGTGCGAGCTGGTGGCACCCCACGGGCAGGGTCCAGGAGCTCAGGATCAGGGTGGGCAGTGGGTATGGCTGTCCGGCAGCTGGGCCTGCAGCAGGAGCTCCGTGCAGAGAGGGATGTCCCTGGAGGATGCTCTGCAGTGAGTCTGTTTCCCACGGGAAGCAGAGATGATGTGGTGGGGTGCCTGGGTCAAATCCAGCTGCCCTCTGCCGTGTCAGGCCATGTTGGACCAGCCCTGCTGTGTCCATCCATCCAGTCATCCTGGCCAGGCGGTGACATCTCCCCTCTCCCCGGCCCCAGGTGGACTTTGCCTTCGTGGTGTGGCGGAGTTTCCCTGACCGTATCGTCGGCTTCCCCATGCGGAGCCACTTCTGGGATCCCGGCCAGCGCCGCTGGGGCTTCACCTCCAAGTGGACCAACGAGTTCTCCATGGTCCTTACGGCTGCTGCCTTCTACCACCGGTACCAGCCCCAGCGCTGCCTCACGGCCTCTGCCTGGATTCGCCCCAGGGCCCTGGGCGGATCCGTGGGGAAGGGGGGGAATCGGGGCGTAGGTCCCATGGGCTCCCCGTCTGCTTGGAAGGGGAGTGTGGGCTGGTGCTGGAGGGGCTGGGTGCCCTGCAGCGCCCTGGAGGGTGGGGGGCTAGGGGGCTCGGGGGTCCAGGGCTGTGGTCACCCTCCTTTCTCACCCTGCACCTGAGGCCCCTTGAGCCCTCTCTTCCCCCACTTGTGCCCTGTACCCAGAGGGCAGCCCAGCCCCTGCCCAGGAGTCACCCCGGCTCTGCACTGCTGCCCCCCCAGGTACTACCACAGCCTGTTCACCCACTACCTGCCCGCGGGGCTGCGGGAGCTGAGCGACCAGCTGGGCGACTGCGAGGACATCCTGATGAACTTCCTTGTCTCTGCCGTCACCCGCCTGCCACCCGTCAAGGTGACGCAGAGGAAGCAGCACAAGGAGGCTGCCCCGCAGCAGGTGGGAACGCCTGGGTCCCATCCCCGGGCATGGGGAGAAGGGGAGGGGGAGGTGCAACTGAGCCCTGGAAGTGGAGATGGAGATGCCCTCTCCATCCTTTCCCCCCTGCCAGCAGCGACTCTCCAAGGGCTCTGTCTAGTCCTGGGTCAGCTTCTACCAAATCCTAGAGAAGTGGAGCTGGAAGGTCATGTAGTCCAGCCCCCGGCCAGGGGCAGGATCAGCCCTGTCCAAACCATCCTGCACAATCCATCATCTAAATGCTCAGTAAAACTACAGTCAGCCGTGACACAGCACCAGACATCACACCCGAACCTGCCACGGGGAAAGCAGGGGGACCGCGACAGCCAGCGTCCTGCTTCTGTAACAGGCTGTTAACATGCACTCGAGATCCCAAGCAGGGGCCGTGCCCCTGCTACAGAGGAAGGAAAAACCCCTTCCCGTCTGTACCAGTCTGAGCACGGGGGGAAATTCCTTCCTGACCCCAAATGTGACATCGATCTAACCCTGAGCAGAGGGGCAAGATCCTCTAGCCAGGATCTTTTGCTCGGGGTCCCAGCAGGAGCATTGGCACAGCCCAGTCAAAGTCCCAAGCCGGGGCTGCTGCCAACACTCAGTGCCTTTGGGGAGGGCTTAACCCCCCCTCCGACCTGTTGTGGGAAGGAGGGTGGGGGGCAGCCCCCAGCACAGTCCCGAAGCATGGAAACCCCCATAGCAGAACAGGCTACACCTAGATCATGGCTCCAGCTGCCTCTTCCAAAGCGCTGTGGGAATGACTCCTCTAAGGTGGCATCCTCACACCTTGCCCCGACTGGGATCTGCTCCCGCTCCCCAGCCCCGAGCTCACCCTCTGCTCGTGTCTCCCCAGGCATCCCAGAGCGCAGGCATCTCCGGTGGGCCCCTCCGTTTCTCCCAGCGCCAGGCCTGCGTCAACCGCTTCGCCGCCGGGTTCGGGTACATGCCGCTGGTGCACTCCCAGCTCCGCCTCGACCCCGTGCTCTTCAAGGACCAGGTCTCTGTGCTGCGCAAGAAGTACCGGCAGCTGGAGAAGCAATAGCGGGGGGGACAGCAGGGCCGTGGGAGGGCAGCCGGCTGCTGGCTGGGATCCCCGGGTGGGGGCTGGATGGTACCAGGCAAAACACCCGGCTGGCGGTGCCCCGGGGACCAGACGGCTGCAGTTCCAGGCCAGGGACTGAGCCAGGCGTGGTTATTAGCAGCACTGCAGGGTCCCCTAAGGCTGGACTGGGAGCAGGGCCGATATGCGCTGTTGGACGCTGGCAGGCATTTCCGTCTTATTGGGTTTTACCAGTACAAATAAAGGCTCGCAGGGATGCTGGGCTCCCCTGCCCCAGGCAGCCGTGGGGAAGAGGCTGCCTCTCGCTTCTCTCGTGATGGTCTGTTATTGCCCCACACGCTCACGTATGCCAGGGCGCGTCCCCTGCTGAGCTGCTGCGAGGGGGCAGCTTCCGCCAGGAACACGCTCACCCCGGGGAACGCCAGGCTGGCTCCAAACCTGTGGCACCTGGAAAAAGGCTGCAGAGATTGCATTGCCCTGCCCCAAGAGCAGCTCAGCTTGAGTCCCCAGCCCGACCTCCCGTAGCAGATCCAACCTTCAGCCAGCCTCGTTGCAACCCAGGGAGGTGAGGCGATGCTCTCAGATTTACCCAGAGACACCCAGCGTGCGTGAGGGTCGGGGCCAGTCCGACAGGAGCCGTCGAGGATGCTCCTGGCTCCATCTGTTGCTTGGCTCCCCAGGTCAGGGGACTGGCTTCAGTGTCATGACAGCTAAAACCCCAGCAAATGGCCTGTTCTTGTCATTTGCCACCTTCGGGCTGGGACATGTTGGGGATGTATTATTCCCAGGCGTGACGCCGCAAGCGGGAGGGCTAGGTGATCAAAAGGATCACTTGATTCCAGGAGCTGGAGCTTGGGCTGTGCAGAGACGGGAATCCAGGGACCGGGCCAGAGCTGACGCAGGTAGGGTTACCAGCCAGCACTGGTGATGGA
Source organism: Alligator mississippiensis (assembly GCF_030867095.1). Lineage (NCBI taxonomy): Eukaryota > Metazoa > Chordata > Crocodylia > Alligatoridae > Alligator > Alligator mississippiensis. The sequence goes on along the minus strand of NC_081829.1, from coordinate 3,308,726 downwards.
CAGTGTGTGGCAAGCTGCCGGCGAGCTGAGATAGCACGTCCCAGTGGTACAGAGGCTGGCAGCACCGGGAACCGGGACAGCTGGGGTCTGCTTCCAGCTCTAGCAGCGAGCGCTGTGTTTAGGGAGAGCTCGGAGCTGGGAGACAGAGCACCTGGGAGCCCGGCCTCAGGCTCACGTGCACGGTGACCTTGGATAAGGGACTCAGTGGAGGGCTTTGCAAATTGTCAGGCTGGTTTGGCTTGAGACCCCCCTGGGCTCCGATCAGCTGAGGCTGCTGGGGACCTAACTCCCCGGGGTATCACCGAGAGCTGGGCACCTTCGTACCACAGAGTACCTGGCCCCTCTGACCTGATTTTCCACCTAAGTTCATCTCTGGCAAATCACACTGGAGCCAACAGGATCAGTGGGCACTGGGCACAGGGGCACCCAAAGCCAGCAGACACCCAGTGTAGACCTCTGTGTGCCTCAATTTCCCCATTGGGAGGACTGGGCAGGCTGGTGGGGGCCGGTGGCTTGCAAAGCACTTGGGAAGCTGTGGAGCAAAGGCAGCGGAAGGCATTAGCTCTGCTTACCCTGGCATGAAAAGACGCTGTGCAGGGACCCAGGCTGGGCAAAGCAGGGCACTGTTGCAGGGAAGTTCACAGTTTGCGCTCCCTGGGCACTGCTGCGGAGAAGCTGACAGCACCCTGCAAGAGAGAGAGAGCATACCCTGAGGTGCTCCAGGTCAAGTCCTGCCTGCGTAAGCAGGAAAAAAGTCCAGGAGGAAATTTTTAGCAGCTAATTAAGCAGCCGTAACCCGGGATTTGGATCAGCCTCAAGCTGGAAGATAAATGAGCCGTGGCAGCTGCTTGGGAAGTGAGGTGCCAGCGCCACGGTCAGGCTGCTGCTGGCTCTTAGGATAAGATCTGGTTAATGTGCCTGCGGTTGTAGACTTGGAGAACAGTGTTTAATCATCAATAAGCCTGGAACTGAGGCAAGGGGGAATGAAGCTGGAAAGAAATCCCCCTGCTCCATCCCTGCCCGGTGTTCGCTCCCTGGCACCACAGATCTGGACGCTGGGAGCCCTACAGCTTTTTCTCCTGACCCGCCAGGCACCCAGCGGGTTTTAGGGGACACCAGCATCTTGCATGGACTGGAATCCCCCGCCCCGATGCGCTTCCTAGACAGGAGCCATGTCACCCACCAGCACAATGCAGCGACCTCTGGGGTGGGACGCAGCTGTGCTGTAACACGCAGCCATGGTGCGCACCTCTGGGTGGCTGGAAGCGATGGCCATTGCTCCCCTTTTCTGTGCACCTGGGTGTGGATGGTGCTATGGCCCTCTCCATAAAGCTGATGTGCTGGGAAGGCTGGTGATGACATCTGGCCTAACAGCTGGCAATGCCTGCATGGGAGCCTCGTGCCCGCAGCAGAAGAGGGAACATCCTCCCTGGAGCCTCTCGGACAGGGCTAGCAGCCGGCACAGGGACAAGCATGGGGGCTGCAGGCCAGTTAGGACCACAGCAGCGTATCAGAGCAGAGATGCTGTTGCTCGGGCCCCAGATCCCACATCCCTTTCCCTTTAAAATGGGCCGTGATTCCTGCCCCTAAAAGCGGTGACAGATGTTTGCAGTCGCTGCTGGAGCAAAATGCCCGGCTGGCAGACGTGCACACGGCTCCCTCCTCCCAGCGCGGCGCTGGGCGTTGTGACCTCTGTAGGACACGGCCCTGAGTCAACACTGCCGAGGGTGGGAGAGCCCTTTGCTCACGGGCCCGGGCCCTTCCCCTCGTTTTGCACCCATCACCCATGCCGGGGGTGGAGGGGTGGGTGCGGGGAGTCGGGAAGGCCAGGAAACACTGTGGGAAGAGTGGAGATGGAGAGAAGGGGGGAGGAACACCAGCCAGGACCAGAATCAAGAGGAAGCCAAACTGGTTTGATTAAAGGGGGGCAGAACGGATCCAGGCCATGCACACACTGCTGGGGGGGGTGATACCTGCCCTCCCCTGCTCATGACAGAGACAGGATGCAGGAGCTGAGCTGGAACAAGAAAACAGATTTTCCCCCCTCCAGTCATGCCACTTCTGCCAGTCTCCCACAGACCAGGCGTGCCAGGGAGGTGCCGGGAGGTCTCAGCTAGCCATTGTGAGGAGCACTCTCAGTGAGAGACCCCCGGGGTGCCGTGAGATCCTTTTTAGGGGGCTGGGCAATATTAGCCGTGCAAACACCTACGCAGGATTTGCAAATGAAACCCAGAGGAATTGGGAGCGCCACGACCATCCTGCCTGGCTGGACCTCGCCGAGTCCTTTTGCCAACACAGCAGCTCTAGTCTTTTTGCAAAGTCGAGCCACAAGTGGAAGCTGAGAGCCGGTGTTTTTGGAGGGGGGCCGGGTCCCATGAGACCGGGAGCAAGCAGTGAGAGATCTACAGCTTTATGGGGAGGCCCCCCGCAATCAGTGCTTCACCCGTGAGGGCTCCTGTGTGGAGAGAGCTGCACTGACACAAAGGGGTGCCTGCCTCAGTACCTCTTTTGCCACCTGCGGCTAGCTCTACAGGGGTGGGAAGCGTTTTCCAAGGAGTCCAATCGCATCCACGCCGCAGGGCCGACAGCTGCAGCAACAAGGACACGGTTTCTGTAGTCCCCTCCCGGACAAGCCCTGACGGAGGTGCACAACCCTGACCCCCCACCCCAACAGCAAGGGCTCCAAGGATGCCATAGCCGCATAGTTCCCTGGCGAGAAGGCGACAGGGTCTCCTCCGAGACCTGCCGTGCTTATCCGTACACCACATGCCCACAAGTGACAGTGGTGCCATGTCTGGGGAAGATGGAACCAAGGAGAAAAAAGAGATTTTCCATTTTAAACAAACTGTTTGGAATCAGAAACCAAATCCAAAGAAACGCCGATGCGTGACAGCTAATTTTGGGGAGGGGTGACAAGCATGGTAGGTGAAGCCATACAGTAACTCCATAGCTTTTCCATTCAGAAACCCTCCCCAGCACTGGAAGGGAAGATCAGGGCAGCTGAGAGTCCCAGGAAAAGCAGCCAGCAGTAAGGGAGCCCTCCATGCTACCGGGTAGAGAAGTTTTATTTGCTTTATTTCCAGAATATTAAAAGTGACAGCGTCTACTAGGGACAGGGGAGGTGAAAAAAGACCCAGAGGACGAGGCAGCAGGGTCAGGGAACCTGCTTGCCCACCCCCTGCCCCGGCTGCCACGCTGATGCCAAGTGGGCTCCTGGCCAGCGTCCGTGCTGAGAACATCGAGTCCCAGCTGAAGCGCCTCGAGGTTGCCACCGGCCCAGGGCAGTGCGGGGTCTGCCCGGGGCAGGAGCCCTCAGTCGAAGGGGCTCTGGCACTGCTGGCAGTCCCGCATGTCCTCCGAGTAGTTCTCGATCTGGATGGTGGTGGTGTGGAAGTGGAACTCGCGCTGCAGGCGGGCGCTGGCCTCCTTCAGCACAGCCTGAGCCTCCGCGTTCTCGTCTGGGGGGCACGGGGGCAGGGGAGGGAGAGGTCACAGGAGGGGCCAAAGCTTCACGTCTGCTCTGACATCTCTCTGAGAGACGCTGGAGGCAGGAATCGCAGGGCTGCGTTGTGGCAAGTGCCCACCTTGGTTCGTTCTGTGGGTTTCCCACAGTCCCCCCCCCCAACCCCTTCCAGCAGCATTTCTGGCCTCTCCCCTGCCAAGGGAGCACAGGGGCTGCAAAGCACCTCAGCCTCGACCTGGCCACTCAATGCCAACAGGTATGACCAAGGTCGAGGCCAACACTTCCATAGGCCCCCGCATTGGGAGCCCGTGGGGCAGATGTACTCACTGATGGCGATGTGGACGGACAGCACGGGGTGAGACACGGTCAGAGCCCAGATGTGGAGGCTGTGCAGGGCTTTGACGCCATCGATGGACAGCAGGATCTCCTTTACGCTGTTGAAGTCTACCCCCTTCGGGGTCCCTGGAAGGGGGCAAGGGAGTTGGTGTCCCCAGCCCAGCTGGGAAGGGAGGGAGGTGTCGCACGGACCTGGGGCAGAAGCTCCTGCTCCCAGCGGGGCTGGGTACCTCACCTTCCATCAGCACCAGCACCACATCTCGGAGGATAGTCAGCGTTGTGCCCAGGACCAGGAAGGAGAACAGGAAGGTGCAAATGGGGTCCATGAACTTGTACTCCGGCTGCCAGGGAAGGGAGGGGAGGGGAGCGGTCACCACAATTCCAGGTTCCCCAAAAATAACCCTGCACTGCCAAGACCTGCACCTGGCAGCCACACGGCACACACCCCTGCAGCTACCCTGTGCCCACCCAGAGCCGAGTTACTGAGCACGGCTCCACAGGAGAAGCCGTTTGGGCCCAGGATGTCAGCGAGAACAGCAGTGCGAGCTGCGTAGGGTTCCTGCGTGGCTGGGAGGCCTCCCAGGAACATCTCTAGTGCCCTTGAGGAAGGTTCAATGCCCTGGCCCAGGTGGGTAATGTGTGGTGAGAAGCAAAGCCAAAAATCCCATGGGCTTTCATCTTTCAGGATCCTGGAGCCAGGTTTCAATGCACAGAGCGACGTGCCTGCATTTCTCTGAAATTTCCACTCCTTGCGGAGCTCGCCTCTGTGTCCTGGCTGCCTGTGCAGTGCTGGGCACCAGTGGGGCAGTTAAATGACTTGCCTATGGATGCAGGGAGAGTCAGTAGCAGGGCAGGGATGAAGGCACAGAGCTCCTGGCACTCAGACCAGGTCCCCCCCTTCCTAGGACAGCGACCACCACAGTGCAACAAGGGGCTGGTGCTTTGTGCTGTGCCCAGAGGAGACCCCCAGCTCCCCCCCACACCTCTGCATTGCACCTTGAAGTAGATGACGTAGGCAGCGACCAGGACACCGATGCTCTGCAGCAGGTCCCCGACCACGTGGATGAAGGCGGCACGGACACTGGGGTTGGGCTGGGCATCAGGGCCGTGGGGACCGTGTTCATGGCCGTGGTGACTGTGGCCATGCCCGGTCTGGTGGAGGGAAACACCCATCCTACGGAGGAGATGGAGGTGTCAGGGCATCGAGGGAGCTGCCTCTGCCTTTCCCCTTGCCTGAAGCTCATGGAAACGGGCCCTGCTTGCCATTGCAGCCTGCAGCAACGGCTGGCCTAGTCTGGCCTGGCCTGCTCTAAATGCACCATCAGTGCAGCTGCACCCCCAGAGGCAGGGGCCTGTCTCACCCCCAAGCCCCTTCTCATCCAGCTGGGGTTCAAGGAGAGGGGAGGGGGCAATCCTCACCTCTGCAGGGCACATGTCAAGAGGCTGTGGCATGGGGAGGTGGGTTAGAGAGGTGCCCAGAGCTTCTGCATTCATGAGCAAAATCCCTGCTGGCATCTGGCTGACCAGGACCTGATCCTGGAAACCCACAGGGATCCCCCAGCTTCCAGCCCTAGAAGACCTCCCAGTCCCTGGATTAATTATCCCTAGGGGTGACCAAGGCTTACCAGCCAGTCGGGGCATTCCCATAGGAGGGAGTTAGCCTTTGCCATTAGCCAGCAACTCCCGCCCATTCTCTCCAAGCCCACCCCCAGAGCCACGCACATGAGATTCACGGCCACGGCGCAGGCTGAGGTGATGAGCATGGCCTCCCCTCGGATCTCGTACTCGTTGGAGAGCAGCCGCTCCACAGCCAGGTAGACCAAGACACCCGTCACCACCCAGATGGACAGCACCGAGAGCAGGGCCCCCAGGATCTCTGCGGGGGGGCAAGGCCAGGGTTAGAGCGAATGCTTCACCTCCGAGCTCTCCCCACGCCCCCAGCCTCTCCTGGACCTGGAGTGGCCACGGCAGCCTCCCTTCATCTCCCAAAGCAGCTCCCCCCATTCAGCTCCAGCACCCCCTCTACGGCCTGCACTGTGAAGCCGGCAGCATTGGGGGAAGGCCTCTGCTTGCCATTTCTAGTTCCTTGATGGTCCGTACCAGCCCCTGGAACTACAGCTAAGCACGGGGACTTGGAGAGGCCCCTGTGCACAAAGCTTAAACTTGCTCCTCCAGGGCCAGCTGCTTTTCCAGCCCCACTGCTTCCCCCTGCACCTTCTGGAGGCAAATCACAGCAGCTCTGAGACCCCAGGGCTAAAAGGCTGCAAGTCCAGCCCACCGGCACTGCACGAACCACAGCAGCACAGAAGGCAGGGCACTCAGTTAGGACAGTCTAGGCCCTTTAGCATCAACGCCGTAAGGCAGCTGCACACAGCAGTCACAAATGACCGAGGGAGATGCAGCATGGTGTCCTTTCCCCCTCGCAAGACCTGCACTGGCTCTGCAGCAGCTGCAGCGATGCTTTCCTCTTAACAAGCCAGCCACCTCTCTACGAATCTCAGTATCTGCAGTCCACGCATTTAAAGGGGCTGCTGGCACCCCTGCTAGCACCGCGGAGGGGCTATGCCAGCCCGAGGACTCTTGCTGCATGGCTTATAGCAACTCCGTAGAGCAGCAGAAAGCTGGGATGGCTAAAGAGGCATTTATTTACTGGTATCCCTGCATCTCCATTAGACTCTGTACTGTCCCGGTGCTCTTCATGGTGGGCGATTTTGCCCCCCTGCCAACTCCTACCTGGCACAGCTACACTGGCAAGGCTGTGTAGCGTACACCCAGCCTCAGTGGTTTCAGGGAGAACAGCCCAGCTTCTGGGCTCACATTTGGCCTTCTGGATCCAGAGGCCAGGGCTGCAGCCACCGTACAGGGCTGAATAGTTAATCCCAACCTAAACTGCCAGTGGAGTAGCAAAGCCCACGGTTTGTGCCAGCAGAAACCAGGCTCAGACCCTGCGCTTGCACAAACACTTGTTACCAGAAAGGAGAGCAGGGCAGGGAGGGGGAGAGCCCAGGCAGGAACTCCTGGAGGGGGCATTTAGAAAGCCCAAGGGCCGTGGAAGTGATAACAGACACCTGGGCCTCTAGGATTTCCAGAACAAAGGCCTGCCCTGCTGAGATAGCGGGGCTGAGGCCAGGCACAGGCCACTGCTGATTTCAGCAGGATCTGCTCATGTCCAGCTGTGGAGGGCATGACCCTCCACACCTTGGCCCCAGCTTCAAGCACACCTCACTGCTCAAGAGCCACGAGTGTTTTACGGGCTGTAAGGCTGGACAGGGGCACTTTGTCCCGTCTCCCAGCCCCGCGTCAGAAGGGAGGGGATGCACCTTCCACTCCTGGTCCAACAAGGCACAGATGGGGAGGTCACCCCAGGCAGGAGAGCCTCCACGATCCCCAGAGCTGGTCAGTGGTGGACGGAGAGGTAGCGAGGACTTACCCATGTAGGCAGCTTGCCACCCTACAGACCACCCCCATCCACAGTACCTGCTCGGTGCCAGCCGAAGTTCATGGTTTTGGTGGCCGGGCGTGAGGCCATCCACAGGGAAAACAGGCTGATCATCATGCTGGCGAAGTCCGTCAGCAGGTGGGCCGCGTCCGTCATGATGGCCAGGCTGTGGGCCAGGTATCCCCCTGCGGGGTGGAGAACGTGGGGCACGCTGCACAGGGGATCCTCCCAGCATGCCCAGCCCCAGGCGAGGGAGGTGCCAGGGTGCAAGCTCAGAGGTACAGGGGGCAACCCCCCAAAAAGTTGCAGGCCATGTGCTGGGGCTGCTGGGATTTCTCTGAAGCCAAATGTTCGCTGTGTCTGTCCCGATGCAGGAAGGGAGCCTGGGGAGGGCTGTGATTTTAGGTGCTCTCCCCTGTTCTACTACAGCACAGAGAAGCCTCAGCTCTGCGGGTCCCGCACCACTCAGCCTTGCCCCTACGCTAGCTCTGTCTCGTGGGTAGGAAGAGAGGCAGAGACTGGCCTGCTGCCCCAGGCTGGCCTGGTCCTTGCGGGGATGGGGCCCTCAGCCAGACCTGCAGGTATACTACCGTGGTCACACTGCCGTGCTCAAATGCAATTGCTTCTAGGGTGGAACGCGGCAGGGAAGAACAGCCACACGTAACACAGGGCAGTGGGAGGAAAACGAGTCCTTTTCATGGATGTTTCAGCTCTTATCAAGTGGAGACGGCTTGCACCTCACCTATAACTTCCCCCGTCATGAAGACCAGGCAGATCAGCGACGCCAGGTAGAGTTTCCTTCGCGCCCGCTCCTTATCGGAGCCGCCGTGGTCGTCGGTGACCCGCTGCGAGTGGCAGTGCTGGCTGCCCTGTACCCCCAGCTCGATGGAGGCCAGGTCCGGCATGTACCTGAGCACGGAGCTGTGGAAATCCTTCCCCGACACGCCGAGGCAGGGCCTGAAGCGCAGAGCTGCCCTTACTGCCCGCCCTGGGGGTGGCGGGCGGCTCGGGAGGGGAGACCGTGGGGGGCGGGCAGAGGTTTGCAATCGAAATGGGGGCCCGCGAATGAAGGACCACGGGTTCATCTCCAGCCCACCCCAAAGCAGCGCCCGAAGAGAGGAGAGCGGCCGCTGGGAGGCTCAGACCCCGAGCGCCCACCCGCTGACATCCAGCCCTTTCTCCCCGGCCAGGCCGGGCTCCCAGGGAATCACTCCTGGGAGTCTTGGCAGCCTCCCCAGGAGCTCCCACCGCCTCCCCTGCAGCCCTGAACCCCCTTCCCCGCCCCAGTGAGCAGGGCAGAGACCCAGGGGCTGGGGGCACTAGGAGTGGGGCAAATGGGACTGGGGGCACCGGGGGGTTAGGGGCACCGTGGCAGGGGGCTGGGGGCGCTGCGGGCACTGGGGGCAGCAGGGAGGGGCCGGAGCCCCGTCCTCACCCGGCCGCGGGCTCGTGCAGCAGGTGCCGCCGCTCCTCGCCGCGCTCCATGCCGCCGCCGGCCCCGGCTGCCTCCTCCGGAGCGGAGCGGAGCGGGCCCGTGTGCAGCGGGGCGGAGGGCGGCCGGCAGCGCCGGCTGCAACACGTGCAGCGCCGAGCACCTGGAGCGCGGCCGGGCTCCCGCCGCCCGGTGCGCACGGCCCCGCGGGGCACGCCCTCGGCTGCGGGAGCCCCCGCCCGGGGCTGCTCGCGCTTCCCGGGGCCCAGCGCCGTGGTGCCGAGCTCCGGGAGGAGACTAGAAGTGCTTGAAGGAGGGGGTTTGCTGCTCCCAAATCACCTGGGCTCGGCCCCTCCGAAAGCCCGGCCCCGAGCGCCAAGGCCGGCGAGAAACCCAGGCTGCCAGGCACAGATAAGACCCGAGGTCCTTTATTGTAACAATGTGCAAGGTGAACAATAAATCCCGTGGGAGCCCGCGCCTCGCAGAGCCTGGTCGTGGGAGGGCGCTCAGCTGGACCCCCAACAAACACAACACAAGAAAAGCCTTTCTAGCTGCTCCAGCTCCTTCTGCGCGCTGAGGTGTGGTGCTGTCCTACCTGGACCCCCCGCCCGCCCCCAGTTGCAAAGAAACTCCGTCATTCCCAGAACCAGCATCGCCCGCCCCTGCGAGCGGGCAGGGCACAAGGAAGGAGCAACAGAGCTGCTTTTACAAAAGACAACAAGGTTCAAGTCCTGTCACAATTATATACAAAAAGAGGCCGTATAAAATGTACGGAATATTCCTGTTTGCACCCGTATAGAAAAGTGTCCGTTGCTCAAGTTTTCATCCTGCTTGGCCAAGCCCGACTCTTCCCCGGGATCCAGGACGCCGGACGCCGCCTCCTGCAGCTTGGCACAAAGTCAGAGTGTTCCCCCACCCCGTCCCCCGACTGCTAATCCATCCGCTCCCTGCACGGGAGTTTCTTCGGCTCTGGATTTCCTCCTGCTCCGTTATTGAGGTGCTGGAAGAGGAGGGGTGGAGACGAGGTGAGGGGGGCTGATGGCAGGAGGAGATTGAGGAGTGAAGGGGAGATGGGAAATTTCCCCCAGGCATCACTTAAACCCAATGGGACTTTGACCACTGCCTCTGGGGAGTCCCTTCCACCCCTGAGAGGTCTGCAGTGAGAAAAGCCTCATCCTTACACCCTGTCCGACCCCTGCTTTGTAGCACCTGCTGTTCCTCCCTGCAAGGGTTCCAGAAAGTCAGGCAGCGTATGCCTCAGAGGGAGTTTCCTGCACTGTCCTGTTAATAGCTGCTGAACAGAACAAGTGGAGACGTTTGCTCTGGCACCTCTAAACCGTTAGGGGAGGGTAACGACTAGGGGATGGGTCACCAGATCTACCCAGCTCAATGCTCTCCCTAAAGCATCCCACTGTCAGAGGCAGGATGCTGTGATAGCTGGACCCACAGCTCCTCCCGATGCTCGACCACCCTTCAAGTCACCAAGTTCCTCCTCATTTCCAATCTGAATCTCCCCTGCTGCGGCATGAAGCCATGGCTCCTAGTCCTGTTGCCTGTGGTCCCCCTAACGCCCATCTCCATCCTCTCTGTCATCACCCTCCGGGGAGGTGAAGACAGTGATTAAATGCCCCCTCAATCTTCTCTTCTCCAGACTAAACAGCCCTTGCTCTTGCAGCCTGTCATCATCAGTCTTGCCTCCCAGGCCCCTGATCACTTTTATTGCAGTGCAGTGGACTCTTCCCAAACTGACCACATCCCTCCTGACGTACGGGGCCCAGAACTGGACACGGGGGTCCAGGGGAGGCCTCACCCATGCTGAACAGAGCGGCAGAATCGCGGCCCTTGATTTACAAGCGATGCTCCTGTTCGTACAGCCTAGGAGGCTGCTGCTTTTTTTGCAACAAGAGCGCGCCGTTGGGTCTCAGCAGAGTGGAAGCTGTACCCCGCAGCGCACAAAGGAGCTCATTGCTATTTTAGTGAGGGGTACGAGATGCTGCAGCAGGAACAGACCGGGCGCCTCTGTCTGCAGGGCCTGACCCAGGAGGGCTGCGAGTCCCTGGGTTTGTACCACTCGCCAGCCTGCCGCGCTCCGCTCTCGACTTACCATCGACTTTCTGTTCTTGAGACAGCTCCTCTTCTGATTCTTCTCTCTCCTCATTAAATTCCTCCTCTTCCTCCTCTTCAAACACAAAGGGTGTGATTTAGAACCCCTCAGTCCCGCCCCGGCGCTTATACAAGAGAAGACACCCTCACACCTCCGTGTCGGCATTTTCTTTGGGGTTAGGGAAAGAAGGATGTCTCTTAGACTGTGAAGAGACATGCCCTGGATTCTGTACTTGGTTTGTCTAATAAATTATTGCCTAGCTTTGGGTGAGTTGGTTTGGAGTTTCTAGGCCTCGGTTTTCCCTTCTGTAAAGTGGGTCTGGTGCCCCTTTCCCGTGGGGGTTGTGAAGAAAATCAGAACGGAAGAACTGCCATTGACTGGGTCAGACCGTAGGTCCATCCTGCCCAGTCTCCTCTGTCACACAGCAGCAGAGAGCTGATGCTGAAGGGGAGAGCGAACAGGGTCTGACCCAGGATTTTTCCCACCGTTCCTCTCCTACGTGCAGCCTCCAGCATTTAGGGTCTAGGAAGCTCTGATTCAGAGGCCGTCCTCCTAGCTACCTGGCTGTTCCTCTAACCCTTGAGCTCGATCAGTGCCTGCAAAGCACGCTTGGGTGGACAGCACAAGAAAAGTGCTTTCAGGCAACGCATGAGTGGAAGGGGCCAGAGAAGGACAATACCTGCTTCAAAGTCAATAGCCCTCAGGGTTTCCATGATGGACTCCAGGTCCAGGCTGAAGGAGTCCATGTTCTCAAAGCCTTCCTCGATCTTCTCCAGCAGACCACCCTTCGATGCCTCCACGATTCTGGAGGAGGCAGGAAAAAGCTCCTTTCAGTTTTAACTCACTTAGGAGCCCATTTCAGCTGGACTGAAACCACTGCCCACAGAGCCCTGGCCACTGGTTAGACTAAAGCCATTTACAAACCAATTTAAACTGAGCTCATGAGCCCCTCTCACATGCACAGGGGAGCTGACATGGACCAGGGAGTCAGAAGGACTTAGCAGAGCAGCCCCATAGCCCTCAAGCGTCCCGCCCTGTCCCACTTTCATGCTGGCTGGGGTATCACAACGGAGACACCATGCAGCAGCGCTGTGTGTGCTCTTGAATTGGTTTGCAAGGAGTTTGGCGTTTAAGCTGCACCCTGAGTAAGGGCTCCCCCCGGGAACTGAAGCTCCCTCGGGGGACGTTGACTTTGCTGGGACAATGAGCGTGGCACCGAGGTAGTGGCTCACTAATGCATCCTGGGGACTTACGTTTTAATGAGCTTCTGGGCGTTCTGTGGGGGGAGAGAGAGAGAGAGAGAGAGAGAGAGAGAAAGGGTTAGCAGAACTGGCCTTGAAGGCTGCCAAAGCAGCAGGGTGGAGCTGACACCCACTGGATATCAGTCGTGGGAAGGGTTGGGGATGTGGGGGAGCCTTGAGAAGCAGCTGCCTGGAGCCAGAGCATGTTGCCCAGCTGCTCTGGGGAGCTCCCTTTTGCTAGGCTGGAGCTTGGCAGCTGGCTGGGGTAGCAAAGGGCACAGCCAGTGGCTGCTGGCTTGGGTTGAAAGGAGACACAATCTGGCAGGTGGGGGAATCTCTCTGGATGGGGGCAGGCAGCATGATTAGACCCAGGCTCCCGTCAGCGCCCATCCCCTCCTCCCCATGTCCTACGCCCGGTGGCAGACGCCGCTCACCATGAGGAAGGTGGCACCTCCGGTCTCCTCCATGGACTGGAAGGCCGTCTCCACCAGCTTGCTGGACTTCTCCAGCTGCTCCTTGTACTTCTGCACCAGGGCCTGGAGGAAGCCGGTCTTGTGCTCTAGCACCGCGGTGATGCGCTGCAGCAGCTCGTTCTTCTTCTCCTCCAGGACGGCGGCCAGGGTGTCAAACTTCTCACACAGCTCCTGCCGCACCCGCTGGCTGTTCTCCTGCCGAGGAAGCACAGCATGAGTGCCCGGCTGGCAGGGAAGGGGTGGGCACAGCTCCCAGACCCCACCACGGAGCAGGGCACCTCGCTGCTGCCCGGGGCAGGGGCCAGCCTCATACACTCCTTCGCGCCTGCTGATACGTGCCCCGAGCTCAGCTCTCGGCCCCAGAGGATCCCCAAGGGAGGCAACATTGGGGGGGGACAAACATACTGGTGCAAGCCACCAGGGAAGGGGAAAGCAATCCCTGGTTTGACTAGTAAGAGACTCTGAATCTGAGACTTAAAAGAAGGAGCTGGAAGCCAGGACTTCTGGGAGCTCTCTCCCTCCTTGTGGCCTTGAGGGACCGTCCATGTGTGCTTTTATCTCGGGGACAGGGCCGAGCACCCAACGCCCACGCTAGCCCTCTGAGGCTGTGGCTCAGGGTCGGGTTTCTCTGGGGCCACTCGGGTTTCCGCAGGCTCACTCATTTTCCCCGTGCCTCACCTCGGTGGCGCGGCAGGACTCCTCCAGCTGGTTGATGATTGTCTGCACCCTGTCATTCCCCGCCACCAGCATGGAGATGCAGTTGCTCAGCTCGGTCTGCGAGGGAGGACAGAAATAGAGGTGGCTTCAGCCCTCCTGCTGGTCTCTTGGGGGGGGCAGGAGGATGGTGGGGGGTAGCCTGGTCCCTCCGGGTGTGGACACCAGGATCAATCAGGTTTGTCTCTGCTCAGGGCTCTCAGACTCCCCCCGAACCCAGTGCACAGAGCAAGGGGTGCCATGGTGCGTGCCGGGAGAGATCCTGCCATATGTGGACCCTGTTCAAGCAATTCCTTCCTTCCCAGGTGCCTAGAACCCGCTGCCCCTGGAGCCAGTGCTGGCCTCGTGAGGGGCTCTAAATATAGAAGGTGACTTCTCCACACCCGGCTATGAATACCCCGGTGACGGGGCTCCGAAGCTATTCCCGAAAGGCACGGCTCAGCACCTCTCGGGTGTCTCCAGCAGAGCCTCCCCCCATCCCTGGAGGCCAATCAACGTTCCAGGGGACCGGATGGGAACCCCTCTAGGGACACGGCAGGGCATCCCTTGGCCTCTGGCTGCTCCCCTGCCCCCAGGGTCGCTGGTACCTTCTGCCCCTGGAAGACGTTCTGGAGGGGGGCGACTTCGCAGTCCTTGTGAGCCCCAAAGACCTTGCACATGGAGCAGGTGGGCACCTCGCAGGTCAGGCAGTAGATGTTGATCTTCTCGTCCTCGTGCTCCTTGCACATGGGGTGTTTGCCCTTCTTCAGGGGCCTGCTGCAGGGAAAGGAGGCAGGCATTAGCAGCGCTGGCACCCGGGCCTAGGACTGAGCTGTGGCATGAGCCCAAAGCCTGGACCAGGGTCTTAGTGCGGTTGAACCTCCCCCAGCCCCAGCCTCTCCAGCCCCGGCTCGGAGGGACGGGGCTAGATCTGGGTCTCATTTTCATTGCTGTGATGCTGTGTCCAGCACCCGGGAGGCCGGTTCTGTCTGCCCTTGGTGCTAATGAAGGGAAGGGTCAGGACTAGACAGCCCTGTCCAGTGGTGCCACCTGCCATCAGTCCTTCTCGCCACCACTCAGAGCCAGTTCTCAGAGCGTTCAAACTCGTGTCTCTGAGATTACCACCTCCCGGCAGGCATCACTCTGCCCTACCCCCAGCCAGCGCAGAGCAAGCCATAGAGGTGACTAGATCCACTAGGATGATTAAGTCCCTGGTGCCTTGGGCCCAGATTCACGGAGGATGCAGAATCTCCTAATTATAGACACAGGGTGCCATCAAGTTAGAGGCTCCTCGCGCCTCTTTAAGGCCAACTCCTGGTGCCGCTAGATCTTTATTTCCTTCTGCAGGAGCCCAGGGTATATTTAAACACAGGCAGTTGAGCCCTGGCCCCTTTGGTCGGCTTCCCCTTTTATAGGTAACATGACTGCAGCTGAGAGAAGGGGAGTTAAATCAAGTCAACCCTGGCCACCCCTCTGCACTCAAAGCATCACACCTCCCGCCCTGGGAACATGGAGACAGGCATAAACTTGGTAAATCTGGGCAGTATTTTTCTGTGGTTTCTGGTTCTGGAGGCATCGAGGGACCTGTTTTCCAACTTTTCTCTTGAAAATTCATTTAAATAAAAATAGCGATTGGATTCCTACGGATTCACCAGACCCCGGGAGCTGGGACGTTAGGGACAAAATCATGAGAGGCTTGTGAAGCCACCCTGGGAGCTGGGAGCCGCTCTCATCAGCCCTCCCTTCATCTGCTTGGATTATTTAGACGATAAATGTTTTGGAGCAGAGGCCACCTCTCCTGGTGTGTTTGCATAGCGCCCAGCACGATGGCAGGTCAGCCTTGGCTGAGGCCTCTGCACGCTCCTTCGATAAATAATCCATCTCAGTAATGAATGTCAGACCAGTGCTGTGAGGTCTGATGCCCCCATCGCCCCAGCTCTGCCCTTGCCATTCTGTATGACCGGCCAGCCATGCTCCCTTGGCCAGCTTTTGATCTGTGCTCAGAGCCAGGCGGGTGTGAATTTCCATATTATCTCACATACAACACACTTGGGAATAAAACATGCCTCTTGTTTTTGAAAGGCTGAATGAAGTAATAAAGATCTTCCTTTGTAGTAAGTGCCTGAGCAGCAGCCTCCAGGGAGCCAAGTCTGCTCCTTGCTTTGCTCCCGGAGTGCAGATTTGACTTTTGTATTTGCCTGTCAGACACAAACTGCTCTTACCATACTTCTTGCATATAATGTGCAGTGCAATTTCCAGCAGCTGGTCTTTGGATGTGAGAAAATACGGTATCTCTCAAGACGGAACTGGAGAGCAGAAGCCATGTGCTCAGGTGCTGTACATAGGCCCAGCTAAACTAATTTTGCTGCGGTGAGCCCAGGCGGGGCTCTTGCTCGCTCTATCGACCGCACTGTATCTGCCTCTCTCTAACTCTGCTAATTGCACAAAGTGATTAAAGAGGGATGGAGTCGATCTGGGCCTGCTCCCTCCTCCGTACCTAAAGCGTGCCCCATTGCTTCACCCTCAAAGCTCGAAGGGATCTGCTAACATGGCTTTTCCACAAGCGCCAGACCTGCCCATCACATCACCTCTGCCCCGTCCCCATGACTTTACAATAATATTTACAGTGATTCAGTAGATTCATGAGTTAATTCCCTTAAGACCTCGGACTCCGGGCTGCACCTGCTGACTTATAAACATGTGGTTTCTGAGTCCCTTGCCTGGGGTCCTGCATGCCTCCCCGCTGCATAGCTCTGGCTTAGATCACATTGTACCAGCCAAGACCAGGCTGGGGCTTTGGCCATGGTGGAAACCTCATTGTGTTTGCTCCCTTCCTCGTTTATGAATGGATCTATTTTCTCTCTCCTGTAATTCCCTTCAGCTCCTCTGGATTGGCATCAGCCTACTGCCCTTGCCTTTCCCCCTGCAAGCTGCCGGTCACAACACTCCCGTCTTTCCATCCAGGACAGATTTCTTATCTCCACTTTGGTGTTTGATCGGCTCCTCTGGAAACCAGCACAGCTCTTTCCAGTCCCTTGGACTGGTTTTACTTTTGGCGGGGGGAAGGTTGTTGGCTGTCTGGGGTGGGAATGTATTTGTGCTTCATGTCTGCACGCCTGAGTGGAGACCGATCTCTGGCTGGAATCTCTCTCGGTTTTGGCAACCTCCAGACCCTGCTCTCCAGAAACCCAGCAGAGTTGCCTTGCCGTTCTCTGCAAACCCAGCCCTTGGCGAGTGAAGGGGGTATTTCTCTGGTTCTCCCTGCCACTAATGTGCTGAGGATCTGGGAAAGCACGCTAACAAGCTACTGCCGGAAGAAGAGTTTCTCCCTGAGCATCACCGGCCAACTTAGTTCCCAAGGCTCCAGTATTGCAAGGCAAAGGGACTATCGTGTCAACCCACACCTCTTGCTTGGTGCGAACGGGAGGGAGGGGGATGATCTGATGTAGAGCACAGTGGAGGTGTGAGATCTCATCCTACTGGAGTTATCTGAGCTCCTACTCATCCTACTCCATACGGCCTGCGGGAGGCAAGGCCCATAAGAGGCAGATTGGTGATAGAAACAATGTGCCCTGAAGCCAGCGGGCTCGAGAACATTTCCCCCATCGGATCCTCCCCCCGTTCTCCCCACCCTGTGAGGCCGGAGGGCACGTCTGCCCTGGGAGGCGAGGGCGGTGAGGCAAACCTGGAGTACTCCTGCTTGTAGATGTCGATGATGTTCTCCACCAGCAGGTTCCTCTGCAGCCCGTAGACGCCGTGGCGGTCCAGGATCACCTCGTGGCGGCAGGAGGGGCAGCGGAAGCGGCCCCCCGAGATGACGGTGCCCCGGGTCTGCCAGTAGGGGTTGGCAGCCTGCAGGGAGAGGGCTGAGTGAGGGACCCCGGCACACGCGGTCCCCCCCACGACATCCCCGCTGGGGCTGAGACAGTTGTGCCGTCCGCACCAGCATCCCACCGCGCCTCGGCGGTGCTCCCACACGGACCCCAGAATGATTTGCACTTTTGTCCACCCCGCCCATCCGAGACTTGGGGCACTGAGACTCACAAATAAGCCACAACGGGGGCATTGCTATTAGCTCCACACTGGGGAAACTGAGGCAGAGGAAAGACCCTCCCAGGCTCACGCAGTCCAGGTACCTCCACAGCTGCTTTACCCACCCCCTAAAGGCCTGAGCCACGGGGGCAGGTGGCTGCCAGCCTGGTGGGATGCCGCCTTTCCCTCCTCGCCATGCACCAACTGTTAGTTATAAACCATCCTTGACAGCCCCAGCCCTGCCCGCGGCCGCCCCCACCCCACCAAGCCGGCAGGCCCTGGTCCATCACAGCCGCGGGCTCCAATTTCTGCCCTCCTCCCCGCCCCCGCCTTCTCTTTATCGCTGAGATTTGACAAGTGCCGCGCCGCTCAGCGAGCGGGGAATGTGGCAGGGCCTCAGTGCTGACGGCTTTATCAGCTGGGGCCCGTCCAGGGGTGCTCTGCTTGCGGGCAGCGGGACGGCCGTGGCTCCAGGAGACATGGGGATATGGTGGGACAGGTCGCCATGCCGGGCTCAGCCCCCTCTCCGCAGGTGCCAAGGAGTATCCTTCCCTGGGAGGGTCCCTAGCTCCGTGGCACCAGCATCCTAGTGATGGGCACCCTACAAATTGCGGGGCTCCATCGATGCACCCGCAAGCTGTACGGATGAGCCATGCCTTGAGTGCAGCCAACTCTACTGAGAAATGGGCTTTCTGGAGCGGGGCTATTTGGCTTGCTGTGGGATGAAAGATCCCCTGGTAGGGGCCATTTAGGCAGCCCCAGCCCTCATTCAGCTCTCCCGACCCCGTAGTAGCGACTTGCTCCGCTCCGAACCCCCTGGCAGATGCCGGGCAGGGGGAACCCGTCCTTTCCCAGCCTGGCCACTGACCTGGAAGATGTCGCTGGCACATTTCCGACACAGGTTGTGCTGGCAAGGCAGGATCACAACGGGCTTGGTGAACATCTCCAGGCAGATGGGGCAGATGAGCTGCTTCTCCAGGTTCTCCATGGGGTTCGAGTCCCGGATGATGCTGGGTTGGTAATCCATAGCGCCCCTCAGCCCCTCTGGGTTAAATCCACTGCCGGGCGACTGGCTCCTGAGTTTGCTGCTTTGGCTCGGTCCCTGTTCTTACCCAGGGCTGGGTTTCGGAGATCAAAGTCTTGCTCCTTCCCTAAAACTGAAGCCTGGCTCCTGCCTTTGTCTGCGGCTCCTCTTAGGTGTCTATTTATAATTTATCTCAGGGTCACATGGGCCCTGGTTGAGCAAAACCAGTTGGGAAGGGTCAAGTTTCCAGCTGAACTGCTGCCTGTCACATGTGAGAATGAGCAATCGCCCCTCTGGAGGGCCGGGGGGGGCTGTAAACAAGGCTGAGGACAACGTGTTCGGGCCTTGCCGTGGCTACGGTTCCAGGGATTTCCAGTGTCTTTCAGGACAAAGCAACTGGAGATGCAGCTGTCAACAGAGTCATGCTTCTCGGGGGTTAACAGCAAACAGCAGCCCCAGCCTGCCCCCCCAGCCCTGCTTACTAAGCTGTGAAGGGTTAACTTGGAGCGAGGTTCCTGGTTCTCAATCCCATGCCCCATTTCCAAGGCACCTTCGTCCTCCCCAAGGGCACGTCCCCACCATCCTCACCCCGCCTGCGCCCTTCAACCCAGGGTGTTCCCAGTGCATCTCCCATTCTCCAGGCATTGCAGCAAAGCCTCTTGCAGCTCGTTAAACAGTTCACGCATCGTAGTCTCTGCGGGTGCTCATACATGTTACGTGCAGCACTCCAGAGTCCCACGACTGGCCGTGCCACCCAGCCCAAGCCAGCGGCAGACCAGCTGTGCGGTACCCAAACCGTTTCGCAGCCTCTCCTGCCAGCCCCTGACTTTCTCCCCCTCTGCACAGTCTTTAACGCTGCAACCACCCACGGGGGTGGATCTATCATCTTGAAAAGGGGGGTGCATGTGCGGAGATGCATCATCATATATAAAACACCACCTATTTTTCTCCACTTAAAAATAAACCAGAAAACGGAAAGAGGGTGGTTAACACCTGTGCAGTGAGGCGCAGAGAAGGAAGCAGGTGAATTATAATGGGCCGTGAAGTCCATTGATGCTCTCACTGCTGCCTGGATAGAAATGCTGCTTTCATGGCCAGACAGTTGTTTTAAACTTCGAATGGAGCAAGCATGAAAGGTTGGGGGGGCAAGTGCAACCCCTGGATCCACCCCTGCCCACTGATATGCCCTAACATGCCTGGAACTGTTTTATCCCACCACGTGCAGCGCCCCTGGGTGCCCTGCACCCATAACCAGGCTATGTTTCTTTGCTTCTCGGCGGGTCTCAGAGAGTTGTTGTGCATCTCCCCGGCCGACGGGCTGGTGAGTGGCAGGCAATTCCCTGGAAAGACGCTCAGGAGAATGCAGGCGTGTCGGTTCCTACCACGAGTTCTGACCCAGATCCAGATGGAAAACATCCTGTTTACCTTCCCGGCAGCCACGTGGAGCCAGCCGAGCCGTGCCCCCGGTCCCTGGAGAAGCCCAGCCCTCCGGGAAAGGACCCAGAGGAAAACAAGCTCTGTTTACATGGGGACTGCAGGGAAGGGGAAGGGTTAGGGTTAGGGTTAGGGTCTACCACCATGGGCTGGCAGTGCCCTCACCCCTGCAAGACCCATTCCCAATGTGCCCTCTCGCCCTGGCTCCCTGCTCCCCTTCTTCAACAAGCCCCAGTTGTTGTCAGGATGTTTTCCCAGGGTGGGGATGTCCACAGCGGGATTGTGTTACCGCAGGTGGTTCAGAGGCGCAGGGGACGGATCAGCTGCTGCTACCACTGCTTGCACCGAGGCGAGAGAGGAGAGCACAGGCAGCGCTGACCTGGCTCCATCAGAAGCCAGGACACTCTCCACCTGCAGGTCCCTCTTACCTGCTTTTACTAGGAGGAAAAAAGTGGATCTGGCTCATATGTTAGAAAGCCTGATCTAAAAGCAAACACGCCGGCAGGCACGGGCAAAGACAAAAAGGCAGAGGAGAGCTGCTGGAATGGCCCACGGGGAGCAGAGGCGGATCGAAGAGGAGAGACTGAGAGAGCTCAAGACGTTTTGCTGGACTCAGCAAGGCACGGTAACAGCCTGCGGCTCCCCACGGGGCCTCAGCTCCAGGGCGGGAAGGGATGATTTAGCGCGGGGATGGAGACAGCTCCGGCTCTCCTGGGAAGTGGAGGAAACTCCGCTTCAGATTCAGGAGCCACGGGGCCGTCCTGCAATGGAAGGGACCAGATGGGGCGAGCTGATGGATCTTGCAAGGGATCAAGCCCTCACCTGTACCAAAACACAAGGGTGGGCCTTTATGTCAGATGAAGGAAGGATGAGGTGGGCTGAAGCTTTAACAGAGGCTGCCTTCCCCCAGCACGTTCACTGGACACTGGAGTTACATGGGTAGAAAGCACAGGAAATCTAGGCCACTCACACAGTCTAAAAATACCTTTTCCCCGCTCAGCTGTCACTCCTGAAACGACATCACCTCTCACCTTTCCTGGTCCCCATGGGGTCACCTCGGGCTGGCGAGAGCTACGTTTCTACTGCAAAACAGTAGGCAAAGCCAGCCGGATGCACTCTCCTGGATGGGACAGGCAGAGCCCACTTTCCCTTTGCAGCTCCCATAGCTGCGGGGAGCGGCTGGTCCCCACCCCGCTAGGATCACATGGTTATTACTACAGTGGTAGGGGTGCAAGGAGCAGGCCGGTATCTCTGGGGCCCCGGGATCTGAGCTTTCTGAACATCCTTTTCTAGCAACCTCCCAGCCTGCCTCCCTAGGCTCTCGACTGCAGATTTTCTGGGGCCACTTGCTAATTAGCCAAGACATTTTTGGCTTTGTGTTTACTGGCCTGGTCCCTCCCTGGAGAAGAGGAGGCTGAGCCTGGTGCTTCAACCACAGGGCTGAGCACCAGACACGGCTTCTCCTTCCTGCCTCTGCCACTGACTCTCTGCTGACCTTGGCCACCTCGCTCGACTCCCCCAGTCCCATCTGTGCGGCTGAGCTTGGGAGCAGAGTGTCATTCCTGTAGGGTAGAGGTTGCATTGAGATTGCTCTAGGCACCAGACAAACGCACAGCGAGAGCTGCCTCTTGCCTCGAAGCGCTGACAGGCCAAAGAGAGGAGCCTGATATAAGCCAGGAGGAGGAAGAAGGGGAAGCTGCTGGCCAAGGTCACCCAGCAAGGCAAGGAATTCAAGTCTCCAGGCCTGACGGGGCTTCCTCTGCAGGCAGCCGCAGTCCTGGGGGCCGTCTGTGGCTGTGCGCATAAAGCTTGGAGATGCCGACTAGCAGAGCAACTAGGCTCCAAGGATTTGCCTGACACTAGCACAAACCCGGGGCCAGCGAGCTGGCATGGGGCCCTGCATCCAGCACTGCAGCTCCAGCTATTCCTGGCGGAGGCTAGCACAGCCCTGATCAGCCATGGTCTCAGGCACTTGTGGGGGGTGGGAGTTGCTTAGCTCAGATCCCAGCCGTTCTTTTTTTAAGCTGGGCTGCCGGCTGCCAGTTTCCAGGGCAGAAGTGTTAATAAAAGAAATACCGCCTGGTAACTGCTCCCGCCTGGGGTAGAGCTGCTAATTGGGGCCCAGCTGCTCAGCTCCCTGCAACCTCACCCACAGGGAAATGGGAATGGAGAAGCCCTCTCTGTTTGCCACTGAAATGCAGCCACCTCTGGGGTGCAGCCCTACCTCCAGCCTTTGGCAGGCACCCCTGGGGTGAAGCCCCAACTCTTAGGCAAAGGGCCCCAGGGTGGTGTCCCCCACATGGACCTTGGTTTCAGGGGGGTCTTGGCTTGCTTGTGGCAACCGGCCTGGGATCCTATTTCTGCTGGGAGATGGCAGGCTGGTGTCCCCCCCAGAGAGAGGCCCTTGTGCTGTGCCCGGACCTCCGGTGCAGCCCGGCCCCGTCTAGGCACCCACGTCCCGCAGGAGGCACATCTGAGCTGCTGGCTCCTTCCATGGGAGAGGAAAGGGGATTTCCTTCTCCACAGGGGTGCCACCCCGTCACAGGACACCACTCTCGGCCTGCATGCTGGACATCCCCGTCAGCTCCCTTGCATGGGGACAGGGCTGGGATTTATGGCTCCACTGGGTGAGACAAGGAGGCTCCGGAGAGGAGAGACAGACAGCTCAGATGCATGGAGATCTTTCCCCATCTGCCCAGGGATCCCTAGAGGGTTTCTTAGAGGTACTTTGCAGTCGCGGGAGACAGGGGAACAGTCCTGAACAGTCTCCATCCACAGATCTCAAGGTGTATTACCAACAGATGGGGAAACTGAGGCAGGGGGACCAAGAGGCTGCCCTAAGGGCAGGAGCAGAGCTGGGAGCGGAGTCCAGGACCTGTGTCATGAGCTCCTCTATCACTGAGCAGTGCCTGAGCAAGGGATGTGACCCCTGCCACCCAAGTAGCAGCTGCCCCTTATTACCCCATTTTCAGGGTGAAAATCTGGCATTTGGCCCAGAAGGAGCTGTCCAGGAGACATCTTCGTGGCCAGGCAGAGCAAGTGTCAACCTCAAGCATGAAGGCTGCGACCCCCACCCCCCAGGCTGAATCCATACCAGGTTCACATGATCAGGGTGTCGCTTCCAGATTCACCAGCAAACCCCAGCGATAAACAGGTTATTATTCCAGATCCCGGCCCCCGGCTGCAGGGAGGCCTGTCAGTACAGGCAGGCGAGAGGGGCTGTGGGGGGTCAGCCCGGCTAATTATAGCCTCCTGACTCACCCGGGCATGATGACAGACGGGCGCGTGTTTACGGGGCTGGTTTTCCCAGGGGCTGTGCTCCAAGCTCATGTAAGAGTGACTCAGGTTTGGGACGGGGGCATCAGGCTGGCTGGGCTGGCCCCTCCATCCCCGTTCAGTGCCATAGGGCTCAGGGCTGGGGCTGGCAGCCAAGAAAGGGGCTAAGGACACAGGTCAGCACCTGCTGCTACCTGCGCTGTTTGGCAGGTCAGTAGACCACCCTGTATCCTTGCTGTGCCCTGGTGTGAAACGTGGCCTGAGCACTCACCAAACCACAGGGAACCAGCCCCAAACCTAGACCACACCTGGGACTGGGATTTCCCAGAGCAGACAGGCCAGGCAGCTCACCAGGGGAGCCCCAAATGCATGGGGGTGTGGGAAGATGGTCCTGTGGGACCCAGCAGAGGAGCTGTGCCGGGGTCAGAGCCCAGCCCAGCTGGACACGGTTTGTTCTGCAGAGGGGACTAAGCTAGACAAGACCGGTTTGCCCCCTAAGCCGGTGTCCGTAGCCTGTTACCCCTGCCTCGCTCCAGCACCGGTGTTGTGGTGCTTGCAGAGACCCAATACAGGGAAACTCCTGCAGCCTCTTGCATATAAATGCCCCCCCTACAACCCAAAGCTGGTTCATGCATCCAGAGGTGGGGAGACTCCCCAGGGCTGCACGCGTGGAACCAGAGAGGACGGGCCCTGGAGAGCAGACATCAGGCCAGGGAACGTCTCCAGACCAGCAGCTGCCACACACAGCATCTCCCAGGCCTAAGACCTCACCGAGAGCAAGAGACCTAGGCAGGCTGGGAAGGTCCATGTGGCATTGGCATGTCGAAGAGGAGGGGGCTGTCTGTGCCCCGATGGGCAGAACCCACCTCCAGATACCAGGGCTGCTCATTCAGGCTGCAGCTTTTTGCTGATGGGGCAACAAGGAGGCTGCCAATTAATGCCAGCTTGGGGGGTGCTTCTTGGGAACGCAGACACCTCTCCCCTGGTGCCCGAGACCCTTCGAGCTAGCTGTGCCCTGGCACCGAGCAGCCAGTTTGCAACAGGTGAGGGCTAGAGGTGACCTGCAAATGAGAGGCTTGAGCATCTGCTGCCTGTCCCTAGAGCCGCTCAGGCCCCACCATTGCTGCTCAGCCTGTTTAGGGCAGAGAGGAAAGGCAGGCTGGAGGGGATCCTGCACCCTACTTGAGCAGGGCTTGGGGGCCAGGCTGCCAAAGGGGAGGGGATGCCCAGAGAGGCAGGTGGGGCACTTTCAGAAGGGCCTGGGCAGACTAGATCCCTGCATCCAAGGCTCTCCAGGTGAGCGCCAGCAGCTGTCAGCATCTCTGCTCATACAGGCCATACCCTCTGCAGCAGAGGTCTGAGCTGCCCCTTGCATAGATGCTCCTCCTGGCTTGCTGGAAAGCTGCTTTCCAGGCACAAAAGGCATCCATGCTGCCCTCAGCACTGCAGGCCTGAATGCACTCGGCTCCTGCAGCAGCGAGTATAACTCCCTGCAGATGAACTATTTCTTGCTGATCGAAGCTATCTGGGGCAAGAAGTTTTGCTCCTAGCCCCAGGACGCAGCAGTTCTGTGACTGGGGAAGTGCCAGGGACCACTGCAGCATGACCAGGCAAGGACTATTCACTGCCTGCTTCATGGACGGCTCTGCTGAGGAGCGGAGCAATGGTTCAGCTGGTCAGCGGCAGAGCCAGGGAGGAGGATGGGGAAAAAGGAAGAAGCCACCCTGACCCCGAACTTCCTCCACTTCAGTCCCCGATCGTGTCAAGTCCTGCAGTCTAAAAGCCCAGAAGCATTTGGTGCTGTTCCTTGCTCCATTGCTTCCAGGAACAAGGCCACACTTGATCCCCTGATCCTTGTGATCTCCTGGGATCGGAGAGCCCTGCCAGCTTCATCATGTGCATTGGGGCCGCGTGGGTCCCAGAGCCAGGACACGGCCTGTTGTTTGTTGTCTTTTATTGCAGGAGAGTTAAGTAACAGGTCTCTGTGGCCAGCTAGGCACGGCACAGCTGTTATTTAGAGCTGTTTCTAGGCTGGCAACCGCTCACATTTCAAAGTGTGAGTCGGGACCTGTGGTTTATGTCTTCTCTGCCTCCCCTTCAAAAAACACCAGCCCAGCAAACGTGTTGCAGTACAGTCCCTTCTTCTTTGGGGGCCTGTGTCAGGGTCTCACCTTCAGGCTGCTCCTAAACCAGCGATTCTCAACCCGGGTACCCCCGAGATCCTTTTGAGGGTGCCCCAGGGCTCGACATGATAAGCACTGTTGGGTGTGCAGTCACCTACACGGGGTTCACACGACAGCCCCAGGGCTCTCCAGAGGGTCACAATCACCCTGCCCCATTGCGATCGGAGATCTTTGCAACAGAATTGCTCTAGTATTTTGCTGTAGTCAAAAATGGAGCGAAAGCCAAGAGCTAGCATTTTCCAAGTAGGGTGGGCTGGGGCCTAGAGAGGTTGGGAAGCACTGACCTAGATGATAGCTGCTTGGAAGGGAAAGCTTTGGGGAAAGGCTGAAATCTCAGCCATGCATGAAGCAGTTTCTGGATTTGGTATCAGCCCCTGAGGAGCTGGGGAGCCAGCTGTAGGCCAGGCGAAGCTTGCCAAAGCAGCCTAGCATGAGGATGTCAGGGAAAAGGGTGAAGCCACATGGTGAGCACGAGCATCAAACATGTTAGCAGAATGCATTTCCATGCTGAAGTGGCTGCCATTAAGGCTGGTGCTTCCCCCTTCTGCAGCACCTACTACCTGGGCATCTCCAAGTGCTTGGACAGCCCAGCATAAAACCATGAAGTAGTCTGACCAACATCGCACCGAGCTGAAGCAGAGGCCAGTTCCCCCAGCTGCTCCACTATTTCGACAGGCAGCCAGGATCCAAGCCCGCCCTGGCAATCCAGTGGCAGTGAGAGGCATGGACACCATGCTTGGGAGAGGTGCCACCTCGGAGAGGTTTTGCTGCAGGATCAGGCCACGCTGAAGTGCTGGAAACTGAAATGCAACTCAGGGGCCCTCAGCATGTGGGCTGCTGCCAGGAGCACAGGGCACAGCTGGGGGACTCAAGCAGCCTGTGTCTGCTGCACATGAAGGTCAAGGCCCTTTGTCCACCAGTCCATCCTCCCCAGTGCCCATCCAGCCCTGCCCTGCACCCCTACACCACTGCACTTCAGCCACCACCTGCTCCCTTTCCAGCCAGGGGCTTGCTGAGGGTGCCGTGGGGGGCACTGTGCATTGCAACGCAAGGCTGCATGCAGGGCTCTCCCTTCGCACGCAAAGCAGAGGGCCCATCTCCTTCAAGAAGCTTCGCTGCCTGACCTACCTCTGAGGACTTATAGGCACTGGCTGGCAGGCTCCCACCCCTCCTCACACTGCAGGCTTTGCCTGAGAGAATTTGCACTTCCCAGCCATCAGCCGCTGTCTGTCACTCCTGACTCATCAGCAGCTCTATATGGAGGGCATTAAAGCCCAGTGCCCAGCCCAGAGAAACTGCCCAGGTCAGCTCTTCCTGCCAGGCCTCTGAGCTGCTGCTTATACTCACGAAACCTCCTGATCCAGCTCCATGAAGCAACAAACAGAGAAGGAGTTAAGGAAACTCATATTAAGGAATAACATGAATGCAGGGGAAATACCTAGATCTCGTGTTTTCTGCATGAGAATGCTATTCTTTCCTCCCTTAAAAGCATCTCATCACAACACCTACCTGCTGCAACCTGAAGTGACCCATCTGACACAGCTGAATCCTAATCAGTGAATCCTGCTGGTAGCTAAACTCATTAGTTCTAGATCAGGCAGTTTAGACCCAAGTAAATGAAGGTAATATGCAGTAGCTGCCTTGGAAATGGAGCGAGTCTGAAGGACTAGTCTAGTGTGAAATTGGTTAACTAATTGTGGATAAAACTGATTAAGAAGGCTGGATGGGCTGCTCTGGCTTGGGCAATACTAATCAGCTTCAGGCTGGCTGCCTGGAAGAGACTAGTTGTGTCACTAATTAGCTCTGGCTAGATTAGTCAAGTCTATAGGATGTGCTAATCAGTGCTGGACAGACGATCAATTAATCTGGGTGAGATCTGAAGGGAGTTGATTAATCCAGCCTGAAATTAATAACAACCTTCCATCAAGGAGAGGAAACCTAAAATGAACTAAATGGCTGAATAGGTTCAGAACGAATCTCTGACGACTCAGCCCTGCCACCCTGGGCTTTTTATCCAAGCAAATCTGCATTAAATAATGCTAGCACCGCTCATCGCCTGCAGCCCACACACCAGACCCATCCCCGATCCAGTTTCACACAGCTCCACCTCTGCACGAACCCGCTCGCAGCGGGGAAGAGAGAGAAACCGCAGGCTGGAAAGCAGAATCCAAGGATCCATGTATTAGCCGGAGGATGGGAGCACTGGAGCTTTTCCTATCAAGCTCCTGGGCCTTTATCAGAGGCACTGGCTCAACAGGGGAGCCAAGGGAGTTGAATGAATCTCCGACTGCCCAGGCTTCCAGAATGGGAGCAGAGATCCACGGTGTTTCTCCTCCCCTCCCACTGCTTTCCCCTTTTATTAGCTTGTGCCAAAGCAAATCATTTCATATCAATTTTCAAACAGCTGGCAGCACGGACTGTGTAGCAGGGCGTCCCTGCTGGCCACTGTAAGGCGCTGCCGCCCTGCCAGCGCCAATTCAGAACCTGAGCACAGCGAAGGACAGTCTGAACCCACCTGGGGAAAAAGCGGGGAGCTAGAAACGAACAGCCAGGGAGCCGACCAAGCACAGGATCAAAGTCCTGAACCTTGGGGCTCTGGTTTTTTTACTGCAGGAAGCGTACAGAGAGAACTTGGACCTCAAGGGCCAGTCTGTATCCACCTGTCCCCTACCTGTAACAGGAGGGGGAGCAATTCGGGGAGGAGCTCATCACCTCCGTCTCCCTGGCCCTGCTACAGCATAAATCAGTCAAGCTCATTTTCTTGCTGTGGGTCTGGAATTGCTTGCAGAGGTATAAAGCTGGGCTCCCCACCTCCAACTCAAAGTGCATTGGAGTGCTTTTCATAATGACCTAAAGCCAAAGGCTCGGGTCTACAGCTAGATTTCAAGCCCATGCTTTTAGCTTTCTTTGGGATGCCAGGTCCCACCCACAGTGTAGGTACAGATCCAGAGCCCCTGCCTCTCAGGGAGCCAGACACTGTAAGGTTACAAGGCACAGACCACTGTGAGCATCTAATATGAACTTCCACCTAACACAGGCCTGAGTAATTCCTGTATTGAGCCACTCTTCTTGCAGCTGAACTGGTTCAGAAGAGAGGCCTGAGGCTAGACTCATGCTGGCTGGCTGCATTTGATTTGGATCCATGGGGGGAAAAAAGGATTGAGCAAACAGACACTTTAAATTAATTATCCAGGGTGAAGGTTTCCCCTTATTAAACCACGTGGGTATCTGTGTAAAGCAGGGCAGACGGCTGGATGTGGTGGAAGGCCTCACCCCATGGATTCTCACTTGATGCAGTCACTGGGAAAATCACCTGCAAGATCTGTTTTTCTTCCAGAGTTTCACATGGCTCCAGAGATTGGCCAGGGAAGCCTTCACCTCCGTTGCAAGATCAAATGCAGCCCAGCTCAGAGCAGCTGTCAGTCCTGGTTCATGGGTCCATGCAGGGCTCATTGCATTTCCCAAGTAACAGGTATCCATGTCACTGGAGTCAGACCCAGGATAGGAGTGAATGGGCCATGAATCCTCTCCCAGGTCTGCTATCAAGACAGAAGGGTTTGTGCAGCACACAGCGAAGAAGCCCTGCACTGGTACTGCCAGTGCCCACCTGGATCCGCTCCATCAGCCAACAGAGGGTCTGTGTCCAGAGACGCTGGTGCTGTCCCTTGCACAGACCAAAATATTCGTTACGGTCTCAGTGACAGGTTTCAGGCCAGCCTGGCAGTGCCAGGCATCATCCCTGCTAGACTGAAGCTCTGCACCGAATAGAGCGCTCCCACTGGGCCTGATTTCTGGCAGGACCCCAGAGACGGTCTGTCTCTGTCCTGCCTCCAGAAGCGCTTGCCAATCTGTGCTGTAGCCCAGACACCACAACACGACCTCTAGTGCCCCAATCCCAGATTATTTACCCCCGGCCAGAGGATAGCTGCTGTGACTATTCTCAGCCCCATGCCCTTAACTGAGGACTCGCGGGCCTGGCACATCTCCCTATGCCAGCCTGAAAAGAAAAGCTGTGGCTTAATCACAGCCCACCCCAGCAGCTAAATAAACCAATGACCCAGGAGCCAAAAAGCTGGGAAGGCGTCGGCAGATCCCAAGCACGTGCTTGCACATACATGCAAATTATGGTGTAGTAATGATGATGCTAATGCCCTGCAATAAGTATATTTTAAGCCAAAGCCCTGCAGGATAAAGACTGCTCTCATCCCCGTTCTGTCGAAGTGAAGAGGACAGAATCAGGGCCTGCTTTTCTGCTCAGCCCATCTGCTTGTCCCATGGACCCATCCTGAGCAAGGCTTGGGATTTTCAGCTCAGTCACCTGATGGGCGGTGGGGGCTTGCTGCTTGGGCTGTGGTCTGTTATGTTCTTCCCAGCCTGAGTTTTCCTACCACGCTTACACAAATGACAAAAGAGATGGGTTTATTTCAATGGTGATGTGCACGGGGGTGCATGCGAGCCCCCTGAGAATGCCAGTGCACCCCCTGATCGGTCACGCTTGCCACTTAGGTGATGGGTGGGGGGCAGGCAGGAATGCCGGTGCCCCCTCTACAAGTGCTGGCTGATTGCTGCAGCCGCTCCTAGAAGCGGCCACGGCCACCCCTGGAAGTAGCTGCGATTGACTGCAGGGGACCCTCCCCCAGGCATCAAGACTGGTTGCAGGGGGGGCACATGCCCCTCCAGACTAAGGCGGCACCAGTCACCCATGGTCTATTTGAATGCCCACTTTATGGAAATGGAAGACTCCTCCCTAGCTTGTTCCTGCGGCTGTACGGTTGAGGGCAAGCGAAACTCGAGGGCATCTGAACCCCAAGCCTCCGGGCGTGGGCCTACGCGTAGGATACCCACCAAAGGATTTGGAAACATCTGCAGCCCCTGGTGGGGTGGAAGATGTTTGCCGGTAGTAGGGCCACTTATGGTCCTTGACTGACTCACGGATTTGGAATTGATTTGGCTGATTTGGCTTGGAACACTAAAAAATGTCTTTACAAAAAAGATGGGTCTATTTGAAGTCAAAGCAAGTAGAAGCCGCCTCCCCTGAGACTGCCTCGATACGTGGCAGGCCCTTGGCTAATTCCCGTATCCAGAACTACTGCATAACTCCCAGGGACCAAGCATGAAACTGAACTGATTGAGCTGTTCCCCCCCCCCCAACAGCAGCCAGATCTTTTGGGTAATTTAGGGACCCCATTAAGGGCTCAATTAGCCGCTAGATGTCACTGCAACTTCACTCAAGGAATTTGACCCGGCTAAAGAGACATCATCCATTTATAATTCAATCTTATGGGAAGATCATCACTTATCATCTACTTCTATTTACTACGGTAACAAGGAACAGTGGATAGCTCCAGTCCTGTAAAGATTTATGCACGTTCTTCACTTAACACCTGTTGGTCAAATATCTGAAGCATTTGCAGTGTGTTGTCTTGATAGTAAGGATAAGCGTATAGTTTATAAAGGTGTACTAGATGTTAGAAGTGTGCTAGCACTACGGATTGTATGCATTACAGACTGGCATTAAGCTCATCAGTAGAAAGGGTTATAGCTGAACTACTCGCGAGCAATCCATTACAATTGGTTAAACGCTAATTATAGTATCCACTTAAACTTTTAAATGGTTTCTTAGGTAACTCGCCACCATACGGTGGCCTCCATTATCAAGCATACAACCCACAGCGAACCAGGCAGCAGGTTTAAAACAAACGCTGGGAAGCACTTTCTTACACAAGGCATGAAGAAGCTGGGGGAAGCGTTGCCGCAAGATCTGGGGGAAGCCAACGGTATCACCAGCCAGGTCAGAACTGAGCTCAGACTGACGCTGGAGGATGGATCTGTCAGGGGCTATGAAGCCCAAGGGCCAGAGAGCCAGTACACTTCTGGGGCTGGGAGGGTAGGACGGGGTGAATCATTCTACCCTGGTTCATAAACTCTTCTTTTAAAGCATCTGTTATCTGCCACTGTCGGAGACCGGGCCTTGGGCTCGCTGGTCTGGTGTTCTTCCGGTTTCGTTCACCCCCTGCGGCAGGATGGCGTACAGAAAGCTGTGCAGAGCACAGTTTAGCGCGGGATTGAAGATGCCCCCACTACAGCACATGCTCTCCTCTTCTCTCAGCCCCACCAAGCACGGACGCTGCCCGACAGCGGTTCCTCGGGGTTTAGCACATAAACCTGCGGTACAAGAGACTCGCTGTCTCAGCCGGACCGTCCTGCTTTCTCCTAAGAGCGTGGGGGTAGCTCCATCCAGGGAATGCAGATCGCCACCCACGCGGCCTTCCAGACTGCGTCCTGGAGAGGGGACCGGACCTGCAGCCGTGCCCCCTGTCCGGAGGAAGAGAGGGCCCAGGCTCAGCCGTCAGAAAGGGCTGTTTCTTGGCCAAGCTGCTTTCTTCCTCCCTTCCGGCCTGGGCTGGGACAGGATCTCAGACTAGGGAGATGTGATGCCCAGCTCAGGCAGAGCAAGAACCAGCCTAGATCTAGACCAGGACATGTCTGCTCCCTCCGTTTTGCCAGGCAGGGACGGCTCCCCCGACACGGGGTGCGACACGGGCGCGAGGATCACTGGCTGGCAGCCGGGCCAGCATCCGGACAGGGGCTACCAGGGGGGGGGTGCACTGGGGTCTAGTGCAGCCGCTGCCAGGCCACACGATAGCAAGTGCCGCGAGGCTTGTGCTCCCGCCTGGCATCTGCGCCCGGTGCAACACCTTGAAAGCCGGCGGGGGACAGGGGCTCTGCCCATTTCCCAGCTGGAACAATGGAGGCAGCATCCCTTTGAGGGAAGGTACCACCCTGCCATCCTCTGGATCTCCCCAAATCACTGCCCGCCATGTGCCTGCAGCAGTTTGGGCACCGTAACCCCATCGCTGGGGGGCAATCCGGGGGGGGGTCGTCCTCCTCCCCCACCCACCCCAGCATCTTTGCAGCCCCCAGCCCGCGGGGCCTGGGCCGCAGCAGGGGGAGGACACTGAGGAGGGTCCGGCGAACGGGATGACCGGCACGGTGGGGCTGCGGCTGCCGGGGGAGGGGGGTTTGCAACCGATCCGGGCCGTTTGCACTAGAGCCGGGGCTGGGCTTGCGAGGAGGGGCAGCGGCAGCAAAGCCGCGCCAGCTGCGTGCATCCCCGCACTCCCCTGCATTGCACTCCCTTTGCATTGTATTGCATTGCGCCCTCTTCCCTTGCATTGCATTGCATTGCGTTGTACCACCTCCACCTTGCATTGCGCTGCGCGCCTCCCCTCCCCCTTGCATTGCATTGCATTGCTTTGCACGCCCGCCCACAGCGCAGCGCGCCCAGGAACAGCCCCGCAAGCCCCTCCCCCGGCCCCGCCTCAGCCAATGGGAAGAGGCGGCGCGCGCCACAATGCCGGCGGAGGAGGCGCGCGCCGCTCCAGCCAATCAGCAGCGGGGTTCAGGGCGCGCATGCGCGCGGCGTGGGGGGGTGTGTCGCGCGGGGAAGGGCAGGCGCCGATCATGGCGGCCGCGCGCGGCGCTGAGGTAACCGGGCGGCGGCGGCGGCGGCGGCGGCTGGGCCTGGCCTGGCCCTGGCCCTGGCCCGGGGGCGGGGGGGGGTCGCCTCGGCTGCCGGCGGCTTCCTGCGGGGCGGGGTGAGGCGAGGCTGTGGGCTGCCTGACACACGCACCCCTCCCGGCGTGTCATTGCACGCACTCGCGGCCCCGCGTCCTTACACGTCAGCTGTGCGCGCACACACACGCGCACCCCCCCCACACACACACACTTACACGTCACCTGTGCACACGCACCCTCCTCAGGCTTCGTGTGTGCGCTGCCCCCGCACGCGTGTGCACCCCCCTCCGCAGACTGTGCGTGCGTGTGTGTGTGTGCACGGCTGACATGCACGCGCACACCTGCACACGCTTCGCCTCCTCCTCGCTCGTGTGTCAGTTGCGTGTGTGCGCGCACACGTCGGTTGCACACGCACGTGCGCCCTTCACGCACTTGTGTGTCGGCTTCACGCGTGCATGCTCTCGCTTGCTTGTTGGCTACACACCCCACGTGCATGTGTACATCAGTTGCACACGCACGCACACCCCTGCGTCACACGCTTGCATGTCAGCTTCACATGCGCACACGCAGACTTGCACGTCGACGCCACGTCAAGTTTTTTCTCTTTTTTTGTTTAAATATCCCCGTTTTAAGCTGTCGCGTT
The DNA here is from genome assembly GCF_030867095.1 of Alligator mississippiensis. Classification (NCBI taxonomy): domain Eukaryota; kingdom Metazoa; phylum Chordata; order Crocodylia; family Alligatoridae; genus Alligator; species Alligator mississippiensis. Next base: position 3,275,435 of record NC_081829.1, on the reverse strand, counting down.
GCAGGGGAGCGAGCGCTTGGATCAGGCCCCTGTAAACGTGCACGTATTTACACACGCAGGCGACACGGTCTGTTCACAACACCCGTGTGACGTGTTCAAGGAAAACATTTGAGCAAATTGCTGTTGTGATGCTTGGGTCTCTTCCCTTTAAACGTGTGTGCGTGCACACGCACACACCCTTTTCCTTTTCAGACTTGGGCATAGTCCAAATAAAAATCGTCAAATATCTCGCCCCGTTTTAATTCTTCGTACTAAGCGGTTTGCTCGGGTGACGCCACGTCTCTGTTCGCGACGCTGTGTTACTCGTTAAAAGAGTTAAAACGTCGGAGCAGGCGGCTGCCGTGGCTCGCGTGCAAACCTTGCAGGGCAGAGCTTGGATCGCTTCCTTTTAAACGTGTTTCTCCCGTTCTCGCTCCTCAAGCTTGTACGTCGGCGCCGTGTCAGGGTTGGTTTTTTTTTTTCTTTAAATATCTTGCCCTGTTTTCATGCTAACCTCCCTGCCCGGGTGGTGCTGTCTGTCTGCCCCTGAAATTGTATTTCTACTTAAAGTAATTAAAGTGTGCGAGTAGGTTGCTGTTATGACTTGAGCTCACGCCTTGCAAGGAAGTGCTTAGATCCGTTCCTCTTAGGTATGTTTACACACGCGTGCGTGCACACCCCTTCTTCTCCAGCCTGTGTGTCAAGATTTCTTCGTTCAATATCTCGCCCGTTTTCACTTTTCATACTAAGGTCTTCGTGCAGGTGACGCTCCCTGGTCGTAAGCTTGTATTCATTTCTTTAAAGAATTGAAATGCTTAGAAAAGTGCCTGTTGCCTCTGCATGCGAAAGCCCTTTGATAGGCAAACTGCTGCAGCAGCGGGTTTTCCATGCTGTCAGGCGAGGGGCCAGTTTCTTCCCTGATGCAGATTGGGGTAAAATAGATCTCTCTCAAGCGCGGTCTTGAACTAGAAACTTAACTAGGGGGTATTGTGATGTACGTGTACCGAGCGCAGGCCTGACACGACACAAGGCTGGAAGAAAAGGTACCGAGATGAAGCAATGGACAAGCACGTTCTGATCCTGTACAAGCCAAGGCTTGTAATGTTGCGTCTCTGACCGTGAACTTCATTTGAAATTGCAATGGGCAACCTAAAATTATGAAGCTTTCTGTGTATATTATTTTAAATGCTCTGTTTGGCAGCAGCCATGATTTTACCAAGCGGGATTTGAGATCCTTTATGGGTGACATCTGAATGTCTTGTTGGTGGTGAATAAAAGTGCTGATGGTTTTTAAGCACAGGGATTGACTTAATGCTATTTAACGAAATGATACGGAGAGGAAATGTCGATCAGTCTCTATTCACACGTTTCTTAATCTTGCCTTGTTCTTGTTTCCCCTCCCCCCTCCAGAATCCTTGACATTGAAGATGGTGAGTAGTCAGCCAAAGTACGACCTAATACGGGAGGTTGGTCGTGGCAGTTATGGTGTGGTGTACGAAGCAGTTGTCAGGAAGACCTCTGCACGGGTTGCGGTGAAGAAGATTCGGTGCCACGCTCCGGAGAACGTGGAACTAGCTCTGCGTGAGTTCTGGGCGCTGAGCAGCATCAAGAGTCAGCATCCAAATGTCATTCACCTGGAGGAGTGCATCTTGCAGAAAGATGGTATGGTGCAGAAGATGTCCCATGGGTCCAGTTCCTCCCTTTATTTACAGGTACGTCAAGCTGCAAGGACAATGGGAGCTATTTGTGGGTGCATGCAGCTGGGAGGAAAAGAGGTGGAAAGGTAGCAATCCCTTTCTTTTCCTTGCCGTATCCAGTACACGCACATCATAGCAGTGAGCTGCTTTCCGTTCCAATAGCGGAAACCATTTTTTCCTTATGATGCAGCAAATTGACTAGCCTATTAAAGAGAACACGCTCATCTAATGAACTTTTCTCTTGGTGCTTTGGGAGTTTATAATGAGTGTGTATTGTTTATAGATGCACTTAGCTGGGAGAGCGAGACTGGCAATGTAATGATGCCAATGGTTCTTTATGTATTTGCCTGTGTTGTGTTTATTAAACAAAATCCCCTAGATTTCAGAGTTAAAGGCCTGCAGTTCCAACGGACTTTATGAACCCACACAGCAAAATTGCGTAGTCTTCTAATGATTTATGGGAATGAGCTCCAAATGAACACAAACCAGATACTGATTCCTGCATGTTTTGGGTAAAAAAAAAAATATGTCCATTCACAATTAGAGCTGCTGTGAACACTTAAGATGCGGCTCTGGGTTTCTGAACTCCAGCCACCCTTGCCAAGGGGAATAACCATCTTTGCTTAGGAAACCGTTCCTCAGAAATCCCACTATTAGAGTGCAAAGGAGCCAACACTTTTTATTTTATGCTTAGAACCTTAAAAGTGTGTTATAAGGAAAGAAGGAAATGTGTTGAGGATATAAAAGACAACAGTAAGGAATTAGATAAGAGAGTCAATTGATATTTGTGTATAAGCATCACCCTTCACAGTGGGAGCAGAATGTTTTTCTTTCCGAGCATTTACTTTGCGTCCTATGCCTTCATGTTAATACATTGTAATGACTTTTAACAATTGGAATCTGTGTCGACATAGTTGAATGCATCAGTCAAGAACCTTTTTCTGTCATTTTTGCATGCAATTAGGAGCCTCTTCACTAAATACTTTTATAATAGCTCTCTGTGGGGATTTAGGCCCCCTTGTGCTAGGTGCTTTGCAGACCTAGGAAAGAGATGATTCTTGTTTTGAGTTCATCATAGCAGTCATCTTTGTCCTAGATTCTGCAAAGGACAAGATCAAAAGGGACTGATCAAACACTTCACCTAATAGTCCTTACTCCAAAGGCCTTACAAACATGGAAGTAAATATCATGTAACTAGACTTCTAAAGAGGCTCGGGTAACTATGCTAACATGCTAAAATGGGGGAAATAAACATCTTATGCCATTGCAGAACTGGACAGCTGCAGTATTTAGGGGAAGGAAGGGGGTTGCTTTCTAAAGGAATGCTTTGGGGGCAGATCCTCAGCTGGTGTAAGTGAAAGTCAGTGAAGCTAAAACTTTGTGCGTGTGTGTGTTGCTGGTGTCAGACAGGACAGCAAGATTCTGGGATGAATGAAAGTTAAACGAAGGTGCTAAATCCTCTGAAGATTTGCTAGGGCTGTGCGGAAGGAAAATGAGCGTCCTGTTTCCATGCATGGCTCGAGGGAGATCCCTTGCCAGTGCCAGAGTGCATTGGTTCACTGTTATGATCTGTGTGTAAAGGGTCAATATATAACTTGCACAACATTTGGATGTTGTGCTCAGTCATTGTCCTGCAGCTCTGTCTTGAACACAGCTGTGCCAGCAGTGACATGCTCAAATTGCTGTGAACTTAATCTTTAGGTGGAGAGCTTATCTTTTTGTTTCAGAAAGCTGTTTTCAGAGGCTGTTGGCACATGCCTTCATCTTTGAAAGAATAAACAAAGTATCCTTCCTCTAAATAAAATTCACATGACTGTAAACCCATACACGACTTCCACAAATCCTGAAATGCTTAGTTTCTAGATTGCACTGAGAGCCACCTTGTATACAAACAGAAGAGGCAAAGGTGTAACCGTGGTTAACAAAACCTAATGGCTTATGCTGTAAGTTTTTCCTTTGACATGATTACTGGAAATTGTCAAAGGTATTGGTTCCATGTGTCATGGAAAACATCAAGTTGATAATGATCCCTTGAAAAGAGTAGAAGTAGGAGTCCATTAATATATAGCTGCTTAGCTCATGTATATGAGTGCTTGGAGTTAGGAGATAGTATGTTATAGTTAATTTTTGCAGGTGGTGTGGGCAGTAGGTTTCATAAGTTGAGGACAGATGATCCCTGTCACAGTGCAGTGCTGCTTGGTGAAATATGTGTTTTCACAAAAGTTGTTAGCGGAAAGGATGGGACTAGTTAAGCAGTGGGTGGAACACAGCCTGGCTGAAACAGATGGGAATGTTCATAGCCAGTCATGCATCTTTCAAAATAGTGTTATCTGGGCTCTTAGTTGGGGCTTGAGCTCAATATACCCCACAGACGAAGAAACAATAGGACTCTTAAACATTGGAGTGAGCAGCTGATTGGGATTTCAATTTAAGCTTAAATGTATGTGAAATAAGTAAGAGAGAATTTAGTGCATATGCGCTGATGAGATTTGAAATCTCTCTTCCTCTGCAGCTTGTAGAGACCTCGCTAAAAGGAGAAATAGTCTTTGATCCCAGAAGCGCCTACTACCTTTGGTTCGTCATGGATTTCTGTGACGGAGGGGATATGAATGAGTACTTGCTGTCCCGAAAGCCCAGTCGTAAAACCAACACTAGTTTCATGCTTCAGCTGAGCAGCGCTCTGGCTTTCCTGCACAAAAATCAGATTATCCATCGCGATCTCAAACCTGACAATATACTAATATCACAGAGCAGGATGGATGCTAGCGATTTGGAACCCACTCTCAAAGTGGCTGATTTTGGATTAAGTAAGGTATGTTCGGCTTCGGGGCAGAACCCTGAAGAGCCAGTCAACGTAAATAAATGTTTTCTTTCAACCGCATGCGGGACTGATTTCTACATGGCACCAGAAGTCTGGGAAGGACACTACACTGCCAAAGCAGACATCTTTGCTCTGGGGATTATAATCTGGGCAATGTTGGAAAGGATCACCTTCATCGACACGGAGACGAAGAAAGAACTCCTGGGGAGCTACGTGAAGCAGGGGACAGAGATTGTGCCGGTTGGGGAGGCACTTCTAGAAAACCCCAAAATGGAACTGCTCATCCCTGTGAAGAAGAAGTCTATGAATGCTCGCATGAAACAGCTGATTAAGGAAATGCTGGCTGCCAACCCGCAGGACCGCCCTGATGCTTTTGAGCTAGAACTCCGATTAGTCAAAATTGCTTTTAAAGACAGCAGTTGGGACACGTGACCTCTGGAACGCTCATCTCTCCACACAGCTGCTGCTTTTTTTTTTTTTTTAAAACAATGGTGCAACCTTCTTGTGGCAGTAAAAAAAAAAAAAAGAAAAAAAAAGAAAAAAAAAAGATAAGAAAAAGAAACAAACCTAAACTCAGCACTTCAGGGTTTAATTTCAACCAAACTGATTTTTTTTCTTCTTTTTTCCCCATGAATTAAACTAAACTTGAGTTGGCCATCTCATTATAAATACACTTATATGTATATTCCCAAGATATTCTACCCAAGCGTAGGTGTCAAAATAATTCACGTAAGCTGTCCACAAAGAGGCCCGAGAGTTGCGCTTCTTTTGCTTTCCAGGAATACGTTATGGAATATTTCAGACATTCCAGTTTCGTATCGCAGTATTAGGAACTCCCGTGAACGAGGAGGTTTGCATGCTGGCAGTGCAAATCCTTGGGCTTTGTAAAGTAAATCTATGTATATATTTATGTATATGTGAGTGACCGAGCGTGTGCGTGTTGCATTCCATACAGAGAAGATGCCACTTCTGTTTAAATTATTTGGTGTGGGTTTGGATGATTGGGATCTGCCGATTAAACTCAGTGAGGGAAGTAAATGATAAGCATTCCTCCATACGTACTTGCCAGATGAATTTTTACATTTTTATTTTTATAGCCTATTATCATTTGGAAAAAGAAAGGGCCTAAAACTTGACTTTTTCAACAAAAAAAATGCAATTCAAAGGGATCAGCAAATTCAAAGGTGCTGTGATGTCTCTGAGCTTAGCACGGCCTAGTAAGGTTGCAGCCGAGGGAGTCAAATTACAAATGTATGCAATCATGTGCTAGCATGTTGCTTAGATCATTAATCATTCAGTTTTTGCTTTCTTTTAGGTAAGAGCACTCTATTAATCAGTTAAGCTACAGTTCCCTAACATGACTGCACCCTTGTATTTATACATCCCTACAGCCTAGAGCACTTACAGGAGGGTGACCTTGATTTGTGAAAATGTAGATACCTAACAGCAGACTCCAGCAGCTGAAATCGCTTTAAGGTTCTTCATAATCTGCTGAAACACAATCTTTCCTGTTACTCTGATCTAGCTGATACCATTTGTCGCTAGCTCTTTCCTATCCTTGGCATTGATGCAATGTCTTTTCACTGGTTAGTGCTGTGACAATAAAGGGATTATTGTCTTCAGTGTTGAACACCTCCATTTTACAATATGGGTGAGATCTCAATACTTAATGTATGAATGAGATGTTGCAGCTTCAATCAAATCTTTTGTGTGGAAAACTGACTGACCTTTGGATTGCTCTGCTGCATAGGAGAGGTAGTGTTTTGTTCCTTATGACTTGGTTTTATTCTTTGTCCTGGATGGTAGGACACAACCCGTTGAACTAGTACAAGCCTTTTTATCCCTATGTTTGCAAAAATTGATCAATTCGTATGTTAATGGAGAACTTTCCCAGACTTCCTAATGTTTTAGGGTAGACTTGAATTACTTGGCAGTATGATGAACGCTGACCAGCCCTGTGAATCATCGTATTTGTTTCCTCTAAGCTGATAATTGATGGATAAGACCTGAATTTTTATTCTGTTATCCAAAAAAGTCCTGCAATGAGTAGGCAAAACCTTACAAAATAGCACTGGAAGAATACCTTGGGGCCAGATATTAATGATCCTAGGGCCAACGTTTAGGCTTTAAACACGGTTGTGCAACACCAGGTTTGCAAATTCGAGAAGGTTTTCCACTGCAAATGACTTCTTGTTTGGTTTTAAACATTCCCTTGCAGTGTTGGCAACTCAGAGGTGGGGCCCTGGTGCTGCGGCATGAAACCCAGGAAGTGAAATTGCCCCTATACAGTGTTTACTTTCCCTGATAAATGAAATGGGAGAAAGTAAACAATTAGTACAGATAAAGAAAAGTGCAATTTGCCCCTCCAGGGATAATAGGGAAAGGGGGTGCAGAGCAAGGGGTCATTTTGTTAAATACCTAGATATTTGTAAGAATCCAGATGTTGGCCTCATATCCCCTAATGGATAGAGCAGGGCTCTAGGAACTTTGGATTTTATTTTTTGACTTACTTGATCCCCTCTTGGTCAAGCGACCTAGCATCTGTGGTTTTCAAGTGGAAAATGGTTTCCTTTCCAAAGATATTTTCAATGTCTCGTTTCAAGATATCTAATGATGCTAGAAAAGCACAAGAGAATGTTTTTCAGGCACAATGCTCTGTCCTATTGAGAGGGCTCATCTAAAACTTCACGGTGTAAATGACTTAGTCCTAAGTGGTGTTTTGTGGAGTTGCACCAACTGAGGAGATCGCCCAGGGTAGTCTTGGGCAAACTCTTATCGATGTCACTTATCCCCTGCATGGAACTTATAGGAAAAGGTAGGACTGAAGTTAAACATGGGCTCAAGTAGCAATCATGATTTTAAAAAACCTTTAAAAGTGGTGACCCATTCACTTGAACATTTTCCACCTGAATTAGTCCACTTGAAGCCCCAGCTTGTTTTTGGAGACAAGGTGCTAGTTTAAGGAGGAACCCTGAGTGTCTGTGCCAGCGTTCTGGTTTTAGTAACATCCCGGCATGTAACAGTTGCTTTTGACGGTGAGGTAAGAATCATGGAACAATAAATACCGAGAGATTTTTAAAGATACCAAAAAAAAGCAGGAATTGATAGTCTTCTCCCTAACCTACTCTAAAATATTAGTCTGTTTTGGAATAATAATACTTAGCACTTCCCTTCAAAGCGCTTTGAAAATCAATTTGATACTCGGAAGAGATTTAAAGGATAAACACCAAACCTGCCGCTTACCTGCAGTGCAGAAACTAATGGAAAGCGAGGGAGGTAACGAATCGCACAGTGAAGTTGATTTCCCAAAGTGTTTCTTTGCACTGATTGCCACTTTAAAGGGTGGGGGCTACCTGAAACCCTCCCTTGGTGCTTAGTCTTGATGTTGTGAAGCTGAGTGTCTCGTTGGTTAGCACTGAATGATAGTCCTTGATCTGTGTTTCTTGTTCTGATTTTTTGCTCGAGGGTTTTTTGGGGTTTTTTTTGGATCTCTGTAAAACCTTTAACTCAAGCTCTTGTAGCAGCTACAAAATTCACCAGCATGACACAAAGGTCAAGATAGTCATCAGCACTTCAGAAAGCAAACGGACTTTCAGAACTTTTTTTTTCTTTTAAAAATTGTAAAATATATTTTATGAAGAATTTATAAAAGGGGAAATGATTGTGTAATTTATTAAGTTCATGACTGTTTTGAAATAAAATCTGAATTTCAATGACACTTTTGGAGACTGAAGAGGCATTTTTCTTTCTAGTCGGTGCCAGTTTGCTGTGTAGATAAGCCATCACCTGTGCTCCAGAGAGGCGTTTGCCTTCTGGTAACTTGCTTGTTGAAAAATGACAATCAAATGGTATGCAGGTTTCTTAGTCTATCTTCCTTGAGTGACATCAGTGCTTGTGGTAGATACTAGATTGCTCCTACAGCAGAGAGAAGTCAGAGACTGGCAACCATTCACATTTTTTTATCAGTTCTTCATCAGGTTGCTACACGCTTGACAGAGAACAGGGACTGAATTGCCTTGAAGATAAAGAACTTGCTTGTTCACAACTTGAGGTGATCCATGTTCAGGCAGCCTCAGCTGAGGCCATTAACAAGGATCTAAATTGTGATGCTCTTTTGGGCATCCTGATGTTTTGATGTCACTAAACTGGACGGAGACTGCTAATGTGTTTTTTGTGTGCATCACTGAAACAGTGGGCCGGTGACAGCTTTTCGGTCTCTTCTGCCCTGGGCTCTGTTCCTAGCTCAGGTCGACTCTGTATCTTGTTACCAACACTACTAGGCTTTTTACTTTTGAAGAGCTCCTAGCAGGCCAAAACTTTTGAAGAGCTCCTCCTAGCTGTAGACAGGCCAAAACTCTCTTGCAAATTTTGCATCTCGCTGGGACAAGTGAACAACACACAGCTTTGTGCTGAACACACAGGGACAGTTATTTGTGCGGTGTATTGGGATAGTGAGATTTAATCCAGAAGATGCCAGTCAGTGTGTTTGGTGTATGCAACTCATCACCTCCCCCAGAAATGTCCTCTTGTAGCCCTATCCTCCATGCAGGAGGCGGCTGGAAGCACTAAGAAGTGCATCTGACACTGCAGCTGCTACGTGTAGAGAAATACCATTTGTATCCAGCACAGAGTTCTAGGAGTATTATCCATGACTTCACAATTATTTTAGCTGAATAACAGTGATACAGATGGTGTCAGTCCTCCACTGCTGAATCTATTAGCCAAGGTAATTATAAAAGGGGAATAAGGTGTTACCTTTTCATTTAAAAGAGAAGTGAATTTTTTTTAAAGGGAAAAGCCATATCAAAATCCCTTTTTTATTTAAAAAGAGTAAACTTTGAAATATCACTAAGCTGAAGGGAGAGTTAAGCTAAATGTAAATGATGGGATAAACCTGCACGTTTCCAACTATATTTGTGTATAATATAAAAATATGAGTTGGTGTTTTAGAACCAGATAATCTGTAGGATGAAACATCTCAGCCCACCAACTGGGCCTAATGAAGGGCACGGGTTTGATCAAATAACATGACGCCTGCTGCAGCATGTGAAGATCTGACTCTGTCTCGCTTATATGGCTTTGCTGGGCAGGGCTTGGCTGGGTGGCACTGCTCTTCAGGGCAGGGGCTGTGAACTTGACTTGGTTTTTGTTTGTTTGCTCTGTATTCATTTAAACAGTGTCTTCCCCTGCGTGCCAGCCAATCAGCGCTCTCGCTGAAATTGCAGCGTAATGACAGATGTTGCTTAGTGGTTAAGATAGCACTGAGGAAACCTACAGCAGCTTCGCCCGCCCCTTGGACTAGTGCCCTCTGTTTAAAGAAGACATTTATTTATATATATCCTTTTTCTTTCACAGGGATTGGCTGCTAGCGCAAGGTCGAGCTGAGCCTGTGCAGTCTGGAGAAGGGCGGTAGATAGGTGACTTTTGTACTGTTTTTCTGTTCTACTAGATAGCAGTGATTCTTCACGCAGTTGGGACTGGCTTAAATGTCTTGAACTGCAAAGTCAGAAGAAGGAAGAAAATAATAATGAACTGCTATTAGAGTCCAAAGGTGCTGTCTCAAAGTCAGCGAGCTACTGGCATGTAAGCATAAATCTTTCTTAACAAGGCCCCACCACTTGCAGGAGACGGCACTGAGCACCCACTGCTGTTTCTCGTTTCCTTTTCAGCCGTGCGGTTATGCAAAGTGCTCGCTCTTCTTGAGTCTTTCTAGGTAAGGAAGAGGGATTTATTACACCTCTGTCAGCTGCAAAGTGTCTCTGTGCACCTGACATACTATAGCAAGTAGTTAAAGAATGAGAGAATCATAATGCCCTGCTCTTACAAAACTTCATCCAGTTTGTGCATGTCTTGGATAAGAGGCAGTTTTGCAAGTCCCTTTTTTTACAGATGGGGAAACTGAGGCCTGGAGAGTTGAAGTACCTTGTAGCTGACCTGCAGGCCAGTAGCAGCTCTGCAAACCAAAGCCTGGTCTCACATCCTAGTCAGCCATTAACATGCAGTGCCCTGGACTGATTCTTAAGCTGCTTGCCCAACCCAAACAGAAGGTAACTGTATAAGGACTATATTAATCATAACATAGCTGTGCCAGCTCAGCTAACCCCTGGCTGCGATCCAGAGCTTGCGGTTGTTCCGGGGAGCGTGGCCACGAGATGGCGTGTTGTAACTGCGACAGGCTGCCGAGAGGTCTGTGTATTTAGGAAGCTGAACTATGCTTTCTCTGGATTCCCTTGGACATGGAAGTACTGCTTTTAGGATAATGGCGTAGCCCATATGAGCTCTCTGCTGCCACTGCCAGTGCAGGCTGCTCCCAGCTGCTGTGATGGCTTATCAATATGGCCCCTGTCCAGAGAGAGCTCCACTGTCACCCATCCAACAGGTTTCACTTTCGACCCTGGATGAGAGCTTCCCATCATTAGTTGCTACTGCAGGTGCTTTGTAAAGCCAGGCTGTCCCTTCCCCTGTCCCCACAGGGGATGGGAGCACTTTGCCAGTGTGAGATGCTGTGTGTGATTGCATGCCTCTTTGAGATTCAGAGCACCTCTCACCTCGATCCTCTCATGGAGCAGATCCATCCTCCCCCTGCCCAAAGTGCCAAAGGCTTTCGGGTCTTCACCTGGAGCACCCCTTGGGTAACACCAGGACCTCTCCAAACCTAGGAATCGCCAGGTCAGATGCACCAGCTGTCTTCTGGTGAGCCCAGCATGTGCATAGGCCCTGATCAGTGGACAGAAAAGAAAGCAACAGCAAGCATTTCACCTAGAAGCAGGTGGGTGTGTGGCTGGTTGTCCTGTTTTCAGTCGGATCTATTCCATACCTGATCGCTGGGGCATCCCGGTGCTCTGGAAACCCTGCAAGACCCTGGCTAAGGAGCTGGCACATGGTTCGGAGTTGTTCCTTCTTGCAGCAGGTAGGGTGATGGAGAGCTCCCCATTGCTTGTACCTTGCAATTCCTACCCGGCCTCTGTAGCAGCTGTGGGTTATGTTGCTTCTTTCCTCCTAGCCCCTAGGCCTAGTACCTCTTCTTCCTGCAGCAGTCAGGCCCTTGCTTATGCCAGGGCCATCAGATGTGGAATTCCCCAGCAGAGGCTATATGGGACACTCAGAAGCTTTTCTTACCTGCCATCTGGCCCTGCTTAAAGTAGGCTTCGAAGACACGGGGGGTAAGAATACCCAAGATCTGCTTACATGGTAGCATCCCCCAGCCAGCACAGGTGGGGAATTAATTACAGGCCTGGATTGTGCTAGCAACTCATTGCTGCTGGTACAGCACATTGCTCTGACCTGAATTACATGCCTTTCAGCCTGGATTCCTCAGGGCTGCATTTCCAGGGTGTGATGCCTTGTGTTGGGTCGGGGCTGACCAGAGTTTTACAAAGAGATTACATTATGGACCTGTGCAGGATGGTTTGGATAGAGATGATCCTGCCTCAGGCAGGGGGATGGATTCAGTGACTTCCAGGGGTCCCTTCCAGCCCGTCTCCATGATTCTTTGAAAATGTCAATTAAAATCTCTCTTGCAGGCACAAGCCTTTACAGCAATTAGCTTGTGCTCTGCTATAGCTGCTAGCTGGCCAGGCAAAGAAACTTTCCAGCTGTTACGTTTTAAATCAACAGGAAAAGATTGTGTAGCATATAGAAGATGGTTGCACCCCTTAGTTAAGTCTGTGGGTGGTTTTCGTCCAGAGGAGTCCTAACATCCTGCTTGGTTTCCAGCACTGAAGGCATGGAGATGGATGGCTGCTGCCCTCATTCCTTACAGTCATTAATGGTCCCTTCTTGCGTGAGCCTAGCTGTCTGCACCAAATTCCATTCTCCGGCCATCTCTTCTTTCCCTGCAGTCTCGATTGGATACGGAAGTCCTCAGTTCCTCTCCCCAGCGTGTGGAGTGTTGCCTTTCAAAGCTCTTCCTGCCTGCTCATCCGGGATCGATTAGAACCGCATGGCCTGTCCCCTGGGGACGGTACGGTGGTGGCTTTTCCACCCTTTATCCTTCTCAGTTCCAAGATGCTTTGGTTGTGGGGGGTGAGGCAGAGGTTATACAGATCAATGACACTAATCCCAAGCACTAAGTCGCGTCTCTGCTCTCCCAGCCACTCCAGAAACAGCACCTCTTAAGAGTAAGTCTTGGCTTCTTCTGATTTGTTTTTGAACCTTTCTACTCTGTGTTGTCCCGCACTCCCGGAGAATGTTACCTTGGGGGCAGGGGGAGGAGATACAAGGTTCTCATGTGATCTCAGGACTCCTAGAGCTGGGGACTAAAGGAAAACAACCAGTCTGAGAAACCAGCTCTGAGAGCAGGGTCTGGCGACACTCGGTTGTGTAGCCATCGGAGTAGCTTGGACTGTGTGCTGGGAGGGAGATGGAAGCTAGTGCTGCCGTCACCCGAAAGCTCTGCAGGCCACCTCCAGCAATGACCTTGCCCATGAGAAGCAGCTGCCTTCTGGTGAGCTGAGGCATCCCCTTGGTCTAGGTCTTTCCCAAGAGATGGGTCATCTTACTGCTACTGAGACCCTGCGCCTGCTGGCAGGAGGGCCATTATCTTCTTTGTCTGTGGTTATAAGGTGTCTTGACAGCTGGTGGAGTGATTCGCCAAGCCCCTCAAGTGAGTCCTGATGGGACGGGTGCATGGAGGAGGGTGAACGCAAGTGCCCGGCCAGGGTAGGAGGCTGGTCTAAATGGAGATGATCTTCCTGGAGCATCTCCCCCTACCCCTCCCAGGCAGTGCCCAGGCCACATCCCAGCAAGTGAACTGCGTGTGACGGTACATCCAGCCCCGCTTCCTTTGCTACACAAGGGCAGGAAGCCCCAAATACTGCATTTCTGGGCATCTTGCTCTGCGCTGCTGAAAAGAGGCAAGTCTTTGGGGTTCATTTAGCAGGGCAGGGGAAACAGCTGAACTCTGTCTCAGGCGGTGCTTTTCCTACCTGCTTGGGGAAGCCAGAGCTGGCTGGGCTGTTGCTAGCAGGAACAGCCCCAGGTCAGCCATTGTGGGGTAGGGTGCGTTAGGGTAGCCAGAGGGATTTGGGCTGACCTGGCAGTACTGAAGACTGCAGTTACATCTTTTTGGGCTTTTGGCTGGTTTCTGGTGTAAGCTGACTGGCAGAAAGGGAATGACAGGAGCCGTCCTGTGTGTCTGTGAGTGTGCATCTCCCAGGTTTTCATAGATTCATAGATGTTAGGGTCGGAAGGGACCTCAATAGATCATTGAGTCCGACCCCCTGCATAGGCAGGAAAGAGTGCTGGGTCTAGATGACCCCAGCCAGATGCTTATCTAACCTCCTCTTGAAGACCCCCAGGGTAGGGGAGAGCACCACCTCCCTTGGGAGCCCGTTCCACACCTTGGCCACTCGAACTGTGAAGAAGTTCTTTCTAATGTCCAGTCTAAATCTGCTCTCTGCTAGCTTGTGGTCATTATTTCTTGTAACCCCCGGGGGCGCCTTGGTGAATAAAACCTCACCAATTCCCTTCTGTGCCCCCGTGATGAACTTATAGGCAGCCACAAGGTCGCCTCTCAACCTTCTCTTGCGGAGGCTGAAGAGGTCCAGGTGCCCCAGTCTCTCTTCGTAGGGCTTGGTCTGCAGGCCCTTGACCATACGAGTAGCCCTTCTCTGGCCAGGTTATCCACATCCCTCTTGAAGTGTGGCGCCCAGAATTGCACGCAGTACTCCAACTGCGGTTTGACCAGCGCCCGATAGAGGGGAAGTATCACCTCCTTGGATCTATTCGTCATGCATCTGCTGATGCACGATAAAGTGCCATTGGCTTTTCTGATGGCTTCGTCACACTGCCGACTCATGTTAATTTTGGAGTCCACTAGGACTCCAAGATCCCTTTCCACCTCCGTGCCACCCAGCAGGTCATTCCCTAGGCTGTAGGTGTGCTGGACATTTCTCCTCCCTAGGTGCAGCACTTTGCATTTCTCCTTGTTGAACTACATTCTGTTGTTTTCTGCCCATTTGTCCAACCTGTCCAGGTCTGCTTGCAGCTGTTCCCTGCCCTCCGGCGTGTCCACTTCTCCCCACAGTTTTGTGTCATCCGCAAACTTGGACAGAGTACATTTCACTCCCTCGTTCAAGTCGCTGATGAAGACATTGAAGAGTATCGGTTCAAGGACCGAACCCTGCGGGACCCCACTGCCCACACCCTTCCAGGTCGAGACCGACCCATCCACCACGACTCTCTGGGTGCGACCCTCCAGCCAATTCGCCACCCACTGGACTGTGTAGTCATCCACATCACAGCCTCTTAACTTGTTCACCAGTATGGGGTGGGATACCGTATCGAAGGCCTTCCTGAAGTCTAAGTATACGACATCCACCCCTCCTCCTGTGTCCAGGCGTTTCGTAACCTGGTCATAAAAAGAGACTAGATTAGTCAGGCATGATCTACCTGCCACGAACCCGTGCTGGTTTCCCCTCAGCATCATTTGTCCTGCCGGGCTCTCACAAATGTGAGCCTTGATAATTTTTTCAAAAACTTTGCCAAGGATGGAGGTGCGACTGACTGGCCTATAGTTGCCCGGGTCCTCCTTCCTCCCCTTCTTGAAAATGGGGACCACATTGGCCCTTTTCCAGTGCTCCAGGACTTGGCCCGTGCGCCACGAGTGTTCAAATATTCCCGCCAGTGGCTGTGCAATGACATCGGCCAGTGCCTTCAGCACCCTCGGATGGATGGAGCTCATCCAGGCCTGCCGACTTAAAGATGTCTGGGTAGTTTAGGTCCCCCATGACTACTGCCTCCTTAGCTTTTATGATCTTCGAGAGCTGCCTCAGGAGCCCCGAATCTAGTTCTTCCCCTTGGTGTGGGGGTCTGTAGCAGACCCCTACCACCAAATCCCTTTCTCCTTGCCCCCCATGTAACCTAACCCACAATCCTTCTACTTTCTCCTCCTTCGATTCTGTCTGGTGGAGGATAGCACCTGGCATTAGCAGGAACAACCCCCAGCTGATCAATGGGGGCTGAGCCAGTGCTGCCCTTACTCACCTCTGCTCTTCCCAGAAGAACTGGTTTGCTTCCACGGCTGCAAATGAGCTTACCGTAGTACGTGGTGACTCACGCTGCCCAGGGGCCCGCGGGGCTAAATATAAGGATGTTTATTTTCAAAGCTGTTTTGTTCTTCTCCCCCGTGTGACTTCCCCAACGTTGCTGAGGTCACGGTGACTGCTATGGAGTCAGTTCCCCGCTCCGTGGCCCCGCATCCCTTGCTCACTCTACGGGGGCAGAAGGGAGCTGTATGGGGCTGTGGGTGGCAGGGGAGAAGGCACCTGGCTTGCAGACCTCACACTCAGGGTTGTAATAGCTCCCTGGGGTTTCTTCTGCAAGCTGGGATCCACCCTGGCCACTGTGACCCACGTGCTTTGCCCTTCCCCACCTCTCTGTGTGTCCCCCAGTTCTTGGCATGCTGCAGCTACTGCAGCCCCTTAGCGCACACCTGTTCTGGTGCAAAAGGGGCTCCTGCGGGATGTGACCATGCCACACCTTTGCTGCAGTACAGACTCGCTTCCCTCCATTGTGGAAGTTGAGTTGGGCATGCAGCACCCAGCCCAAGCGGGCATGCGGCACCTAACCTTTTGCTGGGACAGGGCCAGCCAGGCCAAGAAAATCAGGAGTACCTTTATCTCAGGGTAAGTTACCCACGGTCATGTCTGCTAGTCAATCTAATCCCATCTGGACTGCAGCAATGCTCCAACTGGGATCAAAACTGGAGGGTTCTGGCTACAGGGTCTTGTCCCTCTGCTCAGGGTCAGACCAACACCAGATTTGGGGTCTGGAAGGAATTCTGCCTCATGATCATATTGGTACAGACTGGTGGGGGGAGGTTGCCTTCCTCTGTAACAGGGGCACGGCCTCTGCTTGGGATCCCTTGAGTGTATGTTAACAACCTGTTATAGAAGCAGGGCACTGGCTGTCGTGGTCCCCCTGCTTTCCACAGGCCACCAGGCACGAGATGCAGACTGCCAGGAGGCACAGACAGTCTGGCTGCCCGGGTGCCAGGAGGCATGAGATGCTGCAGCTGGGCTCCAGGGGCCAAGGGGAAGTGAGCAGGAAGGGAGGGGATGAAACAGTTTCCCAGGGGCTGCCGTGCCATGCGCTGTACAAACAGAGCTGAGACGGGGCCTGCCCCAGAGGCACTTCCCTTTCGGGCAGCGGGCACAGCTAGGGAGCCCAGGGCGGGGGGCCCAGGCCTCCTCTCCCCGCTGCCAGGTCGGGGCCGCCTGATTCCTGGAATCCCTTCTCTGCCAGGCTGCAGGGACATGCCCATGGCCAGTTCCAGGTACCGGGTCCCTCTGGGGCGCCGTGACTCGGCCGGAAGGAACCGACGCTGCTGGGAAAAGGCAGCGGCCGAGTCTGGGCTCCACACGCTGGATGGAACAAACAGCGCTCAGGACCAGAGCCAAGCTGGGCTTTCCATTGCGCTTTCCTTCCAGCTCGCGGGCTGGCGGGACTGCTTCCGGCAGTGGTGCTCACCCCACACCACTGGGGGGGTCCCGTGGGTCACCCTGCGGACCCAGGAGCTCTATGGAAACAGCCTGTGTGGGTGGGGGGTGGATTTACTGACACCCCCACCACCGAGCCCAACACAGCCCTGGGGGTTGTACGTGTCAAGGTGTAGTGGTGTGGGTGTGTACACCTTGCAGTGAGTAGGGGTGGGGTGGCTGAGCCTATTGGAGAATAGGAACATCTGCATGTGTGGTGTGTGTTGCAGTGAGTGGGGATTACACACGTGTGTTGGTGAGTAGGGATGTGTATGTGTGTATAATGGTGAGTAGGGATGACATGCGTGCATGTGTGTTATGGTGAGTGGAGGGGTGTGCTATGGTGTTTGTGCGTGTGTTATGGCAAGCAGGGATGCGTGTGTGCATGTGTGTTATGGAGAGTCGGAGGGCAGTTACGGGATGTGTGCATGTGGGGTGAGTGCATGTGTGTTATAGCGCGTAGGGATGTGTGTGTGTTATGGTGAATGGGGGGTGTTATGGTGAGTGTGTGCATGTGTGTTATGGCATGTAGGGGTGTGTGCGTGCGTGTGTGTTATGGCAAGTGGAAGGGCTGTTACAGCATGTGCAGAGTGTGTGCCTGTGTGTTAAGGCATGTAGGGATGTGTGTGTTATGGTGAGTGGCGGCGTATGTTATGATGAATGTGTGTGCATGTATGTTATGGCATGTAGGGATGTGTGTGTGTTATGGCGAGTGGTGGGGTGTGTTACAGTGAGTGTATGTCTGGGGTGAGTGTGTGTCCATGTGTTATGGCGTGGGTGGACAGTTCGACGCGGGTCCTGCCCTGGGGGCTCCGTGGCGTCTCTGTAAGCGGGGGGCGAAGCCTGGAGTTGCCGAAGGGCTGGGAGCAGAGCCCCTGGGCTCCCCGACCCCGTCCCGGGTGCTGTGCCCGGTGCTTGGGGGCATTTCCCCCGGGATCACCCTCCCTGCAGGCAGGGGAAAGGGCAGAGGTAAATATAGCCCTGGC
This sequence comes from Alligator mississippiensis, assembly GCF_030867095.1. NCBI lineage: Eukaryota > Metazoa > Chordata > Crocodylia > Alligatoridae > Alligator > Alligator mississippiensis. Next base: position 3,257,473 of record NC_081829.1, on the reverse strand, counting down.
GCTGGCTCCACAGTCTCCTGCCGCTTCCTGCCATTTATAATCCTCCCCAGGAAGCAGCCAGGCCCAAACCTTCCTGCGGCCGGCGCAGAGCCGCCTGCCAGCGACCCTTCTGCTGCCGGGGGCCAAAGGCACTGGGGCCTGTGTCTAGACGGGGGTGTCCCGACATCCCTGCACCGCCCCAGCCTGGGCAGTGCTGGCACAAGCTCCGGGCAGTGATCCTTAGCCACGACTGGAAGCTCGTGCAGGGGTTGGGGGCAGGACGGGCACTCGGGGCTGGAGTGTCTGGGGGTCTGGCTTGCTCCTGGAGGCGCGAGGGGAGGTGGGGTCTGGCCTGGGTGTCCATACAGGGGGCAAGGAGCCGGGAAGCTGTTGTTGGCCCCCAACCAGCCCCTGCCGTGGCTCTTTCTCTGATACCAGCCCTGTGGCATCCCCTTTGTCTCCTCCATGGGGTGCCTGCGGCGTAGACTGCCGGCCGGCCAGACCCCAGAAGCAGCAGCCAGGCCCCGTTCCTGAGGTCCGATCTGGCGCCAACTCTGACCTGGGCAGCACCCAGCAGCAGGGACCGGGAACCACCCCCCTGCCCCAGAGCACAGCAAGGGGTAGGCAGGAGCATCCACACCGAGCCCAGGTGGGAATCAGAGGGGGGAAACCAGAAGCCAGCGCCCTTCAGCTGGTGCAGGATGGGACCCCACGTGTGTGTGTGACCGCCACCTGACAGCAGCAGGTAGAAACCCCAGTAGAGACCCAGCTGCAGCGTGCCTGGCGCTGTACGTGCAAAGAGGTCCCCACTCAAAGGGTTTCCAGGTTTGACGGGCAAAGCAAGGCTTGTTCCTAGGGGTGGGGAGAGATGGGGTCTGCCCACACCACAGCTGGCAGCTCCCAGGCCCCAAGCCCAGGGCAGCAGCGGGTGCAGCCAGGCGCTTCCCGCAGTGGCAGAGGGCAGGAGAGACGTCAGGAGGGCTGGGCATAAAGGAGGGGAAGGAGCAGTGGGGCGCAGCAGGGGTTAATCCAGCTGCTGCGGGGCGTGTGGGGTTCAGGCCAGCTGCAGTGGGGAAGGGCAGGGGTTAACGCGGGCTGCCGTGGCAGGGAGGGGTGGCTGGGGGTGGAGAGTCCTGGCAGCTTATATCAGGCTGCTGCCCCAGCCGGCTGGGTTTGCCTGAGCTCCTGGCTGGGCAGCAACGCTGGAGCTAGGCGGGGAGCCCCTGCCCCTGCCCCTGGCTGGGCCCAGGTGAGTGCATCCTCTGCCCAGCTCCAGCTGCGGGTCTCGGGGGCAGGTACTCCAGGCTGGGATCCGTGCCGGGGTGCTGGGCGGGACTGCTGGGGTGCCCCTGTTTGCTGCCCCCCACCCCCCCTGGTGCTGGGGCTCTGGCTGGAGGCTGGCCCGGCTCCAGCCCGGGTGGGAGCTGCCCTGTGGTTAGGAGCCGTCTCTGCAGGGCGGGCGCCCGTCTGCCCGCAACCTGCTTATTTATAGTGCCAGGCCTGGAGTTCAGCGCCGCGCTTTTTATAGCTGGCCTGGTGGCGGGGAGGCCCCGTGGGAGCACGGCGATGGGGTCAGACCTCCTGGGCGGCCGTGGGAAATGCCACAGAGGTCTGGCGGCCAGCACGCCCGTGCAGGGGCGGAGACGGGTGCTGCCCCCCGGGGCTGCTGGTTTTCTGGGGGTTGCTGAGCTCGTCTGAAGTTTCGCTGCCGTGCTGGCCAGATCCAGGCTCTGGGAACCAGCCTTGCTCTCTCGGCGACTGGGCGTGCAGTGGGCTCCCCACCAGGAGCGGGTGACACCGTCCCAGTCCGGCCTGGGCTCACAGGAGCCGCGTGTGGCTTGAGTGATGCGTGGAGAGGCCTCGGGTTGCGGTAGCAGCGTTGCGCAGGTAGCTGCTATCTCACCTTACACCAGGCTTTCTGCCCGGACTTAGCTGGACGGAGTTGCATGGGACGTTGCACTTGAATTTTCATGGGATGCTTTTCTTCCTTGCTGTAGTGGGACATGGGGGACTTTGTGCTAGGGGCTGTACGTGCAGAGCAAGGACCGCTTCTGCCCTCAGCGCTCGGACCAAGCGTGAGCGGCCGAGGCAGGCAGGCGGACGGGGGCGCGGGAGGAAATCGGTGCTGCTCTGGATACGATTTCCAGATGTCCTTTTGCACAGGTCACAAGCCCCTTGGGCCTGAGGGCTGGAGCTGCCCTTTGAGTTTTTCCCCTCTGGTTTTTCTGAACTGGCGGCTGGAAGAACTTGGGTTTCATGGGACTTTGCTGGTTTGCGGCTCCGACCAGCGCTGGGACAAACCCAGACCTAGACGCGGGACTGGAAAGGCCTGTTTTCCCAGCAGGTCCCATAGCGGCCAGAGCTGGGCTGGGTCTCTCCCTGCAGACTCGCTCCCGGCCCCCCCCCCGGGCTGGAGTTTAATTCTTGCTCTTTCTTTGCACTCAGGACATCTCAGGGCTGGCAAGTCCCTACCTGGGAATGCCCTTTGTGCCTGGGAGAGCCGGTAGTTTAGGGGAGGTGGTCGGGGATCTTTGCCTCTGTGCCCACCTGAGCTGGGTATTTCCATGCCTGGCCATGCTTCCCTTCTGGGGGGGGGAGAGCTGCTAATCTCAGGTACGTGGGGGCTTTCTTGTGACAGGGAAGCTGGCTCTGATGTGCATGGGTGCAGGGTGGGGGGAGGCTGGAGGAAGCGGAGGGGTTGGTGCCGGACTCGGAGCCGGGTGGGTGATCTGATCCCAGGCGCCGCCAGCTGCCCTGTGCTTTCTGCTCCCGGGCATTGCTCGGCTTTGGGGCTGGGAGGGCTGGGCTGGGCTGCTGATATCCCGCAGAGCTGGGGGGAGACGTGCCCAGGACAGGAAAGCTGGTTAACCATTAGCTCCCGATGCACTGGGGGGGCTCTTCCGAGCCATTTGTGTTCAAGGAAACCATCTGTTCAGCCCTGTCAGCTTCCGCACCTGATTTACTGCCCCGGCCCCGCGGTGCCCCGGCCCCGGGGTCGGCCCCTCCTTTGTTCTCAGCCGCCCTCGCTGGGTGATCAATTAGAGCGTGATGAGGCTCGTTCTGCCCAGGGGTCTCTTAAGCCCCATGGGGTCACGATGCCAGCGGTGACCTCGACTTGTACCTACCGTAAGCTCCCCCTTGCCCTCCCCAAGCCAGTTTGTTGCTGGTCAGACGAGGCCTGGTTTGGATGGGACACCCTACCCCGGTTTGGGGCTTTCCAGGAAGAGCCAGAGCACAGCTCTCCAGTCCTGCTAGATCCTAGATGGCCGGAGGGGGCTGATTCACATGGACGTAGCACGTGGAGGCCTCCACGAGCCATGCACAGACCATCCTGCCCCCACAGAAGCAAAGGGGCAGGGATGGACACAGGAGCTGACCCTCCGGCCCCTCCATCCCATGCCGCACCCAGGCTGCCTTTTTAGGGGGATCTGGCACGGACGGGCCCCAAGAAGTCTAAACCCCTATGCCGCCTCCCTCCGCAAGGCCTGGAAAGGGGAAGCCGTGAGGGTCCTTCAGCCCGTGGGCAGCCACCTCCCTCCGTGGCCCTGTTGGGCTTTGTTTGGCAGCCGCTGGGCTCCTAAAGATAAGGCGGCAACCCTGCTATTTTTTCCTGTCACGGCTGCTCCGGGGCTGTCGGCTGCAGCCCAGGCGGGCTGCAGGATGCACCGCGCTTCCCTCTTCCTGCCCCGGCGGGTTGCACCTCAGGCCTGTCTAGAAAGTGGCTCCTTCCTCACCTCCCCGCTGCCCCAAGCCCCCTCCCAGGCGCCTGCTCTTCCTGAGGCCGCGCCTGGCCCTCCTCAGCTGTGGTTTCGTGCCAGAGCTTCACGGGGTGGAGAAGGAGCTGTAGCAACGGGGTCTTTCTTCAGTGCCCCTGGTAGCCCAGGCACGAGGACTTCCCTGGAAGCTGGCTGGCAAAATCCGTGCTTTTCTAGCAAGTGGCGACTGGGACGTGCTTCAGAAGAGCCAGGCTTGGCGGGACGGGGAAGTGGGGGCAGCTGTGAGCCGTGACCCCGCTCTTAATTCAGAACAGGCAGGGTCTGCGTGTGGGCGCCCAGCTCGGGCCGTCGCGTGGAGCCGTGGCAGGGCAGGCGGGGGCCCGTGGGTGCAGACAACCCCGGGAGTACTGGCAAGGGGCACGAGCATCTCCCCTGCAAGCCGGAAACCTCCTGGCTCTCCTGGGAGGCAGTTACCCTCTTTCCTTGCGTATGATGTGCCCCCGCAGAAGGCACGCACCTTGCTTTTGAAAGGCAGAATGAAGAAAAGCAGATCTTGCCTTGGAAATACTGGCCAGCAGCAGGAAGGGACTGAGCGGCAGCTTCAGCAGCGTGCCCGTGGGGAGAGACAGTGGAGCTAGGGAGCCACAGCTCCCCGGCAAAAACAGAGGTTACTGTATTTCCTCACTTATAACATGCACCCCAGTGTCCGGCAGCTGGGGTTTGTGTCGTGAGTGAAAGAATTTGGTACTTTTCTAGCCAGGAGCCCAACAGCCATTGCCCCTTGCCTGGGAAGGGCACTCGCCCATCACTAACCCCCATCCCTCTTCTCTTCTTCCAGGTGAGGAGCTGAGCTGTCGGGACTCAGGCTCCATGCCCCGAGAGGACCTTGCCACCTGCAGGCAGGGGTGGAGATCTGGTTAAGGGGCTCTGCCAGCCCGTGGACACGGGTGCCAGCGTGCTTCCCTGCCCTGGCTGGACTCGAAGACTGCTTGGATCCAGCTGGTGGACAACTAGCCGTGCCGGCACCTTGTGAGGAAGGCAGTGGGACTTACGGTGGGCTCTGGGCTCCTGCCATGGTGCCCTGAGCCTGCCCTGCTGCCAGCTGCCCCTTGTCAGGGCACGTGTCCCCAAGAGCCAAGGGGGCCGGTGCCATGAGGCCGGTATCGCCAGCCAGCGGGTTCTCCCCGCTGGGGCTGCTGACGCGGGGGCCGGAGTACCTTCGCCGGCAGGTGGAAGGGGACCGGGGCGCCCGCTCTCCCAGCGCTGTGGAGAGGCTGGAGGCCGACAAAGCCAAGTACGTCAAAACCCAGCAGGTCATCGAGAGCCGGCAGGAGCCCGTGCTGTGCAGCAGTACCCCCTGGCCATCCCCTCGCCCCCGGCGCCTCCTCATCTCGCACCAGTGCAACGAGCTGAGCGTGGAGCTGAGCTGGGACAGCCCCCACCGCCCAGCACCCCCGCAGTCCCCCGTGGCACGGCGTGGCGGCAGCAAGCGTGGGCTGAGGCCCGACTCGCTCGTCATCTACCGGCAGAAGCGAGACTGCACGGCGGGGAACAAGGAGAACGCCAAGGGCTATGGCCTGGTGCGGTGGCTGCTCCAGGGGCCCCTGAGGGACAAGTCCCCCACGTCCCCCTCCTCTGGAGGCCTGAAAGAGGAGCCTCTGACCCCGGAGAGAGAAGAGATAGCCATGGCCTGGGTGCCCCTGGAGAAGGAGGTGGCTGCAGGGCAGAGCCCAGGAGGCAGCCTCTTTGCTCCTGGCACCAGCCCCATGGAGCAGGCATCACCCAGCGCCCAGAGACACCCGTGCAGCTCCAGCCCCATGGAGCCAGCTTCAGCCCGTGCCCAGAGACCCCTGCCCAGCCCTGGCCTGGGACAGCCCCTGCCGGGGGCCAAGCCAGCGCTGGCCCTGCGCTGCTCCCTCCCACTCTCGGAAAAGGAGCGGTTCTTCAACTACTGCGGCTTGGACCGGGACCTGGTGGAGGGCCTGGGGGCAGAGCGCTTCGGGCCGGCGGGCTGGGACATGGCCTCCTCCCTGCACCCGGGCAGCCGGGGCTCAGCCGGCTCGGGGTCCCAGGGCGCCCCGTCCCAGGGCAGCGGGGACGAGCCTGGCACACGGCTCTGCTCCGCCGTCTCCATCGTGGAGCGCAACGCCCGGGTGATCAAGTGGCTCTACGGCTGCCAGAGGGCCTGGGCGGCCGGCCGGGAGTCCACCGTGTGAGCGCGGAGATGGGCCAGGGCCCCGGCTGGGTCTGTGCCCAGGACATTGGGCTGTGGACTTGTGGCAGGATGGACTTAGGGAGGGGAGATGTGAGCTGGTTCCTCCCTGCTGCCCTCCCCGGCACCGTGGGGTGTAGCGTCCCTGGCAGGGGCGACCCGCTGGCCCACATTGGGTTATAGAGGCGAGATGGGACCCAGGCGTCTCCGTGGCTGGTCCCAGACGAAACCCCCTAGTTTCCCCTGGCTGCCGCAGGCTGAGGTGCAGCCCTTGGACCTTCCCTGGAGCTGGGCTCTGCCCGGGCCCGGGGCTGGCAGGAGTTGGGGCCTCATCCGTGGGTTCAGCGGGCACGATGCTGCCCCTTGAGAGCTGGCTCTGTCAGCTGCCACCTCCCTCCCAGGCTTTTCTCTGTGTTTTCTGGATCAGGAATAAAACCAGATGCACCTGGAGTCCTGCTGCCTGTGCTCTGGGCTGATGGGGGGCTGCTGCTGAGGGGTCGGGGGCGGCGAGGGCCAAGGGCATTGCGTGCACTGCTCCGGGCTGGGGGGAGCGCCTCCCTCTCTGAGGACCTGGCACTGGGGGAAGGTGCCCCTTGGTTGGCAGGCCTGAGCCTGGCTCTCATCCCCAGTCCCTCTCCCAGGCCTGGCCAGGTGGAGCTGAGCTCTGGGGAGCAGAGCGCTGCTACCAGCCTGCACAGGTCCCAGGCAGCCGGGAGCCTGCCAAGAGCACTGGGAGGGGGGAATTACTCATCCTCCCCTGCCCTGTGCCCTCCATCTCCAGGTGTGGGTGGCTCCCGCTCCCACCCTGCCCCGCTGGGTAGAACGGCTGCCTTTGATTTTGGCATCAGCGTGCTCTGCTCTTGCCAACCCCCTCCGTGTCCTTCAGCTGCCTCCATGAGGGGCCGCAGAGACCCAGAGCCTCAGGCAAGCCGATGCCTCTTGGGAGACCCCCAGCTGGGAGAAGCCAGGCCCCAGGGATGCTTCCCTTGAAGAGCTGAGCTCTGCCCCTCCAAGCCCTGGCCTGGGGGCTCTCCTTTCCCACAGCAGCACTCAAAGCAGAGGGAGGTGGTGTGGTGCATTGGCAGGGATTTTTGGGAAGCAATGGGGAAACCAAGCCCTAGAACAAGCCCCTTCTTGCCCCAGCCGGGGGCAGGTGCTAGCAGCCTGGGAGCCCAGGTCCTGCATCTCCCCCCAGCTGCTGCAGGGAGGAGGAGGTGGCTGGAAGGGAGCCCGGGAGAGGGTCCAAGACCCCGGTGCGCCGGGGGCCCATTCATGATAGCACCAGCTGGAGCTTTGCTAGCCCCGACGGGCCTCATGTATCCAGCCCAAACCCTTCAGAGCTGGGAAATGCCAGCAAACGTTACCAGAGGTGGCTGGACCAGGAGCATTTCTCCCCCTCAGCCAAGCAGGGCACGTGAAACCCTCAAAAGGGAACCACACGCTGTTGGCACTAATAGGTGTGCAGGCTCCTACGCAGCATTTGCACACCAAGCTCGGAGAGCTCCGGGAGGAACCCAGGGCGTCCGACCCGTCCTGCCCCGGGCTTGCGCAGTTCTTTGCAATCGAATCGCTCTTGTATTTTCTGCTGCCACCAAAAAACAGTGGAAGCCACGAGCTGGCATTTTCCAAAGGGGGCAGCTGGCATCTGAGGAGGCTGAGGACTGCTTGTGCATAAACTCGGGGCATTGGGGTAATGATGGTGATACCCTAGGTTTTCCTCCAGCACCGTGGAAGTGCTGGCAGCCGGTGGCTGTCTCTGGTGCACGTGTCAAGGTGGGAGGGAGATGGGGCTGCAGCAGAGGTGCTGGAGGTCGTCTTCGCAGAGCGCGGGGAGGGGAGTTTGGGGGTCTGTGGCCTTCTGCAGTCAGCACAGGGACCACCTATGTCTGACGCGTGTTGTACACACTGCCCTTGGTCTGCCAGGCGGGCAGGGGCCAACTGACCCCGTGCCAGAGCTTCTGTCGACGCTCTAGTGCCTGCAGCCACTGCCTCCCTGCGGACCAAGCTGAGAGCGCCGAGCTCGTCTTGGGTCAGGGGGAAGGAGACCAGCTCTTAGCAGCGTGAAACCGCTGATGCCTCTGGTGGGCCCGGCCTGGGGGTCCCAGCCCCTGGGCACCCACAATGTGATGCTGGGGCCTTTGCTTTTCCCTTGCACCGCCCCTGCCCAGGGCTCTGCCTGCCTGGGCTTGAGTTCCCTGCCAACCTGTTTGCAAGGCCATAGACGAGCAGCACCACCCGCACAAGCTGGTGCCTTTGCTGCAGCGCGGGAGAGTGGGGCGTCACGCCCAGCCCGCACGGTGCAAGAAGGGCCCCTTGGAGCCGGCCCCGAGTGTGGAACCGTCCGCGTTTCTAGAGAGGACACGGAGCCACCGCAACTCACCACAAAAGGACAGTGTCAGTGTTAAACAACCACAGCAGCAGGGACGTGGCCTGCCCTGCCCGCCTGGCAGAGCACAAGGCAAGTCCTGTTGGCGCGCGGAGGGAGCTCGGAGCTGCACAAATACAGGGTCGTGCTCAGGGAGTCACCCGGGGTCTGTCCGGCACTGGTGGCCCTGGAGACATCCCCTTTGGAGGGGGCAGGGTCCCAGCACCCATCAGCACCCGCCGGAGCTCTCGCTTCCAGTGCGGTGCCGGAGCGAAGCCCAGCTCCTGTGACACGAGTCTTTAAAGTGTGGCCAGGGCCTCAGTTCTGGGGTGACCTACTCGAGACAGCTGGTAAAGGGGGCTGGCTCTGGAAAGCTGGTCCCTGTAACGATCCCCTCTCCCCGTCTCACGGTGGGTGAGATTCCCACAGGAGCGAGAGCCCCGTTAGCAGGGAGAGGAGCTGGCTGGGGTCAGGCCCCGCGTCTCCCACCCCAGGGGCACGACCTGGGCACCACACCGTGGGACACTGGCAGGGGGATACTCTCGGTCTCTCCTGCCCATTCAGGGTCGAGCCGTGAGAGGTTTCTCCCGCCCAGACTGCAGCCCTCGCCGGCTGTGCCCATCCTCCCTGCTTTGCAAAGCCCCTGCAGAGGGTTGCAGGCTGCCATGTCCTAGCGGGGAGGAGACCCCGGCATCCCAGTGCCTTGTTCAAACGGTGATGCTGCCAATACAGTGCCGAGGACGGGGAAGGCAAGGTGGTCGAGCCTGGGAGACGATGCCGCTCATTTCCAGGGTCGGGGGAGCAGCTACCTGATGCTGGATGGTCCTGTCCCAGCCCCGCAGCTCCCGGGGGCAGTCTGGGAGGGGGGGAAGGGGAGACCTGCCCCTGGCCGTGCCATGGGAGTCTTTGCAGGGGCTGTCCGTCGGCTGGGCCTTCTCCCCTAGTTGCTCTTGGAGGGGGTTTTATTCCGGATCTCGGCCAGCTTGCTGGCCAGAAGGCCCCAGCGGAACGGCCCCTCCTCCGCATCCCGGAGGTCACTGCCATTGCTGGGGTAGGCGGCCTCGTCGCTCAGGGCTTCTCCGGCCGCCCCAGTGGCATCCTCACCCGCGGGCTTGCTGTACTCGGGCTGCGCGCCCTTCTTGTCCGGCACGGTGGTCTGCTGCCATTTGGTGGCGAAGATGTCCCAGAAGCCGGAGGCCTTCCTCTCGGACGGTGGCAGCTCTGCCGGCTTGGCTGCCAGGGGGCTGGAAGCGAGGGACGGGGTTTAGGGTCGGGTCGGGGCAGGGCAGGGCAGCCTCTCCGCACACACAGGGGAGGAAGATCCCAGACAGCGCATATGGCAGGGCGCTGGCTCTGAGCAGGGCGAGGGGAGCGTGGCCTGGAGGACAGGACCGCAGCAAGCCTGGGGGAGCCCAGGCTGCCTGGGAAAGGCACCTTCCCAGCATCCAGGGCTGTTGCAGGCTTGGGTTTCCAATGAGCCCTCACCCCGATACCCCACCACCCCTCTGCCTCCAGAGACGCCCCCCCAGCGCGGCAGGGCTCAGCTTACTGGTCAGCGCAGGGCTCGGGCGTCAGCAGCTGGTGCTCATCCTCCCTGTTGAAGAGCGACGAGAAGGTCCTCCAGCTCTTGGCGCCGGCTCCCTGGACCTGCGGGCAGGACAGCGGGGTGGGAAGCTGCCATCAGCAAAGCTCCCACCCGCAACTCGGCTCCCTGTGCGTGGAGCTGGCACCGAGCACCCCTGGGGCAGCTGGCAGGAGCCTTCAGCAAGCCCCTGGGTTCATACAGCGCCTTGCACCCTGGCTCTTCAGGGCTACACGGCACTTCTATATTCACTGGTGCGCCCACCCCAGCGGCAGGGCCCCGGGAGCTGGGGGGAAAGAGAGTCTTGTCACCTGCATTCGCCTTCTCCCCCCAGCCACCACCTCCCTGCCCCGTGGGGCTCTGCCCTGGCCGCAGGGCCTCGGCCCTCTCCTGCGGGAGGGAGCTGGTTCCTTTGAGATCCCTTCTTCCGCCAGGTGCCCGAAGAAGGGACCACACCTGCCGGCGCTAATGCAGGGGAGTGGAAGAGCCTGGGTTTGGGCAGGACGCGCTGCCATTGCTGTACCCCCACTGACTGCTCTGTTAATGCCCCCGGGTAGGTGCCTTCGTCTCCTGGCACTGCCCTGAGCCCTGCCTGCCGCTCTACAGTTGGAAGACAGGGTCTTGCATGGCGCATCCCATCCCTAGTGGGGACAGAGCCCAAGCCGCCGTGGTGCCGGGTAAGGCTGATGCTGTCTGTGCCCCGGTCTGCATCTGGCCTCCTCTGCCCGTTGCACCGTGGCAGGGAGCTTCCCGGGCGGATCCATCTCAATAGAGATGTCTGCAAAGCTTCGCCCAGACTGGAGGTAACTGGCGCCGGGTTGGGGAGCTCTTGGGCTGGGGGGTGCATGGGATGGGAGCCCTTACCCTCCGTGCCAGCTGGGCCACGGGGTTTGCTCCAGCCTCCGTCAAAACCGGGGCCTCGGCCGTTTCCACCAGCTCGGGGTTGTCGCTCTGGAACAGAAAGGCACCGTCAGCTGCGGGGCCGCGGGGACGGGGTGGGAGCACCGGGGCTTCAGGGGCAGAGTCTCATCGCCCCTGCAAGCATCTCCTCATTGCCACCCACCGGCTGCCCCGTGCCTCACCCGGTTCCCGCTCTTCCTTTGGATGAAGCCAGCTGGGACACGTCGACAGGGCAGGCCAACTGCCCCAGCCGGCCCCCGGGCATCTTCATGCCCCGAGTCTTCACTGCTCTTTGACCCTGAGCTTGCTAGTTGGGCACGGGAGCTGGGTCTCTCCCCATCGCACGACCCAGGACCCGGACTTGTAGGAGGGCACCAGGCAGGGGTCCGCCTGCGGTCCTCCCCCAGGCCCCGGGCACACATCCTTTATGTCCAGGAGATGCCTCATAGGGCCTGTGCCCATCGAGGTGAGCCGATCCACCCCCCTCGCCTCCCACCCCTATGCCAGATGCTTCAAGCCACCTGCTTTGGGGCTTGTTAGTGCCAAGGCAGAGCCCAGCCTGGACTGGGGGAAATCCAAGCAGAGCTGCTGACGGGGGCGGTGGGCCACTGCACGGGACCCAGGAAGCCTCTACCTCCTCCTTGAACTCGTCCTCCGGCTCCTCGCTGCCCAGCGTCTGCAGCACCTTGGACTTGTAGAGTCTCCAGAAGCCCTGAGTCATGGTGGCTCCGGGCGCACTGGCCCTCCGGCGCGGCTGTGGGCGTTAGGCACGAGGCTCTGGGCACCGGCTGGCAGGTGGGTCCGTGCGGGGCCGCGCTCAGCCCCTGTGCCCGGCACGCTGGGGGCAGCGCTGGGTGCCCATCGCACTTCCACGCTGGGCAAGCCGAGCGGTCTGCGAGGTCTTGAGTGCTGCGTGCTTGTCCCGTCCCCGCTGCCGCCCGCCGGGATCCGATGTCTTCATTAAAATTGCAGATGCCTCCTTCAATGTGCAGCTCGGGGCACAAAGAGGAACCCGATCCCAGGTGGATTCACGTTGCCAAGGGGCTCCTCGAACCAGGGCCAGGCTGGGGGGGGCTGCTGGCCTTCACCCCGGGGGTGTCTCCTGCCCTTTGCTTGCCCCCAGGGCTCCCAGGGCAGGCTGCCTTGTGCCCCTAACCCAACCCCTCGGCCTTGGTCCCAAAAGGGCTTTGTCCAGGGCCCCAACCCCCTGCTTCCTCCCACTCCCACAGGGCCATTCAGTACCCACCCATGTCCCTCGGCAACTAAGGTGCGTCTCTGGCCTGTTACCTGTCCCTCTGCTTCTGCGGGCGCTCCCATGGGGACCTGCCAGGCCCGCGGGAGTCCTGCCCAGGCTCTCCCCATGAAGGGTCCTGCATAGACCCCCCCCCTCCCCGCTCAGCTTGGCACTCGGGCGATGCTTCATTATTTGCAGTTGGTAACCGATGCCGGCGGAGACCGTGCGCCTGGAACACGGTATCTGGGCAACTGGCTGGAAATAGCCTCTGGCAGCTAAATTATTCCTTAGGAGCCCAAAGCCAGCTCTGCTCGGCTGCGGATTCGGTTACCGCCTGCCAGCTTCTCCGTGCACGCGCCACTGGGCAGATGGGTGCAAGGGGCTGGTGAGGGGCTAGATGGGCAGGAGAGGGATGTGGGGTAGGGTCCCAGCGCTGTGGTGTGGCAGGCTCCTTCAAGCTGGTGTGCAAAGGGGTCTTCATCCTTCGTACCCACTCAAGCCATGCCTGCCCGCGGCGTTAGCACCACAGCCCCATCCGCCGCGCTCCGGGGCTGTATGTATTATTGATTCCCAGCCCAGCGGGGTAACGTGATCGCGGGCGCAGGGCCGGCGGCTCTTTTGTGGTGGATTGACAAGTGTATCTTCAGTGTATAAATCCACGTTATTAGTCGTTGTGCCCACATCAGCCCTGCTGCAGCTCGGTCCTGCTGAGAACTCGCGGCTCAGCACAGCAGTACCCGTAAGAAAACCCCCGCCATGTGACCATGCTTCTTCAAGAGATTCAACCCCCTCCCCTGGTCACACCATCGACCTCCTGCCCCATGGTGTGCTGGGCGGGGAGTGGGGAGACTTCCCCGTGCCCCACTGACCCCAGCGTGGTGGAGGGGGGCATGTTTCTGATGGCATGCGGCTTCTACCTCCCAAAATATATAAAGCAAACTTTGGGCACGAGCAACAGTTGGCCCATGGACGCTGCAGGAGAATCTGCTCCCCCCGAGCAAATGCTATCGCCAAGGATGTTCCCCGCCCAGGACGGCGGGTGGAGGAACAGCAGCTCCCATCAAACTCTTCCTGTGTGTACCGTATGGGGCCGGGCGTCCTCCTTAGCACTCGGGTGCATCCGACCTCGGCATGAAAACCTGGTTCTGGCTATGTGCAGTGGAGTCAGTCCTGCTCCCCGAGTGCTTTGCTCCCCACCGAGGTGTCTGTACTGCTCTGTAGGTCCCCAGGGAGCCTTCCTCTCCAGAGGGTGCCCCCAGCCACCTGCTCGATGCCCTAGAGAGCGAGACTCTGAGAGCCCCAGGTTGCCTTCGCCACCTTGCCTCTGAGCTCGATGCCCGTGCAGGAGCGGCGCGTGGCCGGGTGGGCTTGAGGCCGGCACCGCTGAGAGCGCTGCGGACACAGGCGGCGCGCGGCTCCTTCTAGGGCTATCGTGTCTTCAGCGTGGGGGCGAACGATCGTTATCTGCGCGTCTCTCTCAGCAGTCTTATGCATGGAGTTGACCCGTCCTTCACACCAGGCCACTCTGGGGTCAGAAGCTGTGGACACAGGAATAGCCCCAGATGCCTCAGTGCAGGATACCACATCCCCGGGCCCTTCGTGACCCAGCCCTTGTTGCAGGCCACGAGTCTCTGTTTCCCCTCTGCACTGACCCCCCTAGATAGGATGGTAGGGCAGTGGGCACTGCCCAGGGGTCCAGGGCCCCCCCACAGCCTCCTTCCTGGTCCTGTAGCAGACAGCCAGCCTGGCCAGGGCCGGGCGGGTTGTCCGGGTGGTCACGGGCCATGTCGGGGCCCATCGTATCCGACCCAGCTCCTGTGTTGTTATGCGGGTGCAGGGAGCTTCCCAGGCTGCCCTGGTTGCAGCCCCTGCCTCGGGCACAGCTGCAGGGAAGGGGGAGTAGGGTTCACGCTCATCCAACTCCACTGCAGCGAAAATGCAGGCCAAGCCATGCGTGGGACCTCAGCCAAGAGACGGGGGCTCATGCTTTTCTCTTGCCAAAAGTCCCACCGGGCTGCTCCTGGCTGCGGGCAGAGGGGCCCTGGGCTCCCACCCATCCGCAAGGATCGGCTGCCACCAAAACCCAGTGCTCGGGGTCACGCTCTGCAGCGACTGGCCGGTAATCAGTGTTGAGCTGCAACGTGATCCCCCCGATGGAATTACACCCCGCCGCTTCGTTTCCATGGGCCCAGCCCGGCGCAGGCGGTTGTGCCGGCACTCGAGGAAGGAGAGGGGGGTGCGAACCCAACTCCCCCTTCCCTGCGGCCGTGCCCGAGGCAGGGGCTGCAGCCGGGGCAGCTTGGGAACGGGCGAGGAAGCTCCCTGCACCCTCACAGGAACACAGCACCTGGGTCGGATGATATGACAGGGCCCCCGGACGACCCCTGGGCCCTGGCCAAGCTGGCCGTCTGCTACAGGACCAGGAAGGAGGCTGGCGGGGGCTCTGGACCCCTGGGCGGTGCCCACTGCCCCCTCCTCCAAAGGGAGGGAGGCTCCTGGCTCTTCGCTGGGCAGCAGCCCAGATGCAGGGGGCACAGACAAGGCCTGTCCCAGGGAGCAGAGGCTGCAGGACAACGCCTGGGCCTGACCAGGGGGTCCCCCGGGCCCTGATCCCGCTCTCGTGTGCTCCCATTGCCCACAGGGCCTCGCTGCCCGGGCCGCGCTCCACCCCAGACGCAGCTGCAGCTGCAGCAGGGCCGGGAGTCAGCGGGCAGGGGGCGGGGCCACAGCGCTCACTCCCCCTCCCACCCGGGGTCCTCCCCCGCATGCGCACTGAGCGCTGCTCACTCCCCCTCCCACCCGGGGTCCTCCCCCGCATGCGCACTGAGCCTACTCCGCCATGCCGGAAGTGGTCGCTTTATGATGAGGTCAGAGCCAGCGGCCGGAAGCGGCCTCCTCTCCCCGTGTGTCGGGCCGCGCTGCCATGGCCCCGGGCAGCTCGCGGCGGACGGGCTCGCACCGCGCGCACTCCCTGGCGCGGCAGTGGAAAACCAAGCGGCGGCGCAAGGACCTGGACCAGATCCACGCGGACCTGCGGCCCGAGCAGGCGGCGCGGCTGCTGCACCAGGAGCCCGACCCGGACCTGCCCGGCAGCGCCCGGTTCTACTGCCTGCACTGCGCGTGCGTCCCCGCGCGTGACGTAACCCCCCCTCCCGAGCCCACGCGTGGCGCTGTCCTCCGCGAGACCCGCTCCGCGCGTGACGTCACCGTGGTCGTGGGGAGCCCAGCCCCTCCCCCACCCCCTGGGTCGTGCCCTTGGTGTCGCCCCGGCCCGGCCCGGCCCTCGGGGTCCCGCGGCCCGACCCCCGCCCTTCGCCCCGAGCCGATTCCGCTCTTTTCCGCCCCAGAATCGGCTCCTGCCTGAGCCGCCGCCTTCTCTCCCGCAGGCGCTACTTCGTGGACCTGAGCAGCATGACGCAGCATTTCCGGTCCAAAGTTCACAAGAGAAGGTGATGGGGGGGGCGCTGGTCCTCGCCAGTCGTTGCTAACGGGGGTGTGGGCGCAGGTGTGTAAATGTCCGCCGGGTAGATCCATCTCGCCCGGGATTCTCTGTCGTGGGGGCTCGTCCTCCCGCCCTGGGTAACGCAGGTAGCGGAGCTAACTCGGTGCCTGGATCAGCTCTCGGTGCTAAACCCTGGTTTCACGCCCGCTTCGGCCTTTTAAGCTTTAATGAGGCGCGGTGCCGGTGCGCCCGCTCGCGGGTGGCCGAGGTGCCTCTTGAGAGGCCGCAGGGGCCGTTTCCCTCTCGCTCGCCCCTCCAGCGGAGGAGGTTTCGGTGTCGTGACTTTCTACCAGCTCTGGGATCTGTCTGTTGTGACCCTTGTGTGTGTTTTAATATAGTACTTGTATATCTTTTATAGGGAGTTTTATTACTCCTCCCTTAGGCCGTCCTGGGTACCTTTGCAGCTCTGTGCCAGCCCTCAGACTTTGTCCAGATGCAGCTGGCAGCAAGGACTCGTTGCTTGCTAACTTGCCTGGGTGCTTGGTTTCCGCAGCAGGTTCTTCATCCGGACCTTGCCGCTGGATTTCAAGAGTTTCTCTTGGTTTTCTTTTCCTTTCTAGGCTGAAGGAGCTACGTGAGGAGCCGTATACCCAGGAGGAAGCAGAGAGGGCGGCTGGGATGGGTTCCTACATCCCTCCGGAGAAGATCGAAGTACAGACTCAGCCACTTGAGATGGAAGAATCCAGCTGAGTTCAGTGGACGTGACGGCACGGAGGCTGCTCTCTGATGTGTTGGACAGCGCCCTTGATGAGACGCTGCCACAAAATGGGGCTTTGTCCTGACTTAGGCAAGTGCTTCTAAAAACCAAGCCTTACCCCGACTCCCATAGCAATCGGCTTCTGTGTTCCCCCTAGGAAATGAATGAGGGGAGAGCTGGCTGCGGGAGTGCTTTGACCAGGCACTTGGGCATTGTGTTCCTCTTGGCAGAGCTGCACGTAGAGGGCAGCCTGAGGTCTGGGAAAAGGGGCAGTTGCTTCTTGCTGTGATATCGACTTGATTGTTATGTATCGGGTGTTTTTAAAGCAGTGGGGGCAGAATGGCTCTTGTCTCAGTTTGAGCTCTGTAATTGCCCATCCAATTATTCAAATAAACTGTTTGGCGACCGCTAACTGAGCAGCAGAATGTTCTTTGTTGGCTTCGTCCTGGCTTGTACATCGGGGCTCGGTTTAGGGAAGGAGACCAACCCCATTGCTAGAAGAAGCAGCTTTTCCCCTGTCAGCTGCTTCTCCAGATGAGGCCGCCTCTCTCTGTCTCAAGCTCTTACTCTGAAGATGCTGGTTCTGAATTGTCAGCAAGCAACTTTAAGAAGTTGCAGGGCCCTTGAAGCAAAGAAAGGAATGAGAGTAGCTTTGGGCTTGGTCACTTTAAATTCCCCCAAGGTCTGTTCTTGGTCAGATCTGTTGCATTTGACACCCTGAGCCACTTCCTTGTGTCCTTGTCATACTCCTATCTTGTTCTTTCCTGTCCTGGAAATGTGCCATATCGGGCTTCTTCCATCTGTGGCACTCTATAAATCCACGGCACATCCGTTGCATGCAAACAGACGCAGCAGGGCTAGAAAAGTTGCAGAGAAGGGCATTGAAAGTGATCGGGGCTGTGGAGCAGCTTCCATATGAGAACATGAAAAGACCAGGACTCTTCAGCTTGGAAAAGAGACAGCTGAGGGGCTATGACAGAAATCAGTCAAATGGTGTGGGGAAAAGGGACTAGGGAAACTTTCAGTCACTGGGTCTCAGCTCTTTGTTGGCTGCAGATTTAAAACAAGCATGAAGTGGCGTTTGGTTTTATTTGGGTGTTTTTATATTTACTGTTTCAGAGTGTTATGGAGGTCTGTAGTATAACTGGGTTCCAGAGGGGTTTAGATGCATTTCTGGTGGCTGGGTCATGGGAGCTGTTAAATGCAACAGTCAGGGATGTAACCTCAGATTTAGGACATGCCTAAACCCATGGCTGCTGGGAACATGGAGGGAATGTGTCCCTTTCCTCTAAAAGAGTTGGGGCCGACCTTCTTGGCAGGCATGTCGCACATTAAGCCTCACGCCCTCACCAAGTGCCACTCTGATCCCCTTCCCATGCCTGATCTGCTGCTTAGTTTTCTGCTCCCTGCCCTACCTGCCACTACACCGCTTGTCCCTTGCTCAGTCTGCTGTGTGCTGTGCACACAAGCTGCCCCTGCAACTCGTGCCACCTCAAGCAGGTGCTCTTTGCCACAGTCAGAGACGGGAGACTGGCCTTTGGCCTGCTCCAGCGTGGCAGCTGTTGTGAAGGAGTCAGCTGAGAGCCCAGTCCCCATCCCTGCTGGTAGCAGCCTCCATGCTTCAGCCATGTTAGATGCCATACAAATTGCCTGCGAGACTGACACTGGCATGGTAGGGAGGGAGCCAGCCCCTTCTGGCCTTGGAGACTCTTCCAGGGAGATCCATTGCTTCAGAGAAGGGTGACCAGGGATCTTGCTCGTTCTTGCATAGATGAGGCAGTTGCAGGTCTGAAAGGTGCTGACCAGCCATGTCTTCCACCAGAGAGGAAGAAGGGAGTGCGTCTCTGAGATCCTGAGCGCTGCAATGTGGCTTGGTGCTGCCCTCTGGGGTCATACAGTGGAAACGCTGCCCGTCTTGCTCCCGGGAGCCTTTGGTGCAGCTGTTTTTACTTTTATCTGATACGTTTACAGCAGCTGGATGCTTCCGAGGAAGCCCCCAGCCCTGTTAGGGCAGATGCTTGTGCTGCATGGTGGAAGAGGGGAAAACTAGGCTGCCCCTGTCTGCCCTGCAGACTCCTGCAGAGCCAGTTACAGCGCAGCCATTGCAGCAGGTCTAGAGGCCTGAGCTCAGTGTCTGTTAAAAGGCTCTTATTTCCCTTCCTGAGCCACCTTAACACACAGCAGAGATCGTGAGACCTGCTGGCTGGATGAAGCTGGGACGGCAAAAGGATAAGAAGACAAGTGAGTCACTTAAAAGCATGGGGTTTATTTTACTTGGGTTAACCCACACCCCCCTCCCCTCTTTCCATGAAGGATCGCAATCTAACCGTGGCTCATTAACATCTGTTAGCAGTTCATTCCCATACTGGTGGCGCTTGGCTGTGTTTCTGATTTCTGGAGAGGCACGGGCTGTGAAGAGGAGCCTGCTGCTGACGACGGCAGCCTGCAGCAGACCACAGCTGCAGTAGGGATACATACTGCTCCCACCCTGAATGCATCCTGGTCCCGTTACTGCCTCGCGTTGGCTATCGTAGGCCCACCCTGCCTTTCAAATCCCCTGTTCTAATCTGTGCTGTAATGTGGGTCCCAGCTATCCTGCCCGTGCACCCCATTATATAACAGCAAGCAGCTGTGACCTCGTTTCAACTGGCTGTGCTATCCCACCATGCACTGCTGCTGGCCGAGCCGCACAAGGGCAGGGCGGGCTGGTGAATGTGCTCGGCCGACTGTGCGTAACCTCGTCTGCCTGTCAAGGGGGCTCATTCCACCCGTCACACCCCATCTCGCTGGTGTGGGGAAGGACGCAAGCATGCGACTGTCCAGCGAGGTGGAAAGCGCTGTTTGGTGGCTACGTGGGGAGCCAGGAGGTGCTTAACATCTGGCTTAGGGCAGGAAGTGGCTTCTCCCTTCCTCCTTGTCTCTGCTGATCCCACTGCATCTGATCCTGTCCTGCCTGGGGGCATGTCTTGCCTGGGTGTGACCCAGGAGCAGGGGCCCCATGGGGCTGGCATGGTGCTGCTGTGGGGAACCAGACTCTCCGCCCTCTGCTCATGGGCACACTTGTAAAGCAGATTCTTTGTCCATGATGGGGTGGGAGACTGGTGCTGGGTGCTCAGGACAGCAGGGAGGCTGTTAGGATTCAAATCCAGTTGTCCAGGGAAAGAGGTAAAGCCAGTGTGTTGCACCCTGCTCACGGGCCAGCGAGGAGGCAGAGGAGAAACACCAGCCAGCACCGGGGGAAGGGGCCAGGATGGTGGGGCCTCTGCCTAGCAGCACCTTTCAGGCCAGGGAATGCCTCTGCAGGGTCCAGGAGGCAGCGCTGTGGCCAGCCTGCCCCTGCACTTCCCAGCCATGAGGCACCAGGAGTGGAGCATGATACTGTCCTGCTGAGGGAGTCCAAGTCCCAGCTCCCCCCCTCAGCCCTGTTGCAACCTTCCTTGCTCTGGGGAGCTCCTTCCCTGGAGCTCCTTCCCTGCATCACTGTGCTGGCGGGGGCTTGACTGGTTTGGCCAGCTGCCGGACGCTGTAGTAGGACAGGCTTAGCCCCATGATGGCCAGGAGCAGGGCCGTGTGGTTCACCAGGCGGTCCTTGGGCTCACACTCCAGCACCCCAGACAGCTGCAGCTGCGACGGGAGAACGCATTGCCTGCTCAGACCCGTCCAACAGGCGGTGGAAACCAGCTGGAACCTGTGCCCCATCCACCCTCTGGCGGTGGACGTGACCAAGCCCAAGTCCCCTTGATCCATGCGATGAAGGAATGGTTCCAGTTCTGGCTGCAGTGGGGCCAGGGGACCGTGAGCAAAGAGGCCTCCCTGGAGCCGTGAGACCTCAGGGTGAGCTGGGGTGAGGGATGCCCTAGCAGCGGGGCTGGTAGCCCTGGGGTTGAGATCATGGGGTGAGGGGAGACACAAGTATTACCTGGAGCAGGCGGAAGTACGCTGGGGTTAAGAGTCGGAGCCGCATGATCACAGCTCGGCATACGCAGGCTGGGCCTCTGCTCCCACTGGCTTCCTGGCAGCGATAGGGAGACGGCCAGCACTGAAAGACCAGGTGGGCTGGGCTGGTGCCGCAGGGGCAGAGCACGGTCTGGGCCCGCTGACAGCACCCAGATGTCGGCCGGCAGCAGCTACTTCCCCCTGTCCCTGGCTCAAACATCAGCTCTACGGGTGCTTGTGGGACCCAGCCCTGCGTGCTTGGGTGCCCCCGCCAGCCCCGACACCGTCCCTTCCACCGCAGGCCATGGCTAACGGCTGTTTTTAAGCTGGGCGTGTGGGGAGCCCAATCCCCCGCCCCATCTCCATTCCCTGCTGCTTGTGGCCAGGGGGCTGCAATTCCTCCCCCTCAGGGAAACAGGCCGGAACGGATATATCGCTCACCTGTAATACTGGACCCTGCTCCCTGCGTGCCAGGCGGCAGGAGTGCCAGGGCGCCCAGGCAGCTGTGCTGGGAGCTGTTAAATATCCGCCTTCCCTCTGCACGCATGCACATGCGCCACCCCCATGCCGATCCCGACTGCGGCCAGCCCCGGGAGCAGCTGTCACAGGAGATCAGCGCTCGCTGCTCCATCAAGCGCATGGGAGACGCGGGAGGGGTGCATCTGCAGGGCAAGGGGCGTTGTAACGGGTGGGGCTCTGGGTATGTTGGTCTGGGGTCACTTCCAGTCTCTTCTGCAGAAGGCCCGGGCCTCAGGGCAGGGCACCGGGCATGAGCGAGTGGTTGGGTTAAAGCAGGGGTTCTGCTGACTCCGGGTTCCCCCCAGAAAATGCCAACTCTTGGCTCTTGCTCATTTGTTGACTGCAGACAAATTAGCCGCGATTCTTCCATTGCAAAGAACTCGGCAAGCCCGTGGCAGGGAAGGACGTTTTAAACGCTACAGGTTCCCATGTGAAATCTCTACGTATATTGCACGAATCATGTATGCACGCCCAACCGTGCTGATGTCAGCCCCGCTTGAAAGGGTCTCAAGGCACCCCAGGGTGCTGCAGCCTGCCCTGCCTGAGAGTCGCTGGGTTAAAGGATGGGGATCCGGAGAAACCAGGACGACTGTACCAACAGGGGAAGGCCTCCCCTGCTGCATTGTGGGAAAGATGCCCTCCTGGGAGGATGCTGTGGCTCAAGCACTGGGCTGAGCCTCCAGGAGGCTGGGTCTGTCGTGGGATGTGGAGCAAATGACGTGGCTGCCTTGAGCCTCCACTTCCTCATCTGCAAAATGGGAACAATGGCCCTTGTTGTCTTCCTGGGGGACAATGGCTAGAGCATGAGGCAGGCAGGGATGGTACAAGAGGCAGGTGCGGCACAGCCTTCAGCCCCATGGCGGGGGGGCCAGTCCAGCAGCTGGAGCCTGTCACAGCTGGTGCTGGCCCCCAGGGAGTGCCGCGTCCACGCACCTTGCTGTCAGGGACCGGAGCCATCTTCCAGGGCCTGCCAAGCACTTGGCAGGTGGGCAGATTTGCATCCCCAGCCTGCCTGGGAGGTGAAGCAGAGAAGGGGAAACTGAGGCACACAGTGATGCTCCAGCCAAATTCACATCACCAGGGCAGGCCCAGGTCCAGCTGCGCCCCTGATGTGCCACCCAGGCCCTAGACAATATGCACCCCCTGCCCCCTCCCAGCTTTCGCTAACTCCCATTGCAGCAGCACCCAGGCAGAGGAGGGGTTGAGCGCGTGTCCTGGTGCAGAGGGTAGGTGTGCTTACCCTGGGCTGTGAGCGCGCTTATCCTGGGTTAAAGTCACAGGCTGCTCGGGCCTTAACCCGGTTTAGCTGCGTGAGCTCAGTGCTGGCTCCGCTCGGCGTCAACACGAGCTGGTACCGCGGGTCTCCCGTTCTCCCTGCCGCATTCGCTTGCCCGAGCTGGCAGCCCCCAGGGACCCCGCACGAGGGGAGACCACTCCTTTCCAGTGGCAGGGACCCGCTCCGGGCGTCAGAGTGCATGCTGGAGCCCCGGGTCCAGCCCAACCCTGCAGCCAGGGGAGCCGAGGGACCATGTGAGTCTGAGCAATTTTTGGGTCAGCTTCTCCGGCTCCGAGTCACAGCCCCTTGGGAAGGCTGGCAGCCACGTGCTGCAAGGCAGCTTCCCCTGGGATGCAATGGGGGCACCGTGGACTGGGCGCCCCTGCTCCCAGGGAAGCAAAGGGCTGGAGCCAGGAGCATGTCCAGCGTCTGGCACAGAAACGAATCCTCTGGGTGCAGCGCAGCCTCCACAGGGGCTTTTATCTCAGCCCGGGCCCTGAAGGCAGACTTGCCAGGCTGGGGAGAGGCTGGCTGGGAACCACGGCACGCAAGTGTGTGCATATGTGTGTGGAGAGAGCTTGGCTGTGTTTTGGTAGTGTGTGTGTGTAATAGTGAGGGAGACTCTGGTTGTGTTTTGGTGCTCTGTGTGTGATAGTGAGAGACTGAGACTGTATTTTGATGCTCTGAGTGTGTGAGTGGGAGAGAAAGTTTGTGACTGTGTTTTGGTTGTGTGCGTGCATGCACACGTGTGTGTACTCTGGTGCAGACCACATTGGTGGGGCTCCATCACGCTTCAGAGCCTGAGAGCAGCCACAGGCCATTCTCCAGGAGAAATCAAAAGCGTTTGCAGCCGGGTCTTGTGACGGTGCAAGAAGCAGTGACCGGCCGGGCCGGGGGTGTCGGTCAGAGAGGGGCACAAAGCATTCACAGCCCCGGGCATCGGCTGTGGACCCGTCTTCCAGAGCTAGAGCAGACCCTCCGCAGGAAACTCTTTGAGCAAGCCTTCCTGCCCACAAGCCAACCACCGCTCCCTCCAGTACCCTCACTTGCCTCAGTTTTCCCAGCTCTAAAATGGGGATAAGGATCCTGTCCGCCTTCAGGCAGCTTTTCACCAGTGCAGAGGGCTGTGGAAGAGCTGGGTGGCCTATCACTGCTCTTACATAGGAGGTACTTGACTCACACGGCGGCAGGCAAGAGGCTGACACCCTGGCAATGTGCAGCACCCAAAACACTGACTAATGCCCAGGAAATCCTGGAGGATGACAACAACATCCCGGCCTGCTGTGATGCAACGGGGCTGGGGCTGCGCGCCGATGAGACGGGAGGTGCGCGTGGGCTGCAGGAACGAGGCGTTCCCGAATGCCAGGCCCCGCTTTTCACGTCGGGGCAAACCGTTCCCAGCGTGAAGTCAGCCCAGACCTGTTTGCTGCCACGGGGTGAGTCAGGCCACCGTGTTTGGCTGCTGTCATAGCAGCGCTTATTAATAGCGCCGTGTGCTTCTACCACACCTTCCTGCCGACCCGCCGCGCCGTGCAGAGGTGGCACCCCAGCCCTGCCGTGCCACTGGTCCTGGGGGAGGTGTCCCCCGACCCCCTTGCTTCTGGCCTCTGGATCGCTGAGCATTCACAGCCCCCACCTTCCCTGCCAGTGCCGGGCGGACCCAGGGGTGCACTTGCACCCCCCACCCCCCTTGATTCCTGCTCCGCCCAAAGGTTACAAGCAGGCGCCTGGGAGGCCGTGGCGCGTCTAGCCAGGCCACGCGGAGGCAGTCGTTTGGTTTTGTGGCTTGTCGTCATCTCCCCGATGCCCAGGGTAGTCTACCCAGACCTGCTCTGGGCACCGGGCCGTGCCAGGGGCCTGGCTGGGGGCTCTTGCCTGTCCGCTCGGGGGCAGGCCGCTCTCTATACCGGGGGTCCAGAAGGAAAGTCCCCCCGTGGTCGGACGGGTACGGACTGGGGCGGTTGCCCCCGTACCTGGGGGGCACGGCCTGTCCCCAGGATGTCGCGGGGGTGCACTGGCAGCGTTGGCAGACGCAGGACGTGGGCTGCCGCGGTTCCCCTCCTTCGCTGCGGCACCGTGGGCGCGAGGTGTGTCGTACCAGGGTGACCGTCCTCTTACGCAGTTTGGAAGACGATGAGGACTGGACTAGAAATGACCTCCGGATCTCCCTTCCAGCCCGTTCCCGCCGTCTCCAGCCACCCGCGGCCGGCCCATGTTACAGGTGGGAACACTGAGGCCGAGAGGTGGGAGTGTCGGGGCGTGGGGGGGGCTCAGGGCCCCGGGCGGGGCCGTCCCGGGCGCAGCGCCTCCCCGGGGAGGGCCCCGATCCCGATCCCCACCCGGGGCGGGCTTCCCGGCTGAGTGGCAGGCGGCTGCGCCAACCCCGCCCGGCTGCCAGGTACCTGCGGGCTCAGGTGCGCGGCCGGGCCGGGCCGGGCTGTTCCGGGCATGGAGCCGGTGGGCGCCTGGAGCCCGGCGCGGGTGGCACGGTGGCTGAGGGGTGAGCACGGCAAGGTGGGGAGGGGTCGGGCCGGGCAGGAGCGGGGGGCGGGGGGCACCGCTGGCGCCTGCCCCCCGGTGGTGGTGGGGGCGAGGGTGCGGGAGCCCCGGGGCACGGCGACCCCGTCCGTGCGCTGCACTCGCCCCGCGGGGCAGCCTGGTGCCACCGCCCGGCTGCGCGCTGCCCCCGCGGCGGCGCGGGGCCGGGGTCCCGCCGCCTAACACCGCCCTGCTCGTGTCCGGGGGGAAAGAAAGGACAGGTTCGCCGACCGGCCGGGGCTTGGGGGGCTCGGCTGGCTTCACCTCTGAGCGGGTATTGCCCAGGCTTCTGGGCTTCCCCCGCACCCTGTCTGCTAGGTGTGTCCGGGAGTTTTCTGCTTCCTTCGGAGGCGCTGGGTGTTGGCTGCAGCCCAGGCTGGGGACTTTGGCTGCTGGGACCGGAGCTGGAGGGTCCTGGCTGGAGGGTCTTGCCCCTCCGCTCCGGGTCGGACCAGCGCTGCATTGGGGGCAGGAAGGAATTCCCTCCATGGTCAGATGGGTACAGCCTGGAGCGGGGGGTTTGCTTCCTCCGCTTCTCCCCGGGACCTTTTGAGTATCTATTGACATGGTTTCATAGCATAGATTCATAGATGCTAGGGTCGGAAGGGACCTCAATAGATCATCGAGTCCGACCCCCTGCATAGGCAGGAAAGAGTGCTGGGTCTAGATGACCCCAGCTAGATACTCGTCTAACCTCCTCTTGAAGACCCCCAGGGTAGGGGAGAGCACCACCTCCCTTGGGAGCCTGTTCCAGACCTTGGCCACTCCAACTGTGAAGTTCTTCCTAATGTCCAGTCTAAATCTGCTCTCTGCTAGCTTGTGGCCATTGTTTCTTGTAACCCCCGGGGCGCCTTGGTGAATAAATACTCACCAATTCCCTTCTGTGCCCCCGTGATGAACTTATAGGCAGCCACAAGGTCGCCTCTCAACCTTCTCTTGCGGAGGCTGAAGAGGTCCAGGTTCTCTAGTCTCTCCTCGTAGGGCTTGGTCTGCAGGCCCTTAACCATACGAGTGGCCCTTCTCTGGACCCTCTCCAGGTTATCCACATCCCTCTTGGAGTACTGCGTGCAATTCTGGGCACCGCACTTGAACTGCGGTCTGACCAGCGCCCGATAGAGGGGAAGTATCACCTCGTTGGACCTATTCGTCATGCATCTGCTGATGCACGATAAAGTGCCATTGGCTTTTCTGATGGCTTCGTCACACTGACGACTCATGTTCATCTTGGAGTCCACTAGGACTCCAAGATCCCTTTCCACCTCTGTGCCACCCAGCAGGTCATTCCCTAGGCTGTAGGTGTGCTGGACATTTTTCCTCCCTAGGTGCAGCACTTTGCATTTCTCCTTGTTGAACTGCATTCTGTTGTTTTCCGCCCATATGTCCAACCTGTCCAGGTCTGCCTGCAGCTGTTCCCTGCCCTCCGGCGTGTCCACTTCTCCCCACAGTTTTGTGTCATCCGCAAACTTGGACAGAGTACACTTCACTCCCACGTCCAAGTTGCTGATGAAGACATTAAAGAGTATCGGTCCAAGGACCGAGCCCTGTGGGACCCCACTGCCCACACCCTTCCAGGTCGAGACCGACCCATCCACCACGACTCTCTGGGTGCGACCCTCCAGCCAATTCGCCACCCACCGGACTGTGTAGTCATCCACATCACAGCCTCTTAGCTTGTTCACTAGTATGGGGTGGGATACCGTATCGAAGGCCTTCCTGAAGTCTAAGTATACGACATCCACCCCTCCTCCTGTGTCCAGGCATTTTGTAACCTGGTCTTAAAAAGAGACTAGATTAGTCAGGCATGATCTGCCTGCCACAGACCCGTGCTGGTTTCCCCTCAGCATAATTTGTCCTGCCGGGCTCTCGCAAATGTGAGCCTTGATAATTTTTTCAAAGACTTTGCGAAGGATGGAGGTGAGACTGACTGGCCTATAGTTGCCCGGGTCCTCCTTCCTCCCCTTCTTGAAAATGGGGACCACATTGGCCCTTTTCCAGTCCTCCGGGACCTGGCCTGTGCGCCACGAGCGTTCAAATATTCCTGCCAGTGGCTCTGCAATGATGTCGGCCAGTGCCTTCAGCACCCTCGGATGGAGCTCATCCGGGCCTGCCGACTTAAATGCATCCAGTTCCTCCAAGTGACTCTGCACCATCTCAGGGTCTACGCATGGCAGTCTGGCGCCTTGCTGCTGCCTCTCTACAACCCCAGTGAGAGACTTGTCGTGTCCCTCGCTTAGGAACACTGAGGCAAAGAACTCGTTGAGGAGTTCAGCCTTGTCCCCCCTGTCCGTCACCAATTGTTTCTGCCCATTTAGCAGCGGTCCTATTCCTCCCTGGGCCTTCCTTTTGCTCCCTATATATCTAAAAAACAATTTCTTGTTATCCTTTACTTGGGATGCCATCCTCAGCTCCATGGTAGCTTTGGCCCATCTAACTGCCTCCCTACAAGCACAAGCAGAGGAGGTATACTCCTCTTTGGTGATCTCTCCCTGTTTCCACTTTTTATGTGCCCCCCTTTTGGCCCGCAGGCTGCCCTGGATTTCTCTGGTCAGCCAAGGAAGCCTCCTGGCCCCTTTCCTTCTTTTTCCTCGCATCGGGATCGTCTCCCTTTGTGCCTGAAGGATCGTTTCCTTAAGGCACAGCCACCCTTCCTGGGCTCCCATCTCTTCAAAACTCCTACTCTGCAGTGCGTCCTTGACTAATCGCCTGAGCTCATTGAGATCAGCTTTCCTAAAGTCCAGTGCTTTCACCCTACTAGTTACCTTACCCACTCGACGTCTTATGGTGCATTCTATTATTAGGTGATCACTGTCCCCCAGGTGACCACCGATCCGTAGGTCCCCTACCATGTCGTCCCCCGTTGCCAGTACCAGTCCAGTAAGGCATTCCCCTTAGTGGGACCGTGGCTGCCGCCATGCCACTGCTTCACCTGTGGCGAGTTGGGGCATGATGCCTGGTGCTGTGTCGGGGCCGACATTGTCTGGTACAGAGCTTAGCTCCTAGATTGTACCAGATGGTTTGGACGGGGCTAATCCTGCCTCAGGCCCGGGGGTCAGACATGGGGAGCTGCGGGCCCCTTTCAGCCTGAGGTCTCTAGGATTCAATGAAAAGCCAACAGGCCTTCATTGGAAGGAGTTCAGCACCATCGGCAGGGCTGTGGGATAGCAGAGAAAAGGCTAGTGTGATGGGTGGCACATCACGACCGTTCAAATGCAGAAAGGGTCGTTAACACGGGTGGGATGCAGAGTAGAGAAGGGATCGGGGAGAGGATGTGTGCACCCCCCTGGATCTGCCCTGCCCGCAGCCTGGGGTAGGGCTCGGGGCCCCTGGCCCAGCAGGCTCCCCCAGCGGGGGGTGCTCCTTGGCTCTGTGCAGGGCCCAAAGCCAGCTGCCGTGGGGCAGGTTGTGCCCTATGGATGCTGCAGGACTGAGAGCCATCCTCTTGGGTGCTGGCATGCTCCGAGGGCTGGCAGGGCTGTGGTAGGGGGTCAGGGAATGGGCTACCACAGTGTCCTGCCCCTGTCTGCAGCACCTCCGGCCCCAGCTCCCCCATTTCTAGCACAAGGCCCAGGGGAGAGGCCAGTTGGTCACCCCAAGAGCTGAGGGGGGTTGGCTCTGGTATAGGATGGCCCTGGGCACGTGCCGTGGCAGGGATGGGCTGATGTGCCCCCATGGCTAGCAATGGGCACTGGGGACCTCACTGCCTTTCCTGCCTCAGGTCTGGACGAGAGGCTGCAGCAGTATCCCTGGGAGGCATGGACCCTGACCGGGCAGGACTTGCTGTGCCTGTCCCACCGCAACCTGGAGAGCCTGGGCGTGCGGTGCATGGGCCACCAGGAGCTGCTGCTGGAGGCCGTGGAGCAGCTCTGTGCGCTGGTGAGTGCACGGCGGGAGCTGGAGCTGGAGCCAGGCCCCTTCCCCGAGCCTGTGCACAGAGCAGCGGGAGCTGGGAAGCCCCCTGGCACCTGCCCTGTGTGCTTGCCCCTGGGGCTGCGAGAGCACTGGGGCTTGGGGACGGATGGCACAGGCGCTGGGTGGGTGGGTGGGTGTTGGCTGCAGCCAATGCTCCTGCTGGGACCAAAGCTGGAGGGTCCTGGCCACTGGGTTTTGGCACGGTCAGATCAACACCACGTTTGGGGTCCGGAAGGAATTCCCCCCCGGTCAGACTAGTTTGGACTGGGGTAGGGTTGCTTTCCTCTGCAGCGGGGGCATGGCCTCTGCCTGGGGTCTCCCGAGCATGTGTTAACACCTTTGTAGCAGCAGGACATTGGCCATCGCGGTGCCCTGCTTTGCCCGTGGCAGGGTCGGGTGCGATGCCTGGTGCTGTGTCAGGGCTGACAGTAGTTTTGCGGAGAGGTTAGATGGTGGGTTTGTCTGGGATGTTTTGGAGAGGGAAGATCCCGCTTCAGGCAGGGGTTGAACTGGATGTCACCTCCGGAGCGACCTCCCAGCCCGCGTCTCCGTGAAACGGGAAGGACTGCCCCGGGGGCAGCAGGGGCTGGACGGTGGCTCCCCCGAGAGTTGCCCTGCATGGCACGGTCTCTGCAGCTCCCAGCCCAGGCAGGGGCGGCTCCGACCTTCCCCCCTGACACCCTCAGGGTTGTCCCTCTTTTTCCACCCCCGCTCCAGTACTACGAGCTGGAGACCACCAACCTGCGAACGCTGACAATGAAGCTGCGGCGGGTGGCTAGGACCATCCAGGCCCTCGTCCTGAGCAGCCAGAGGGTGACCACCTATGCTGGGGACGTGGCCGAGCCCCCATCTCTGGACCTCCTGACCAGCGTGGTGGAGCTGGTCGGCGCAGCTAAGGGGCTCTTCTCGTGGCTCAGCAGGTACTGACCAGCTCCCCCAGTTGTGGGGGGAGGCCTGGGCCAGGGGAGGGAGGGTCTGTGTGCTGAGAGCGGCTGGGGGCCAAGCTGTGGGCACCCCTGTGAGGAGAAGGAAGGGTGGGGAACGTGGCATGGGCTGTGCCCCATCTCCCCCCAACCTTGCTGGTGTTGTCTCGCCATGCCCTCTGTTTTTGGGGCACCGTGCCTGCTAGCTCAGGCCTGATGTAGCCACATGGGGGTTTCCTCGCAGCCTGGAGGGCTCCGTGCCCAGAATGCATGGGCCAGGGCAGGCCCGGTGCCCCCTGGCCAGGCACTTCAGCCTTGCCCCGGAGGGCTGGGGTGCCACGGCTGCTGCACACGGCGCTGTGGGATCCCAGGTTGGCCTGGCACTCCCAGCGTGCTTCAGACGGGTCCTGCTCACTCCTCCCCTCGCAGGTACCTCTTCACCCACCTGCACGACTATTCCTCCAGCCGGGACATCATCCCCCTCTGCGCGGAGCTGGCCGAGGCCGTTCGAAAGGTGAGGGCACGGGGCTGACAGTGCACCCAAGCTGGCAGGAGTTCCCAAGCTCAGAGTCCCTGATCTGGACCTCCCCCAGAGCAGCCCGTGCGGTATCTGGAGACACCCGTGATGGGTCTGGGTCATAGTCCCGTGGCACAGACTTCCTGGGAAGCATCTACAAGCTTACCCTGGAGCAGAGCCCAGTGTCCCGGCCCCTTGGTCTTGGGAATGGCTTTGGCTTGCAGCGAGGTGGTGGTGCTGGCGAGGAGCCCAGGGGAGTGGGGGACAGCCAGGAGGAAGGGGCTGGGGACTGGGCCGTGGTCACCCGGGGGAAGGGAAGGGACTGGAGAACCGCAGAGGAAGGAAGCCGGAAGCGGGAGATAAACAGGCTGAAATAGGGGCGGGCGGGTGGGGGGAGAAGCCGTGGTTCTTTATATAACCTTGTGAATCATGCTCTGGGATCGGGCTTGGGGCTGGGGCAGCTCGGCTTTCAGTGAGGCAGGAGCGCGCCCAGCCGAGGCCCGCGGAGCGAAGGAGGCTCCGGTACCGCGGGCGTCCAAGGGGGCAGGAGGCTTCGCGGAGGTTCGGGAAGCCCAGGAGGGGGGGGAGCGAGCAGTCTGATGGGAGCTGCAGACTGAGGACTCTGGGGAGGCATCTGTGGCTTGGGAAAGGGGGATGGAGGGAGCAGGTCCGGGCCCACCGGTCACCTCTGGTGTGTAGCCACGTCCCGTTCAGGCAGTGGAAGGGAAGGCGTTCCCCAGGCTGCCCTGGCTTGCTTTTCTCTAGGGGCTGAGTTGTGCCCCTGGGAGGGCTGGGGGAGGATTCCTTCCTCGTCTGGGATCCAGCCCGCGGGGTTACCTCGCGTGGGAGCAGGACTTGTCCGGCACCTTGTTCCCGGGCAGACCCACCTGCACAGGGGAAAGCCTTCACCCCAGGGCAGAGCGGGGTGGAGGGTCCTCCATGCCTCCTCAGGGGCTTTCCCCTCTTTGCTTGAGTCCCTCATCTCCTAGGGAAAGGCAGGGGCTTGCCATTTAGCCCCAGGCCTGATCTGGAGCCCCAGGGAGTCAGGCCTGTGCTGGGAGGAGTTTCTCTGACGGCTCCTCTGCTGCCGGCAGGACCAGGCACGGGCGACCCTGCTGCCTCCAGGGGTAGGGATTTAGGTGTCAGCGGGGCTGTGGGTGAACAGCAGAGATTAGACCACCTGTTGGCACAGCCCAGGGCCAGGAGCCAGCCTGTGCCTGTCTGGCATCGCCTCTGCCCTCGGGGCTGGGGGCCATGGGATTACCCCGTCCTCCCTCCCTCGCACGCTGGCTCCAGGGGAGCACAGGGCTAGTTGGGCACCTGCAGCCGTGGTGTGCGGGAGGATGAGCGAGGTCCCCAGACCTTGAAGGGAGCAGGGATTGGTGCAAAGCCAGTCCCTGTCCTGGAGCCGGATCAGGCGGTGGGGTGAGTCCAGCTGTAGGTGCAGTGAAATCTTCATTCCCACGAGTGTCTGGAGCCTGCCAGGGTGCTGGGTGTGCCTTACACATGGCAAGTCCCAGCTCTGGTTCCCATGGTGGCGTGCCTGGGGGACTGGGAAGAATTCCCAGTCCGGGAATGACCAGGGAGGCCAGCCCAGTTGGAGACAGCTCCAAGCTGCCGGGCTCTGGGCCAAGGCTCAGTTGGGAAGGAAGCAGTCAGCCTAATTGCTCCTGTCCTTGCAGGACTGCAGAGTGTCCGAGAGAGAGAGCCAGGTTCTGTTGATCGTAAGTACAGCCCCGGGCGCGGGGGCCGGGCAGATCTAGGCAGGGGTGAGGGGGTGTCTGATGTCTCTGGGGGCTGCTCCTGCCCGGCTGCAGAAGCTGGGTGACCCTGTCCCGTCGTCCAGTGCAGGCACGTCGTGGGGATCTGCGAGAGCATCCTGAGCTGCAGCCCCACGTCTCTCCTGGACCGGACGGCCGTGCTGGAGAGCGTGGAGCTGCAGCCGACGCTGCCCGATGACAGTCTGGTGAGTCGGCTCCTCCGTCTCTTCCCCCTGAGATCAGATGCTGCCTCGGCAGCTGGTCTGACGGTCCCAAACCCCGTGCGTGTCCGTCTCCACAGGGCATCGAGATCAAGTCCACCAGCTCCGGCCTTCACTTCATCTCGGGAACTGCCAACGAGGTGAGCGAGCAGAAGCAGAGACTCGGGGGTGGAGGCAGCATCGGACCCGGCCTGGCTGGTCCCTCTGTGCAGGGAGTGAGGGTGTAACGCACAGCTAGAGTCGTCCTCCTGCATCCTCCCACCTTGCATGGTCCCAGTCGGGTCCCCTGGGCTTATTAGCACCTAATCCCTCTCCCTGAGCCAGAAGGAGAGCACGGCCTGACTGAGACCTTGCTGCAGCCACCGACAGATGAGCTGCACGGTGCCCCCCAGCCCAGCCTGCCCTTCCCTTCCCCCCTGGGCTGCGGCAGGCAGCTCCAGCCGGCCCCTTCCTTCATTCCTCTCCTGCCTGCGATGAGCTGCATTGCCCAAAAGGTCAGGCCAGTGGGTTAATAGTTAATCCCTTTTCCCCTCGAGCTTACGCCAGTGAGAAATCTCCTTAGGCCTGATTAGGCTGCAGTGCAAGTGGCTCTGGATCCCCCTGGCTCTTGAGTCTTGCCCTTGTCTCTCTTCTAGTCTGCAGCCGAGCACTGCAGCCAGATCCTGCTGGGGGATGAGCTAGTGCAAGTGGACGACCAGGTGGTGGTAAGTGCGTGGGGGCTACCCCGGGTCGGGCAGCCGGGTCTGGGTGGGCGAGCCCGCGTGCGGGCTGCGGTCAGGGCAGGCGGCTGGTGAATCTGCGTCTGCATCGAAGCAGCCAAGAGTTGGCACAGGGTGTGGGCGAGGCTAGTGGGTCCGACGGGGGGTTGGGGTCTGTCCAGCCTGGAGGGCTGCTCCGCCTTAGACGGGTGCCATCTCCCTGGTTGGGCTTGTTCTGCGCAAGGCACCTCTGAGTAGGAGATGGGATCGGGCTGCTTCTTGCCCCTGCTCCAGGCCCCGTGAAATAGGGGTCACACCAGCCCCCTCTCCGTAGAGCCCTCCAAGAGCCTGGGGGGAAGGTGCCAAGGGCTGTGACTTCCTCTTTACCCAAGACCTGGGGGGGTCCCATGGGGCAAGGAGCCTGGAGCCACTCTGCTGCCGGGCTCAGCATTACTGGCAGATCTCTGGCTTCTACAGCGGCTGGGGCTGGCTCTCTTCCGGGGTTCGTTTCCCTGGTCCCCCCCTTCCTTGCGTGGGGAAGCGAACTTCACAAGGTTGCTCCGGAGCCTCTTGGCTCTCTCCCCGCCTCTGTCCCCAGCGCAGGCACAGCTTTTATCAGACCAGCTGTGTAGTCGGGAGAGAGAGGAGATGAGCTTTGGGGCACGCAATGCCCTTTCTCAGGCCTGGGAGAGGAGCCGACGGGGCCTGAGCAGAATACCAGGGAGGCCGGTTACTGTTTAACTTCTGTGTAAACGGAAACAGCCCTTTGAAGAAGGGGAAGATGGGTCCAGGGAGACGCTGCAATGCACATTTTTGGTTCTGGCCTGGTGGTGCGGCTGCAGCTCCATCCCCTTCCTCTTCGGGCACAAGACACAGGCTGCAGCCGGGAGGGGGAGGGGATGGGAGGCTGATTTTTATTATTTTGCAGCTCTTCCCTTGGAGAATGACTATCAGGGACTCAGCTGAGCTCTCCACCTGCTTTACAAACAGTAGATAAGAGCTCCATAAACTACCCAGCGGAGGCAGGATTGGCCTCCCTAGCACAGGGCTCCCGGGCCAGGGGCAATGGCCGGTCCCGGAGCAGGCTGGGGTGTTGCTGTTCCCTGGGGAGAAATGCTGACTCTAGAGCGGGGCGCCAAGTTAAAACAGTGTCGACCCAGGATGCTGCCTTGCGAGAGCTGCAGTTTGGATGCCTCTGGCTTCCCCTTCTCCTGGCAGCCTACATCTCCCAGGGTGCACCATGGTCTTGGGAGCTATTGCATCTTGGGAGACGTAGTCCAGCCAGGCACCCAGCCCAGGGGAGGAGGATGGGGGCACGGGGCAGCTGCATTACAGCACTGCGATGGCCTCGCTACCTGGTCCTGTTCGGGACAACCCCTGTCTGGTACCCCCGTGAAGGAGACGGGGCCACGTCCCGTGGTTCTGATGGCTCTGGATTCCCTCGCATGGCGTGGATCTGTGCCGGGATCCCCATCAGTTGGTTGACTTGGGTGTACAGGATGAGCAATGACTCATGGTCCAGAGCCACCCGGGTCCTGGGGTGCTCTTACTCCAGAGACATCTGGGTCTGGTGAGGCCACTGTCCTGACCGGCTGGCCCACCTGGGCATCCAGAATTGTCTCTGGATGCCCCTGTGAGGGGCTGGAACGGAGCAGGATGACTGGGACCTCCTGTTGCAAGCAGCTGGCCGAGAAACTGGTGTGGGAGCGGACCTTGTGCAGGCAACTGGCCCTGACCTGCTAACTCCCATGCAGGTGGGCTGGACCCGGATGAATCTGGCTAAGAAACTCCTCGAAAAGCCGAGCCAGGTGACTTTGGTGCTGAAGAGGATCCCCCTTAGCTTCCTGGGGTCCCCCAGGTCTCCTCCATACCAGGTGAGTGGGGCCAGGAGCCCCCACATCCACAGCCAGAGAACCCAGGTTTCAGCCACTGGGCCACGTTGGCAGTGACTGGCCTGGCCTGGCCCAGCCCAGCTGGGTGCTGTGACGCTATGAAGCACTTGGAGGTTTGCAGCTGGTTTGATGCTCAGATGCTGCCGGGTCAATGCTCCAAGAGCCCTAGCGAGGCACCAGCACCACTGGGGCGGGGGGGCCATGGCAATGCAGCACGTGGCAGGGAGCTCACTCACCACTGGCTCTTTGCAGGCCCTGGAAAGCTTCTCCGACGCGTCAGACTCTTGGGGCTCCAAAAGCAATGACTCCCCCGGCACCCCGGTCTGCCTGCCCTGCAGGTAAGAGCCTAGAACTGGTGTCTGGAAGGGCGTCGTGCTGCTGGCTCCAGGGCATCGAGGACGAGTTTGCGTCTAGCAGCGGGTTCTGCCGTCTTTGCGTGTTCTCCTGTCCCCTGGGAAGCTACAGAGCTTGGAGCCTAACAGGTGCTAGAGGCGTATTGTGCTGATGCCTCCCCTGGCCCCGCTCGGCCGATGGGTGGTCAGCCCCCTTTGCGCTGTTGACCAGAGCGCCCCAGGGAGTAACTAGGAATAATGGGTGCAAACTAGTGGAGAGTAGATTTAGGTTGGACATTAGGAAGACATTTTTCACAGTAAGGGTGGCCAGGATCTGGAATGGGCTCCCAAGAGAGGTGGTGCTACCACCTAATTTGGAGGTCTTCAAGAGGAGGCTAGACAGTCTTGGCTGGGGTCAGCTGACCTCGGTCCTCTTTCCTGCCAGGGGCAGGGGGTCGGACACAATGACCCTTTGTGGTCCCTTCTGACTCTATCATCTATGAATCTATGGAAACCCTTATTGTGGCAGTGCCCCCGGGTCCTGGGCTCTGGCAAGGAGCAGCCCCACACGTTCCTCAGGTTCCAGCCACGTGGCCTGGCTATATGTGGACCTTCCTGTTTCTTTGGCACTGTTCCCTTTGCGACCAGGGGAAGCTCCACGTGTGTGGGAGGCTTCTGCAGAACCTGCCATGGTCTGCGGGGCAGAGGCAGGAGTTCCTGCGGAGTCACTTAGCATCCCAGCAAGCAAGTGCCTGAGCTCGAGGGCCAGCTCCCCCTCGCATCCCTGCAGCCAGGGCTGGTGGGGCGGCGCGATCCTGGTTAATAGCAAACGCACCGAGCGGCAGCTGTGCCCGGTGAGAGCTGTTCAAAGGCTCCTTCTCTCCTCAAGCGTGACGGCCGACCAGGAGCCGGGGCCAGACTCTGCGCCGGGAACCGCTGCTGACGACGAGGAAGGGCTGGCCCTGCCCCACCCGGAAGAGGACGCAGGGGACCTTGTCGGGGGCCCAGGTGAGGAAGGTAGGAACAAGGCGCCGCTCCGGGCTGGATCAAAGGCTTCCCCTGTTGGGGTTCACCACCTGCAGTACCCTGCACGCGGCAACGAGGCAACTGCTGGGCAGAGCCCGCGGCCGACTCGGCTCGTCCCTGCCGGGCCTGCGTTGTGCCACTGACGTAGGTAGCGACGGGGCCGGTGGGAGCTGCACCCGGGATGGGGATGGGGATGCTGCTCCTGTCTGACTCGGCTGGTGCGACGTACCGCACCGTGGGGCACTTGGCAAAGCCCCCCAAGCTCCAGGCTCCATTTCATGCCTGTCTTGCAAAGCTGGAGCTGGCCCAGGGGCTCTGGGAAGACCCTATGCTGTGTGGGGCGGGGGGGCATGCCCCACGGGTGTCCCCCGTGGTGGGGTCCTAATGGGAAAGGAGGGTGGGGACACGTGCTCAGATTGGAGCAATTCAGCATGGCTGATGTTCTCCACCTCTGGCGCTCTGGCCTGGAGCCCTGGGGTCAATGGCCCATGCTTTATAGTGCAGGCTCTGGTGCCATGCCAGCTTCCCTGAGCAGGTAACCTGGCCCATTGCCCCAGCACGATCTCCCAGGAGCTGCCTGGCTCTGTCTTGACGGCTTTGTCTTTGCAGGAACATCTGTGGCAGAGAGCACAGCTGTGGGGACGGACCCGGAGGGTCCCCTCTCCCCAGCCAGACCCAGCACTTTGGCCCTGGACCTGGGGCCACCTGGATCCCCAGGGAACAGGAGTGGAGGCAGGAGTCCGGGCCTCGAACCCTCTGACAAGCCAAGCCAGGTGAGAGCGGAGAGGCTCTTGGTTTCTTTGGGGAGAGAAGGCCAAAGGAGCGTGCAGGGGGACCCTGCCCTCGGGTCTGCTGAGGGGCTGAGATGCTGGGCCCGAGCTGCCAAAGGCCTTGGGGCCAGGTGCCCTGGGACGAGCCCAGGAGCAGTGTGCGGACAGGTGGAGAAGTGGAGCCTCTGGTCCCAGCTCTGAGACAAAGCAGCTCCACTGAGAAATACAAGCCTGTCCATGCAGTGGCAGGTGTCTCTGAGGGAGATGTCGGGAAAGGGGGCTGTGCGAGAGGCATCTAGCCGGTGGAGCTCACCGCTGCAGGGCGACTGAGGCAGGCTGGAGCAGGAGTCCTGTCCTGTCCTGTCCCTTTGGGGTGGGTTTCCAGATACTCTTGAGCAAGAGGCCAGTGCTGGGGAGAGCCCTGCTGCCCCCCTGCCCGGGTCTGCGGCACAGATACCTTGAAGGTGCCTTTCATGGCCAAGGTGCATCTACCCACATGTCCCCTCTGTCCCCCGCAGGGCAGCCCGGAGGGTCGCCGCAAGCAGAAAGGTGAGTGGCGCCGTCCTCCCCACGGGGGCTGGAGGGGGAGATACCTTCCCAGGCTCCAGCGTGACCAGGAGACTGGGCTTCTCCCCCCTGCCTGCCACGCTGAGCTGTGTCCTGGGGCCTGCCTGGGTCTGAGCTACGTGGCCAGGAGCAGGGAAAGGGAGGGCAAGGGCTGGGATTCCCCAGTGCCCTGTCTGGCTGGAAGACCCTGCTCAGAGTACCGCAGCTCTTTCCCCTTCTCCCAGCTCGGGGCTCCCATCTGGGACAGTCTGGGAGTGGATCTTGAAATAGGGCCCGTGTCCCCACAGGGACTAGGCTGAGGACTAGCAAACTGATTACCTTTTCCTGTTGCACGTGACTGGAGCATTGATGGCAGGGTGGTCACACAAGCCCCATCCCATCCCCCCTGCCCCTCCCCAAATGATGACCTTCCTACATAGCCACTGAGCCAGCTGACCAGGTAGCCCCATCCTAGACGCTGCCCTCTCCCTCCCATGCGCAGGAGTGGCGACCAGGCTGAGCCGCCGGCGGGTCTCGTGCCGGGACCTGGGCCGGGTGGACTGTGACGGCTGGCTCCTGAAGAAGAAGGACCACGCAGGCTTCATGGCCCAGAAGTGGAAGCGGTGCTGGTTCGTGCTCAAGGGCCATGCACTCTACTGGTACAACCACCCCCAGGTGAGTCGGGCCTGGTGCTGGAGGCAGGGGCACGGAGAGATGAGTTACAGCTCCCTGTGCCCTGACCTCATGGGATGCCCGGACCCGCAGGCAGCTTGGGGGGCATTTATGTTCCTGGCTGCAGTCCCCCCCCCCCCGGCAGTCCCACTTGGGCCATAGACACAAGTGACTTGGTGGCACGTGCTTAGAGGTGACCCATCGAGAGCAGGGAGCAAATATAACAGGCTTGGGAAGAGGTGCATATTGCAGCAGCCTTGACAAGCAATTCTTGCCCCCTACGTCCTGTTCCTCTGGCTCCACCGCCCCCATCTTGAGGACGCTGTGACAGTCCTTGAACACTTGAGTCTTTGATGGCCCGTGGCTGTGGAGATCCATGCAGCATCCCGCAGCTCAACAGATCTTGCTTCTTCCCGCAAACGACAGTGGGCAAAGCCGTGCCTGATGCATCTGTTGTATCCTCCTCACAGGACGAGAAAGCTGCGGGCCTGATCAATGTGGCCACTTACAACTTGGAAAGCACGAGGGAGCTGAAAAAAAAATAGTGAGTTGGGGAGGCCTGGTTGGGGGGCAAGAGGCCTGGTTTGCTGGGGACAAACCTCCACCTGGCAAGGAGCGTGGGTGGCACCTCTCAGTCGCTGGCACTGGTGACATGGCTGCAGTTTGTGCCAAGCTATAGCAGAAGCCCCACTCCTGGATATACTCCAAGCCCAGTTTCTCCAGCAGGAGCTAAGCATGGGTGGACCCAGGGTGTTGAAAAGGGAGGTGCATGTGGTGAGGTGCACCCTCCCCATATACAGCAACACGGATTTTTCTTCAGATAGAAAGAAACTAGAAGCTTCACTAATATACCAGGGCCCGTGGGCTCCACTATTTAGTTTAAGATCGGAACAAAAACAAGTATAACTTTATTGGAACGAGGGTAAAAGCAGCCGGCAGGTCTGTGAGATAGGAGCTCTGTGACCAGGATCAGCTCGCAGACAGCAGAACGGCGGAAGAAAGGGCAGCCCGATTCGTGGAATATCAGTGCTATTACGAAGCAGAGGGGGTCCTTAACGCCTGCGGGATGAAGAGTTTAGAAGGAATTGGGTAGATGATGATGAGCTGTGAAGTCCCTCACTGCTGCCTGAATGAAATGCTGCGGCCCCTGCCAGGCACTTAGTTTTAAACTGTGGGTGCAGCAGGAATCAAAGTGGGGTGTGGCTGCGCCATCGGGATCTGCCCCTGGAGTGGAGCGATGGGGCCGGACCCTCCGCTGGGGGGTGATCAAGGACTCCCATCCCAGCCAAAGGTGCTGTCTGGGCGTTTCAGGACTGCCACGTAGCTGGGCAAGCGCTGGTCCTTGCCTCAGTTGGGTGACTATGGAGGGAGAGCTGAACTTGGAGTGGAACGAGGAGCAGGCACGGGGTGGGCACATGCTGGGCACATTGTGATGGAGCCCAGATATGGTGGGAGGGCAGGGGGTGCTTTGGGGTGGTCCTGGCAGGATGGTGGAGGAAACGGCTGCATTTTGTGCTTCCAGTGTCTTCCAGCTGTCCCACGAGAAGTACAAGCCCTTTGTGTTTGCGGCCGAGACCCTGTCAGACCTGAGCATGTGAGTAACCAGGTGGGGCAGAGCCAGGCTTTTCCCTGCTCAGCGGTTGGGCGATACCCAGCGGT
The DNA here is from genome assembly GCF_030867095.1 of Alligator mississippiensis. Classification (NCBI taxonomy): domain Eukaryota; kingdom Metazoa; phylum Chordata; order Crocodylia; family Alligatoridae; genus Alligator; species Alligator mississippiensis. Next base: position 3,218,092 of record NC_081829.1, on the reverse strand, counting down.
GATCTGCAGAGATCGCCTGGACGTGACTGCGGACGGGGCTCCAGGGCAGGCGCTGAACGTGCTCTGGCTTGCAGGCTGCAGCTCCGGCTAGTGTCTGCAATGTCCTGTTGGCAGCCCCGCAGCACTGCCCGGCGGCTGTAGGACAGGGGTTTGGGTGGGTCGGGTTGTGAGGGTAGAAGAGGGGTTGCGCACTTGCTCCCCAGTTGCCCGTAGGAAGGCCGGGCAGGGGCGCATGGTGCAGAGCTGGCTTCCCTGCCCCCCGAGGGGCTGCTGGGAGGGGGTATCTGCAGGCTGGGAGAGTAACCGCTCCGCTCGCCTTCCTAGGTGGGTGAGTCGTCTGATAGCCGCCAAGACCAAATACAACCTGGCTCACCAGTCGCTACCGCACAGAGAGGAAGGTAGGAGCCTGGTGGGTCAGGATGGGCCCTTTCCCGCTCCCCATCTGCCTGGCAGCCCTCCCCTTCCCGGCCTGGACCTCACCCCCACCAGGCATCTGTGGCCAGACTCCCTCCGGCATCAGTGGTGGATGAGAAGCAATGAGGTCCAGTGGTTAGATCCCAGATCTGGGTGCCACGAGGCTCTGCCCACTGCCCCCGTTGTGGAAAGCAGCTGTCCACTGGGGATGGCCCCAGTGGGGTGAGGCTTAACCCTTTCAACCCCAGGAGAAGGGGCAAGAGAAGGGTGACATGTTCTTGGCCCCGGGCTGGCTGATCCCTCTCTGTCTCCCTTACCAGACTGCTACAGCGAGACGGAGGCTGAGGACCCCGACGATGACTCCCCCAGGCCCAGCTCTGAGCCAGTGAGTGCCAGCAGCAGGACAGTGTCACTGTTAGGGGGACAGAGCTGGGGGGCACCCCCCTTTGTGCAGGGCTGTTGCCTTTTTCTGTTGCGAGGGTTTTGGGGTGCAAGGGCTTCAGCCTTCCCCGGGCTCCTTGGGATGGGAGCCTCCTTGCTGCCCCACTCGGCGGCAATAGGGCATCGTCTTCTTCTGCAGCCAAAGCGCCGGGAGCTGCAGCGCACCACGGAGAGACCCCAGCCCCTCCCAGCAGTGTGGAGCAGCAGCAGCTCCCCCAGGCTGGCGGGGAGCCCTCTGGGCAGCCCCAGCAGCACCGCACCCCGCTCCCCCCTGGGTAAGTCCAGCCGCTCCACCCACCTAGTGCTGACCATTGCTCTGGCTTGGGGTCCCCATCACCCCTTACTGGCCAGTCTTTTCTCTCCAGCCACCTTTAATGCTCCAGTTGCCTGTGGTGCCTGGGGTGCATGGGGAGGGGGGCTGCATTAGGGCTTCTCTGTTACTGGGACCCTGTCCTCCCTGCTCTATCCCCCAAGTTCAACTTGGTCCTTCCCAGAGTCCAGCCTGGGTTTGCCAGCTGTTTGCTGTTGGACTGTCTGGCATGAGCCTGGCACAGCATGGGCCGTGTCTGGCCTCGTGGAGGCTGGCATCCTCAGGAACGCAGAGCAGCTGCCTCCTGCGCTGATGCTCATGAGGATCTGTCCCAAAAGCGGGTCCTGACCCCCCCCCCCCCCCCCCGAGTCCCTCTGCGCTGCTGTGGAGCTTATCTCCTGTGTGTGTGTTGGGAGGGCAGGGGCTTCCCCCTCTGCACCCAGCGCAGATGCTGCTAATGAAGACCTGGAGTCCCTGATCGAGTGTCTGAAGCAAGGCGGTGTGTCGCTGATTGGCCGGCAGCAGTTCCTCACCCACGAGCAGTACCGCCGGTCCTTCATCAAGCGCAACGCCAACCCCCACATCAACGAGAAGGTGCACCTGATCCGGGCTCTGCAGAGCACGCTCAAGGTCAGCGGGGCTGGGGCAGGGGCTGGGCAGTTCACAGCACCCTTAGGATCGCAGAGACATGGGGCCGGGAGGGACCTTGAGGAGTCACCGAGCCCGGCCCCCTGCTCAAGGCAGGAGCGTCCTGGTCTCGGCCATCCCCCATGTCCCCCTAACCTACACTTCATCCCCCTTTGGCTGAGAGTCCAGCGCCACTCTTGGTAATCTGTCCCTGTGTCCTGGGCAAGAAGAGCTCTTTAATAAGGTTTAAGCCATTGAAGGAGGCCCGTGGGCTATACAGGCAGCATTGTCCTCAGTCAAATGGCACTAGGCCTTTACTGCATCTTAATTTCTATGTGAAAGGCACCCCTAAAACTGAGCAAGCTGTCTTGGCTGTTCATGACTCATTATGACTCCTTCCAGCCTTACTCGGCACGTCTGCCTCTAGTAGCAGCTTATCCATCGGGTAGGACCTGGTCTGTGCCGGGGGGCCAGGAGCGCAGCAGGGATAGGGGCTGGGAAGGCCGAGAGAGGTTCTTCGCCCATCCAGCCCGTGGGGTGTGGGCTGGACCGTATCCAGGCGTGAGCACCGAGCTGTGGGGAATGCGCTTTCCCCTCTGCAGGCAAAAGAAGCCGAGCTGCAGGTCCTGGACCAGCTCCTGGGCGACGCGGCGCTGACCTCGGAGAAGTTCCAGACCTGGAAGGACGAGCACCAGGAGGTCTACCAGGAGATCCAGGCACACAGGCTTGGCCAGGATGAAGGCACTGAAGTCCAGCTCAGTGACGAACCCAGCTCGCAGGAAGCCGCTGCTGCAGCAACCCCCTAACACGGACACTGGGCAGATCCGGGGTGATGCCAGCCCTTTCAGGAACCGCCTGCAGACCTTGCCTTGCATCCAGCCCACGAAGAAGCTGCTCTCCCTCTTGCTGGTGCTGCATTTGTTGGCCTGGAGCACGGCGTGGGCTTTTTGAGTCCTCCGCCCAGAGCAGGCATCACCCTGGAGCCTGCCTCGCCAGTCTGGGGGCTCTGGGAGGGATCCCCAGAATGACTCCCAGGTGCTGGGTTGGTTGATAGAGGATTTGCTTCTTCAAGGCCCCTGTGCAGTCACAGAAAGGATGTTGGGCGCTTGTAATTCTGGAGCGCCAGGGAAAGGAGCGTGTACGAATGTGTCGGCCGGGTTGAACGGGGCTGTGGAGCCCTCGGGCTGGAGCACGGACCCATCTTGGCTCCAGGGGCTCTCTTCCCCTCAACACTGCAGAAGCTTTGGGTGAACCAAGCCCCGGCGTGACATCCCAGGGAGAAGGTGGATGCACCCAAGGGCCCCGGCCGGGTCCTGTGGCCGAACCCCACCTTTGCTGTCGCCGATGGCTGTAGACGGGTGTATTTGTGTCCCAGCCCCACCACTGATTTTTGTTTATGCCCTTGGGCAAGTCCTTCAGTTGTGTTGTGCCTCATTTTGCCCAGCTACGAGCAGGGGATGGGATGGAGCGGCTTTGCATCCGCTTGCGCAGAGTGCTCGGGGAGGACAGAGACTGAGCCGCACCTTGAGCGTCACCTGGCTCTGCTCAAACCCCAGCTGGTGCTGCTCCAGCCCTGCCAATACATTGAAATAAAATCTCTGCCTGTTTTTACATATCTCTCCAGCTTTGCTGTGCAGTTCATGGTGGACACTGGCTTCTCTGAGCACCTAGCCATCAGGACCCAACCCCCTTCTTCTGCAGGGCGCCAAATGTACTTGGAAAACCATTTGGTCCCCTTCTCCTGCTGCCTCATCCCTTTCTGCAGCAGCCTTTCTCCACCCCTGCGGTCTCAGTTGGCTCTTCCCTGTCTCTCTAGGGCCTGGGCTCGCCCTGCAACAGTTGAGCAACCTCAGCTCAGGGGCAAAAGGAGGAGTTCAGAGAGGTCCTGTGGCAGGATGCTCTGGGGAAGATTGCTCTCAAAATAGGCTGGTGGGGGGAAGGCAATACAGAGGGGCTCTGACCAGAGTCCCATAACCTGTGCTCGTTGCCCTCCAGGTTACAGATATGGCTTATACATAAATCAGTGGGTTTCTGCCTGCTTCAGCTCCTCCCAGCCCATTACAGATGTGCAACAGCTGGAAACCTCTCTCCCTAGTCCCCAAGCTGTGGCCACCCCGCATGCCAGGGGCTTCTCTAGCAACCTGGGAGGGGGAGGGGGGGAGATGGGGACACACAAACCCACAGGATGGAGAAAGACTGGAAGCCGGCAGAACAGCTTAAATATCAGCTCATTTCAGGTTCATGAATTTATTTTGCAGGGAAACAGCCCTGGAGCGCCAGAGCCTCCCTTCTTCCTGCCCAGACCTGTTCTCAGGGGTTGGAAATGGGCAGCCGCATCCCAGCGCCGCACATCTGGATGAGTTTTCACCCTGCGGCCGCAGGGCACCGAATACAATGCTCCCTGCAGGCGTTTGGTGCCAAAGGAGAGAGGTGGAAAGGGAACAGCATGGAAGAAACCAGCCCATGACCTCCCGGATGGCTGGGTGGGAGGTCCCGTCTCGGTAACCCACTTCATACGGGGCGGCTGCTGGCTCACTCCCGCTTCCTTGGGCAATTAACAGCCAGGCAGAGGCTGGTGAGGATCTCCAACCCTCCTCCAGTCCAGCCCAGGTAGAGGCAGGGCCCCATGTGGAGTTTGTCAGCAGCGGGGGTCTGCGGGCTGGCAATATTGTCTAGCACGCGATATGCCATGTAGGAGACAGCGCACAGATCAGTGGCCCCACGGAGGACCAGCAGGAGTCCAGCAGTGCCCGTGAGGCGAGGATCCGGGGGGCGAGTCCTCCAGCGTACCCCAGCATTGGCGATGGAGCAGCTCAGAGCGCCGGCGAGCACTGAGAGGACCGTCATTGCTCTCAGCATATGCATGGGCCAGGAGACGGCCGCCTTGTCCGGCACGGCACGGCACGGCACGGCACGGCACGGCACGGCACGGCTGCCACCTCCAAACGGCTCTCCAAGAGCCCGTCACTGAAGGACACGTCCCGGGGGAAGCCGGGTCTTGCTGAGAACTCCCTCCACCGAGGGGTCACTGTGGCGGCCAGCGTCATGACCCAGCCCATGGGAGCCACCGCCAGCCCCAGCACCATGGAGGTGGTCACCATCCTCCACCCTGCAGCTCTTCCGTAGAGCATGGCCCAGCCTGGGAAAGGGACAGCAGAGGTGCTCCGTGGTGGATGAAGTTGGGCGAGCTATGAGACCTCTCCAGGAGCTCTGGCTCTGGGGCAGGGAGCTCTGCTAGTTACAACTTCACCTCGCCGTTCCCCTCCCTGGGCCACGAACAGCTGGCGGTGCGTGTCCTGCCTTGCATTTAGCACCTACCCCGTTAAACATCCTGGACAAAGTGACCTCCCCCAGCTGGCCTGGTTACCCTTTAATGCCGACCCGTGGTCTATTCTGGGCCCGGTGCGTGGCCAGACATAACGAAAGGCTCTAATTACTAAGGTTCGGATAAGACTCTCTCTCCCCTCCCCAGCCCCACGGGCAGGCCTAGGCTGACCCACAGGGAGGTGGGGAGCAACGAGGTCTATGCTGCATCCATCACCCCTGCCCAGAGCAGTGCAAGACCTCTGGTTTCCACCCTTTCCCCTTGTCCCCTCCCATGGCTCGAACCCCCGTGTCTCTCTCCTCATGGAGCTAGTAGCCAAACTTCAGCTGGCTGTACGAAGGGAAGCAATGCCTTGCAGACAGGTGCACAGGTGCATGTATTGCAATGGGTGCATGGGTTTTCTTTGGGTGGGTTAAGGAGGTAACGAACAGTAACTAGAAGGTGTGTGTGTGACACACATATATATGTATAAGATATATATTTTTATTAAAAAAAACTCTTCAGCTGGCTGTAGGAAGGGCGGGGAGGGCTCGGCAGGGCTGGGCACTCTAGGCCTTGTCCAGCAGGCACCGGGCTAGGTGCTGTATTGAGGCAGACTGTAGTGCCCTGGCAGGAGGATGAAGGCAGCCTGTTATGCTCAGTCCACCACTGCTAGCCAAGCCAAGCCAAGCCAGCTGCTCGCAGGATGGCACCATCTAGGTTGCTCTGCCATGGCTGTGTGGGCTCTGCAGGACTGACCAAAGGACTGACTCCCATTTGAACCCCCCGGTTCGCTGCCCGCGCAGAAGCAGAGGTCTCGGCTCGGCCAGACGTGAAGGCACGGGGCTGGGACCCTCCGGCGTGCGGGGCACCGACGACTGGCAGGTTCTGCCCAGCGCGTCGCTGTGCAACACGACGCTCGGCCGGGCACTTAGAGAAACAGCCGGTGCCCCACTGGGGCTGGGCTTTGGCACCAGACAGTTCAGGTGCTTGGGGGTTTTTTTGCCCACCTCAAATTCTCCGCTCAGAGCAGAGATCATGTCACCGCCCGTCTGGGCAGCACCGCCGGCTATTTTCAGGCACCGCGGAGCGGATGGGATTCATCCGTCTGATCACAAGGAAATCGTCAGCAGAGTCCTCCTGCCTCCGTGGCTTTCAGGGGGAAAATAAAGTCTCCTTCCTTTGGCAGCCCAGAAATGACAGTCTGGACACAGGAAGCTCCTGTCCTGCGGCTTTATCCACCTCGGCGGGGAGATGCTGCTGCTGTTGCCTCCGTCGGATCCCCAGCGGAGAACTTCCCCGAGCCGTAGGTGGCTCCGCGCCCGCCGACTCCAGGGTTGAATCGGCTTCTCTGTGCCGGGGCCAGGTCTGTTGGTGTCGACGAGCCCGTTCATCTCGGCGCGGGGCTAATGGTGAGGTTGAAGCTATTCAGCAAAGAGCAATGTAAGCGTTAATTAAGCATTAATTAAACCCTCCACAGACCGGTGGAAATGGTTTTTAATCAGGGAACCTGGTAGCTTTCTCGGAGTTGTTTCAAGCAGCTGGTTACAGCACCGGCACCAGCTCCAGGGCCTGTGGGAGCAGTCGGCGGCCCTGGGCCGGCTTCTCTCTCGTTAAGGTGTAGACGGGCAACGAGCCTGAAGTATACCTCCACTCACGAAATTCATGATATCACATGTGCATTGCACACACATGGATCACATCACGGACACCTATCACACCCCGATGGGATGTATGTGCGCGTGATCTGTAGCATATACATATATGGGTGATGTGACACAGATGTGCGCAATGTACACGCGATGCCATCACACACCTATCAAACAGCATTGTGCACCCCCGTGTGTCACGCCACGCACATATCACGCCCGTGTATCACGCATCGCACTGCATGGATCACACGTATCACGCCCAGGGATCACCCAACACACAGGTATCACACCCACGTGCTACGCGTGTGATCCACAGGCGTGATACCTATGGTACGTGTGTGATATCTGTGACGCGTGCCACCTGGGTGTGCACGATGCTGTGTGACAGAGGAGTGATCACGTCGCATGGACATCGCGCACATCTGTATCATGCATCGCACCCATGGACCACACGTGACACACACCTATCACACCCATGTCTCAGATGTATCACGCCCATGGACACGTGTCACGCCCACGGATGACGTCACACGCACACACGGCTCCCCTCCGGCACCCAAAGGGTTACGCTCCACGTCCCCCCGCGGGGCTGCAGGGCGAGGACGAGGTGGAGAGGGCGTGGCCTCCCCTGGGTGGGCGGGGCCATGAACTGGACCCCCCCAAGTCCTCCCTACGGATCGCGAGAAGAGACAGTTCCCGTCCTTCCCACGCGCCCGGGAGGGACGGGGCTCTTGGGCGGGGCTTGGGCCGTGACTCCTTCCTGCGGACCAATGGGGAGGGAGCGGGGGCGGGTCCGGCGCTCCGGATAGGCTGAGCGCGGCGCGGGGGCGGGGCCCGCGAGCGCGGCGCGCCCCTCCCCCTGGCGCCTGTAACGGTCGCGGCGCGAGACGCCAGGCGGGGGTGAGCGCGGGGAGGCCCGAGGTGTCCGGCTCGCGGTTTAACCGTGCGGGGCGTGCACACGTGGCGCGGCTCTGCGGGAAGCGCTCCGATTTCAGCGCCCCGCCCTCGAGCGCAGCGGCAGCGCGTTACCGGTTGGGGGGCAGCCCTTCTTACAGCCGTCGTTATTGTGGGTGGAAACGTACCCCGCGAGCGAGCCCTTCGTTTTCCTTGCCATCGTTCGCGGACCCGTGAGGCGTGTGCGCGCCCCCCGGACCGCAGGGTGACAACCGCTGGCGTGACACGACGTGTAACGTGTCGTCTGGGGGCCCTGCCGCGTGTCCGGGTCGCACCGGGACGGAAACCAGGCATGGAGTTGTTTCTCCGGTGCTCGCTCGGCTCCTTTTGTAGCTGGATAACCACCGTGTCGTCGTTCACGGGTAGCCGTGTCGATGGCGTGGGGATTGCTTGGCACGTGCGGCCTGTCTACACGTGTTGCACGATTAACTGGTTGATCATGTGATAATCACTTTGCGCGTGTCTTGATTTAGCACGCCGTTGGCCGGCTAATTGCGTAATAGATGTAGCGCGGGGAGCTCGGGGCCGGCTGGACGAGCCCGTCAGCCGCTCTGCCCTGGAGAAAGGATGCTGATAAAACGCCCGTAACTTTCTCCCAGGGAAATCCAGCCGTCGTATTTATGCTCTGCTAGCCGGAGGGAAATCTAATTTAAACCTGGTTCTCTTTGCTTGTTCCTCCTGCAGCGAACCAGGGTCGCTGCGATGGCCGCTCTTGAGAAACGCCCGGACCGGAGGTTCCAGCGAGCCAGCCCGCCAGGTACGCCCCGCGGCCCTTAAAACCCGGCACTCCGCGTCTCGTCGGTAGGCTCTTCCCGAGGGGATGGGAATCCCCAAAGAGACCTGAGTTAGCAAAAGCTTTTTATGAAAAATCAGGTCTTAAAAAGCTTCTGGAGCTGGTCGTGTCCTGCGTCTGCAAAACCAGACGGTTGTACGAGTGTCCAGGGACGGGCCGTCGCTTGGGCACGTGGAAACGTCTCTGGAAGCAGACGGCGGGGAGCAGGAAGCGTTCGTAGCAGTGCTGCTTTACGCCGTCACCCGTGTCGTCTCTGCTTCTGTGTGCAGCTGCTGTCGCTCGGCGCGCTGCGCTGTTGCTAAAGCACCAGAGCAAGCTTGGAGTTGCACCAACAAGCTGACCGGTGCGATTTGAGAGCTGTGCGTTGCGTCCTTATCTTCCGCCGCTAAGTGGCTCGATCTAGTTCCTTGGTGGCTGCTGCTAGGTTCTTTTCTACCTGGAAAGTTTTCACGAGCGGCAATTGCTCAGATGAGTCAAACGGGTAACGATTCCACTCTAGCCAGCAAGGAGGTGGGCGGAAGTAGTTTATGTCAGGGGTTCCCAACCTTGTTATGCTGCGGACCAGCGGACCATAGACCAGAAGTGGCTGCGGACCGGCATGCCGGGCAGCCAACCCTTTTTTATACTCAGTATAAAAAACAATTGGCTGCCGGTCCACAATGTGCCGGTCGCTTCCGGGCTTCTGGTCCAGCAGCCGACCCTTCGCAGCCTGGGACCGGGCCGTGGCCTGGGGGTTGGGACGCCCTGGTTTATGCTGTACTCTGAGAGGACTTGTGAGCGGTCCTGGGCAGAGTCCTGGCAAGATGTTTTTGGCTCTGATTGAGAAAATGATTTTATAACAAATTCAGCTTCTTTTTAATAAATTGTAATGCTACTTTTGAAATTGAATAATTCCTTGCCCTATCCTGGCAGGGATAGATAAGCATTTTGGTCTAATAAGTGTCTATCATTCCCTGTCTCCTATCTTGTTAAGCAAACATAGATCTCGCTTCTGAAATCAGTCGCCAAGCCATCCTTCTTTCAGGCTTTGTCTCTTCTCTGGCAAGTAACCGAGCAGGTGAAACAGGTTGAGGATTACTCTTTGGGGGAGACTAGCAAGCAGTAGAGACAGCAGATGGCTCTCCTTGGGCAATAGCAATAGGTAGCTCTCTGAAGAGCAGCGATACTCATGGTCCCTCTCTGCAGACTCCAGCACAGGTCAGAAGAGTTGTTCCCTGGAGACTGACTGGAAAACCCCAACTCTGTCTGCAAAGTTCCAGAGTCACTTTGGGCGCTGTTCAAGCACGGCTGACAGTGGGGACACGGCAATCGGAACCTCCTGTTCAGACAGCACAGAGGGTGAGTGTGAATATTGGGTCCTTGCAATAAAATTGCAGGATGTCTTTTGGGGTCTTTTTTTCTCCTTACAAAGTAAATACCAAGAACTTCCATGTTGCACCCAAACCCTGGAGTGTGAAACAGAGGGACAAACCAAACACTGCAGGAATAATGCTGGTGTGTTTTATGTTCTTATATTAAGCCATTCATTTTATCACCGAAAAGATGTGAGATCATATAAAGAAGCTTGTTACCTAAAGCTTCATATGTGCTTAGCCAAAATTCTTTTATTTCCAGCTATAATACTGAGCTTGGCAATGAAAACGAGTTTAGCTGCCCAAAATAAAAATAGAGTCCAGCACGAAAGTTATTAACTTGTGAGCGCTTTTTTTACAACAGTTCTATTGTGTGCATTTGGAGGCAGACTTGTGCTATATCAACAGAACAAGGAAGCACTGGTGGAACCATCCCCAGTGATCCTTGGACTTGACGCTTCAGAACTGTGTCATGGGATGCGTTTCCACAGTGTCCCTTTTCATACAGCGTCTAGTCTGATCGTCGGCTTTTCTTCCAGGCCAAGAACAACGTAAAAGTGTTGCGCTTTCAGCAGAAAAGAACAACTGTTCCTGCCTTACAGCTATGAGGGAATCTGTTTTTAGTCCCCTCCTTGTGTGACTCGGTTTTCACTGCACCATGTTGCTTGATGAGGCTCCCTGCCTTGTAGGGGAGGTATGAAGTGTTACTGATCCAGGAAGAGCACACACCAACTGCTGAAACCTCCTCAGCCTGCCGAAGGGTTTTTGAACCCGAAAGCCTGCTTAATAACTATTCTCCAACTATTTGGGTTGGTCTAATAAAAGATATCAAATTCACCCAAGGAACCTTGTCTGCCACTGATCCTAGGGGCACTTCTCTTTGTCCCACTGCTGCAGGTTTGCTAGTGAGTAGAAACTAAATAGCTTTTATACGCTTTCGATTGCCTGGTCAGACCAGCTGAAGAAGGGATGGCAGGTAGGGCGCACGATTCCAAAACCCTCCTGAAAAACATGCGCCTTTCTGGATGGATCAAGGAATAATGCATGCAGTCACAAACTAACTCATCACTAAATGTCATTCCTTTCTCTTGCATGGTAAAGGGGTGAGACTGGAAAATCTGTTAAGGAGAAAAATACCCTATTACTCGTGGGGACACATTTCTCACAACACCCCTGTAACGTGGAAGATATCAAATCTTGCACGTTGATGCATTCCTATTTTAATCTGTCCTCTACCTTCCTTGACTGTTTTGTCAACTTCCTAGTGGAGGAGATACTGAAAATCGAGGGTGTTTACAATCTATTCCTAACTCCTTAAGACTTGGCACGTTCATCCTAGGTTGTTCACTAGTTCTTATTGCATTCCAGGGTGGGGCTGGCCATCAAGCCAGCCTTTGTTTCAGGAACCCTAAGGACTGACTCTGGGTCAGCCAACATGAGCCAGCAGGCTGGTGTTATTGGGAGTAAGGCACTTAGGCTTTGGCAATTTGACAGTGTAAAAATAAGACCTTGAGGTTCTCTGTAGCAAGGTTAACCTAAGACACTACCGATGAACTAGCAGCTCCTTCCAGGTGCAGAAGAGGGGCGTTTACTGTACTATACTCCTTACCCTTTTTTTTCCCCCCCCTTCTTGAGATGTCTTGTACTACTGGAAACTTTCTGGGCTTCTCAACAATGTCAGAGACCAAGCAAAAGGTTTCTTAAACATGTGTTTTGAGTTAGTGTTATTAAATGGCACCTTGAAGTTCACCTGCTAGCATTTCTCAGAGCAGTGACACTCCCAGCTGTGCTCCGAGCGGACTGGAGTGGCAATTGTACTTGGTAGACTGCTTTCTTGTATGTTTATTATGCTGCATCCCTGCTTCTATAAGCCCTGCTTGAGCTGGTCATGCTGCTAGTTGGCTAGACCAAACTGACTTTCACAAGTCGGTACACGTGTTAGAAATGCCACTGTGATGACCCGAACAAGGCTGTCAGAGCCTTATGCTTTGCATATTCCTCGGGCTAGTGGGTGGAACTGCAGTAGTTCTAGGTGAGGATGTTGCAAGTAAGCTAGGGGATTTGAGAGAAGAAACTGGCCCCGACTCTGTCTGTTTATCTGAAAGTAAATGTTTTCTCGTCTGTCTGGATGGAGATTTCCTCTCTTGAGGAAACTTTAGGCCAAGCCTTTTGTGTGCAGAGATTTCCCCCCCCTCTGCCCATGTGTTGGTGTTCCTTCCTAGCAACAGGTTTTATGCAGCTTGAGACTTTCAATGTTGTCTTGCATAGATCCTCATTCTAGTGGTACTAAAACTGTGCCTTTTTTATTCCTTCTCGTAGTAGTGTTTTCTTGATATGAGCATGTGAGAATGAGCTAATTGCCCTCAAGCTGGGTGGGAGAAATATCACATGGGGATTAACCCGGAGCAAAAGCCATGGAGAAAACAAACAGGTCCCTCTGGGGAAAGCCTGACCTTGGTACTGTGGTGTCCAAATCCCAGAGGACCAGGGAAAGATCAACAGGGTAAAACAAGTTGTTTTAGCGTTTGCCTGCCTGAGCCCCTGCTCTGCTCTATTGAAACCTGATACTTTCTAAGAATAACTTTTCCTTTCCATGTAGGCAGGTTTGGTGGCTGTGTGACAGGACAGATTTGCACCCTTGGTGTTCTCTGCTCGCTTTCATTTCGTACAGCTGGAGGGGCAGGGCCGTGACACTGCACCCCCGGGGAAAGGCTAGTTCTGCTGCCATGTCCCAGGAGAGTTCTTAAGGTCAGGTGCTTGGTGCTGTAGTGTTCGGCGGCACTTGAACCTTAAGCTTATTGCAGGCTTAGCGAAGGCTCCTGTTTGCTTTTGGTTGCTTTTGAGAACTGCTGTGCTGTGCTGTGGGGTGAGCACAGTGTAATCAAGGTCTCCGTGCTCAATTTGCCAGTAAGTTTCAGCCTTTTTTTTACCTCTTGGGGACTGGTGTGTAAATGAGCAGACGGAGGAATTCATTCGTAGGATTCTGCAATAAAGGAGCAATGATATTGGATAACTGCTAGTTCGGATTGGCCCTTTGTGAGGCATTGTAACAGGAAAATAGCAGGCTCCTGAAATCTGTAATGCTGAGAGAGGCAGATGTGCCCTGGGTGTGAGCTCCTGCTCCTGGATGGGTTGAAATAACTGTGGAACCACTAGCAATGGTGGCTGCTTCTTTTTGTGATGTTTGTTACAACTATCAGGTTATTCTTTTTTCCCCCCCTAGACTTCTGCACTTCCAGTGGCAGCACCTCATTCCAGCCCATTAAAACCCAAGTGACCATCCCCACAGCCCATGTCATGCCTTCCACATTGGGCATGTCGCCTTCCAAGTTCTGCTCCGCAGGAGAGCCAAACTCTTTGCAGAAGGTGCCGTTATCATCGAAACCAGCTCTGTCAGCATCCTCCACTGAAAATGCAGGGCTGACAAGAAACGGAGACCCTCATGCTGTAAAATTGTCTCAAGGGCCACCCAGGGAGCTCCTGCAGCTCTATGGGACTTCCGGGGAAAACAGTTTTGAGCAGTCCTGGCTTCCCCATGCTGAGCACATGAGAGCAGAAGATAATCGGAAATTTGACATGCCTGCCCTTGAGTTCACCCTTAACCGGTCTCTTTGGATGGATAATCTGTGCTCTGATCCTCACCGCAAGTTCCAGAAATGCAATCCAAGCACCGCTGCCGCCGATGCAGCAAAGGAGCCTTATAAAGTGCTACCAGAGACGCAAACTGCACCTGGGGCTAGTGGAGTCTGTGAGCCCCGCAACGGGACATGGCCTCGTGGGAGCAGAGCCACGCCAGTAGGACTTCAGCCCAGTAACATCTTTTCAAAGCCAGGCGCTCCTCAGGCACAAGCGTGGAGGCAAGAACCTTGCACGTGGCATCCGCATGAGAGGGTTTGTGACCTTGGCACTTGGAAGCATCAGCTGGACAACATCAGAGTGCGCGTAGAACAGATGCAGGTAGGGAGATGTGTGTATAAATCCCTCCGTCTTTCTTACAAGAATGTGTGAAGTGACCACAGTTTCTGGCTGCTGGGGTCAAGGGGAGACATCTCATGCCTCTATCTCCTCTCTATACTAACACATCCCTTCAGTTACCGGTGTACGCTGAATGTGTCAGCGTAAGTTTTCACACTGCTTCAACATTATGTAGCTGCTCTGTTTGTCTGCAGCGCTCCGCAGGCTCGAATAAGGCAGTGATCCTCCTTTGCCAAAGAGCGTACGTGGGCAGAAAGTGGTGGTAGTCGGTATGCCAGCTGACAAGAGTCTCGCCCAATATCTAAAGCTAAGATGTAGACAGACATAACACATGATTGATATCAAAAGATACTGACACAAGCTGTTATGATGCAACTACTGCTTCCCTGCTTCTGCAGCCATAAAAGCACAGTAAATCTGTTGCAATTTAAACCCTGAATGAAACGGAGTTGGTTATAGCTGTTTGTCTCACTTGCATGGCTGCAGCCTGTGCAGATGGGGTGGGTACATGTAAGAGCTGATGCCTTTTAAAGTGGCTAACCGATACATTTGTCCATAGCCTTATTACAATTATTGATTGATTTTTTTTTTTTTTTTTTTTTTTTTAATTCTCACCCCCGCTCCCCATCCCATGGCTGTGGGGAGCCATCTGTTTATTGCGCAGCTGTAGGGGATGGAATGACAAACCATTGGCTTTGACCAATAACATACAGTGATCTAAAACGGTTCAATAAACTCTGCCCAAACCCACCCAGAGTTTTATTTGTTCCCAGAGCTTGGACGCAGCCTGAAATAGTTGTGTACTGGCATGCAGACAAGCACACGGTGTACACGGTCTGAGCGGTGTTGCAATTACCTCACTGAAACCTAAGCCTTTCCCTCTTCATTTGTGTCCCCTTTCAGTTACAAAATGGAGTTGCTTGCAACCATTCCTCAATGTATCCCACGCCGCTGCATTCGGTCGATCCAGCCCAGTGGGTCAGTATCCTGAGTGCCAATGACAATCTACTCAAGGAGAAAGAGCTCCTCATTGACAGGTAGGACAAGTTGCAGGAGGGAGTGAAAAAAGAAAAGTAGAGAAACGTTCCTGAGGTTTGCTAGGAACAAACTGAAGAAATCTATTTCCCTCCCTTGAGGTTTTGGAATTATTGCATGGAAGATAATGTTTTACAAGCCAAGAACAGGTGGTTACTGAAGTAGAGACTGCAGGTTTTTTCTGAAGATCCTCTCAAGCTGAATCTATTTGTCAAGTTAAAGATGATCTGTGTTTGTAAGCCTTTTCCCTACTTGGTGGTGGTCAAAAAGGTAGAAGATTTTTAGCCTTTAACCTGCCCATTTGCATTCAGAATATTCTGAATATCAAGGGTACTCTTCTCAGCTCAGCTGGAGGACTCTCAGGTGTATAAGGGATGTTCATTTTAGTCTCACTTTACATGATGTGGCTCTGGGGAGGCTTGACCATAGGTCTGCTCTTCCCAAATTTTGGCTGTTAATGCTGGAATAGGCACTAGTGAAACCAGAGCTTAAGCATTTGGACTGAAAATCCCTTCCCTGCTCACTTAGTCAGCTTGAGTCTTGGTCCTTTTCATCAGTTACTTCTCCAGTCAATAGAGTCCTCCAGGCAGGGGAGACTTGAATTTTAGTGTGAAATCAGCAAGGATCAGACTTTTCTCACGAGAATATTTGTGTGTGGGGGGTTTTTACCATCCAAGAGGCAAAACCAGGCACAATCCCAAATGGTGTTCTCTACCCACTGACAACAAAGGCAGTAATCGGCACTGTGTTTTGATGGCAAATCATTCACGGCAGCCGACATGCATTATTCCCTCTGTTACCAGTAAGGGGTAGTTTGGCGAAGGGGTCGTTCATCAGATCTGATTTTTATTTTGCTAGGCAGAGGCAACACATCTCCCAGCTGGAGCAGAAGGTTCGAGAGAGCGAGCTGCAGGTTCACAGTGCTCTGCTTGGCTGTTCTACCCCCTACGGAGACATTTGCTTATTGAGGCTGCAGGTAGGTGGGAACAGCGAGGGAAGAGCTGAAAACAGCATGCTCTGAATTCACTGGCTTCAGTTCTGATTCAGTAAGGCCTTCCTAAGCCAGAGGGGCTTGCAGGAAAGTCCCTCCTTTGGGGTCTGTCTGTCTTCGTTCATCTCCTGTTTATTCAGAAGGTGGTAAGGGACTCCGGACTTCTGGAACCACAGAAAAAAATTTAAGTGGTAGCTGCCTGCATTAGTAGCATAACGCCATCAGCCTGCAGTGTGCCTGGTGATAGGGCAGGTGTATAAAATGATGAAGAGCTGATGAATCTCTTGGAGAGCTGGAACGGCTGCTCTGGGAATGGCCATCTTGTGTAACAGGTGGGTCTGGCTTGCAGCAAGGAGCCTTGACATCAGTGACAGGTTGTCTTCTGTTTCCAGGAGCTGCAGCGGGAAAACACTTTCCTGCGGGCACAGTTCACTGAGAAGATGGATTCCCTTAATAAAGAAAAGATCGAACTGGAGAGAAAGCTGGCTGCTTCCGAGTTGGATACAAGGCGTATTCGGGAGACGATGAAGGAGACGGTACAGAAGCATGCAGAGGAAGTAAAGAAGCAGGAAGAGCGGGTATGAATCCCACTGGAAATGCTGGTGCAGTGGTTGGGCTGATGAGAGCTCTTTGTTATCAGGGTGGTATTTGTGGCCTCCTTTGCTCTTTGGACACTTTGTGGCCCCAACCAAAGGGAACCTGCAGACTGTCAGTTGCATTGGCTTCTTTTTGGAAAAGGTGCAAAGTAAAACCTCCAACCCGGTTGTTCTCTGTAACATCCAGTTGCTGTAGCTTTGCCTGTTCCTGCTTGCTTGCAGCGTAGAGCTCTTGGCACTTCTGAGCCCTCTCCTAGCATCTCAGAGCACTTCACCAACCTGACTCTGTAGAGCCTTCCAATCTGCCGTGTCTCAAGTAGAGGGTGACTGATCAATCGATGTACCCATGGGCACTTCCTGTCTGTTGGGAGGCAGAACTGAGGCAAAGGCTGAAAGACTTCTCTAGAGCTATTGCTAGTTACTCGGTTTTGCTCATAAATCCATATGACTAAGGCTTCACCATGGAGTGTTCAAGGGTTTGTACAACAAATAGTTTGGATGCCCTCCCTGGGCACAAAATCTCTTCCTCTGCTCAAGGTAAAGTCTGATCGATGGCTTATACTCCTGGAACTTCACTCCCCACTGAGCAAACAGTTTCAACGTAGTTAATGTTGATTTAATTGCACCCACAGAATAGAACAGGCTTTTCCTCTTTTCTCCTCGCAGCAGTTGAAGGGGCTTCTCTCTCTCATTTCCTATCGAATGCAATGATCCTGTCTTTTTACAGTTGGAGAAGCAAGTTGTAGGCAAATCTGTTGCTTGTGCTAAGTAGACTTAAGAAAACCACGGGGCTGGCCGTGGATGGGAAAGCTTGCTATGCTGCCTTGATAGATGTCTCTTCAATACATGTGGCACTTCCTGAAGTTCTTGGGGTGACTTGAAAAGAGCTTGTTGAAGATGGGGGGCAAGAGCCCTCCCACACTGCAATGCTAAGAGGCTTGCCAACTGTGTGCCAGAAGTCTGAGGGCTATGTCCTGTGGTGCATAACTGTATCTTTGTAATTGTAGCTTCAACTGTACGCAGCCCCTGTAAGGGCCAAGATGGCACTTAGCTACTTCATAATCTAGAAGAGATACAATAGGGGGTTTCTAATTGGAGCACAGAGCAGCTCCTTACTCTAGCAGCAGATTTGATTGTTTCTGAACTCCTAGGGTGTTTCACTACCTCGGGGCGACACGTGAAACAAGACATTTTCGGGGGGCAAGTGTCCCATCTTAACAGCTTTTCTTCTCGGTCAAGTATCTTAATGATAGTGGGACAAACAGAGGAGGCGGCTGTGGATGCACAGGGAATCATAGCCTAAGCAAGCCACGCTTTCAATTTTTTCCCCTCGCAGGTAAAAGGGAGAGACAGACATATTAATGGCCTGAAAAAGAAATGCCAGAAGGAGTCTGAGCAAAACCGGGAGAGGCAACAGAGGATCGAGACCCTCGAGCGGTATCTGGCTGATCTGCCAACCTTGGAGGATCATCAGAAGCAGAATCAGCAGGTAAGACAGTGTGCCTGGGATACTCAAGGTGCCGGTCTGAATTAGGTGTGAGCTCTCGTTTACTGCTGCAAAACCCCATCCAGGTGTTTAGCCAAGCAGAAGTGCAAACTGGCCTTTCGGAAAAAGCGTCCTGATCTAGGCTGCAAACGGGTAGTAACAATCCCAGCTAGTCATTAGCTGAGCCCTGACATGGTGTATATAGCAAAATAGCTGGAATTGTTGAGTGGTGCTCTCTGCTGCAGCTAAAGGAGTCGGAGCTGAAGATTGCTGCTCTACAAGACACGGTGGCAGCGTTGGAGAGAGAGCTTGGAGATGTCCGTGCTACATGCAGGGAGCAGGAGGCACAGATCGAGGCCCAGAAGCGCAAGGAGCTGGAGCTGCTTTCCACTGTGCACAGGTAAATCCTCCAGTGAGGGAGATGGATCCTGCTTAACAGCAAGGGCCAGTCATGCCAGACCCCTGTTTTCGGGGAGCAGTGAGTCAGGTGCCTCTCCCCACTGCAGCAGAGCTGTGCCCTGGGCACTTATTGATTCTCTGGAGATTGCCCTTGGTGTGACTCCTTAATCTGCCATGGCTTGGGATTGCCCCAAGGTACGTGTTCCAGCTGCTGCCAAGCAGGTGCCTGCATCTCACAAACTGCAGCAGAATGACTGAGAGCTTTGGCACAGAGTGGGGTGGATTAGCTGTATCTTGGGGGATGACCTATCTTCCTCCCCACATGGAGGTTCCCAAAAGTCCCAAGGAGGACAGGGTAAGGAGAAGCTTTTTGCCCACTGCTTCCCCTCCTGTCTCTGTTCCAGTCCCAAGTCCTGTTGACTCTCTTGTTCTCTGTCCATCTGCTCAACGCGCTGTTTGTGGCAGCTTGCAGGACAAGGTGCAGCAGTGCATGACAAGTGCAGAGAGGGGAACTTCAGTTCAGGAGGTGGAGAAACAACAAGGAGAATCGGATTCTCTGCAGAAAGAATGCGATCGACTCAGGAAGGTAATGCAGCCTGCCAGCAAGACAGTGGCAGCATTGCTCTGTGTCGACTCGGATTCCTCCTCCCTTCCATTGTCACATCAGTGGTTAAGCTTCTTTCTGCTTAACGCTGAGCATGTGCTTCCAAGCGCACTGATCTAGCAGCTCTTGGCATGCTGTGCTGGGAGGGTTTTGATAGCTGCCGTTGGTATGATAACAATGCAGTGCTACAGCATTCACCTGAACATCACAGGGAGGGGAGGCATCTGGAGGAGGGGAAGAGCAAAAGAATGCAACCTCTGGGTTCCTAACTGATACTTCTAAGGGTGTCTTCCATCCGGGAGTAATAGCACTTGAAGTACAGCTTGGTTAAAGAGCAAGATTGAGCTGTTAGACAAAGCAAAAATCCCAAGGGAGATTGATGAGCTGAACATACAAACTTGCTCTTTAAATGTCCCTAATGCCTCTGCCTCTGATTGCAGATTATGGACAAGCAGCAGAAGAAGATGGAGCAGTTGTCTTCCCAAGTCAAGGTGAGCATTTCATGCTGACAGACTGCAAATGCAAGTATCTGCTATCAGCTCTGCTGGACTAGTTAATCGGTGCCCAACTTTTCTGGGCTTCAGGCCAGATGAGTGGTGTGGGTCAGTCTTTAGGCGCAGCTGGTTCAGATGCATGGGCCATGTTGTCTGTCCCTGTGGGAGCTGCCACAGTGTTAACTGCCACGGCTCCCTGCAGTTTCCAGAGAAAGGGAGATCCTCATGGGCCACATGACATGGTTTCATAGGCCAGAGGTTGAGCAGCACTGGACTAACTTGTCTCTTGTGGCTTGTTCCAGAGCCTAGAGAACCAGGTGGCCCAGGAAGAAGGAACCAGCCAAGCTCTGAAAGAGGAAGCGATGCAGCGAGAGAATGCACTGCAGCAGCTACGCACAGCTGTGAAGGAGGTCAGAATTGGAGCTGTGGGGGCATGAACAATGAAGTGTCTAAGAGCCAGGCTCTTAACCAGCGGTGGGCACTTCCACTTGCAGTGCAGCTTGCCAGTGTCCTGTTACTGCTGTTGAGCAGGGTTCCCCTCCTGGTTTCACCCACGTCTGCCTGTCTCCCCGCTTTCACAACCCTGTAAATCTGGCTGCAGAGTTGCTTTGATTTGGCCAGCAGGGTGCAGCAAAGGAGCCTTTTGCCACTACTGCCAGTTAGAGCTTCACAGGCCCAGCTGAAAAGATTCAAGGTTGTATCTCAGCTTTAAGGGATGCAGAGGCGCACAGTGATTCCTGAGAGAATGGAGTTCAGGTGGGGGTTCCATCCTCTGGAAGCCTCCACTCTGTCATCCATGCAGTGAGGGGGATGAGGCACTGTGTGCCTGACTTGTGGTTACCTTTTCTGTATCCTATATGAGTAGTTTCTGTCTTAAAAACTGAGTATGATACAGTTTGAGCCTCAGTTGTACCGATCTGTAACCAGACTTGAATGGCTCAAGTCCCTTGTCTGGATTCTAATATTATTTGGTCTCCAACACTGCTATCAGCAAAAAAGATGACTGCTGAGTGCACAAGTCCCTGCTCCCAGGGCTAGAAGCATTCCCAGAGTAAAATGCCCAGAGCCAGATCTCACACTGACTCTGTTGTGTACCTGGATGATACCTGAAAATACAAGTCTTGACTTTCCCCTCTTGGGCTGGGCTGTGCAGAGGAATGCTCTGTGCAGTGGGAGGCCACCAGGGAGCCTGACATCTGCGTGCAACCAAATGCTGTTGTTACAGCTGATCTAACCGTGCGCTCGTTTGTGCAGCTTTCGGTGCAGAACCAGGACCTGATCGAAAAGAATCTGACGTTGCAGGAACGACTTCGGCAAGCAGAGCTGGGCCAGCCACTCCCCAGGGAGACCGCCCATCTCGCCCACGAGTTGCACAGCGAGCTGACCAGCTGCCTGCAGGACTTGCAGTCTGTCTTCAGCATTGTCACTCAGAGGGCACAGGGCAAGGATCCCAACCTTTCCCTGCTCCTGGGCATTCACAGTAAGTACACACGGGGCTGAAGCTCAGAGAGGCCTTCACTGCTTGTGCTGGGCTGGCATGTAATAGTTTGCTCATATAGAGAGTAGCTTCTCTTCACCAGGTTTCTGACCTCTGCAGGGCCTTAGAAGCCAACCTGTCTCTGGATTTGGTTTTTCTATTCTGCCACCTGCTTTAAGGAGTTTGGCTTCCTGGATCTAATTGGGTCTAAAATAGGGCTGTATTATTTGGGGTGAAGTGGCTTATTCACTAATGTGCGTGACCTCTGCTTGGAGCGGCATGTCTGATGTGTGTTAATCTTCTAACTTTGTAGCTGTGCAGTGCTCGGCCAAGGAGAAGGCAGACTTGCTGAGCCCAGATGGACTTACAAAAACACTGACGGAGGTAAAGCAGCTGCACAGAGAGATTGAGGACCTAAGGACAGCGATATCGGACAGATACGCTCAGGATATGGGAGACAACTGCATCACACAGTGAGAGACGAGCTTTCCCCAGCATGAGACGGGAACAGCTGGACATGACTTGAAAATCCCAGGAGACTTCAGCACTCCTGCAGTGGAAAAACGTATTGGCACCTTAGCATCCCCCTGCTTGGGTACAGCTGTGGGGGTCACTCACAAGAAGTCAGGGATTCTGTTGCCAAGAGTATTCGGGTGCTGTTTGGCCAGCCGGATCTGTTCAGGGTCTGTGTTCATTAGATTCTTGCAGAGCTTTTGCTTCTGCCATTGGCTTCAAGCTGGCCCCTGGCCTGTCTGTCCTTTTCTAATAAACTCTCCAAGCCAATGCCTGGCGGAAGCACTAGCCTCGCACAGGTATTCAGGAGTCTGGGGCGATACACCCGTAACACCATCGTACCATGGTGCTACAGGCTTATCTGAGACTCCTGCATACCCAGTTTTGGCCTTGTAGTCATTTGTGTACTGAGGCCTGTATTGCTCAGGTTTAGGGAGCTGATGTTTTCAGCAGGATCAAGCGCTGTGAGGCTAACGCTGGTTTCTGACCATGCTCCTCTGCTTGATTGTACCTTCTGAGGCCTTAGGATCTGATCCCCCTTTGGGAGCATCCTGAATGCAGATGCACATTCAGACTGCGGAGGAAGGGGATTACTGCTTGAAGTGCCTTTAGTCCTCTAGAGAGACTTCCTGCCCACAACCTGCTTTTTCATGCCTAATGCACGTGCTGGTGAGGGGAGGAATTGGTCTGTTGGCTCTTTTGTAGCCATAAAGCAGTCCTGGATACGTGGGACCTGTCTGGCAGGACAGCCCGTCTGGGCAAGGAGCACTGTTGCAGGGCGGCAGATGCCCTGGCTCGCAGCCAGGCTGCCATTTTCATTGCACAGCTGCCCCAGGGGATGTCCTCGGTGTACAGTTGTGCAGGATCTGAACAGAGATTTTTTTTTTTTCCCCCCAAAGCCATGATCTCTCTCACCTGTGCAATCCTACATTTCCCCCTGGTCAGAGATCTCCCCCCTCCCTGTTGTTAAATGGGTTGTATTTAAATCTCTTTGCCACTTTTTCATTTCGTCAGCTTCCTGACTCGTAAGGAGAACTTGGAAGCTGGAGTGTTTTCAGTTGAGAGGCACCACGGGGAGGCCTAGCTTTCTTCTTGGATCCAAAGCTGAGATGTCACCTCCTTGTTTTTCGTTTAAAAAACCCCACAAACCTGGTGCCCCTCGGCAGCGTGCTGTTGCTGTAGGTTTGCGTCCATCTCTCTGGGGTGAGCCCCCCTGGCAGAGACGCTCTTCCTGATCCCCTTGTTGAACTTCAGTAAGACCAAATGCTGTTTTTCAAAATCTGGGCACCCCCTCCCCCCCAGCGTGTGGAAACGGCACCATTTGTGTGTCATCTCTGACTCATTTGTGCCTAGCGCATAGGAAGCGTGTCGGGGTGTGGTGGGCGGCTCGCTCGCGGGTCTCGCAGGCTGGCCCCGTTCCTTGTGCAGTTCCTGCAGAAGTGCTTTTGGGGGCAGCTCCAGCCCCTTGCCCCGGTGCCTGCAGCCCGGTTCCTTGCCGACCCGGCTGCGTGTCTTTCTCGAAGTCCGTTCTGGGAGGAACGGCGGTGGGCAGGAAGCAGCAGCTTCCTCTTGCCAGTTGGCAGCCAAGTAGCCTGCATTTCAGGCCTGATTTTTCTTAGCCTCCCCCCTTCCCTTGTTCTCTTGTCCCCTGCGGTGGGTACACGCGGGGAGCGGAGGTGCGGGCAGGGCGAGGCCGGAGCAGCTTGTCCTCTCTCGCGCTCGCCCGTGGGGGCCAAGGCGGGGGTAGACCCCCGCGGCTGGCACGGCCCGCTCCTTCCTGGTGCACAGGCCTGGCAGGGAAGAAAGGTCCGGTTTATTGCCCCTTTACCACGTTTTATATTTGAATTGGAAATAAAGCACGCGCCGAGGCCCCCGGGCCCGGGACTTTGTACGGAGGGTTTTGCCTACACAATAAAGGCGCTTTGTTCCCCCCGCGCTGTGCCGCTGCTTGCGCCGACCCGGAGCCGGAGCCGGAGCCCCGGCGGGGCGGGGCGGGGCGGGGCGGGCGGGGAGCCGAGCCGCATGCCCCGGCGGGAGGAGCCGGGCCGGGCCGGGCCGCCCCATTGGCGCCCGCAGTCACATGCGGGGCGGCGCCGGGAGGAAGCAGCCTCCGCCCGACCCAGCCCGCAGCAGTGCCCGGCCGCCCCGCACCATGAGCTGCCTCAAGCTGTACAGCACCTCGGTGACCGGGTCGCGGGAGGTGAGTGCGGGGCGGGCCGGGGCCGGGGCCGGGCGGGCGGCCGGGCGGGCAGGGGCTGAGCCCCGGGCCGCGCTGTGTTGCAGATCAAGTCGCAGCAGAGCGAGGTGATACGGATCCTGGACGGGAAGAACATCAAGTACGAGCTGGTGGACATCTCCCAGGACAACGCGCTGCGGGAGGAGATGCGGGCCAAGGCGGGCGACCCCAAGGCCATCCCGCCCCAGATCGTCAACGGGGACCAGTACTGCGGGGTGAGCTGCCCGGCCCGGCCCGGCCCCGAGGGGGAGCGCGGCTCTGCCCCCGCCCCGCCCGGCTGAGCCACCTCTCCTTGTCCCGCCCGCAGGACTACGAGGGCTTCGTGGAAGCGGTGGAGCAGAACACCCTGCAGCAGTTCCTGAAGCTGGCCTGAGCCCCCCTCCTGCCCGCCCTCCCCTCGGGACCACCCCTCTCCTTCCCCGCGGCGCACCCGAGGGACCCGGCGAAGCGCCAATGCTTCGAACGCACCCGGGCTCCGCGCAGCTTCTGGTGCCTCGCTGACAGCAGGGCTGCCCCGGGCCCCGGCCCCTCGCCTCGCCTCGCCTCGCGAAGGGGAGGGCCGAGGGTGGCCCCTTACCTCTTGCGTTCTAGTCCAGCAAATGCAAAGCTGCTGCCTCGCTTCCTTTCATTCCTCCCTGGTAGCCCGGCTGCCCTTGGGCAGCTTCGCCTCCATGCAGAAGCACTGCACAAAGCTGGGGTCGGAGCTGCTCCTGGCCCGCGGGGTGGGAGCGGGGTCTCGGGGGATGCCGCGAGCGGGTGGCGAGGCCGGACCCGGCGTTTCGAGAACCGCGCGGTTCCATTAGCACATTCCTGTACCCACGTGATGTGATGCTGCAGCTCCCCAGGGTCACCCCTGGCTCCGGGCTGCCCTGGTAAGTTGTTCCTCCAGCCTTTCTGGCCGTGCCAGGGCAGCTTGCTTTTTTTTTTTTTCCTCCGCAATCTGGACCAAGTGCATTTTGTTCTCCTGCCAAAAAAAAAGCAAGTTTATAACTGGTGTTGTCTTCCGAGACGCTATTAAAACGTGACTAAACCTTTCCTGCGGCTCCCGGCCGGCCTGTCCAG
Source organism: Alligator mississippiensis (assembly GCF_030867095.1). NCBI lineage: Eukaryota > Metazoa > Chordata > Crocodylia > Alligatoridae > Alligator > Alligator mississippiensis. The sequence goes on along the minus strand of NC_081829.1, from coordinate 3,193,377 downwards.
GGTCTCTTTATTTTGGCTCGAGGTTCGACATCGCCCTGCTTAGCAATTCTGAGTCGCTCCCAGCTCACTGCGGCAGCCTGGCACGGAGACCTTGATGCTTCCGCTCGCTGCTGTCGGCAGGTGTCCAGTGCGGGTCTTAAGAGCTGGGATCCATTGGCAGCTCCCAGGGAGGCTGTTTGACCCCTCTCAAATGCGTGCGGCCCTTAACGGTCATGATGGCAGGGACATGACGTGAGCAAAAACCACCTTGGGATCCCTTTTATCACCCTGCAAGGTGGAGGGGGCTTGTGTTGTGGCCTAAGCTGGAGGAGGTGTGTCATCTACTTTCCTGTCCTCGTTGCGGGCAGAGCTGGGACGGTTCTTTGCTCTTCCCTAGCTAGCTGCAAGCCCAGGCTGCTGGCCACCTCCCAGGCTCTCAGCCAGCTGTGCTGAGTGGCTTGGAGAAGCTGCCTGAGGCTGCCCGACTTGGCACCATGTCCCTAAGTGCTGGGTGAAAGTTAATGGACAGGAAGCCTTTCCAAAGTGGCTGAGATCAGAGGGTGCGGCGTGCTAGAGCGAGTGCAGGACAAGGGGCACTGCCGCGTGGGGTGCAGAGCGCAGCATGCAGGAGCAGGACACGGGATGTGGCCAGGGAAGAGGTGTGTGGGGCTGGGATTGCCGTGGGGGGCGAGATGGCTCTGCATGGGGAAGGTGCAGGGGAGCTGGATCTCGCACGTGGTGCAGACTGATGGGCCAGTAGGTGCAGGGACTGGCTCGTCGCTCTGGCTCAGGCCTGCATTGAAAGGGTTTTGGGTCACCAGGTTCCTGAGGCTGGGGATAGTGCTCGGGGCTGTGAGCACCTGGCTCAGCCCTGCAGCCTGGTAACTGCGGTGACTTTAATAGGCCCCATATAGGAAGGAAGGAAGGGCTCGTGTACAGGAAACACAGCTCTGGGCCCTTGTAGCTGGAGGGGGCTGGGTTTGGCTCAGGGCTGGCTTGCTTTGGCTCAGTCCGGCTTGCTTTGGCTCAGTCCGGCTTTAACTCCGCTGACCCCAGAACAAAGCATTTCAGGCACTGGTGGGAGACAGAGGCTGGCCTTGCAGCATTTCACTCCTGCTCACTAGGCAAATGTTTGCCACTGAGAGGGCTGCGATGGGCCCAGCAGGGCCCTGACGCAGGCAGCAGCAGGCAGGGGTCCGTGCCATGGCATCGTCTGAAGGTGAACAGCTCGTGTGACCCGCAGCAGAGGTGACGAGGAACCAGAGCTGTACCTGGACGACACGCAGATCTGAATCCCACCGGGTACCGGGCTGGCTGGGACAGGCACTCGTGTACCAAAGGGTGAGCTTAGGCTGGCAGTGCGTGGGTTTGTCCCAGGTCTCTCAGCAGGGCTGTGCCCCTGGAGGTCTCTCCCCACAACCCAGCCTCCCTTCCAGGAAGTAGCTCAGCAGTGAACCCAAGGTAGGACAGCCCAGCCTTCCCACCTGCGCAGGGAGAGGCAGCCACTTAGCCCGTGGTACAAGGCTGCTCCTTCCTCTTGCCAAAGCCAGCCGAGCCCGGCTGGAGAAGGGAGCGGGGTGGGGAGGACAGCACAGCGCTTGGCAGTGCAGCCTGGTTGGGCTCGCCTAGCTGCAGCCCTGTCTTGCCTGGCCACCTGGGCTGCTTTCCCGCAGCAGGAGCGAGGCGGCAGGGGTGAGGCCGCACTGCTGCAGGGTGAGGGCGTCATCTGTGTACACCCGTGGGGGAAAGGTGCTGACGATCTCGTACGAGCTGGAGCTGCCGTGCCTAGGAGAGAATAGCATTAGCCTTCCTGTGAGCCAGCTCCCAGGGGTCTTATGGGGTGATGCACAAGCAGGGCGAGTGTACTGGAGGCACAGCCGGGCAGGAGGCGGCTTTCAGGCCAGGCCCCAGGCGGCCACTGCAGCTGGTGGCAGCTCTGAGCTCATGAGGCAGGACAGACACGGGGCAGGGAAGGGAGAGGCGGAAGATGGCCCAGCTGGAGCTGCTTGGTGAAGGACATAAGCAGCAAGACAGCTCTGACCAGGCTTGTAACTAAAGGGGCTGAGAGCTAACGAGCATCTGGGCCCAGGGTGGGCAGCTGTCCCCCCACGCCAGCAGGCAGACCACAGCATTGGTCCATGCCAGCATGTGGATAACTGGGGGTGCCCAGGGCAAGGGGGCAGTGGTGCCTTGGGGAGGGTTGCAGAGGGGCAGGGCAGGGAGAAATGGCAATGCCAGACCTGTGTCCAGAACCAGGGGCAGGACAAGTGAGCAAGAAGGGTCTAGTGGAAGGAGAATCCACTGAAGCGTCAGCTCCCTGGAGATGGGGGAGCTTAATCAGACCCCAGTGACCAATCTCTGGGGCCGATCCCAGTGCCCTTGGGCTGATCCCAGTGCCCTCAGGGCTGCCAGGGAAACGCCGAGTAGGTTCAATTCCCCATAGTACCGTACAGGCTTGGGTCCTGTGAGCAGGGAAACAGAGCCAAGGGACCAAATTCCCTCCTGGAGGTTGGCACCACTCACCGGCTCTGAGCGAGGTGCCGGCGCAGATCTCCAATGGTCTCTGTGAACAGCATCTTTACAAGGTACGACTGCTCCCCGCTCTCCGACCTGACCCGGAGCGTACAGATGCTGGACACAGGAGGCTGGTCTGGGTCCTCTGCCTTCAGCCTGCAAGCCAGACACGTCAGTGAGCTAGAGAACAGTGGTTCTGCAGCGGCACGGAGCCACGTGGCTACCTGGGGTGAAGCGGGCCAGGCAGAACAGGCCATCAAACCCACTGAGTGACCAAGGGAAACAGGGAGCTGCTGGGAGACAGTCCAGGCTTCCTGATGGCTATGGGCAGCAGAGGGGCTGGAATCCCTGACCACCCACACCTGGGCTCGGCTATTTTGAAGGTGACCTGCACAACAGCCCAGAGCCCTTTTTGCTGCTTTGTGAGGGGATGAGCTGCCTGGGGCAAGGCTGCTCTGTGCTTGTGGCTTGAACCCAAGATCTCTGCAGTCAGGTCTGGGCCAGCCCAGGCACGTCAGTGCAGCGAGATGAGGCACGTGGGTGGAACAGCATTCCCCGTGTTCAGCTCAGTCCCGGGGGCAAGTCTGAGGGCCAGCATGTAGCAGCCCAGTACTGGAAGCAACTGCAGAGTTTCAACTTCCTTGAGTTTTGCCAGTGTTTGCTACGCAACTCCAGAGCCAGGGCTTGTCATTAGTAACTGTGCAGCCTCTCAAAGCCAGGAAGGCTGGGCTTGGCCTGGTGGTTGTTTCTCAAGGAGCAAACAGGCAGCAGCAGCCCTGAAGGCCCAGCTCTCCCATCCTCTTTACCCATTATAAAGCAGCGAAGAGGAGCAAGGTCCAACCCCTACGGAGCTTCCCTGCAGGACCCCATGGCACACACGTGGACAGACCAGGAGCCTGCGAGAGCCCTGGTCATACAGATGGAGAGAGCCCTCACCTCTCCTTCGCTGCTGTGAGAGCAGGCGTTTCCACCAGGATCACGTCGCTGGCACATGACCCCTCAGACCCCTGAAAGGGAAAGCGTGAGCATTAGGTACCATCATCCTGGCTTAAGATATCAGGGGCAGCTCCCTCGTTCCCTGCCGCAGCTCAGAGCCAGGCTCTCTCTCCCCTGATCAAAACCAATGGCTCAAGCTTACCCAGCCCCGTATTGCTGCTGTATCCATGCCCTTCACATTCCTCGGGGCCTCCATGCTCACCACACCTGGTGAGGCAAGCTGGGCTTTTTGGTAAAGGTTAATTATGACTTTGGAGCACTGCCATAATTACTTAATAAACCCCTGTGAGCTGGGGCTGGAGCTTCTTCTAGTCTGACACTTGATTTTTAAGCCAATAAAACAGCCTTCAAAGGGGCTGGTTGAAATAAAGAGTAAGAGCACAGTTTGTCTGGGGCAGGGACTTGCTTCCTTTATGGGGAAGGTGTTGGGGATTAGATCTGACCCCTGAGACAGCAGCTCAGCGTTTCACTTGGCAGGTGTGATGTGGCTTTGGAAAGGGCTTGTGGGGCAGGTGAAAGGGTGTCTGGTGCCCTCTAGCGAAGCCTCTTCTAACACTGGGAAGTTGCACAAGGTGGAGGCCATTCAGAGGACAGGGCCCAAGGCTGATGCTGTCACATTGATGCAATGCATGGTCTGTGGCATCAAGCATGCGCTCCTGCCTGGACACACCAGGGCATCCATCATACCTGCAGTGTTGCTTTGATGGACCCTCGCACATCAATCACGTGTCCATCCCGGATCACGGACCTGGGAAGTTTGTTCAGGAACTGTTCCAGCGAGAGCTTGGGACCTGCAGGAGAGAGGAAGTTGCGTGCTCCAGAGGGAGGTGGGGATGTCTGGACAGAAGAGTTTGTCGGAGCTGGAAGTTGAGTGGGAACATCTCCATGTTGGCTGAACCCTCAAGTCCACACTGAACCATCCTCTGCTCTGAGAAGAACCAGTGACACGAGTTAAACCCCATCCAGCTACAGTCACGTCGGGGAAGAGAGGCCTTGCCGGCAATGGAGATGGGAGTCCTGATTGTATTGTACCACCTCGGGCAACATAGAATTACCTGTGACGTGGGCTCATTGCAATCGTGCCTGGGAAAGAGCTGTTTTGCGAAGTGGCAAACGACCCAAATCAACAACCCCTCACAGCCTGTGTGTTAAACGGCAATATACATGAGACTCGCGCGTGCACAGGTTATATGGCTGTAGGCTGTATGCAGCTGGCTGGGAATATATCATACATGATGCACTACGTGCCACCACTGGGGAGGATGTGAACATAGAAAATGGGGCTGGAAAAAACACCCCTGACCAGATATACCAAGACCTCACCAGAACAGCTGAATTGTCGGTCCCTGCGGGCTGTTTTAGTGACTCTTGGAACAGATTTCTCGAATCCAGAAGGAAAAGCAGGAACACGTGGCCTGGTCCTACAGACCAGGCCTGCCCCCACCAAGGAACAGAGGCACCGTGTCGCATCTGGAGTGGCAAAGAGGATGCTGGCACCCAGGCAAGAAGATGCTCACCTCCATGTGTGATGTGCAATAGGACTGAACCCTGAACAGCTCTCTGGCAGGATGGGGGCAGAAGCTCTGCTGAGGAATGAGCTGTGGGTGTGACAAGGGAAGGATGTGGGTTTCGGGTGTGTTCTAGGAAAACCTGAGCATTTTTGTGACGTTGCTCTTGAAATGTTTTAAAAACATTTGTTTCTTCCCTCACTGGGAGACTGCCCTGAGCTGTACCGCTCCGAGACCCTCACCCACAGCTGCTTATCAGCTGGGCTTGCTTCTCCTTTCTGGGAGCACTGTGGCATTTTCAGGGCACAGAAGACACAGTTGAAGACTCACCTGGGATCTCACTGGTCTCCTGGACTTCACTTGGCTTTGCATGCCCAACTCTCTGGCCCTGGCCAGGGAAGCTCTCTGGAAGCTGTCTATCCCGGAATAAAATGTCTCTTTTGTCGGTGACCTGTCGAATGAATGCCAGAGGCCATGAGCAACCCCAGACACCAGCAAGTCCCTGCTCGTGCTGCATCAGATCACAACAAAGCCTTCAGCCATGGTAACAAAACAGGATGTAAAAAAAACCTGGAGGCGGTAGCGGCTTTGAAGTTGGGGGCAGCCACAGACACCTTGGGTCAGGAAACCACATAGGCTCAATTCAGCCCCTCCAGCCATATGAATTCAGACCTGTCTCCCCTCAAGTCAGCAGCTTCATGGTGCCTCTTGACTCTCAACAAACATATACTGCAGCAGATGTGAGCCAGGGGACCGGATGGGGGCACACTTGTCCCAGCTAGATTTAAGCCAGGATAAGTAACAGTAGAAGTGCGGTGACACATGGGCTGCACAAGCGCACTGGAAGCCTGCTGTGCTGAGGTCCAAGCCACTGCAATCCCTCTTCTGGCTGCAGTACAGATCTGCGCTAGAGCACAGCAGGCCTCCAGCCTTGCACGCATTTGCTAACTGCCTTGAACCCAGCCAGCAGCGACCTGTTCCCCATAAGCCACTTCCTCCGTTGCAGAAAGCAGCCCTTCACTGGGAGGGAAAGTGGAAGAGCACTTTCTGTAGCCATTGCCCAACACCTGACTCGTGACTGCTGCAGTTGCCAAACATGGTGGCTTTGAGTGAACCACCTTGCACCAAAGTGGCCTGGCTTCCGGAATGGCCTGCCTAATTATAGACGTGTCAATGAGACGGTCTGAGGGATGGTATCCTGTGCAGCTTTCTAAGCACCCAAAGCTGCTCCCCCAGTTCTTCCTGCTTTCTACCTCTTTTTAACCCAAGATTCACTGAAGCAGGCTGAGCACTCGGTGTCACGGATGTTTCCTGTAGCGAGGGGAGCAGGTGTGTTCCCAGGCCTCGCCTTGGGGCCCAGCTGCTCAGCAGCGTGGGTGTGAAAACATCATAGCAAATTTGCTGCGAGAAAGCTTCGTGGGGCTGGGCTAGTGCGACCAGCCTCCCTCTTCAGGGCTGCTTGCCTAGAGGGTGTTGCTCCCGAGGAAGCTGCTTGTCTTACCTGGAATGGCACGCCAGCCGGGTAGCGTGCCTGTAACTCGGAGGGGAAGTAGCCATCCAGGATATCCCGCAGGCATTGCTGAAACCAAGCAGGAAGGCCTCAGAGCCCAGTATTTCTACCCCTCCAGGGCTCTCACTCTCTCTTAGAATGAAAACTAAGAGGCTGCAGTTTCAAAAAGAAACCCCCCAGTGCTTAGGCCTATGCCTGTGGGACTGGGCTATGTGCTGCACTGGCACAGAATAGCCATGGTGTTTGCAACAAGCTCCACAAGAACTCAGATGGGGAGAAACTAGGAGCCCCCCAACAGCCATCAGTCCTCACCAAGTGCCTATGGAGGGCGTGAGATGGGATGGAGAGCGACGGAGCAAGCTCTACGTTTGCCCATCACCCTCCCCCAGCACTTGCTGAAGGCACTCTGGACCGGCAGGATGGGGGCCATCTCTAGGGATTCATCTGTACCTGTGTGGATGGCTCCTCGTATGACCGGAAGGGTCCATTGAACATCACTATCCCGTTCTTATAGAAAGTGAGAGACACCGATTCGGGCTCCCTCAGTCTGGCGCCTCCCGCCGTGTGCTGGATCTGAGACACGCCCTCCCCTGCCAGCACATTTAAATCCTTCAGGTTTTCCAAAATTAGATCAAAATCAATCGGGGGTTTTGGGGCAGTCGAGTCGCCTGCAGCAAGGAGAGCAGAGGTAGCGAAGGGGGGAAGACGAGCACTGAGCTCGAGCTCGGTGCCCACATGTCTGAGCCCTGGGCCCGGCTCCTTCCCAACCCACTTTGTTCAGTCACGGCGTTGCAAAGTGAATGAGCAGGATGCCATGGCAGCCTCTATCAGCCACTTGGCAAGGGGGCATAGAGCAGCAAAGGAAGGCAGGAGAATCAGTCCCTTGGCAGCAGAGCTCGTTTGTAGCCAGGCTGTGACACAGCCTGCTCTTCTCAGAGGCCATTTTCACCCTAAATTGCTTTTACACTTCAGTGTTGTCCCCTCACTCGGTGCTGTACAAGACCCACTGATCTAGCTGACCACCTGCGCTCAAATTGCACAGCCCTAGCTCACAGAGGAAAAGCCAATGGAAGCCCAGCTGCCTGACTACATGCAATCCCTCCAGCCTGTTGCCTGCACAGCCTGCCCTACCTCCTGGATTGCTGAAGAGGAGGATGGGAGGAGGGGACACCAAGTTGCGGGGGAGTGGTGGGGGTGTGAAGATAAGGGTGGGGAGAAGGAAGCTAGAAGAGGAAGTGAGAGCAGTGACAAAGGCAGAGAAGAGGCCACCTTTTCTGTTCTGCTTTTTTCACAAGATGCTCAATAGTAAAAAGAATCCCAGTCTCAATGAGAGAAAACTATAAATAGGACCAAATAAAGTGACATGCTAGCTCACAGAGGTTCTGCTTCACACCTGCTGCTCTTCAGATACCATCTCCCTTACGTAACGTAGTTGTGACAAGCAGCCTTGCCACTTCCCAGCACCAAATACTACAGGAGTCAACACGGTGTTACTTGCTCCCAACAGAACTGATCATGCAGGTGCTCAAGGGAAGAGAAAAGGCATTTTGATGGGATCTGAGAGCATGGATGAGTTGTTGCATTTATATTAAAGTACTTCTATTCTATTCTGCAAAAAGCCTGATTCTCACACCCAGTTATGTCGGGTTATGTGAGATCAGAATCAAGCTGACATTCAGGGAAATCCCAAGCCAGCAGCTATGAAAAACTTTCCTCCAGATTGTTTCCACCAGGGTTTATAAAATACATGTGTTCTGGGGCCCCTTTGGGCTATGATGCGCAGTCTCCTCTCGCTTGAAACAAAGTAGTAGGGGGATCTCAGCATTTCCATGGGGAAATCATAATCGCAGCAGGCAAGGACTTGAGCACCCAAGTCTTTTAAGGAGCTATCTGACTCAACCTGCACCCAGCTTTATCTTGACAGCTAAGCTTCTTTCATCTCTCTATCAGGCCACCTGCTCACTGAGCATCTTTGCCCTTGCTGTAAGGTGCTGCCACATCTTACCACCAACAGCCCACAGCCTGACTTCTGCACTAGCCTTGGCACAACAGCCTGTGACAGTTCCAGAGAAGTTTTGTGACAGGAGCCTGGCTGACTGGTAAGTCTGTGATTCCCTATTTGACCATACTGGAGAATTTTGTGCCTTTTCTGAGTGTTTTGTGATGGGCGGGTTGTCTGCCTGAAATGAGGGCACTGTGGCTTTACCTGGCTTCCAGAAAACCCTCGATGGCCAACTGGCCTCCTTCCCTGATGATTCCAAATCTTCCAGCTCCTCGTTCTTCTCTCCAACCCAGATCAATCCGTAGTCATTCAAAAATCGCTGCAGTGGGGACAGAAAAGAGGATGGGCTAGTTTGAGCACCATGGCACTATTAAACGCTGGGAACCTGGAGGATACGCTGCCAACAGTGGAGGTGGAAGTAGGTACTTCCCAGTGGGAGCATTTGACCTTGTAACAGACATCCTGATGGAGCAAGAACAGTGGCATAGAGCGTACAAAGCTGTATGAATTGGACTGTGTGGACCAGGGGTAAGCTACGTGAACGTTTTGAATCTGCAAGTTACTTTCTGTTGAATCTGCCAATGTACGTATAGTCTTACTTTATGTGGACAGTATATTCTGTCCGGCAGCACTCTTTCCCACACTTGTGGTTGGAGTCATTTATTTGTGAATGCTTTGGACGTATAAGACAGGACCTAGTCTCCCAAGCCTCTGATCACTGCAAGGACTTGGCTTCTCCTAAGCCAGGCAGGTCACTTGGGAGAGCAAAAGAAGGAATGGAAACAAAAATGCAGCTATGTATATCAATAGGAAAAGACCGGAGGAGGCCCAAGCAGGTGCATATGAAAGTTACTGAAATGTATGTCACTGAGCAGGGGTGCCTCAATGATCTGTAGTTACTTAGCTCCTTCCTCGCTAGGCCTTCAAAGAACATCCCAAACATTCACTGATCGACCCTGTGAGCAAGGTCAGGTTTGGTGCCTCCACTGCACAGACTGGAAAGGAAAAGTATAGGTAGCCAAGAAACTAGCTCACAAAGCCAGATCAGTAACAGCACTAGGGAGAGAAGGCAGGGGTCCTGAGTCCTAGTACTCTGCTCTGATCACCAGGGTACACAGATGCTGACGCGAGATGTAGCTTTCACAGTCAGAAACAGGTATTATAGAGAAGTGTGCTGAAGTTTCGCATTGAATGGCTGATCATGTATCAAGAGCTAGACTTGTGGTCTGGTCTCAAGCAGCTTGCTCACCCTCTCAGTGATGCTTTCCCAGCTGCAAAATAGGGGCAATGCTGATCTGCTTCTGTAAAGCATTATGGGAGCCCTGGGTGAAGGGAGTCAATACACAAAGTAGTACTTGTATTATTCACCATTCCCAGGGCTTCTGCTTGATTAAGTAATTGTTCTTTGCTTTCTGTCCTAGATCTGGGCAGCATCACTGTGAGCTGCTGCGATCCATCCTTACAGGTGAGTGAAGGGCTCCCTGTACTTGTGAGATCTTCACATCACAGCTGGATGCCTTTCTGGGAGCGGGGCTTTATTTGAACCCAAGTAATTGGGCTCACTACCAGAATAACCGAGTGAGATGTAATGGCCAGTGAGGTAGAGGAGGTCAGGCAAGATGCTCTTACCTTAAAATCTCTGAAATCTGTTTTTGAGCTGGCTGTGAAGCCTCCCAGGCTGCTTCAGGAAGCAAGGCATGGTTAGGACTGCCAAGCTCTTTGTTTTATGATTGTTAAAGCAAATGTCAAAATGGCTTGAAAATGTGAAAAGAGGAGAGGAGTGGCCAGGGGGCTAGGAAATGGATTAAAGGTGTTTCCACTTGTCTTCTCTGTACCCAGACAGGCACCAACAGTTGGTGATAATTACGCTGGTGGTTTAATAAGAACCAAACTTCTTTGGCATGAAAGACTATTAACACCCAAATCCTAGAAGGAGAGGGGAGAGGTCAGGGGGCCTCACCTCCATTTCCCAGACTTGACGCTGCAGCTGAAGGCACATCACCTCCAGCTTCTCTACTTGGCTTGGCTCAGGGGAGTCCTCTGGGGAAAGAGAGAAAGAGACCTGAGATTCCTCCTTTTTGCTACAATAAGCCTCAGAGAAGGACAGAGATCATTAATGTCAGTAATGTCCCACCTAACTAGGCCACAGCTGAACGAGTCTGTGAAGCACAGAAGCCGAGTGGGACCTCTTTGCCTACTTGCCTGTCCCCTGACTGTTCCAGCTGGGTCACAGATGATGAGATGCACAGACTAAATGACTTGCTTGGCAGGCATTTAGGGTAAGAGTTGGGGTGTTCTGGCATGATTGGTGCTGCATACAGTGATACACTGAAGGTGGCTTGACTGACCCAGTCCCATATCTGGGAACCTACTCAGACATCGGCAAGCCGCACAGTGAAACAGGATCAGTTAGGCTGTGTTGAATGGGTGCAACAACATATAACAATGTTTATAAACCTTGCTTGTGGTTTGACAAAATATTTTTCTTCTCTGCTTCCTGAGTAGATTGTGCCCTCGATGCTGATTTACAAGGGTGTCATGTTCTTGCAGAAAAAGGCATCTGGGCTCAGCTAAAGATGACTGCTGAATCCCAAAAAACTGCAAAGAGCATGAGGTGAAGAAAGCGACCCGTGGGACAAGGGACTCTTCTGAAGCAGGAAGATCCTTTGAGGTTTTCAGTAAACCTACAGCTGGCTTCTTCGGTCACTTTAAATCTGAAGCCTGGCATGTTTGTTCTTCTGACCACTTTTAAGCAGTGAAATAGCATTGAAACTGTCTTACTGCCAGAATGCATTGCTGCAGCAAAAGCAGGTCAGGGTGAGAGGGAGGGAGCGCTGCGCCAGCAAACTGCAGCTTTCAGTTCAGCAGCAGATGCAGGCATGAACTTGGATCTTACCTTTCCCTTTTTGAAGGACCTTCACCTTCCCCTGGAGATCAGCAATCTTCCTGTCCTGCAGATGTGGGACAGAAAGACAGAGCCATGACCTTGGTTAGAAGGTCTGCAGTAGAACCTTCTAACTGCTGGAGATGCAGTTTACCCGACAGCTTCAATAATGGCAGCTGGGCCTTAGCTACTGGGGGAGTTTGCTGCAGGGAGACTCTCTGCTTTCTGATCCATTTGGATCTTGTAAAATGAAGAGAAGAAAAGAAACATCCACAGCAGAAGAGTCACTGACATTAGCAAATTCAGTCATTGCGGTTCATTTTTACACAGGATCACAGCAGGTTCAACACTCTAGTGCCTCGCCGCCCTCCAAACCGCATTGACAAGGCAGCAGTTGTGCTTCTGCGGTGGATGCTTTCTGTACTTAGAACAAAAGCCTTGTCTACAGATTATACTGCCTTAGTCCAAACTAGACCCAAACGTGGTCCTGCCTATTGTGGCTTACACCGTGAACAACCGGGCTGGCAATTTTACCTTCAGCTGGAGTTCTTGGGCTTGGCTCCTAACTTTTTGTTCCAACTTAATAATTTTCTGCATCATGGTGGACATGAGTTCCATGTCAGTAGGAGCTTCCCCTGAAAGCAGAAGTCTAACATAGCATCCAAAAAATCTTAATTCTGAATAATTCAACCAAAAAGTGCCCTTATGATCACCCAGTGCCCATTACATGAGTTGAAGGTTCAGTAAAAGAACCGATTTGCCATTCAGGCTGCATGAATGGATTCCCTGTAAGTGCTGTGCGTGAATCCTTCTGTGGCCATGATTGGTGCATATATGGCCTTTGGAGCAGGCACTGTGTGTGTGTGTGTGTGTTCCTGGGACATCTGTTACGTCATATGCCCAGACTGTCACATCTGGGCATATGAATCGAGGACTAATCACTCTGGGCATGAGTGTTGAGTCCAAGGACTGTCACTGGGTGAGCCACATGCAAGCACTACCTTATGGCTCAGTGACTCTTGTCCCGTGAGGTGCATCATTACCACTTTTGCTCGCTTTTGCTCTTCCCTTTGAACAGGAAGGGGATTCACTTGGCAAGGCATCATTTGTCCTAGGAGGCAGGATGTCATTCAGCAATGCGGCTTCATCCTCTGAGAAGAAAAAAGGCAAAGGAAGAAAGCAAGAAAAAGTTAGGTCAGATCTTTAAATGCACCTTCTCTAAACTCCTCGGATGCCAGGAAATAGGGGATAGATCATTCTATAGGTACCCGGTACAATTCTTTTCCTCTAAAGCATTCACCCCTGCCACCGTTGGTGCTGGGATACTGGGTTCAATGGACCATAGGTCTGACCCAGCATGTACTGGCAAGCATGCCTTGTCATTAGGGAAAGAGAAGCTTAGGGAAAGTGGTGTGACCCCCAACTCACCCCAGGCAAATGCTCTCAAAGGTGCGAGCATCAGGATTTAACCAGGCATCCTGTACCGTACTGCTCACTACAGTCCAAGAGCCAAAGGAAAATATGGTTCTGTTGGAAGAGCAGGATGCGGGTGGACAGGGCTTCACCCAGAAGGTCATAACCCAGGGCATCAGAAGCAGACAAGGTCAGGAAGGAAGCTATGAATCAGACGATGAGAAACAGGGACTGAAATACAGGTGGTCATCGCAACAGAGCCACAAGAAAAGTGGGTCCAGGACAGGTGGTCTGGAGCAGTCAGCTGTAGCTGTAAGGGACCAGGAAGTGGGCGATCACCAAACTAAAGCCACAAGCCAGGAGCTGGCTGTCAGAAGACAGGGATCTAGATTACAGTCTGAAGCAAAGGGGTCAGAATCCAGCTGGGAGCAATTTAGCCTGCCTGCTGCCTTGGCCCCAAGAAGCCTTTAGTCTAAATGAAGATCAAACACCAAACTGTACTGGGGTAGAGACTGTGATGCCAAGGCAAAGCATCTTTTTGTTGGGTGGAGGGGAGGTGCAGATAGACTGAAGGAGGTAAATGGCGGGGCCCAGTTTTAGTAACAAACTGCCAATAGCATTACATGGACAAGGATCATCACTTAGGAGCTGCACAGAAGTGAGTTTCAAGGAGGGACATGAAGAAAAGTATTAGCACTGGGAAAGGGCAATATGATGACACAGCCTAATTAAGAGCTAGTAATCACTGGAGAGATCTAAATTGTTCTAAAGCTTGCAAGGACATGGAAACCACACATCGCTCTGAGCAGCAGCACGTGGGAAGGGGAGAGAAAAAAGGGGGTGGCAACTAGAAAAAATAGAGATTAGTGCACAGGATCTTGGGGCTGGTCCTGCTTTGAGCAAGGGTTGGACTAGGTGTGATCTCCTGAGGTCCCTTCCCACCCTCATTTTCTAGGATTCAAAGATAATAAGATCTTAACTCACCACTGCAGGCACTCTGTTTAGCTGGCTCAGGTTTTTTCCTGCAAGAATAAAGAGGGGATCTCGTACAAACAGAGCAGGCAGCTGAATGATCTGTTGTGTGATCTGGCTTAGAGGTAACAGCCCTGGAAATTACAATGAAATGTGTTGGTACAATACAACTGCCTACGCGCGCTTATCCTTTTGTGGCACTGATCCAAACCCAAGCAGCCCACTTCGCTTTTTTTCCCCTCTGCTATGAGTGTGTTCACACAGCCAGCAAAGGCAGGGCAGCTTAGGAGTTGAAACTGCTGCTTGCCACCAGGGTTAGCTGCTTCAGGCTACAGAAAGGGGAAGGTAAGAGGCGCAATGCACCAGGCTGCGTGTCACATACCTCCTGTAGCAGCATGAAGGATCCCAGGATTTTCCCTGCCGTTAACTAGCTAAGATACTATTCTTATCAGCCCTGGGTTGTAGGGCCTTCTTCTGTAAAATGCTGACTAGGCTGGAGAATCCTTAACTGCTCCTGATTCCAGCAGGCACTGATTCAGCACCCTGAAGGTCAAGGGCAGAGGAAGGCCTCAAAAATGTTTATACCATGCAGCCCGCGACTGTGAAGTGTATTACGAGAGAATCTGTTGGCCGGGAGGCACTCATCCCTCATGCCCCGATTATCACGTTTAAGAGAAGCGCTCAGGATGGAAACTGCAAAAGAAACAATAGCCCCCACGCTGCGTACAGCAAAGGTAACGCCTCATTTACCCCGGACTCTGGAGCTGCAGCGGGACTCTGCGATGCTTTCCCAGGGAGGAGAGAGGGGACGTCATGGCTTACAACTCGGTCCGCCCTAGATCCCGGGGAACGAAGGCGAGGCGACGCCTCCGGGCTGCGGGATGGGATGGAGAGCAGCAGAGTGCCTGGACGCGAGAGAGAGAAACCATGAGGCAGCCGGCGGACCTAGGAAGCGATCTGTCATCCCGCGCGGGGACGGGGAGAGGGGTCGTGCCGGGCGGGCGGGCGCGGGGGGAGTCTCGAGCGTGACCCGGCGTCGTTCAGACAAAGCAGGAGCCTGGCGGAGGCTGCAGGTCCCAGCCAGGCCATTCCTGCTGTGATCTCTGGGTCCGGTGGGACGGTGCGAATGGAGGCCGGGCACGTGGATGCAGCCGTCCTGGACAGTGGGCGCAGGCTGCCCCGGGGGGCGAGCTCCGGCACGACGGCTGCCCGTTGTCGGTCGGCACAAAGCAAAGCGCCGCGGGGACTTTGCCTCCAGAAGCCAGCGCGCTCCACCCAGCCCTCGGCATGTCATCGCAGACCGTGACATCGCCAGGTATCGCCGCGCTGCGCCGTGCCGCGCTGACCTCACGGGACCCTCCCGGGCAGCGCGAGCTCCACGCGCTCGCCCTGCGCGGCTGCAGTTGCATCAGGCGGCATCACCGCGCAACGCGGTGACCTCGCGAGGCGTCACTCTGCCAGCGGTGACATCGGGAAGCGTCGCCAGGACAGGCGGCGACATCGCGAGGCACCACCGTGCCACAGCAGTGACGTCAGAAGCATCGCCATCAAAGCAGTGACCTCATGAGGCATCACCGTGCCACAGCAGTGATGTCAGAAGCATCACCATCAAAGCAGTGACCTCACGAGGCACCACGGTGCCACAGTAGTGACATCAGAAAGCATCACCCTGCGCGGCTGTGGGGTCACGAGGCATCCCCCTACCGCTGCAGTGCTGGCAGGGAGCGTCGCCGCGCGCGGCAGTGACGTCAGCGGCCGCAGCCCCAGGCCTGCGGCGGCGCTTGGGACCGACCCCCGCGGCCCGGCGCCGCCATGTTGTTGACAGGCGGTTGCCCGGGTGACCGCCCGGGCGCGGGGATTGGCTGAGAGGCGCTCACATGGCTGGGAGGCTCCCGTCATGCAGCGCGGCCAGGCCCGGCCTCGTGCCCTGCGGCCCCTGGCTGGGCCGTGCGGCCCGGGGGGAGCGGGGCCGGGGCCGGGCCGGGCCGTGTGTGTCCCCAGGGGCGAGCGTGGGGTCCCGAAACCTGTAGCGGGGCCCGGCCTGTGGGCTGCGCCTGGCCCCGGGTTTCGTCGCCTCCGGAGTTTCGTTTCTGTGAGGAGCCCGCCTCTTTTTCTCGCCCTCCTCCGCTGAAAAAGCAGAAGAAGGAGCGCTGCTGTGGTCGGCCCGGCCCGGCCCAGCCCTGTGCGCTTTGGCTTTTGCCTTCGCCCGCGAGAGGCCCGGTCTCCTGTTTTCTCATTGTTTCTCTCTCTCTCCTTTCCGTCCTTTGGTTTCTTCCTCTCGTCTCGCTCCGGTCTGGGGCGACGGCGTTTCCTTTTGTGTGGGGAAAGCTAAAAAAAACCCCCAACCCAACGACCGTTGACCCCGTTTGGGGGGTGAAGGGCTCCGAGCTTCGCTCCTTTTATGGCCTGCAGCTTTCCACCCAGAAGACTTTCACTTTGATGCTTCCCTTGCAGAAATCATCCGAAAGTACCATGTAAATGAGGCGGTGCAGCAATCTTGGCGCCGGCTGCTGCTTTCTGGCCCAGCGAGCGCGGCTCGGCACGGAAGCGAGCGCAAAACGAAGCCCCCTTAGCTGGGGAGAGGAGGCTGAGGGGACGGGACGGGACGGGACGCTCCAGCTGGTCGGGTCCGACCCCTCTTGTGGCGATGCCTGTGCTCAGATAAGCTTAGCGAGGCCCTAAATCCTCCTTTCTGCTGAAAGCACACCTCGATTTTCATGGGCTCGGAGCTGAAATCTGAGCGTTGCAGCTCGAGTTCGCCTCTCGCTCTCGAGTGGAAACTAAGGAGCTTTGTTATGAGCCGGAAATTCAGTCCAAAGTTTGGCGGATGTTCACGTGCTTCCCAGTGAACCTGGGCCAGCTTTCCAGGGAGCTTGGCCTCGTTCATGGCTTTAGCTGGAACCTGTGAGAAACTCAGTGACTTCATTACACTCGGAGCCAAGTGGGACGTGGCGAGCTGGGGTGTTTTTGCTTTGAGTTTCGACATCCTGAGGAGAAGGCGTGGGCGAGGGCAGAGAAACCGCTGGTAATGTTCACCCGCTCCTTTTCACACCAGACCAGAGGAGTGTCAGCCCCCCCGGCCCTGTGCTCTGGGGGGACCAGGGCTTCCTGGAAACTAGGGAGCTGAGAGGGCTGGTGGCATGGGACCACGGTGGAGAACCTGGAAGGCCCACCCTGGCTGCCATGTCCTCCTGCCTCTCTTCTCAGGAGTCAATCCAAGCCTCCAGATCCCAGGAGCCTCGTTACAAACCCCTCGGAGGATAAACACACCACTACACCCTTCAGCAACAAGCCTTCCCCCGATAACAAACCCTAGCCCAGAGCACTGCCAGCCCCTTCCCCAGCCCCGAATTGCAGTCTAGGGCTCTGCACATGAGCCTCCTTCATGCCCACCCTGGTCACCACCAAGGGCTGGAGGTGCACGGCTCACGCCGAGAAGCTGGGACATTAGCAGGGGCTTTCGAGCAAATGATTTTAGATACTCCAGGTCCCTTCAGCACTGGAGGTCCTGCCACATTTGAACACATGTCCCACCAACACCCCGGATGGGCAGGCGTGACCTAGATCAGCAAGCCCACACGTGATTGGTGAGCTCTTTCTTCCCTTCTCTAGCAGGCAACATAAGAGTTGCTGCCTCTGTTCTGAGAGGAGCAGAGGGGACAGCTTCCACGCACGAGTCAAGTCGCATCCGAGACCCAGAGAAGAATGAACAACGTAAAGGCTGTTCTGGTCGGCACCCTCCTCCTCATGAACCTCATGTCTCTCTGCATGGTAAGAGCAGCCCGCGTGGTGCTGGGGGAGCCCGCACCTCCCCTCCACCACATCTGCATTAGCAACACACGAGCCACCTCCATGAGCTCAGGTGCAGGGTGGGGTCCACAGCACCTTCCTTTCCTGCCTGCTTTGAAGTTATCCTGTAGCGTAGTCTAATTCAATCTATTTTATAGCTTCTTCTCACCCTGGTGTCGGACTGTCATTTTTGTCGCTTGTCTCGAGCCCCGCTCTGTCGCTGTGTCACAGGTGTCCCCTCAGCCCTGCCCTCTGGAAGCATTTTGCCAGCAAGAGCATCTCCCGCCTTGAGCAGTTTATTTGTGACCTGCTCTGGGGACTAATGCATCCGTCCTGTTCTCAGCCAAGCATTCGGGTTGGAATTGGGTTTTTTGGGTTTTTTCGCTTTTTTCCCACCACGCAGTGCAGAGCAACGGTTCTCACTAAGAAAAGTGCGCACGCTTTCCTGTGTGGTTACAGTTATTTGGAAGCCAGCAACAGGGCCAAGCAGCTCAGATGCGACGTTGCAGGCTTTGCAGGATTCGGTGCGTTGTACATATCAAAACAAGAGCTCTCACTCCTACGGCTCGGCAGGCTGAACAACCCGGTGTCACTCACCTGTGGTTTCATCTCTCTGCTCACTGCCTTCCCCGTTAGTGCCAGTAATTAGATTAAGTGTTGGCCTGCCAGAGACCAGACTTCTTACCTCTTCCGGCAGGATACAAGGCACGTTTTTCCACGCAGACTTTTAGGAGGGGAATGGGCGCAAGGGCTGGGCAGTGGAAGGTATTTAGGTGGTGGCTAATTGACTTTGATGGGGGACTCCCCCAATGGCCTTCGAGCCACTGGAAATTTGAAGGGACTCTTGTAGGTGCGCCTAGCGGGGGGCAGGTGAATGGAACAGACCCTCAGCTTGTCTTCACTTTCAAAGCCTCTCCCTGCCCCCTGAGCAGCTCTCATTCAGCAGCTGCCCCAATGCCAGCTCCATCACCCCCTCCTTAATTATTCATGCCTTTGAGTGCTTTCGTGGTCTTTCCTGTTATACCGGGGCGGAGCTGCTCATACCCATCTGTGAAGCCACTGCACTGCTCTCCTGCAGCTCCCTCGTGAAACTCTCCTTTCTCCATTGCCCACACCCTGGGTAGCAACCGTGCTGCTGGGGTGCTGAGACTCCATGCCCAGTCGGGGTGATGAGCTGCTTTATAATATCCCATCTGCCTGGTCTTAGGTTGGCAGGTCTTGGTGGCAGGACAACTGTCTTCTGTTGTGTGTCTGTACCTAATGCAAAGGAGTCTTTGTCCACGATTCATAGTTTCATAGTTCGTAGGGTCAGAAGGGACCTGAGCAGATCATCAAGTCCGACCCCCTGCCATGGGCAGGAATGAATGCTGGGGTCAAACGAGGGCTCCTTGGAGCTAAGCTAGTCCAAGCTGGAACTAGCCCATTGGTCTGGGCACTGACCTGGGATGCAGGAGCCCAGAGTTCCACTCCCCGGTCTGCCCCAGATGTCCTGCATTGACACAGAGCAAATGATGAAGTTTCTCTGTGTTTCCATCCCTTGTCTTGGTGCCTAGACCAGTTCCTGACCACACAGGGTGAACATGCCCTAAGTGCCAGGGGCCCAGACCTCTCTCTCCCTTCAAGTGTGTCCACCTCGCCCCACATCTTAGTGTCATCAGCAAACTTGGACAGCGTGCTTTCCACCCCCTCGTCCAAGTCGCTGATGAAGATGTTAAGCAGTGCAGGCCCGAGGACCGAGCCCTGGGGTTCTCAGGAAGTCAGCTCTATCTTGGGTGGGTCTAACAGGGATCTGCAGTCGTACCCTCGTGTCAGCAGCTTCCTCCTGGGTCCTGCTGGGCTCCTCTCTCTGTGCTCTCATCTCGGCTGGCAGCCCTATAACCAAACGGGGAACAGAGGAGATGAATTCTGCTCGGTTGCATTGGTGGAAACCCAGTTCCCTTCCAGCATATCTGTTGACTGGCTTCAGACTTGCACCAGCTGGAGAAGCTTCTCAGAAAGCAAAAGAAGCTGCCCAGAGAAACTGCTCTGAAAGCAGAAGCCGCCTGTCCTCAGAGCATGAGCGTGTGCGATAAGGTGGAAAGCCTTGTGTGTGATATGCTGAGGTGATAACAGGGCAGCATTGGAAGGCTCTGGGATGGTCTCCCCCACTTCTCCTTTTGGATTTCCTCCTTGCTCAGCACTGGTTCCTCTAGAAGCAGCTGTGCAAAATGATAACAGGTGCAGTATGCGAAGTTCTGTGTCTGGCTCAAGACCCCTGCCAACCACGGCCCTTCCGGATCAGAGCAGCGCAGCTGGGGCTCAGCAAGCATCTACAGAAGAGGAAGAGCGGCCCTCTGTGCTCTGCATGGCTCGGCTAGGGTTGGTGCCAGAACAGTCCTGGGCTCCGAGGGAGCTGTACAAGCCAGACAGCACGGCCTAGGGACCTGAGCCTATGGCTGGGGTGGAAGAAGGCCTCGGGTCTAATACTCTCCGGGCCACAGAGTTGCTCCCCTTCTCCAAGCCTCCTCCCAGGAGAATGGTCCACCCATCCTGTGTCGCATGGAGGATGAAGAAGAAAGGAGAATGGTGCTTCTGTGCCCGCTTCACACGAGCATTGGGCGGGCGAGTTGGATAGGGGTTGTGAAACAGCAGGGAGGGGAGCCTCCATTACCACAGGTCCTTTGACCAGTACATGTCCCAACTCAAGCCATACCCCCTCCCTTCCTCACCCCTGGACAGCCCCATGTTCAACTGATGGGTGGCTGGCCTGAGGAAGTCCCTTTTGGCCTTCCCCATGCTGGTGCTTTCCCCTAACAGCCTTTTTCTTTACTTTTTTAGGTTGAAGGTGTGACTACCAAAGCCCCAGGTACCCCTAAGACAAACCTGGCTGCACCCTGCTCTGCAGCAGCGCCCCTGCTCCTGGCATTTGCGCTGATGGCGGTGCACTTCCTCCGAGCCCGCTGAGTGAGAGCCTGACCTTCCGGTCCCGAGATGCATCCAGTCCCCTCCACCCACCCACCACTGCAGTTTGCAGCCTCTCCTGGAAGCTTCGCTGCCATTTGCCCAGCCAGCGCATCTGCTCCCTGCCACCGCCTCCCTCCACTCAGCCTCCTTGGCCATCCGCTTCCTGCCTCGTTTCCCACCTGAGCTGTTTGCAGCAGGGATGCTTGCCTGACTGCAGGACGCTTGCCTGACCGCAGTCCCGGACAGAATGAACCTCCTCGCAGTGGGGGGACAGACGGCGGGCCGCCAGGCTGTGTTCTGTAGTGGGCTGGCACGTGTATTGTCTGTGCCAGGCCCAGCCATTGCAGCCAGAGACCTGTGTCCTGGAAATGCACCCAATGCTTTGAGAAATAAATGCTTCGGGGGTACCTGTACCCTCAAGAGACACCCAGCCTGAGTTTGCACTGCCCCTTTCTTGTCACTGAGTCAAACCCCTGTAGGGACACGGGCCCGGGAGGGCAGGGAGCAGCACTTCCAAGTGCAGGGATGTCAGAGCTGGGGAGAGGGAGGGAGGCAGGGTTGGGACTGAAGGACCAGAGGCACAGGCTGCCCCAGCCCAAGGTCAGGTTTAAAACTGACTGAGTTACACAAGTGTCAGCCCCAGTGTGGCCGTTCCTGCCTTGGTTTGAAGCCAGTTGCAGCTCAGGCCTGACTCGAGCTAAGCCAGGGGTGAGACAAGCTTCAAGCAAACTCTGCATGTGGGGGTTTTTGCACCCATTTAACTAACCTCGTAGGACTTTGTGCACAAACCAGGCCCCCAGCCAGTGCCTCACAGCTGCCCTCTCAGATCAGAAACCAAAATGCCATTGAGAGCTGCAGCCTCCTCCATGTCCCCCACTCTGCAGGGCTGCCCTGGCCTTGGGGCCCCAAAGTGTCCCTGATTTGGGTTCTCTGGAATTAACCCCAGGCCCACAAAGGGCATCTGTGAAATGGGCTAGTTCAAGCCATACAAAGGTGGGGTGTAAAGCTGTCCTGAGCCCTGGCATGGAGCCCAAAGCCAGGGAATGGAAGGCAGCTCATCCTACAGAACTGAAAGACAGGCCGGGACCCCCTGCACAGCCAAACCCCTGGGCCAGCAGGGCTCGGCTGCAGCCTGGGCTCATCCTCAGCGGGACGTGCACTCTCCAGGCCCCAGCCGGTGCACTGCCAGTGGACAGAGGTGTGAAAAGCTGCTGCAAAACACCTCAAGCCACGTGAACGCTGGGGGTGGGGGGTTCCCCGACAGCATCTGGGGCCCCTGAAAGGTTCGGAGCCTCGGCATTGGGTTAGTTGTGGGACATCTGGGGTGCACATGACGGGCAAGGCTGTGTCCTGGGCTTGACACTGCCGTTACGGAGGGTCTTGACCCCTCAGGCTGTCCCCTCTGGTGTCTGCCCAGGCCTCGCCACAAGCCGGCTCACTGCATTAGCTGTTGTGCACGCGGACTCTGTGCTCTGAACTGGGAACCGGGTTCCAGGTCCCTCAGCAAGGCATTAGGTCACAGGGGTGGGCAATTATTTTAAATGGAGGGTTGCTTACTGAGTTTTGGCAAGCCATTGAGGGCCGCATGACAGGCATCCAGGGGCAGATAAATATTAATTTTCTTAATTTGGGGGGGCCCCGCGGGCCAGATAGAATGGCCTGGCAGGCTGCATCTGGCCCCTGGGCTGCATTTTGCCCAGCTCTGCATTAGGAAGACCTTGCTCGCTAGTGCAGTGGGTCAGCTTTGAAGCAGCACAGCAAGGATTTCAGGCCTGCTTTCAGCATCACGGGGACAGACATGAGCCCCACTGCTCAGCTGCGTGCTGGGCACTGCACTCTGGTCCCTTTGGATGTGCAAGGCTTCGGAGCCAAACTCCCTGTCGGGGTAAATCATTGTAGTCCCCTCAGCCTCAGGAGAGGCCTTCTGATTTATACTAGTGTCTCAGGGTGGCTGGGGGTCCCAGCAGCAGTGGAAAGCAGGCAAACACATACCTCAAATCCTCAGCACCAATACGGTTGTTGCAGCTCTGGGAAAATTCCTCCCCAACCCCAGCAGCAAGCATGAGGTTTGCTTGCCCCCATGGGCGCTCACGCTGCTCGGATGCTAGCGTCAGCCGCACAAGTCCCCAGCCTCTTGCAAACCCAGCTGTGGGAATCCACCGCCCCAGCAGGTCAACCCTGCAGGGAGTAAAGGGAAGGAGTCTCCCCAGCCCACGGTGCCCCTAGGCTGCGCTGCCTTCCTGGCACCCACTGTAGCACCCGTGGACCAGCAGTGGCCTCTAGCGTCACAAAGGAGCGCGGGTGGAGGACGGCGCGGCTGACTGTGAGCCTGAATTCTCGCCAGGGGAGGGCTCCACTTGCCTATGAGTTCACACTGCAGCCCCATTTCCTCCATCAGCGTCTCCTGTCCTTCCAGCCGCCGCTGTAGCCCCCCCAGGACCCTGCGTTTCTAACCCTTCGGTCTCTCCTTGGGATGCTTCCACAGTGGAAACCACGGCTGCTTCTTTGCCGTAGCTTGGAGGGACCCTGTTCCGGAAAGGGAGCGTGTGTGGTTGGAGTTATGCACGGGCAGCATGGTCCAGTGCTTAAAGCATTACACCCAGGTCCTGTTCCCTGCTCTGGTGCTGGCCTGCTGAGTGACCCTCCCCACCGCATGCCTCAGTTTCCCCAGCCTATGAAAGGGTGACTGCAATGTGTCCGAGCGCTGTGAGCTCTACTAGGTGTCAGGGACCCCAATCAGCCTAGCCTGGGTGAATTGCCAAGAAGCCACACCTGCCTGGAGCCTCCAGCTCCATCCCTGCTAATTAACCTGCTGGCTTCCTGATTGCCTGCTGGGAGCGCCGCCTCTCCATTTAGCCCCAGCCATGGGAGCAGACGCTCAGGCCACCCAGGAGTCCTGATCCTCTGATCTGTTCTGGCAAGTCTCCTGGTTCCTGATCCTGCATGGCTTTTCTTGGACTTCACCCTGTGGACTACTCCTTGGATGCGCGTGCTTGGCATGTGATTCCTGACCCTGACCTGGGCTGTGGCCTCTGTCCCTGGATCTCCCTCCTCACCTGGTAATTCGGCTCACAAACTCTGATGCAGCCCCTGGCCCCCGCCTGCCCATTTAAGCAAAACCACCCACCACTTGGTCCTTACCACTACGCAGGAGTATCTCTGCTGAGTTAGGAGCCCCGCGCCAGGGATCGGGACCCTATTCTCTTTGTCCTCGTCCAGATGCACTGCTCTCATCAGCTGGGGCTCTCACCCCCCTGCGGTCACTACCCCCGTGCCAGCCCAACAGACCTGTGGCCTGGGACCGATCCTCCCATGACACACCTTTGGGCCTGTGGTTGTTTGTGTCACTGGTGTGGCTGATCTGACCCCGGGCTCCCGAGCCTTTTCTTATAAACCCCACGGTTTATGTTAAGCTGCTGGGGCCCTTCCTGGAAACCCCCGAGAGAGAATTGAGAAAAGTGAGGGGTGGCCTGCGGTGTTTCCGATGCGCCCCCATGCCGCAGCCAGCAGCAACAGCCTCTTGCCAAGAAGCAGTTGGCTTTATTTGCCCGCCCCCACCCCGTCTCTGCTGCGCGGAGGAGGCGCTGCTGTCAGTGAGAAACCCTGGGGAGAGAAACCACAGGACCCAGGTGCCGCATGGGGCCCTGAGTGAAAGTGGAGGCTGCGCGCAAAGCCAGGCAGGCCTGGGCTGCGAGTGCAGACTCCTGCTGCTCGTGCACAGCCCGCGTAGCCAGCCGAGGTCTCGGGGGTGCTGGCTCTGAAGGCACAGAGGGCTCCAGATCTACTAAGACTTGTCCTAAAGACCAGGACCCTGATTTTATCCCCACCCTGACTGGGTGCCTGATGGTCCCTCTCGGGTGGGGGGTGAGATGGCTTCCCCCCTGGTGTCCTCTC
This sequence comes from Alligator mississippiensis, assembly GCF_030867095.1. Classification (NCBI taxonomy): domain Eukaryota; kingdom Metazoa; phylum Chordata; order Crocodylia; family Alligatoridae; genus Alligator; species Alligator mississippiensis. The sequence continues at coordinate 3,168,973 of NC_081829.1, read as the reverse complement.
CCTCCCAGCCCAGCCCCAGGACTCCATCACCGAGCTGGGCAGCCGGGGTCTCTTTCTGGAGCCGGGGGATTGCCCCTTCCCCGAGAGGGGAGATCTCCAGTCCCAGCTCTGCATTGTCTTCAAAGCAGAGGGATGCACAGAGGGACCCTTTGTCGGAGGGGCTGCACGCGCTCTGGGGAGGCCAGGTGCGGGAGGGGAAGCCTGCAGGGATCCTGTCTGGGACCCCAGCGCCGCCCCCGCAGAGGAAGAGGGGCTGGGCTGCTGGGGGGCAGAGCTCTAGCTGGAAGCCAGGGCTGAGCATCATGCGTCTCCAAAGCGGGGAGATGGGGCTGGCAGGCGCTCTAGGCTGCTTCCTCCCGGGCTGGCTCCGGTTGCCGGATTCGGGGGTGACGCTGCCCTGGAAGCTAGCCTACCACGCATCTCTGTTGGCTTCTCTTTTCTCTGCCACGCTGTGACCACGCTGGTCCTGAAGGCTTTGTCCCCAGCTCCTTGCCAGCTGCACGGAGGGGTGGGGGACCCTCTCCTTCCCCCCCTGGCCTGGAGGCACCTCGGGGTGCTTCACCCCAACCCCTCTGACTCAGCTTCTCCGGTGGGGACACTGCTGCTCTGGTCCCCAGCCCCGTGGTTTTTGCAGCCCCTCAAGCTGCTGCTGTCTATCTCGAGCCATCGCCTGCTGCCAGGGCAGGTGTGAAGTAGGTGGAAGGCTTTATTTTTGTCTTCTGGACCAAAGGCTTTTCTGCTACCTTTTCACCTAGATGTCTTTCCTCAGCCCCCGGGGAAGTCGCAGAGCGAGAAGGAGCTGAGTGCAGGCTGCACCAAAGGTGTCAACCACCAAGCTGCTGCAGGCTGGGTGCAGGGGACTGCTGCCCAGCCAGCTGCTTGGTAAGCCCCAAATGACTCACGGGGGGGGAGCAGAAACACAGGGCTGGGGGGGGGCTGTGACCCTTTCACTGCTGGATTCCTGCCCCGCAGGACTCGGGGATGCTCTTGGCTGGGCAGGTGGGGAGGGGGCTGTCTGCCTGCTGCCCCATGGCTGCAGGGGGGATGCGTGCGCCTTGCCTCCCAAGCACTGCACGGTGCCTCTGGAAACCAGCAAGCCCTGCGCTCTTTGCAGTCTGGCAGGGGGAAGCCGGGAAGCCAGAACCAGCTCATCGGCGTGAGACGGGGAGTCCTGATCTGAGCTCTGCTCTTGCCCCGGGTGCTGCGAGCAGGGCTGCTGCCAGATGTTGCTGGCGATGCCATGGGTCACGGGCACCGGCAGAGGCTCCGATGTCCCCTGGGGTGGGCGGATGGTCTTATTTTGGGGGAGAGCTGTCCTTCTGGCCTGGGGCGCAGCCTGCGTCTTGGGGGCAGGGGAGCGCGGAGGCTGCTTTCCTTTGAAGTGCTCTGGGGAGGAAGTGGTGATTTCCCACAGTGGTTCTCATGCGTGCATCTCCCTCCGTGTTGGCTGGCTCTGCCCCCCCAGCCCCTGCCTTTCCCTGGGCAGGAGGGGCCCCATGAGGTCCCACTCCCCTTCTTGGAGACCCCCTTTTCCTTCTCTCCCCAGCTTCATCTCCACGAGAGGGATGCAGCCCCCACCCTCGATGCACCAGTCTTACAGGCTTACAGCCACGTACTTTCTCTGCTCGCTGGGGTTGTGTTGGCAGGGCCTATTGCCGTGGCAGTGTGCCATCAATCCTCCCTATCCCGTGGGCACTGCTCTCCCGGCCTTTCTAAGCCTTGCCCAAGCCAAGGCTGTGAGCAGGGACCTACAGGACAGTGCACCCCAAGGGGGGTCGGAGTCATCGAAGGGGCTGGGGGAACACGGCCTGAGCCAGATTTGAACCAGGAGCTTCAGGGACGAAGGGGCCCTCGCACGCCCGCAGCTGTGACCCCAGTCTTGCCGCACCGGGGTTGTCGCCCAAGCAGTAGTGTCCGTCTCTGAACCCAGTGGTCATTGCGGGGCTGCGGCCTCTGTTCCTGTTTCCCCCCGTAATGAAAGTGCAGAAGTGTGAAGCTGGGAGAAGCCCTGGGAGTTTTCTACGCGTGCGGCTAGCTTTTCCCGTCCGGCAGTGCCCCCGCCCCTGCACACCTGCCCCCACCAAAGCCCCATTTCCCCTCATCCTTCTCTCGGCCCCTCTCCTTCTGGTTTCCCTTTCTCTTCGCATCCCGCCTGCCTCTTCCCGTCCCCTCGAGCGAGGCGTTCTCAGCTGAACGGAGGGGAAGTGGGAGCTGGGCTGAAGCCTCCCCTCGCCTGGCCCTGGCGCGTGCCCACGGACGGAGGGATGCTCGCTTTCTCACGCCACTGTCTCTGGCAGTAAAACCACCCCCATCCCGTGCCGGTGCCCTCCCACCATCCACCGCGCCCAAAGCCTGTGTACAGAGCGGGCTGCATTGCAAACAGCCCTGCCCTCCGCAGCTGCCAGCCAAACCCGGCCCCAAGGGCTGGGGCCTGGGAAAAGAGCTGCACCGACGTGCGTTTGTGTGCTGCAGACACACGCAGACCAGTGTAAAGCTTGCTCCAAGCCGTCGCTGCCCCGCAGGAGAGGTGACCTGTGAGCATCTCTTCCCTGGCACTAGTTTCTCCACCGGCCTTTGTCCTCCCTCCCCTCTGCCCTGTGCTGGGCTCCTAGGAGGAGGCAGATTCCAGCGAAGTTTGATTTCCTTGCTGGGAAAGGCAGGGGTGTGAGTGCCCTGGGGAGCCGAGAGGCTGGCTGCGGCGGGGCCAGAAACAGAGCAAGGCTGTGGCCCTCGTGGCACGGACCGAGACACGTTTAGGGCTGCGTCCAGTCAGTGGATCCGACTGACTTCTGGCTCCTGACCTCTCATTTTCTCGGCTGGGCGCTGGCTCGCTCTCCCATAACAGCTGAGGCAGGGAGTCTCAGTTCCTCGCGGCAGCCACGTGGGCTCATCCAGCCAGTTTCACCCACCCACTCGCACTCGCGCTCACACTCGCCTGCGCACGCATGGGCCTGCGGGGCAGCCGCCCTCTCAGCCTCCCCCGCCGGTACAGTCAGTGTCACGACACCACCGGGGAAGGAAAACAAAGCGCAGGCTGGGTGAGGCCGGGTGACGTGGCCGAAAGCCCCAGTTGTCGGTTTTTGGCAGCTTACGAAGGGCTTTGGTGAGGGGCCTGGCTCTGACGTGCCTTCAAGGGGCAGCTTCGCTCAGGAGGAAAGCGTCGGCACCTCTTTCCCCTCCTAGTCAGCTTCCCCGGGGGGTTAGAGCTGGCCGGGCACTAGACCCGGGTTCGCCGTGCTGACTTGCATCCCAGGCTCAGGCATTTGCTGGGACAGAGGGGCTGGGAGGCAGCATTACTGTCTGTCTTGGTCCTGGCATGTCCTAGGGACCTGCACTGATTTGGAGGATGTGCTAAGGTCAGGCCCCAAGAACAAGAGCTCCTTAAACCTGGGGGATGAGAGCACAGCAAGAGCCAGGAACTGGGAACGCATCCCCAGCCAGGGCCACTTCCCAGGGCCAGGGGTAAATCCAGTGTCCCCCGGTGTCTGTAGGTAGGGGCTTCATTGGCAAGGCAAGCTGCGGTCCCCCCGCGTGGTACAGGGCGATGGGGGGATGCTTCTGTGACGGGAAAGCATCATTCCCTCCACTGCAGAACTTCCTTCTCGGGGACGAGGGAGAAAGCCCGCATCGCCTCTTCTGGCTCTTCACAGCCACAAACCCCATGTGACTGGCGCTACATGACTCAGCCTTGGGGGAAGGTTGACTCCGCTCCTGCAACCCTACGGCTTCTCTGCCACGACCTGAATGCAGACCCCTGGGTCCAGGCAGCGCAGGGCTTGAAATCCAGGTTCTGCTGTTGGGACCTGAGCCCTCTTTTTTTTAACTTAAAAATAAGCCCCGATCAGACCTTTCTGATAAGTTGTCTCCTCGTTCCCTCCACACGTGACCGACCGAAGGCAGAGGGCTCATCCCCTTTCCTTTTGGTTTCTATTTTGTGTTTTTGATGATATATAAAGAAAGTGCAGGATTTTCCCCTGGCTGGTCAGAAAGACCCAGTTTTGCCTTCTCAGTTGTTGCTGGAAGTCTTGCCAAGGAGCTCCAAGGAAAAGACCAGGGACTTTCTTCGCTCCTGGCCTACTAGGTGAGAGTGTGTGCACTTTCCCAGAGGCAGCTTTCCTCCCCGAGCCTGGCCAGGCCCTTGCCGTGGATGGCGGTGAAGTCCGTGACACCAAAGAGCCTGGTCAAAAAGCCCTTTCTCCATGCCCCAGGTTTCAGGTTTTCACTTGCACGAAACTTTCTCAGCCTTTTGTTGCATCTTCCAGGAGAAACCTGGAGAGACGAGAGCTGCACAGCTGGGGGGAAAAGGAAGCCGAGAAACACGTTCAAGGGAGAAAGGCAATCAGGGCTCACTCGTAGTAGAGATGATCTCTTTTATTAGACCAACGAGAATTTTGCAAAAAACAATTCTTTAATTGCAAGCTTTTCGGGAGAGAAAGGCATGGGCCCATTTCTGTTGATCTTTGTTCTCAAGAAGAAGCTGCTGGGTAAGGGCTAGGGAGGGACCGGGGTGGTGTGAAGTGCTTGGGTGCATCAGGGCATGGCAACCAGTGTGGGGGGATGATCCAACGAGCCTCCCGACACACTGGTGCCCCCAGCACCAACTGAGCCTGAACCTATCCTGAGACCCCCAAGGGTTCGGGATGAGGCTGAAGCTTTGCAACGAGGTGTCCGGCAGGTAAGGGAGGCGGGGAGCAGCCATCCCCGGTCTGCAGGAGCGGGGCAGACGGGCCGTCCCACCTGCACAGGCTTCCCCGTGGCTCCTGGGGTCTGCAGAAGGGGGGCTCAGTGAAGGGCTTCCCCCAGAGCCTGGTCCTGGCACCCGATTAACACGGCCTAAGCCTAACGTGCGGTCAGGCGCTGTGTGCTGGGGGAATCGTGTAGCCGGGGGATTCTGGTAATGAAATGGGGCCCTGACGAGACGGCGGAGGCGCCCGTGTCCTGGCTAACCCAGAAACCCGCTCGGCCGTGAAATCGGCAGCTGTTGTTTTCCACGTGGCGGGGCTGGCGACCCGCGCGGCGCTCGAGAAGCCAGGCAGCCGTGCCCGGCTCGGCTCAGCGAGCTAACGGGGGGCTTCCTGCTCGTCTCGCATCTCTGCCCCTTTCTCCCCATGACCCTCTCCCCACACCTGGCACCCTCAGACCCGCTTTCAGTGGGAAGGCTTGGCCCTCCTGGCCTGGGTGTGAGCCGCTCACCTTCTGGGCCTGGGCCAGACACTGGACGATAGCAATCTAGCAAAAGGGATGTAAAGCGTCGGGGATCTCTGCCGCTGCCAGGCAAGGGATGGAGGGTGAGATGAGGAGGGGGCTGGAACAACCAGTAGAGAGAGAGACAACGAGGCATCTTCCGCCTCCCAGGGAACCTGGCACTAAGGGCACCCGAGCAGCCCCCAGTCTGGCAAACTGGATGCAGCGAAACCCCATTAAACGGACTGGGCGAGAACCCGCAGAACTCCCCACTGCAGGACCCCGGCAAGGCCCGGGGCTTAGGGGTGCTCATGAGCCCCAAATCTCTTGGGGCCGAGATTTTCCAAGTGCTGTAGGGGCACAAAACCTCCTCTGGAGTCCAATGGGGCCGGTGTGCCTAAACCCCCTAGATGACATAACAAAACTCAGCGGCACGGCATGGAAATAAGAAGAGCACTGACAGTCCCCTGAGCCTTTCCTCCCACCCTTGCAGTCAGCTGGGCCTGGCCGGAGTTGCACCCCAGGCCCAGGAGGACTGGACTCCTTGTACCTTGTCCGCGCCAATGCCCAGACTTCCGCCTTTGTTCCCCAAGGACAGAGAGGCTTTGCTTGGGTTGTCATGCTGTTCTCTGCAGGTATGAGGGGCTGTAGTGTGGTCTCCTGACAGCCCATTGCCGTCTGCTGCTGTCCCTCGGGTGACGTAAGATCAGATAAAATCCCCAAAGGGTCGGAGGCTCTGGGGCAGGGCCACGATCCTGCAGCTGGATCTGTGCGGGCAGGAAAGGCGATCACAGGAGGTGTCGGGCACTTCCTGCTAGAAATGCCCTGGGAGCAGCCATGGATCTCTGCCTTCCGCCTGTGGCTGGGAAAATAAAGAGGTGCCCGAAGAGAGGAGCAGAGGATAGCAGGGCCATGCCATGATTCATGGCCTGGCCTGGATTTGGGCTCCGATGCTTTCCAAAAATCCAACTCGGTGCCTTTTTAATGTGCCAGGATACCCCCGAGAATATGGCCTGTATCTAGTTGGTGCCTCAGTTTCCCCACCTGTCAAATGGACTAGGATCAGTGATGCGCACGTGAGGGACTGGGGCACAGTGGCCTTGTGAGCGCCTGACACCAGTGGGATGTGCAGCCGGGTATACGGCCCGGTCTGCATCGAACCTGGGGGTGGGGCCTGCTCGATTTAGCCTCTGATTTCCCAAAAGCTCTGAGCCCAGCTGCTGAGGCTGTTTCCTGGTGATGGCTCGGCAGGTCCCTTCTGCGAAAGCCCCGTAGTTGGCCCGGAGTCGGATGCAGTTTCCTTTCTCTGAAGAAGATGACAAATCAAAAGCAACTGATTACAAATAGCCGGGAGGAAGGGAGGAAGCTAGAAAGCTGACCACAGGATCACGCCTCTCCCAGCTGGGGAAGGAGGACACCCTCCTCCTGCCTGGAGGTGGGGCCACCAGCTCCCTCCCCTCTTCAAAGAGACCCCCTGGGCCCTGTGGGGTGTCTGTGCTGCCCGGTGCTCGGCCCCGCGCGATCCGAAGAGGGAGAGATCCTGCCTCGGGGGAGTTTGCAAGGGTTTTATTTCCCTCCAGACCTTGGAAAGAGTGAACTTCCTGGGTGCTTGGCCGCTCCGAAGCCTCGGTAAGTGGTGACGAGGGAATGTGGGGCGTCAAGGGGGGCAGGTCATGACGGATCGAATCCAGTCTAGGGGAGAGGCATTTCCAGGGGGTACAATCCCATGTGCCGGGGGCTCCCCTGCCTCCAGGAGGAGATGCAATGGGCAGGTTGCCATTCCTCCCTACACTCGCAGAGACACCCCTGAGCGCCCTGGGCAAGGGCAGGGGAGAGCAGCAGAAACCTCCTGGACCATCTCTGCCTGCTACATTCTCCAAGTGGCTCGTTTCTGATTAGTTGGCACCAGTCCTAGTTGGCACCTCCTGTGTGATGCTGTCCCAGGCGTTAGCCCATTCACTGTCCCTGTGAGGTCGCCAGTGTGAGCTGCTGCCCTTCATCCTTCCCCTGGAAGCTGCCAGCTGTGCCCAGAGGCCTGCGCCCCCTCCGCCCGCCTCTCCTCTTGTGCAAGCCCAAGGCAGAAGTTTCCCTTGAAGGAGCAGGAGCGTCATTAAGCCAAGTGGCATTTTGCAAGCTCGCTCCCATGAGAAGCCGGATGCAGGGTTGCACAAGAGGCCTCTCGTGCAAACTGGCCGTGGGCTTGTGCTAAACCATGCCCACTGGTGCTATTTCACAGTCGTAACTGGGAAGACCATCGAAAGCCAGCAGAAGCCCTGATCGCTTGATGCTCGATCCCAGCTGGGGAGAGCAGGGGGGCGATTCTCACCGCAGGGGCACGGGTTTGAACCAGGATTAGCACCCCTAAATGCCCTAGGGTAACAGGGGCAGCCCCATGGCCTGCCTGTGACCGTGCAGAGGCAGGGGGAAACTGCGGATCTCGAGGTAGTCTGGGGACTCGGTTGGCCCTGGGCCCCTCCGGAGGAACAGCAGGGGCTGCATTCAGACAGGACCTCTCCAGCCCCCTGCCTTGCTGCAAGGGAGAGACCCACAAAGCATCCCTGTCTGTGCTGGCTTGTGCAGTGCCCTTTGTGGTGATCACCGGGTTCGGTGAATACGGGCCTGCAACAAAGGAGGAGAGCTGAACAATACCCTTTAGTTGGGCAGCAGACAGTAACCTCTGCACACCCTTAGCCTCTGTCAACTTACTGCCTAGCTGCTCCCCCCAAGGGACTATCTCCCACGTCCTTAGGGCGCATCTCTAAACGATAACCTCTGCCACGACACTCTTCACCTGCTGCACCCTCAAATTAGAGCAGCATAGAAACCAGCTAGAAAGGTGTTACACGTGTTTAAATGCTAACTTTGTACCTGATTGGCCCTCTATAGCCGGAGAGTCATTTTTATGAAGTGATCGTTGCTTTGCACACGTGGGCAGTCTACATTTATTGCACGATTACCCCGTTAATTGTGTGCTAATTACGTTGCACTCGTGGCCGGTCTCACTTTGCATGCTTGGCCAGTCTAAATTTTTTGCACGATTAAGCAGTTAATTGTATAATATATGTAAGGTGTAGCTGGACCAGGGCTGGCCTGGTTGGCTGAGGCTGTTGCAGCTGCTGTGTTGCTGAAGCTGTGTGGGTCCGCGGTAGCGGAAGCAGGGAACCTCGGGAGCTTTGGTTTCCTTTCCAAGGGCACCGCATTGGGATGGGTGGTGCTGGGGTGGGCAGAGCACCTGGGACTCCTGGCATCGCCAGAAATGGATCCTCCCCTTTGTCGCTGGGAGCTGAGGGTGGACGGGGCCATGGGAAATGACCCGCCAGGCCCTGCCAGCGTGGCTTTCAGCAAAGGCTGAGACCCAGCGAGGGGGCATGGCGGGGGGCTGCCACTCCTGCGCCTGCTCTGTCAATGGGGAGGGCTCCAGTGGCCCCGGGTGGCAAGCGAGGTACCTTCCACTGCTGCCATTCATGCAGGGCCCAGGTTTTCCAGGCAGCAACCCCCCCGGGAAATGGAGCTTTCTGGGAGCTACGTCTTGCACTAGGAGTCAGCAGCAGAGGTGGGAGTGGATCCCAGCCCTAGCCCCTGTCCCTTGCTCCGGGGCACAGGCCCTGCGCTGTGTGGGGGAGAGGAGGAGGGATCCTGTTGCAGGGAGCTGCGGTCTGGGATGGTGTGGGGCAGTCCTGGGGCATCTCATTCCCGCAGCAGCCAGTCCTCAGGCCCTCGCTCTGCCTTGCTGGGGAATCACGCCATGCAAGCAGCCCCGGCGTACGTATGTGCATGTGCACATGCAGACCCCTGGTGCAGGCCTGTATCTCCGCACCCCTCACTCCCTGCTGCATCGACTCCCTCTTTGTTCCAGATACTAAGTGGCTAATTGGTCTTAATGAGGCATTAGCAGAGATCCTGTCCCCACTTCCCTGGGGACTTCTGTTTGGTCTGGGGGGGGAGTGGGAGAGAGATGGGCTCCAGCTGGGGGCCAGAGCCGGATTAGTGCCTGGTGGCATACATGGAAGGTGATTACAGGGGAAGGATTGGGTGTGGGATTAGAAGGGATTTAGGTCAGTGGACCACAGGGAAAATTATAGGGGGAAAAATCTCATCTGCTGGGTCAGGCAAGGAGCAGGGGCCAGGCGGGAGGGACAGAGACCTGTCCTCTCACTGCCAGCTCAGGTGTGAGACCTTTCCAGACTTCCCCGCTCACTAGTGCCTGCCCCCGGCCCTCCTGCTCCTGCCGACACGGCCTCACTCCCAAAGTCTCCGATGCAATCCAGTCCAGGGGGCATCTCCCCTTCCCTCCCCACCGCAGCTGCCAGACTCATGCCCTCGCTACTCTGCTCAGCGCCTCCGCCCTCGCCAGCCTGCGGGCATGCGCTCTCTGGCGCCGGGCTCTTCTGGCCACCCTCACCCCCTGGGGTGGACCACGGAGCAGCCTGCTGCCCAACCTCGGGGCCGGGCAGCATCGGGCACTGCGGCTCCCGTGGTCCCACAGCCCCGGCTGGACGTCACGGGCTCAGCTGTGCCCTGGGCGAGGGGGGGCTCGGCTCCGGGCTGTCCTGGCCGTCACCAGCAGTCACGCAGCAGCTGGCTGCCCGGTGTGCGCCCAGGCCACGGTGCGAGGCTGCAGGCAGAGAGCAGGCAGGGGCCGTGTCCGTACTCCTGCAACACAGTGACCCGGGGGAAACTGGGAGCTCTGGGGGCATTCAGATGACTCCTGCATTTTGTAAGCCTGGAAAGGAGGCTGACGATGGTCACGGGGAGTGACCCGGGGGAGGCGTGTGAGGCTGCCGCCTGGCCCGCATTCCCCATCACGGCACCCAGATTATGGGACAAGACAAAACCCCGCTTCCCGGGGGGGGACACCCCTGCCGCAGAGCCACACTTACCCGCTCTGAGCTGCATGGGCAGAGCAGGTGATGCCGGGAGGGGACAGCTGCCGGGAACTGGGTGTGTTTCGTCTGGGGGGAGCCCAGAGCAGGTGAGAGACCTGGAAGGCTGCCCCCAAGAAGCATCATCCTCCCTGTGCCCAAGGGCAGAGCCAGAGACAGGGCAGCTGACTTCCCACGGCTCCCAGAGCCGAGGGTGCAGGGAAACCCACGTCCCTTCTGCGACGTGCCAGGCTCTGGGGTGCTGTGCTGCGGCCCCCCGAGCCCCCGCTCTCTGGGGATCAGGGGCTGCCAGCTCCCCGGTGAATGTGGGTACACCCGGCCGAGCTGCAGGGCTTTCTAGGAATAGCGTGGGCTCCAGCAGCTCAGCCCCCGGTGCCACATCCTCCCTTCCTGAGAAGCCTGGGAGCCACTTCGCTGAACTGAACCTACGTCGCCGCCCCGCTTCCCTGCGCCAACCCAGCTGGGCGCCTGCTGTCACGGGTAGCAGCCGCTTCGAACTCACGCCCTTTCTCTCCAGGGTTCCTGGCATCACCCCCTCGCCCGCGTCCTCCCATCTTCTGAATTATCCCCTGGCCTCTGAGAACGGCTCTCCACAGAGGATGTGACTCACGGGGTTGCTCAGGGCTTGGAGGCTGTTTCTTGTCAGACTCTGCTGAGAAGGCAAGAGCCCAAAGCCAACTTTTCCCTAGCACGGACCCGATGGTGACTTCGTCCTTCCTCCCTGCCAGCTGTGGGAGCTGGCAAACCACGCCACGGGGCGTGAACCAAACCGCCTGGCCCACATCAGCCCCCCCGGTTGACCGGGGCCACCAGGGCCACCTGACCGCTGGCTCTGAGGCCAGAAATGTCAAGTGGGGGCCCCGTGTCTGAGCACGAAGTCTCGCGGGGGGGACCTGGTGTCCACACAAAGCCGTCGGAGGCTGCAGCTGGTTGAGAATCGGGCTCCTATCTGCTCCCCCTGCTTGAAGCCACAAAGCAGGGCCTGGGCATGGGAGATGAGTCCAGGGCAGACCCGGCTGGCAGCACTGTCGAGGCAGGGAAGGGGCTCCTGAGAGGCAGGGCAGGGTCCAGCGTGCCCAGGAGAGTGGCATAGAGCCCCCCGGCTCTGGTCGGTACTTATTAGCGAGCACCCAGCTCTCTCCTCCTCCTCCTCCGTGCTGTGGTGAGTGCAGAGGTGGTTGTGCTTCGCCTCTCCAAATTTAGCAAGGGCCCCGAACGACAGAGGCTTCCTGTCAATGAACTCGGTTCCAGCGCCGCCGCTGAATCATAGCAGTTGCGAGGCGCCCCAGCCAGAGACCGGAGCCGCTGCCCCAGCCAGGTAGGCAACGCTGCCAGGGGGAGACTTCTCCTTTTGGTCCCCTCCTTCCAGGCCAGGGTAGGGGGGCAAAGGGAGAGGGGGCAAATCTCACTTACTTTTCTCTCTGCCTGTTTTGCTTTTCTCTCTGCCTCTGTCTGCCTTTCAAGCTCCCCTGCAGGCATCTGCCTGGTGGCCCGACGGGCTGGGGATGTCCACACTTGATACCGGCTGGTCCGGACACAACCTCTGGGTCTGCTCCCAAAGCCCCGGGGTGGCTCAGACCCGGGCTTCCCAACTGGGCTGTTATAAAGAGGAGGATCAGTGGCAGCGTGCCAGTCTGGGATGGCACTGTCCCCCAGCGCGGCTCAGCTCCATTTCTCTCCAAAAACAAAACAATCCCCCACCGCCCCCCCCCACACACACAAAAAGAAAAAGAATCCCTTTTTTTAATAGAAACCAGTGAAGGTTTCTAAGTGACAGCTTGAGGATCACCTCTCACATCGTTTGCAAAACTTGGAGCCCTTCAAAGGAAACGAGTGGTTAAGAACAGGCTAAATCTGATGCTGGCTTTGTAATAAGAAAACCTGCGATCTTATCATCGCTAATGAAATTGGTGCTTCATTAGAGTGCAGCCATCACTCGAACTTCATCGGGGGGAGGGGAAATGCTTTCTTTTAAAGGATGCTGCTAAGCGAGAAAGCGTGTTAGCTAACATGAGCGTCGCTGATCCGCGATCAGAGAACGCTTTGGGAAAGACCCGGGGTTTCTTGAGAGCAAAACTGTATTGGTAGGGGATGCGCTCCAGACACCCTCCCGAGGGCAGGGATGAGCGGTATTCCTCAACTGGAAGATAGGAAATATTGCTGAAACTAAGAACTGGTTATACCCAGCCCGTCTGAAACCAGCCCGTTGAAGCAGTGGTTGAATGGGAGCAATTCGTGTTCGGCTCTGGGATGTCTGTGGGCTTGCGCTGGAGTCTGGGGGATGTGTCGCTGATGTGTCCGTATCAGCTGGACGCTCCCCAGCTTTGCTGCTCAGACATATTTTGTGGAGCATCTTCTATCTCGAGAGCCTGGGAGGCATATTGAGCCCTGTTTGTCTTAAACTCTCTGAACTGCTGTTGTCCGGTCCCCGGCGCATCCATAACTCGTTAAGCTGTGAGGGAATTAATAGGGAAGGGAGGTGGGGGTGCCTTAGCAATGCTATACCATCCCCAGTTGCGACCTTATGAGAGGGCAGTTTGCCACTTGCCAACTCGGGGGTTGGCATCACTAGTGTCCCGGTCGGTATTATGCATGTGCTGCCAGTGCTGACGTCTCGGGAGCCGCGGTGCTGACAAAGTGGCAGCCAGGACGTGCCAACACCAATCTGGTATCTATGAACAACCGCAGGCTCGGGTCGGTGGTGACGATTCATGGTCCACAAGCACAGCTCTAACACATTTTGGTTAGGGAGCAGGAGTTAAGGCTTTTGCGCCTGTGCCAAGGTTGTCGGCACGACACCACGTGGGCTTCTCTAGGCGGCTGCAGAGTTCCCAGGCTTTCCAACCCTCCTTTTATACAGTGATCAGAACAAATTATGCATTGCACGCCATTTGTGTCTTGAACATCTCAAACCGTCCTGTACCACGGGCTTGTTGCACACCCTGGCCTGGGGGGGTTGTTCTAGCCTTATCAGGCAGGCACTGGACGATCCTACAGCTTGTACAGCCGTCTCCTCCTCCCGGCTTCTGGCAGCAGTGTCCGTCCGGCCCACAGGCCAAGTTTTGCCTGCTCTGGTCGATGCTTTAACAAAGACTTTTTTTTTTTTTGCAAGCAGTATATATTGATCATTGTTCTCGCGAAGGCAGCAGGATGCAGCAGGCATGGCTTTATTTCTGCTAAAATAACACGGTTGTTTATTAAATGGGTGGGGTGACACTTGTGCCTTGACTACTGCTTCTCAGCGCTTGGAGTTTGAAAACCTGCTTCGTGGTAAAAGGTCACCGTGCTCTTGTCGTGTAGTCACCGTCACAGGATTGGGAAGCCAGCGTGTTTGGGGCTTGGGCGGTCTTTGGCTGAGGGGGTTGTTTGCTATTTCGGTAACATTTTCCTCGTTGGCGGGACACGAGGACACCGAGACACAGCTTAGAGCACGCTGAACCGATGCAGGGGTGGCAGGAGATTTACTTATGCCTCCCACCTGGATCAAGCCAGACATGCCTGGCAGTATGCAGAGCAGAGTAGAGGCTCTAACACTGGGGCGAATCCTCTTGGAGGGCCTTCCCCATGGACTGCACCGTACCTGGGCTCCTGGCGGCCCCAGTGAACTTTTAGTATCCGGCCCCCCTTCGCCAGAGATACTGATAATAATAATCAGACAATGGGGAAAAAAATGACCATTTTCAGGCCCCCTTTCTGTCCAGGCCCCGGGTGGCCACCTGGTTCGCCCACGCCGGTGTCCGGCCCTGCCCGTGGACTGCAGCAGGTGTGCAGAGGAGCCTATTGCAAGAGTGGGACTTAAATCCACTGTACGTGCCTCTAAAACCAGTTTAAGGCCAGGTCTGCTCCCACAGATCACATCAGCCAGGCCGGGCTGTGTTTTCAATGATCGTTCTACCCTTGCAAAGCCCCTCGTCTAGACACAGATGCATCCTCAGACATTTGCAGCTCTGGCTGCTTTTGCTCGGGAAGCGATGTATGCAATGCTAGCCAAGGTCCCTCCTTTCTCCCTGCCTTGGGGGGCTCTCTACATATGTCTCTCTATATGTGAGGTTATATATATCTACACTCTACCTATTACATTTGCTCATACTAAGTTACAAGGGCAAGTTCAGCTCAGACCCAGCCTGGCACACGAGCTGCTTCGTTCCACAGCTGGCGCCTGCCCTGCCGGTGCTTCACGGCCACCCAGCCAGGCTCTTTGGGCTTGTCTTCCAGCCATAAATGAATCAAGTAACCTTGCTTTGGGCTTGCACTAGGCTTCAGCAGAGAACATATGGCTCCTCTCTCTCACTCTCTCTCATTTTTGCAAAAAAAAAATTCTATCTATCTATCGATTGATCGATCGATAGATATAAACTTTACCTGGAACACTCTGCCAAGTGGCCTTTGTGGTTCGCTTGGCAGATCAAAGCACACTAAAAGCCCGTTACACAGTCCTCACCGCGTAACCGCACACCCGCGCGCCCCATCTCCATACCTGTACCCCCAACCACTGCCCTCCTCAGAGGGTCTCTTGGATCGTGGTCGGCTTTGTGCCTGTCAGGTGCTCGGTGTCCAGCAATCGCCCCATGTGGGTGCACGCACATCTCTGCTGTGGGGAAAGGGCCAGTTTGTTGGCTAATGCAAGGGGGGAGATGGTTTCCCCAGTGCCTGTAGCAGGGGGTCGTGGCTGGGCCAGCTGTCTGTGATGATGTCTCCATCATTGGGGTTCAGTTCTCCTCGCTGCCTGGAGCAAAACACTGGGCCTGGTTTTCAAGCCATGGGGGCTTGTGAATGCTCCTTCCCTGGGGAATGTTTTCCCCTTCCCTGGATTCCTCCAGCGCTGCGGAAAACATTCATGTCCCCGGGATCCTCCACTGGACAGGCCTGCAGGATCTCCAGGGCTGGGGGCATGACTGGAAACACTCTTCTTTCTTGCTCCCTTAATGCAGACCCATCTGTCTGATTTTGGCATCATTAGCTGGGTGACTGTGCAGACCCCGGCAAGTCACTTCTCCCTGCCGGGCCTCAGTTTCCCCATGGCTCTGACAGCCCCAGGGCTAATGCGAGGCCTTGCGAATCTGTTTTGGTCAAGGGCTCGCTCGGTGGAAGGGGCCAGGGTGTGCCCAGGGCTGCTGTTATTCACGGTACCAGCCCGCAGGTAGAACCACAGGCTCAGATCAGAGGTTTCCTGCCCTCGCCCAGCCCAGCCGGCTGGGTGTGGTGTCACGTATGCAGCCCATGAAAGCCCGGGCAGGAGGACGCGGCTCTGGAGAGCCCGGGAGCATCTGTCTGACTTGGTGGCGGGGTTCCCTAAGGCTCACCACATCAAAGGGGTGCCGCGCTCCCAGTGGTTTGCTGCAGCCCTGGCACGGGCCCCTCGCTCCGTGTCGCACCCCACGCACACGCAGCACGTGTCGCACGCTCTCTCGCAGGCCTGCGCTCTCCTGCAGCGGGGGTTAGCCCGGCGTGCCTGACCCGCCAAGAGTCCTGCAGGTGTGTTTGGGGGAAGAGCTGCATCGTGGGAAGCTGCCCAGCCTGGGCTGGATGCCAGCCCTCTCGACAGAGCTTCTGGGGAGCCCTGGCACCCAGCCCGGGCACGCCGGCTCCTGCCTGAGCTGGAGGAAGATGCAGCCCTTGCCAGGTCTGGGAGCAGGATTTCTGTCAGCTGCAGACCAGGGCTCTCGGGCTGGCACAGAGGCAGCGCGTCCTGCTCTTGCCTGAGGCGTCTGCTGCAGGACGGTGGTGCAGCTCCATGCAGACCCCCCCAGCTCCACGGCCTTGATGCCACCCGGATGAACATGCCCTGGGAACCTGCAGCTGGTGGGGCCTGGCTTTGGGGTCGCCGGGAGCAGTGCAACCTGGCAGCCCCCTCCTTGCGGGGCATGGCATGTGGGGCGGGCTCAAGGGACCCACAAACCCACCCTCTTGGGCTACTGTCCCCCAGGGGAGGCCAGACCCTCCTGCACTGAGGGCGAAGGCTGAACCCGAGGCCCCACAAAGTAGGGCAGGACCCCCCAGGATGGCTTTCCTCTGAACAGGAGGGCAACTAAATCCTCCATCTGGCCTCCCTTTTTCTGGCCGGGGTGAAAGAGGGGCCATCTCCCGGCATGCGATTGGCTAATCCCCGTGTAATCCCTGGCACGTGACGCCTGGGGACCACGCGTGTCCCTTAAACAGGCTGTCAGCATGCGGGCGCCTGGCTGCGCTCCTGGCCCCGGGGCTGCGTGCCCCGCCGGGGACCTGGGCGGCTGCAGAGGAGTTGGGGAGGGACGGCAGAGGGAGGAGGCATGGCCCAGTTGGCAAGGGCTGCCTGTGGCTGCATGGGGCAGCGGAGGAGGTGACACCACCACGTAAGTGCGACGTGCTGCCTTGGTGGGCTCGGGGCTGGCATGGCGTCGGGGTCTCAGCTGCCACCGCCCCCGCCCTGCCAGGTCAGCTGGGAAGGGGCTAGGCGCTCTGTGATGGGAACTGGTGCCCGCTTGGGAGAAGACTCCTGCCCCTGGTTGCATGGTGCATCTCTCCAGGGGCCATGGGGCATCCCAATGGGCCATGCCAGGCTTTCCGCAGGGAGGGTGCTGGGTCTATGCTTGCCCCCAGGTCCCCCTCTCTGCCCCCGCCTGCACCACCCCCTGCCCCTACAGCCAGCGCCGTCCCTCCACAGCCATGCTTTGCACCCACCAGACTGGGCACTGGCTGCATCCCAGATTTCCCTGGGAGTCAGAGCCGGGATAGCAATGCCGGGTGTTGACAGGGAAGGAAAGCCCCGCTCCCCACCTCCATGTCCGCACTAAGACATCGGGGCTCGTTGTAGGAGAGCGTGACTGGGACCTGGGCGGGGAAAGGGGCACAGACGCAGGGCAGATGGAGCCGCGGGGAAGGGGCGCGAAGGATGAATTGAGCCAGAAACGTTTAGAGGTGTGGGGCTGCGGACACCAGTTGAAGCCCGTCTGCCGGCTACTGTGGACACAGGACAGCCTGGCAGCGGCGAATCAGGCCCCTTGCATTCGTCCCGATGCAAACAGCTTTTCCCGGAGCCTGAGTGTCTGCTGCAGGCTGTCCCGCGCTGCCTGTTCTCCGCAGCCTCTGCGCTGAGATCCGTCTCGGGGTGTCCCTTTGGGACTGTTGCCCAGACAGGGAGGGGGAGAGGGCATGGGGCATTCTGCAGGGTTGGATGGGAGCCTGGGCCATGCCCGGAGCTGGTTGCTAACAGGATGCTCTTGCCCCTCTCCCACCAGGCTCCCCCATGCTGTGGCCGGAGTGAAGGGCCGGCAATGAGGGGAGAGACCAGCCCCGTGCCGCGCTGGAGGGATGCGGACTTGGAGGCGCGATGCACCTACGTCGTGAAGGACCAGCCACCTGCCCGACCCCACCTCCCACGAACGCAGGCCTCCCTGGGCCGGACCCTGGCCTTCCCGCGCAGCCACACCAGTGAGGTGGGTGCTGGGCAGCAGGTGGGGGCTGCTGGGGGCCCTCAAGGGCTTTGCCCCACCAGGGGAGGGGCAATTGTGCGTGTGTGTTCAAATACGCGCCTGCATGCACGCTTGCAGGCTCACCCATGCATCCCCCTGTGGGTTCACATGCAGCTACATTTATGCGCATGCAGGCATAGTTGTGTGCTCCCACTGGCAAGCTTTTGCACACTCACACACGTGCCTGCTCACATGGAGGGAGGTCTGTGTGCCCCCTCTTGCCCAAGTGCCAAACACGCATATGCAGTCATGCACTCACATGCATGCACACACATACAAACGGGCACACGTAGGCACATGCATACTTGCATACAGGTGCATGTACATACTCACATGTGCTGCATGCATGGGCACATACGTGTGCACACGCATGCACATGCATGCACACATGTGCATTCATGCATTCCTGCACCTGCTTATTAAAAGACCCAGGTGGCCGCTCCCCCCCCAAGCACAGAGATGCTTAGAGCCCAGCCTGCCCGCTGACACACAACAGCCATGTGCCCAGGGACACACACATGCATGCATGCTGCCACATCCGGTGCGTGCTGGTATCGCACACCATCAGCCCTGCATGCCTGTCCCACGCGCTCGAGCGCCCGCACCTATCTCACACCATCAGCAGGGCCAGGCAGGCAGGCAAACGCTTGCTCCCAGCCCTCGGCTTCCTGCGGCGAGAGACTGCGGCACCCAGGCCCAGGCTGGGCTGTGACAGCCTCCTGGCTGCCATGAGCTCCCAGCAGGGCAGGGCAGCCTCCGGTGTGGTCTGCACCAAGTGACAGTCTCTGGGCTCCGCTTCCTCCCCTCAAAGCCTGAGAGCGAGGCAGGCAGCGGTGGCAGGGGGTTGAGGGGGTGGGCAGCAGCCTTAGCCCATGACCCCCCTCCCCAGGTAGCCTGGATATCTTGGGGCAGGCGCCCATAGATGCCAGGGCAGGTGGGGGACACAGAAGGCATTTGCTCCCCTGACAGCAACCCCCAGCTGTGGCACAGGTGCAGAGGCAGGGGCACAGGTCCCCGGGTGCTGGTGCCCCGTGGAAGCAAAGCCTGCTGTGCCCAGAGCAAGCCCTGCCCATGCCCCCTCGCAGGGAAGGGCTTCCGTTCCTCTCTGCCCACCATAAATGGAGGGGGCTGGGAGTAGCTGCTGGGAAGAAGGGAGATTTGGAGGAAGACGGGGCCGGGGGAGGAAGGAGGGGCTGGTTCCAAGGAACCCTTGCAGAGGAAGTGAGAGACAGAGAGGGGCAGGGGCATTCCCAGGCTGGGATTTTCCTGCTGCATCACCCCCTCGGCTTTCCTCTCCAGGTGGGAGCCGGGAGCTCACCTCACCTGCAGGAGAGCTGGCAGGGGGAGCTGGGCCGGCCAGGGGATCCTAGAGGTCTCTGGGTTTAAACCGGTGCCCCGTGCTGCAGATGCTCCATGGCTCCCAGCCAGTCCTTGCTTGCCTGAAGGCAAAAGTTGCGGCCAGAGCCGGGACACCTGGGCTCTGCTTTTGCATCTGCAAGGGGCTGGGTCCTTTCCCTGAATCTAGGGAATGCGAATCAGGGGCTGTTGGGCTGGGTGCGACCGGGAGCCAGGACTCCTGGGGTGTGTTCCCACATGGGGACGGGCCCTTCCTGTCCCCTGCTCTGTGCTCTCCTCCCCGCGGGTCGCTGAGCTGAGCCACGGGGCTTCTGCCTTCACAACATGTGCTGCTCTCTCCCTTTGCCCGCTGCAGGTCTACGCCCCGGGGGCGCAGCTCCACCACGTCCTGGACACCCGCGACCTGCGCTGCCGTGACTGGATGCGCTATATCAACCCTGCCCCGGGCACCGCCGCCCAGAACCTGGTGGCCTGCCAGCATGACCGGAACATCTGCTTCTACGCCCTGGCACCCATCCTGCCCGGCGCCGAACTCCTCATGTGGCCTGGGCGCGAGGTCGCCCAGCGCCTGCAGTGCCCGGCGCTGGCTGCAAAGCTCGGTGAGGGGCGGCGGGGGGGAGAGGTTTGCCCCCGGGCACCTGGCATCTGATCGCCACAGTGGGGCAGCTGCCAGGAGAGGCCTGGCAGCAGGGAGCAGTGGGGGGCTGTCCCCTACCCACCCTCCTGCTCCAGGCGCCTGGAGTAATGGGTTCTTGCTTCTTCCCTGCAGAGCCCCAGGGTGTGGGCACGCCCTGCCCAGAGCCAGGCTCGAAGCTGCCGGCATCGGCGGGCACCCCAGACTGCCAAAGCCTCACCACTAAGCACACAAAAGAGGAGGAGGAAGACAAGCGTACAGATGTCCAAGGGCTGGGCAGGGGCATGGGAAGCCGAACAATGGAGGTCTCCCGTGCCGTCTGGCCGTGGCCCCCGGGGCTCAGCTTGTCCCACGATGCTGCTGGAGAGGCGTCTGGTTCTGCGTGCCAAAGAAACGGGAACGCCCCGAGCCAGCCGGGCCTCGGCCTCTGCCCCTGCAGCCTAGCTACCTCACCGCGCCCGGAGCTGCAGCGGCACCTCAGTGGGCTCTCCCCCTCCTGCCCGCTGTACTGGCCCCCCGGGTACCTCTATGCCTGCAGCCCCAGCCTAGCCCACTGCCCCCGGGTGCTGCTGGTGCCTCACGCCTCGCCCTTCCCACCACTGCCCGCACTGAGCAGGGCAGGGGAAACCTCCCCCTTGGGGCTGCCTTCCCAGGGGTACGGCCAGGCCCTGCGGGAAGGCTTGGTCCCATACCCCGGAGCCCACCGAACTGTCCCACCGCCGCCCCTCGGCAAACAGGACGACCCCCAGCTCCAGAAGCCGGGCTCCCTCGCCCTGGGCTCTGGCTCCAGGCTCCAGCCATGCCTGCACCCCGGCGCGGACACTGCCCCCTGCTCCAAAGCACAGCCACAGAGACCTACCTCCCGGCTCGCCCTCCAGCTGGACGCCGTCAACCTCAGCATGCCAAAGACCCCCCGGCCCGGGGCCTTGCCCCCGAAGAAGCAGAGCAGCAGGCCCAAATACGAGTGCAACATCTGTGCCAAGACCTTCGGACAGCTCTCCAACCTCAAGGTACCGGGAGTTAGGAGACCGGTGTTCAATTCCTGGCTCCACTTGGAGCTGCTCGGTGATCTCTGCCAGTGCCCTGTGGCTGTGCCTCAGTTTCCCCAAACCCAGGGGGTTCACGACATGGGGCTCCCTCTCTTTCAAGGGCTTGGGGGAGCTTGGAAGAAAAGCACCTCTTAGGCTTTGCCTTCAATTGAGCAGTATCCTAGACCTCCTCCGCACGCCTTCTACCCACATGGCCACGTGCCACCCGCTTCCCTGCTGGGGTGGGGGATTCTCGGGGCTGAAGAGGTGGGGGGCTGTTACCCTGGACAGTGTGTTTGGGTGGCCTGGAGGGCCCTCCTGGCTCCAAAGCTCCGTGGCTCGTCTCTCCAGTGTCTTCCCTCTCTGCCCTTCCCTCTCCTCCCCGTGTCCGTCTGTGTCTGCCCTCCCGCCCGGCCCAAGCAGGTCCACCTGCGTGTGCACAGCGGGGAAAGACCTTTCCAGTGCCCCATCTGCAAGAAGCGCTTCACACAGCTGGCTCACCTGCAGAAGCACCGGCTGGTCCACACCGGCGAGAAGCCCCACGAGTGCCTGGTAGGGGAGCCTCCCTCCTGCTTGCACCTGGGGGCTGGGGAAGGGGACTCCCTCCAGCCCACTGGGGTCACATCAAGGGGGTGGGTGCGAGCGCCGAGACCGTCCAGCTGTGGTTGGGGTGGTGGGGAGGGGTGAGGACAAAGCCCTGGGGGCCAGCAAGAGTCCTCGGTGAGTGGCTAGGAGCGGGCTGCATTGCACAGGCACCCAGGAGCTGCTGCAGTCGTGTCACAAGTGTCTCTCTGCTTCCCCTCCCAGGTCTGCCACAAGCGCTTCAGCAGCACCAGCAACCTCAAGACACACCTGCGGCTGCACTCGGGCGAGAAACCCTACCAGTGCCCCCTGTGCCCGGGCCGCTTCACCCAGCAGGTCCACCTGCGGCTGCACAGGCGCCTGCACGAGCTGGAGCGCCGGCATCGCTGCCCTCACCTGCACCCGCTCAGCCTGGCGCTGCACCAGCGTGCCTGCCACCCCCGGGTGCCCGGCGCTACCCACGACTTTGGCCTGGAGGGTGAACGGGCCGATGCCAGCCAGGCCGCGGGGCTGGCGGACAGTCTGCCCCAAAGGGGGGCAGAGAGGGGCACTCCGGGGCTGCTCCTCATGGACAAGGCCTCGGGCTCGGCCCTGTTGCCCCTGCCCCGCTATGGGCTGCCCGTCAAGCAGGAAGCCTCCCCCATGCAGCCGGCCTGAGCCCACTGGACTCCCTCACTGCTTCCTTTGGAGGGCTGGGGAGTCTCAGCCCCCCTTCAGAGCCGGGGACAGGGCTCAGCAGATGGATGCCAGAGGCAGGGGCAGCCCTAGGGCTCTGCCCTAGTCTGCGAGAGGCCCTGTGGCCCCAGCCCTATATAGAGATACCAAAAACAGCTGGGGATGCCCCCAACCCTTTCCAGCTCCAAAGCAGCCTCAGTGCCAGGGGGCTCCAGCAGCCTCCTCTGCCACCCTCGGTGGGGGTCTTCAGTGAGCTCCCCCCAAGTGCCACCAGGCCCAGGATGGTTTTGATGCTTCAGGTCCCTGCCCTGTGCCCCCAGGGGGCTGGGGGTGACAGGCGCATTCACCCCAATCTACAGAAAGAGCTTTAATCTCTCCTTGCCCCCGCAGCTGGGGGCTGCCCTCGGTACAAGTCAGGGCGCCCGCCTTGGTCCATAAAGAGCTTTAAGGTCTCGGCTTCAGGCAGGCATCACCTCGAGGGGGATGGTCTCTGGGCTGGCGCGAGCCCAGGCACACATGCTCCCTGCCCAGCCTTTGCCTGCCTTGTGCGAGACAGGCGTGGAGTGGAGGAGTCGGGCCTGGGAAGATGGCAATGTGGCGGGGTGGGGAGAGGGGCCCGGTGTGCCCATGCATTGCACGCCCCTGAGCTGCCGTGGCTCTGGCTCATCCAGAGCTCCTAGCTCAAGGGCTGGAGAAGCTGCTTCCAGGGCAGCCCCCCGTCACTGCCAGCTCTCCGCAGCTCTTCTGTCTCTGTGCCCGGGATGCCCATTGCGCGTCCTGCCTCGACACCCCTGTGCCCTCCCGACAGCCTGTTACACCCACCTCCCTGATGCCCCCGTGCTGCTGGCCCGAGCGCCCCTCATCGTCCCCTTCACGTGGGCCACCGAGATTCCCTGTAGCAAGTCCGCCTTCAAGGGCAGGAACCGGCTCCGTCAGCACAGTGCTTGCTTGCACCCGGGACGCTGGCAGGAAGCTTTGCCAGGCTCCAGCCTCTCGCCCAAAGCCAGCCCTCCTGCCCCTGCCCCTGCCCCGACCGGGGGCTGTTGTTCCAATGCTCTGATTCAATAAAACCTTCTGCCTTGGTATCATCTCCGGCGTGTGTGATGTACGGAGTAGGGAGATATGGTCTGTGCGGAAGAGAGATCCCAGCACCGCAGTGGTGTCTTGGCGGGTCTACCCTAACTCTGTGCACGGCGCTAGGATTCCCGGGTTTCTCCTGCGCCCGTTCCCCTGAGGAATAGGGCAAGAGCCGCTAGCAGGGCAGGCAGCTCCTGTACACCAGAGTTGCACAGGACTGCCCTACGGGCTCTGCCATAATGTCCTGGGGGAGCAGGGGCAAGTCTCTGCCCCTTTCTTTGCCCCCAGGAAGGTGAGGATAACGGTGCTGGCCCTGGCTGTCCTGGGACCCCGTGCACCGCTGCCCGCTGCTAGGTAGGTTCGGAGCAGCTCACTGCGTGTCCTGTCGTGGACCCTGACGGGGATTCTCCCATGGCTCAAGCACCAGGAGGAAGCAGGTGGCTGGTGAAGGCCCTGACTGCCCAGGGATGTGCTGACGATGTTCACCTGCCCCCAGAGGCGTGGGGGGAGGGGACCTTACTTAATGGGGGAGCCCTTCCTTGCAGCGTGGTTGGAGCTGGTGAGGAAACCATGCAGAAAGGGCGAGAGGCTGCACCAACGTCAGTGAGGATGAGCTTTGCTCGCACTGTGGCTTCCTGTTTCCTCCTGAGGTCCAGCCAGCAGATTTGGAGGTGTCAGCCGTGTGAGACCCCCACTCCAGGGCTTTTGGAGGCAGGGGGAGCTGTTAACCCCAGCCACAAGCCTTGGCCTCCCCCCAGAAGCTGGGATGCTGCTGTTAGGGGAGCTGCTAGCTCGTGCCCAGGTGCGAGGGGCGCAGAGAGGATGGGGCGGCTGGGGCAGGAGCTGCCGGCTGTCCCAGGCTCAGCTGCAGGGGGGTGCAGGAGCCCTGGCTCCCGGGCCCTCCGGCCCAGGCTGGCATGGGGCAGAAAGCTCCTGAGGCACAGCTGGCTCTCGTCATCTCCCGCTGTGGCATGGCCCATGGGTCGGCCCTGCTACCCTGGGAAGGAATGGAGGAAGGAGCTGCCGCCAGCTCTCGCCTCCCCGCTCTGCGTCCGTGCACGTGGAGCTGGGGCAAGGGCCGGGGCCCTAATGCTCCACGACCTGGCCTCCCTAGCACCTTCGCTCGGCGCTACGGGCTGGCTGCATCGTAGGGGCAGGTGAAGCGTCCGGGGCAGGCGACTGTCTATAAGCTCCGCGATCACAATTGCCAACAGGGCAGCGGCTCTCGCCTCTTCCTGGCAGGAGCAAGGCTGCTCCCCGGGCACCCCTTTAGCGTCGCTTCCTTCTCAGCGCAGCCCAGAGCAGCTCCTGGGCCTGCTCTGGGGCTGTCCAGGATCGGGGCCAGTCCTGCCTGCCAGAGACGGGCCCTGGGGCCGGCCAGCACCTCCTGGCTGCCCGTATTGCAGACCGGGGAGCTTGGGCTCCCTGTGCGGTCTCCTGGCCCCTCCTCATGGAGAGCGTGAGAAGTGCAACCAAGGCCAGACCGGGGGAAGATAGCCCAGGGCAGAGCTGAAAGAAGACCCAGGAGGCTGGGGGCAGAGGGCGCTGCGGATGGGGTGCTGGCTGGGGCAGGGAGCTGAGCCCTGGGGCAAGGGGGCTGTGGGGTGTGGCCCTGCCAGCCCCTGTCCCCTGGGCTCCCACGTTGCGGTGGCAGATGAAGGATCTCCCCGTGCAAGTGCTTTTATCACGAGCGGCCCTGGAGACCCTGCTCAGGGCTTCGTCGGGGCTCTGGTGCCCCCAGCTCCCGGGGCAGGTGCTGGCCCCAGGCCGTGGTTCCCGGCGGACCCTTGTCTGCACGCTCCGTCCCCCAGGCACCGGGGCTGTTTGCTGTTGTCTGCGCCAGCGCCTGGGCGAGCCTCTCCCCATGGGCCCAGGCTCCCGAGAGCCGCCCTGTTTGCTCTCTAAATAAACAGCCAGTGCCTGGATCCGTGCTGGGAGTCCCCGCACCTGCCCCTCTCCCTGAGTCCAGGTTCACCTTTGTGCTACTCTTCCCTCGCTGCGCACCTGACTCCGGGCTGCGGTCCCTCTCATGTGACCGGGCTGGTTTGCAGCAGCTCCGGGAAACAGCCCCGTGCCCAGCCTGGCACGGCTGCATCGGGATCCCCCGCCGGGGTCGGGCTTCAGAGCCAAGAAGGGACGGCTCCCGGCTGAGGCGTGAGGGGCCAGCCACGTAGGATAGCAGGGACCTGGGCTCCTGGCTCGCCCATGTCCCTCCGAGCAAGGGCCCTGCCGCGGGATGCACGCCCTGCCAAGAGAGGGGGCATCTGGAGACGCCTCTCCTGGCTCTTCTCCAGAAGCGAGAGCAGCCTGAAGGATCTGCAGGGGCAGGAGGACAGCACGGATGGTCCCGTCTGCGCTGGCACCTGCCAGGATGGCAGAGAGAAGGACAGGAGGAAGCAGAAGGGCAGCAAGGAGTCCAGGGCCTTGGCAAGGTGAGTCCCAGGCCGGGCACCAGGGAGGGAGTTGCCTGGATTTGCCCATCTGCGCGATGGGCATAGCCACTCGCATGGGACAGGAGTGTTTGCACACGCGTGATGCATGGGGAGGTTGGGACAGTGTGCCCGTGTGCACAGACTAGTCGTGTTGTGTTGTGAGCAAGGAGGAGGTGTGCGACTGACATGCCCATGTGTGTGCGATGGTGACCCAGGCGTGTTTGCACACATGTGACATCCACGTGGAGTTGTGATAGCATGTCACCCATATGATTGCACTTGTGTGTGTGTGTGGCATGTCAGCACGTGTCAAGGGGCCTGTGGTGTGATGAGTACGTTTGTCGTGGGTGTTTGCAAATACGCAGACGTTTGGCATATATTCATATATGCGTGTGTACGTGCATACACATGCATGCATGCACACACGCACCCGCTCTGCCCAGCAGGAGCTGCCCTGGAGCTGGCAGGTGATGGCGGTGGCTGGCAGGCGGAGGCTGGCTCTGTCCCCAACACCTATTCCCGGGCAGCGGGGAGGTGGGAGCTGCCCCCGCCCGTCCAGCTCCACTGGAGGGGCCAGTCTGCGCCCCCCTCTCTGCGTGCACAGCCAGGAGCTGCCCAGCCCTTCCCCAGGGGGACGGCGTCTGCAGCTGGGCCGTACACACCTGGGCTCCATGGGTGCCTACAACCGATCCCGTAGTACGCTGCTGTGCCCCAGGTCCTGGCCCCTGGTCCACACACGATCACTGTGGCTCCCCTAACTGCTCCGCGGACACCAGGCACGTGGCAGGACCCATCTCATGTGCAGCCTTGGCATCTGGGCTGTGTGGGTGCCCCGGTGGGATTCAGCCCCAGGCAGGGGCATCCCCCATGCCCAGACCCGTGATCTCTAGCTTTCTGCCCCCAGCACCTCCCTGACTCTGTGCTTCTCTCTAGGACGGACAAGCAGGACAAGAGGGTGGCTGGGGGGCGGCGCAGCCTGGAGCCCCCCGTCCCCGGCAGGCCCCCGAAGAAGTCCTCAAAGGTGAGGGGACCCCGAGGGCATGGGTGGCTGTTTTGTTCAGCCTGGGATGGGGCCAGCTCCGATGATACGGGCCCCCCAGGCACCTCAGAGCTGTCCTATAGCTGCCCCGAAGAGAAGGGCTTTCCATTCACGACCGCGCTGGCAGGAAGCGCGGCAGCATCTGACACGAGAGACCCGGCAAGCAGCTGCTTCGTGTCCAGAGTGACGGCCTGGCCCTGCTAGCTGGCCCCGCTCCACCCACGCGGAGCCCCACCCTGGGGCCCCGACCCCAGCAGCAGGTGGAGAAACTGAGGCACAGGGAGGGCTGTAATTGCCCGGCTGGCTCCCCGAATCAGGGACTTGGGGGGCCTCCCGTCTTCCTCCCTGTGCCTGCCAGGACCGTGTCCCCTTTGGGAAGGCAGGCGCACAGCAGTGCTATGGGGCGCGAGTCAGGGGAGGAGACCCCCAGGTCAGCACCGAACCCAGGAGTCCAGGCTCGCCAGACACCCCCTGCTTTGACAGCCGGGGTGCCCCGTGACCCCGGCCTGCTTCGCCCCAGGATCTCTTGTCCCCTGTATCCCGCGGGTGACCCGGGGCAGGGGCAGCAGGGCGTTTCCCGTGGGGCGAGCCTGCCCCCTGCTGGCCACACAGGAGAGCAACAAGGCACCGGGCACCTCTAGACCCAGGCCAGCTCCCACGGCCTCTCTGGGAGCGTTTCTAGAAGCTGGGCTCGGCATTCCCATCCAAGCCGGTCTTGCCTTTGGCAGGGCTGCGTCGTGCCCTGCTCCAGCCCGTCCCACTGGCTTCTCCATTGCACGGACACCGGGGGTATCTACAGGGTGGGGAACGAGCCCGGGACGGCTGCAGGACAGGAGCCTACCCCGGGGTCTGCTCTGGCAGGGCCGCGCGGGGCTTTGGCAGGTGCCCGGGATGAGTCACCCCCGTTACTAGGGCAGGCGGGCGGGGAAGCCCGGCGAGGTATCTCCGGTATGTGCCAAACGCGCTGCCCTGCCTTGTCCAGCAGTTATCTAAGGGCTCCGCTCCTTCCTGCTGCGTCAGCGGCCCCAGGGGTGGAGTCCCTAGGGCGGCACCTGCCCCAGGCTGCAGCCGGAGCGGCGGAGAGGCCCTCTGCCTGGTACGGGGCAGGGGCCGGCCATGGCTCCCTCTGGTCCCCCCACCCGGCTCCGGTGCCTGAGCCTGGGACCTGGAGACTCAGGCCGGGTGCATGGGGCACAGAGCCAGAGAGGCCGGCGTCCCAGCTCCCGAGTGAGTGTGGGATGGGTCTTGGGGGCCGGAGGGGGTCTCGGTCATCGCCCGGGGTCTGGTGATGTACGGGCCAAGCTCCAAGCCAGCACCAGGTGGGCCGAGACCCGGCTGTGCCATGCTCCAGACTCTGTGAGTCATGCAAGGGCCCAGAGAAAGGACTTTCTCCCCTGACCCCAGCGTGGCCGGCTCCTCCCCTGTGTCCTGGCTGGTGTTGGAGGGTGATGTGAAGCCACTGGCAGGGCCCTGCCTCTTGCTCACCCCTGCCTGTGGGTCGGCCTTTCTTCTGCCTTCCTGGTGTGGCCCAGAAGCAGAGGGAGGGGGTGGGTGGGGAGGGACATTCTTGCCCTGCCGCTGTTATCTGGTTCCTCATTCCTCCTTTCCCTGCAGGCTGCACCCCAGCCCGGCCCTGGGGAGGGCTCCATGCAGCAGCCAAAGCCACGCAGAGACCCCCGTTTAAGGAAACGCAGGTGGATTCGCCTCTGGTCCCCAAATGGGGGGGAGTCGGGGGCTGCGTGGCTTAGGTGGGGGATTTCCCCTCTCCGTGCCCAGGTCAAAGTGGTCCCCGCTAGGGATGGCACTGGTCTCTGCGTCTCCCCCGCATTGCTTTCATCAAACTCAGCTGCTGGGAGGTGACTCCAGGTGCCAGCATGTGCTGGGAAGGGGCTTGGGCCACGATCCTGACAGCCTCTCCTTCCTTCCCCACAGGCCCACGCCCTCAGCTACTCAGAGTCGGACCTGCGGAGGAACGGCCTCCGGCGCCGCTTCGGCAGCCTGCCCTGGGGGAGACGGCGCAGCAGCCAGCTGGAGCTCTCGGGCCCCAGGGCAGGGGGTCAGGCCTGGCCCTTCGGGCGCCTGGCCAGGCCGGCCGTCGGCAGCGACGTGGACATGGCAGGCCGGCTGGAGCTGTGCTCCCGGGGCAGAGAGCAGGAGGCTGCGGCTCGGCCCGTGGACGCGGGGGTCTCGGAGCTGGCCAGGCACAGCCCGGTGGATTTCTTCAGCTCGTGGGACTTCCTGTTGTTCGACGACGAGGACAGCTCTGGGGCAGACTCGGACTTCAACAGTAGCATCTCCTTGGCCAGCTCCGCCCGCCCTGAGATGCTTCCAGTGGTCCAGGAACAGCCCAGCCATCCCTCGGCATCTGTAGAAGAGCAAGCCGAGAGCATCTTCCAGGGGCGCGCAGGCATGGGTGCAGAGACCCATGCACTCCCCGGCCCCGCAGGAGACCAAACCGAACACCCGGCAGAGCCAACGGGCGCCACTTTGGAGGCTGAGACCTGCCCTGCCAAGGAGCCCCCCCAGATCTGCTACAAGATCCTGATCACCCTGGCCGAGGCCGGCGGGACAAGCAGAGCTGAGCACCCGCCCGGCCGGTGCGAGGATGGGCGGGGGTCCCCGGAAGCCCCCGAGGCAGCGGGAGACGTGGGCGCTCCTCCAGGGACTGCTGTGTCGTCGCCAACCGATGAGCAACAATGTCCCGGGGAACCAGCCCGACCGGCTCCCCGGCTGTCAGCGTGCGAGGAATTCCAAAACTGCGGGCTGCCAGGGGTGGGTACTCCCAGGGCCACCGGGCAGGTCCGCCCAGTCACGGGGTGCCCAGTAACACCGCTGCAAGGCTCGCAGCACGGACACAGAGAGGACCAGAGAGACCAGAGCCGGCCGTGCTTGCGGGACGTCCCGGCAGCGGGGCGGAGAGCTGGCCTCGCCGCGGGATCCCCAGCCGGCAGGTACGTGGGGAAAACAGGTTCTGGAAGCAGCACGCAGCAGGTGCTGTGCCTGGGCCGGCCCAGGTTGGCAGGCTGGGATGCGGGAAGAGACAAGCTGGGGCACGGACCGGAGCCAGGGAAGGCTTCTTCCTGCAGGCGTCTGACTCCGGAGCAATCCCTGCCACAGCCGGGATGTGACCGTGGAGAATTCGGACTCCAGAGAGACGTCCCCGGGGCTTCCTGCTGTCATAGGGCACAAAGGGAGAGGCCCAGCTTTCCCGGCTCATTCATGAAGGCAGGAAGACGAGCCCCCTGACTTCAGAGCGGGGTCTTTCCCGGGCTGGATTCAGCCCCAGGCCTGCAGGGACCAATGTGGGGGAAACCTCCCTGAAAGCGGCGGTGCTGCCAGGGTGGGAGCCGAATCGAGCCTCCCAGCGACGTGCACGGAGAAGCATGGCAGGGTTAGCACAGGGGCTGGCGGGGCTTGCTCCGCAAAGGAGCTCCGTCTCATCGGGCTTCTGCTGCTTTCAGTTTCCCTGGCTTCCCGCCACACGTAATGCCCCAGCCCGCCCTTCGGGGGGAGCAGGAGGGGATATGCCCCATTTCCAAGGTCACGCTGCCCTGCCCTGGCTGCGGATGGCAGCCCATGCTCTGCCCACCTTGCCCAATGGAGCAGGGATACAAACCTCCCCTCCGTCATGGAGGAGACCAGGTTGCCAGCAGCACTTTCCCTCGTCCCGTTCGGTCACCGATGGCTGCACGCACCACGCCTGAAACGTGCAGCTGGCTGAGCGTGTGCAGGGGTAGACGGGGAAGGAGAAGTAAGCGGTGACTGAATGGGGTCACCTTCGGGGGCCTGTTGAAGGGACGGGGGGACGCGGGTTTCCGTGGATCTTGATGTTCCAAGGCTAGATCCTTGAAGGGGATTTCAGCCCCTGCCTCTCCTGAGATGTGCAAGAAGCAGGTGCCCAAAGGCCTTTGAGATATCTGCCCCCCTTGTCCACATCCCGGGTGCTCCTTGCCTCGGAGACCTGCAGCCTCCACAGTGCCGGCGTCTCCGGCGAGCGGAGAGCTTGTGGTCTTGGGTCTTTCTGAAGGGGGTTGATTAGGGCGGCTCACAGCTCAGCAAGAGAGCGGGGGCCTGGGGAAAGCAGACTGAGGGTCTTGGGGGTATAAGACCAAGGAAGCTGGGGCTCCCCTCCATGTCCCTCAGAGCCTCTGAACGAGGCCAGGGCAGGAGCCGGCTGCACTGCTGGCAGCTGGGAATTCCCAGCCTGCAAGTCCTTCCTGAGCAGGTCGCCAGGGAGCTGTCGGATTTGTGCAGCTAACGCGTGAGTCAGGGGGGAGAGTCGGTCCTAGGCTTGGTGAACGGCACCTGCCCTGGCAGCAGGGCGTGTAGCGGAGCGCATGGAAGTTGTAGCACCAAGCCCCACGTTCTGCAGTGGCCCGGCTGGTGCCATCGGGCCAGGCCGGGGTGGAGTGTGCCCTCCGCTCTGTCTGCATCCTCTGGGCACGCATGGCAGCTCTTGGGCAGCCAGCGCTGAGCTGCAGAAGCAAGCTGGGCACCTCGTATCATTTTCTGGAGACAGCCCAGCCCCCGGGGACAGCGACTTCCCTTGGCAGCCGTGGGCCTTCGCTAAAGCCAAGCCAGTTCCCCACCTGTTCTTGGTGGAGGGAAGCTCATCACCCAGCTGGGTGGACTGGGGGGCAGGCTCAAGTCTTCAGCTGAGTTGATCTCCAGCCCTCTTGGCAGTCCCAGTGTTCGCACAGAGGGTTTTGCGGACTTCTTTGCATCAGCTCCTGAAGTGATTAGTGAAGTCAGTGCAATGGTTGCAAGGCCTCGGCGAGGGGGTGGATAATGTGAGTGTGTCCAGAACGGGAGCCCAGGTACACAGACTGGAAGGGATCTTGCTGGTCCCTAACCCAGGTCCCCGCTACACAGGCAGCCGTGTCGCATAATCCTGCTCCAGCTCAGTCATAGAAAAGCAGGGCTAGCAGGGCCCTGGGGGGGGTCACTGAATCCAGCCCCCAGCACAAAGCAAGAGCAGCCCTGCCTCACCCAGGCGAGGGTTTGCCCAACCTGCTCTTAACTTCAAACTCGTCCGGCTTCCCCTGAGAACTAGGTGTTGGCCCCATCGCACCCAGGGAAGGCTCTTGCAGCTTCCCAGCCTAAACGTGCCTCTGCTGATTTCCAGCCTAAATGCATCCGTGGCTGGTGTGAGTTTGCACCGGTGCTTCCCATAGCTTTTCCTCCCCGCTTGTGTTGACCTCCTTGGCGTGGTTCTCGGGGATGGTGTGGCTCTGCCTGGCTTCTCTCCGTCCCCCTGATCACACTTGCAGCCCTTCTCTGCCCCTGCTGCTGTTTGAGTCCAGCCTCCCTGCGCGGGGGCGGCAGGACCGGTACCCGGTGTCCCAGGTCAGCTGTGATTTGTGCCCTACTTCCCTGTGTGCTGGAAACGCCTCGCCTGAAGCATCCCAGGAAGTCCGGGGGGAAGTGAACCAGAGGACGTGTTTGCCAGAACGGGGACAGGGAGTGGCGCGCCCTGCCCCTGCGGGCGGAGGCTGCTGCCCTGATGTCCCAGCCATCTGGGTTAGCTCTGCCAGGCCTGGAGGCAAGGCAGAGAGGAAGGGCAGCGGTGATTAAGGTGATGAGGCTATTTGTCTGTCACCAGCTGCTCATTGTGCTGCTCTGCTTCCTTCCCATGCTATGTGGGAGCTGTTCCTAAATCCCTGAAGCCCTGCGTGAGCTAGGAGGAGTGCAGCAGGGAGCTCTGAATGGGGACAAGCGTGGGGAGGGCTGGCAGGGTTATGTGGGGTGGGAGCAGCAGGGCAGAGGGTCAAGCACTAGGTACCCTCTGGACTGAGGATACTTGGGCATCCCTGAATCCTGCCTTGGGCAAAGGGCTGAGGATGGTTCTTGGAGAGGAGAAAGGCATCCAGGGATGGAGGTACCAGTCTGGGCACTCGGGCAAATGCCAGGATGCTGGCCATGAGCAAAGGGAGCACGTGGGCACAAGTGCTCGGAGGCAAGCCTGTCCCAGTGACCGTGAATAGCTCTTAAATCTCCTCCATTTGCATCTCGGGATAAAAACTTCCGGCCCCGTCACTCGGGAGGCACCTGGCTGGGATGTGCCCTCAGCCACTTATTCATAAACCGAAGGCTGTAATAAAGCTGTAGCATGGCAGCTACGCTGCATAATAACAGCGTCTCCCTGCAGGAGGGTGTTGTCTCCGCCGGGCTGGGATAACCATCCTCCTTGGGCCCACTTCCTTGGCAGTTGTCAAGCACCTTGAACTCATGATGGCTGGAATGAGATCCAAGTGGATAATTCTGCCCTGGGTTACCACAATTAACAGCACACAGCTTGGGGCAGAGAAGGGCTGGTGCCGGTTGCTGACTATTGAAGACTGGCGGGACTTGTAGTGATGGGGTAGGGCTGGAGTCTTGTAGCCAGGATGGTCTAGGGACTATGTGAGAAGTGAGGTGTGTGTTTTGTGGTGTCTTCGCTTGGACCGTCTTAGAGGTAGGAGAGATCGTACACAAATGTGGGGCACAAAGTGACTCTCCTCATGCCTGAAGAAGGGTGTTTGTGCCGGG
Organism: Alligator mississippiensis; assembly: GCF_030867095.1. Lineage (NCBI taxonomy): Eukaryota > Metazoa > Chordata > Crocodylia > Alligatoridae > Alligator > Alligator mississippiensis. The sequence continues at coordinate 3,136,104 of NC_081829.1, read as the reverse complement.
AAGACAAGCTCTTGGAGATCTTAGCTAAGATCTCTCCCAGCTTTACAGTCAGGCCAATAAAAGATATCACCAAAACCCCTTGCTTGTCTCTGATGATGAGCTCAGATGGAGCAGGTGGGCATAGGACTGGGGTTCTCGCACCTTCCTTGGAGGCGCTGGGCGCTAGCCACCATCCAAGGGCCTTGGTCTCACCCAGCCTAGTGACCTGCCAAGTGCACCCCTGGTCCCACAGAAATAATACTGATGGGACCATGGTTCGGGTGATGGGTGTATGGGCTGGTTTGGGTAGGGATGGTACCCCCTTAGGCAGGGGTTGGACTAGATGACCTCTGGAGGCCCCTTCTGTATGACTCTGACCAACTTGTTAGCCCCAGCGGAGAACAGCTGAGCTTGCGTGGTGGAGTTTGGCTTGGTGATGGCCAAGTTCCCGCTTCTTCCTGGGCAGCATGTGGCTGAAACTCCCTCTGGCCAGAGGGCCAGCTCCCCTTCCCATCCCAGCACCGAGCCCAGGAGGGAAAGGCAGCTTCCTCGGAGCAGAGGAGTTTCTTGGCACATTTGCTCTCTGACTTGTTTGTTTGCAACATTGCTGACTCGGCTCAGCCAGGCCGGGTGACTCATCCCCAAGATTACAGGCCTCTCGCTCCGCCAGGTAGGGCAGGCTTGGCTACGTCCCACGGGCCAGGTTGCCTCCCAGGTGACAGCTCTGCAGCTGGTTCCTGCACGTTTCCCTCGGCGGGTGCAGAGCAGCTGGGCTCCGGGTGTTTGCACCACGGCACAGACACCTGTCGATGTTAAGTGGCCACGTTAAGCCAAAGTGGCCTACCACAACCAGCGCGTCCCTGTGAGGCCTCCCCTGAAATGCAGCAGAAAGTAAGAACCGTGTAGCATTCCCGGGCACTTAAAAGCACGGGCCAAGGGCTCGAGCCGTCTCTTCCACAGAGTGGTGGCACTGGGGTAGGTAGTAAACGGAGGAAGAGGTTGGACGGCAGGGCAGGGGGGCCTGTGAGTGTGCAGCGGCTCGGTAAAGGGGTATGAAGGACTCTGCCGCAAGCTCTGGGTTTCCTCCCGAGCTGACTGCTGCTTGTGTTTCTTCTCCCCTGCCCTGCAGCTCCCGGCGGCCGTGCAGAAGCGGGGAAGGCGAGAAGACCCGGACGGACAGACCGCGGGAGGCCAGTGCAGGGCTTGATCCCAGCCAGCATTGCACGGACAAGGTTGCCGGTGGCTTCCCCGCACCCCACGCCAAGGCAGACCCAGGGGTCGTGAGCGCCACGTTCAGCTGGAAGAAAGCACTGCCCGACCAGCCCACGCCGCAGGCGGCCCCCCGCTTCCACAAGATCGCTCTCGCGTCGCGGAGCATGGAAGGTGTCGCCCGCCCCCGGGCCAGAGGGGAAAGCCCTTCGCGAGTCTCCCAGCTGCTGGCGGCATGGGAGAAGGGGCTGGCCGGCCAGAAGAGCGCAGACTCCCCTGCCCCCGCCAGGGTGGACAGGAGGAAACCCCCCACCATCGCCCGCCCGCCGGACTCGGCTGCTCACGGACCAGTCTTCTCACAGATTTATTCACCGGTGCAGAAGCAGAAGCGGCCGGCGGCTGACAGCCCCGCGGTACCCCGGTTCCAGCGGGACGGTGACGTGCCCGGCACTCACGCCGTCATTGTGCCCCTGGGTTCCCCCCGAGAGACCCCCCTGCAGGGGCCTGTCAGCCCAGCCTCGCCCCTGGAGGCCCCCCAAGACGCCCCCGTGCCCGCTGCCGTGCCAGGCTCCCAGAGCCAACGGCAGGTCCTGAGTACCGCGTTTCAGTCTGAGAGACGCATTGCCCTGCCCAAAGCCAGGATGGTCACCGTGCTGAGGTCAGGAAGAAGGGGGGTTATGCCTGGCTTGGGCAGCCCCCAGGTAAGTGAGCCGCAGCAGGGGAGACCCCACGTGCCCGGCCCCGCTACCAGCATTTCTCTCACTGGGCCCCAAAGAGAAGGTCAGTGGCCATGTGCCAATGGCCTGGGAGATGCTAGGCCCTCCTGGGAAGGCCTCGTGACAGTGGCCACAGATGCTGTTGCTGGACTGCAGAGAGACAATGGCGTGATGCGGCCTGGGAGTGCTCACGTGAGGGAAACCTGGACCGATGGCGTTGTGCACGGTGGCATCACTGGGGCAGAAACGGGCAGCGACAGCATCTCCAGCCGGGTGGAAACGGGCAGTGACAGCAGCAATGGCAACGACAGCATTTTCACCCTGGTGGAAAAGGGCAACGACAGCAGTGATAGCACCTCCACCCGGGTGGAAAAGAGCAGCGACAGAGTCTCTACCCGGGTGGAAAAGGACAGCGACGGCAGCAACAGCATTTTCACCCAGGTCGAAATGGGCAATGACAGCAGTGATAGCACCTCCACCCGGGTGGAAAAGAGCAGTGACAGAGTCTCTACCCGGGTGGAAAAGGGCGATGATGGCAGCGACAGCATCTCCACCCGGGTGGAAATGGGCAGCAACGGCATTTTCACCCGGGTGGAAAAGGACAGTGACAGCAGTGATAGCATCTCCACCCAGGTGGAAAAGAGCAGAGACAGCAGCGACAGCATTTTCACCCAGGTGGAAAAGGGCAGCGACGGCAGTGACAGAGTCTCTACGTGGGTGGAAAAGGGCAGCGACAGCATCTCCACCAAGGTGGAAAAGGGCAATGACAGCAGTGACAGCATTTTCACTTGCGTGGAAAAGGGCAGCAACAGCAGTGATAGTATTTTCACCTGCGTGGAAAAGGGCAGTGACGGCAGCAACAGAGTCTCTACCCGGGTGGAAAAGGGCAGCAACAGCATTTTCACCTGGGTGGAAAAAGGCAGTGAGAGCAGTGACAGCATTTTCACTTGTGTGGAAAAGGGCAGTGATGGCAATGACAGAGTCTCTACCCGGGTGGAAAAGGGCAGCGACAGCAGTGACAGCATTTTCACCTGCGTGGAAAAGGGCAGCGATGGCAGCGACAGAGTCTCTACCCGGGTGGAAAAGGGCAGCAACAGCATTTTCACCCGGGTGGAAAAGGGCAGTGACAGTGTCTTGGACCCAGCTGGCTCTGGCTCCATGGGGCTGGCTGAAGGCTGCAGAGCCCCGGATGCCGAGGGAGCCCCGCTAACAGCCCCCCAAAGGGCAGCAGGCTCTGTAGAAAGCCAAGCTCCAGCTCTCTTCGCTGGTACGGAGGGGTGTCTGCGGGCCCAAGAGCCTGCCTCCCACACTGAGGCAACGGAGCAGGGGGAGAGGCTGGAAGAGGGCCGTCGGGGCATGACTCCCTCCCCAGGGGCCTTTTGTCCCAGCCAGGCCACAGAGAGTCCCAGCGAGGTGGCGGATGAGGACCCCGAGCTGGCTGTCGACATGGAGCTGTTCGTGGACACCCTCCGTAACATGGAGCCCTCAGAAATACGGAAGCCCCTGAAGGTGCATAAGCAGCCGCGTCGTTCCTCGCTGGGCATGAACCGAGCCCTGCCACCCATCCACGAGGACCACATCACGCCCAGGTCCCAGGTTCCCTTCCCAGAAGCCCTCAACAAGCTCTGGGCAATGACAGAAGGGGACGGCCGCAAGGAGAAGGGGCCGGCTGGCGGGCGCATGGAGGAGGAGGAGGAGGAGGAAGAGATCCAGAACCCGTATCTCAGTGAGGACGAGAAGCCCCCAGTCCAGGAGGAGCCCAGGAAGGTTTACTCCTGGGAAGACCAGTCCTCCGAGACGGCGGAGGACTACCTGTCTCTGTTGGCGAAGCTGAAGCAGCCACCGGGGGACGAGAAGGCCAAGGTCTCTGTCCCCAGGATCACAATGGATCAAAGCATTCTGTTCAGGGCCAACGTCCTCAAAGGCATGGCGCTGGTTTCAGACTTCCTGGAGCACAAGGCAGCACCCACGGACAACAAGCCCTACTCCCGCCTGGACAACAGCGTCCTCTACAGCCGCTACAGGGCCTCCGCCGCCTCCGCATCCAAGGAGCTGGAGAAGCAGCAAGAAAGCAGAAACCCGCCCAGCCCGGTTGACCTGGCGCTGCTCCAGGCCACTGAGCAGAACCAGCCTCCGCCCAACGGGCCAAAGTCCGGCGAGCGTCTGCCCTCCGAGCCCTCCCCGGAGGTGCTGGAAGTCGGCTCTCCAGGTGCTGAGAAGGCCCCAGGCTCAGAGCAAAGCCCGGACCAGACGCCTCCAGCCTCCCGGGAGGTTGAGCCAGAAAGCACCCCTCTCCGACACCCCGAGCACCCTGAAATGCAGGTGAGTCCATCCAGGCTGCACCCCCAAGCGCTGAGCAAGGAGCCAGCTTGGCTTCCCCTCGCCGTCTCCTTGGGCAGCAGAGCTGCTCCCAGGTCAAGCACTGAGGACCTGGTGTGGCAGGGGGTCCCTGTTCTCTGCTGCGGGGGGGGAGATCTGGGAAGCTGGGATCTGGGGGGTGGCAGGAGACGGGGCTTGGCCAGGGGACCCCAGCCCTGTGAATGCTGCAGGAGTGCAGATGAGGTCTATGCACTGAGACCCCTCCATGGGCAGCTGCTGGGAGCCCGGCCAGACCCCACTTGGGTTTGGGGGACACTCGCTGGGGTGGAGTGAGCATCGTCCCCTGCCCCCCACATGGGCCCTGCTGGGAGCAGCTCTATGTGGACAGACGGACACGGCCGTCCTGGACTCCTGCTCACAGCCAGTGCCACCAGGGAAACTGAGGCAGGCCCAGGGACACTGAGTGGCAGGCGTGGGGGTGGGGAGGTGAGCTGCTCTAATTGCACACCAGTGCCTGGTTAACTAAGAGAGCAATGCTCCCCCAGCACCAGCCAGGTCTAATCCTGTCAAGGCTACCGACTGACAGGCAGACGGAGATGCAGGGGAGCGAATGGATAAGCCAAGGAGGTCCCGGGGGGGCTGTCGCAAGGACAGCCCCAGGCCGGCAGCTCTGAGGAGAGGCTGGGAGGCTATGCAGCGGGTCACACTGCCTGCGGGTCTTGCCTGATTTCTCTTTCTCTTTTTCTATAGCAAAAAAAGATGAGACCCTCCAAGAAGATCAATGTGAGACCTGGCAAGGTACCAAGATGGGGCCGGAGAGGGGCCGGGGGGCAAGGGGACTCGTGCAGACTGGTGATGGCACCCTCTCACTCGTGTCCTTTCCCTCCAGATCATCCTCTACTCCGAGCCAGGCTTCACGGGCCAGAAGCGAGAGCTCTGGGGGGACGTCCAGGATGCCACCTCCTGGGAGCTCTCCCCCACCATCTCTGTCCGCGTGATCCGAGGAGGGTGAGTGAGATCTCGGGGCGAGCACGCAGGGGCTGGGGCTGGCTCTGAAGGCCTAAGGGACAGAGCAGCCCCCAGCCCTGCCGCGCTGTCAGGGGCTGAGGGTCGTGGCGTGACCTGGAGGGCTCAGGGCAGGTGTTTGAACCCAAACCCCCTTCCCCAGATGTCTGTCCAGAGTGGAGGGGGACAGCCTGGGATCCAGGGTGTACGGGTTCGGTTCCCTGATCTCCCTCGGGCAAATCGCTGAGTCTTGCCGTGCCTCAGTTTCCCCGCTTTGTACAAGAGGGAGCGGCGCATCCTTGCTGCACTGCCTCTCCAGATGGCTCGCGTATGGCAAGGACTGTGCAGCACTTTGCACCAGAGGCTGCAAGCTTGGGATGAGCACCCCTGGCAGCGCCAAAGGCCCCCGCAGCCAGAGGCTGAGTCCTGCCAGCGACCTGCTGAGGCCCCCGCTAGCAGACCTCTCTCTCTGTGCTCCCTCCAGCTGGGTGATGTACGAGAAGCCGCAGTTCCACGGGAGGAAGTGCGTGCTGGCCGAGGGGGACGTGGAGATCAGCAACCCCTGGGCAGCCTACCAGCGGGCCGGGGAGGCTCCCGAGAACGTGCCTTTCCGTATCGGCTCCTTCAAGAGGGTCGTGCAGGTGAGTGCCAGCTTGGGCAGGGACAGGTCCCTCAAAGACCTTTCGCGGCCACCAAAGACATGGCCAGCACCCCTGCAAGTCAGCAGCTCGGGCCTATCTCCCCCACCCCATGAGGGGGCAAGTGAAGGGTAGTTACCACCCTTCTCTGAAGGCAGCCAGCTTCTGCCCCCACCTGCCAGGTGTGCGTGGGCAGGCTGGCACCTTCTGCCATCTGCCACAGCCTCTTCAGGAGCTGGTGCTTTCTCAAGAGGCTCCGGGTACCTTTCCAGAGCAGGTGATGATGGAGAGCTGTTGCTCAGTGCCCACCATAGCAGCTGGCACAGGCATGGGCTGGGTGGCAGTGCAGGTGGCTTTCAGCAGACAAGGTTCGGAGGGCGGGAGCAAAGATGCAGCAATGCTGGTAACAACACCCCTGCTAGGACAGGAGCGACGGCTGTTCTCATTAGGCAGATTCTCATTAAGCAGAGTCTGGCAGGGGTGGATCTAGGAGTTTGAAAAAGGGGGTCCACATGGTGTGGGACACCTCTTCAGATACAATGCGACGTGTATTCTTTCTCCGGTTAAAGAGAAGCTAGAAGCTTTACTAGTATGGTAGGGGCTAGGGCTATACCATTCTGTTCAAGATCAAGGCAAAAACTAATACAGCTTTATTGGAAGGTGCACTCATTTGCTAGACTGATATAGTGAGTTTTAAAAAAAAACACAGCAAACTAGGCAAAACCAGGCAGAAGAGATGATTTTGTTACTCTTGTAGTTGTTACAGTTAAATGTGTGCCTCTTATTCTGATTCATAAAATGAAATGTAGCCGCCTTGAACATCTTGACAGTGCCTCCAATACTTGAGTGTCAGTCGCTTCCACACCTGGGCTAAGATTACCACGGCTGAGCAGAGGTTTTTAGCTGGTGTTAAGACAGTCTGCAGGGTTGTGAAACGGAAGAGAAACACTTGCTGGGACAGAAGGAAGGACAGACTTTGTAGTGCGACATCAAGACCCTTACAAAGGAAGAGGGTCATTAGCAGCTGCAAAGTGAAGAGAAGTGAACAGGCATCAGGGAGAGGATGATGAGCCACGAAGCTTCACTGCTGCCTGGATAGAAATGCCGCTGCCTCTCTGGGGGGGTCAGTTTTCAAGTTTTGGCTGGAACAGGAATTGAAGGGGGCGGGGGGACAAGGGCACTTCTGCACCCCCTGGATCTGCCCCTGGAGTCAGGCTGTTCCTCTGAGCCTGAAGAAGCATCTGCAGTGTCACTAAGCTCTCTTAGGAGTGAAAACGGGCGGAGGAAGCTGGTCTTCATGGCCTGTTGGAGCAGGAGGGGAGAGCCCGGCATCTCACCAGTCCTTTGGAGGAGGCCGGCGTGGGTCTCCCTGGGCAAGCCCTCGGCATACGCTCTGCGGGTCGCTCCTTGGGGTCTGACAAGCTGCTGCCTCCTGTTTCAGGACTACCGGACCCCCGAGATCAACTTGTTCAGCAAAGAGAATGGGGAAGGCGCCAAAGCCAGGTTCATGGATTCCTCAGAGGACACCCGGACCCAGGGCAAGGCCTTGACAGCTGCCTCCATCATAGTCCACTCGGGCCTGTAAGATGCAGGGCCTGGGGGGGTGGGTGGGTCCCTTGGGTTGTGACCAGTCCGTGGCTGTCTCACAAGGATGCAGCTCAGGGTGGCGAAGCCAAGGGGCCCCACTCAGCACGCTCTGACCCCAGCCGAGGCCCGGGCGCGTGTAACCATGTTGTCCATGCCCTGCAGGTGGCTGATCTACTCCAAGCCCTTCTTTGACGACGACCCCTACGTCCTGGAGCCGGGCGGCTACCCCAGCCTAAAAGCGTGGGGCGCCAGGGACCCTTCCATCTGCTCCATGCATCCTCTCAAACTGGTGAGTGTCACTCCCGGGGCGCCGTGCCCTTGCTAGGACAGGAAAGTATGAACTGAGTGCCAGTTTCTTCCCACGGGTCATCTCGGAGATACCCAACAGGGCTATAAACTTCAGCGTGGCTTTGCTGCAAGAGCCTGTGGTCCTGAGGCTGGCATTCAGCCTCGCCTCCAAGTTCAGCTTCTCCCTTCCTGGGGTTGAGGAGGTCTCTGGGCTCTCATGTGGGTTTCCTCTCGTTTCAGGGCTGCCCCGTGGTGGAGAAACCTGGAGAGCCCAAGGTAAGAGGGAAGGGGCCAGAGCCAGAGGCAAATCGTGCCAGAGGGATGGGGCAGGAGGGCAAGCTGAGCGCTTGCAGCTCCCGTTGTTCCTGATGGGATGTGCCGTAGGGGAGCATAGGCCCCGTGCCACTGTGGGAAGCGTCGGCTATAGCAGCTGGAGGAGGGCAGGCATGCCCCAAGTCGGACCCAGTCCTCCTCACCCCCACCTATCTCTTATGCCTCTGCAGGCAGTGGTTTACGAGAAGGCCCATTTCCAGGGCCACAGCTGCCAAGTGAGCCGAGACGTCTATGACCTGAAGAAGCAGGAGGGTGGCCAGGGCCCTGGCATGGCCACGGTGGGGTCTTTGCGCATCCTGGGAGGCTGGTGAGTGGGCAGAGGCACTGCGGGGGTCCAGGCTGTGATGGCCAAGAGCCGTGGAGGGCGATGAGCCGTTCTAGGAGCCCCGCGGGCCCTGAGCTGCTCTCAGCGGGGAGGTGCCTCGTCTCTACGGGGAGATGCCCCAGGAGCTCCCTGGTGGGATGTCTCATGTCTGCCTGTCTGTCCCAGCTGGGTTGGCTATGGCAAGGCAGGCTTTCGGGGTCACCAGTACCTGCTGGAGGAAGGAGAATACCCTGACTGGACGCAGTGGGGAGGCTACAGCAAGGAGCTCGTGTCGCTACGTGTGATCCGGACGGTAAGTGCGAGGGGGCCACAGTGCTCCTTGTGCCAGTTGTGTGGGGGTGGTGAATGAGGCTGGATTATCCTAGGGGGGCAGGCAGCCCCAGCATTGCAAGCTGCATGCCTCAGCCACGAGTTGCGGGGGCTCTAGCTCAGGCCTGGCGCTCTCTGGCCAGAGTGTCATGGATTTTGATCCCTGTCCTACATGGGAACCAAGCCAGGACCCCCCCCCCCCCCCCAACTCATCACACATCGGATGCAGACAGCGATGGGCTCCCACTACTCAGGCTGGCTTTGAAGCAGCCCCTAAAAGGGGGTCTCCCAGTGTCAGTCTGGATGGTCCAGTAGCAGGGGCTGGGGGTGGGGGTGAAGAGCCCATGTGGCACTCGTATGACCCTCCCACGAGGGAACCAAGCAGACGGCCTCAGACGTGTCCCTGCCCTCCCCCAGGACTTCTTGGACCCAGCACTGGTGCTTTTCGAGGCCATGGACTTTGAGGACGGTCCCAGTGTGGAGCTGAGCGAAGCCCTGCCGGACGTGTCGCTGGCTCGCTATGGAAGCAAAACCCAGTCCATCAACGTGTTGAGCGGCGTGTGAGTGCCGTGGGGCCGGGGGACGGATTGGAGGGAGATGGGGGGGGTGTTTCGGTGGAGAAGAGTAGAGAGGAGTGAGGACGACGGCAGACCCTACGCAGGTAGCCACGTGCTTGGTCCCCTTGGGAGCTCTAGGTGCCGCAGGCTCGGGGTAGGAAGCCGCGTGCTTCCAGGCAGCTCGCTCCTGGGGTCAGGAAGGAACGTGCCCCCACGGGTGGCAGGGGGTGGTCTCAGCAGCCCTCCTCCCTCTCTCTGGCCAGGTGGGTGGCTTACGAGGGCACGAACTTCTCTGGCGAGCAGTACGTCCTGGAGAAAGGGGTGTATCGGAGCTGTGAAGACTGGGGAGCCAGCAACTGCCAGATTGGCTCCGTGCAGCCGGTCCTCCAGGTGAGAGCCCCACCTTGCCCCCTTCACCTGCCCCGGGTGACTTCTGGGGAGACACCTGCAGGGTCAAATGCCCCGTCCAGACCCCACAGGGCCCGGGAAGGCCCTGCCCTGCCTCCCCTAGTTGCCCTTGGGCTGCGGTTGTAGAGACAGGCTGGGGTCTTTGGAGGAGCAAGGCCCCTGGTTTCCTCCCTTTTCCCACATGCCCCAAGAAGCCCAGAAGAGCAGGCTTAGGGCAAGACTGGTCCCAGACAGTCCCAGGATGCAGTGAGCACAAAGGCAGCCTGTAGCCCCCCCGTGCCCCACTCCCCTCCATTTTATGCCCATGGGGCAAGAAGGGAGGGATGCAGGTGCTCAGCCCAGCTCAGCTGGGGCGATAGGGGGGGTGGGCAGGGCCCAGGAGGGGTTACACTGATGGACACCACTTGTTTCCTTCCAGGTTGGGGAGCACAGCCTGCACTTTGTGTCCAGGGTGAGTAGGAGGAGGGTGGGTGGGTGGGAGTGTGCGTGTGATCCGCCCTCTCTCCTCTAGCACACCTGCCCCCCGGGCATCCCTTCTCCTACCTTGGTACAATGGGTCTGTTCGGCCTCAGCTGGACCAGGCTGGGCTTGGCCAGCTGTGCTGGGTGGGGAAGGGCATCGAGGCCACCGCCTGCTGCTGTTTTGTCCCAGACCCACCTCCCCGGGCCCCATCCTGTGGCTCACTCCGTCCTGCTCCCCATGCTCTACAGATCCAGCTGTTCTCGCACCCCGACTTCCTGGGCCATCACATCTCCTTCGAGGATGACCAGGGAGCCCTGCCTGAGTCCTTTGCCCCCCAGTCCTGCCGAGTCCACGGGGGCAGGTAACAAGGTCCCTACACCGGGCTGAGCTGGGGTCCAGGCCTTCGGGACTCCGGGACCCCCTGGAGCTGTGCAGGGGGCTCCAGCCTCTGGGGCTGGAGAGTTCAGGGGAGGCGAGGGGGCCTGAGGGGCGGCACAGGGTAGGGAAGGGGCTGGGGCACTTCGGATCGGGAGGGGGAGACTTGCCGGCAGTGGGGAAGGGAAGGCGAGAGGTGGGCCTGCGTTTGGAGTGGGGCCAGGCCAGTCCTTCCTGCTGGCTGAACGTGGAGTCGTGGGGGGATTGGGGAGAGGGCAGGGGCTGCAGCCAGGCCTCCAGCACTGGCAGCAGAGTCATCCCCGTGTGCACGTTGTCTCCCCAGCTGGATCCTCTACGACGGGCAGGACTTCGAGGGAGAGCAGCACGTCCTGTCCGAGGGCGAGTACCCGTCTCTCAGCGCCATGGGCTGCATCTCTGCCGCGGCCGTCCAGTCCCTCAAGAAGGTCCCTCTAGTACGTATTCCCCGCGCCTACCCCCGGGCAGCCACCTCCTTGCATGACCAAGACCCCATAGTCCCAGGAGAAGCCTTGCAGGGCCACCCCCTCCAGCTGCCGCCCAGCACTCCCGCGGCCCCTCGCTGGCCCCGGGCCCTAACCCCAAGGTTGTCGTCTCCTGCAGGTCTTCTCCGAGCCCTCCATCTTCCTGCATGGCCTGGAGTGCTTTGAAGGCAAGGAGATTGAGCTGAACAGCGAGGTGAGGAGCCTGCAGGCTGAGGGCTTCAACAACCACGTGCTGTCTGTGCGCATCAAAGGTGGCATGTGAGTGACCCCCCCCACCCCGGGACCTCTGGAGGGGCTGGCAGCAGGAAGGGGAGTGCATGGCCATGAGCTAACTGGGGCTTGAGAAGCCACGGGTCCAGGGGGGCTCCTGGAAACCTGCCAGGCACAGCCCCTTCAGGCAACCCAGCTCCGAGCCCTAGATCAGGCCAGCTACAAATTGCAAGCGGAATAATGTCCCCCCTGCCTTAAGCCACTGCAAGGCCCTTCCTAGAGGGCTCAGCTTTACAGAGGCAGGCTGCTGAGAGCAGGTACAGTTGGTGTCCAGACTCCCAGTCCCCAGCTCCAACTGCTTGCCTTCACTGCTGCCCAGGGACCTGCAAGCTGGGGGTCCCCAGGCATGGACGGATCTAGGGTTTTGCCAAGGTGGGTGCAGATAGTGCAGTGCAACACCACTCAGAGCTCAGTGCTCCTTCTCCAGGAAGAAAAGACCTGGAAGCTTTAGCAATATGCTACGAACCTAGGGCTGCATCATTCAGTTCAAGATCCAAGCAAAAGCCAATATAAATGTATTGGAAAGTGCATTCATTTGCTATATCCTACCCTGTGGATTAAAACAGCCGCCAGACTAGACAAATACACTCAAAAAATGTTGCGTCTTTAGTTTTGTAATCGTTCAAACAGATCTGAAAAACAGATTCGTAAAACAAAACCGAGCCGTCTTGAGCATCTTGCACTCACTGCTTCACAGAAGTGTTTGCCACCCCGAGTTACAGTTTTCAGCTAGAGTTAAAAAGAGTCTCCAGGACTGTGAAATAGGAGCTCCGTGACCAGGAGCAGCTCACAGACGGCAGCACGGCAGGAAAGAGGATGGTTTGATTCACAGAACATTTTAAACCATCGAAAAAGCAGAGAAGGCCCTAAACTCTAGCTAAAAACATGAACTCAGGGGTGGAAGCATTAACTCACATGGGCAAATAGCTTTGGAATGAGAGTCTAGAAGAAACAGGGTAGATGATGGGGAGCCGTGAAGTCCCCCACTACTGCTTGGATAGAAATGCTGCTGGTTTCACACTTTGAGTAGAGCAGGCATCAAAGCGGGTGCGAATAGCATTACTGCGCCCCCCAGATCCACCCCTGTCCCTGGATCCCAGCCTGGTGCCTTGGAGGGTTTCCGTGTCTTTTCTCACGCCCTTTCCCGTCCCTGCTCCCAGCTGGGTGCTCTGTGAGCACAGCGATTTCCGGGGCCGGCAGTGGCTGCTGGACGTGACGGAGATCACCAACTGGCTGACGTACAGCGGGCTGCAGCACGTCGGCTCCCTCTATCCCATCCGGCAGGTGAGTGCCAAGCCCCTCCCTGGCCTTGTGGAGCAGGTGTCCACACCTGCAGGGCCCTGTGTGTGTCGAGCCCTGTGTCGTGGGTCACTCAGAAGCTCGCCCCTGGGCCTCGTCTACCTGGAGTCTCTAAAGGTACCTGGGCCCTTTCTGGAGACGCTCTAGCCATCCGTAGCAGCACAGGGCCTATGGCACGCAGATAGGGACTGCGTCCTGTCGTGGGGAGGAGGGGGGCCTCGGGGAGCAATGGGCATCAGAGGACCTTGACTTCTCTCCTCCCAGCGGCGGATCTACTTCCGGCTCAAAAATGAGGGGCTGGAGCTCTTCCTGTCCGTGCCGGATGACGTGGAGGACATGAAAGCTGGGCGCGTGGTGACCTCAGCCCTCGGCGAGCAGAGCAGTACCGTCTGGTACTACGAGGAGGGACTCCTCAAAAACCAGGTCCGAGCTCACAGGCAGGGTCGTCGGGGTCTTGGAGGGACTTCAAGGGCCCTAGATGGTCCTGGCTGTGGGTGCATCTCGGGTCCAAGGCAGAAGCCCCCCAGATCCAGCATCAGCCTGAACTGGTGTGTGTGTGTGGCTGTGACAACCCTGGGTAGCCCTCAGCCACCCCCAGCCTCTGTGGGCAGATGGGTGGAGGCATGGTTTGGGGGCTTGCTGTGGGTACGTGGCAGCGGGTCCCTGGTTCTGGCCAGGCCTGGCAGCATGAGACTCCCATGGGCTCCAGGGTGGCGGGTGCTCCTCCTCCACGGGGTAGGGCAACCAAGTGCTATCGGGGGTACATGGGCAAGGCGATGCCCCTTGGCTTTTGCCCTGGTGGGAGCTTCCCTCCCCATTGCAACTCTGCGCCTGGCATGGCCCGGGGCTGATGGCCTTGACCCTGCCTGCTTGCAGGTGGCCCCCACCATGAGCCTTCAGGTGATCGGCCCTGTGGGAAAAGGTGCCAAGGTGGTGCTGTGGTCTGAGACCCGCATCCCCCGCCAGACCTGGAGAATTGATGACTCTGGGCGCATCTGGAGCCAGATGTTTGAAGACAGGATCCTGGATGTGAAAGGTGAGAGTGGAGCCTGCCTGCACTGGGGCCCATGCTGCTCCAGGCTCCTGGGGGCTTCTTGGGCACTCAATCCCTCTCCCAAACCCCCTAGGGATGTGGCAGGAGCATGGGGGGCTCTGGGATCCCACACATGGTCCAGGTCCCCATCAGCTGGGACCGGGGGAGGCTGTTTCTCCCCATGGCAGGAGTAGGGATTGGGGGGGTTGGGGAGACCTCCCTGCCTGGTGGGAAACGAGTGAGAGGAGAGGGCACAGGGGTGAGCCAGGCATAGGCATCCAGCTGCCATGGGACGCATCCTGGCAGCAGCAACCAGCCCCACGAGGCATGTGGGTCTCGGGGAGACGGGACGGAGGAGAGAGAAGGGACAACCTCCCCGCCCTTCCCCCAAGTGAGTGTCCTCCTCTCTCCGCACAGGGGGCCAGTCCTACGACCGGGACCACGCCGTCCTCTGGGACGTGGCTGAGGAGAGGCCCACGCAGAGATGGGATCTGCAAGTGCTCTGAGGGCCGGACCCTGTTGGAGATGCCTGACCCCCCTGCACCCTGCCAGCCCTTCAGGGGGTCTCACTGGGCTCTTCAGACTGGGGAGCAGGGGCCTGCCAGATGCACCTGGGGGGCACGTCTCCCGACCCTGTGCCCCACTGTACCAGGCTGGGACGGCTCCAGCTCGACCCTTCAGCATCTCCAGGGACTCCTTGCCGCTGGAGCTCGTCCTGCTTCTGGCCCCTGGCCCTCCCCGGAGGATGCAGGGGAATGGCCGGTTCCTGGAGGCCTTCTCCGCCGGAGCCTTGTGCGGGGCCCTGATGTGACTGAGGACTGGAACACAGTCCCCTCCCTCGCTGCTCCCCGGGGCTGTATTTATCTGCGTGGGACTGTATTTAAGAGTGTGTGTAAGAGAGGACCCTTTTCTAGCACCAGCCGTGGCCTGAGGGGTCCATTTTTGCTGCCTGCCTCGTGCTCGCATCCTTATTGCATCCCTCCGCAGGCCGTGACCCGGGAGGGGGACGCCGTGCAGGATGCCCCCTCCTCAGAGGAGGCTGTGGGCCTGACCGATGCCTCCCCCGGGAGAGCAGGGAGCTGCAATGGCTGCAGTGCAGATCTGCTGGGTACGCTCCCTTGGCCAGCACCAGAAGCTTGGGGTGGGGGGAGTAGTAAAGAGGACGTAGGTGTAATGAGCTGGCCGGGCTCAAACAGCCCTGTCCAGAGGACCAAGGGGTCCCCTTTAAAGCAAACCCAGAGACCCGGCTCCCCATCGGGCTCCCCCACAGCCTGCCTGGAGGTTCGGTCCCACGTACCCCAAAAGCTTGGGCAGATGCCAGGAGTGGCCACAGTACACCCCCCGCCCCCCACACACACACCCACAGATGGGCACTGCCCCAAAAGAGCCAGCGAGGTTTGCCAGTCGCAGGGAAACGTTTCGGGGCCTCTGGCAGCGCGTGCTCAGCTCCCTCGTGTGGCACGAAGACGAACACGCCGGGCTGCTCCGAGCAACCTGGACGGATGCAGCTGTGCTGCGATCCGCATGACCTACCGGGGCTGTTACAGCCCCGACATACGTGCTGTTCTGGGCACATAAAACGTGCCGTACAGGCATGAGCTCGCACCACGTGCCAGCTGATGTTCGGGGCTGCCTGCGGACCTGCGGTGGACTTTGATCTGCCCAGCTGGAGCTGACCCAGGGGCATTCCCTGATGCACAGAAGAGCATCGCTGCTAGGCACGAGCTGCCCGCGTTTGCCGCAGCTGGCGCAGCCCCTCCTCCAGCAGGCTCAAGGGCACCATATGCCAAAGGATCCCATTTCCCCAGACCTTTCCTGCACCACCTCAGTGCACCTCTAGCATGGAGGGGGGATTGCAGTGGGGTCACACAGGGCCCTGGAAATGCTCGGGCAGAGTTTGCAGGGCTCTTTGGTCCCCCTGGTCACTGAGCACATGGGCTGCAGCTCAGCCGAAGCTAGGGCAGAGCCTTCATGCTGCCAGACATTCATCTTGGAGACCTCCTTTAGGCTCCCAAGCCAGCTAATACAGCCTCATGTCTGCCCTTCCCTTGGTGCCAGAGCCCTGCCCTCCAGAGCAGGAGCTGAAACAAGCACACAGGGGCTTCCAGGACAGACACAGGCCTTGGCACCTGGAGATCCAAGTTATACACTCAGCTCTTCACAAGCCTGCAGGCAGCCTTGCTCCTCTACTATATCCCTGTTTCAGAGGGGGCAGACCCTCGGCCTGGCGACATCTACTAATGCTTGCAGACCGAGTTGGAGGACATGCCATTGCTCATCTCGAGAGAGAAGCTGGGGCAGGATCCTTGCAGCAGGCATGGAGGGCTGGAGGGAGGAGAATATACTCAAGGCTGCGACTGCCTCTGTCAAAGCCCCTCGCCCAGCAGCAGGCTGGAGGGCAGGTGTGAGCTGGTGGAAAGGGAGAAGAGGGAGCAGTCAGACCTGGGCATCCCAGCAATGACCCCTCCATCTTCCTGGGGGGCTGGAGCCATGGTGCAGACATCCTCATGCGCAAACACAGTTCCCCTCTATGGAGAGGGGGGTACTGCCCCATCCCTGAGCCCTCTGACACCCATCATCCCTCCCCACAGGGTCAGGGGCTCCATCAGCAAAGTCTCTTCCCCCCTTGGGGTCCATCTCAGCAGCTCAGGGCTGCACCAAAGAGCCCTTGAAGCATCACAAGCTCAGGAGAGGAGCCAGTTGCAGCTCAGGTCTTTTCTGGGGGCTCCCCAAGACCCAGCCGGGATCTGCCCCTCCCCAGCGCTGCAGCGGCCCCCAGGCTTCTCCCAGCACATCGGCACCAAGCCACCTCCTCCCCAGCTGAGCCCACGGCGCTTTCATGGCCGCTGCATCTGCCTCAGCTGAGGAGAGAAGGAGCTGAGCAGTCACAGGTGAGGCCAGACCCGCTCCCGGTTTGCTCAGGGCTGTCCAGCTCGAGACCTGGGAATGGGTTAATGCATGGTTCCCTGGGTTCCTGCCTAGCCTTTGCTTCCCCCATTGCTCCACCTGCAATAGCTGTGGCTCCAGGTCCCCACTCCCTTCGGCTGCCCCTTCCCCAGGCCGTGGGGAAGCGCAGGCTCAGGGCTAGGGGCGCCTGCAGCTTGGGTCCCTGAACCACGTGGAGCAGCAGGGCTGCTCGGGGCTGGAGACCGAAGGGTGAGTTGAAGCACTTGGGCACATGGGGCACTGATGGGAAAGAGTGGGTGGGGGCACATGGTGCAATGTGGGGGGCATACAGCCCCTAGGGCCCCTGTTAGTGTGGTCTGAGGGGAAGGCAGCCCCCGGACCCTTCGAACTGGACAGCCCTGAACTAGCTGATTGCTCCTCCTCCCAGAGGGGCAGTAGGGGCCCTGTGGGGATGGATGGAGGGCAGGGCCTTGAGGTCATTTTGCAGCTGTGGAGCAGGAGGTGGTGCTTGTGCCCACAAGGATGGGCATGAAGGATGCAGCCTCCGTGTGAGGGCTGGGGCTGATTCCTCCCATGCACACAGACACCTGCCTTGCAGGAGACGGCAGGCCTCTGAGCCTTCTCCAACTGAGCCCAGAGCCCTGCCACTCCCCAGGAGAGAGGATCGCCACCCCCAGCACTCCTGGCTAGGCTGCTGCTCCGGCCTCTGCGGTCCTGAGATCCGACAAGGCTTCTCCCAGCAAACCCACCCCTGTGTATGTTCCCCTCCCCGGCCATCTGGGTTGAGCTGGCCTGGGATGGGAGGAAGGAAGGGCAGGGCCTGGCAGGCAGGCTCTGGGGTGGCAGCGCAGAGTGGGTGCTGGGAGGCATCTCTGGTCCAGCCATTGATTGCAGTGAGCCGGGGAGCAGGCATATGCATGGGGCTGGAATCGGATCAATCCTCATTCTCCTGCCGATCAATCGATCTGCCCTCGCCGCCCACAGGCCTTTATGAGAGGAAGAGCAGGCTGCGATGGCAGTGCGCAGAGCTTGGACCTGACGCCCCTGCCAGCCTGCCCCTTGTAGGCTGTGGGGAAGCTGTCCTTCCCTCTCACCCTCCGTCAGCCCCCATGGGGAATGTGGTTTCCAGTTCTCCTTGGGTCTCTTCCCTACCTTGGCCCTCCCCTCCTCAGTTCGATTGCAGAGTCAATACTGCTGGAGTCCCGGGGGGACGTGCCTGACTGATCCGAAGGAGGGGTTGACCTGGGCATCTCTGGGACACCTCACTCTTGCGTGGGCAAACCCGTGGGTCCCTGGACTGACTAGGAGAGGAAGGATGGGCTCACAGGGGGTATCTGGGAGCCCTGCAGCGGGGCTGGCTCCTGCTTTAGTGCCTGCTCTGGGAGACACACCTGTGCTTGGCAGATCAATGCATCAGCTCCAGCCCAGCTCCCGGGTGATGGGAGGAGACATCCACCTGACAGTTCCTCAATCACAGCTGGGCTTCATTAGAGTTACTGACCAGCGCACTGGTCACTCGGGGCTGCAGGCAGATGGGGGCAGGGGGCTGAGACCGTGGCCTCGGCTATCGATCTCTCTGTAGCCAGAGGTCACCGGTGCACATGAAAGATCAGGGCCCGGAGAAGCTGGAGCTGGTGGGGCGGGAGCAAGGCTGAGGCCGCGCAGGGCGAAGATGACCCAGCCAGGACAGCTCTGCAGAGAAACCAGGCAAGGCCTGTCTGCCCCTGGCTCCCAACCGTGGCTCTTCCAATTCCTGCCCCAGAGAGCTGCATCCCAGAGTCAGGAACTCTGCCACTAACCTAACATGTAGCCTTGGGCATGTTGCTTCTCCAGGACCTCAGTTTCTCCACAGTGCTTCCCTGTTCCCTTGTAATGCACTGTAACCTGGCCCAGGGCACTGGAAGAGCTTGCTGCATGTCTGTACTGTGGCAGAGACCTAGCTAGGATGAAGACGGCCACTGTGATAGCCAGCAAGGGAGCACACGGGGGGTCTGTGCTGTTGTCTGGATTTGGGCAGCTAGGGGTGACTGAGCCGCAGCACGTATCACAGCGCTGGGTGGGAGGAGGGTGCACAGCTGCATGTGTGGGCACATGGAAGTGTGTGGCTGGCATGGTTGCATGGTGCCATGGGTGTGTGTGTCATTGTGTGCGCTGCAGGGTGTGGGGGCCCAGGATGGCTGCAGCCAGCTGCGGGAGGCACTCTCCTCGGTGCCTGCAGGTGTATCTGGTTGTGTCTCTCTATCTATGTATGTGGAAGCATGGGGATGTGCCTCGGGCTGCCTAGGCCAGACTTGAGCTGCACCAGCGCATGGCTGGAGAGGCCCCTGAGCGCACGTGGGTGTGACCCTGGGGAGGTAGTGCTGCTTGCTGCTGTGGGTACGTGTACAACCATGCAGCCGTGTGTCCACGGGTAAGGCATGTCCAAGCCCACATGTGGCATGTGAGGCATAGCCAGGGCAGCGGTGATGCGTGTGGTTCAGTGGGGACAGGTATGTTAATGGATTCAGCAGCTGGCCCTATGCACGCTGGAAAATCACGTTCTCCAGGCCCAGGGCTGACCACTGGCCCAGGGACCTCTGAAGAGTGGAGGCTGCATTTGAAGGACCATCTGATGGACCAGACCCCTCCCTAGTGGCCTTACTGCCCTCATGTCTTCATTGACCCGGGTCTGATGCACCTGGAGCTTGTGTAGCTTCTCCCCAAACATCACAGAGGAGGAGGGGGAAGGATGGGACCAGCAGCTGTCCTGGGGGAGCTCTGCATGAGGCAGCAGGCTTGTCGCTGTTTCCACAAGGATGTTTTGCTGGCAACATGCTGGCAACGTGTTGGCAACGTGCTTCATTTTTAAGGGCACTGGGACACCGCCTGCCCTGCTGCTGGTCATGCTGGGAGAACCCCAGATGCTTCCCAACTCGTCCGGTACCTGCTCTGCTTAGTCGCTCGCCCCTCGGCCAGGTCGTGCCCTGAGCGCCGGCGGGGTGAAAGCTGGTGACGGAAGCCAACTGCATGCTGTGGGCGCTGGCGAGCCTCCAGCGCCTCTCTGCCCACCTACTTCCCGAGCTATCGATCCATCTCTCCAGGATCCTCTCTGCACCCCCCATTGCTGGGCAAGTTGGGCGCCTGCCAAGATGGCGCTAACTCTGCCTGGAGCTGCTGCATCTTTGAGGTGAGGCGTGTAAACCGTGCTCAGCCCT
This sequence comes from Alligator mississippiensis, assembly GCF_030867095.1. Classification (NCBI taxonomy): domain Eukaryota; kingdom Metazoa; phylum Chordata; order Crocodylia; family Alligatoridae; genus Alligator; species Alligator mississippiensis. The sequence continues at coordinate 3,116,370 of NC_081829.1, read as the reverse complement.
TGGCCTCTCTGCTAAGGCAGCTGTAGAGATGCCAGTTAAAGCCCTGCAGCAGGGAAGGAGCTTCTGGTACAAAAAACCCCCGCTAGGATCTGGGCTGAGACCAGCCAGCGGGTGGACATGGGACACTGAACTGTCTAGCAAGTGATTACAGCTTTTGCTCAGGGCTGAGGGTGAGATTTCCCCCAAAAGCCAAAGGCTGTGAAGTCCAGCATTACATCTGCAATTCCCAGGAGCCAGCACATGCCCTCCAGCTCATCAGCTATTGGTAACTAGCACCATTGCTGCACATGGTGCCCCGTGGGTGCCAGGCGCCAGGCCTCTGCATGGCATCAGGACTGTCCTTCAGGCCAGGTAGATCCAGGATTGGCTTTCCCAGCCCTTACCTTGCCAGGAGCCCCAGGGAGGAAGATTTAGAGGCTGTCAGGGTGAGGGCAAAAGGTCGGCAGGGGTCACAAAGTCCATTTCAAAGAGGTCACTGTCCACTTCTTTCAATCTAATGAAGCCATTATTTGCGAGAGTGACCGCTTTGCTCCCCAGCCGCTTGAAGCAGGGCAGTGCGCGGTGACCGGCTCTGAAAGAACAGGAAGGAGCCCCCTTCCTCCAGCCTTTGCCATTCAACAGGCCAGGAAAACAAATACACCGCACACCCCGATACAACACCAGGCCGGGCTTGGCCGTATCCGCTGGGGGCTGCGTGCGTCCTGACATGCTGTAGCTTGATGATTAACGCCGAAGCTGCAGCAAGCTCAAAAGATGTTGATCTCTGAGGAGGATTCAAATCAGGACCCAGCCCCTGAGAAACTTGGAAAGGATAAGGCAGGATTGGGGCCCCACAGATGTCCATGAGAGCTTTGCTGTTGCCTTCCACAAGGCCTGATGGCAGGAGAGTTAGCATTTCAGCATCCCTGCCTCGCCATGTGACACACAATTACTAATTGTGAGCGGGGTGATTTCTTCCCTGTCTTCTTCCCACCCAATCTGACACTTTCTCTGCAGCTTTGGGAGTCTCCTGCCTTCCCTGTGGGGTAGGGGATGACCCCTCAGTCCTCTGCCCCAGGGTCCATCCTCGGGCTGGACAACCAGCTGAGAGGTGGCATTAATACATTTCTGCCAAAGCCAGATGCCAACCCTGTCCTGGCCGTGAAGCTGGTCCAGCAGCGACGAGCCTTTGTCAGGGCTGTGCCGACAACTCCACCTGAGTAGCTACATCAGCCCTGAGCGTGAAAATACTCACAAGCGCCTGTGTGCAGGGGGTGATGTCCAGCTGGGCCTGGCTATTGGTGTGTGACAGCCAGCCTTGCTTTGGCCAAGGTGTCTGGAACCGCGGCTGTTTTCTTTCCCAGAAGGGGCAGAAGAAATGGGAGGGAAGGTACACGAGGCCTCTCACCCCTTGCAAATGTCCCTCTCTTGAGGGAAGGCAAACTCCCTCTTTCCAGAGAGCGTGAGGAGAGCTGCACGGAGGGGGAGGAAGAAAAGTTTCTCCCTGACTTTTTGAAAACATTGATCTCGTGTCCAACGCACACGTACAAAAGCGAGCATAGAAGACAAATCCTTCTTCTGGCCATCAGGTGCGCCTACAGATGGCCCAAGGAGGCCTCTGTAGCTAGCACGCCCATGCACTCAGTGTCCCAGTGGGAAAAGTGGGTTATTGGCCCTCCGGGCTATCCGGAGCATGGCAAGCTGGCCGCTCCGTGGGAACCAGACCACAGGGAACCGGCAGGTTTGCACTCTTGGTTTGTCACTGCTGGGAGGGAAGAAAGTGGGTGCGTTGGTGCAAGGGGGCATGAGCAGATGTGTGTGTGAGGCCGGGTGCACCTGTGGAGGTCTGGATGTGCTCACAACCCCCAGCTCATCTCCGAGCAGAGCTGTGCCTGCTGCAGCGGGCTGCGCCGCTCCTTGCCAGACCTTCTTCAACAAAGGCTTCATTTTTTTTCCCCATTGCCTTTCGTCTCATCTTTCCATGGTTGTCCCCAGCCCAGGCAATGCTGTGTGCTGCCCCCTCCCTCCCTCCTTCCCCCTGCTCCAGCATGATGGACCCAGACATTGGAAATGTAACTGCTGACTCCTCGTCTTTTTTTTTCTTCCTATGGGACGTGTTTCACTAGCATGATTCAGGGCGGTGTTATTACTATTACCCATGCACTTATAGCAGCCATCCTACAGGACCTGGTCACCCAGCAGTCATGAAGGTGCTGCTCTGCACAATCCCATGTGACAGGGAGGCCCCAGACCATCCTGGACCTTGCAGAAGGACAGACGTTGTTGAAATCCGTTGTCCCCCCTCCTCCGCTGTAACACTGCGGGGGGTTTCTGGAACATCCCATCCCTTCCTCTTGGCCTAATGCTGGCTTAATGAGCCCACAAGCCTCTGCAAAAGGGCAGTGTGGCTTGACCCAAGCAGCTGCAAAGCAGGGCTGTGGGTGCCAGGGCAGCTACCCCACTCCTGCCCTCCTCAAGACTGGCCACGTTGCCGATGAGTTTAGCTTGAGTCATGCCTCGTGGCCTGCCCGCGTGGCTCCTGTTCCCATCTCCAGCGGGTGAGAGGCGGCAGGGGAGGCCAGCCACGGGGTGGGATGAGACAAAGGGAAGCAGCAGGGTTCTCCTTGTGGGATCCCTGAATAAGCCTCCCCAGAGCAGAGCAGATGCCGGACCTTGTCCAGGGGGGAGAGGGGGCTTCCTCCCTTTCATCTGCCCCTTGCTGCTCAAAGGCCTGTGATGGGGCAGGCGGGGAGGCGAGGTGTGGCTGCCGTCTCCTCTGAGGTGCTTGCTGGTTGCTTGGACGGCGGGGTATCGATGTCTCCAAGGCCAGCAGCAGAGAGAGGGTGGGAGGGAGGGAGGGAGGAAGGGCCTGGGGAGGGCAAGGCCTGGGGATGAGCATGCTTTGTTTACTCCATCTTCTGGCCTGGCTGGTCACCACGGTAACTAGAGGAGGGAGAAGGCTGGTGCACTGAAAGGTATATTATCCTAAAGAGGCCGAGCCGCCGTCCGCCTGCTGCTCCAGCCCCCCCAGCCCCCAAGGTGCTGCGATCTGAACAAACACCGCAAAAAAGTGGGGAGTGGGGTACGTAACGGAGGACAGCGGGCAGGGCTGAGGAAGGGAGCGTGGGGAAGGAACCATTCCCCTCCTGGAGGCACTAACCAACCCGACCCAACCCCTTCTGCTTGGCTTCACCCGGATAAAGGCCTTCCTGAAACGAGCCACAGCTACCAAGGCCTCTCTGCCAACCATCTCACCCGGGGGGGGTGAGAGCAGATGTATAGAGCTTCATCGTCTCCAAGAAGGTTTCTGAGTAAAGCTTTGTAGCTGCTTCATGACCAGAGACACACCAGAGGGGAACGAGTGATCCAGCCATCGGGGACCTCTCCCTCTTGGGGACGGGATCTTCTGGCGTTTCTGATCCCCAAATGAAGCAACTCTCCTGGGAGTCTGAGTCTGTCTGTGGCCCTCTGGCCAAGGGTAGCTTGGAGCTGTTGGTTGAACATGGGCTGGAGAGTCCTGTTGGCTTGATGGGAGGAGGGGTGGATTCTCCCGGAGAAGTCAAGACTAGTTAGAGGTACCTGTCTTCTGGAGGACAAGTGGTGGACTGTGTGGAGAACCACAGTGGTGGCCTAGATGGATTCACTGGCTCTAGATGGTCCTCACAGGCAGAGGGAAGGAGTTGTTCAGGCTGTGCTGATCTCGAATCACCCAGACCTTTGGGGAGAAGTAAGACAGAGCCCCAACAAGGGAACTCCATATTGGGGGTTTAAAGAGATCTTCACCTCGCCTCGGCTTTTCAGCCTAGTAGGCAGAGCAAATCCAAATGAAACCTCCTCAGCCAGGGCTGTATGGTCTCACATACAAGAACCTTTCCTCCTCCCTGGCCCCTCCCCACCCCCTCCCAAAAAAACCCAAACAAACCAGCTGCTGGAAATTTGAGTGCACATTATATGCAAGAAATATGGTAAGGGTTGGTTCTCCAGCTTACAGGTGAAACACTAAAATCCACGGGGAGCAGAACCGGCTCGCTCGCTGCTGCTACCCAGTCACTGACTATAAGGAAAGATCTCCCCTGCCTTAATTCTGCCTTTTTAAAAACAAGGTGTGTGTTTGTAGCCTGTGGCGTGTGGTATGCAAGAGAATACAGTAGTTGCCTGTGCTTGTATCGCCATGATGCGGAGTAGAAATGCCCCATCTGCTGTGACTGCCAACAGCGGAAGCTGATCTACTTTTTCTTCAGCCCCCACTTCACAGGGAGAGCGGCATTTTAGGTGTCCATTGGCTTCCTTTCCTCACGTCAGCTTGGCACTTTTTCTCTCCAGACCCTGTCCTCAGGTCTTAATCTGGAGCAGGTCCTTTGAAGTCCATGGGTGGGTTACTCTGGATTTACCCCAGTGGGACTCGGCCCTCGAACAGTGTCTTATCTAACAGGCTGCGCTGGCCTGAAGCTAGAAAAAACTCTGGGGCTCTCTTCCCAACTCTGCCACTGAGTGACCAGGCAAACCTTAGGGAAACCGAGGTACAATCTGCCAAAGGGGGCCGACCACACTCATGCCCACAACAGGGCAGTTGTGAGGGGCTATATAACTCCTGAATTCAGTGCTGTGGGTGGTGATCTCAGCATCACCCTGAAGCCCATTAAAGCAAATGAACCAGTTTCACTGCTTTTGGCCTCTCTTGAGCTTGTTATGTTTTTAAAGGTGACTTGCTAGCAGAACTGGTTCCACTGCACATGAGGTGAAAGCAAAGGAGTCACTTGTGTCTGCACCAGCTGCCTTGGGAGATTGCTGGTGAGAGAGGGAGACTCGCACCCAGAGCTTAGGTGAGGAGTGACCAAAAATGGCTGTTGGGAGGGCTACTTGAGGTGGGTTTTTGTGGGGTTTATTCAAGCTGCCAGAGGACAAATATCCTCTTCTCTCACTTGCACTCCATCCTTGTCAGTAGTGCCAGCAGAAAGGCTGGGGAGTGAGTTGATATGGAGATGCATCTGGCTCCTCTGGATGGTCCTCCAAGGCTCTGAGTCAGTAAAGCACCTGTCTTGTTTGCCGTTGCGAGTTCCAGGCAGGGGAGGAACCGTGCGGATGCTGTACATCAAGAGGACTTCACCCTCCAAGGTTTCTAATGAGGTTCTGCTGGTGTCAGTGCTCCTGTGTCGCCTATGTAAGTTGGTGTATTGGTGCCCATCAATGGACAGACAGAGCAGTCCTCAGTGTCTCCTCCAGGAAACAGCATGTCCCAAGAGGACTGTGCAGAACTGGGCCAGGTCCTGGAGAGAGGCTGAGGCCTGGTAGCTGCTGCCAAAGCCAATGGCTAGTTTGCCTTACAGGAGAAGCTGGGAGGCTTGGAAATGCCTTGGGCTGAGCTACCCTCCCCAGATGACTAAAGGGCATTCCAGGAATGAGCCCTGCTAAGGAAGGGCTTGATCAGTGAGCAACAGGAGCTGCCAGTAAGGGCTGAGTCAGGAGTGGAGGTGTGACTGCAGGCTCTTCTGGAGTTAAGTCCCTACCAAGCTGCCAGGGCAAACCCCCATGTACAGTCCCTGATCTCTCACTCTAATGCTTTTGTGTCCCACACAGATGGCCCCAGCTGAGATGGAGTCTTAGATTGTCATGTGCCACCTCCCTTGGCAAGGCAGTGATGGGTGAGGAAGCAAGATACCAGGTCCCCAGGCCACTGGCACCTCACACTGATCTATCCTCCTACTCAGTTCCTTGTATTGCTGGGGAGAGAGCGTGGAGTCCATTCCACCCCTGTTCACTTTGTACCAGGGCTGCTCTGGACCAGGACCCTGTGCTCCCTCTGAGCATGGTGTCTCCTGAGCTGGATTTGGAGAAGCTTCAGTAAGAAGAGGTCTAGCCCCTCCCCCCCCCAACATAAGACAGCCCCTGCCTGGTGTGATGTTTTCCTTGTTTAGTGCATCAGAAATGGCCTGGAGTCATCCTACAGCCTGGAGTCCTGCCTGGGACAGTGGGACCAGCTCTCCGGAGCAACATTTCCATTATCTGTGTAGCTACTTCTGGGGGGATGAGTGTGAATGTTTGCAACAGCTTCAGGGCTAGAGAAGTGAAAGGTGTCCCCCTATTTATGGACCGTGTGTGTTCTGCAAACTAAGGTGCCTTCTTGCCTCCCATTCCACATACATCGCACAGCTTCATTAGCAGTTATGAATAGCTCCAATTATTGCCGTCCCTCCAGAGAGAACACAACTCAATGGCCAATTAATACAACTATATGCAACAAATCCTTCTTCACTGGACCCTCCCCAGCTTTCCTTTGGCTTCCATTTACATCCCCTTCCATAATAGTCAACCCCATAAGCAAAGATAGTAGGAAATCGGGGAAAAAAATAGAATTATAGACAATGAGTGTTGGAAGGGGCCACAGGAGGTTGCACTAGTCCAACCTCTGCTCAAAGCAGGACCAGCCCCAACTACATCATCCCAGCCAAGGCTTTGTCTACCCAGGTCTTAAACACCTCCAAGGTTGGAGACTGCACCGCCTCTCTGGGGAGCCTGTCCCAGTGTGTTACTGCCCTTCTCTCAGAGAGTTTTACCTAATATCTAACCTCAACTTCCCTTCTGCAGTGGGGGCCAAAACTGGCCACACACTCCAGATGTGGCCTCACCAGTGCCCACTAGAGGGGAAGAATCACTTCCCACGAATAAAATCGCCCGTGGTGAGTGTTTGATGGGCATCAGAGAGATTCACAAGCAAGAGCAGGGACAAGTCCACGCGCTCGGCACCCCGGCAGCTGCTAGCCCCAGACACCAGCTAAGCCTAAAGGAAGATGCGGTTGATTCCTCAAAGAGAGGATGATGATGATAGCCAACAGCTGGTGCAGAGCCGACTGCCTGGGATTGAAGCAGCCCCGCCCGCCGCTAAGCAGCTTTCCTGGCTCCGGACCGGGTCGGGGCACGGACGGTTCACCCGGCGCTGGAGACCGGGTCCCCGGCGTGGCGGCTTCTCCCTGCCCCGCACAGCCGCGGTCAGCACCTTGGAGAGCGGCCGGCCAGCCGGCCCCGCGGCCAGCACCCTGGACAGCGCCGGGACTCGGCCGAGCCCGGCCGGGGAAGGGGCTGCGAGCCCGGGGCCAGCGGCGACCCGGCCGGGGGGACCCAGCGCTGCGGGCCCGGCCGGGGAAAGACCCATCGCCATGCACCCTTCCCTAGCCCCGGGGAGAAGGGGGCAGCCCTGCGCCCCCAGCCTGGAGGGAGAGGGGCATCGCCCTCCCCGCCGTGGGCTGCCCCCTGCCCCGCCAGGGCTGCTCCCACCCTCCCCTCCCCTCCCCGTGCCCCGGGGGCTTCCCCTGATGGCAACGGAGCCCCGGGGGGAGGAGAGCCCAGCCGGGGCCCCCCTGACCCCCGGGAGCGCCAGCCGCGGCCGGAGCAGGTTCGAGGCCGCCCTGAGCTCGCTGCCCGCGAGGGTCCGCGGATCCGGGCGCGGGGGGTTTGGGGGCTCCTGTTCCCACGGGAGGGGCCGCAGACTTCGGGGGCCCGGGCTGGGGCATCTCCCGGGCTCTGGGCGGGCGGGAGCGGGACCTTCCCGGGGACGGGGGCGGGACTCCGGCCCTGACCCCCCGCAGGGCCGGGGTGGCTCAGCGCGGCCCCTTTAAAAGTCCCGCCGCGCCGCAGGGGAAGAGTGCCCGGGCATTGTCCGGTTGCAGCCCAGCGCCGGAAATGGGGGGGGGGATCGGCCCGCCTGTTCGGCCATTGTCCGGCCGGGCCACGAGCTCTCCCGCCCCAGCCCCGGGGGACCCCCGGGCACGCGGCCCCTCCCCGGGGAGCTCGGGCTCAGACCCGCGGGGCCGGGCTAGGGGAGGGGGCGAGCCAGCCTCAGCCCCGTTCCCAGCTCCCCCGGCCGGCCCGCTGCCCCCGCGGGCTTCCCCGGGCGAGGTGCCGCCGGGTCGGGGCCCGCGTGCGCGCAGGGGGCCCGGGAGGCACGGCTGCTCCTGGCTCCGCTGCGCCGTCGCGCAAGGGGCTATTTTCAAACGCGGCCGCGGCTGCTCTCGGCGCCGTCGGGGCGCTCGGGCTCGGGACCCGCTCGCGGGCGAGGGCCGGCCAGGGAGGGCCACGCCAAACCGGGACAGCCGGCCCGGAGCTCCGGGGCTGCATCCCCCGGGACAGCCCGCCCCGTCCCGGCGCGGGGCAGGGCAGGGAAGCAGAGAGGCCTAAGGCGCGGAGCTGGGCCCGGGGGAGGGTGCCCGAGCTCCGTGCCTTCGTGGGGGGGTCATCCATTTTTTTAGGCTTGACAGGTGGTTTCCAACCCTGATTGGTTAGGCGGAGGGGGGGTCTCGCTAACCCCCCTCCCCTGGCCGGAGCACCGAGTGTCCAGGGGGGGGAGGGTCGCGGAGCCCCCAATACAGCGTCCAGCCCCGGGGGGGGGGGGTAGTGAAACTGACCAGGGCGCGGTGAAACTGACCAGAGCAGCCCGCATGGCAGAAGGTGATTCCCGCCCCCAGCCCGCCCGCGGGGAGGGGAGAGCTCCGGGGTGTAGCCGAGGCGGGGGGCAGAGCTCCGGCCTTCCCCATTGTCTCTTAGAATTTGGGATCCTTTGAAAAGCCCCTGGGCCCTCCCCCTCCCCCTGCCATTGTTGGAGTGAAGATGTAGCCGACCTCCCCTCTCCCCTCCTCTCCCGCTGCTGCTGCTGCCGCTGCTGCTGCTGCTTTTTGGCCTGGCTTTATTTATTTATTTATTTATTTTTTTGCTGGGGGTGGGGGGGGCGGGGGCCGAGCTGCCGTGACCCGCCCGGGCCGAGGGGAGGAGGGCGCCCGGCCACAACGCGGGCCTGCCAGTGGGGACAGGATGGGGTCTGTTTCTAATCAGCAGTTTGCAGGTTAAAGCGCTAATATTTCTTACAGGCGGGTTTATTTTGGGGGTGGGGGGTGGGCAGGAGTTCCCGGCCCCACCGTGCGCTCCGTCTGGGGGTTTTGGGGGGAGGGGGCGCGGAGCTGGGGCGGGGGGGGTCCGGGATGGGAGAGCGGGACCGGGCGGGGGCTGCGGCGGTGCTGGGTCCCTGGGCCGGGGTCAGCGGAACTCCAGAGGCCACAAAAAAGAGAAGGCAAAAACTTTCCTGCAACGGGAGGGGGGAGAGCTGAACCCCCCTCACCCCTCCTCGCCCGCGATGGGATCCCCGTGAGCCGGGATCCCCGGGAGTGGGGCCGGGGTCTTCGGCCCGGCTCCCTCTGCCCCTCTGCCAGCAGGCCCCGGCTCCAGGCTGGATCCTGGGGGGGTTCCCCGGGGTGCTCCCCCCTGGAGGGAGCAGTAGGCCCCCCACGGCGCTGTGAAAGAGGGGTAACTGGGACCAGTAAGGGAGAGTAATTGGGACCAGTAAACGGGGCAACTGGGACCATTGTAGTTGGGTAACCAGGACTGGGGGGGGTGATTGGGACTCTGAAGGGGGAGTAACTGGGACCAGTAAAGGGGGGTAACTGGGACCAGTAAGGCAGAATGATTGGGACCAGTGAAGGGGATAACTGAGACCGGTAAGGAGGGGTAACTGGGGCCAGTATGGTCGGGTAGCTGGGACCAGTAAGGACGGGTAATTGGGGCTAGAATGGTCGGGTAACTGGGACCAGTAAGGGGGGTGATTGGGACAGTACGGGGGTGCAGCCGAGGGTCTCCCGGGCCGGGGAGGGGACGGCGGGGCTCGGGGCCGCGGGCTCAGCGGGCTTGGGCCGCATGTTCCCAGGTGGCTGCGCCAAGGGCGGCGAGGAGCCGGCCGGAGACTCCCCGCAGGCGGAGGATGAGCCCCAGCTGCTCCACGGCTCCGGCATCTGCAAGTGGTTCAACGTGCGGATGGGCTTCGGCTTCCTCTCCATGACCAGCAGGGAGGGCACCGCGCTGGACTCGCCCGTGGACGTCTTCGTGCACCAGGTAGGGCGCGGGGGTTGCCCGCGGGGCTCGGCTGGGGGCCGGGGGAGCCCGGCGCAGGGTGAGCCGCTTGGGAAGGAGGGCCTGGGGGCCCCCAGACCAGCCGGGCGGGGGCAGGGAGGGAGCCCGGCCGGAGCTGCCTCAGCCGCTACCGAGAGATTGCTTTCTCTCTCTGTGATGCTCCACCTGGAGCCCTCGGAGCCGGGCAGATGCGGGCTGCAGCCGGCGGGGCAAAGCCCCAGGCGGCCGGGAGAGGCAGCCAGGGCTCTGGGGCAGAGAGCTGGCAGCAGAAGCCGCCAAAGGACAAAGCTTTCACCTGCCTCCAAAGACAGCCTCCACCCTGGCAGGCCTCTGGATGCCCCCCACTCCACCGGCCTTGGCACTGTGCTTGGTTATGCCTTATCCATAGCTGGGGTTTAACCAAGACCCTGGTTGTGGGCCCCAGGCTTGCTCTTAACACGGGTCAAACCCAAGCCCACCCCAGTTGGCACCGAGGCAGGGGCTTTACAGCAGGTGGTGGCTCCAGCTGTCAAACAAAACCCAAAGCACCAACCCACCCACCACCTGGCAGGCAAGGGCACGCGTGAGCACTGCCCACCTGGGCTAAAAACCTGCATCGTTCTGCAGGATCCAGCTTCTGAACTGGGCAGGGTGGTGGGGCAGTGACCACTAGCAGTGAGCAAAGGGTCCAGCCGGGCTCTGCTTGACTGCTTCTGGAGGAGAGCCAGAGGTTGGGTGCTGGCACTCTTGGGGGCGAGGATGGTTTGCCTCGTACCTGCTGCTGCGGCTCTCTGGGCACAGGTCGAATGAGGTCAGTTGGCCAGGATGGACCAGCAAGAGGGCTGCAGCTATGAAGCTATGCAGCTATGAAGCATGGAGTGTGGGTTTTTTGTAGCAAACATGGATTTATTCCCCCAGTGTGAATGGGATCAAAGAAACATGTGCTTGTTCTCTTTATTGAAAAGCCAGGGCGATGCCTGTGGTATGATGCTCTCCCTGTTTCCAGGCAGTGGATATTTAATGTGCATTGACCAGGTGAATTTCTCTGGGAGATCTGAGGTATCCCCCCATGTTTTCACTCGGTACAAATGGAATGAGAGCTGCAGAGGACAGTTGTTTCTGGGGTCTCTGATGGCTGTGGCTGGAAGGGCTCAGTATAGGACTTGCCCAAAATTTGTGGTGGTCAGCGGCTGGGTTTTCATGCAGTTGACCAAGTGTGTGTGGAAAGCATGAGATGTAATAGAGATGGGATTAGAGGCACTGGCTCCAGGAGAGAATTGGTCCCTTCAGGTGGGGCCGGAGTACACTGATGGAACATACAAGCTCCGGAAGGAAAGAAGATGGGAACCTGAATTCCCTTATTGTGGGAGAGGGCAAGCAGCGCTTGAGCACAGCACAAACAGAGGAAACTCCTTTTGTTCTAATTACCGTCCTGCTGGTGGGCCATAAAATCAGCTGAATTTGGAGGCCGAGGATTCCCAGCTCACCTGGGAACACCTAGAGACTTCTTTACCGTTCTGCTGGCGATGCCCTTGCTTCCCCTGCCTCCTGTTGCAGGGGGTCCTTGGGTTTGTTCTCAGGGGGGCTTTGTGACTGGGTACATGGGGGGGCTGGAGTGGACCCGTTTAGGACTCTCTGGATAAAAGGCTGTCTGTGGATGCAGGGAACCAGGTTCTGGCCCAAAAGGACTTTCCAGGACCATGGTGCCCTGATGACCGAGAGTGGTCACTGTGTCCAGTGATGGACGGAGCCAAGTTCTCTGCTAGAGAAAATGGCCAAATCTTTTGTGCCTCTGCGCGGTGTGTGAAATTCAATGTGAGCCCTGAGTAATGGAGTCTGTGGGTGGGAATCCTCCATTCTCCCCAGCATTTATGGCCCCCAGACAGTCTAGTTTTCTGATTGCCGGCACTAACATTCCTGCACAAAAAGAGAACAAGCCAGGGTGTCTCTGCCCGCTGTTACTGTCCCCACCCACTGTCTAGAGAAAGGCCTTAGACGTCCAGCTTCCTTAATTCACCCAGGATGTGGTCTGGGGAACCCTGAGTTTGAGTCCCTGCTGTGATAGGTAATGAATGGCTTGTATTTCGATGGAAGGGATGGGGCCAGTTCGTTCATGGCACTTGTCTGTGTGTCTGGCCCTGCGGGAGAGGAGGGTCAGTGGTACCTCTGGTGCTCAAATGGCAACTTCTCAGCTTGCAAGCTTCCTGCTTTACTGTGTGATAAAGGGACAAGGCATCTCCAGATTTGCTTCTAGGGTGGAGGAGGTCCTTGCCTAGGGACTAGCTGGCTTTGGTCTGATAATGGAATAGGGACCTTTTCACCTGGACATCCCTGATTTGAATCCAGCCCCAGGTTGGTGGTGTGAGGCAGCTTGGTCCATGGGAAATGAAACCCAGTCTCAGCACTGCTGCCCCTTTTCCTGCAAAAATGTCATTGAGACTGGGCCTTGTTGGCTACCCTAGTTGAGAAGCCAAGGTCTGAATGGGAGAGAGACAGCAAATTCTCCTCCCTTCTCTGGAGTCGGTCTCTGGGACAGGGTGGAGATGCACTGAAGCCCTGTCAAGGGAGCATTGCCTGCCACTGTCCCCTGCATACAGGTCTTCGTGGCTAGTAGCCCTCTGGGTGCTGCATTTGCTGAACTCAAGCATGTGGGGACCTTGATACAAAGAGATGGTGCCCAGGGTCAAAGGAGAGGGGGCCATAAACCAAAGTCTCCAGAGGAAGTGGACAAATGGACACAGTCAAGCCCGGAGGTGTCTGGCGAGGTGTTGAGAATGGGGGGTGGGACGTGTCTGCCATGGGGGATATCTCCATCCTCCACAATGCCCCACACCAGACACTGGGTTAATGCCTGCAGCCCCCTTGATGACCCACTCCTTCCCCTCTCCATTTACATATGTGAATGATGACCCACAGGAAGTAATTGTGGGAGAAAGAAGGGAATTGGCCTCTTTAGATCTATTAAATCACTTTATTACAGGAACCAGGTTTGAATGGTCCTTGCTGGTGGGGGTGAGAGTCTCCTTGTCTTCTCCCCCCCACCCCCCACCCCCTTTATCTCATCTGGAAGGTGTGGGCAGGACAGGAGAGGACCAGGGCTGCCTAGCTCAAAAAAACTCTTGAGTTTTTTTAGACCCGGGAGATGGATTTGGGGGCCAGGGTGTTGAGCATGGGCAGCTGAGTTGGATGCGCCCCAGGATGCAGTGAGCTGAGAGTTGGCAAGGTCAGCTCCCCCAGCTGACATAAATCAGGAGGGCTCCACCACAGGCTGCGAAGCTTACCCCATCTGGGCAGGCAGGTGGCCCATGTGTTTGTGGGGATCCCCATCTAGCAGCATCACTGGGTCCGGGTGTTTTGTCAGAGGAAACTGCAAGCAGCATGTGCCCAGCCATCAGCAGCATGGCCAGGAAGAATGGGGTAGATCCCAGAGGATCACTGAGAGGCCAGCAGAGACAGCCACAAAAGGGGCTTTTGAGCAATGGAATAATATAAAAACACGTGAAAAGTTGCCCCTGTGTGGTCCAGGAATTAACCCCCGTCGTCCTCCTCCCCCGGGCTGAAGGGAACATAAGCTCCCATTAAAAGGAAGTGCCGTGGCTGACACAATGAGTGGTGCCTTCAGCAGAGAGCCACAGAGCTGAACACCTTTGCTGGACTGGGGTGTGCTGCTTTGGTGACATGGAGGAGGTCCTGCAGGGACTGAGCTAAGGTGCAGGGCATCCCTGCAGAGATAAGGCTCTCCTGGGTCCCAGCCTGGCCCCTTGGTGACAAGCCCGTCCTGGCAGAAGCCACATGCAGTTTTGCCTTTCCCAACCCAACGCACCTGCCTTTCCCAACACCCTTTTAAAAGGATAATTTTGCTCCATACGCGTGGAGAACTATGCTCTTTGTGACCTGCTCCAAGTCTACGAGGAAGGAGTTGGTAGAAACCAGACTGGGGTGTGGCACAGTGGGACTGCTAGTATGACAACCGGTGGTAAGGGCGCGCTTGATGTTTGCAGCCAATATCTGTGGTAAAAGCAGCTTCCCCCAATGAGAGTGCAATAGAGGGACATCTCTGCTCATATCTCTGGGTATAGATGCAACCATGGACTGCATCTCAGCCAGGGAAGCTGGGCTTTTTAGTTCTGCATTGGAGACCAGAGCTGCTATCATTGCTGGAGAGTGAAAGGCCATGGGTTTTTATCACACTTCATTGCATTTGTTGGCTTTGAGGGCACTAGAAACAGGCAGGTCCAGAGCACTTTGGTTAAAACACTGTTCCCTGACATAAAAAAAAAAGAGTGTGGACAAACCAATGGGTCAGGCCCACAGCAAATCGAGTCCTGGTGAAAGCTGGTGAGGTTGGTAAGGGCTGTGTGCCTGTCTGTCTGTGCATGCACACAGGGGTACATGCATGTACACACTGCTCTGATGGGTCTCCGATTGCTAAGGAAGTGCCCAGCTGCTAATGCACTTGCACTCACTTCACATAAAAGTCCGACCTGCTGCCACTCTGCTCAACTCTCTTGAGTTCAAAGCTGCCTCTCCTGGATACAGTTCCCCCTGCAGGTTTTATAATCCCTAAAGGGTGCAGCTCTGCTGGAGTGTGTGAGGCTCTGCGCATCTTCCTATTGTTCATATTACAGTGGCAGAAACCCAAGAGACTGGGGCTCCCTTGTGCCAGGCCCTCAACAGCTAGATCTGCCCAGTGGGAGATGAGTGACTTCTCCCAGGTCACAGGGGGCCCTGGCAGGGCCAGGAGCTAAACCCAACTCAGATGAATCCCACTCTGTTACTTTAAAAGGCCACGCTAGTTTTAACATCCAGTACAGCTGCCCCATGGCCAGCCCAGAAAGGGGAGAGACCCCCTACCCCTGAGAGCCAGGCACTGGCCAGTGAAAAGGAGCGTGGGAGGCTGTGTGAACCTGTGGAGGTTTTACCACTAGGGTTTTCCATCTTTTCCGGTCCGCCTAAGGACTCTGAGGATGCAGAGAGGTTCTGCACCTTGGGCAGTCCTTGGTTGGTGCATGGAGAGGACCGTTCGCCATCAGGCATCTGAATTCAGAGGTGAATTTCTGCCCAACTCTTGTGCAGAGTCCACCGGGATTTGCTCCCCATTTATACCTGGGGACTGACCCTCCCACCTGAACAAGGCTGCATAAAGATAGCTCTAGCCGTGCAGTTTTGCAGGAGTAAATCGGAGAGCATGCTGCAACCCCAAAGCCCAGGTTGGATTCAGACTGCCTGGTGTGAAAAAAGAGCGGGCTTGTCCCATCCCTCAGCACACTTAAAAAGGGGCTCTGAGCTCCTGTCTCTGTCTAAAGATTAACTGATCACTGCAGGCATCTCCCTTCCCCCACCCTGGGGCTTGGAGAGAGAAAACACCCTTAAGTCGTCTCCAAGATAAAGTGACTCCAAATGAATGGAAATCTCTCCCCTGCTGCAGGGAAAGCAAGCCTCACATCTAACCTGGGAAAGCCTGGCTGCATTTGAAATCTAGACTGGGCCTCTGGGTCAGAAGAGCAGGTTTCACCATGTGCTACTGTTTCCACCATGAATTTGCTCTCAAATGGTGACTTATGAGTGGGGTAGGTCTGGACCCAAACTGTGGATGAAAGAGCTAATTCAACAATAACTTGTGCTTTTGGTTTTGGTGCCCTTGTACCCTAGGAGCTTATCCACAGCCTAAGTGAATGTGATTTCAGTTGGGGTGGGGGATTGTAAAATGCAGTCACCCCCTCCTTTGATTAACAATTAGGCAGCTCCTCTTTGAAAAGCAAGTTAAAACTACGGAAGAGAGCACCCTTGCTGGGGAATAAGAGCACCCGCAAGGGGAATTTCAAGGCAGAGTGAATAAGAAATAGATCTGTATGTGCTGAAGAGCCTTTATTTCAGCAGGAGAGAGATCTAGCTCGAGTCAGTGCAAAGACAAAGTAGGGGAAGATGGGGAAAGCTATTTTAGAAGATGGTCGGTTGGGAAGTTTAAGATGCGCAGCTCTTCTGGAGTGTTGGTTGTAGCTGTGTTGGTCTAAGGACGCAGGCAGACAAGGTTTTTTGGGGAGATGTGATATCTTTTATTAGCCCGACTAAATAATTGGAAAAACTGTTCTTTGCAAGCATTCAGGCCCAAACACCCTTCTTCACCCTATACCTTCAGCTCTTCTGGAATATCTATATGTGGATTTTTTTCTGGACTACCTAGTCCGGACAACTTCTCCAGGCAGGCAAACCCGGGATTTAAATAAAATAGATGCTTATTGCAAAATAAGCATCCACACGCAGCCTGGCAACCAAAATAACTTCCAGTGAGAACTGAAAAGGATGTTGTTATTTCTGTCCTGGTTTGTGTGTAGATGAGCAAGGAGGAAGCAGGCTTCTCTTTCTCTCTCTCTCTCCCCAGTTGTAAATGCCCTCCAGCAATGGAGAAATTAGCCAAGTGATTCAGGGAGAGGCCAGGAATTCTATTCATTCAAATGTTCCCTCCATCTGCATGGCTGCATCAGCAAATTCAAATGCTTTCCCTGCAAGGCCCAGCTCTCAAGAGCGAGGTTATCCTTCCCTTGCTTCTAACCAGTTTGGGGGGGAGGGGGGAGTATTGCTGATTTTGTGTTGGCTGGGGTATCCATCTGGCTGACAAAGGGATGTACTCTCTGAGGTACTGGAGAAGTGGAAAAGCAGCCACGGAAGACAAATTTCAGCAGCTGGTGGTGGGGATGAAAAGGCAAGTGTCCCAGGCCGGAGGGGTTATCCCATACGCAGATCGGGTCTGTGTGAGGCTGACGATGCTTGGTCCACCTCGCCCGACTGGAGCATGTGTCTGCTTGGGGGATGCGGTGTCCAGGGTTCGCTGGGAGACGGTTTCAGGGTGTCCCAGCTCTTCCCTGAGCAGGCTTTGGAGAGGCCCCTACACTGCACGTGGGAGCTGGGGTCCAGCTGGCCTTGCCCTCCCTGCTCTCTTCCTTTGTGAGCCTGAGGATGGGGCAGGTCAGACTGGCAGGGACCGCGTGTGTCTTACCCAACCGATTCCCTGCTGTGGCACACATCTGGGGTGTAGGTGGTTTCTGGGTCTTTCCTGTTCTCTGGTGCAGTCTGAGTGCTTGACGTTGGGTTAACAACATCAAAACCCCCAGTCTGAGATGCATTAATCTGACTTAGGTCTTTGGACTTGGTGTAGGGGTATCTGGATGGGTCATAAGGACCTGTGATACCAAGGAGGTCAGGACAGATGCTATGATCATCTCATCTGCTCTCAGACATGGATGGTAGAGACCAGCCATCTCTGAAACGTGCCAGGTGTGTTGGGTAGCACCAAGGGACTCCAGTCACCGACTGGGCTCCAGCTGCCAACTGAGCACATGGATCTGTTTTCCTCCCTTCCAGGGATGTCTCAACATGAGGCTTTTCATTTTAGGCTGGGCTACTCCAGACTAGCCTCAACCCTGACTTGAAAGGGGCATTTCATTCCCTTTCCCGCTCCTGACTGTGTCCGTTCCCTTTCCACCAAGCCCTTCTTCGAGTGGGTTTTCTTAAAGCCTTCTTCCTGGCCATCCATCTCCATGTTGCTCTCCCTTCCCTGCAGAGTGTGTGCGTGTGTAATCTGTGCCCCAAGATGTCCTGCTTTACCCCTCCTCCTGCTTTACCTCTCCTTCCCTCCCTCCTGCCACTCCAACTACGACTGCCCCACTGAGCTGGGACCCACAGCCAAGCTCCCTCCAGGGCCTGCCGGAGCTACCCTGTCTCAGGGCCGAGCAGCTTGCTGTCCACCTCCACTCGCTGGCTGCACCATGTGGCCTCTTGCCCTCCCGGCCCCTGCTGGCACAAGCCCAGGCCTCTGCCTTGCCTTTGCCAGCTCCCTCCATGCTCAGTAGGTTGAGGTCGGTGACCCTGTCCACAGGGGGCATCTGCTGTCCTGGTGGGTTCTGGCATGGGGGGCAGGTCAGATGGCTCTCAGATCCCACCCACGTAGGACCCAGGGTTTGATGGACGATGCACAGAGGGGTGTCGATAAGGATCAGGGTCCTGTTCCCTTCTCACCTACCATCAGATTGTGTGACTGCTGGGTGCAGAGCACAGCCCTTGCCCCTATTACAGCAGAGACCCGTGACACCCCGTCTCCATGAACTGGGCCTCTATGTCTGGGCCCAGCACGGGGCCCGTTTTGCTGGGATGGGGTGGATGGCTGCGCTGGCAGCTGTGGGCAGCAAGCTTTATTAGCACGGCTCTTTGCAATGCCTCGGCTAACAGATGGTTGCAGCTTGGTGGGTTTTGCAGTCCCCTAATGGCTCCATGTTAGATTTGAGACCCGGCTTGATTGTTGTCTCTAGCCTCACCTTTGAGTCCTCCCAGCTCTTTACCAAGGCACCTCCCCACCCCCCCAGTGGTTCAGCAAAGGGGGGAGGCGTTATCCTTGTTTGTAAAAGGGGAAACTGAGGCACAGAAGTGACAGACCTGGCTAACCATCAGCCTGCTGCTGGGCTGGGATCCGGGCAGCTCAGTTGTGCTGGTCCCCCCGTCCTGCTCTGGTCCCCTGCCTTGCTCTGAGGCCAGGAAAGGCCTCTCCGGGCGCGGGCGAGCACAGTCCATTGCGGCCTGTGTGGCCAGTGCAGGAGGACGGCTCAGCCAGTGCATAGTCAAGTGGAGCATGGGAGGATGCCCTGAGTATGGGGGTGCCCAGGGAGGATGGGCTGAGGGGCTCTGAGCATGGGGTGGGATCTGGGGAGCACAAATCACTCATGAGACTTTGCAGGGAAATCAGAAAAAGTGCCCACCTTCTCCAGAGATGCCTGCTCCTGCCCACGCAGTGGGTTTTGCTGGTGATCTCCCCCACTCCGAGAACTGGGCCTGCTAAATGCTTCCCAAGTATGGGGGGAAGAATTATCTCCTATACCCAAGCACCAAGACCAGCTGTCATGACCCACAGTCATGAAGCATTGGTGCCTCTTTGTGGTGGCAGGATTGGAAGGGTTTGGCCTGGGCTTTGAACAAGGCACAGGCTGTCACTGAAACAAGGGTGAACTTAAACCCAGAACATGACCAGCCTTCCTGTGGCAGCACAGCTGGCCCGTTAGAGCCAAGCTAATGGTGCCATTGCAGCCATACAGGGAGATTTTGGGGAACACAGGCCCTCGCAGCCCAGCAGCAAAGTGCAATGCAGCCCTGGATGCGAATGCATGCGAAACCCTGTGGAAATGTCTTTGTTTCAGTTCCACGGGGGCTTCTCTTGCAGCTGTGGCTGAGCCCACGAGGCAGAACGCAGCTACTTTGTGTGACACGTGCTTCCAAGCAGCTTGAGGTTGCACCCTGGAGGAGCCCAGGCTCGGGGCATCTGCCAAAGGCCCCTTCCAGATGCAAGGCTGGCTCGACTCGCTGACCAGTGCCGCCAAGAATGTCCCCTTGTGTGGAGCTGGCTCCATGCCCTTGGGGGACAAGAGCACTGTATCCTGGGTGGGAGGCCGCGAACAAAGATGACCCTCAGCCGGGCTCAGAGGCCTCTCCTGAATGCATCTCTGTCCGCTGGCTGGATCGGAGCACAGGGTGGGGGCTCTGGAAGCAAATTCCCAGCCCTGCCACTGCCTTGTTTTGCAGCCCCGGGCAAGTCCCTTACCTTCACTTTCCCCAGACCCTGCTTCTTGGGTGTTCTGTGGATCGGATCCGAGAGCCCCGGCAAAAGGAGCTGTGGAAGAGCAGGCCTCCCTCTCTGCCTTTCCACTGGGCAAACTGCTCCAAAGAAGGCAACTGCCCGGTGCTTCTGGAGCGGAGATGCCCTCCTGCCACCCGTGATGGGGTGTGGGGCTGTTGTGGGGGACCGAGAGGGGAGGCTCTTGGGATGGGGACCTCACCTCCGCAAGATAAATGCCAGGGGGTGCGTGAGCCACGGGGCTGTGCACGCAGGGGCTGCTGTTTCTTGAGGGAGCAGAGGTGGGGGGTCGGGCACCTTCCCTCCCCTCCACGGCAGGTTCACAACTGCCATCCTTAGCTTTTGAAACCAGATGCCAGCTCCCTCCTGCTGGGCTCATGGCCCTTGTCTCTCCCCCATCCCCAACCTCTCCTCTGTCCCTCCATGCAGTGTCCCCTACCCTGGGTTGGGACAAAGCTGCTGCCGTATCCATCCCATGCTGCGCCTGTGTCTCCCTCTCCTGAACACACCCCTCTCTGCTCCTTCGTGCCTCCTGACCCATCCCCTCTTTCTGACTTGCATTGTACCCCCTCGGGGAGCAGGGTGTAGACACCCCGGAGCCCTGCTGAACCGCTCAGAGCTGCTCAAGAGCACGTGTGTCATGAGCCCCGCACTGCTTCCAGGGTGTTGGGATTCTCCGCCAGCTCATTGGGGAGGATCCGTGTCCCATCCCTGCTGTGCCAAGTGGTTTCCACGTGGCTGCTCTGCCAGACGGGTGCATAGGATGTGCTCTGTGAAGGGGGATCTGCTGTGCGGTTGCAGACACCGGGCAGCCCCCCGTGGAGCCCAAGCGACCGGCTTCCCCATGTGATTTTGCCGTGTGGTAGGTTGGTCCCAGGACCAGCGCACTCCAGCTGGGGCAGGCTCCACATCTGTGCCTTCGGGACCATTGGAGTCACCTCTTCTCTTTGTCTGCAACCCAAGGGGCTCTGCCCGGACCCTGCGCTGCTGGAAAGCAACAGCTCCTGGGTTAGTCTGCCCTGGCTCACGAAGGTTTCTCTGCCACAGTGAAAAACTTCAGGGAATCTTTTCCTTTGGAGGGGAGGGAAGCTTCTGCTTAGTTGGGCTCTTTGCGCAGAGCAGCCCAGCCCTCACGGAGAGCATGGGGGCACCATTTGGTAATAAGGACCCCTCTGGGATGGCAGGTGACGCTGCTGAAAATGCGTGGGGAAAGCCATGGGGACTGTTCAGCCCCCAGCTGGTCTTAGTATGTCCACCCCAGCTGGGACCTGCAGAGGATGCTTCCCCCCCACCAGAAGGGACCTTCCAGTGACATGAGCAGGGTGCTGGCTGTGGAAGGGAGTCCCACTAGAAATGCATGCAGCTGGGGAGAAAGCAGGAGCAGGGCAGGTCGTGTCTCCCCTCCCAGGAGCTGAGACGACTGCTGGGGGAAGGCGCCTACAAGGAGGCTGCAAAGAGCAATGCATGTCCTACAAGGAAGGGGACCCGGGCGGGGGGCAGACACAGGGTGGACAAAACTGGGTGCCTGTTCCCCAGAGTGAGGAAGACAGGAGCAATGGGGGTAGGAGGGCAGAGAGAGCAGCGAACGGGTCCATGCAAGGTGGTGGGGCTGAGGTCCTTGGCCTGTGGAAGAGTTTGTTACACGGGTGCCCAGGCAGGGCACAGAAGCAGGGGAGACTGAGACCACGGGGGCACTTGAGGGTATATCAGAGCCCGGGGCAGGGAGCAGGGGGCTGCCCCCAGGGTGCAGGGGGGAGAAGCAGGCCAGGCCATGTGTCCAGAGACAACTGGGGCTTGGGTTGGGCCACGCTAGGACAAGAGGTCCTTAGCCCTAGAAGCGCAGAGGCCCTGAAATGATCCTGCTCCCCCAGCCTTTCTGCTCAGGTGGTAAAACAAACACAATGAGGCAAAACCTGCCTGAATCTGCCCAGAGCCTGGGACAGGAGCTTGGGCAAGCCTGAGCCCTGGCCCCCTCCCGCCCGTTGACTCTGAAGTCTAATGCTGCCAGCCTCCATGTCCGAGTTAGCCTGACCGAGGGCTACAGCAGAGCACTGGTGCCCTGTCACCAGCGCTGGGACACCCTCTGAAGGCACCAGATTTATAAAAAAAGAAAGAGGTAGAAGGGAAACCATCACCCTTCAACCCTCCGTGCCAGGGGAGGAGGCCACCTGGCACTCTCCCGGCAGGATGTATCGGGGCGGGTTTGGGTTGTTCATTCCCCTAGGCTGTGGAAGAAGGGGCTGGGGGATGTAGCAGGGGAACAGGCTCGAAGGGCTGGATTTGTGGCCCTGGTCCAGGGGAGACCAGGGTGCAGGGGGCCTGTGTTGCGCCAGACCTGCATGGGGGGTTGAAGAGTGGGGAGCATGGAGCTAGTTGAGGAGATATTTTTTTTCCCTATCTCGTCCAAAGCCAGATCAGCTCTGAATTCAACTGAGCAAAGCCCAACACTGGTTCCAAAACGTGACCGAGCAGAGTTCAGTCGTCACGTCTGTGCGGCACTACCACCCGGCGAGTCTCTTCCTCCTGGGCCCGTCCAGCTGGGGCTTCGGATGCTCCCCACATCCAGGCGGGCATCCTACGTCCAGAGGCTTTGGGGTTCGCTTGGTCTCAGCCCAGGAGGCCAAGAAACGATTTGAGGGGAAATGGCAACGGCGCTGGCTCCGGCGGGCTGTCTCCCTTGCGGGGCAGCTGGGGGCAGCGCGGCCTTTCACATGCAGATCCGCAGTGTCCAGTCCAGCTGCCCTCCCCCCATGGAGACCCTGGAACTCCTGGAATTCGACCGGGGAGCAGTGGACAGGGACATCTCTTTGTTCTCTGTGTCCAGCCTTGGTGACTAAAAGCAGAGCCCCTCCCCTCCCCCCTTCCAGTATCTCTCTAGGCTCTTGCTCTTTCCCCCCTCTTCTCTCTCTCTTTTTTTGGGGGGGTGGAGAAGGCCTGGGAATGTTCCTGCTTTGTGTGTGGTGTGGGGCGGGCCGGAGGGGGAGGGGGCTTTGGGCCTCTTCCTTTCAGATGCAGGAGGTATGCAGCTAATTCAATGGGCTTCAGTTTGATTACCTATCTGATAACAGAGGAATGCCAACAATGTGTGTGTTTTGGGAAGGGGGGAGGGAGGGGCTCTGGGGACCACCAGCTTCTCAGCAGCTCACTTCAAAAGGCCCTGGGTGGGGGGGAGCAGAGGGGGAGAGCTGCTAGGCTCCTGCCCGGGTTTCTTTCTCTGCCCCCCACCCCCTCCCCAACTCCCCAGGGAGAGGGGTTTCCTTCGGCCTTTTGTTGGGGTGTCTCCTTATCTCTCCCGGAAAACAAATAGCAATATGTCATGGTTCTGCTGCAGCACATGGCGGCTGCTGAAATGCAGCCACCTCTGGGGTGGAGGGAGGTGCACCGTGCACCTCGGCACAGGGGGGCCAAGCTGGGGGTGAGCCCTCTGACCAGAGGAGCAGTGGGATCTTTCCTATCCCTGCGGAGAGGGAGGCTGTTCCCCTCCCTGCCGTGGGCTCTGCAGTCCCCTTGCCACGCTGTGTTGTAGTGCCAACCGCCCAGAAACGGTGTGGGAAGGGGTGTTGGGAAGCAACAGATACACGGGGCGAGCTTTCTGGCCCCAGCTCTTGATCAGCTTCTGTCCTGGAGCACCTGGGCAGAGGTAAACCCGCTGGTGTCCTGGGAGCCTCCCGAGAGAGTTGCCTGGCACCTTCCGGCCCCAGCCGGGCAGAGGCGCCTTGTGATCGTTGCAGGCTGGCACAGGTCGGCTCCCCTGGCAGGGAAAGGCGGCTGCTTCTGGTGTGGAGCATCTGCTCGGCCGCAGCCCCTGCATGGGTTGGGACAGGAAGCGAGGGGTGTCCTTCCCTCCCCGAATGTAGAGCGTCGCGATGCAGCTAACTCTAAAAGGAACGGGCACCGCCACAGCCCTGGCATTGGAGACAGCCGAGGCAAAGGGAGTCTCGCTGGGGCACCCGCCGGCCTTCCCCTCTCTCACCTCTCTGGGGGGAAACATTTTAGGAGCAAAGAGGGGTGAGGGATATTTTGGAAGCGTGGGGGGGAGGTGACACCCTATTGCTTCTGAGGGGGTTTCTGCCGCGGGGCACTGGCCTGGTAACATAGGCCAAGCGAACCCCTGCCCCTGGCCATCCGTGGAGCTGGGCTTGTGGGGGAGCAAAGGCCCTCGCACCATCGGCCCGAAGCCCCGAGGCTCGGGGCAGGGGGAATGTGGAAGGGGCTGGGGGAGGCTGCGCTGCGTCACCGCTGTCGCTCTGAACACCAGCGCATTGGAAGCCTCTGCAGACCGTGTGCATGCCCCCGAGGGCCCGTGGGGTTTGTCGTGCTGGTTTCTGCTGCCCGGACCTCCCCTCTAAGATGGCAGCCCCATGAACTGGATGGAGCTGAGCGGCCCGCTCGCCAGCCCCACTCCACCCCTGCAGGCACCTGGCTGCGGGGGCCAGGCCCAGCTCTCCTTGGAGCCGCGTGACCGAGGATGCTCCATGGATCAGGCTGCTTAGTGCCATGGGGGTTCCCCAGCGTCACCCCCAGTGAGGAGGGAGCGGAGCGGGGGGCAGCGCTGAGAAAGGGGCGATATTGTTGGCATGGGGAGATGAGAAGCGCCGCGTCCTCCTTTGAACTTGGAGATCCTCCTGCCAGCTCTGAATCCCACCCGGACCTCCCCCCCACAAACACTCGCGTCCTGCTGGGAACATCCATCCGTCAGGATCCATCATCACCCCCTCCCCTGATCCTGCTGTATTCAGGACCCTCCCATCAGGTGGAGAGGGGGGTCTTGAAGGCGTGGGGGGGGAGAAGGACAGATATAATCCCCCCCTCCCCGCACGCACACCACACACCCTGAAAGCCTAGATCTGGGCATTTTCCTGCAGGCTTCAAAGAATGGGCTGTGTGAGGTCACGTGACCCGGGTTACTGAGTAACAGATGAATGGTGGGAATTCTCCATTCATAAAAAAAAAAAAGAAAGGGAAGAAAAAATAGTGCAGCGTGTGGACCAGATGGGCAGGGAGCTGGAGCCTCTGCGGCTGCAGGGAAATCCCCAGCATGTCACTGGGCCAGGGGAGGGGAGTTGCTAAAAGAGAAGAAAATTGTTTTAATGCCCACCCCAGCCAGATTGCGAGTTAACTCTTTCCTCGCCCTTCCCCTCCACAAAGCAGACCCGGGCGGGCCAACGGATCCCACTGGCTCTAACCAGACCTAACCCATCCCAGCTGGATTCTGCGAGACCAGTGGCTTTGTGTTGCCTGCTAATCTCTCTGGCCCGGACCAGCTGGTGGGAGGGGTACGGGAAGGTGAACGCCAGGGGCTTGGATGCTGCGGAGGTGGAAGGCGCAGAAATGCCTGGCTGTCTATAGCCAAAATGCCTCCTGGGTCCGGTGTGTCAGGAGGGCTGAAACCTACTGCAGCAGAATGGGGCATTTCTGCGCTGTATTACATTTGCCTGGAGTGCTGCGCAGGTCCCTGAAACGGAGTCTCTTCAGATTCCAGCCGGTTGGGAAACAATCTCGTGATTCGCAGAGTCCCTAGGAAAAAGGATGGGTTTGATCTCCAAACCAGTGTGGAACCGTCCTGGGCGAACGGTGTGCGCGTCTCGTGGGTGTTTGATGGCCATGTCATTAAACTGGCTCGAGGAGCAGGGTGAAAACAACTCGCGCCGCTTTGGTCACGCTGTGATCCGGGCCGGTTTCTTTCCGTTGGTGCCTCTAGAAAGTACTTGGGATGGATTCCCAAATGGGATAAACTGAATTCAGAGCTGGGAGGAGGGGGTTAACAAATCCTGCCATAGATTCATAGATTCATAGATTGTAGAGTCGGAAGGGACCACAATGGATCATCGTGTCCAACCCCTGCCCCTGGCAGGAAAGAGGACTGAGGTCAGACGACCCCAGCCAGGTGACTATATCCTCCTCTTGAAGACCGCCAAGCTAGGTGATAGCACCACCTCTCTTGGGAGCCCGTTCCAGATCCTGGCCACCCTTACTGTGAAAAATGTCTTCCTAATATCTAACCTAAATCCACTCTCCACTAGTTTACACCCCCTATTCCTGCCAATGCTTATTGGGACAGCAAAGGGCTTTGCATTGCTGTGTTCCCGGAGAAGCTGCTCAGGGAAACACAGGGCCTGACTCCTGCAGACGCTGCCGCGCAGCGCCGTGGTGGGGGAGCGGAGCGGGGGTGTCAACCACGTCTCTTCCGCTCACGGGTTTGTTTCAGAAAGCAAGGCAGCCGAGTCCCATGGGCCACCTCGCGTGGCACAAAAGAAAGCGCTGGAGCCCCGTGCTGAGGGGCAACACATGCTTGTTCAGTGCTTCCCCATAGGCCTCCTGCTAGGGTCCCAATCCTGCAAGCTGCACCCAGCTGAGGTCGTGGGTGCTCAGGACCTTGCAGGCATAATTCCCCCAGGGAGGGGCAGTGTGTGGAGAGGCATTGAGCGCAAGGGCCAGGAGCTCTGCTCGGCTCGCAGAGTCCCTCACTTGCAGTGAAAGCATCTCCTTCCAGCTCTTGCCTGCGCAGGCTTTGGTGGGTCCTTGTCTACCAAGCTGGCAGGTCCTGTGTGGCTCTGGGGGCACCCAGATTTATCCAGGGCTCCAGGCTTTGATGCTGACAGCCCTGGGAACTAGACTCCACGGAGCAGTAGAGCCTAGGCAGCCCCAGCATCCCTCCGTGTCCGCCACACCACTGCTGTGCCTCCATCCTCAGCCTCAAGATGGGCAGCTCGGGCTCTGAGACCTGATGAGCCCTGGCTGCTGGCAGGGGAGGCCTTGTGACTTCCATCCTTGTTCGCTGGGACCTGGACGGAGCCTGGGCACTGCATCAGATGGGGGCAGGCCCAAAGGGGCAATGAGTAAGAGCCCGGAGGCCCCTTTCCTAGCCTTCCCATACACCCGGGGCATTTAGATTCAGGCAAGTGTCTCTTTGGGCCAACAGATCAGCCAGCTGTTCTCTGGGGGGGGGGTCACGCTCCGCTATCTGCACCTGTCTGCCTCAGTGTACCTGAGGGAGGAGGAGAATGCCCCCATATGTTTGCTGGGATGCATCTGCAGTTCCCAAGCGGGCACTGGGGGGTCTCCTGGTCCCCAAACGCCTTGTCCCTTCTCTGGCCCGCAGAGCAAGCTGCACATGGAGGGCTTCCGCAGCCTGAAGGAAGGAGAAGCCGTGGAGTTCACCTTCAAGAAGTCGTCCAAAGGCCTGGAGTCCATCCGCGTGACGGGCCCCGGCGGCGTCTTCTGCATCGGGAGCGAGCGGAGACCGAAGGGGAAGAACCTCCAGAAACGCAGATCCAAGGGAGACAGGTACCAGGGCTGCAAGGATGGGGGCCAGGTGCCGTGCGCAGGCCCGTCTCCCAGGCTCTGCCCGCAGACGGGTGGGAGGCCTGAGTGGGGACAGCGAGGGGCTGGGCTCGCTGCTGCGGTGGGAGGAGACGGCGTCGAAAGCTTCTCTGTGGACTCAGCTCTGATCTGCTGACTCCCTTCTCACCCCAGCACCAGGCTGCCATGCCAGGTGCCACCTACCCTGCCAGGGTCACTCCTGCCTCGGGTCACTCAGGGCCTCCTTGTTCCTAAATGCATCCCAGGATGCATTTAGGAACAAGGAACGATGCAGGTTTTGGCACCCACACAGCTGGGATAGAGGACTGGCAGTTCGCCCAGAGCCAAAGCATCTGCTTTTGCCGGGGGGGGGGAACCCCACCCTCGAAAAGAAGGGCAGGTTACCCCATCCTGCTCCACAAAAGGTAGAAAGGAGCCAGGCTGGAGAAAGCCCATCTGGCTGCCGTGCCATGAGGACACAGCTGGGAAGGCGTGAGGCTGAGCACCGTGGAGCCGTTGGGGACAGGAGGGCTCTTGCCACGGGGCTCCCAGGGGCGGGGGTGGGCAGCGGCCCTTCCTCTGTGAAAGATGCTTCCTTCAGCCTTTAATGAGTGGCAGATGCAGATTTCGGGGGAAAGGGCAGAAAACCAGAAGTGAAAGGCCAGAGGTCAGAAACACCCAGGGCCGAATGGCATGGGCCGATGCTCCCTTTCTCTGCGCCTGAGATGGAGCCTTGTAGCCACGCAGCCGATCGGTGGGGGGCTGGGGGGGCATCTTCTCTAGTACAAGCTCCTCCTTGTGACTGCTCAGGAAATGGCTGGACATCCTAGCAAAGTCTCCCCTGCAGCCTGGGGGCGAGGCTCCGGTTAGTGCTTCATCCCTACCCTGCTGTCCCTGCTGCCTGGGCCTTGCCAGGGGCTTCCTTGGATATTCTTCCACTGCATCCGCGATGCCATGGCACGGCAAGGCTACCCCCTTGTGGCCTCCCTAAGAAGCTCCATTTGAAGCATTTGAGACAAAAAACCTTCATTCCCCCCCAGCTTTCTGGCTGTGGTAGTTTTGATCAGGAGGGTGCAGGATTTGATGTGGGCAGACCTGCAAAGGGGCAGCAATGTGGGTGTCAGCTTGGGCCACGCTGGGTCCCTGAGCTGCTGCTATGGTCTGGCTGCCGTCTTGCCCTTGCTACCCTCACCTGGGCTAGCTGCACTGGACTCAGGCGAGGGAAGCCCGTCACACCTTCACTGTCACTGCCATAGAGGCAGGCTGGAGATGGTGTTGTTACGTGTCTGCTGCTCCCCGGTGAATGCAGGGAGCCACGCCGCTGTGTGCGGTGGGGGCTATGCGGTGACCATACTGTTTCACGTACAACACACCTGGGAATACGATACTCCTGCTGTTTTTGAAAGGCAGAGTGAAGGAAAAAAAGCAATCTTGCCTCATAGCAGGAGACCAAGTAGCTGCTGCTCTGGGGCAAAGTCTGCTCTTTGTTTTCCTTCCAAAATGTTACTTTTACTTTTGCTTTTGCCTGGGGACTTTTTGTATATAACGCACACTCCAATTTCTAGCAGCAGTCTTTGGGGGAAAATGTGTCTTGTATGTGAGGAAAATACAGCAGTCTCCTGCCTTCCTGGAGCAGGAATTCCAGTATTCCCGTCCCTGACCGATGCTATTAAGTCCCAAGTAGCTCCTGATTTGTCACAGCAGTGATAGGGCTGCTTCTCTCCCACCGCCTTCTTCTCCCCATTTCCCCAAAGCGTGTGGAGGTGAGGCCCTGGGGAAGGCATCGGCTGGGTACAGTCAATCCAACTAATTCCCTCCCTGGATCTCGCTCTCATCCTAGATGCTACAACTGTGGCGGGCTGGACCATCATGCCAAAGAGTGCAAGCTCCCTCCGCAGCCAAAGAAATGCCACTTCTGCCAAAGCATCACCCACATGGTCGCCAACTGCCCCATCAAAGCCCAGCAGTCGCCCAGCTCTCAGGGAAAGCCGGCCTATTTTCGGGAGGAGGAAGAAATGCACAGCTCGCCCCTTCTTCCTGAAACCAGGGAATGATGGGGGGGAGACTTCCGCCAGGATCCAAAGGCTTCAACATGGCATCAGTCTTCAAAGCAAGCGCAGTGAGCAGGCTCTGCCATCACGAGGGGGTTGGGGATAAGAACATGGGGCAGGAGGGCAGCGGCTTGGAAGGGCAGGGGATGCCTGCGGGGTGACAGCGCTGGCATCGGGACAGAGGGAAGAGAGGGGGGGTGCTGGCTCCAAAATCCCAGCCTCTCCCGAGCCCTGTGAAACCTCTGTCCAGATGCCTTGCGGGAGAGCAGGCAGCGCCATCACCCTGTACCTCCCCTCACTGAAAGCCACTCCAAGTTACTCCCTCTGGTCAGGAGGGTTTGGGAACCCTTTGTGGAGGCAGAGCAGCAGCATCTGAACCAGAGAAGCACAGAAGGGACTAATACACAGTAAGCCAGAGCTGCCACGCCACCTTTTCCAGGGCTGGGCATGGGTGAGCCTTGTAGATCTTGCCAGTATCCAGCTCTGCATTGCTGCTTTCCCGGGGAACGTCCGACATCTCGAGCCCCTCGGAATCACGGCAGCACAGGACGCTGCTCCTCTGACCGTAGCTGGCTTTGGGAAGCGCCTCTTCCTTTGAGGCTTTCCATGCTGGATGGAGGGGTGGTGGCAGAGGCTGAGACCCGCTCCTGCTTTACGACCTTTGGCTTCAGAGCCACCAACTCTCCCCCTTTCTCCTCTCCTGGTGGCCCAGGTGGGGAGAGAGCCGACGGCAGCAGCTTTCTGTACTCCAAACCTTCTGTTTTGGCTCCTCCTGGTGACCCATCCCTTGCAAATCCAGCAGCTCAGACCTCCACTCCCAGCATTTGACCTCAGCTCTGCAGTGTCTTTAGCCGAGGGTCGGTAGAACAGGCTCTTCCCTTTTAGACCTATGCTCACGGATCAGACGGAAGCAGTGTACGGCCCCGTTGCAGGGCACCCTTCCAATACCAAACTGTAAGGAATGGGAAAGATGCCAGCCTGGGGGGGTGTCCTTCCTGCCCGGCTGGCACTGCTTCCCGCTGCTCCTGCTGCTGGACAGACAGATGCTCGCTGTGTGTCTGCATGCGTGGGACCACGTCGCCTCCCTGGGGATGACACAGGAGCACAGAGATCAGGCTGGGCCCTGACACACAAAGAAGCCATATATTTTTTTCCCAAGCCATCACAGCTCAGAGCATCTAAAATGAAAGTGTCTAACACAACCCCTGGCCAGTAGGGCCTGCTTTTGGGAGGCTTCCCACTGATTTTTGCAGTGGGTTCAGATACGGTCCAGGCAGCATCCAGCAAGCCATGGCTCTTCCCTCCACACACGTCTGGTCCCCCAGTCCATGAGCATTCTCGGCATGGCTTTCCTTGGCAGGGAGGCACAGGGTGACCATCTCTCCCTTCCAAGCTGCTGCCCCCTTTCCCCACCTCCCCTTCCCCCGGGGATCCCTCGTCTGCCTTTATTTATTGGCTCCTGGGAACAGCTGTGTCTGCAGCACCGGGCTCCACCTGAGCCGAAGCCGCTGCACCGTGAACCTGCACTAAGACGTGCGCGTATGACGTATCTTTGGGTTTGTTTGTCGTCTTTGTTATTTTTTTTAATATAAATATTCTGTTTTTTGTATTTTTGTATATTTTAATCTTAAAGAGAGAGAGAGAGAGAGAGAGGACAGAATTACTGCAACTTATTCTCAGGTATTCAAGCAATCTCAGGGATGAAACATCTCTGTGGCCTGTGGGCCGGACAGAGTGGATTTTGTGGGGGTTTCTTCTTTTTTGTTGTGGGGGTTTGTTTTTTAACAGCACAAAGACAGAACAAAGTTTGTATGTAATGCTGGAGTTCTACCTTGCAGCATGTCCCTCGGGGATGGGGTCTTTTATTAAGCTGTATTGTAATGGTCTCTTCCCCGCCCCTCTGTGTTTACCTGCAACTGGGGGCTTTGTGGCTGTGGGTGGGTGATGGGAAGTCAGGCAGGGGTGCCAGGGGTGTCCATGCCGGGGCACTGAAGTCCAAAGACTGTGCCAGCCTGGGGTCCTTATGCTGGCTTTGGCCCGTCTTTCTTCCTCCCTCTCACCGCTGGCCGGGAACCTTCCCCTCTCCCTAGTTTCTGCCCCAAGCCAGCATCTACTCACGGCCCCTCTCATCTCTGTCTCCCCACCACAAACTCCAGAGTCTATCCTGGAAGCTTTTCTGTCTTCTCCAGCTGTAGGCTCTGGAGACCCCTCTTCTGGCCCAGGTCTGTGCCCAGTCATGGGTCAGCAATCAGGCACGGGACCCTGGCCCATGACGGAGGGGTAATGGAGGTACTATGGCTCTGGGAAGGAGGCAGGGATTCATCTGGACTGAGGGCAACAGGGAACCTTGTGTCCTTGCATCCTACAGCCCCTCTCCCTAAGGAAGCAGGAGTCTCCTACAGCACAAGCAGGCGATGAGGTCTGCCCCTCTGAGAGCTCATTCCCTGCCCTGAGGGGAAGTGTTGGCCCCGAGAAGCCTCCTCGTGCCCGACCTCTTCTCCCCAGACTCTTGGGATCCCAGCTGTGCCTGAGACAAGGCCTGTTTGCAGCAGCAGAACTAGGGGTGGGCGAGTGGGACACCGCCCCGCCGGCTTCAAGGGGGCGCCAGAATGGAAGCCCCCAGGGAGCCTGTGCCCAGGGAGCAGGCGCTGGCTGTAGGGACCCTCTCATGCCCCTTCATGCAGCTGCTGCTTCTCTCGCCACCAAATCCACCCGAGCATTGCTGCTGGCGACAGTGATCCCAAGGGCAGTGGCGGCGGCTGCAGGAGCAGGGGCACAGGAGCGTCCACCAGACTTGGAAAACACTGACCTGGGAGCAAACTTTCCTAGTGACACCTCTGCCCCTGTCAACCCAGGTCTAATGGGCTTTCATCCTCAGGGCTACTCTGTGGGAAAGAGGTGACTGGAGCCATGCAAGAAGTGCCCAGGGCCAGTCTTTGAACCCAAGCTCACAGCAAGTCAGGTACACTTGCTCCCTTCCCCGCTCTTACCCCTACCTTTCCCCAGTTGTTACCCAGCCGGGGCTGGGAGGGACTATGGACTCCTGTTTGTATTTCATGAGCTCTGGCTGCAGGCGTGGGGCCTGCTGTGCCCTGCCCTGCCAGGGACAGGACCGTACTGACACAGTGGGATGTTTCAGAGCGTGCGTGTGGTTTTGTAGGTAGTGATAGGCTAGATTTTAGAGCTGGGCAGGAACAGTCAAGGAACGGCTCCAACTTTCCGAACAGGAAGCAGGTGGGCAATCTCTTGGCGGGGGGTCAGGATTGATTTCCCTGTCTGAGACTCCATCGTGCTGCTGGGAGTGTCATACTCGCCTCGCAACCCCCAGTGCTCTGGGATCTATCGGCAGGGGGCCCGATCCTGATCCTGTGGAAGTAGAGAGCCACATTTCCCTTCCATAGGAAAAGCAAGGTGCCCCAAGGGGAAAGGATCAGGCTAGAACACGCGGCCTTGCCCAAGAACAGGGAGAACTGAGCAGCCTGCCCAGATGGCAGGATTGCCTCTCCCACTGGCAGGAGAGACATTTCACCAGCTAATGAGCCAATGCTGAGCTACTTAGATGAACTTGCAGAAGCATAGCTCATTTCTGGACTTGGTGGGTGGAGAGGGTTCCTTGGCTGGGTTCCTGCCCTGCTGCAGCAGTGTTTCTGGTGAGGTGGTGGTGGATCCTTTTGGAGACAAAAGGAATTATTAGGATTTTTTTTTCTTTTAATAGTAACAGGATCGATACAAATCTGCTTCAGGATAACAGCTTCTCTGCCTGAACAGGGTACATGCCATCAAGGGCATTGGGCTGTGTGTGTCTAACCCTGGGTTCTGGCATCCACAGGTGATCCATGGAGGAAACTGTTGACCAGCCCCTGGTGCCCTGGGTGTGCCAGAGGGTGACACTGCCCCTTGTGGGTTTTGGATCTGTCTTGATGAATCGTGTAGAAGTATTTTTTTTCCCATGTAAGCAGTTTGGTGATTTCTAGTGTCTAGTGCGTGTAAATACCTCTGTAAATCTCTCCAGTTCCTTTCAGTATTCTCAATTATTGTTTACAAACTTTAAAAAAAAAATAGGCAAAGCATCTAATGGTTTTTTGGACCAGGAAGACAGGATCTCCCCTGTATTCTCTGCCTTGCACCTCTGCCTCTGCAGGGAGATGGCTTCCAGAGCTGTTGCCCTCCTGTGCTCTGGTAACGAAGCATATCTTAAATGCCACTGCAAGAGAGAATTCCTTGGGCTTCTCCAGAGCAATTGGCATCTTGAGCGCAGAGAACAGCAATTTATTTGTAAAGGAAAGCCACACAGGGGGGATAGATGGACTTTGACACTGTTCAACCGCATCTCCTGTCCTTTCGTCCAAGGCTTGCCAAATACCTCACACTCCTCTCTGTACCTCCATCTGCAAAATGGAGATCTCTGCTGTGGTGCTTCCTACTCCTTGAGAATAGCTTTGCAAATAAATTGCTGCTAGAAGCGTAGCACATCACCCTCTCCTCTGCCGGGGTTGAGTTTGCAGGCGCTGGGTACTATGCATTGGGGGACAGAGTGAATTGCGGGTATTTGATGCTGTCCACGCTCAGGGTCACTGTGGAATAAGGGAGCATTTGAATGTATAAGGGAAAATTGTCCCTCAGGGGATTTCTCCTGCCCTGGTGCAAAAACCTTGAATCAGGTGGCTACAAGATTGTCTACTAGGAGACGGAAGAATGTAACTCCATGTTTACTGCTAGCAACCAAAGCTTGTTTGTGTCAAACTCTTGAATTTTTATGAAGCGGGCGGATGGATGGGTGGGTGGGTGGGTGGGAGGGCATACGAGGGCAATTGTGTTGGGCGTAGGGTTATATCTGAGCTGCAGGACTCTGCTTTCCAGAGAGGCAGTTTCCTGCCAAAATGTCTGCAGTGAGATGGAGAATTCTTATCACTGCCTGATTGGTTTTTTGGGTTGTT
Source organism: Alligator mississippiensis (assembly GCF_030867095.1). NCBI lineage: Eukaryota > Metazoa > Chordata > Crocodylia > Alligatoridae > Alligator > Alligator mississippiensis. The sequence goes on along the minus strand of NC_081829.1, from coordinate 3,082,612 downwards.
TTTTTTTTCCTCCTTTCATTTTTTTGTACCAACCATGTAAAATTGTGGGTATTTTTTTCTTTCCTGGGGAAAAAAAATAAAGAATCTGGGTAAAGGCTGTCAGCGTGCCTGTCTGTTTTTTTACCTTTCTTTACTTCCAGGGATCTGTCATGGTTTCTGAGAAGCAGGTTCCTGAAGCCACAAAAGGTCGCAGGGAGTCAGTTGTTCTTGGTTCTGCTCTATGGAGAAGATCCCACGCTGTTTGTTCTGGATCTCACTGCTGCAGTATCTGAGTGCCGTAATCTTTCCCGGCCCTGCCCTTGCAAAAGAGAGCTCCCTGCCTGCGAAACAGGAATTAGGGTCTACATGGTAGGTTAAGTGGCCTGTCCAGATGCACAGTCTGAGCCAGGATCGAGGCCCAAGTCTTCCGCATCCTATTCTGTGCCCTTCCTGTGAGATCATCCACCTCCTCCATCCTCGCGTTTAAACCCTCATTTATTAATGCAGGTTCCATCTTCTGTAGCATCTACCCCTGAGTCCGCTGGAGTCTGTATGTCAGGGCCTCACTCTCCTCCTGCCCGGAAGGATGCCTAGCCCACCAAGATCTTTCCCATTAGAATTTAAAAGCTATCAAGGGCCTGTCCACTCTGCCTGGCAGGTCTGATAAGAATGTAAGTTTTCCCCAGAGGCCCATGTGGTCCCGCGCTCCATTCCAGAACTGGCTTAATTTTGGCACTGCCCTATTTAGATGCTTATGTGAAGCACCCTGGGCTGAAAGGTGTGAAAGACGAGATCTCTACCGTGGCCTACAAATTAAAACGCCTAGGAAAGCTAGGAGTTGGGAAGGGAATAGCCCATAAAAGGACATTTTGAACAGTACTCAGAACATCCCTACTTTTCTAATAACCACTTGGGAACAAATGCATCCATTTTGAAGTCAATGGCGTTTCATGAAGGTGTCTTTTGAGGTGTGGATTGAGTCTACTGCAGTCCTAGAGCCCAAACCCATACATACCGGGGCCATGATTTTGGTGACTTACCCGAGTCAAGTCTTTTTCAGTGTAGTCTGCTTAAAACTGAGCAAGTTTTCTTAATTGACAGCAATTTGGGTCCTTTCTAGATGTGTGTCGTCTCAGACCACCCCTCACAGCTACTCACGTGGCAGGGAATCTAATTTGCATACATATTTTGTTGTTCTTATATTAAAAAAGAGCAAGGACATGGTGTTGACACGTAGCCTTAACTACAGCCAGTCTAACCACAGAAGGATCTGCTTCCCTTGCACACGTTGCCAGCCCCTGAGCAGCGTGGAAAACATCGAGAAGGGACTTGGTGGAAGCAGGTTTTAAAAAGCAAGATCACTGCTTGTTTTCAGAAGTCAGGTCAGCAAATCTGCTCAGGCCTGGGAGACGTCTCTCCCAAGGTTATCAGGTCCTTCCCTCTGTCAGACTCCGAATGAAAACACATCTGCCTCCAGCATGCAGGGAGGCAAGCTCGGCTCAGTGCTCCTTGAAGCAGGGCCAGGGAAACTTCTGGCTACAGATGAGCCGCTCCCCTGCTGGGCCCCTCTGTGCAAGGGAAGCGCCTTGGTAGGCGCAGCTCAGCAGGGGAGGAGCCCACCCCTCCTCGACCCCTGCCAGCGACTGAGCGCTCTGGATCCCGAGTTTGGAAAATGTTTCTCAGCTATGACTTTCTTCCAACAGAAAATCCCAGACAACTGCACCCAGCCGTGTATCCTCCCCACAGAAAAACGTGGGACAGAGGCCAGAAGGCCGTACCCTAGTGTGCACAACCTCCCCTGCCCTTGAGGGTCCTTCTCGCACTGGATTCAAGCTCCGTATCCCCAGTTGCAGGTCCTCCAGTGTGTGATCTCATAATCAGCGTCACCTCTAAGAAATGTAAATCGCAGAACTGGGCTAGCTAACCTGCCAACCCCCTGGCCTGAGGGCTGCCAACAGCGACTGGGGATTTAGGGGGGGCACAGAAAGGAGCCAGGGCCAAAGCTGACACAGAAACACCCCCTGGCAGGTTTGCCCAGCCCAGGCTGCGGCTGCCAGAGGGGGGCAGGGGCAGTCCCAGAACCCAAAGGGAGCCGATGCCACTAGGGCCCTCCCACGTACAGCCCACCCCACCACGTGGCCGCTTCCCGCCAGCGGGCTGTAGGGGGGCCAGGCCACGCCCCCTCGCCGGCTCTCTACCGCGCATGCGCCGCCTGCCTCCCGTGGCGCGCGGTGATGACGTATGCGGAAGGACACGTCACTCAGCGAGACTCGCGGGCGGTGGCGGAGCGGAAGGTACTGGCGGCGCCGGGTCGGGTTGGGCGGGGCCGGGCCGGAGTCCCGCCCACTCCCTCTTCCCCGGGTCTCGGGATCGTCTGTCCGCCCATCTGCCCTGGGGGGGGGACGGGGCCTGGCGGGCGGGCGGGCTCCGGGCTGTGCCTCCGTCTTCCTGTCTGTGAAATGGGCTCAGGCAGCAGGTTTCCTTGGCAGAGGGGCCGGGGCTTGCTGCTCCCGTGGCTGGCGGGGTTCGAGTTTCCTACGCGGCGCAGCAGAGGTCAGTCGGGATTTATTTGCTGCCTCTGGGAAGAGCGGAGCCGGGGGATCGGGGAGTGGAGCCGGTGGGCAGGGAGGTGACCCTGGCCCCGGCCGGGGCACAGAGCTGGCGTGGGGCTGGTAGCAAGGGAGCGGACACGTCTCACTATCGAGCACGTCCTCCCCCCAGAAGCGTCTCCCGGCTGCTCTGCTCGTCCCCGGCCGAAGGTAAAACGTTCCCCACCGCTGCTTGGGGGAAAGCCGGAGACTTGTCCCATGGTTCAGCGAAGTGCCGCGTACACGATAAACGGGCTCCGCATTCACCGAGCCCCTCTTCGTTCCGTGCGAGTTAGCGCTGGCGGCACAAAGGCTTCACCGCCCGGGAGACTGGAGTCCCCTCCTCCTAGAAAATGGAAATGGCGCAGGCCTCAAAAGCGGCTGAGCCCATTTCACAGAATGGGCCGCTGCGAATGGAGGTGAAAGGGGAGTTCAGTCTCGGGCTGGACGGTACTTGCCTCCTCCGTTGCCCTTTACTGAAGACCGAGGTGGGAACTTTTGTGCTGCCAACGTCTATTCTCTGGGCTTTGTACTGAGACCCGCCAGCTAGTTCTGTGCAGGCGATCACATACGGCGATTACAACTTTCTGGCCGTTCCCAGCCAATACCAGACTTGGCCTGATAAATGGTATCTTGAGAACCCTGTAGCACACTCCTAAGCTTTCCATCCCCTCTAGTTTGTGGACTGTATGTAGTAGACCCACAGCTGCTCGTCGCTCACACATTATGCATTAGTTTGCACCGACTTGAGAAGAAGCAGCAGAGATGAGAAAGCAAAAAATGTAGCTAAAAAGAGTTCAGAAGGCAAAAGAAAGGTTAGGAGAAATTGGCTCAGAGTCTCTTAGAGTTCATGTAGTGATTTTTTTATTTTTTTTATGCTAATAGGATCGTGTTGAAGACATGCACAGCATTAATAGGTGATTAGAAACTAGGCATTTCTACCAGACAGCAACCAGAGTACGCCCTATACCCACACGAAGCAGAGTCCATTATTATGAAATACTCTATGAAAAACATGTCTGTATTTGCTGTCCTTATTTGCTAAGCTTATGGAGTTGAGCCAGGTAATGGAGTACAAAAACCCAAATCCACCTCAGAGTTCTTGCTTTTCAACCTTGAACTCTGGTTCTTACTGAATTGCGGGCCTGTAGGTGAACTGAAGTCGGTGGTTGTTTGAAACTTAGCCTTTGAAACCTAGGTAAGAAGTTCTTTTCCCTCCCAGGCTGGCCACCTGTTAGAGGCTTTTAAGATTTTAGGGTTTGGAACATTTAAGACATTTTTTTTTTAAGATATAATGGCTGTTTGTTATTTTTTTAGGTTATGAGCGTTTGATTATTATTTTTAACCTGTAGTTTCATATGTTGTATATCCCCTGTTTGGTCATGTATGTAACTTCTGTATCTTATTGTTAAGCTTGCTATTAGTATTTTCTTAAATTTACTTCTTGGAGTACTTGATTTTTGTTTTTTTGGGATTTTTTGGTGGGACAGGCTTCTTGGACCTTTCTTGGTCACTAGAACACCTTTAGGGGTAAATGGGTTGCCTGGTCTTTTTCTACTTGTAGTTATTACGTGTAAAATCTCTTATCTGGCTAACTAAAGCTTATTTTCACAAGGTGACTGCTGCTTCAGGTTCAGACAGAATCTTCTGTACGCTTTGCCACTCTTCTCATTTCCATCTCAAAGGAAAAATCTGTCCCTAAGACCATGTCGTGGATCAGGGAAGGAGAGCTGATCCTTGTAGAAAGGTTTTTTGCCAATATCATAAAGGTAAGGGGCAAATCTTAGCACTGTTTATGGTAACCAAGAATCTCAGGCTGGCTTCTCAGCGCTAGAGAACAGAACAAACACTGATTGCTGTTGTGTAAAAATGTTGTGTACAAGAATACATGTTAACACCGACACTGAATGTAGGTTTCAGGGATGGAAAACTCTCTCAGCTTGGGTCTTGCAGAGTAAGCAGGGTAGTAGGTGATGCATGCTAACGGCAAGCTGGGACTCCAGACTTCCAATGTTTTGCAGCTGTTTCTGATCAACACATAGTGGAATTTGAGAGTCTCTTGTTATCCTCTGCTCCTTTATTATCACATCACTTCTTTATTCTCATATCGCAGGCATTTAGCAGCTGACATCACTGGATCTAGACATGCATCTTTTGATTACATAAAACTAGTTTTTCAAATGTTAGAAAACACTCCTATTTAGTCGTTTAGGAAAGAACTGAAGAAGGAATGGAAACAAAGAGGCCAATCTGAATATAATTCTGAAATGTCACCTTATTCTAAAACAAAATATCATAAGAATGCCAGGAAAAGTCTGTGCTGTATGTTGTTGGTTTTGGGGGGGGAGGGGTGTTAAGTTAGTTTTGAAACCTATGCTGTCCTCTCTGTACCCCAGAAAGAGTTGCCACGCCTGGTGAAATTAAATAGAGAAAATACCAACCTTAAGGAAAGTTCTTATATATTTCTGTTTAAATGTGTTGGGTCTATGTAGCTTCTTGTAAACTCTGAAATAGAAATGCTTATTGTGTCAGAAGCACAGAACTTTTAACAGTTTCTTTTTGCAAAGACATAGTAATTATAGTGTTGCTTTATATCCTAAATACATTTGGTTGTCTGTCAGGTAACAGGGTAAGGAAAAGCCAGAGTTGGCTCTTAGCAGATTCTCCTAATGCCTGAAGAAGAGTATTTGTGCCCAAAAGCTTGCAAAGAACTTTTTGCCAGCTATTTAGTTAGTCTAATAAAAGAGATCACATCTGCCCAAAGAACCTTGCCTGCCTATGTCCTTAGACCAACACAGCTACATCCAACAACCCTCTTAGCTGCTAACACTGAGTGCAACTGCTGTAGTGTTTTATATGGAACCTAAACTAATTTAATGAAGATTTTATATATACACTTATATCTCTGCCCTTCTGACTTTCTCTTGTTACCTTTCCTGCCTGCTGCGCTTTCCATCCTCCATCTTTCTGCCACAAACGTACACACTTCAGGGTGGAATCTGCCTAATGCACTTGCCTGCAAAGGGCTGACCCTGCCAGGAACAGGTAGTTTAAGTAAACTAGTTTAAGCTAAGAAATTGGTTGTTAGCTTTCTGGTCTGTCTGGTCTTTCTCCTTGCCATCTAGGCGGGTCCAATGCCCAGGCATATTGCCTTCATCATGGATGGCAATCGCCGTTATGCTCAGAAGTGCCACGTGCAGAGGCAGCAGGGGCATTCGCATGGCTTCGACAAACTAGCAGAGGTGAGGAGAACGTTCTGCGCGGCAGCTTCTGGGTCAGAGAAGTTTGGATATTGAAAGCTGGGATAGAGTTTTCATCAGTGTATTCTCTCCAAGGGCGTCAGCAGGATGGTGGAGATTATCCCCTTAGCTGGAGTAGGGTCTTGCACACAGACCTTGGGGCTCTTGTGTTCCCTTCTCAGGTCTACAGCTCTTTGCCCTGTGGCTTTGGAAAAGTCACTTAATCTCCTAGTTACTCATCTCTAAAACAGAAATAACACCTGCCTTGCTGATCATAAGGCTTCTGTTGTCTGTAAAGCAACTAAAAGCTGTAATGAAATGCAAAATATTATGTACTATCTCCTTTACTCTAGAAGCAGAGCTTTCCCAGGCTGAATGAGAGCTAGGTCTGTTCTGAGATTGAGGTTTGTGGTTTAGGGAGAGTAAACGCTTCCAGTCATGTGTTGAAACATGATGTTGCAGAATCAGACTGTGGGACTCATTACCAGAAGACCTTATTGAGGCGAGGAACTTGCCCATATTCCGAAGATGATTTGGTTGAATCTGGAATCCTTTTTTGGATGGACATCTTTAACTCCTTGTTTCCACTTATTCTTAGCATGGTGATGACCCACAGTGACATTAATGTGTGTAAGGAGGTGCGGTTCTGTGGTGTCCCTGGTGCTTTGGGTAATTCCTCTTTCCTCTTGCAGACACTGCGATGGTGCTGGCATCTGGGTATCCGGGAGGTCACCGTCTATGCGTTTAGCATTGAGAACTTTAAACGTACCAAGGAAGAGGTAGATGGACTGATGGAACTGGCAAGACAAAAATTCATTCGCCTGCTGGAAGAACGGTAAGATCCTCTCAAGCCTGTAAGAGGGTATAAAAAAAATACTGGGCAATAGCCATGAAAGATGCTAAAGGATTGTGGCGTTAAGTCAGTAAAAGCAGCTGTAAATATAACCACAACTGTGGAGCATTTCAGTTGTCTGGTGTGTGACAACTTACTTTCCCTTATGTATCGTGGGCTAGAAAAGTGAAAGCTCTAGCTTTTGTAGCCCAAACAGTTTGCCAGAACTGTACAGACAGGATTGGAGTAACTGGGATGGAAATGCCATCACTCGGGATCTGGTGCATAGGGGAAGCAGGAGAAAGACTGAAATAACAGGGGTTGGTTAGGTCTAAGGTATTCTGAAGATCTGCTTTGCATTGAATTCTAGCCAGTGTTGTCATTCCTCACTCAAGCTCAGGCTGGAACACTCCAGGGATAGTGGTTTTTCCATTCAAAACATCTGTGGTCACATTTGTTTCCCATCTGCATTTGACTTGTCTTCATTGACATTAATTTCTTTTCAGGCTGGAGACTAACTAGGCTGCTATGTAGCTAGCCACTGCCAGTTCTATTCTCCACGCTCATAATTTTTTTTCTTAATTAGTAAAATGGTGGGGGACTCTCAATCGTGGCTGCTTTGTTCGTTTTTTTTTAATGTCATATGCTGGGTTTCAGAGCTAGATGAAAATGCCTTGTCCTTCAGCTAAGATCCTTTTCTAGGTTCTCTTTGGACACTTACCGAATCGCTTCTGTTTGTCAAATTGGTAGTGCTTTTTAATTTCATTTCAGAGGTGCCTGGAGCACTAGAAACGATCACAATCTGGCCATCTATAAGCAGCAGCAAGTGGCAGCAAAGCCCAAAGTATGCCTGATGTTAATTTGGCCTGTGACATCATGACATTCTTCCTCTTAATAGATGTTACAAGTTTCAGGTGTAATTTGAAGGCAGTAGGGTTTCAGCCTGCCTCCCATTAAGACCCCTGCTGTTCTCCTTGTGCTTAGGGACAGCTTGAAGAAGCACGGTGTGTGCATCCGAGTCATTGGGGACCTGCCGCTTCTGCCACTGGATCTTCAGGCATTGATGGCCAAGGCTGTGTTGGCAACCAAGAACTACAACAAGTGAGTAGCAAACAACCATAAGCAGTCCAGAGTTGCTAAAATACTGTATCCACCCTTGGCAGCTGAGATTTCCCTGGACACAGCACACTGTTCCTTTCTGCTTTTTCTGTACATCCTAGGAGTACACAATCATCCATGACAGTTTCTTTTCTCTGTTGCTTTCTCTCTGCTACCTGCAATGCATGGGCGTGGCAGTGTAAGAGTTGTTGCTTTAAAATTGGAGTAGTTTCTGTCATCATTAGAACAGTGGTATAAAATAAGTTTCCTTCATGGTTCTTATTTTTGCTTTTTCAGGTGTTTTGTGAATGTCTGCTTTGCATACACATCAAGACATGAGATCAGCAATGCAGTGAGAGAGATGGCCTGGGGTGTGGAACAAGGACTACTGGAGCCCAGGTGACTCATGTGCTTTCCTAATGGGCTTGGTCTTCCCACTTTCTCCTCGTAGCTTCTGGCATTCCTGTGCAATCTCTTGTGAGCAGGATGGTATAAGAGTTCTTGCTTTAAAATTTGCAATATTTTTCCTCATTTAAACAGTGGTATGAATAAAAGTGGGGAAGCACAACTGCTTTTAAGCAAAAGACTTCAAGGTGAAACATTCTACGCTTGGTATCAAAGAACATAGAAGCAAGATCTGTTAAACAGTAGTCACTCCTGTCCCTCCACCAGAGCTAAACACAAAGTTGGGCGGGGCACGACCTGCAATTTAAAACATGCTGAATGTGATTCTAAAACTAGTCCGTGGAGCACCCGCAAGAGTTGTGCAGAGAACTGGCTGGTCATACACTGGCTACCCAGCAGTGTACTTTATAAAAACACAACCCAAATTGTATTAAAACATTTTCTTAACATTGAGACAGACATTTTTTTTCTCCCCCTGCCCTTTTCAATCCATGCTGTTAATACTACAGACCCTAATTTCTTTCAGAGGCTTCCCTAGCCTGTAGATGTGCCACCTATCATTCATGGGGTGCATCCTCCCCCTGTCACTCGGGTCTGCAGCTGTAGGGTGCTTGTGGATCCTTTGCGTCACCTGGATTCTCGGGTGGTAGCAGTGGTTAGAAGCACCTTTCACCAACCCCATCTGGTGGGAAGACTGTGACCCTTTATTTCAGATTTGGATCTGGCCACCAGTATCCATGCTTTCCTAACCTCAAGGTTAGATTACTGCAGTGTGCTCCAGAGCTGCCCTCAATGACCATCTAGAAGCTGCAGCTGGTGCAGAATGTAGGAACCCACCTTTTGACAAGGATGGGTTGCTGGGACCTCATCACTTCAGAATTCCATCTGTTTTTCAAGTTTTCTTAGCAAAAACACATGGGAAGTTGTTCTCAGCCATTGCTCCTTAGCTTTGGAGCACCTTTCCCCTTGAGGACCACCAGGGCCGGAGCCTGGACATCTTTCAGAAGCAGTATTAGCATGTGGGCAGGCCTTTAGCAGCTGGGGGTTAAGTCCAGGGTATTGTCTAAGGAATTGTGTTATTTATTTTAGCTAGTTTTTATGACTGGTTTCTACTGTAAGCTGTCCTGAGCCTTTTTGGGGGGACAATGACTTGAAAATCAAACCATTAAATGACAAGTAAAGTTGTGAAGGAGACAGTTTTGCCATGTGGGTGCCCTCAAGTAACTGAAACCTGTTTTAAATTTGTAACGTCTGAGGTTTTACTCTGCTTGGCCAAGCTAAAAGTATACCCAGCCAGGAACGCTAAAGCAGTCCGCTATTTTATTGGTATATATGGCTCCATAAAACACTAGTTGTTACTCTTTAACCAAATACATCTGTAAGTGCCTTTTCAAAGTGACGGTAGGCCCACAGTGGGTTGATTTGGTATGTAGCTGACCGACCAGACTAAAGTGGTACAATAAGGGATAATTCTTTGCACATCTTATCCAGAACTGTCGCTTTTTTTTTTTACTTCCATTGGTTGTGAGGATGGCGCACATACCATTCACTAGTTCCAGAGGTTCACCAGCAACCAAATGTCCCTATGATGATATGCCTTTTGCTGGCCCCAAGTGCCATGATAATGAGTTTGGCTTAGAGGCCCGAGTAGGAAATAAACCAGAGTGCCATGTCTGAATTGCATTTGTGTTTATGGCTTCCAGTCTGCATTTGCAACAGGCTTCTCTGTAGCTAGCTATGAAGTCAAACCACAAACGTACTGTGGAGATGGCTCCATCCAGGGTGGAGAAGGGAGTTTCAAAGTGTGTGCTATAAGTGGAGATGTATAATGCTTGTTGACACAATTCTGGACTATTTTATAGAGCACATAGGAGAGGTTTTTAGGGCCAGAACAGCATAGGCTTTTGCAGCTGATCGCGTGATGTCATCCCATCAACTTGTGATTAATGGAATGTTTGTCTGTTTTAGCGATGTCTCAGAGTCATTGCTTGATAAGTGTCTCTACACGAGCAACTCCCCTGACCCAGACCTCCTGATTCGAACCTCTGGAGAAATCCGGCTTAGTGACTTCTTGCTCTGGCAGGTAGGTAATAGCTTTGTCTTATGCAAGTGTAGAATATTTTCAGGCACAATGAAGTTCTTCTGAGCCTTGGGGCCCCCTTCAGAATATCCTTGGAACTTGGCACATCTTGGTAATATGTTGGATGGGCTGTGGCTCCTGTGGTCCTTACTCTTGTGGTCTTTCCAGATTTCCTACCTTTCTTTCCCAAAATTGTGTCCAAGTGTGCAAATTATTGTTCCGAAAGCATTAAACTAGGAGAAAACAAACACAGTCTGCTTCTCAATCTGATGAAGCAGCCAGTTCGCACTTTTTTTCTTCCCTTGCTCATATTCTCTCATTTATGTCATCAAAGGTTTTGTTTTTGTTTTGATTTGTTTTAATGAGTTAGATCCTGGTATTTAATCAGTCAACAGCATTCCTTCCCAAACATCCAGGGTTCACATGTGACATCTATCAGCTAGGAATGTTTTGGAGGAAAACTTTAAAGGGACATTATTCACTTTTTATGAAACTAAATCATACGCAGTAAGTCTCATGAGGTTTAATCTGATGAAGTCCAATTTCATATTTTTCTACTTACTAATATACTAGGGCAGTACTATAAAGTGTGGGCTGCAAACAGTGCAAAGGGATGTTGGAATCAAACTGCTTTCACTTACATTTGTTGTGTTTTCCTTCGGTCCAGATCATTTATAGTTTGTAAACATTAAAAGTCCCTGTTGTCAGCTGTGCAAACAGGTTTGTAGCTCTTCTCTAATAAATTGTGACTTGCTACTGGATTACTCTCCTTTCCCTTTCCAAAGTTCTAGTTACTGCCCAGAAATATATTTCTGACAGGTACTTCTCTGCATACAATTGCCATGTGTCTGCAGTAGTACAAGGAATTAGTTCAATCTTCTGCTTATGTTGGAGAATGGGGGAAATGGCCAAGAAATGGACCAGACATTCTGGAGAAGCTACCAAGTTGGGCTGAGGGCTTGTGTGTATTATTATCAGCATCTCCTGTACAGCTAGACAGCCCCAAAGCAGCAGTTATCCTGATGCTGGCGAAGCTTATTGTGCAGTGTCAGAAGGAAGTGTCTTTTAAAACATGTTTGTGTCGGTGCAACAAAAGGAAATATTTAAATGCTTAGGATTTGACATAGAGGTTAAAACCTTCAAAGAATTTATGGCCATTAGGGTGATCTGGAGAAATAAGCCTCATCCATATTTTGCAGAAAACATGGCAGAGAGGTTAAACAACATTAGAGTTGATGACAAAACCAAGGTTTAACCTGAGCTCCTGGTTCCCAGGTCCATTATACTGCCACTGTATTGGGACTCTCATATTCAATATACAGAATAAATGATGAGTGGATAGCTAGGAATATCACAAATCGTCTTGTGAAAAATGACCCTCGTGTAGAGTCCGTCATATTTTCCAAATGCAGGCTTCAGGAGTCTGGTGCTGCTACAGGTTTTCCTGTATAGCTGTTCTCTTAGAATAGTCCAGAGACAAACTAGATAACATTGAGTCTAACCCTTCCTGTGTATCTTATTAGCGATGGAGAATTCTTGAAATCTCAAAACTGGAAACAGAATTGTATTGACTCTGATTTCCCTGGCTATTTTGGTTTGAATTGAACTAGGGTCCAGTAAGCCCCTGCTTGGGCAGGTCCAGCCTAGACTATGATTGCAGAGCCACATCTCGGTGTGTCTTTCTTCCTTAGGTTATTAAATTTTTGGTAATCTTGCTTTCTGCAGGCAACCCATTCATGCCTGGCATTTCAGCCGGTATTGTGGCCAGAATATACCTTCTGGAGCTTGTTTGAGGCTATCCTTCAGTTCCAAATGAACTACAGTGCCTTAAAGGTAAGTGCACTAGAGAGAAAAAGTCTAGAGCAACATATGTTGTCTATACAGCTGCCCAGTAACATGCTAGAAGCCAGGTGAGCATGGCTTACTCTAATGTTCCCAGCCATACTTTATAATTGTTTGCATAAACCAGTGTTGCATCTAGCTGGAAGATCTTGTTTCAATGATGGGTCATGCTGGAAGTGTCATAGTAATACTCCATGCCAGTAACCCTTTGGTGGACCCGTCAGTTTTGGCAGAACGTTTTGCAAAACCGTGCCTAGCCAACATCATGGCAACTGAGCGCATCTACACGTGCATTAATGCGCTTTAGTTAATGTGCATTCAATCCAGTACCTCCATTGTGAGTACTAGGAAAATGCGCATTGGTCTGTCTTAATGCACTTTAACTAAAGAACACTTTTTTTTTAGTGATGCTTTAATGTGCGTTAAAACGCATATGTAGATACATTCAAAGTTGAAGCCATGATGGTTTGGCTCAATTCAGTTCTAGTTGTCTGACAAAAATTACAGTCTGGAGAGCTGAGGAACTGCCCCATTCAGGTCATTAGCATGTTCAGTCTGAAGCACAACCTTCAAATGCAGTTTGGTAAAAAGATCAGCAACGGAATTGTTAACAGAAGTGTTCCTCGACTTTGGGATTTTGGATAGCACATGACTGTTCCAGCTTCTTCCATAATAATTAGAAAGTGAAAAGTCTCTGTAATGCATCGATAGAATTTGAGTTGAGATACGATTTGGTGATGGAAAATGCGTAAGTAACTAAAACAAAATGTCCTAATCCCTGAGTTGGTGGTATAACAGTATTTGATTACAATGTTTCTTAGTCTAGCTAAAATGTCACTTGCTTGTAATTAACCCTGTCATCATGGTTTTAATCATATATATTTCCAGTTTTCTTGGAGCATTTTTATCCAGGCCCTTCTCAGTTACTTGGAATACTAAAAAATATTGTAAGTGGATCCATGTCAACTAGTTGTCTTCCTGCCTTCAGGTGTGGGGGGGAGGGGGATTTCTTTCAGTTTTAATAGCTGTCAAGTATGAATTAGTAAAACAGTGAAACTGCCTGCAGTTTGAAGCTAGTAGTTAACACCTTAATTTGTTAGACCTGGGCATATTAAGACTAAGGTATTGTGCAGCAATTGGAAATCAGCAGGGGAGTTTTTGCTGAAGAGTGTTAGATTTTATCCAAAGCCTGTGTGGATTTCTCCTTGGAGTTACTTGATTTGTGTTCTTATGTGTTGTTAACCAATATTGTCCTTGTCAGGAAAAAATCTCTAGTTAAAATCAACTACTGCATCTGCATCAAGCTTTGCAAGAACTCCACCTTCCTCAGTTGACAGCACTGTCACTTGTTCTAATTTCCATTGTCTTTACTATTGCCTTAATAACCAAGGTTATTTAACAGCTGCTCTTAATCTTGGGTTAGTGTCCTGTACAGTTATGTAAAACTAATTCAGTTTTCAAGGCCAGCTTTCTCTACACAAGGCATCTGGGGCTGCACATACTGCTGGGTGTGCAGACGAGTCAGGCACAGGAACACATCATTATAAAGGAACTGCTAATCTTAGGAAGGAGTTGAATTCTTGGAGTCCCTTACCACAGAAAGTGTCCAGATGCTTTGTGGAGATGGAGGCTTGCCAGTGGGGATGTAATAATGTTTGGTGGCTTGCCTTAACCCGCAAGGCAGGAGTTATATATTAGGGTCTAGTCAGAACTCTACTTTGGGAAGAAGGTTTCTGCATTTTAGAGGGCTATAACTGGAGACTGTGGAAGCGTGGAAGAGCTGGTGAAATTGAAGATTTTACAGCTAGCAGAAGGGGGATGTATGTTCAGGGCACTTTTTCTTTAGATGTATTCTTCTTTTCTCTCATCTTTGCCCCTCTGCCTCTGCTAGGACCCAGCTGCTTTATTTTTGTCATTTGCCCTTCCAGCCTTGTAGAGCCTGGGGCGGTCTAATCCTAGATGGTGAAGCATGAGGCTGTAGAATACCCCATTCATTGCACTATGAATCGTATAATCATAGGGCTGGAAGGGACCCCAAAGGATCATTGGGTCCAGCCCCCGGCATGAGCAGGAAAGACATCTGGGGTCAGACGACCCCAGCCAGCTGTCTGTCCAGTCTTCTCTTGAAGACCTCTAGGGTAGATGATTGCACCACCACTGGGGGGAGCTTGTTCTATAGTCTGGACACCCTAGTTGTAAAGAAGTTTTTCCTAATGTTCATCCTGACACTGTTTTCCAGGAGTTTGTGGCCATTGTTTCTAGTTTTCCCCCAGGGCGCCCTGGTGAACAGTGGTTCACCAAGCCCCTGATATACACTTCTGATATAGTTGTAAGCTGCAATCAGGTCCCCTCTCAGCCTTCTTTTCTTTAGGCTGAAGAGTCCGAGATCCCTCAGCCTCTCCTCGTATGGCTTGCCATGCAAGTCCCTGATCATGTGGGTGGCCCTTCTCTGGACCCTCTCGAGCTTTAGCACGTTCTTGTTAAAGTGTGGCACGCGGAACTGAACACACTACTCCAGCTGCAGCCGCACCAATGTTGAGTAAAGTGGGAGAATCACTTCTTTGGATTGACCGGAGATGCATCGATTGATGCATGCCAGAGATTTATTGGCCCTAGCGGCTACTGCATCGCACTGCCAGCTCATACTCATGCTGGGGTCTGTTGTTACTCCCAGATCCCTTTCGTTTGTAGTGCTGGGCAGGTTAGCGTGCCCAGCCTGTAGGTTTGCTGGGGTCTTCCTTCCCAGATGCAGCACTTTGCATTTCTCTACGTTGAGCCTCATCTGGTTCTGTTCTGCCCAACGTGCCAGCCTGTCTAAGTCTGCTTGTATCTGCAGCCTATCTGCAGGTGTGTCCGCACAACCCCATATCTGGGTGTCATCCACGAACTTGGCCAGTGGGCTTTTCACCCCCTCATCCAGGTTGTTGATGAAGATATTGAACGGCACTGGACCAAGTACCAACCTCTGGGGTACACCGCTGCCCACATCTCACCAGGACAACACCATTTGGACATCATTTGGACTTTCTTGTGTCCTACCCTGCAACCAGTTTCACACCCACTTGATCCCACAGTTGAACCCAATTATCTATCAGTTTTCTGAGTTAGTACCTTGTGGGATACCAGGTCAAAGGCTTTCTGGAAGTTGAGATATATGATGTCAGCTGCTTTTCTCTCATCCAGGTGACAAGTCACCTGACCATAGAAAAAATGAGGTTGGTCAGACAAGACCTGCCTGTAGTCTACACCTGCAGCGAAGCCATGCTGGCTGTTGTTCAGTATCATGCCTTCTGCAAGTTTGTCACATATAGCCTCTTTGAATGTTTCTAGGATTTTCCCTAGAATAGAAGTGAAGCTAATTGGCCTGTAGTTTCCTGGTTCTTCATACTTCCCCTTCTTGAAGATAGGCACAACATTGGCCCTTTTCCAGTCCTCTGAGATTTCTCCAGAGGCCCATGACTTTTTAAAGACCTTTGCCAGGAGCTCTGCAATTACTTTGGCCAACTCTTGCAGCACTCTTGGGTGGAGTTAATCCGGTCCTGCTGATTTATATGTCTAAGTTCTTTAATTGATCATACACCAGTTCTGTGGCAGTGGTGGGAACAGTGTCAATCCCGCCCTGCTCATTCTGTGCCCCACCTGACATGCTGTTCCCCTTGGTCTTGTGAAAGACCAAGGCAAAGTAGTAATTTAGGAGTTCTGTCTTTTCCTGAGTGGTAGCGACCAGGTATCTTGAGGTATTGAGCAATGGCCCCACACTTCCATTAGTTTTCCTTTTACTCCCTGTGTAGCTAAAGAAGGACTTTTGTTGTCCTTGATTCTTGCAGCTAGTTTTAGTTTGGTTTCTGCCTTAGCTTGCCTAATCTGTTTTCTACAGGTGCGGGCCATTGTCAAGTAGTCTTCCTTAGAGCCTGTCCCAGCTTCCATTGTTTGTACGTCTCTTCCTTTTTCTGTAGGAGGGCTGCAACTTCCCTGCTTAGCCAAGAGGGGTTTTGACCCTTCTGCTGCTTTTTCTCCGTAAGGGAATGGCTTTTCTCTGAGCCTTATGGATTATATCCATAAGGAATGACCATTCTTCTCGTGTTCCCTTTACTTGTGCTTCTTGGTCTCTCAGGGCAATCTCTACTAGTGACCTGAGCTCATTCAGATTTGCATTTTTGAAGTCTAAGACTTCGAGCTTGGTATCTGTTTCGTGAGTCTTGCGGCAGACCGTGAACATAATGATTTCATGGTTTCTATCGCCTAGGCTGCCCTCTGTTTAAGTTGGTCACCAGGTCATCCCCTTTTAGACAGGACCAGGTCAAGAACTGCATTGCCTGTAGTTGGCCTGAGCACCTCCTGAGTCAAAAAACACTCTTTGGTGCTGGTTAGGAAGAATCGTGATCGATCCGAGCTGGCCGAGCACTCCTCCCAGGAGATGTCTGGGTAAGGTGATGATCATGTCCTCTGCACGCGCGGCCTCCATTAGTTCGTGGGCGAACGCTAGATCAAGTTCCTCCTCTTGGTTAGGCAGCCTGTAGTCTACACCTACAGTCGGGTCTCTCTTGCCGCGCCTCCCCCAGAGCTTGACCCAGAGGGTTTCAAGCTATTCTTTTTTGGGGCCAACATCAGCCTGTAGGGAAGTGTACTGCTCCTTCACATAGAGGGCAGCACCCCCACCTGTCTTCCCTACCCGATCCCTTCTATGAAGGACCTAGCCCTTTATGGCTATGCTCCAGTCATGAGAGGAGTCCCACCAGGTCTCTGTGATCCCTACTAGATCATAGTGCCCAGTGGAAAGCAGAAGGACTAATGCCTTCTGCTTGTTCCCCATGCTTCTGGCGTTGGGGTACAGGCACCTAAGTCCTTCTACTGAGGTCACTGGCCACTTGTTGCATTGAAGGGGAGCTGTTTTCTCAACTCCCGTAAGAGCCGCTTGCTTGGTTTCATTGTTGATGGAGCTTTCCTGTATATTGGTCCCCAGGTAGGCTCCAGTTAATGTTTCCTCATCCCCCTGTGATCTTAGTTTAAAGCCATATGGGGGGCTTACACTTCAAAAGAAAAGCTCATAGTTAGCACCTAGCTGAGGGGTGCAGTGCCAAGGCAACTAGAACCTGATTGACTTTATAGCAAGCTCTGAAGATTGCATTGGAATTAATTAGAAAGCTTGTGGTCAGTAAGTCACTTAGAGTGAAATACCAGGTTGTTCATGGTAAAGACTGTAGCATCCTGTCCAGGGAGAGGAATCCTGTGCTGAAATGTGGTTGTCTGTATATTTCAAGCCCACAGCATTCAGCCTGGGGAGCCTCCTCTCAACAGGATCACTTCCGCTCACACCGCCAGCAGTGAGAGAGTTAACAGGCCTGGCATTTTGAATATATTCAGACTCATTGCAGTAACTTGGGGGGAAGTTCACACTTAGGGTTCTTGTTTCTGTCTTGATGCTTGTTTTAAAAGGGTAGCAGGCTCGTGTTGGACAGGTTAGCATCTCAGCTGCAACAGTTAAAAATGCGTTCCTAAAAATACGCTTGCTTTTTGTGGATAATGTCGAAGAGACCATTATAAACCCTCCATCTCCATCAGCACAGTTTTCGAGTGTTCAAAGGCATCAGGACTGCAGACTTCCAAATGGGTTCCTTGCTGCAGCACAAAATTACTATTCTACTGGAACATTTCTATTCTTAATAGTTAAGTGTGCTACTAGAAGGTACTTTTCCATAGCCCATCAAGCTGAGCCTTAAACAGATGTTTTTAGTTTCTGGTGAAGCAAACTGGCACAGGCAGCCGGCCATTTGGTGACAGAATTCCCTTTAAATCATTGCTCTGAATCTTAATAACACCACCTCTGCCCTACTGTGTGAACAGGTCACAACAATTCTGAGATGGCTCAGATAAGAATCACTTGCACATACTTTTTGTAGCTTGCAATCTCTGTTTTAAGCCTGTGGCTTAGGCACCTGAGTTTCTACCACTGTTGGTCAGAGCTTTTTTGAATTTAACTGCTAGTCAATACTATCATCAGACCTGTGTCTTAGCGAGGGGTTCTGCAAAGATTTCCCAGCACGTTCACCTGCCAGTCAAGATTCTGCATAAAAGTACAGGAGATTCACACATGGCTTATTTGTAATTTAATCTACAGATTGATGGCTAAGTAAGCAGAGGCTTATTTCTGCTGCAACCTGTGCTGTATGTCTGGGCATCACGAGAATAGGGATGACCTAAAGGACCAGTAAAATGTTAACACTGCTGCTTTTCACTTTAGAAAGCCAGAGACTTGTACATGGAGGAAAAGACACGGCAGCAGCTGGAAAGGGACCAGGCTTATGTGACAAAGGAGCTGCAACAGGAAGGAGCTGCATCCCGTGGAGATCCTCGGCGCCGACGAATCCTCTTGCAGAAACACACTGCCCTGCGGGAAGAGAGGATCCAGGGCTTTCTGGAGGCTCTAGAGCACAAAAAAATGGACGTCCTTAAAAGACTGTGTACAGTGACAGTGTCTGCATGATCTACATGTTGGGCAGACCTTGTGAGAGGGAATGGCAACAAGGTTAGCAGTAACCCACTCGCCACCCAGAGGATGTGGTTCCACCATGGTCATGTAGGACTGTTTCAATATTTTACAACCCCAGTGGCACTCCCTGAAGCGCAGGAAGCAGAGTACTGTGAAGTGTTCTTGCTCTGTGGGTGCCACTGAGGAAGGTAGCATGTCTAGATGTCTTCCCTCCCTGCCACTAAAGAGGAGAAAGGAATACATGCCAGGCTATATTGTTTCTGCTGCCTAGCACTTTGCAGCTGTGGACATTTTTGTGATGAGATGACTAGACCTAATTTCCAACTCTGTTAGCCCCCCTCGTGAATTGGCTGAGGTAGAGCAGTTTTTTGGCTTTTTTTGTGAAACCTGCCCTGGGCCTTTGTGTCAGCTCCTAATGTCACTTTGCAATGGCAGATCTTTCTGTGAAACGTCCATCTAGTTAGTAACAATATAGATGAACAGCTCTTTAAATGAGATGTGCTATTCCTATTCTGGGTAGAGAACATAATTTACAACATAGAAGAGGAACATGCCAAGTTATGGGAAAGATCATCCACAAGCCAGTTCCTTGTAATTTTTTTTTTCCCTTTATTTCCCCTCCTTGCCTTTTTGCCAGTTCTTGGTATACTCACTACCAGTTTCTGAAAAGCTGTAGCAAATGTAGGTTGCCACAACTGTATTGCAAAGAGGAAAATAAGCAGCACCTCGATTCACATTCTTGTTCCACCATGCTCTCAGCAGTGCCTAAGCAAGCAAGGGTTCATCTTGGGCACAATGTTTTGGAGGAGATTGGGATAAGGGTCAGGGGTAAGGGAGGGCGAGACTGGGAAAGAATCTGATCTGTAACAAAAGAAAATTGTTGCAGAGAGAACGTCTCTAAAGCCAGAGAGATGCTTATCATACACTAAATCATTTAAAAATATTTCCATTCAGCTCCTGAGAGCAAACACAGCCTCAGGTCACGATGCTTTTGGTTCAAGAGAGCAGTCCCTGAAACCACCTCAGTTTAGAGGCGATGTACTAAATTTCAGCAGAGAGATTTTAGGTGGCTGAGAAGTAGTTTGATAAGGGCTAGACTCTGTTTGATACTATATTACCTGTTTTCCAGTCTCCTCCGGCAGGGAGATGCATGAGTTTACCTCCTGTTTTTTTTCCATCTCTAATTTCTGTGCTTTTCTACGGACAAAATCAACTTGAAAATGTCTCCACAATTTTTCTGAGGCACACTCAAATTCACCAGCTCTTGCTGTTTTTTAAAGTGTTCCTTTTTACCTCCAGATGAAAACTAGAAAATGCAGATTTTAAGAGTCTTAAGTGCTGCAAACTCAGCACTTTGAATATGATTGTGAAAAGGATAATTAAGTTGTCAAACCATGAATAAAGCATTTTCATACCAAACATTTTTTAAATAAGCCCAACATTTAAAATATATGGAGCTCTTCTCTGCGGCTTAATGAAGATGACATCAAGATTTAACAAATGCCGTTCCTTAACCTGTGTGCAACTCCCCACTTTATTCCTGTTAAATGGAAAGGATTAGCTGATTTATTTATTTTTTAATCTGAGTAATTTGTGGGTATCCCAAGACCATGTATGAATAAATTGCTTTCCGGTGCCGCCACTTACGTAAGTAGTGAATGCTGTCCTTAAAGAATGCATGGTGAAATGAAAAGGTGGTGGAAGTTGTCACTTCTTATGCCCATATCTAACTGGATTTCATTTGTGGTATGTTTGGTTTTTTCCCCCTTTGTTTTAAGAATTCTTCTGTGGAAATGGTTCTGAGTCTCAGGAAGGTGGATTCTTCTGGACTCTCTTTTGGGGCATCTAGAGTCCTAGCACTGTATTTACGGAAGCCCGACTCCACTGTATCTTTCAGGAGTTGGGGTGGGTGGGGAGGAGAGAGAGGAAGAAAGGGAATGAGTGTGTTCTATGTAATAATATATCTTTTGGCCAAATAAATTATATTTTCAGGTTTATAGTGGAAAGCTGGACAGTCATGAACAGTAGACATATGGCTTCTTAAGATAAGGAAGAGACTGGAAATGGGAAGAGACTGCAGGCAAAGACTGTAAGTATTGTCTTTTAGAAAGTGCCTTTCCAATGAAGGTTAGAAAATGAAGTTGCAAGTCTTTTGCAAGAGTGCAACTTACCTAACTTCACAGTGATATAGAAACCATGAAGACAAATGATGGATACACGTGACTGGAATGGTGTGTTGTGTAGTTGAGAAGCCCTGCTGTGACCTGTAAAGCTTTGTACACCCCTAGTTGTCTCGAGGAGAACATTCTGCTAAGACTCAGAGGAATGAATCTGTGTACCTAAAACCTGGACACACAAGTGTAGCAAACCCGCCTCAGTGACGCTGTCTCTTTCTCAGCGTGGAAGGCGGCAGACTTTACACGTCGTTTAGAATCAATAATAGTCTTCGGCTCTCAAACCTTACCATTTAGATAAACTATTAAAAACAACCTATCTAGTTTAATAGTTTATCTATTTTTTCCACCCATCTTCTCTGGGTTTTAAACACTAGACAGTGACCTCCCTCACTTTAGCTTGAAAACATAAATTTCTTTTTTCAGTTGTGTGCATGTGTGTGTTCTCGTGTGTGTGTGTGTGTGTGTGTGTGTGTGTGTATCCTACCTGTATCTATGTAAAGAAATCACTTTCCACTGCTGCCGCTTATGTAAGTAGTGAATACCGTCCTTAAAGAGTGCATGGTGAAATGAAAAGTTGGTGGAAGTTGTCACTTTTTATGCCTGTATCTATATATAGCTATAGATAGATAAAATTCTTTTTTTTTTATTGTGTGTGTGTGTGTGTGTGTGTGTGTGTGTGTGTGTGTATAATCTAGTACTATATATGTGGTATAAAACAAGAATGTTGTGTGCGCACGTGTGTACGTACACACGTGTGTGTGTGTGTGTATGTAGATGTACACCATTGTGTACATATGGTATAAAACTGTGTGATAGTAAATACGTGTGTGTGTGTGTACATGCACACCACTGTGTACATATGATGGTATAAAACACGTGCGCGTGTGTGTGTGTATGTATTCTCTCTCTTACTGTACACAGACAGGTCTATCTATGTGTGATGCTTGTTTTCAAGTTTCCCTAAGAAGCATCCGACCCACGTCTGGTACCCCGGTACATTTTCTCTCGTGGTACAAGTACGTCCGTGGTGTTTGGGCCTTTCACAGGGATGTCGGTGTCAGCCACGGGGCCACTTCACTGGCTGAGAGATTCCTCCTAAAACGGCTAAGCAGGCAGTGTTTGGTTTGGGGGGGGGCTCTTTTTTTTTTGAAAGGGGGGGAGCATGCTGCCCTGCTCCCCTGCCCAGCGCTGGCCCCCTGGGACAGAGCCACAGCATCTCTGCTTGGCCTGGGTGCTGCTCTGCAGCCCCCCTGCTCACTCGTTGCTCCCGGAGGCTGGTGCTGAAAGAACAGCTCCGCCCCCCCCCCCCGGGCCCCTGCCCCTGCCGAGCTTGGGGGGGGGGGGGCTCCTCTGCAGCGCCATCGCGCTCCTGCCAGGCTGCCCCCACAACCCCGGGGGGGGGGTGCATTGGGGCCATGCAGGGGAGCAGGCAGGGCTCCATCCTCGTTCCCAAACCTCGTGCACGGCGCCCTCGGGGGGGGGGGGGGCAGGGAGGTGGATGCCCGCACCCCCACCCCTAGGGTCCTGCTTGCACCCAGCTGCTTGCAAGGAGGGAAGGGGAAGGGGCAGGAGGGGGCTGCGCGCGCACCTCCCTCCCCTCCGTCTCCCCCTCCCTGCCCGCCTCCCCCGCCCCTCGCGGCTGGGCCCCGCCCCACGTGACCCGCGCGGGCCAATGGGCAGGCGGGGCGGTGGGGATCCGGCTGGAACCGGTTGGGCCGCGTCCGGCTCTATATAAAACTTTATAAACACCCGATTCAAAGCAGTGGGGTCGGCAGCCCGAGCCGCGTGCCCACCCGTCCTCCTGCACCGCCGTCCGGCCCGCACCGAGCTCGCTCGCCCGCCCGCCCGCCGCCGTCACCGCCGCCGCCATGCCCAAGAGAAAGGTACGCGGCCTCGGCCTCTCCGCGGCCTTGAGGCGGAGTGTGAGGAGACGGCAGCGGGGGGGAGGGGTAGAGAAGGAGCGGGGGGGGGGGGAGCAAAAATCTTCATTTTTTATTTATTTATCTATGTATTTTTATTTATTTTCGTACCTCAGGCCGCGGGGCGGGATGGGGGAGGGGCGCGTCCCTCCGGCAGGAGGCCCCAACGGTCGCGGGGGGGGGCGGGGCGGCGCCTAGCGACCGTTACCCTGTGGCGCGCGCGGGGGGAGGGGCGGGGCCGGGGCTGGCTGCAGCCGGTTGGTTTTGGCGGGAGGCGCGCGCGCGCCAGGGGGAAAAGGGCGGGAAGTGGAGGCCCCTGCTGAGGGGGCGCGGGGGGGCGAGTTGCCGCCAAAACCGCCCCCCCTTCACAATGGCGGCTGTTGCCCCCCTTCCCCTCGCGTCCCAGATGCGGGCGGCGCAGGTGGGTCTAAGGGCTGACTTTCTCCTCCCCAGGCTGAAGGAGAGAGCAAGGGCGATAAGGCCAAAGTGAAGGATGAGGTGAGGAGGAGTTCGGGGGGGTCGCTCGGGCGCCACTTTGAAAGATGCGCTGCCGCGGGAGGCCGCAAGACGCGCTCGTCGGTTGTGGGGGGGGGGGGGGGGAGCTTGTTTTGGGTCAGTTTTCTCTTTAACCAATAAATGGCTCTTTTCCACAATTTTAACTCGTTTGTGTGGTGTTTTTTTGTGTGTGTATTTTGTTTTGTTTTGTTTTTTCTCTCTTTTTACAGCCACAGAGGAGATCGGCGAGGTTATCCGCTGTGAGTATCTCGTTCTCGGCGTGCAAGTTGCACAGAAAGTTTTTGCGTGGAAATAGCGGCGGGCTGCGCTGCGCCTCGTCCGCCCGCGTGGGGAGGCAATGCCGGTGCCGGGCAGCTTGGGGAAACGTGCCCGGGGTGTGGTGGTCAGCGCGGGGCGCTCGGGTGCTTCCCCAAAGTTATTTGGACTGTGGGAAAGCGAGGTGTGCTGGGGAAACGCAGAGGAACAACATCTTCTGTCTGTTAGTTTTATCTTTTTAAAAAAGCAACCCGACTTGTTTGCTGTTCCTCACTTCTAGAAACCTGCTCCTCCGAAGCCAGAGGCTAAACCTAAAAAGGCAGCTCCAAAGGTAAATTAGCACCGTGAAAACGCAGCCTGTAGGTACGCTCCGGATTTTTGTGATCTCTTTCATTTTGAGGCCTGGTCCAGGAGTAACAAGTGATTTTTGAGCTTCCAAGCAGTGGCTCGTTAAACCGTGGCGTGGCGACATTCCTGTCTGGTAGATTTAAGTTTTGCTGTCAAACTTTTGTAAGATCTGATCCAATGCTTCGAGGAAAACCTGTTAAGGCTGTAATAAACGCGGTCTTTGATTAAAAACTAAATGTGTGCGTGTATTACACTGGTGATGCTACTCAGCTCTGTTTTCCAGGGTTTTATTACCTCCTTGTGTCCATTAATGGACCGCTTGTAACTGTACAGCTGTACGTTAACGATGCTTATAATTCTAGCAGTGCTAATATTGTCCCACCATTTCTCAGAAGGGTGAGAAGGTACCCAAGGGGAAGAAGGGGAAAGCTGATGCTGGCAAGGAGGGAAACAACCCTGCAGAAAATGGAGATGCCAAAACAGACCAGGTATAAACACAGGTCTAAGAATTTTAGTTCTTCTAATAGGAAATGCTTGTGTAGGCCTGTTCTACATTTTAAAAAAAACATGTTACTTGATTAATTTAGGCCATTTACTAAATAAATAGCTTGAGAGTTCACTCTGGGCTCTGTCCCTAGTCTCATCTTGGCAATTGGTGCAATTAGTTTTTGAAGTTTTCTTATTTACTGTATTGAATTGTTACTGATGCTATATGTGGCTTCATTTAAAAACAAGTGGTATTAGTCTTATGGTAATTTTCAATCTTGCTTCTAAGGCTACCCTTTACATGTGCATCTCACTTCCAAGTGCCATATTTTTAGATCTATGCCACTCCCTTCCCCCCCAATTAAGGCACATACTTTTTTGTTTTGGGAAAGGCAGGATGAAGAAAGGATTTTTCCAGAGTTGTAAGTTGCATAAAGCAGGGACACAGCCTAACCTCAAGTTGGTCGCCCTCTCTCCTGCTCAGGAAAAGGTTACAGTTTTAACCCTTTCACAGTTGAATTGTGAGCAGCTCTTAGCTGCTCAGCCAAAAGCTGAACCTAACAGCTGCTGAAGAATGGATTCTGCGGACAGATCTAAGGTTTTGAAAAAGCTAAGCAATCTGCAAGGATGTGACATGGAGACCCCCAGAGTAGCCAATAAAGAGCCAAACTGCCAAGAAACAATCTAGTAGTGGAACATGAAGTTGATTGAAAAGGAGAGGGTGGTTAGCACTTGTGGAGTGAAGAGCCCGTAGTAGGAATCATGTTGATTATAATGTGCTATTAAGTTGCCAGTGCCCTGCCCCCCCTCCATCTGCCCCTCCCACCATGCAGCTGCTAGAGAGGAGAAGGGGGAAAATGAGCAGCCATCTTACAATGTCTCCATGCTTCTATTCTGAATAGAAAACCAGCTTCCCTGCTTAAGACATGTACCCTCATTTTGAAATGCTAATTTTTGGGGGAGAGGTGTGTGTGGTACGTAAGCAAGTACAGTACATCATTATTTTGACATTGCTGCAGGAAAGCACAGCTTTAAAATCTCCTTAACTTTTGGACACTAGAATGTCTTCCTTCCAGAATCATGTGAAATGAGTGGAAGTCTGTGTATTATTAACAGCTTCTCCTTTTTTCTTTCAGGCACAGAAAGCTGAAGGTGCTGGTGATGCCAAGTGAATTGTGTGAATTTTTGATAACTGTGTACTTCTGGTGACTGTACAGTTTGAAATACTATTTTTTATCAAGTTTTATAACAATGCAGAATTTTGTTTTACTTTTTTTTAAGCTATGTTGTTAGCACACAGAACGCTTTGTTGTTGTGTTTTGGGGGGGCAGTGGGAGCAAATGTCACTTAGTC
This sequence comes from Alligator mississippiensis, assembly GCF_030867095.1. NCBI lineage: Eukaryota > Metazoa > Chordata > Crocodylia > Alligatoridae > Alligator > Alligator mississippiensis. The sequence goes on along the minus strand of NC_081829.1, from coordinate 3,057,005 downwards.
CATTTCTCAGAACCTGTTTTTAAAAAGGAAAAAAAGACCCCTTGTTTTTTGGAGAGGGGCTCTTCCTGGACACGAGGAGGAAGGATTCCCTGATGTTGCCCATCTGTTTCGGTTTGTGAAATGTATTAGAGTGAACACTGAAACTCCTGACATGCCTGCTGCCAGCTTTAAAACTGCAGTTTGTAATGCCGTTTTCTCATTCCCTTTCTTTGCCTAGAGCTTATCACTCCTAACTGTGGCAAAAGGGGCATGTTTGGGTTTCATCCTAAAATCTAATGCATTATCATTGTTGGGCAATCTAGAATTCCGGTGTCAAAATTGGGAGGTCATAACTCCAAAGGGAGAGTTAGGCTTTCTCTTTTTATATTGTGGATCTTCAGATTAAGGATTCTGCGGTTCTAATTTTGTTTTCTTCTAAAAGTCAGGGTAGGCTCGTGAACAGTTGTTAAACAACATGCTAAATGTGAAAGTGTCCACCCTCACTCTAAACTTTCCCTGTTCAAATATGAAATGAAGATTTTTCATTGGTTTTATAGTAACTCTTACGTTTTGGTAGTCCATGGAGGAGGGGAGTTTGAAAGTTGTTGTAAAATGTTGCAGATTGTAGCCCATGTCCTGCCTGAATTACCATGATTGTTTATGAAAAGTACCTTTAATAAAGCTGGATACGGTTTGGCTTGGACTGTTCTCAATGTATTCCTATTTTCATTGCTTCTGTACTACATTTGATGTGGCAGTATGCCTAAACGATGTACCTGCTGTGTGTATGTGTGTATTTGCACAATCATTAACAAAGTGCACGATGATATTTGTTCTGAATATATCTTTTATGTAAATGCATGAGCAAGTCTACATTCACAGAAAATGGATTTAATCACCTTTTTGCGTTCAAATACAGACAGGTTTCTTCAAGTCGTATCAACTTCAGGTTGCGTTTCAGGGTTATGTGAAGCAGGTAGTTGTAGCGCAGGTTTCTTTTAGTCGCAGTTTGCTTCATGCTGCATTGTTGTGCCTATTGTCTAAACAAGTTAGTGCTAACTAAGATAACAATATCAAAGTCTTAACTTTAATTTTTAACTTGGATTATGCAAAAAATACTAAAATCTATAAATCAGTTTACAATAGGAAGAACAAAATGTTTTAACTTAAAAAAAGAAGCTAAATTTTCATGGTTCATCAGTATTAGTGGTGAACATAAAGCAGGCATGTTGAGTTCAGAAGTATCAATTTGTATGTGCTAGGGCAGTGGTTTTCAAACTTCTAAAGTCATGGATCCCTTTTGCATCACAGAACCCTTACTGCTGAGCTAAAGACTGAGGTGGATCCAGGCAATCTGGCCTGGCCAGGAGGTTGTTGCATTACCCCAGTCTCTGTGGAACCCCGAATGACCAGTTGCAAGGCCCAGGGCTCTGCGACACATACTTTGAAAACCACTGTTTGATGGGTGACCAAACTGAGTTTAAATCCAGAAGAAATAGCTAAAACTTTTTTCTCTGTTATTTATAATCTTTAATTTCCTTCAATTCTTGCTGCTTACTCTAAGAAGTCTTTAATCGTAAATTATTACATGAATGTGGGGGCTGGATGCAGATTATCATCTCTGGCTTGAATAGTTTGAAAATTGTCCTGTAGTCTTTTGGCCTTGTCAGTATTTTGGATTGTGACTAGAAGGGCTGGGAAGTTTGTGTCCACCCCTTCCTCCTCTGCCTTCTGCTCTGTATATTTTTAGGCTTAGTACAGATAGTCAAAAAGACAGAGGCTGAATCCATCCCATCTTTGCAGGTTGAACTGATAAGTGTGGGGATCTGGTTTGTTTTTTTTCTGATTTTCAAAACCCCAGTTTTCTGATTTAGAAAAATGTGGATTTTGGGTTACTTTTTATGATTAAAGTGAAACACCACTAATAGATGGATAGCTATATATAGTGGTTGTTTCATTTTAATCATGGAAAAATGTGGATTTTGGTTTGTTTGGGTTTTTTTAATCCAAAAATAATCCCTGCTGATAAGCAAGGGAACCATGCATTCACTTTTTCATAGATTGTAGAGTTGGAAGGGATCACAAAGGATCATTGTGACCACCGCCCTGCTGCTGGCAGGAAAGAGAACTGAGGTCAGATGACCCCATCTGGGTGACTATCAAGCCTCCTCTTGGAGACCTCCAAATTAGGTGATAGCACCCACCTCTCTTGGGAGCCCATTCCAGATCCTGGCCACTCTTACTGTGAAAAATGTCTTCCTAATGTCTAACCTAAATCTACTCTCCACTAGTTTGCACCCATTATTCCTAGTTACTCCCTGGGGTGCTTTGGTTCTAGAAATGCAGCCACATGCCTGCAGTGGCCCAGACTAGAAGTCGGGCCACTAGAACATGCCTCCCTGCTCAGCTGGAGCAGGTTCTGGGGGAGTGGATTGCAGGGGAGGTCTCAAAGCATCCTGGAAGTCTGGGGGACAGAGTTGAATGAGGAGGGGATCCGGGACACAATAAACGTTTAACCTGAATAAGTTAAGTCTGATACTATATCCATCCAGGTTTATCTTAAACTGGTTTCGGCCATTTTGAAAGCAATTTATGTGCATTGAACAACTGTTATGTTACAGATTTGAACTGGTTTCCAATCACTTATACTGGTTTATGTGTAACTTCTGTTCCTAAGTAGAACACATAAAGGAGACCCTTAGATATGACATCTGCCTCAAGTCTTTTCAGTGGTCTTTTTAATGCTTACAACTGAGAGAAACATCTTAATAAGAAATGCTAATTGTTCAAGTGTCTTGTTCTGGATTTTGTTTTTAAGTTGACACAACCCCCGGCTAAAGTGTTTCAAGTCGGCTCCAGTCTAGTCTTACCTCCTAGTGTCCTGATCTATTTTCTAAGTAAATAAATGTTAGCAAAGCAAGGTAACTTCTTTGTAAACTATCCTCAAGAGCAGTGTGTTTGTATGCTGTAATTCTTTATGCTTTTATTTAGGGGGGCACCGAGGCAGGAATATTCCATATAGGGAAGTACATCCACAGAAATTACTTTGCTTCAAAAATTCCAGACTATTCTACCTTAGATGTTTTTCATGGTAATATATATTCCTTTAAAGCAGGGGTGGGCAAAATGCAGCCTGCCAGGCCAATCTATCTGGCCCGTGGGGCCCCTAAAAGATTTAGAAAATTAACATTTATCTACCCCTGGCTGCCTGTCATGTGGCCTTCAATACCTTGCCAAAACTCAGCAAGCAGCCCTCCGCCCGAAATAATTCCTCGCCCTTGCTTTAAAGGGCACTGCACCTTGGTTACTTCTGGCATGTAGCACTGATAAAAATGATGTTCAGTGTTCTATTGGATGACTCTTGGGCTAGAAAGTGCAAAAAAACATGTCTGTGCCACTTTACTGGTCATTTACCATGTAATCCAGATAGGATAATGAAAGTCATGTCACATGCAAGCTATACTCAGTAAATGGTTGAGAAAAATGGATCTGCACTTCAGATATAAAAATTACCCAAAATCTACTAACAGTTAGCCAAAAGTATTGCTTCCTCTGCTTCTTGAGATTTGTTTGTTTACCAATTGTAAGCAAAGAGGGTTTCACATTAGGAAATTAAATACTCTGAATTGGGTTCATATCCAACTGATTTAATTCTGTGTATCTACTGTTCTTAGGTTGGTTTTACGCTGTCGGCTAGCCTTCCCACTGTTGGAGCTATTGCAAATATTAACAGGTGTATTCAGTCAAAAGTGGCAGCCCAGAAAGGGCTCGAATACAGTCAGATTACTTTCCCCAGTTGTGAACAAGTCAACTATAGAAACAGCTGCTATAAAGCATGGTGAACCAACCAGAAGGGAGCTAGAGGAGCAGATGCTAGAAGCTGCCCTGGAAAAGCTTTGGAGATAAAGGCTGGGAGAAATTTTGGAAAACTTCCAGAAAGTATAGACAGGTGGGGAATGGGAAGGAATGGTCCTCAATTGCTTAACGTGGGATTGCTGGATTGAAACTTCAAAGGGAGGGTGGGATTTGGTTCTCTTCCTTTGCAGAAGGTAAAGTGGCATCAAAGGAGCCAAGAAATAGGGGAAGAGTCCCAAGATTGGGCATGTAGCCCTTTTGGCCTTGAATATAAAACTTCCTGTTACCTTGAGGGTTGTTGGTTGTAGCCATGCTAGTCTGAGGATGTAGGCAGACAAGGTTCTTTGGGCAAATGTATCTTATTAGACCAACTAAGCAGTTGGAAAAATTCTTTGCAAGATTTCCTTTTGGGCACAAACGCCCTTCTTCAGGCATAGGGAGAGTCAGCTGATGTGTGTGTTGGATTCTGTTCCACCCAGGACAGCGCATGCACACCAGCAGACTCTCCCTATGCCTGAAGAAGGGCATTGTGCCCAAAAGGAAAGCTTGTGAAGAAATTTTTCCAACTGTTTAGTTCAGGGATGGGCAAAATGTGACTGTGGGCTGGATGCAGCCTGCCAGGCCCCTTAAAAAAATTAGAAAATTAAATATTAATCTGCCCTAGGCTGCCTGCCATGTTGTCTTCAATGGCTTGCTGAAACTCAGTAAGCAGCCCTCTGCCCAAAATAATTGCTTGCCCCTGGTTTAGTTGGTCTAATAAAAGATACCACATTTGCCCAAAGGACCTTGTCTGCCTGTTACCTTGAATGTTTTTAAACCGTAAACTAGACACATGACTGGTGATAAGACTGCTGCTATGCCAGGCCTGGCCATAAGGAGGTGCCACAGACATGACAAAATAGCGGGGGGGGGGGGGGGGGGGGGGTAAATGTTAGACTACATGGGAGTTCATCTTCCTCCCTGGAGCTGAGTATTTAGGCAAGATCTATCTCTTGACAAGCTTTTGCGTGGTAGAAATTGAAGCATGTATGGGAAGCTAACATGACTTAGGGGGCAAGTCTTTCATATTGTGTTGCTCAGACATTTTCCAAGTTTGTCAGGTTAGAGCCAATCTATCCAAATATTTACAGAAAGATGTGTAGTTTGAATCTTTTAAGTTCCTTTTGGAAGTTTCCCTGATTCCAGCTCTGGAAAATTAATGGCTTGGTTATCAAGTAATGGAAGGTTCATGGTGTGAGTTAAAATTGTAGAGGGTATCTTGCAATAGGATCCTTAAAATCCATGCATCTTCATCTTACTAAGGCAGGAGCTTTCTTTTTAATGAATGATATTAAGAGTGATCTCTAAAGGTGGAGCTGACTTCTGCTTAACAGTGCCTACTTAAATGTTTTAAAAAAATAATAGCATTACAACTGCTTGATTTTTAATTTTTTAACTGAGCTAAAATGTGAGTGGCCTCCCCTTGTCTGTTGCAAAACTGCTGATCAAAGTCCCTGCAAAATATGAAGGAAAAAATCCTGATTCCCTGCCCTCCACCGCACTTTGTATTGGCTCTATCTCCTTAAAAGCACCAGTGCATCCTTTCAGTGCTCTGTATAGGGATGTGTTATATAGATAAAAATCTTAAATTTAAGAAGTAGAAGGAAGTCTAGGGAAAAATCAGTATGCTGCCCACACACACCACATCTTTAGACTGTGATAAATCTACTTCTGCCTTGTGCATCTGTCAGGTGGATTTTGCACTTATGTAGCACCTGGTGTTAAGGATTTCCGCCATTGCACCTGAATTCAGTGGGCGGTTGGGCTTTTGCTGTGGTAGTCTGGAACATACGGAATTGGTTCCCATCTGGAATCCAGCATTTAATCTCTTCCTACATTTATAAAACATCTGAGGTCTTGTTTTGTGGGTGTGTGTGTCCCCCCCCCCCCCCCCCAGACGCTTGTAAGTTGCTCACCGTTTCATTGGGGGTCTTTTAAAATTTTATTTTGACCTATCCTCTTGTAATTTAGGGTCTAGTTTTTTTAGGGTGCTTTTTAGTGAATGAGAAATGGTCTTCTAGTTTTTTTAGCCTCCATGCTTTTACTAAAGTGGCATGGCATACTTTATAAATTATTAACTATTTTCCGAAAATATATTGGGAGATAACTTTTAAAATACCCCTTGCCTACTCAAGAATCCTGAAGCACTTAATACTTGGAGAAATCCTTTAGCTACCTTTGCCTGCCGTAAACGGTCACGCTGTACTCAGCTGGCTGCATGTCAATGTGGAAGACTTCTGAATGGAGAATGTGGGGGACATTTAAGCAGAATGCACCAGCTCTACTCTGAATTTTGTCGGGCTCTGCCCTGACTGAAGTTGATCTCTCAATATTCCACAGGCTGTTTAATCAGCAGTTCTGCATCTTACATTGAAGAAGGAAAAGACAGGCAATGCTCATCACAATCCCTCTTAAAAATAATTACGTTACTGTAGGGACCACCTACATTTCAAAGAAACAAAGAGCTATTGTGCGCAAAATATGGAATGACATTTTTAAAGGGACAGCATTCCCCAAAGTTTCAGTCAGCTTGTGTCCCAACACAAACCTTTAATGATGCAAGACAACGAGTATTCTAAACTGCTTCAGAATGTAGGCTTCGGGCAACAGTCGCTTCCCTCAAAATGCGCCACAGGTAGTTTTCTTACCTGCAGCGACCACAGAATTGGCAGAAAGGTCAAGGACTAAAAATAGAATTACACTGTGGTCTGAATCTTAGAATCATAGAAAATGAGGTTGGGAAGGGACCTCAGGAGGTCACATCTAGTCCAACCCCCTGCTCAAAGCGGGACCAGTCCCAACAAGATCATCCCAACCAAAGCTTTGTCCTGCTGGGTTTTGAAAACCCCCAAGGATGGAGCTTCTACCACCTCTCTGGGTAACCTCCTGCCAGTGTTAGGTTGCATAATTGTCACTTGTATTTTATGTGCAGAGGACCTTGGTCTTTTCTATTTACCTGTGTTGGTCCCAAAAGCAAATAATTATGGAAACAGTGCAATGTTGTTTTATATATTTAAGTGATTAAGACTGGTGATATAGCAAGTCGTGCTATATTCAAGTTCTCTTACTAGTAGCATCTACTTTCTGAGGCTATTGCAGGCTTTCTGAGGCTCTTCCTGAACACAAGGCTTTACTAAGTTCCCAGGAATCTCTGATCGTGTGCTGCTTTTGAGCTTTGCAGATGTATTTGATTCCAGAGCTTTAAATCGGGCTTCTCTTTTCCCTGTAGGTATCGGGCATGCATGGATGTTTGCAAAATCGGAGCCAGGCCATGAGCTTCCAATATAGTCTCATTTTGACTTCGAAATCAAGGCTCTTTGTCCTTGGTTCTTAAGGATTTTCTTATTAATTACCATTTGCATGTTTTGAAAGTGAACTCTACAGGTCAGGTCTTTTTTTTTCCCCCCTATGATAGTTTTTTTTCTGAGGGGATATGAGAGACTTTGCAACATGATTATTTCTCGCTAATGTTCTCCATCTTAATTTCATCAGTCTCTTTCATTAAGAAAAAACATCCTTTCTTAAGAAAAATATGATATTGTCCTTTGAACTTAAAAACGCTGCTTCTACTTGCCACTTATCAGTACCACTGGGGTCTTCGACTGTCTTACACAGGCCAAGGCAGTCACATCTGAGAGTCAATAAGCCAGGACTGAAAAAAGAGGCAAGAGTAGGCCACACACTTTTCAGGCTGGGCCTTGAGGGAGGGCTTGTGTTTGAGTCATCATGAAGGTATGGAACTGTATTGCTATATTTGTTTTCTGCCTTTAATCTGACCATCTCCTCTTGCAATCTCCAGAGTGGTTCAAAGTAGAACTGTCGCCCCCTTATTCACCATCGTGCTCATCCACAGAGCTGGCTCAGTGCTTTGAGTCTGAGCCTGGTCTCCTGCTACCTGATTTTGTGTGAAGGGCAGCTAAAAATGGCTGAGATCTCAGTCCTCCCATGACAGACCCTGAATTGTTCTAGCCTCTATAATAATTTGGTTTGTGCTCAAGTCCCAAGAGCAGTTGAGCCACCGAGGCTACAGCAGCACCATTTCTTAGTTCTCTGGGCAGTGTATCAGGATGTACCTAAAACCTGAATAATTAAACCTAGCGTGAATCATTCTTCCAAGGGACCTCTGTGTCATCAAAATTCGTAAGGTGTTGAAAGCAGGAAAGGTCCTTAATTCAAAGTGTTGGATCTCAAGGCAATTGAATGACACAGTGCTGCTTTACATCTTTCCCATCTTTCACTGGGTTAACCTGCAACTTACTAATAAAATGGTGGGATGCACCAAACAAGCTCTAAGGACAGATGTAAAAAAAAGAACAAGGGAGAAATGAACATTAAAATTCAGTGCAGTTGCATGGTGAATATTGAAAGGTAGGACCATTTGTACTGGAAAGAGTATCAAACTATGACAGAGGGATTTCATTATCCCTGTATCATTCCAGATAGTGGTATCATGCTTAGATGCCAATATCTCCAGACACGGTTGCAGAGTATAGATACACTGACAAAGATTAGCAAATTGAGAATTAAAGCTCTCTTCTTAAGTAGACAATTTATGACTGGTGTCTATTTTCAGTGCAGGGATTGTAAGGAAGGGGAGAGTTGAAACAAGTTCAGCTGGGGCTACTTAGAAAATTAAATAGGATATGAAGAGCTTTGTATAGCAAGAAGTTTGGAAAATCTCTTAAACCAAGAAATAGGGTGGGAAGATAGTTTGGGTCTTTTAATTCTGAGGGATTTTCTTGTACAAGGAAGTGTTTAAAATGCTAAAAAGGGGTATAATGAGCAATTACATATTGAAATTAAGAAGAGTAGAATAAAAAATCACTGGTGGTGGATACAGCACCATTTAAATAGGTCCCTAAAGGAGAACTGCCAAATAAATAAACCGTTGCTTTAAATGCTTAAGACTAGGGTGAAGAAAGATCTAGGAAAACCTGCCATAAGGAGCAACTGCAGAGTAGCTGGCGATGACCTTTGATGTATTGTAATAAGTATTTTCTTATCCTAACTTCTACTGACCTAGGGTACCTGAAGCTGCTTTACCTTTTGCTGTCTGGACTAGCTTTTCAAAATTACACTTTAAAATGTGCTTACCTTTCTAAATAGTTTTTACAGTATAAAGGCAGTGTTTGCTGTTGTTTACTTTCAGATTTCTAATCAAGATTTTCTCTGGTGCCACAGAAGTCCTAAGATCTGGATTCTTCTCATTGTTTTCATTGGGCAAATATTAGCTTGTCTAGGGAGGCTATAGCACAATAGTCGCAAGGAGGCAAGGACGGGGTTACTACTTTAGCTTTCTGGAAATGGGACTAGCAAGGCGCGTCCAGTGACTCGCTGCTCATGGCTGGGGGCCAGTTCAGTGCAGATCCCTGTGGTGGCCCAGGACATCTGGAAGTTCATCTGCCACTGCTTGTCATCCCAGGTGGCCAGGACAGTGAGTACTCACCAGTTCCCACTCTTTTCTGGTCTAGAAGGGCCAATACACAGTTTGGAGTTGCTCCCACAGCAGGTCAGCCTGCCATGTGCTATATGGCCTCAGGCTTCTAGGACATTAAGGTGCTTTGGGAGAAGAAAATGGGGAAGGTTGTTGAGGCACCTTGCCATGGCCCCGGCCATGGGAATCTAGAGACTAGGCCACTACAAAGCATGCTGCAACATGTGCTCTTTCTGACCATCCAGTAATGCTCAACAGCCACACATCTGTCCACATCTGAAAGCACTGCAGTTTGTGATGGCTTCAAACCCCATGACAATTTGTCCCACTCCAAATATTACACCAACGTAATTAGCTCTGTCATCTGTAATCTCCACAAAAGAAGCCAACGGTTGAATGGGTCTTTGGGACTGAATGAAACTTCCTCGCTTCGGAAGTGCAGGCATCCTTGGAAGTCAGATCTGAGAGGCGTTTTCAGGGAAATGTTATATCTGGCAATCTCATTTTATTGACACAGTTTTGTGTAGTCAGGGTTATACTGGGTAGTAGTACTGCTTTCTGATTGGGAGCTGTTTTTATTCCAAGCTTATTCCCCATTTCACCACACGATGGTGCCAGCAAACGTAGAATCACTGCTTGGAGCCATTATAGATCCCAGTCTGCACTTGTGCAGAATCCAAACCATTTTTATAACCAGCTAATGTGCGCTGGTTTTTGCTCTTTATTTTTTTTAGGAGGAAGAAAATGGAGTTCCCTTGACTACTCCCATACTCTTCACTGGGCTGAGTCTGAGAAGAGCAAAACCAGATAAAGGATAACCATGCAACAATGTGAATCTCCATTATGAAACAGATGGTCTGTCGACCTAAGGTACTTAGATTGCCGTATTATCCGAGCATCACACCATGGTTAATGTGTTTACCTTGCAACATGCAAATAAGATGGGAAGTGGTGTTAATGTGTGTTTTAAAGACTCTCCTAACATCATACCGGAAGTCTACGATAGAGCAAGTATTTGAACCCAGCTTTCCCTAAGGGAGTTAGCATAGCATCCCAACCAACCCTCTTCTCCAGGATTTACTACAGCTACTCTCCTGGCACACCCAGATGAGCGGGAACATGCGTTTCCCCAGGGACAAGTAGCAACAGCACACCTTGGGAAGCACCCATGCTACACGCTATGGTGTGCAGCAGGTTCCCAGGTGGAGCAGGGGAGGCTGGGGGCCCCCCCCGGCAGCCTGTCCTGGGGGCCTCAGAGAGCTGCAGCCATAGCACTCCTGCGGCGGGAAGCCTGGCTGGCAGCTAGACCATGGCTTCAGCCAGCCAGGGTCCGGTTTGGGGTGGTACACACTGCTGCCACATGCGCTTCCCTGCTTTTTTTTGGTTTGGTTTTTATTGTCCCCAGGGTCTCCCAGGATCAAAAAACCCCCCTGCACTGCAAGATAGCAGGGCCGGGGACACCTGCATGTGCAGTGTGTGGCACCACACATCTGTGCTCATCTGGACGTACCCTCAGAGTTCAGACTTGGAACTCCTGCTATCCTAATCATGTGTCTTCAATTAGTAGGGGATCCTTTATTTCACATCTAGGCCATTCCAAATATCTCTTTTTGAGATATCTGTGTCACTTTCATGCCAGCTTTTTTTACAAAATAAATGCATTACAACATGTAGGATTTTGAGTTCATAAGGCTTACTGATACCTAACCGAAGCAAATTTTGCTTAGACCTAACTATTCCAGTGATGCAGTTGCTCCAGTAAAAGATATCACCATAAGAAGTCCTTGCCTCTCGCTTCATTCCTGGACTATCATGGCTATCTCTCTCTAGCGCTACCACTAACAAATGTAGACAGCCAATATGAGTGTCGAGAAAGAAGCTTCTCTCTAGTTTCCTCTCAATTTTACTTAAATCTCATGTTTGGCTTAATGTATAAAGTGCTTGTGCATAACTGATGTTTCTTGAGGACTGTACAACAAATAAAACCTTAATTTATTTTAAATATTGCACAGTTTTAAAGGAGACCTGCAAAGGACACCTGGCAAACTTAGGGAACTGGTATTGGAACAGAGGGACTTTTGCCTCTCAAGCACAAGTTTAAGTTCCAGTCTTGAACAGGGATGGTAGTTGTTGCCATCTGATGGAATTAATTTGATAAACTTCAGCCCAAGATCCAGTAGAAGGGCACCTACCCATTTCAGACCTCTCTGGCTGTTAGCATTAACTGTTCCCCCTTGACAGGTTTGCAAAAAGGATGAGGATTGAAAGGGTAATGGAACATTAACTCACCGGCAGGTGGGATTGTCTCCAGGTCAGGGTGGAGCCTGTTCAGTGATCAGCAGCACCTCCCTGAGGCAAACCAGGACAAAACTATTTGTCTTGTACCTACTGATGAAAGGGATGGCGTCAATCCCCAGAGCTGTCAAAACAACAACTTTTACCAGCGCTACATTCATGTGTATTTTCTTGTAAAGTCTATCAAATCAACATGCAGAGGAAATGTGTATTGCCTTGAATTAACCTAACCAATTTGCCCTTCAAACTCTGCTTCCTGAAGTACCTGACTCATGGGGTTATCTCACTGTGATACATACCTTCCTTTGTTGTTTACTGTTTCTAAGCAGCAGTGTACACAACTTAATAAGGTACAAAAGGAAGTGACTGCTTTCAAGAATCAGAGAGATTTTAATGAGACAATTGTGACTTAATCAAACTTCCTCAAAAGAAATACACAACAATGACATGGGCTCTGGATAGACCCAGCTTGCCACTCCCTTTCTACAATTCTCAGCACTTGATTGGTGCAGACATAAGCGGTTTCTAGGCAGGAGGAAAATGATTTTGTAGAGGAAAAAGGAAAACTAAAAATGTGCAGGCTAGCAAAAAACAAGCTCACAGAGTCCCAGGTACTTTGCTATTGAACCCGTGACACAAAGGCATGTTAGACCAAAACCATCCTCAGATGTGAACCACGTACATGCCTCTTACTGAAAAATACTCAAAAAAAATGTAGATCCACTGAAGTGGGTGCCTTGCCATTTGCTGTTATAACACAAATAGCTAGCCTGTGAATATTCACCGTTAACAGGCTGGCGTCAGGTTCTTTTGCATGGGAAAGCTTTGCAGGTTTAAGTGTCAGTTAAATTCATGAATGTTCCAGGAACAGAAATAGCCCCAAAAGGAGCAAATGTTATGCTGGTGGACATTCTGTATTTTTAATGCATGCAAAATAGTTGTGCAGGCTGGCTCAAAAATATGTGTCCATATAGAGCCGCAAAATATTGCTGCACTCTGTAACTGCGTGTGATATCGATAGGATCCTAGAGTCAGCCTGGCTGATCATTCTAGATGGGTGAAAGTGTATAACCTGTGCCCCCACCCACCCAGCCCTGCAGGATTATAATTTATACAGTGCCCAACTTGGGTATAATTGAATCATAAAGGTGAAATGCCCCAGTGCCATCCAGCTCCTTATCACATGATGTTATTCAGCACAAGGTTTATGCACCCACAGCCTGTGTGCACCAGAGCAGGAAGAAGAGAATGATTTATTCTCTAAGGCACTGGATTCCTGCCCAGGTATGGAGCAACTGCAGCCTGGGTATGGAACAGATAGTTCAGAGATTTGGCTTCTTTGCCCTTGGCTTCTGCACAATTGCACCCAACTGCTATGTGCTCTACACCCTTCAGCAACCCTCACATAGTTTGGCCTAGATCAGTGGTTCTCAAACTTTTTTTTTTTTTGCGGACCACTTGAAAATTGCTGAGGGTCTCGGCAGACAACTTAATACACTTTTTTTTGTTCTATAAATCAAAGCACACAACTCATATTTTAATATCAGTAGCCTTATCTTACAAGTACAGGTATTGTTGATTGTTCTGCAACCTTTTTGCGGACCGCCTGAATGGAGCTCGCGGACCAGTGGTGGTCTGCAGACCACAGTTTGAGAACCTCTAGCCTAGAGAAGTTTGCCTTGAAGGTCTCCCTCTATTCATCATACCCAGGGGTATGCTTTACAATACAATTACTACAACACTCTGGCTCTGTTGCAGCTCTCCTGTATTGGAGATAGAATTCACACCCTACATAGAGAGGCCATTCAGAGGCTGCAAATGCTCAACAGTAAGAACTACAGGCCTGGGACCAGAATAGGGCACATACTCCAGCTTCCAAAGCATCTCAAACTGGATTATTATAGTGACTGGGGTTCACCTGCTTTTGCTCTCTTTTATGCAGGTATTTTCCAAGTGAATATTTAAGGACCTAGTATTTTTCCAGTCTCATGTACATGGCAGTGTCCCAGCCTGTCCTTTTCATTACCCATTCATGTCTTTGCTGTGACTGCTACTGAGAGATTGGTTAGTGTTATAATTGGCACCAGTGGTAATGGTGGCTTTGTAAAGGCAATACTTAGCCTATACAAACTGAAACCCACTCCTTCATTTCACAGGGGTCATTTTCAATGGTTCTTATAGCTATCTGAAGGATTTTTACCATACTGCAGAATCCTAACTGATTGAGTAAAGACTCTTGAGTTAAATGACATCTGATACCCAACATTATGTATTACGTTTCCAACACACAGGCCTCATTTCCACTGTCTTACACTATGGTGTTGCTGCAGGACATTTATCTTGACTGTTATGTTTGTGGATTGTCAAGATGAAAGGGGGAAAATGATTCCATGCAGACTTTGAAATAAGTGAGTAAATAATATTGTGGCTCTGGCCCAAGCTCAGAACCAGAGTGCGGGCAAATGTCTCACTAAGCTGCCATAGAAGAGAGTCTTCATTTTCCTACCTTGTGAGTTGTGCTTAAGGCTCATTCCTTTTTCTCATTGAAGTCAATGATAAAACTCATGTTGACTTTCATGAATGTAGGTTTTATAGAACATTTGCTGCCTCTGGCTAAGCTTTTCTCTATATAAAGGAGTGTATATTATGTGGCAATGTAAAGTAAGTCCAATGAAGCTTTTATCTAATCCACCAGGTGCCAAAACATGTGTCCCCAAATTCATGTTTTGCAGATTGCCCTAAGACAAATGGTAAATGCACGCTATTGGCTGAGGACAAGACTGGGAATTTGGAAGATACTGGTTTTACTCTGCAGTTTGCCACTGACTGCCTGCAAGCTCTTTCCTTTGGCCAAATCCTTTCAGGTTTGTGCCATTTATAAAATGGGGACAGTGATATCACCCTTATGAAGCACTTTGAGATCCTTAAATGAAAGGTGCTAAATTAATGCAATATATTATTCATTAAAAAACACACATGCGCACCCCCGATTGTTTTGTTGTATGTGTCTCTTTCTTTGAGAGGTGGTGTGTTTACTTTATGAACTTCTGAATATGAGCTGCAGGGCAGATTTTTATAAGATTAAAAATATATAGTAGAAATTACCTGTTGGACAAATACACTATCAGTAAAACCCCACTAATAGATCTATGTTGTACTTCCCTTCTGGTAACACGGGGATAAGGAATGGAGGCCCAAATGTGAAGGCAAGCTAGCCAAGGAGGGTAAATGAGCTTGTGCCCTTTTTAACTTAAGGTAGGGAAAAGAAGCCTACATTTTTGTACACGTACGTGTGTACACACACACACACACACACACCCATATCCATTTGCTTCCTATCTTTGAAATTCAAGTCTTCTCTACCCTGGGATATTATATAGTGCCTGTAAAAATAGTAGAATGATATTACAATGAGCAAGAAAGAAGGTAGAAGAGAGAGAGTAGTTTTAGTCAAACCTTGGGCTGATTTTGTTGACACTTCTTTAACTTTGCTTTCTACCAGATGTTTTTGAGCTAGGACTTTTTCACTAAAGATTCAACAGTTCCACTTATTTGGTGGATGTATAAGAGCTCAGGGTAAATACTTCTGTGAAATGCAGCCAGCAGATCTTCTATCAGACTTGGGGAAGGCTGGGCTGCATAGTCCTTAGATTTCTAATATAAAGAAACAAGGGGAGAGGGCATGAATCAAGCTATTTTGGGATGAGAAAGGGGACTGTTGGAGACTGTCCACACATCCCTTCCTTTATCCATCAGAAAGAAGATGGCAAAAGACGAATTAAAAAGCAAAATCCTGTTTTAATTTCAGCAAACTTTTTGATCCAATCCCTTTGGGAAAAGCAGCAGCAAAATACAAGCATTGTGTTTTTTGCAGCCACTTTCCCGGTCTGGTGACAGACACGCCTTTGAACCTCAGCAGTGCCAGACAGGAGTCTCACAAGCTCAGCTGTCTTGTTTTGGAAGTAGTGAGGGACTTAGTCACCTGTGATTCTTTCACCAGGTCAGTATATTTCCAGTGTCTTTATACCTGTTTTTGTATCTTGCTCTTTACGTAAGAAAAAAAACCCCACTGTGAAGTGCCACAGTGCACAGTTTGGTCCTAGATACGGTATTTACCGATACTGCCTTTACTTGAGCAGTTCAAGCAGAGATGCACATATGCTGTCTCTGAATCATTTTGGGCAGCTTCTAAAACACTGAACACAGTGAGTGTCTCTGGAGGTCTCAGAACTATTTAAGTGGCACTACCCTATTCCTATGTCTGTCTTTTAGGGAAGGGAGGCAATATGAGCAGAGGGGAAGGACAAGAGGCCGCTCTTGCCAAAAATATTCTCAGTCAGGATCACTACTGGGACTCTGAGAGTGTGATCACTTAGAAAGTGACTAGTAATAACTGAGGGTAGAATCACAGCTCTGTCAATCAGGGAATAAAGTTATTTGCTCTGTGATCTCATTTGCTGCCCAGGATAAGTGGGCAGCGTCTACTCCATTTACTTTGTCATGTAGCTTTCCACTGCAGGTTGAGTTGAGCCAGTCTTTATTGTACTGCAATGCTAAAAGCAAGGAGGGAAAAAGAAAAAAGAAGTATAAATCATGTGAATGTGCCAGTGCAGGGAAATGCCCTGCTGAGACCCATGTGTTTATTCTGTATGGCTGTGTGAATCTGGCTGTCTACACTTAAAGCAAATAAAATCTCTCACCCAGTACCAAGTTATTAAAGCTACAAGAAGATTACACATGGAACATACTTTTCATGATTTGAACAGTTTATCTTGTGGCCAGTCTGGGGACAATGAAAGCAGGGCGTTCAGTTTCACTTTTCTTCATTGCTACTCACAATGTTTCCTTCCCTGTCCTCGCTCGCTGGCATCATCTTGCAGGGAAATGTATGATGAACACATCTGTGTTAATAATTCAACAAAATTTGCCAGGCTCGTTGAATAAATTCTATGCCCTGAATAACTGACCCAGATACAAGATCTGTGCTGTAAATACCATAGGAGAATGCTGACTGTAAAACAATAAAACCCAGGCCATTTCCATGGGCATTGGCCCCCAGTTCTATAAAAACTTCACCTCTGTAAAACCCTGGGCCCTTGTCCACATAACGAGGCCACACTTGATCCAGCTTTTTCCCTTTGAAGAAGAGGCGCTGCAATCAGCTAGGACCTGAAAAAAGCTTTGGACAACTTTTATTAGTTGATAGGGCTAGCCTGAACTTTCCAGTGAGCAGTGAAGTACACACAAGTGTGTGCAGTCAGCAGGCATCCAGGTGAATCCACAGTGATTTATCATGGATCCAAAAGGCTGAATGAGAGGCAAAAAAGCTGATTGAACTATGAAAACTGTCTCTGAAGTCCTCTGAAGCATCCAAGGATAATGGTAGCACTGAAACGCAATTGGTCAGAGCATTGTCAGGCTCACATAGCTGAAATACCAAAGCAGCAAGTCATCTTCCACTCTTTGCTCAGACAGTGCTCAGGAGAGATGTCCAGGCTCTGGATAGATTTGTTTCTCTTTGAGTTTGGATAGCCAGGATTCTGCTCTGAATGGAAATAAGACCAAACCACTCCTCGTTTCGTTGCATCCAGGAAATGGAAGGTAACCGATATCGGGGGAACCTGATGGAGAGATTGTATCCATGACAACCAGCAGATATGGCCTTGGTGTCCAGACAGCTCATGCCTGATTGGTTTCCTTGTAGGTCCCTTTCCATGGGGCACCTACTGCCTCCAGCCTGGGGTTTTGCTCACACAGATGGAAAATTCCCAAATGACAAGAGGCTCTGAGTGGGAACAGTTTAACATATGTGCTGTTAGCAAAACCCTCCTCCTCCTCGGGCTGCATGTGTCCAAGCAAACAAACAAAGCCCCTGGTCTGTGAGCAGGATGCCTAGATGCTATGGTGATACCAGTAATAACAATGACGTACAAGCAGGGGATTGAGTGTGCTCAGTGCTTTGTTTGCACACGCAGAAAGAGCTGGCAGAAGGTGCAGGGATCTGCTCAGTTGATTGGCCCTCTACAAACCAAATACCCTCTTCTAAGGGAGCGAGAGCACAGCGGCCTGGCTTGTGTTCCCCACGATGCTCTGCATCTCTTCATCTGCGGTGATGTATTTTCCGCATTCCAGGGGCTGCCTGGACCTGCCTCTGAAGGCACGGGCATCTCAGGCAGCTGCAACTGCACGCAGCAGGGAGAATGACGGAAAGAAGTTGGTCACAAAAGGAAAAAGCAATCGGCCGTTAAACACGCAGCCAAAGTTTCTCATTTACAGAGCTCCTGTTTTATGTCTCAGATGTGACGCCTGCACCACCACACAAAGGAAAAACGTGTCTCGGATCAAAACGAGGTGACAGATCATCCCACCATGGTGGAAAAACAAAAAGCAGAGCATGTCAGAAACTGTGGTTTCAGGTTAGGATGAGGGTCTGAGGACAGGACCCCAGCTCTGCTGCTGATTTGTAGGCAACCGTCTGGATCGTGGTATATGCATAAGAGACCTAGTTACCAAAACCTTCAGTCCAAATACCTCATGGTATTTTATAGGAGCTACCCCGCTGTGAGTAGCCCCACCATGTTGTCACCAGGCCCTAAAGTCAGGTGCAGCTTATGGTCCTTCCCCAGGACCTCTGATTTAATGCATGACTTATGCCTCAGTTTTCTCAACTACAATCAAGAGGATAGCAGTGCATTAGGAGACTAATTGATTAGTGCATTTTAATAATCACAATTCATAAGGAGTACCAGAAGCTATAATTAAATTAATGTCCAAATGTATGAATAATCCTGACTGTGCTATGTTAGCAACAGCCTAAGTATGAAGACTCATCCTCCAGATTCACGTGTAATCCCATGACACTGACACGAAAAAATGCTTTCAGGATCTGGCCCGCAGTGCAGAAGAGTGCATAGATGATGCCATCTTCAGTCTGTCCTCACATGAACACAGCACACACTGAGTCGCATTCCCTGTCCTCTTCTTTCTGTACCAGGCAGCATGGTTTTTATCTGCCTGTAGCACTGTATGATTGTGTTGTAGGCTGAGAACTGCATGGAAACGTGTGTCTTCCTGAGGCTCACAGGAGAAGGGGCAGCTTGTAGTGAGCTTTGTAACTGCACAAGCAGTGAATATGAAGGTCCAGTGCTTTGGGGGGGTCAGCAATTGGAACAGGGACCAGCCTCACATCTTTCTCTTTGACAGTTGTTTTTTAGTGGCAGTGGTTTTAGTTGGTGCGATTGTCTCACATGTTCCAACTTCCCGAACGAGAAAACATTGTAAACCAGAAACCAGCCAGCCAGCCAGCCAGTTGCAAATGTTGTAAATAAGGCAGATTTGAATATTTAAACTGGAGAAAACAAACAGCAGTGCAGCACTTTGATTGTTCTGTGAATGTAACACTGACAGAAGGAGCTACTTCGCCCTGAAGACCTTCCTTTAGCCATACAAGTAATAACATAACCGAGAACAGCAGGCCTCAGCATTTACCTGAGGAAAATGTTTGGGGAAGGGAAAGATTGTTGAGTAATTGTTTAACCTTTTCCCTCTTAAGTGCTAGGTAAAGAGCTACTTGTTATATAGTATCTTTGTAGGCAGGAAATATGCAAGGGGCCACTTCCTCAATTGAGCTACAAAGAGCACTTTCAATTAATGTTGCCTGGGCTTGCCAGGCAACCAAATAGCATCGTGGTACATAATGCCAACAACCTCTGTTTTGCCTACTGGTTACAGCTGTAGACGGGGATTCAAAGACTATGGGTTTCCGTGACCAGCTCTCCCACAGTTATGTAGCCTTTTTGTGCCTCATCTGTAACTTTGGGGATAATATATAGCTGCCTTTTCAAAGCTCTTTGAGTCTGTAGGTCAAAGGACCTCCCTAAATACAGAGTGCTATCATGTAGGCAGCCTTTCTTGAGTCCAAAAAAAAAAAAAAAAGAAAATAATGAATTTACTGTTATTGTGAGCTGGGACCTGTGTGCTTTAATATTTCTGTTCAGGCTCTATGGCACCCCTGGGTGCAGCACTTTCTGTTCCCTTTACTTTAGGAAATCATCATTCCTGTAAAGCTCTGTAATTTCTGCCTTTTATCAAGCCCACGGTCAGCTTGCCAATCTTTATGCTGCAGAGCATGAAAGACTTTCAGCATCTCAATGAAGCCAATAGGCGATGGAGGCAGGAGCAGGCTCCTTTCTCCTCTCTCTAGTTGAATTACAATATGCTTTGCTCTGTGTTTCAAATACAGTCCCTCTGAGTATTGTCCATTAACCTCCCAATGTGAGCTTGAAAAATTGTCTTATTTTCCTACTGGGTGCTGTGCCACTGAAGTGCTAGAAAAAGACTGTGCCGTAAGCAGAGCACCCCATCCATAGCCACATGCTCACCAACGTTTCCACACAAAAAGAAAACTCGCTTATTTTTTAACATCTTTCCATTGTTTACAACAGCAAAAGTGACCTCTGGGTCAAAGACTTCCCAGCAGTTAATGACCAGCTGGCTTAAGGTTATATATCCTCAGCTGCTCCAGAGGATTGCGAAGGACCTGATCTTCCAGGACCTCCTCTTTGAAGTCAGTAGGAGCTGTGCGCACCAACTGGTGGGAAATGCCCTCTCAGCCTGTCCTTATGATTAAATCTAACACTTTGGTTTGACAGCAGAGTTGGATGAGCCGTGAAGTGCGCAGTGCCTCCTCGACGGGCTTCTCAAAGGTCACTTCAAAGAGACCTAAATATGAACACGGGTAGGTTTGAAACAGTGAAACTGGGAAATGGCTGTTCTGTTCTACTCAGGGTCCTGAGCGCGCCACACCAGGTGTTATTCTGTATGGGCCCATGTATTACAGGCCAATTAAGGAAACATAAAGAAATACAAAAAACGGCATGGACCCCGCAAACAAATCAAAGGACAAAAATCGGACATTAGCTTTGCCGGCTTCCCACCAGTTTGGCGGCACAGCTCTTGTTGACTTCTGCACAGAGGTCCTGTGAGATCAGGTCCCTCTCAATCAACTGGAGCAGCTGAGGATATAACCGTAATCCAGCTGGTCACTAACTGCTGTGAAGTCTGTGACCCAGAGCTTGCTCTTGCTGTTAATAAATAGTGGAAAGATGTTAAAAAATAAGTGAGGGTTTGTTTTTGTTTTTTTATGTGTGGAAACATTGGTAAGCACGTGGCTGTGGATGGGATGCTCTGCTTACAGCACGACTCTTTTTCTAGCGCTTCAGAATGGGGTAGTAGAAAAATAAGACCAGTTTTCAAGCTCACAGTGGGAGGTTAATGGACAAGACCCAGAAGGATTGTCCAGCACTGAGGCTGTCTCTTAACTGATGCTATTCAAAGCAGGTTTGATTCTGCCCCAGCCGAAGAGTTATCATAGGGAGGCCACTATCTGCACTTCTGGCCATGAATGAAAGCTCTGGAGTTAGATGAAATAACCCTACGCGAGACTCATCACAGCTTGCTCTCACAGTAACTGCCATGAAGCCTGGATGTCTATAACAAGCCCTTACCCATATCATTCTGGTTCATTCAGCCTCCCAGGTTTATCGCCCAAGGGGTGGCTTTGAGGAATTATCTTCTTCAGATGACCTCATGCGTGAAACAGATGATACTAACTGACCACATACGATGTTGTGAAGGCTACTTGGAAAGGCCATTAATCTATGTTTTGAAGTGTTTTGAAGATTTACAGTGGGATTTTCAAAAAGCACTTGGCATTGAGCTGATTTAGCTCTCCTAGTTTGGGCTGAATAGATTGTGGGTCTGGGGGCCTTAGGTTGTTAGCTCTTTGGGACAGGAACTGTATCTTTGTGCATTGCACAGAACTGAGCACATTGCTTGGGCTTGTTAAATAGCAAGAGAATACTCTTGGCTGCCATGTTGATGAATATGCTTCTAATCTGCAGCTTGTCTTTTAAAACATACTTATTTAACAAGCAGCTTTATAATGAAATGCAACGGTGGGGTCGCAGAAGACGAGTGTTGAAGCAGTGCAGTACTATGCTCTGCTCAGTACGCATTGTATTTAACAGGGCATTTCTAAAACACCTTTCATCTGAAGATCTCTAGAGCCCCACGAACTTTAGATAAGTCCTTCTCCATTTTATGGAGAGACTGGAAAACAGAGATGTCATGAAAAACAGGGACTGGAAAACAGAGTTCCAACCTGTCCTGCGTATCATTCAATAATCCTCCAGACCCCTGCTTTCT
The DNA here is from genome assembly GCF_030867095.1 of Alligator mississippiensis. NCBI lineage: Eukaryota > Metazoa > Chordata > Crocodylia > Alligatoridae > Alligator > Alligator mississippiensis. Next base: position 3,035,197 of record NC_081829.1, on the reverse strand, counting down.
GGTGGCCTTCTCCAGTGTTGGTATATGCAGCGAAGGCAGCAAACAGCTCTGTAAACGCACAGGAGAAGCACCAGGCTCCGGTTGGCTCTCAGTAGGTGCCGGGTGTCTAGCTGCCCTGTGTGCTTCTGGAAATATCCTCTATAAGCAATAATTTTTGTGTCAAGAAGAGAATGTTTAAAACCACCCAAAGCCACAAGGGGATTTCGAATGTAAAACTCCAGGGCTCTGTATGTTCAGGCGTTTTCATCTATATTAGGAAAGATCCTGTCACTGAGGAGCTACCAGTCAAATGGTGCACGTAAATGCCTGTGCATTATCACCAGCTTCGTTGGGATGAAGTGTTGCCACGTGCTGAGAGACTGGTCTGTTTAATGTCCTTAGCTGTATACATCTGCTGACAGTTTGATTTGATCCGTCTTCCTTCCTCTGCCTGTCTTGCACAAGCGAACATGAGGCTTCGTCCCAGCTTCCCTCATAATTGTATCCCTTGAACGTGCTTATCCTTGCCAGGTGTCTACACATTCATAGATCTTAGGGCTAAATAAAACAATTGCGATCTTCTCATCTGACCTCTTCTATAAGTCAGAGAATGACTTTTACCTGTAACTTATGTATGAAGCCTTTGTCTTGTTCTCTAGTATGGGGTTCTGTTTTGGGTTGCTTTCTTGGGAAGCACCCAGCCATAATTTCAAAACTTTAGGAGGTGGAGTCCACCACTTCCCTTGACACCACTTGGAATGACTTAATTGCTTTCACTATTCGACATTTGATCCTTATTCCTACCCTATCCAGCTGCACCTTCAGTTTAGCCTGGTTATGGCCAGTTCTGCAACATCACCCTTGTTTGAAATGTTTTATGGATCTGTCCATCCTACATGACAGACATGCACTCTCCAAATCTTCCCCGCATCGCTTTTGCCCTGGCTTCTTCCCTGTCCCTTCTCACCACCTTCCCAGTGGTAGCATGCAAAAGCCACCTCCGCCGTAGCACCTGTCAGCAAGCACAGCCTTCCCACTTCCTCAGCAGCTGGTTTTTCACAACTCTGTCCCACCACACCTCTGCCTGTTGTCGGGATATTGTGTATGCCACCGTCTTCCCACTTGTACAGTTCTGGAGACCGGTCTGGGTGGAAGACCCTTACACTGCATAAGGCTGTGTGGTGCTGTGGTAGGCGGGGGATTGTATGTTAGGGGCAAGGTGAGAAACTCAGTGGAAAGGGCATGATGCCAGTGGAAATCAGCTGTCCTAAAAGCATAAGAATTGCTGTTTACTGGGACAGACCATAGGTCCCTCTTTGCTGTGGCAGAGAGCGGGGGCTGGAAGGGAGAGCGACCTGGGTCTGACCAGGGGTTTTGCCCCCTGTTCCTCTCTCCCTTGCAGCCTCCAGCATTTCGGGTCTGATTCGGAGGTCGTGCCCCTCACTCTCATGCTCAATAGTGACCCCCAAATATGTGTCCAGTCCCTTTGTGAATGTGGTTGAACTCTCAGCGTCCACCGCCTCTGGTGGCAACGACCCCCAGCCTTTAATGATGCGCTGGGGGAAAACGAACTTCCTTATGTTCATTTTAAACCGACGACCTGCTCGTTTTACCGTGCGACCCCTCGTTCTCATCTTGCGAGCGAGAGCCAGTAACAAATCCCCGTTGACTTCCTCTTCGCCATTTAGTTTTGTGTAAACCCTCGTCATGTCGTCCCCCCCCCCATGGCCTCTCCTTCCCGCACTGAGCAGCTCTGGCCTCATCGGGAAGCCCCTCCATGCCGCTCATCATCCCCGTCGCCCTTCTCTGGGCCTTAAACAACCTGCTGTGAGGCTGGGAGAACGGGCTGGCGTCCAAAGCAATTCAGATGGGAGAGGTTCATAGATTCATAGATGTTAGGGTCGGAAGGGACCTCAATAGATCATCGAGTCCGACCCCCTGCATGGGCAGGAAAGAGTGCTGGGTCTAGATGACCCCAGCTAGATGCTCATCTAACCTCCTCTTGAAGACCCCCAGGGCAGGGGAGAGCACCACCTCCCTTGGGAGCCCGTTCCACACCTTGGCCACTGGAACTGTGAAGTTCTTCCTAATGTCCAGTCTAAGGAGAGGGGTCTAAAGCAGTTCAGGTTGGAGAGGGGTCTAAAAATTCAGATGGGAGAAGAGTCTAAAACAATTCAGGTGGGAGAGGGGTCCAAAGCAGTTCAGGTGTGCGCGGGGTGCCGCGGGGCCGGGGGCACGCACGCGTGCAGCGGGTCCGCTTCCCCACCGCCTGCCGGGGCGCGCCGCGACGGGACGGGAGCGCTGCCAGGAGAAACCCAGAGGGTTTTGTACGAGTCCCAGGTCGAATGAGCCCGCTCGGGTCCGACCCGTGCGAGTCGCCGGTAGCGGGGCCACGTGCGAGCATCCTCCGCTCCGCTCCCCTCCGCTCCCCTCCCCCGGCAGCTTGCGAGGCCGAGGGCGCCCGGGCGGGAGGGCGGGCGGGCTGGCAGCCGCGCTCTGCTCCGCCGGGGCCGGGGGCGGGGCGGGGCGGGGCGGGGGGCGGCGCCGTGCCGGCCGGGCGGAGCCGGCTGCAGCCAATGGAGGTGCGGGGGCCGGCGCCGGGCTCCTCCCCGCCGGGGGAGGCCGGTGCCCAATGGGGGCAGCGGGCGGCGGCTCCGAGCAGCTCGCCGCCGCCGCCGCCGGGATGCCGCTGGCGCAGCTGGGCGACCCGTGGCCCGCCGCCGCCGCCGCCGCCGAGGAGCTGGTGCAGCTGGACGCCGAGGTGAGCCGCGCGCCCGCCGCGAAAGTTTGCAGCGGACAAAGGGTCGGGAGGGAGGGGCTGTGCCCTGTCCTTCCCTTCCCTTCCCTTCCCTCTGCCCGCATCTCTGCGGACACCCCCTCTCACCCCCGCCCCCCACCCGCTTCCCGGAGGGCTTTGGAGGGACGGCGGCGTCGCGCCCGTGTGTCGCCGGCCCCCAGCACCGCGTGCGCCCCGAGGCGCCCGCTTCCCTTTACGGAGGGCAGGACGTCTACCCTGACCGCGGGCCGCCGTCGGGCTCTCGGGCGCGTCCAGCGGAGTTTGGGCTGGCCCCCGCGGCGCCGAGTCGCTTGCTGCGGGGTGGGTCGCGTCCTTGCCTCGGGCGCGATCGTGTCTCGCCGTGCCCGCGGTGCCCCCCGCCGCCCCCTCTCCCGAGCGTGTTCGCGGACACGCGCTGGCACCGGGGCACGTCTCGCGAATCTCCGGGGGGGCTAGAAGCCCCGGGGAGGCGCTCGCGGGTGCACGCTCTCCCCTCCCGCTTAATTCAGGCCTCCGATCGAGGTCTTCAGGGACTTGAATGCCGTCTGCCCTCTTAAGGGTGCCGTAGACCACAGAACCGTCCAAGGCAAAGCGCAGGCGTGGGCAACCACCGTGCCGTCCCACCGTGCTCCTTTGCCCGGTTCCTGCGAACGCGAATCGGCCTCTTCGTGGCACGGTCGCCGCGCGTGGGGTTTTTCGTAAGCCCGGATGCTGTTTCTTCCATCTTGCAAGCTGCCCCTGGACGCGGCAGTGTCGTGCTCTGGGCTCGCAGGCTTTCTCACTAAGGTCGACTGGTCCCGACTCTTTGAGAGAGACTCCTCTGTCTTGCAGGTTTGGGAGGGGGAATGGGTGGTCAGAGCTGCTTTTTCACCAGCCACCTCGCAAGACTTGGACTGGATGCTTCACCCCGCTTGCCTGGCAGCAGGGTCACGGGGCTCCACCTGCCGTGGGCTGGACGGGCACCTGCAGCGGGCTACCAGCATCTGCCGTAAAGCTTTTGGAGCCATTAGGATGCGTGTGCGCACCAGGGTGGGAGAAAAGAGTGAGAACTCATTCTGCAACGATTCAATCTCCCTGCCTGATATCACAGAGTGCTTTCAGGCCTGCCCATTGTGGTGAGGCAGCACAGATCCACAAGATAACAGCGTCACAGTAAAACACGACGGCGCTTTAGGCTGTTTTTTTAAATTTTAAGTTGGGAGGCTTCACGTGAAGCCAGACGACGCGATAAAAATAATGGGAGGGGAGAAGCGAACATCCGTGCCCAGTGCTGTTGGCAGGAGTGAGACTTCTGCTTGATCCTACAGACAGACTGTGTTTTTGTGTCTAATGTCTCGCTGCGGTGCCAACACGGGCAATGCTCTGCGTCTGGTCTGCAGGGGTTGGGTTCTTTTGTCTGCTGCATTTGGCGGTTGGAGGTCTCTGAAGTTTGAGAGAAACAGGGCAGAGAGGGAGCTAATGCAATGGCGCATTCTTGCCTATTGCCTCCCAGGTAGCCTACCCAAAAATGCAAGGTCTCCCTTGCGCTTGGCATCTCTAAAACTCAGTCCTATAGCTTCCGGGATCATTTTATTCTGCAGGCCTGAGTTCATTTGCTAACATCCCAACTAGCTCGAGAGGCGGTAGGTATACCCATGTGCTGGATCTCACGTTGCAGAATGGATGGTGTCAATAGCTTTTTGTTTTGCCTCCAAGATTGACTGCCATCTTCTGCGCCGGATGTCAGCATGTTCCCTCTGCGGCAGCGGAGTATCTGTCTGGCCGTGATTGAAAACCTGAGTCTGAGCCATGCCCTGCATGGGCTGAGGTTACTCCAGGGCAGCGGAAGCAAGTGGTCCCTGCTACGGCAGGAAGGTAGTTAAGAAATGGAAGAGACTTTTCTGGAATGTGAGTTACGTAAATCCCCCTGGGATCCTTGCCACAAATGGGCCTCCTCAAACCTTTGCTCTCTGAGTCACGGCACAGAGGTGTTAGTACGGTGCCGCTGGAGAAATCAGCCCCATTGTTCTGTCACGTTAGTAATCTGGTTCTCCGGTGGTCGCAGTCGGGCCTGTTTGGCACAGCAAGCTGGGGGGCTCCCGCGTGGAGCCCTGAGCTGCCTCCTGGGAAGGGGGACGACTGCACCCCGGGAGCCAAAGTGGAGCACGCTTCAGTGCTGGGGAGCTCCCTGGCAGATCGATCCCCCCCTCACACCACCACCTTCTACCCCTGTGATTCGCAACGCTGTTCTGCGCTCCGGCTGGGACAGCGTGCCAGCACTTGAAAGCAAAGTTGAATGGCTTCATTACCATAGTAATGAAAAGCAGCAGTGCTTTTCTTGAAACTCTTGTTTCATTAGACAAACACACAGCCGCGGAACCGATGTGAAGTTACAACCAACCCCGGTAACTTCAACCTCATTATTTTGCCCATTATACACGTCTTCGCCGAGCACAAGCTATTTGTGCTTGACTGTCTCTTTCAAGCATCTTTGCTGAATAATACATAAAATAACGATGGAAATATAAAGGAAGAGGCTATGCCCTCTCAATCTCTGATACATTTCTCCAGCTCAGCGCAGCCAACTTATTAGTCCTGCAAAGCCCACATGCTGTGTCTGCTTGAATTTTTTTTTTATTTAGTAGGGCTGTTTCTTGTCTCAAAGCCACCCACAGCAAGGTCCTCAAGTTCGATTTCAAAGGCAACGGCAGCAAAACATTTTTTTGTTGTGTCAAATTAGCAAAGACTTCTGACTTAAGGGCTTGATCCTCATTAGAGGAAGTCAGGACTTTGTACAGCCAGGCTTAATTTTAGTGAACAGTGAAACATTTTAGTGAGGAGGTTCCTTTCTTTTGGCTGTGGTACCCTATTTAGACGTCTTAATCCTCTGAAGAGTGACTAGTTGAAACAGGGCTCCAGAAATAGCAAAGGATGTCTTTCCCCACTTCCCCCGCCCCTTACAGCAAATCTGCCATTAGTTCAAGGCTCCACTTTTGCTGACCGCACTAACGAGAGAGTAGCTGTCTTAATGGCAATAAGAGAGCAGGCTTTGTGTCTCTCCTGATCCGGTCTAGGGTAGAAATCTTGGTTCAGAATCGCCCTGGCTGCTGTGTCTAGTTCTGCATATTGCCTTTCGACTCTGCTAAGGCTTACGTTGCATGACAGATTTAAAAAGCAAGATGACCTAAGACAAATATCTCCAAGTTCAGCCTAGGGTGAGAGTTACATAACTATATACATCTGCTTTCTTAACAGAAAACCGTTCTGGAAAAACATCTGGGGAGCGGGGGGGTTAGAGTTCTGTGTGCCTAAAAGGGGCTCTCTGGTGCCTTGCCTTTCAGAAATGAGCTTTGCAAGTCAGGCATCTCTGGAGCAAGTGGCATCTGCAGCTAACACAACAGGTGGCACATCAGGATCCTTTCTTGATCTGCAGTTTGCTCACAGTGACAGCCAGTAGAGAAGCTGTACAGACAAGTCACCGACTCCCAGCAAGATGCTGGTGAGCTGCACTTCTGGGAGTGTGAACTCCTATTTGACCAGTCGGTGGCAGCCCTTTCCAAATTCCCCAGATTTGAGGTCAGAAACTGGTTTTTTTATTTTATTTTTTTTTTTTAGAAATTGCCAAGTCTTTATCTACAATGCTATCACCAGCCCTGCTCTTTTTCTGTGTCGCCTCACCATGAGATCTTTTGGTAACTCTTTGTTCCTAAACCTAAGAGAACAGTTTGTAGCATGAGCGGTGTCCAGCATAGCTTGTGTGTAATATGGTATGAAGGATACAGCATTGAAATAGGGCATTTTAAAGACAAAGCCATTAAACCAGAAAATCCCACAAGCTGTTTGAGCTGTATCTATACAGCAGTGAGCTTACGTGTTATCTGGAGAGGCGGCTGTTCTGTTGGGTACCTGTCTAGTGGAGCTTGCAGCAGATGCAACCGAATGAGGAAGTGAAGGGGTGTTTTGGCTTGGGGTGGGAGAGGAAAAAACTTGGCTGGAAGATGCAAGCTGCTTGAGCGAGTCTAAGGTATACAGCGTTTTGAACAATGGCCTTGTCGGCTAGGTTGAGCTCCTGGTATGAGCCTGCATGAAACAACCCCAGGAACATGTGCTGGCCTTGTTTCTTCTGCTTCTGGGCAGGATTATGTTCCTTCACAAGTAGTGTATGGCAGAATATGTGTGCCCTGATAGGGAGGAAGTATGTGGAAATGCAGCACACCTGTGTACCTGCCAAATCCTTAGGAAACAGGTAGACCCAGAGTGAAAGTTCACCAATGACACCAAACTATGGGGGGTGTGGTCGTGCTCAAAGACAGGCTGGCAGCACAGGCTGACCTGGACAGGCTCGTGAAGTGGGCAGACCTCAACCTGATGTCATTTAATACAGAGAAATGCAAAGTGCTCCATCTGGGGAGAAATAACCCACAACACACTTACAGGCTCGGCAGGGCTCTGCTTGCCAGCACCACAACTGAACGAGACCTGTGCGCCATGATTGACAGCAAAATGGACATGAGCCACTAATGCGATGCCATAACTGGCAAAGCTAAACAAACACTGGTATGCATCCACCGAGGCATCTCGAGCAAGGCAAAGGATGTCGTCCTCCCGCTCTACTCGGCCTTGGGGAGACCGCAGCTGGAGTACGGCGTTCTGGGTGCCGCACTTCAAGAAGGATGTGGGGAAACTCGAGGGAGTCCAGAGGGCCACATGCATGATTAGAGGCCTGGAGACCAAGACATGTGAGGAAAGGCTGAGGGACTTGGGATTGTTCAGCCTGGAGAAGAGAAGACTCAGGTGGGACTGGGTTGCAGCCTTTAAGTATATCGGGGATACAGATCGGGGCTTGGGGGAACATCTATTCACCAAGGCTTCCCAGGGGAGGACTACAGGTAATGGGCACAAACTGCCTGAGGATCGCTTCAGGCTAGGCATAAGGAAAAACTTCTTTACAAGCCAAGTGCTGAAGGTTTGGAAGGGGCTCCTCCCAGATGTGGTAGCCACCCTGGCAATCTTCAAAAAAACATCTTGATGCCCATTTTGCTGGGGTCATTTGATCCCAGCAGTCTTTCCTGCCCAAGTGCATGGGGGCTGAACCCAATGATCTGTAAGGTCCCTTCCAGCCCCTAAAAACTAGGAAAGGGAGAGAAGCCGCTGGGATACACCATCTTCCCTCTCAAGTGCTGCTCCAGGCAAAGTTCAGCTGTGCTTGGCTAATGCCTGCCACCCAAAGACCTGTCTTTAACCCAAAGGCCAACTTGCCTCTACCTCCTCCTGTGGACTGTGGAGGCAGAACTGCTCTTCGAGAGCTGAGTCCCAGGTTGAACAAATCCCGGTCTCCATTACCCTGGAGTTGTGTGCATCAACAAAAGCGATAGGTAGCCCATATTTCAATCCGGTTGTCTGCCTGACGTGCTCAGCCGGTCTCAAATGACTGCTAAATAAGCAGTACTTTCTTCAGCTTAGAAGGGAGCTTCCACCTCTTGTGGGATTCTTTGTGCAGAAACATCCCGGACACAGCTATGTATTTTGAACGCTGATTTATTATTTGTAGTGTGATAGCCAAGCCAATAAACACTAATGCACTTCCAAGTCTTGCTATCCCTAACACAGAGACAGAGGCACCATCTTCTGTGCCAGGAACATACATAAACATAAGATCTTGCTGCATTTCTTAAATATTTTTTTGGTGAGTCAAAGGCCACAGTCCTTCCTTATAAATAGCAGCTTTTGCAATGCCTCGTGAGCACCTGGCTCACTCTTTAGCTGTGGTTTGCTCATTGCTTTCTTCTGACTCTGTGCGGTTGAAAATCCCCTTGCAAGTCAAACCCTTAGACCTGTGCAAAAAGAAACAAAACATCAGCAAGTCCTTTCTAAACAGCTGACTTAAACAAGTACTGCTTTGGCCTCCCTGACCCACACACGCGGGGCCAGCTCATGTGATGGGCAGTTCCAACAGACCTCAAAGTCTGTGCTTATTGAATTGGATGGCTCCTCAGCACATGCTTAATGGGGTGGGGGGGGCACCTACAAATTTGGAGGCTTGCAGCAATTGTCTTCAGAGTCTTTAATGCAGTAGACAAAACTTGGACAGCTCTACTCCAGTGCAAAGCCCTTTGTCAAGAGTTGCCTACAAGCTGGTGCATCTATGTAATAAAACTAATGTGGAAGGTAGAAGAACTGAAACCTAAAATACCTGTTAGATGTGGTGGAAATAAAACCTCTGGAGCATTAAAGGGAGGCTTTTATAGTATCAGATTCTCAGTCATATATGAAGATGAAACAAATGCAAGCTTTTTGCTTTCTTCTCCCCCACCCTTTTTGTGTGCGAGATTAACTTTAAAAAAATGTAGGCGTTCTAAACACCTGGTACGAATCTTGGAAAAGTTATTTTTGCTCTAATTGATTGAAACTTCCCCTGCAATGTTTACTACCCAGCCATTCAAGCGCTGAAGCCCAGATTCCCAAAGGCATGCAGGTGCTTAATTCCCTATTGATTTTCAGTAGTATGTTGGGCATCTAAATAACTTTGACTGGGCCATGAAGACCCTGAAGGTGAAATGAGTATCATTGCTTTGTAGTCCAAACTGAGATGCAAAAAATCTGTTGGAAGAGCACCCACATTGAGCTTCTAAACACCAGGCATCCGTGGTTAAGCAAACATTTCCCACCCATCTTCTCCCCGTTTCTGCTCATCCGTACAGGTTTGGCATCTTGCTGAATTTGACTCCACTTCCATTCCCAGAGCAGCCAGCTGTTTTGAGAAGCCTTTGGTCACTATAGACTGCTAGTCTATGTCCGGACGAGCAAGCACATGCCTGTTGCGGCACCTCAGTGCGGTTTGAGATGCCACAGGAGGCATACCATGAACAAAAACAGTGTTCCCCACACTGCATATTTGCAGCATGGACTCTCAGTTTGATACTGGGAAATCCCGGTACCAAAAAACATCCTGGAAAATCTCTATGGCTGCTGCGTGCTCCTGCTGCTCCACCATGCTGCCTCAGCGTGCTGGGGGAAATAATGGTGGGGCAAGGCTGGAACCAGTGTCTCAGACCCAAGTTCTGTCCCTGGTAAGCAGGGATGTGAGGGTGGGGGTACTGTGGGGTTTCTGAGGGGGTTTGTGGGGGAGGGGTTTGTGGGTCCAATGACCCCCCCGCAGCACACAGCCCCTGGCATTGGCAGCAGTAGCCAGCCAGGCCCCTGGGACGCTCATGACCTGCTGCAAGCACAGCCCCACAGTGGGGCGGCACTGCCTGAGACCCAGAGGCTGCACATGGCCAACAGAGCCAGCCCGACCCACTGGCATGCACCTTTAGATGGGACCAGGAAGGCTCCTGCCACCACCCACAGCTCCCAGGTGCAGTGCTGGGATCCCTGGTTGTGGCAGGAGCCATCCCGTGCTCTTCAAAGGTGGGCATCAGTGGGCCGGGCCAGCTCTGTTTGCCATGTGCAGCCCCCAGGTCTTGGGCAGTGCCGTGCCACCATGGGGCTGTGCCTGCAGCAGGCTATAAGCACCCCAGTGCCCCGGTTGGCTGCTGCTGCCAGCACCAGGGGCTGTGCGCTGCAGGGGGGTAGGCACATGGCAGCCCCCACTCAAACCTACCCCACATCCCCACCCACAAACCTCACATCCCCTCGCACCCAGACGCAACCCCTCCCACACCCTACACACACCCCTTCCCACCCCCCTCCTGCAAAACCCACATCCCCCCCACATCTCACACCCTGCATGCCCAGCTATTAGACATGACGGGACCTGCTGGTGAGAGCTGTGCCTGCAGGGGCAACTGTCCCCACATCTTGGTTAGCAAAAGGGTCAGGGGAGCTCTTATTTTTCTGTGATTAAAAAAACCAAAAGCAAACACCAAAGCATATAGATATTTAGAATGTATTTTATTATGATAATAAAGGTACCGATAGGCTTCCAAATTGCTTTAAAATTGTAACTATATCAATAAACCATTGCCCGACTGATCTCTCTCTCGATCTAGATATAGTGGTGTTTCATTTTAATCATGGAAGAGTGAATTTGGGTTTTTTAATGAGAGAATTTGCAATTTTTAAACAGGGAATACCAGGATTCCTTCTAGTAAGTCAAGTGCTGGGACCCAGGCAAAGGAGCCTGCCCAGGACTGGCACCAGGGGTCCAGCTGGAGGGTAAACGAGGTGGCTGGCCTCCTGGCCATTTGGAGGCAGGAGGACATGCTTCGACAGTTCAAAGCGGGCCACCACAATGAGCACATCTTCCAGGTGATAGCTGCACAGGTGACAGGGCAGGGGCACACATGGCAGCAGTGCTGTACAAAGGCCAATTGTGCAGCCACTGGCAGCTGGCCCAGAGGTGGAGGAGGCTCTGCTGCAGTGCCTGTACCACAGCCCAGGCAGCCCCCGTCCAGGTCTGGCAGATATGGGGCTGCAGATCCAAGGGGTGTCACAGGTGACAGCAGGTCACAGCCAGGCAGCAGCCCCCGCTGCCAGACTGCTGCAGTGGGTAGAGGGTGCAGGGGCCACTCTAGGTTAGGGCTGCTTCAGCAGTCCAGCTGGTACAGGGGGCTAGTGTCCCCATAGATTCATAGATGCTAGGGTCGGAAGGGACCTCAATAGATCATCGAGTCCGACCCCCTGCATAGGCAGGAAAGAGTGCTGGGTCTAGATGACCCCAGCTAGATACTCGTCTAACCTCCTCTTGAAGACCCCCAGGGTAGGGGAGAGCACCACCTCCCTTGGGAGCCCGTTCCAGACCTTGGCCACTCGAACTGTGAAGACGTTCTTCCTAATGTCCAGTCTAAATCTGCTCTCTGCTAGCTTGTGGCCATTATTTCTTGTAACCCCTGGGGGCACCTTGATGAATAAATACTCACCTATTCCCTTCTGTGCCCCCGTGATGAACTTATATCAACTGGCCAGGCCTCAAACTCCTGAGGGCAAGTAGCCCTGAGCTGCTCACCAGGGCAGCTTCTTATACTGCTGGGATCAGCACAGGTGCTAGCCCCAGCCTTCAGCTCCCCCTGACTGCAGATCTGGGAGGAGCTGGGCAAGGTCAATTTGCCTCAAGTGGCACAATTTGCCCCACACCAAAGTGCACGTTTAGGCACGTGTGCTAAGGCACAAATTTCCAGCACAAATTTGTGCCTCTGCTATTTGAGCTGCTGCAAGCGCATGTGCCTGTATGTGTGTTCAGCCATTGTGCCCTCAGTGCAGAAGCCTGGTTAGCAGGATAATGCTTCATGAGTTACAAAAGGCCAAAAGTAACTGAAGTCAAGCAGCTGGGGTGGAAGCTCCATGGAGCAAAGTCAGCAGTGATGTAACTACTATTACTTTTCAGCCTTTCTTAAAATGCATTTACGTAGTAACGGTGTCCCTCCTGGCTTGGGATTCATGCAGTGCATGGTTGTATCCAGGCTCTGTAGTCACTGAGATCTGCCTGCCGGCCAGAGGGGATAAAGCAGTAGCAGGTCCCCTTCTAGTTCAACCTGACACCGGGCTAGCCCTTGCTTTGCAGGCATGCTGAATCTCGAAATGTCACTTGCTTGTGCCATCTTGCAGGGAAACCTGCCACCAAAATACAGCCAGAAACCTGTGAGCAACTTCATTTGGTTTGAAACGCTGAGTGTTTGATCCCCTCCATCTCTCATGCCAGGTAGATGTGGCAAGTGCCGTATCGCCATATCAGTTATCAAACAGCTTCTGATGCGCAGGTAGAGCTCGTTGCTGACACTCCTTAATCCAGGATCCCTTTGCTTTGCAGAATGGACAGGCTGCGCCAGAAGGAGGGAATCATCCATCAAAGGTAACAATCGCAGTATATCCCAGTCTTAAATATCTACTATGTGGGAGTTGTATTGCAGAGCCGACCAGACCACCCTTTCCATAGGGGGGAAAGGGGTGGCTTAAAGAAAGTAAATGTGTGTGGTAGAGGGGCCTGGGTAGGGTCAAATGCATGTGCCTGCCTCCTTTCTTCCCTGCTCTCTCTTTCAGACTCTTCTCAAATTCAGCATCTCAGATGCTCACTCTAAAGAGCTGCTTCAAAATGCCCTGGAGAGGGGCCTAGTGGTGAGACACTTGAGGTGATAGAGCCTCTTTACTTGGCACTGGTTAGGCCTCATCTTGAGTATTATGTGCAGTTTTGGGGTCCGAGTTTTAAAAAGGATATGGAGAAGCAAGAGAGGGTCCAGAGGCAGACGACCAAAAATGATAAAGGGGCTTGAAAGGTAAGTCATATGAGGAGAGGTTGAAGGAAATAGGCATGTTTAGCTTGTGGAAAAGGGGACATGATAGCAGCCTTCAGATACCTGAATTGCTGCCATAAAGAAGCAGGAGAACACCTTTTCTCTCTTGCTGCAAGGAGCAGGACACGGACCAATGGTTTGAGGTTGGGGCAAGGTTGGCTTAGACTGGATATCAGGAAACACTTCTTCACTGTGTCTTGGTTTTTTCATATGGTTTTAGCGCCTTGACCAGACCACTCTGGTTTCTCTTCAACTCGCCAGTCTGGTGTGGCCTTAATATGTGGTCGGGCATAGCAAGCTCTACTGTAACCTGTCCATCTCTGCTAAGGATAGGGTTGTCTGTTGGTGGGTTGCAGAGCTAAATTCCTTTCCTGTTGTCTCAGTTCCTCTTGGCTTTTGAAGGCTCATTGTAAGACTTGCTTCTTTCATCTTCAAACACATGGCTGAGCTGTCTTTCTCTAAATGCATCCGAAGGACAGCAGCTCTCGCTACCCAAATGGTTTTTAAAATGACTGGGATGCCTCTTTGAAGGTGGCGCATTGCACAAAAACCTAATGGATTCAGTTCTGAGCTCAGCTTTAGAGAAAATGAGGTTATAAGGCTTGTGTCCCAAGGTGACTGAAGCTTAATAAAGCTTTCTCCCAGCTTCTGAGCCATACACCTCCCATTATTTGTGCGGTTCTGCAGCAGATGCCACTCTCCAGGGGAGGAGCTGAGGCAGAGAAGGGAAATGGTTGCCTAAGGGCCCCTAACTTGCAGTTGGGAATGGAGCCCAAGGGCCCTGTAGTCTAGTGCCTTGCCCTGAGTCTTTCTGGAGTTGCCCTGGTCTGCATGCCCGAGGCATGGCTAAGAACAGCCCAGTCCGTGCTCAGCAGTTTACAAGTTTGTTTGAAACCTGTCTTCACACGGTCCTGCCAGAACAGCTTCGTAAACCTTGTGTGAACGCTCTTCTGCTAAACAGGAACCATGAAGTACCTGCTACTGAACTGCAAAGTGAATTCTGAAATGCCTTAACCAGCTTAAAACCTTCAGGGAAAGCTTGCAAGTGGGCAGAAGAATCTCCACAGACACTTCCTCGTGTCCCGAGTTTCAGCTGATGCTGGCCCCCAGAGGAGTTAAGGGAGAGAATTTCCCCTTTGTCTGCGTGCCTTGCTAATCTGGATCCATTGAAGGGGAAGAGGTGCAGCACTAGCAGGCGCCTTACTCTGGGCCTTTATTTGCTACCCTCTTGCTGCTAATTCTGTGATGATGACTGCTAAAAACAGCCTTCATCAGCAGACAACAGGGGTTAGTCAAAACCCACAGATGGGTGCGGCCTCTCCCACAGAGATGCAATCTCTATTTGTGGTACAAAAACAAGGGGTGAAGCCTTCTATCCTTGCAGGTAGGAACCTCACCGGATTTAGGGACACATCTTGTATTGCTCATATGTAGCTCTCCTCTCCTTCCCTCTGGCTCTGAGACAAGGCTGATGCTGATGCTGCTTTGCTCGGAGCCCAGTGAAGTGTTCAGTGGACATGACGAGGAGTCTGTATATATCTTTAGCTCTGCTACAGCCTTGCAGTGTGACCTTGACTGAATTGCTTCGCTTCTGCACCCCCACATCTGAGAAAGCATCAGCCCTCTTATAGCTCTAAGACGCATCTTGCGATCATTGTATGTTTTGGCGTCATGCTAAGAACTACTAAACGTGTCACTGTGGGACACTGCGTGGCAAGGGTGTGCTTCTCTCCTGTCCCCCTGAGAGGGTGCCTGCTTGGGGCGAGAGGCAGCCTCCTTTTCCACTGGTCACAGGCAGATGCCTCTTGAGATTGTAGCTGCATCTCGCCTGGTACCCTGCCAAGGATGCACGCTTCGTTTCACAGCATGCCGGGGCTCTTCTTCCTGTTCTCAATGGCAGGAATCCATCAAAGCTTGTGATCATATGTCCCTGTGAGCACCATGTCTTGGGCCCGTTCTGCGAGTACACTGGAAATCCCTGACATGGGGCTGTGGTGCTGGGAGGGGGTCCACACCTCCGCTTCTGACTTCACACCTCCTTCCCCCTCTTGTAGCTAGGGAAATGCTAAGAAGAAGCAAAGAAAACCGCACTGTTTCAGCCTTCAAATCCTCCTTGTGAGGCCCCCACGGGCTAAGACGACAAGCCCTGTGCTGCATAAATGAGCCCGAATCCAACCGGAGTTGTGCTTGCTCTGTGTTGTACAGTCTCAGTCCCTGCCCCAAGAAACTTGCAGTCTGTTGGATGATCCAGTTCACATCCACAGCACTGGGAGATGCTGAGCAGAGCAGGGAGCTTTAGAAAAAGAGGGTTGTATGGATGTGTGTTGCCTTTAAGGAAGGCTGTAACTGCCAGTGCTGCTATTCCTATAAAGGCCAGTATTAAAAATGCAATGGGGCTTTTGCACAGACCACAGCACACGCCGCCAGTGCGAGGGAGTTAATACGCTCCTATGGGATTCTGGGTCACTTGGCAGTGTTTTGTATCGGTGGCACAGGGCTTTCTTTGATGGCTTGTGGAATAGTACCGGCTAACCCCACCATGTCCAGGGCACCCCCCGCCAGCCAGCTAAACTGCTTTGAAGAAGCAAGGTTAAGAGGCCACCATTTCCCCTTTTATCTCCGGTTCCTTTGACTTGCCGCAAGCTACACCCTGGATCAGGGGAGATCTTTTCCACAGCAGTCTCTGGATTAATCCCGTTGTCTTCCTGAACTGGTTCGCTTATCGGTATGAGCTCAGCGCAGATGCTCAGACTGCAGGAAGCTCCCTCCACTGTGGAGTTCGTGCCTGCAAGGGCTTTCCCCCTGCCTGGCACAGAACCAGCTTCTGCTGCTACGGACCAACTTCACAGCTTGCTCTGGGAAATGGAGATGCCTGGGGGGCTGGGCCCGAGGGGCCTTTCAGAGAAACTAATTGGCAGTGTCGGGATTGGCTGAGTGGCAAATCCCGCTCACTTACCTGCTCTTCAGCTTGTCTAATTGCCAGCTTGGCTTGGATGGGTTCTTCCTCAGGGGGCTGGTGATTCCACAGCTGGTTAACAGGAGTCGCAAAGAACTTGAATTCAGCCCTTTTAAGGAGCCTGCATTAAAAACCCTGATTAACGTGCTCAGCTGAGGGCAGGTAGCACACTTGAGAGGCACTAAGTGCAAGGAATTACGCATGGAACAACAATACCCAATTAGTGAAATCACTTCATAATGAGCAGTAGAGGAGCTGACGTACAGTGCAGAGGCTATGCCCACTCATTGCTCTCTGAAAGCAGTGCTAAGGCAGACTGCAGGAACTATCACAGTATTTTCCAGGCGATAATGATCATGCCTCGTGGAAAACAGGGAAAGCAATTGAACAACCCTCGCAGTCTTCAGCTCAACCCTGCAAGAGACCTTTGGAGCCTCAGGGGAGAGGCAGCGCCTGAGCACGGCAGGTACATCAGTGCCGCACCTGGTCTCCATGGCTGAACTGGCTCTCGCACCAGTTGCCTGAGCTGTTGCACACTCAAGGAGCCATAACTGGCATGTAGTGGGGCACCAGAAGTCAGACCGCACTGAGATGAAGAGTTGTCCTGACCATGCAGTGGCCACTCTGGCCACTTGTGCTCTGTTGTGATCTAATTCCAGCCAGGAAGTCACTTAGTCCTCATGTAAGTCCCCCAAATGACACAACTGTTTGACAGAGGAGAAGGCAATAGCTTCTTTCACCTTTTAGCTGATTAGCCTATTGGTTAGGGTAGTTAAGCAGGGAGTGGGAGAACCAGGTTTTATGTCCCCTCCACCCTCAGCCCAGACAGAAGGGGTTTTGAACCCACATCAGGTGACCTATCACCTGAACAAGGGAGAAGAGATTGATGTCATATATCTTGACTTCAAAAAAGCCTTCGATCTGGTTTCCCATGATCACCTCTTGGAGAAACTGGCCAATTGTCGCCTTGGGTCCTCCACGATCCACTGGCTGGAAAACTGGCTCCGTGGTCTGACCCAGAGGGTAGTCATTGATGGAAGTCACTCATCGTGGTGTCCTGTGACCAGTGGGGTCCCCCAGGGCTCTGTCCTTGGACCCATACTGTTCAACATCTTCATTAATGATGTGGACACTGGAGTCAGAAGCGGACTGGCCAAGTTCGCAGATGACACCAAACTTTGGGGCAAAGCATCCACACCAGAAGACAGGCGGGTGATCCAGGCTGATCTGGACAGGCTCAGCAAGTGGGCAGGCAAGAATCTGATGGTGTTCAACACCGATAAATGCAAGGTTCTCCACCTTGGGAAGAAAAACCCGAAGCATCCTTATAGGCTCGGCAGTGCTATGTTGGCTAGCACTATGGAAGAAAGAGACTTGGGGGTCATCATTGACCACAAGATGAACATGAGCCTGCAGTGCGATGCTGCGGCTAGTAAAGCGACCAAAACGCTGGCTTGCATCCATAGATGCTTCTCAAGCAAATCCCGGGACGTCATTCTTCCCTTGTACTTGGCCTTTGTAAGGCCGCAGCTGGAGTACTGCATCCAGTTTTGGGCTCCACAATTCAAAAAGGATGTGGAGAAGCTTGAGAGAGTCCAGAGGAGAGCCACGCGCATGATCAGAGGTCAGGGAAGCAGACCCTACGATGACAGGCTGAGAGCCCTGGGGCTCTTTAGCCTGGAAAATGCAGGCTCAGGGGTGATCTGGTGGCCACCTATAAGTTTATCAGGGGTGACCACCAGTATCTGGGGGAACGTTTGTTCACCAGAGCGCCCCAAGGGATGACGACTAGGTTGAACGGTCGTAAACTACTACAAGATCGTTTCAGGCTAGACATAAGGAAGAATTTCTTTACTGTCCGAGCCCCCAAGGTCTGGAACAGCCTGCCACCGGAGGTGGTTCAAGCGCCTACATTGAACACCTTCAAGAGCAAACTGTATGCTTATCTTGCTGGGATCCTATGACCCCAGCTGACTTCCTGCCCTTTGGGCGGGGGCTGGACTCGATGATCTTCCGAGGTCCCTTCCAGCCCTAATGTCTATGAAATCTAAGCTGCCCTACATAAGTAATCATCCTCTGCCCCAGTCCAAGCTCTGCTCAGGATACCTCCCAGTCTACTTCACTGATCCCTTTGCCTCCTTTAATTCAAGGCCCTGCTCGTTTCCTCCCAGATGGACGTGCTTCTTTCTGTTTGGTAGCAGGGGCTGCCCCTGAAAGCTGGCTGGTGCGGCTACAAGAGGAAAGGGACACAGAGGCTCCTGCTGCTCGTTGGCAGAGGAAGGACGTTTGCCAGGCAGACCGGCACGCACTTTGCTACGCTGGGCCAAGACACGCGCGGCCCCTGCTGACCGAGGCCTCCTGAACCGGAGATGGTGGAGCCCAGCTCTGCCGACTGTATGTGCTGTCGCTGCTGGAAGTGGCTTATCGTTCCGGTCTCAGCACAAATCCTGCTGACAGAAGGGATGCCCAGCCCCACGGTCCTTGCCAATACTGGATGGCTGCTCTAATCCTGGCCTCTTAAAACTAAGGCTTCAAAACCACGCAAACCTAAAGTCCCTTCCCCTCCCCTGTGTTGGGGCAGAGGCCCAGCCTGTTTGTGCAGCTGCTGCAGCTTTCTCCCGGAGTGAGTCGGGGCGTCTGATCCTGCTTTTCGGCAGCTCCGTTCTCTGTCCCGTCACCCACCAGCAGCCCGGCAAAGGTTGATGCAAGGTGCATTCGTCAGGGCCTCTGAAAGAACTGGATGGGACCTGCTATTTGAGCAGGTCAGCAAGAGGACAGCATGAGGCTTTTCTCTGGTCAGACCCAGAACCGGTGGGTGCTTCAGTCCTTATTTAGTCTCTGCATGTTCATCCTGCCACAGTTAAAGCCCTTTGTTTAAACTGGCTGTTCCTTACTCATCGGCTAAAGTAATCAAGTGATCATGCTCTTAATGGGCCTGTTATGCCTGACAGGCGCCTGGCTGTATCCCTGCCAGGGTGTTTGCTGGCGTCCTCGGCAAGCTTGGGCCTTGGGTAATGACGAGGTTCTCCGCGCTATTAGAAACATAACCGCCTGTGCGAGGAGCCTGGCCCCCGAACTGCAGGCTTGCATGAATAATTGAGCAGGGGTCGGTTTACAGGACTCGCACACGAGGAATGCAGCAGCGTTAGCGGCACGGCTGGCAACGCTCGCCCTCCCAGGACTGTACACGGCTAGCTTGACAGCTCAGTCCGAAATTGGGAGCATTTTCCACCCCCCACCTCCCTCCTTTCTTCTGAACATGGATTCACCGTAGCGGCCTCCGCCTGTCTCCGAGCAATTCGATTTACTCTGCTTTCTAGCCGCTGAGGAAGCGTCACTGATGTGCTGTGGCTCTGACGCCATCCTTCTCCCAGGGAGGCAGAGAAGAGAGAGGCTTGAACATGTCAAGGCAGCAGGGTCCCTCCTTCTGGCCCTTCATCCTCTGCATTCCCTGAGCCTGTTCAGCTTTGCTGTTTTGAGGACAGACTGGCACTTTCGCAGAGGGAGCTGCTTGCATGTGCCGTTTGATCTTGGGGAGGCACTCTCATCAATCAGCCTGCGGACTAGGAAGGAAACGTGACCGAGCTGGCACAAACTCTGCGCTTCGCCCCAGTAGGGCTGGAGATGCTGGCACTGGCCCTTCCCTGGGCGAACACGTCCTGTCGCTGTGGCCGTGGTGGGGAGGCAAGGCTGGGGAAGGGTCTGAGCAGAAGTCCGGTGTCCTGGGAAGAAACTGAATAACTCCGGGGTAACGTTTGTTCAAACAAAGGTCCTTGGCCTGGGCCTGTTAGCTGATGCTGCCCAAAACAAATGTACCCTGCCTTGTGCCTGACTTCAGACTAACACAGCTAACGACTTTTCAAAGCCATTCGAGTCCTGAAACTTTCCAGAGACCCTGGTGGAGCCAGATCCAGATCTCTGAAATGTTTTTGCTGAAGATTAAAGCATGTGACACTGAACAGGTGTATGCTACGAACGCGTGCTTTTGTGCCCTGCACACTAAAGATACCAGAGGGTCACTTGGCTTTAATGCTGGCTATCAAGATACCAAACTCGGTGAAGCTTTCACAGTGTTAGAGACGTTTGGCTTTTTATGGAAGCAAAGCATCGTTTATTATTATTATTATTATTATTATTATCATTTATTTTTTTTTACAAGTGGGAAATATCTCCCTGCCCTCTCCCCTGACAGTCGCTGCAGGTGAAATCAAAATGGCTTGTCCCCTCGCTGTGTTCTGCCAGCTGTCAAAGGCAATGCTAAGAAGTCATATGCCAGCCACAGAATCTGATTGAAAGAGCCCGTGGCAGTGAAACGGCACAGAAAGCAACTGGGCAGACAGGCTTGTGCCAGGTGAATAGGGTGATATGCAAACAATAAGCTCAGACTTTGCATTAGCTCCTCTTCTGTACAGCGCTTGTATGTTATAGCCGTGACTCTCTTCATCATGGCTCACTAGTCCTTAGTAAAAACTGTTCAGACCTTCGCCTTCTGTGGACTCTCAGCAAAGGGACTAGGGACCGCTGTGCTCAAAAACAAGCAAACAAATACCCTGCCCACCCTTGCATTTCTTGCTGTGATGATGCTTGGAGGCAAAAACACCATCTTGATCAGCAGCATGACATCTTTTACCTTCCCAATTCTAGCTCAACTCGCACTACAGGCTTGCAACTGAAACAGGAGCGTTCAGTGTCCCTCTTCTAACCACGCTTCGTTAGACTTGGACGCTAATGGCCGGCGTTGTAAGATCCATGACCTCCCTGGAGGAATGACGGCTGCAGAATCGGTTTCAAGAGACAATCAAACTTTTATTTAATTGATCTCCCCACAAGTCCCGTTCGCCACAACTCAGCCTAATGTCAAAGGATTTCTATTCTGCTGATGGAGCCATATTGCAACGGAGCCCAGTCGAGTAATGCATTCTGCAGGACTCTGTTGGAAATAAGATGTTGCTGTAGCTTGTAACTCGGCTTCAGGAATATCAAATTGGCTGATAAAAGGAAGATAAAAGGGCCCTGTTAAACAGGCATTGTGATCTGAGTATTGATTCACTGGGCTAAGAGAAGCAAGGCATTTAACTGAAAAGCTTGAGTACAGGCTGGCCTAGATGTGAAGTATCTGATTACAAAAAATGAAAGGGGCAAGTCATGTTCAATGTTGCTGCCATCAGAGCCTTCTTGCTGGCCTATATACTGAACAGTGCAAGGTCCAAGTGAGCGTGTTGTCTGCTTCTAGCCTCCCTGACCAGCGCTGAACATATCAGAATTTACTTCCTTTGCAGGGAGGGGGTCAGCTTGTGCCAAGGTGCAGTTTGCTCTGCAAATGCTGAGAGAGCTTCCAGCTCTTGTTTGCCAGGAAGGGAATTGGAGACTGCAAAACTTATCTGAAGTGAAAGTTCCCAGTTGAGAGGAACCAGGCAAAACCCACTTGCTGTTACTGTTTTCAAGCCTCACTATCTTCCCAGCACTGGCTGGGCCCTTACCAGGTCTAAGTCCACCCTATCCAAAGTCCTGCATCCTCTTCCTTCAGCTGCTCAGCAACGAAGGGAATAATGTTCTGGCCGTGGGTTGAATTTCACAGCATGGCTTCTAGGAGCATTACCGACAAGGCGTCTGCCATCATGTCACAGCCTGGCAAGAGTGTGCCAGCTCATCTGCTCTTATCAATGCTTCGTATCGCTCGGCCCCGCTCTACGCTGTTCCGGGGAGATCTCGCCGTCTGAGCCGATGGGAACAGTGGGGAACCTGGGCTTGCTTAATTTCCTGTATGACTTATTCATCTACCCGCTGCAGTAGCTCTCCGAGCTGCAGGAGGGTGGGAGAGCAGGAGGACGGTGGCGAGCGTGTGTGTGCAAGCATGCACACGGCTAAACCAGCTAGATAACCTAGGCAAGATCTGTCGGGGCCAAAGGACATTCTTTAAGCGTCCTGCAAGGAACGCTGTCTTCTCTGCCTGTTGTGGGAGGATTATGGCATTCCTACATTCTTGCGATGAAATAAATTCCACATCCCACGGAGGCACTTGGCTAATTTCCCAAACTAGTCTCAGTTCTAGTCGTGCAGCTAGTGTTAGACTCCTTTTTTCTTTTTCCCCATTGCCTTCAGAGGCGCTGTTTCTCCAGTTAGGGCTGGAAAGTTGACAAACTAAATCATGTCCAGACTGAGCCTAGCTTTGCCGTACGGGTGTTGAAGAATAATTCCCCAACGTTTCTCGTCAGGAAGAATCAGGCTGCGATCTTCCTTATCCTGCTTTGCACAACTGAATTTGAGACCAGCCTGACCTTGTTGCCTCTTCAAGTAGTGCCAGTTTGCACAATTCAAAGTCTATCCTTCAGGCTTTCTTAAAATGGAGGGCAACTTCCCTTCCAAAGGTGTGTAATCAGTCGCTCAGGCCTTTCCTTATCTGCAGGCATTTGCAGGTACTTTCCACTACAGTTCCTCACTTTTGTTGCAGGACTTTGCACCTAGCACTGCTCTGGCACAAGCAAGCTGTTAAGGTGGGTGCTTGAATAAACACTCCCTGCAGTTGTATGTTCAGGGCTGACCTTATTGCCAGCTGTTCCCAGCCAGGCGTGGCTGGCAGCACCTTGAAAGGATCACTCCAAACTTGCAAGCGGGAGGAAAGGGACAGGATGGGAAGCTGCTTTCTCTAGTCGTGGTGTCGCTGAGTCTCAAACAAGTCTCAAGAACCTTCTGTATCTTCTTTCAGGTTTCCAAGACACCCGTTTCCCATTATCCGTGACAAGCTGCAGCTTCTCTTCTAGAAAAGAGAAGGCCACTTGGGGGGACACTAGCATTCCTGCCGGCATAGCGCCGTGGCTCACGTGGCCCAGCTGGAGGGAGCATTATGCACTACAGGGGATTTGGGTTGAATACGGAGCTTCTGCCCTGAGACCTCGCGTGGGATTGTGGCCATCAACGTTGCAGGGGGTTGTGGCCTCCTCCCTCCAGCCCTGGGCTGCAGCTGTTCCCTAGGCGGTATTGATCTGCTGATGAGGGGATTTAACAAATCTATTTCCAGAGATGCTGAATCTTGCCACGAGGCCGCTGTAAAATGGGTCCTCTGGCCTTGCTTTAGCAGACACTGCAAAGGTTGCCGCTGCTTTTAAAGCGATTTAAGACTGCCACCTGCTGGCATGAACAGTTATTGGCCTGTATGATCCTGGGCCCAAATCTTGGGGGGTAACATCAGTGGCAGGGACTGATTCATCGAGGACATGTATTTGTCCCCTGACTGCCAGCGCTTGGCATATGTCAGTCCATCCCAAGGCTCCTTGCTTGGAAGTCGTGCTGGTCCATGCTTGCTGTCACGCTGCTTTCCGCTCCTTGCTCAAGAGTGAATACAAGCATCTATTTGTAGCCTCCAGGACTTTACAGCTGTGTGCATTTCCTTCCTGTGACAACTCGATCAGTCCTCTGTGTAATAAGATATTCGGCTTTTTCTTGATGATAAAAATAGCCAACTTTTTCACTGGAGAGCTTGGGGAGGGAGAAAGGAGGGAGTGAGTGTCCAAACGCCATGAAAAAGGGGCTACAACCAGGTGTCTCAGTTTGGCTCTTTCATATGCACACCCAGTTAAAGTGATGCCTACATAATTTTAACTGGACTGGCAGAAAAGTCATTCAAGGGAGTGAGTTTGACTTGGAACATGTCAAATTCCTCTCTGAAAAAGCAGTTATGTTTCCAGTATTATACACTCCACGTGCCCTGGGCCCAAAGCGATGGGTTTTCCTATAGATGAAGTGCATCAGACTGAAAACATAGGACTTCTGCACAAAATGTGTGGTTTGTCTCCTTAATATCAAGAGCTCCTGAACTGCTGCAGCACGGGGACCTAAGCAGTACTTTATTCCTAAGAGTTTGTAGGGAAACAAAACCTTGAGCCAGGTTTCTGATCCAGTCGAAACCTGGAATGACCGACTTCTCCCTTCTTGGTTCAGGTGCTGTACGTGACACCGGAGCGTGCCCTGCGCTCCTACGGAAATGGGGCGCCTTTGCTGACGTCTGACAAAGCCTTGCTATGAAACCTATGCGTGTTTTCCTTCGGGCGCCGTAATGCAGCTGTTCTCTTCATTGGAGGCCATGCTGAGTGAAAGGTGCCTCTTCCTATAGCCGTGCTATTCTCAGTCCTTCCTCCTCATTCTTTCAGGCTAGTAGTGCTTAATCTGAGTTCATAGGCAGGAATCCACCCCTGAAGGCTCCAGCGCTCTTTCACTTGTGTGTTGACTAACAAGAGACTTCTGTCTCCGCAACCACCTCTCCTTGCCCTGCGTGCTCTTCCTGCCTTGCAGTGGTATGCTATTGCTCATCCTGGTGGGGATGGGGACTAGGGCTGCAACCCTGGCAAGTGAAAAGGAGAGAGGGTTATAGTAAGCTCTCTAACTGGAGCGAACAGGCCTGCTGCGGTGTCGTTTAGGAGGATGAGTAGCAAATCCAGGCACTGCAGGCATGTAACTACTCACCAGGGAATAAATCCCAACATGGGAGCAGCACGGAGGCAGCTGCTGCACAGGTGTAGAGCTACCGCAGAGCAAGCCACTTGTGTGGCAAGAAGGGTACCTCCCTTTTTTTCCTTCACGGTAAGAAGCTGTCTGCGTTCACATGCTGGGGTTTTCCTTTTAAAGAGTGCACGCAAGCAAGTCTCCTTTTTTGCCCATCCAGAAAAAATACAGGAGTCTACACATTTCTCCCTCCCCCTCTTTTCGTCACAACTAGCTTCTTTTTAAGAGTTTGGTATCTGAACTAAAATTTAGAAAAGCAGTTGTCTCAACTCTGTGGGAGGCAGGAAGACTCACCCACCCTTGAAGCACGTGTTTGCTAGCAGAGAGATAAGGGGGTTATAACTTTAACACTCGAATGTGGATGAGGGGTTTATGTGGCAACGACCCTGTTAACATTCATCTTGCTCTGCTACATGGGAGTCCAGGGCTTACCTTGACCTGGAAATGTGTGAAACCACAGTTAGGAAAAGCCTATGGCATGTGGTGGTATTTTTCTTCTCTCTCTTCTGGCTTTAAAACACACCATACATTGAAAGTTAGGTCCAGTATCTACGTTTCTTTTTTTTTTTCATTCTAGGCTTTCCAGCCCCTTTCAATCTGTTTCAAAATGAAAAAGCACTTTAAAAAAAATCTGTTTGTACTTTTGGGGAGGGGAACCCCCCCAAACAATATGAAACGGATGTACTTTTGCCAAAGCATCCTACTTAACCTGATTTTTTCTTTGGACATAGTTGCTTTTGGGGGAAGGGAACTTCGCCTAGTTTTAGTGAAAACTGCCTTGTCAACTTGAGACTCTCAACCCCTGTAGCTACCATGTGTTCAGCTTATGTGGCTAGCGAGAAAAAACCGCACCCTCTTTTTTAAGATCTAGTGAAGACAAATTCTCAAAGGTTCAGTAAACAGGATCGCTTGTCCATGCACGCTGCACACCACGGGGAGGACTCCTTCAGGACCACAATCGACTGTCTTCAGGCAACGAGCGTTTCCTAGCACTGAAGGCAACGTGAAACTCTTCCTGGCAAAATAAGTGCTTGAAAGCTCCGGGGAAATCTCCCCTCCTGTTGGCTGAGGAGGGAGCAATTAGCTGCCTAAATAAAGCAAATTGCTATTACTTTTAAGTTGTTCCTATGTGAAGACTCTCTGGGGAGAGAAGAGTTCAATTTTTTTATCTATCTATTTCTTTCTTTCTTTTGGGGTGTGCAGTGGCTGAAGGCTCAAGCCCTGCGCTCTTGCGGGGCAGGGGGGCCAGCATTGAAACGGGAGCAGACGCCGTTCAGTCTCCCAAGGCGGCTTGGGCTGGAGTAGCAGGGGTATGTGGGTAGTCTCCCACAGCTGTGAATCCAGCAGCTGCCTGCACTTTCTGTGGCTTTACTTCCTATTTGTTGCTACTTTGTTTGAAAGCGTGTCCTTGCTTCCTCTCGCCTCCTTCCCTCCTTCCCTTCTAGTTCAGAGAAGTAAAACCTGTTACTTGAGGCCACCTCGCTGCTTCCTCAAGCTCACTTCTCTCTTGGGTCTAAAACCCCCTCTGTGCAAAAGTCTCTCCTTGAGGCCCCGTTCTCTTCTGGTTGGAAGTCATTTGCTAGCCCCTTTCCTCCAGGCAGGCAGACCGACCGACCGGGTATCTATGGATCTGGGTGTGGGCAGCTTCCGCTCAAGCTGTTTAAAGCCCCCAATAGTAAATTTTTTACTGGTTGCACAAAATTTATGCGTGGGCTCCAAATCATATCTGTTTGCCGAATGACGAGTGCTCTGGACCCTGCGTGGTCGGGCTTGAAGTCGACACGTGCTCCTGCTGCTCTGCTTTATGCCTGTAGCATCTTTTACTCGTGTGCGAATCACACAGACAGTTCTTGGGACCCTCTGACCTCCACGTATTGCAAACGACCCTCCTAGGAAGCCTCCTCTGCCGGTTGTTTCCTCTTGCAACGTATTGATCTGAAACAGCTCGCAGGAGCGTGATGGTCTGAAGAGGCCTAGCAGGGATCGGCATCTTCCTGACGCCAGAGCTGCTGTGAAAGTCCCTGGGGTTACTGTCGCCCACCTGGGAACTCTGAACCTCTTGAGGTGTTTGTTTTTTTAATCGCAACCCTCAATAAGCGACGCTGCGTCCAGACCGCACGTGCAATGGGAGTCTCTTGTCCAGTCGCCGCGGCGGAGCTGAACTAGTGCTGCGTGGCTTGCCGCCAGACTGTCTGCCTGGAACATCTCTCTCTGGCATGGGGGCAAGAATCCCACTCCTGGAGCCGGCTGCAACGGCAGCAGATGTCTCCTCTCGGAGAGCAGGTTTTCACACCCCCCGTTTCCTGTTTACGACATGCTGATCCTTCCCCGTTCTCTGCCTGGAACCGATACCGTGATCCCAGCGGAAACTGGATCCCAGCAGGAGACAAAAGTCGTTCTCATTTTGGGGGGGTATTTTTTCCTGATTTTTTTTTTTTTTTTTTTTTAAATTGGGGCTTAGCAAGGTGTCTCCCTTCTTAATGACCCGATATTGCATTGTAGCCTGAACCCCTCACCAGCTGGAATACGGAGTTTGGGCTGGGATGATGGCCGTAGGTCTGGCTGAGCTCCCTGATATCAGTGAATCTACGCAGTTTGCTGCTTAAATGGTCCTCGGATATTTATTTTTTTTTGTCTGTTTCCAATATTTTAAGCAATTCATCCTAATTGTCTCAAAGTCACCAACATCAGAGGTAGAGGGGCAAGGAGTGCCTGCTGTGCTTGCCTCTTGCTGTTGTCCGTGTCCCTACAAACTCACAGGTGGCAGCTCTGCCTTTGACCGCTCCCCTCCAGGCCCACAGCTGCCGTTACGCTGTCACTGTTGTGTGCAGCAGCCGGCAGTGATACGGGTGTCACAAAACCCGACCACTTTTGGCCCTGCCTCCTCCTGCTCTCCCTCCCCTTCTCTGAACCTGCTCCATGCATAGGTGTGTCCATACGCCGTCTGTCCCGGCACAAAAAAAGAGTTGAGATATTCTTAGCCCAGACTACCAAAGTAACTCCCTCTTTGGGTGCAGAAGTACAATCATTCATGCAGCACTAATGCTTGACACGTTCGTAGTTGCTGCCTACTCAAAACGGAGCCCGTGTGTGTTTTGGAGTCTGGTTTTTGTTTCTGTCCCTTAGCAAGATGAGGTGGACCGTTTGCCTTGGAGGACAAGGAGCCCTTTGCTGGATATATCTGGGCTATTTTCCTATTTCTTGTATGGGAAGGGGACTGTTGTATCCCACGTGCAGGTGTGATTGCACAACCGTTTCCGAGCTACTGCATCCCAACTCATGGGATTGCCACTAGCGCACGCTCCTTCTAGAGCTACTTTTACCACAAGTATAAGGCTTGGGAGCTCAAAGCTGAAGTGTTAAACTTGGACTAGTTCAAGTAGTGGACAGAGAGATCATTTAAAGAGCTAGGAAAAGTAGCCAGGTTGGAGTTGTGTGCTGCTGCGGCTAGGCTGCTTCCACAGCTTACAGCACTGGAGACATGCTGATGCTGGTTATTGCCTGCCAGTTTAGTTCAGGACTAGTTGAATTGTGACACTGCCAGGTCATTGCACAGCCTGAAGCCAGGTCCCCGTACTAGAAAGTGGAGCTGGAACTTTTTGCTTTTGGGGAGGATTATTAAAAGGAGCCAGTCCCCCATGAAGGCAAGTCTCTTGCCTTGCAGGCAGCACTGCCAGGGGCATTTGTGACCTTGCATTGTGCAAATATTGACGAAACAGCTGCCTAGCTGCTGACCCCGGAGGGGATTGCTCTTTTGCATATCTGAAATTCAGATGGCTCCCACAGGTGGGAACTAGAAGCGAGTGCCCGAAGAGTTGGGCACAAGCTTCCTCTTGGCAATCCGTGTGAGCGACCGGGGAGGAAGGACGTGTGGGTGTGGGTGTGGGCGGGTGTGCGGGCCCAAGATAAACCCTGCGCAGGGTTGTGAAAACAGATCTTATGACACTCACACACTTGCAACCAGTTAGCCCCCCTGCCACTGAATGGCTTTGAGAGTTTGATTTCTGAAGGGATTTCTGCTTTTAACAAAGACCCCAGGAGGACCCTGGACACAGGGAAACACCAGCTGTTTTGGGAAGCTGCCTTCTTTTCTCCAACCCTTTGCCAGCAGGCTCAGTGCAAGGTGTAAACGCCCACGCGCCCAGGGAAAGCACTTCCTCTGGGCTCTCAGAGCAGGACCGCTCGAACTACTGCCCTCCGAGGGGTCCCCCTTCTCTAGTAGGGGCAGCGTGGCCCATTGGGTGGAAGACCTGGGTTGTAGTCCCAGCTGTACCCCATCTGGTTTCAGCCTTGCTTTCCTTCTCTGTATTGCAGTATTACCACTTTTATAGATAAGGCGGGGGGAGGAATCGTGAAGGATTTTAAGACGCAAAGAGCCATACAAGAGGTTGGTGTTGTCACAAGCGTCTTCATTTGGCCACTGGGTTGTGCAGAGAACGCTCGGTGTAGTTTCCCCATCGACAAACCACAGTTTCCTTTGTGCTGAAACTCCCAAAATACATCCAAGCGACACGCTCGGGTTCTCGGGCCGGGCTCCGGGCTGGGGAGAGCTCTAGGTCAGAGGCCCGTTTGTGAGCTATGGAAGAGTAACCTCCGAGAGTGCTGGAAATGCTGAGGCTTCTCTTTCGCACCAAGCCAAGGATCCAAGAGGCAAGTGCAAGGGTCTGTTTATCAGCTTCACAGAGCTGCTTTGCTCGCAGGGTCGCGGTCTCTCTTTGGTAGGATCTAAGAGGGCAGTCGGACTGGGCAGATACCGGCAGCCAAGTTGCTCTGAAGTTAATTTATCACTTATCTTTCGAAAGGGCTTTTCTCTCCGTGAAAGCGGCTCTCTCTCGAGGACTCTCTTCCATGAGCTGCCAGAGTGCCGAGTGGGTTGGGACCCGAGCGTTCGAGAAGAAACTAGAAAGCAGAGGCCTCTTTCTAGCTGCCTGCAGGAAGGCTGAGCTAGCTCCTAGGGCTTGGCTCCTTGTTTTCCTACGCTCAGATTCAGATGCCCACCGCCGACGTTTATAAAAACGCACAAATTAATCCCTGTCTCTCGCCTGTTTTGTCTTTAAAACTCTAAGAAAAAGGGAAGAGGAGAGCTTGAGAGATTTAAACTCTTTGCTTGGGAAGGCACAATCTGCATCCACAGCCCTTGGTAGCAGGGGCTTGCTAGAGGATGACTAAGGGATCTTAGGCTGTGCAAAAGCAGCTCAGAAGTCTCCTCCTCTCAGACATGCGGGAACTTCCTGGTTTCAAACCTGGCTGCAAGAGGGTGCCACTAATCTTTGGGGAGCAGCAAATGGTCCCCCAAGCCTTCAGGGACTCGATGTAACTGGCTGCAAAAGATGTGGCTGTTAAGTAGCACGTTAAGTTATGCGAGCTTGTGATGAGGCAGAGGTAGCAGGGGCTCTGTTTTACTGCGTTCATTCGGGTGCATCTGTTTTACCCAGTGGCTCGAGAGCCAAGGAGTTAGGGAGCCAGCCAAGCCGACACAAGAACCCGTCTCGTCATGGGCACGACTGGATAATAACCTCTATAAATGGGGGATCACGTTTACCTCCGTGTGGGTGTCTGTCTTGGATACACCTGAAGGAAACTCTTTTAGAGGCTTTGGTTATGACTGTCCAGATGTGACGGGAACCGACAGCAGGGGCTTAAAACTCGGTGAGGGAAGGGCGCGGTTGGTCTCTTCTCCGGATCTGCTCCTGGGCGGTAATCCAGCGAGAAAGCAACGGCAGTGGGGAAGGCTGGGGAGATCTGAAACGAGGCCTCTGCTGTTTGTATTCTGCCCTTTTTCAAGCTTAACTTACCTATTTTTAATTTCCCGTCTCTGCAAACCTCCCCGCCTCCCACCCCGGGTGTGAGTTTCTCGTCTCTCACCCTTCCCAGCGAGTGCCCTACTTTGAAGCTCGGTGTTGATAAACTGCAGACTTCCTGTTGGTATTTGCAGGCCAGGGGAGCTTCTCCTTTCATCAGCTGCTTGAAGGACCTTGAAACTAAGTAGTTAGGCCAAATGGCAGGCCACGCGCTGCCTGGTGCTCTGGGGCACCATACAGCAGCCTCACGGAGGGGAGAAAACAGAAGTTGCAGCTTGTACATCTCTCTTAAGAAAGAAAGCAAGGAAACACAAAAGAAAAGACCCGTGTGGCAGCGCTGCTGCTAATCTAGACCTTGTGACTTGAGCCCGAGAGAGGAAATGCCTCCAATCTGAGAGATTTCTAAAATTATGATTATTTAAACTTCAGCTCATCCTCTCTAGACAGGCTGAAACAGCTGTGCAGGGACTCCCAGATGTGCGGTACCCTTTTACAAAGAATTTCTAACCTTGGGTTCTTCAGATTTTAACCTTCTTGCCTTGAGTCTGTCCGGGTGCAGTCCTGCAGGGCAGGGCAGGCCGTGGCACCCCGGGGTGGCACCGCTCAAGGGTGCTGCGGTACGCCACGCAACGTTAGCACCATTGGGTGCAGAAACACAATTCACAAGGTTAAACCCAGAGATTTCATGTAGGAATACATGGTTTTAAAACAATTCTGACCTGCCGCTGCAGGTTTTGCAACTGCAGAATTGCTCTAGTCTTTTTCCGTAGTTAAAAACGGGGTGAATGAATGTTATTAGTAGCTGTTTAATTAGTAGACTAAGAGTAGGTTATTAATAGACTAAGAGCTGGCATTTTCCAAGTGGTGCCCTGAGCCTGGAAAGAGAAAACCAGTGTTGTAGGGGCAGAGGGAAATGGCCTGCTCTGGAGTGGAGGTATGGCTTAAGCCTTTTCAAATCATTACTGTGGCTCTCTGCGTAAGGGTTCCTCGAACTGGGCCACGTCTGTTTTAAAAGGCCGCCTGGATTGGTACGTCTGCTGCCCAGATGTGGGCTGGAAGCCGGCCAGACGGAGCCACCTCCCCTGCCTGACGTTGCCACAGGGGATGCGCTGAGCTCTGACCCTGAGGTGCTCTGGTCTTTCCCCAAAGAGAAGCCATTCCCCAGTATCCACGTCCCAGATCCCACTGTTGGGCGGGTGGAAATTCAGGCTGATGCCGCAGAGACCGGGAACGGCTCTGGAAGTGTGGCTGCAAGCAGAATTTGGCCCCTAAGGCCAGTGGAAGAACCTAGGACTCTCCTCTATCCCCCAACAGCAGCCGTGATGCTGAGACAGGCGGGTGTGAATAATTAACTTGTGACAGGCTTGTGCCCCTCTCCCCGCCACCCCTGCTGCGCAGAGAAGTCCATAAAGGCCTCTTAAACCCAGCAGCCCCATCATCTTCCCTGGCCGTACTGCAGAGCTCTGAATTGGGGCACCACTGTGCGAGTCCATAAACAGCCTGACCCCTTCTCTTAAACAAGTGCATTAGGAAAAGGTTAATTGAAGATCCCAGACCCTTTGTCCTGACTCTCGTTCTTTGTTCCACAGGCAAAGTCGGACATCACTTGGGTGGAGAGAGACCTCGTGGACTTGGCAGACAAGGTTAGAGCCTGCTACAGCGCCGTACCTCGGAGACCTGTGCGTTAGTTTGCACCTTATCCCATGAGCAAACTCCAGCAGTTTATTTCTAGGCTCTCAGTTCACGTCAGCTGTGAACCATCCTCTCCTCTGACGCTGCGTATAGCCAGCGCGGGCAGACGCCCTCTTTGGACCAGGCTTGCAAACTCCAGAAAGCCTGACAGGCTGGTGGGAGAGCGTGAACAGTGTTTTGCAAGGTGCTCGGTGCAGGGTTTTTCTTTACGACACACCTTCCGTCCCAGTTGACTAGGTAGAGTTGCTAACACGGAAAGCAGATATGAGTCAGGCACTCACGTGACCTCCCGATCATGTCTTCACCCTCCCCCTCCTTCCCCACCCTAACCCTCTTCCCGTGTTGTGAATGTCATCTATTTTTTGAGGTTTTTCTGAAATACTGAGCTGACTTCTATCTCTGTGTCTAAGAATAAAAATACAGCAAGCTAGCTGGCCTGGCAGAGAGAAGGACTGAATTGTTCCTTCATCGCTATCTGCTCATACTTGGTTCTACATCTGATGACTTTTTACTAGAAGTAATTAACCAAATATGAAACCTTTAGTCCTTTGACATCATTTTTTCTGAGCTGGTTCATAACCAGCTTTCTACTGAGGTTTTAGCAAAATACACCAGTCTCTTGTCTCCCTTTCCCGGTGAGGGTTGTCTACCTCTGCACTGCAGCTCAGATTTGATGCCTCCCAATCTTTTCTGGTACCTACGAAACCTCATGGGCCTCAGCCCCTACCTCTTCCCTCTCTGTTGTGCCTTTTGGGGAAGGGGGCATGTGGATTTGAAGTGCTTGTACAACATGGAGCATAAAGGCGCCATTATTCCAGACTGGTCTCATAGCAGAAAAAACAAAGTCATTTAGCTTTTTTCATTATTAGTTAAAATATATCATCGTGGGTGTAGGGAGAAGGAAGGTGGCAAGTGGTCCCAAATGAACAACCCAGCTCCAAACCCTCTGGGGAATTTCCAGCAGTGAATGCAGCTGTTGGCTTGTTTCTAATTGCAACCCGAGCTTAAATTTGTGTGTGTGTATGTGGGGGGGAGGAACAATAGGAGCAACCACCCACCAGAGCAGGTAAGCTGTGAACATCTGCTTAGCCGGTGTGTGGGAAGGCTAACGGGAACGCAGGTAGGAACAATGCCAAAGGCATCGTAGTATTACACGGGGAGCAGCCTTCCTTGAGCTGCGCTGAGTGAGCCCGGACACGGGGGCTGGCCCGGCACAGCACTCTCGACCTTTGACGTGTCTGCCCCTGCCTGCGACTCCCAGCCACGTAGCTACGGGCCTTGCGGTCGACCGATGGGTGGCCGACAGCCTGCAGAGGTGCCTCAGCCTCTCGAGGAATGCATTGGGAGACGATGAGCAAAGCCACCTCCACCTTGGCCACGCGCGAGTCCCTCACGTGGAACCCCAGGGACCGACTCGATCTCGTCCGGCTTCACTGAGACCT
This sequence comes from Alligator mississippiensis, assembly GCF_030867095.1. NCBI lineage: Eukaryota > Metazoa > Chordata > Crocodylia > Alligatoridae > Alligator > Alligator mississippiensis. Next base: position 3,001,844 of record NC_081829.1, on the reverse strand, counting down.
CCAGTAGGAGACCACGTCCCTGAGCAGGATACGAGGACAAAGACCCAGACTTTCTGAGCCAGAACGTGCTGCTAGACGGGCTCTCTCTTGACCTGTGGTTTTTATCCCCTGGTCAAAGGATAAGTGACGTTTGAAGGGGGGGACCCCAAATTCCCATCCGGTGGCAAAAAGAGGCCCCAATCCGCAGCCCAGACTGCACACGATGGATCCTGGCAGGGCTGGCACAGGGGCGGGGGGCTCTCTGCACTGGAGGAGGTCCTCGGCACCAGAAGCTGTGAGGTGTGAAACTAACCACAACCTTGACTTGCCGGGGAGTGGGAGTACGCTCTCGCCTCGCTCTGAGCTCCCACACCGTGCACGCGCTGTCACTGCGCATCTGCAGGCTGTGCTGCCACCACCGGCCTCCTCCGTGCTCTCCGGCACGAGTGCCTGAAGCTGCCTCTGCTCCTCCATGAAGCTGTGCCTGTCCCGGCGGCCTGCCATGCTGCTCTAGGAGGTGCCCTGCTGCTGGCGGAGGTGCTATGTGGAAAGGGATGGGACCATGGAGCGGGACCCCAAGTTTCCTCGCATCTGCGCCTTGCTCGCCTTGTGGCTGCCCAGAAAACACCGAGCAAAACCATGCAGCCTGCAGCTGCCCGCCCCTGCCCAGCTCTCCAACTCGGTTAGTACTGCAGCCCTCGGCTGGGAGATGCACTGTCTGTCCTGTGTCTGTTAGCCTGCAGCTCCGCTGAGATGATGTTGGTTGGGGGAACAGTTGCAGCTAGAGAGGGAGGCAGCCTTTTGGGTTTTCTCTCCATCCTTTCCTGCAGGCTTTGGTTTAATTGCATTGCAATAGGAAGCTTCCTTTGCGCAGGTGGAAGCCTAGTGAATGCTGGTGTGGGGATTTAAAGATCTAGTTCTCAGATGGCTGCAGCAGTTGTTGCAGAGCTACCTGACCAGCTGCTCGTTTCGTGGTTTGCCACTAAACAAGTTAAGAAATCTGGCCTCCAACATCCTCAGTGGGAGGCTAACGGACTAGACAGGAGAGGAGCCCCCTTTCAGTAAGGGAGCTTCTAGCTGTTCAGCTAAAGCATCGCTTCGGATAAAAATCTACATTTATCTAACATATTTATCTAACACAAATTGATGTGCTTTAGTTGCCAGATTGTGTGTATGCAAATCTTGAACTGCTTGACTGCCTTGTGGCTCTCCGCGCTAGCTGTGCTCTCATCCAGCTGAACAAATTGGGGCTTACTGTCAGATAAATGGTTTTAAAGCAGGTCCTAACAAGCGTACGCTTCTGCTGGAGGGTCAGTCTGGACTGGCAGCGAGTGTCGCACATCCATAGTGGATTCCTGGATTACAAGCAGAGTGAGTTTGGGGTTCGCATGCCTGAGCTTTAAAGGGATGGCTATTTTAACGAGAGATCTAGTGTAAATTGGTAGTTAAATATTGGCACGATGTTGGTTAGGTTTTTCTCTGGAGCATGTTCATGACACTCCTGCTTTCCTGTTATCTTCAGCTGAGCCAGACTTAAACTACTCCAACAGTGCTGAGCTGGACTAGTAATCTGTCCAGGAAAGGGGATGCTTGCTATGTTTTGGTCACGTACAGCTCAAACTGTTTCCTTAATCATGGGTAGCAAATAGCAGAATAAGTTCAGTCCAGAAAAGTGACTCTGGCCACAAAGAACATGGAAATCTCTGACATTTCCAACTGGAGCCTCTCTTTCTAGATCTTTCAAAGAGCTTGGCTTTTGGGCTCCTTTCCCAGGCCATCTAGATGCTGAGACCGGGATACGGGGGAGCTGTAGGCTACAGCTGTAAAGCAGATTGGATTGCTAGGGATGGAGAGCTGCTTTTCACTGCTGGCTATGCAGCGGTATGAAGAAAGGAGCTGGTGGTTCAGGGCCTGGTGGACTGTTGCCAGCAGTATAAAAGCCACACACTTAATTGACCATGTTATTGAGTCGTCATGAAAATTGCAGACCGAGCGGACTAGGGGGACTGTCTCATCCCTTTCACACCTCTCTGTTCCCTCTGGAGCAAGGCTTGGGGTACACGCTTAGGGAAACAAGCTGGGGAAGCTTGTCGTACTGCCTGGCACTCTGCTGTACCAGTGGCACAGTTAAGGACTTCAGTTTCCACTAGAAGTGAGTGGTTCTCAACCTTGATTGACTCCAAGCACCTCTCAAGGCAGCCGGCTTGTGTTTTGCCCCCATAAAAATGGAGCAGTTCTCCTGGTGCAAAGAAGGTAGGAAGCCCACAGCAGGTCAGAACACTTTTAATCCTATAGGTTCCTAAGTGACATCTGTGGGTTTATCTGTGTCTCCTGTTTGCACACCTCTCCGTGCTAACATTGCGTGGTACCCCGCAGCACCCTTGAAAGGATCTCGAGGCCCCCCCAGGGTGCCATGACCTGCCCTGGTTGAGAATCACGGCTCTAAACAGTGTGGGCTCTTGAAAAAACCAGGCTGCCAAGAACATGAAAACAAAGGCACTTCCTAAACTGAGAGAAAACAGCAGCAAGGGAAGGAAAGGATGCACAGTGCAGCACAGCAGGTCGGCAACCACTTCCGTGGTAAGTCCTTGCTCTCGTCAGCCTGTGAGCTCGAATCCAACCCACGTTGCAGAAAGGGGTGTTGAGCTTTCTGTAAACACTGCGGTAGTAAAACATGGTGACCTGGTCGAGGTTTCCCCTGGGCCAGAGTTCAGTTTCTAAGCACGGCTTTCCATGTGGGGGGACTTTCTTCTCCCCCCACCCCATGGAGAAAGTCAAATATATTATCTAGAAAACTAAAATGTGAAGGGTGATGTCCCTTTTTTAGAGATTTGTTTTGCTTCGTATGTGTATGAAGCGTCTGGTCCAGGTGAGCCCAAGTTTCAGGTTCACCATCTTGCAGGAGGCAGTTCCTCAGGGCTGTGGGTGGGAGGACAGGTGGGAGAAAGGAGTGTTGAAAAGTTGCTCTCTGGCGTCTGCACCTGCCTTTTTTTCCTCGTTTCGTGTTTAGAAGGTAAATGGAAGCTTCTGACTTATCGTCTTCGCTCCATCCTTTTCGCTCTATACAACCGTCTCCTCCGAGTTTCCAGTTCAATACAAGAAGGTGTTTAAACAAATCGTGTGCCAGCGACAGGCTTTGGCTTCTCTTCAGCCTTGAAGTGATGAAGGGTTGTGGCTGTGTAAAAGCCTCCTTCTGTGCAAAAGATGCGCGGTGGCAGAGCTGCTCAGATTTCTGAGCAGATGGGGTTCAGGGAGGATGATCGCTGCCAGCCACGTCCTTGTTTTGACAACAGTGCCTTGTTTTCTGTATAGTGGGAATTTTTTAATGGCATAAACATTCCTAGTTTTGCTACTAATGCTTAACAAGTGAAGCACTCTCAGGAAATGTAGAACAAAGATTGACCTCTGTCGATGAGCAAAATCCAAAGAGCAGGCATTTGAGGAAGAGGCTGTCATGCTTGTAAGATGCCAGGCTGGTTGCTGAAAGCCTTCCAATGTTTCTCGTCCTGGGTACTGATCGGAGGAGAGGCTGCTTGACACAACACAAATAACTCGTTGGCACTCTCGGCTGGGCCAGGCAGCCTTCTCCTCTGCTCTGGAGTGGTTCCTGCTCATGCGTGTGTCTTTCTTTCAGGGCGAAGGCATCGTGAAGGAGATCAACATCACGCACCATGTGAAGGAAGGCTCCGAGAAGGCTGATCCTTCGCAGTTCGAACTTCTCAAGGTCCTGGGACAAGGCTCCTTCGGCAAGGTGAGTGCGCCGCTTGCTACATTTCAATCCCTCAGTCATTTTTCTTTCAGGGCTGCAGAGACCAGGGTGTATTGGGGAAGGCCCTGCTTTCATGATTTCCACCAGCCCTCCACACCTGAACTGCTCGGGTGCAGCCTGCTCAGAGGGCCCCTTCTCGTAGTCCTGGTACCTGCAGAGCTCCCATGAACTCCAGTGTGAATTCTGACAGAGGGGGATGGAGGGGAAGGGATCTTTGCTTGCAGGAGCCTGTATTGCACAGGACAGCGACATCCGGTGCCGTGCAACTGAGTGGCCGCTCAGCTGGATAAAGAAAAATTGGGAGTGCTTTAGTGATTATCGACAGCCTTGACCTCGCGGTGTGCGTAGTCCTCCTTTGTCCACTTTGGAGGGAAAGGAAGCAGCAGCTAAGCCCTCTGCTCTTTCATAGTCCAGATCTATCGAAGATGGTCTTCTGCCTACACCCTGGAGACTGGGTGGTATTGGCCAGGGGCAGTAGCCATCACGATTCCCCAGGTCTGTGAGGATGTGCCTGGCAGTGCGAGCCCTGTCCCTTTGTGCTCTCCTTCATAGTGAAGCCCATGGCTCTGCCAGATGTGCTGCTGTTGTCCAGAGCCAGGCAGCGCTGTGCTGGGACAGGGAAAGAGAGGAAGCTCCAGTGATGCCATTAATCGTGACTCACCATCCAACCCACGCACAGCAGGAAGCCTCCTAGCACAGCAGAGCATTAGCAGACATTGTGTCAGTGCATGCCCCTGTGCTGCACAGACTTACCTGGGCCTGGTGGTACAGGCACCTTGGCCTGGTGGTACAGGCACTGACCTGCCACTTCATGCGAGAGGTAGGTAGTTTGTTCTTAAATAGCTGTCACTTCCCCACTAGGAGTAGAAAGGACCTCAAGTCCTGTCCCCTGCTGTCGTGCCCAGCGTGCCCCACTGGGCGAAGGCTTGCACAGCAGGCAGGGTTGGGGAAGAGCAGTCTAGGAAGTGATGCAGACAGGCTGGGTGAGGGCTGGGGGAATCGCAGTCCTGTCCCCAGCCCTTCCTCGGAGCCCTGAGGGGTTTGGCTTGCAGAGCTTGGTGTGGGACTCCCGGGCCGCAGGCTTAGCTGCCTTTCTGGGGCCACTGTGAGGCTTCTGCTCTAGCAGGTGCTACGACTCCATCCAGATGAATTTTACCACTGGTTGATGTCTCCCTCCTCTGCATGCAGGTCTTCTTAGTGAGAAAGATCACCCCCCCAGATAACAACCACCTCTACGCCATGAAGGTCCTGAAGAAAGCAACCTTGAAAGGTGAGAAGGGCTTTCCCTAGCCTGGTCCTCTTCTGCATGCCAGAAATGAAATGGGAGGTCTGCACTGGCTCCCCACCTTTCCTGGAGGTCTGGAGAGAGCTACCCCTGGCCCCTCCATCTTGGGCACATTTAACAAGAGCTGGTAAAGGCCAGGAGTGTGCAGGGCCCCATGGCCGATTTGGGGGGCACCATCTGTCTGACCTGCAGGCCTCTCTCCACAGTGCGCGATCGGGTGAGGACGAAAATGGAAAGGGACATCCTGGCTGATGTGAACCATCCCTTTGTAGTGAAACTGCACTATGGTGAGTGTGGGGCTAGGTGGGGGCAGGAGCAATGGCACAGGCAACAGCTAAGATGCCTTGAATTCATTCAAAAGAGAAATGAACTGCTTTCATGAGCCTTATCCCAAGCCGATTCCTCCAGGGGCAGCTTGCAGCCGCAGCTGAGATAGCAGATGTTCTCTAGATGGCCCAGCAGCAGGTTCTCATCAAATGCACTCGTGCATCCTCATACCTTCTGGCAGGGGCATGTCGCTAGCAGGAGCAATGTGGAAGGTGCTCTTCTCTGACGAGCAGCCCACATGCCTCCTAACACCTGAACCGCTGCTCCCACCGCCCTACACATACTCTGTCTAAACGCATCTTCCTCTGGGGCTGGGATCCTCTGCCCAGGATGGGGAGATGGAATAATGCAGGAGAGGAAGCTGAGTTTCAAATCCTAGGACGATGTGTGTGAAGCATGGCTGAGTTGGTTGGGCAGCTGCTGCTGACTCCATCCTCTGGACCCTTTGTCTTTCTGCTGCAACTTCTCAAGCCTGATCTCCCACCCCTTCCTTTTCAACGTGGCGTTGGGCTCCTCAGTTTGCTGCTCCTGCTGTAGCTTTTGCTAGAATATCCCATTCCAGGGGTGGGAATAACTAACCAGGCCAGAATTTAACTCCTCCTTTAAAGCAAGGGATCACAGGGACTTCATCCACTGCAAAGCTGCCAGCACTTTGGCATCCCCTTGCAAAAGAGCTGAGCACTGATGCACTGACCTGGAACTGATTTCAAAGACTAAGCATCCTCTTCTGAATTGCCCATGCCCCTTCCAGGATCATAAAAGTCCTGCTGGGAAGGGGCCTGGCAGCACCATGCTAGTCCCCAAGCCTGCCTTGGTTCTGGAGCTGGGAGCAGCGTAGCTGCACGAGGTTGGCACAGTGTTCAAGCAGGCTCAGGGATCTCTCTGCGGTGCTGCCCTGTGCCATCTGGACAACACCCGAGGGGCTCTTGGCAGACATCCAGTCCGAGTGCTGAGTGTGCAGGGGATCTTGATGCTTGGATCTGTCTGCCTTGGTGCCTAGTCTAGTGGGAAGGCAGGACACTAGAGCAGTGGTTATGAACTGTTGTACTAGGATCCATTTGTAAACACGAATGACCAATCCTGACCCAGTGCCCCTCATTCCCGCCCCAGCCCCCCAGTGCCTGGGGTGGGTGTGAGACGTGGGGGGTCCAAGCAGCCCTTTCCCAGCTGGCACTCTCCCAGCCTGCAAGGACAATGCTACGGTTTCCTGGGTTTTTCCCCTTTTAAAGGAGAATCCATTTTTAAAGTTCGTTTGCGACCCTTTCATATATTTTTTGCGATGCACATCTGGGTTGCGACACACGGGTTGAGAAACGCTGCTCTAGAGAACCACTTTGCGCTGGGCCCCTCTGCTGAGGGTGGGCTTAACTGACTCGTGCCGTGGCCTGCGTTTTAGCGTTCCAGACGGAAGGGAAGCTCTATCTCATCCTGGACTTCCTCCGCGGTGGCGACCTCTTCACTCGGCTTTCCAAAGAGGTGAGCGTGCCTGAGCATCGGGATGCACTGCTTGCATCCTCTGTGCCCATGGCCTGAGTCTGGTGGAGGGGAGAACCCGTCTAAGTCAAGGAGACACGTCTGCCAAAAAAAACCCCCAAAAGAACCTCTCTGGCTAATGCTTGTTGAGTTTTGCTTGAGTTTGCAGCAGTGAGGGTCTTCTGTAGGGGAGCAGTGTCTCCTGATGCATCAGAGCAGGGAACAGCAGTCACCTGGATGAGGTGAGGCCTTGCTGAGCAGAGTGGCAAGACTGGCACTTAGGTTCCTCTGCTGCCTTATCCCCTAGCTGCTCAGACTACTTGACTTCCTACAGGGGTCGGGGCGGGGGTGAGGGCAAAGAAGGTGGCTTCAAATAGGGAGCTGGATCACAACAGGTTAATAAGGAACTGCAGCAGGTAAAGATGAGGGGGAACAATAGCTCATGTAAATGAAGATTTTAACGAGCGCAGCCTCGCTGCTTAGCAACCTTTAATTTTGCTGTTTAATTGCTACCTCAGGATGGTGGGGAACTCCAGGCAGCGGCAAGCCTGAAAGGGGTGAGGGGGAGCAAGCTGGCTGGGTGTGTTGGAGGCTGACTGCTTCCTCCAGCATGGCCCAGCGTTGTAACCAGGGGGGCATCTTACCCTTCAGGTCATGTTCACCGAGGAGGATGTGAAGTTCTACCTAGCGGAGCTGGCGCTAGGGCTGGATCACTTGCACAGTCTGGGGATCATCTACAGAGACCTCAAGCCAGAAAAGTACGTGTAACGGCCTCTGTCACGACAGAGCACTGGGCCGGCTTCCCTGCCACAGCCTCCCGCCTGGAGCAGGAGAACAGTCAAGGCTTCTCCCATTAAGGCTAAGCTGTGTAGTACACGTGGGCCGGGCTGCTGGGTAGTAGTAACACACACATTTTGTGTGGAAGCAATCGAGGAGGAGGAGACTCCAGCTGCCTCCCTGCTTCTAAGCAGTCGGGGCCTGGGAGCACCCTGGAGACCACACAAAGCCAATCTCTGGCGGTAACAGTCTCCAAATTCAGCAATAACAGCATTCAGAGCATAGCGGGATACGTAATGCAGGGCTCTGTGCAGAGGCGCACATCAGCTGCACAGCTGAATAACCCTTGTGTGGGAAGTGGTTGGAACGAGGTTCACGGGGAGTCCTGTCCCCAGGGGCTGGAGGGGAGGGAAGCAGGGTCTCGCTGTCCATCGCAAGGACTGAAACGCTGAAGGCTAAAAGTGACCGAGTGACTATTCTGCTTCCAAGTCCTTAAAGCTTCCCCCTGAGACACCGGTTAGGAGACGGGGACAAGCCATATCGCTGATGCACCACATCTGTGCTGCTCACGTCAGTGTTTATTTCTCTTCTTCCTCCTGTAGCATTCTCTTGGATGAAGAAGGGCACATCAAACTCACAGGTAAGGAGATATATATTGTAGCCCTGTTGGTTCAAGAAGTATATATGAACAAAACTCTTGGGTTAGAGGTGATATCTTTTATTAGACCAACTAGTTGGAATTTCACCACTGGTTGATGTCTCCCTCCTCTGCACGCAGGCCTTCTTAGTAAGAAAAATCTTACTAAGTTGGTCTAATAAAAGATATCACCTCTAACCCCAGAGTTTTGTTTGTCAGGTAAGGAGACGCAGTCTCTGCTATGGCAAACTTGGAATGCACAACGCTGGGATTCCCGTGGGCCTGCGCTCTGCCTGTGCATGTTGGCAGCAGGCAGGTACAAGCTCGTGGCTTTTTTTCTTCTGCAGATTTTGGCCTGAGTAAAGAAGCCATAGACCACGAGAAAAAGGCCTATTCCTTCTGCGGCACCGTAGAATACATGGCACCAGAAGTAGTCAACCGTCAGGGTCACTCCCACAGTGCTGACTGGTGGTCGTATGGCGTGTTAATGGTACGGGAACTCACCCTGGCCTTGGAACCCAAATTTCCTGGAACCTGAGAGGTTAAACAGCATGCCTGGGCCGGATGCTCTGCCTCAAACAGAGCTTTCCCAGCTCGGGTCTCGTGAGCGCATGGTTGTTTTCAAGCCCCTTCTGCCAAGCCAGTTGGTGGCCAAGTGCAGGGAACGCTGCAGGACTCCAGGTGCATTCATATCTGTATAAAACTGGCTTTCACCCCCATATCAAGGCACCGGCCTTGCATGCTGGACTGCAAGTGATGCTTGCATATGGTGCTGCCACCTGGCGGACAGTCGGTCCAGGGCCGGTGCTGCAGGCGGTTGCAAAGCTGGATGTGGGGGAAGGTTGGGAAGGGAAAACCCTTCCCCTGCGTTTCTGCAGCGCCAGGCAGTGCTGTGCTGATGCGGCGCCTCTCTTCCCACGCACAAAGCAGTAAAGCTGCCTTAGAGCTCCTAACTAGTCCTTCTGACTAGTCCTGCCGAGAGGCAGAGCGCATTGACTCATGCAGCACCAAGCTAATGCAGCTGTGCAGCTTCCAGAGCTGGTTTGAGCAACATGGCCCAGCGCTGCTGTGCGTCCCCACAGCGCAGCTGTACTGTGCTGCGGCTGCTTCCAGAGATCAGGGGAACTCTGACCCTGCAACCACTCGCCCAAGGGCAGGGGCCAAGAGCTGTTATTCTACGGCTCATCTGCTCTGCGCAGCATAGGTCTGTAGAAGGAGATCCCAGCCAGCTCCACCGGTGCGAATTGACCCCCCCTCACAGCTTTGTGAATCAGGCTAGCTAGAGCACTCCGCTGCTCCTGGCATTTGAGTGAGCTCGGGTATCTTTAGGAGTATATCCCCATGCTGTGTGGACATACCCCTAAAGAGGTAGATGTTGGGCTCCGGTCAGCCCCACTAGAAGGTGGTTGGAACAGTGTTTCCTAAAACATTTTCAGCCGTGAGGATTTCTGAAACGCTTTGCACAAACCTCCGTTAACTGTATTGAGGCTTAGCATCCCAGGATTGTCTGCATAAAGCATGTTGGAGTTTGGAGCCTGTAGCTCTCACTCAAGCATTTGACCTTCTCTTGCTCTTCTTTCCAGTTCGAGATGCTCACGGGTTCCCTGCCATTCCAAGGCAAAGACCGTAAGGAGACCATGACACTCATTCTCAAGTAAGGGAAGCTGGTGTGCCTCGCTGTGTGTCTGAATGGGGGGTTGCTCCTTGTTGCGCTGCCTGTAGGAATGTTTAGGCTTGGCAGAATTTGATTTTTAGGATTTTTTTTTTTTAATAATTTCAATGGATAATCTCGATGTTGATTTTTAAGCATTTATTTTGACTTTTACATTTTCAGGATTGGGGTGTAACTAATGTAACTGCTGTAGGACTGTGGCCAGCTGAGTGGCAGAGCTGCCATCAGTCCCAGCTCTGCTCGCCCATAGCTCCCTCATCCCTTTTGGCCCTTCCTTTTCCTTAGTTCCCGGTCCCCTGGGATGTCTGGGAGTCGCCGGCCAAACTCCAGCCAGCACGGGTCTGTAGGACTGCTCTGTCTGTTGTCTCACGCTCCATCAGCCATCGTTTTTCTTTCATCTCCTTTCTATAAAGTTCAATTATTATCGATGGAAACATTTGTTCTTCAGTCTGCGGCAAAATCGAGGTTTATCAACATTGACTGATTAAAAATTGAATCCTGCCAACCCTAGGAATGTTGCTTGCTGCAGGTTCAACACCGATGTGAAGTACTTGTATTAAACCAGCGTATGTGGAGGGTACCACATTAATGCCCCAGAACAGACTGGTGCTATCCCATTCCTCTCGCCCCATCCTCATCAATACATTAAGTGACTGCGGCATTGATGCCTGCACAGTTGAATGGGTAAAAAACTGGCTGATGGGGCACACCCAGAGAGTGGTGGTGGACGGGTCGTACTCAACCTGGCGAGATGTGAGCAGTGGGGTCCCCCAGGGCTTGGTTCTCGGGCCCGCACTGTTTAACATCTTCGTCAGCGACTTGGACGAGGGGGTGGAAAGCACGCTGTCCAAGTTTGCTGATGACACTAAGAAGTAGGGCGAGGTGGACACACTGGAAGGGAGAGAGAGGCTGCAACTAGATTTAGACAAATTACAAAAGTGGGCAGACGAGAATAGGATGGGGTTCAACGTAGACAAATGCAGGGTGCTGCACCTGGGGAGAAGGAATCCACCGCACACATACAGGCTGGGGAGCTCCCTTCTTGAAAGCACAGAGGCGGAAAGGGATCTCGGAGTCATTATCGACTCCAAGATGAACATGAGCCGCCAATGCCAGACGGCAGCCAGCAAGGCCAGCCAGACCTTGTCGTGCATCCAAAGGTGCATCTCAAGCCGGTCCAGAGAGGTGATCCTCCCCCTCTATGTGGCTTTGGTCAGGCCGCAGTTGGAGTACTGCGTTCAGTACTGGCACCGCACTTTAAAAAGGATGTGGCCAGCCTGGAGAGGGCTCAGAGGAGGCCACCCGCTCGGTGAGAGGGCAGCAGGACAGGCCCTACGAGGAGAGACTGAGGGACCTGAACCTGTTCAGCCTCAGCAAGAGGAGGCTGAGGGGGGACCTGGTGGCTGCCTACAAGCTCATCAGGGGGATCAACAGCAAAAAGACAGAGCCCTTTTCTCGCCAGCACCACCTGGGGTGACGAGGAACAATGGTCATAAGCTGATGGAGAATAGGTTTAGGTTGGAGATCAGAAGGCAATATTTTACAGTTAGGGTGGCCAAAATCTGGAACTAGCTTCCCAGGGAAGTGGTCCTTGCCCATACCTTGGGCAAATTCAAAAGGAGGTTGGACAATCACCTTTCTGGGGTCTTGTGAAGCCAGCATTCATTCCTGCCGGTGGCGGGGGGTCAGGCCAGATGATCTGCTCAGGTCCCTCCTGACCCTAGCTACTATGAAACTATGAATCCCCCCGTGCTAGAGGGAAAGGGCTGGGGTGCTGCAGGTGGATCCTGTCTACTTATTTTTCTAACAACCGATGCATCGCTTCTTTTTTTTTTTTTTTTTTTTCCTGTCTAGAGCAAAGCTGGGCATGCCTCAGTTTCTGAGCTCCGAAGCGCAGAGTCTCCTGCGAGCCCTGTTCAAAAGGAATCCAGCCAACCGATTAGGTAAGACATTCCTAGTCTCTTTGTTTCCAGGCGTGCCTGGCGCTGCATCTTCGCTCCGGTTGTCCCAGCAGGTCCGAGGCACATCTAGACTTATTTTGGCTTCTGTTCTTCTGCCCATCCTGGTACAGCTTAGATGTGAGCTCATCCAGGGGCGGGAAATTATTTCGACTGGAGGTCCACCTAATGAGTTTTAGTGAGTTGTCGAGAGCTGCAAGGGTAGCCCCGCCCCTAGTTGCCATCTTGAGACCAGAAGCCCCACCCCCTAGCCCCTGATCTTTGCCGCCAGAAGTCTCTCCCCTTGCCCCCAGAACTACTCCTTTTGGGAAGGGGGTTTGCCATCTTAAAACTGGAAAAAAAGCAAATTATATACTAAAAATCAAACATTGACCAGGAGTGCAGTGGGGCTTTCTAAGCAGCCCAGGTAGCAGCGGGTCCCGGGTGGGGACTGCACGCGCAGGTCCCCACTGGTACCGCAGCGCTGGGGCCAGTGCCGGCGGCAGCTGGATGGAGCCACCACCACCTGGGCTGCCTAGAAAAGCAGTCCTGCTGTGCAGCTGCCCCAGCTCCGCTGCGTGCCCTTGGGGTGGCAGGACGTGCCACAGCTGGACAGTGCCTGGGCAGGCGGGACCGAGGGACCCGCCATGGGCCGAACGGAGTCCTGCCATGGGCCACATCTGGCCCTCAGGCCATGTTTTGCCCACCCCTGAGCTAATCCCTGCTCACGTTGCTCAGGGGTGACAGCTGTGTTGTGCCGGCTGACAGTAGCCTATCTAGCTGTAAATCCAGAGTGGTTTCTCTTTCAGGTTCTGGTCCCGATGGGGCAGAAGAGATCAAGCGCCATCCTTTCTACTCTACCATCGACTGGAACGTGAGTGCAGAACCCTTCTTCCTGGCTCTGGGATCCTGCGTGTTCTCGAGTGTCCTTCCCACCGACCGGGGGTGGCACACGCAACCGACTCTTACCCCTGCAGTCATATAGCTGGGCTCGGCTACAGATAGAGAGAGATAATCTCATCTATTTCTAAGCATTTCTTTTGATTTTTATTGATTAAAATGTTCAGGGTTGCATGAAATTAGGGCTGTGGGGGGCAGACAATTTATTAATGACAGTATGCTATTATTATAGTGCGGTTTAGCTGCCTGCCGCAACAAAGGTAACTGGTGTAAGACTGCAGACAGCAGAGTTTCCATCAGCCCCAGCTCCACTCGCCTGCCGGTCCCTTGTCCGCTTTGTCACGTCCTCTTCTTTTGTTCCCAGTCCTCTGAGGTTTCTGGGAGTTTCAGTCCAAACCAGTCAGCACGGTTCTGTAGGGCTGCTCCCCCTGGCATCACACCTCCTTCAGCCATCATTTTTCTTATGGCCCCTTTCTATAAATTTTGATTATTAAAGACGGAAATATTTTTTGTCGGCCTGCGAGCGTGAGGCGAAATCAACTTTTATCAACATTTACCAATAAAAATCGAATCCTGCCAAGCCTACGTATCACACAGGCTCGAGGCTATGAACCATCTCTTGCAAGAGGAGGATGTGGAAGTTGATCCGGGGCTTGGCATGGCAGGGGGAGTGTTGAAGACTCATTCCTTTCCAGAAATCTGTCTCCATGGATCTACCAGGGGAACGGCAGGGTTGTACTTCACAGTTCTCCAGTTGAAAGTGTTGGTGGCTCCCACTGGGATATGGGAAATAAGGATTCAGTTACCTTCCTCCCAGGAGCAAATCCAGTTTCTTGGTGCCTCGCTTCCCCAACTGTACTCCCCTCCCTAGCAGGGCTCTTTTGAGGCGTTCGGGTCTTTAGGAAGGGAAGGCATCAAACCATTAGAACAAACCACCACTGATGATAGCAGGGTTTCTCTCAAAGTTATCTTCACAAAGCAACTCAAAGGCTGTGACAGGGAACTCTGTGCAGTTTTGGGCCCCCATGCCAGAAAAGAAGTGGACAAGTTGGAGAGAGTCCAGCGGAGGGCAGTGAAAATTATTTGGGGGCTGGGGCACACGACTGCTGAGGAGAGGCTGAGGGAAATGGGCTGATTTAGTCTGCAGAAGAGAAGACCGAGGAGGGATTTGATAGCAGCCTTCAACTCCCTGCAGGGGGGCTGCAAAGAGGATGGAGCTGGACTGCTCTCAGTGGGGGCAGATGAGAGAACAAGGAGCAATGGGCTCATGTTGCAGCCAGGGAAGTTGAGGTTGGATACAAGGAAAAAAATTATCACTAGGAGTGTGGTGAAGCACTGGAACAGGTTACCTCGAGCAGTTGTGGAGTCTCCATCCTTGGAGGTGTTTAAGACCTGGCTAGACAAAGCCTTGGCTGGGATGATGTAGTTGGGGCTGGTCCTGCTTTGAGCAGCGGTTGGACTAGATGCGACTCCTGAGCTCCCTTCCAGCTCCCATTTTCTATGATTCCTTCAGGGACGGATCAATCGGGTGTAGTATCTGATGCTAGTGTGAGGTGGGAGGAGGTGATAGAGCAGGGACCATCGAGCTTCCTGACCCCCTAGCTTCAAACCAACATCTTGATGTGGGTGAGAGCCACAGGATGCACAACTTCGAAGAGGCGCATCCCCCAAACTGCTGATCTGAGTGCAGCTGCTGCCTTCTTCAAGAGCTGCTTTAAAGCTGGGAGCTGCAGTCTGGCGATGGAGACCGGTAGTGTAAACCACTAAGTGGACCGCTGCTCTTTCCCTTGTCAGCAACTGTCTCCCGGGTAGGGGGAAGTGGGGGAGAAGGGAAGGCAAGCTCCTGTCCCAGATGTGACCACAGATAAACAAAAAATCCTTTCCAATGAGTTTCCCCCTTGATTGCTGAGCTCTAGTCGAACACTGAACTGCCAAGGAGGTCCTGGAAAATCCATCCTCTTGTGAGCATGTGGCCGTATCTACAGGGAAAGTCTCAAACTGCATCCGTGGCCTTTGTTTTCCAGAAGCTGTATCGCAGGGAAATCAAACCCCCCTTCAAACCTGCAGTGGGCCGGCCGGACGACACCTTCTATTTTGACACGGAGTTCACGTCTCGAACGCCAAAAGGTTAGCGGGAGGCTGCTGTGCGGGAGCCTGACACAGGACGCTTTGGCTTTGCTGCCCGTGGTGCTGGGGGGTGCATAACATTGGCTCTCCTGTTCTAGCAGCGCTGGAGAGTGAGGGGCACAGACTCCACACGGTGGAGGGCGAGGGGGCAGAGGCAAATCTGCAGGGTGCTCCCTCAAATAAATTTCCCCGTCACTTAGGGACTAGCCTGAAGTGTGAATGTGGCCTAGAGGAGCTTGGGAGCCTTTTAGTAAGGAGGGGGCGTGGGGAGCGCACTGGCTCTTGGCAGGATGCCGTCGCAGCAAGGTGAATCCTCTCCCTGACCCATTGCAGACTCCCCTGGAATTCCCCCCAGTGCCGGGGCCCATCAGCTCTTCCGTGGGTTCAGTTTTGTGGCAACCGGCATGATGGAGGATGGCAAAGTCAAATCTACCCAAGCACCTTTGAACTCCGTGGTCCAGGTAAGAGGCACAGACCAAGGACAGTCCTGTCTTAAACTGCGGTACTTCCAGCGGGCCCGGGAGCTCTGCATGAGGTCTTCGGGAAAGGCTGAGGGGGAGTTTGGTGTCTTGGAGAAGGAGGAATTTGCTCTTGCGAGTTAAATGGTCGGTTCTTCTGCAGATTCCAGAACGTGTCAGAATTATTGTGTCAGTGGCTGAGCAAGGCTGTGGGTGAGAGCCAAAGAAAAGACGGCTCCTGATCACCCACTACAGGCCAAAAGGCACGGCCCATACTTGGCAGAGACAGATCTCTCCCTAACCACCTGCAGAGAGGTTCAAAACCAAACTTCAACATGCTATAAGGTTCCAAAAATACCCACGGGACTTAGCTAAATCATGCATGTCAGACGTATGGAGCCAGGAGTTTTGAGTCATGCTAGGGCCAGAACAGTCCTATGTCCTGCAGAGAGGCAGGTTGTCAGGGCTCCTGCCTCTCTTGTGTACCCTGGGATTTTTCAAAAGCGCTTTGAGGGAATTAGAGACCCAGATCCCACTGGAAATTCAAAGGTGCCCGAGGGAGTTCAGTACTTAAATCCTGCTGAACATCCAGTCTGAAAGAGTAAGCAAAGCACCCTACATGCTGAAGATCTAGTGAGTCTTCTATAACTTCCCTTGGCTGCTGTATTATATAGCCAAAGCCCCTTCATCTCTGATGTGTGTCACCTGCCCACTGTCCTGGAGGTACACCACCTGCTGATGTGTGGCCATGGGCACAGTTTGGAGCTGGAAGATACTACAGATGCACAAGACGTGATGATGCTAGCACAGCAACTTGTTTGCCCTGGCTTTGCCTCTTTCTCCTACCTGCCGGGGAGTATAAAAAGTCGTGGTGGGGAAGTTGAAAGCAGCCAGTCAGTCCATTCCTATGTTGTTTGTGCTCAGTCGTTATGGTGTAATGAGGTTCTTGAATGTTAAATCTTCCCCCTCGTTTCATTGTCTCGTAGCAGCTGCATGGCAAGAGTCTCCAGTTCACCGATGGCTACATAGTGAAGGAGGCCATCGGCGTGGGCTCCTACTCTGTGTGCAAACGTTGCATTCACAAAGCAACCAACACGGAATACGCAGTCAAGGTCTGAGACCTCCCATCTCACATCTGCACTCCCACGGCCGGGTTTCCTTCTTGCTAATAGTGGCCTGAAGAAGATCTAAAAACAAAGCCTTGCCCTCTTGAGTGCAATGTCAGTGGCTTCTCACGTGGCAGCGTGCTGGATGTCTGCTCTGGGAGGGATGGGGAACCGGCACTCTAGGAGGAGAGTTCAATACTGCGCCTCACTTTGTATTACTCAGGCTCCCTGTCTCGGGTCTTGGGGAACACTTCCAACTTGTCCCAACCTGAAGACAGGCTGCTTGGAACCAGGGGGCTCTAGAACTGGTACTAAGCAAAGAAAAGTTCAAAAGCAAACGTAAAGCAGGCAGTGGGGAGTGGAAGTTGAATAAATCCCTCACCGGGTAGATCCTGCAGCGCGCTCCACTTCTTTCTCCCCACGCTGCTCTGTCCCATCTCCTGCCTTGCAGAAGGACCCCAGCTCTGGCTAACCTTTTTACGCTCGCTCTTGCAGATCATTGATAAGAGCAAACGAGACCCTTCGGAGGAGATGGAGATCCTGCTGCGGTACGGGCAGCACCCCAACATCATCACACTGAAAGATGTAAGTAGAACCTGCGCGGATGGGTTCAGGATACGCCAGAACAGTTGCCTCTTCTAAGCAACCCTCCTCCCTGTCCCCCAGCAGTCTGGTCCGTGGAGACCTCAGAGCTGCTCAGCACGTGCTGAAGGGGAGGGAGAGAGGATTCTTCCTGTGTTGTGTGTAGACTGTGGTGAAGCTCCAAAAGGGAGCTTCAGAGGCACCCGGCTATCCCCTGCCTGCTGCAAAGACTGGCTCAGAGTTGCAGATCTCCTTCCAGCTAGAATCCGGCCGGCTTCCCCTGTGCCCTAGTAGAAGAAGCCGCTCTACAAGGTTTACAGGACAGGGGACACCTGTTATTTTTTGTTGCCACCAGGTCTTCCAGTGCTGAGCTGCGCTTCTTTGATCCCCGCTCTGCTCTAAGTGAGCACGTGCACCATTAAACCAGTTGGTTTCTCGGTGTTGCTTGGTAACCGAGGCTGGGGCAAAGGAAGCTCTCAGCTTGAGCTCGTCAAAACTTGGATTGACTTCAGGTTTTTTTAAGAGCTCGTGAAAGTTCATTCCAACTACCTGAGGCTGAGCAGGCCGTAGTAGGATGCACATAATATCACTCGCTCCTTGTGTGGCTATGAGCAACGCTGTCTGCAGGACTTTGGAAAGCGTGTGTGATCACTTCTGTTTGTAGTGACTCTTCCCTGTATATCTGCCTTGGCAGGTGTATGAGGATGGAAAGTATGTTTATCTGGTGACTGAGCTAATGAGAGGAGGGGAGCTGTTGGACAAAATCCTCCGGCAGAAGTGCTTCTCTGAGCGGGAGGCCAGTTCTGTCCTCCATACGATCTGTAAAACGGTGGAGTATCTGCACTCTCAAGGGGTGAGTAGGAGAGGCTGAGAGCCTGGCCTGTTCCCGTTCAGCTTGGTGAGAAGCAGGCTGGCCCAGAGCTGCTGTTTCCATGAAAGTAGCAGTGCATCGTGTTAGGGTTGATTTCAGTCGTGGAGCCAGTCTGTGCGGTCGCTGTGCTGGAAGGATGACTGTAGTTGCTATGGGAGAAAGATGTTGCAATGGCACCTTCTGCTTTTTCCTTTGCAGGTAGTTCACAGGGACTTGAAACCCAGCAACATCCTCTACGTGGATGAGTCGGGAAACCCGGAAAACATTCGCATCTGCGACTTCGGCTTCGCCAAGCAGCTGAGAGCAGAGAATGGCCTTCTCATGACCCCTTGCTACACCGCAAATTTTGTGGCCCCTGAAGTGAGTGCCTTGTAGCCCGAAACTCTTCTCTATCTCTTGCTGCCTTCCCTCAGGCTGCAAGCCTCCCTGCCTACATCAGCTAACCTGTTAAATATAGAGCAAGCCTGGATCTCATGTTCTGCCAGCGTGGCTGCTTTTGGAGGAGGGGGTAGTAACTCCGCACTGAGGATTTTCACTAATGGATGTTCTGTGACTCCTTTTAACCCTCTCATCCGATCCATGGCGTCTCTAAAAGAGAGACTCATCTATTGTCTTTGTTCACATATATATTTTATTGAAAGCGTTATGCATCTATTGTCTGAAGTGATGGCTGGATTTAAAACCAGAATGAAGATGCTGCAGGATTCACTGATTTTTCTTTCCACCTTCACTCCCCTCTCCTACCCACGCCCGCACACACAATACGACCCCACTTCTGGGTAGTGGTGGGGCTATCGAAGCGGTGCCTCTGTTCCAAAACTCTTGTGTTAAAGGGCAAGTACACTTGCTGTATGCCGTGTGTCATTCACTTAGTCATGATTATGAAGACAAGCTCTGAGTTTTGTTTTGATGCATCTAGGAGGCTCCTTTGGCATCAAAAATCTGATTTGAATCCTTGACTGCGCCTCTGGTGTCATTACATGGCAGAGCCCCAGGAGGAGCCTTGTGCTCAGTTGTGCGAGATCAAACCGCTGCTCAGTTGACGCACTAGGAGCTCTGGTCAGCTGAAGCACCTGAAATCTTTCCCTGTGCTTCCTCTGTTCAGGTACTAAAGCGTCAAGGCTACGACGAGGGCTGTGATATCTGGAGTTTAGGGATACTCCTCTATACGATGCTGGCAGGGTAAGTACCCCCATCTCTTGTCATACAGGTACAGTAAGCAGTGTGATTGCTGCAGTGAGTGATATGTGTCCTTGTTTGTCATTTTAATTCAGGCTGAACTTTTGGTTACTTGGCTGTGAGCAACCTGCAAACTTCTTTTCCCTTTCAGGTACACACCATTTGCCAACGGGCCCAATGACACTCCCGAGGAGATCCTGCTGCGAATAGGAGGCGGGAAGTTCTCTCTCAAAGGGGGAAACTGGGATACAATATCTGATGCAGCCAAGGTAGGATTTAATGCCTGAATAGAGGTGACCAGCTCCAGTCAAGAATGGACAGCCGTAGCTTCCCCACCATTAGCCACTGAGGCTCAGCTACGTCCCCCAAGTATCTCCTGGGCACATCTACCTGGGCAAGCTGTTGTCATTTCTTCTGGGCAGCTGGGCATATCTACGTGGGCAAGCTGCTGCACCCCAGGCCTGGTGGATCTCTCTCCTCTTTCTGAAGTCTTATTCCACGAATGTTTTCTCCAGGATCTGGTATCCAAGATGCTCCATGTTGATCCTCACCAGCGCCTGACTGCCAAGCAAGTCCTGCAGCACCCGTGGATAACACAGAAGGACAGCTTACCCCGGAGCCAACTGACTCACCAGGATGTACAGCTCGTAAAGGTACCGACCGTGGCGTGGTGCTGCTACTCTGGTGCTTTCAGCCTTTTCTAGTCAGAGCAGAGCTCAGGTTTGGGGGTGGTGATCAAGTTTTACCTGCCGGAAGGGCATGAGGCGGATACGGGGGAGATGTGCAAGGCAAAAAGCCAGACTTTGCACAAAAGCTGTTAGGAGACTTCTGATAACCGTTCTCAAAAGGGCTGAACTCCTTGTCCGTGGGAGAGCCTGTCCTGCAGTCATTTTCAGTGGGCTGACATACCTGCATGCCTCTCTCTGGCTGGGTGGGGTCCCGTGACACACCAGTGACCTCTCTTCATCCTTCTCTCCAAGGGAGCGATGGCTGCAACCTATTCTGCATTGAACAGCGCCAAGCCAAGCCCCCAGCTGAAGCCCATTGAGTCCTCCATTCTGGCACAGAGGCGGGTGAAGAAGCTTCCCTCCACCACACTGTAATAAGAGCCTGGGGCAGTCCAGGGCCATGTTTTACGATGCCTTTGCTCCTGATTTTTGCACAAGCTACTGAAGACTGGGAGTGGAAAGGCAGGAGTCAAATAAGGCCTGGAAAGAAGCCCACGTGTGGACTCTTTACCCAACCCATGTCAAGGCCAAGTGCCTTTCTACTTCTGAAAGACCAGCTCCTCTTGTGAGCACGCCTTTACCTATAGGAGCTCACTGTAAAGCCTTTTGTTTAAGGGGGGAAAAAAGTGTAAATTGACGCTGTTTTTAAAAGGATTCTTTTGTGTATATGAGAAGTAGAATGTACAATCCATGTAACGTTGGCACTAACGAGCAGCCCTGGTTCTTGCCTCCTGATGAAGAACCAGGCCTTGATCCTAGATGCATCGCCAGGGCTGGCACAGCTGCAAGTCTGTCTGTCTGTTCTCAGCTTCTCGTCCCCTCCCCAAAGCCAAACCCGTAGTTCTTTCCAGCGCGACCTGTTGTCATAAACTACTCCCCATCTTCACCCTCCTCCCCCTTTGTGTAGAGAGTGTAAAGCCAGTTCTTGAATTCCAGCCTTGTCTTGGTTTGTTTCGACTTTCTTCCCTTCTCCTCACCAAGCTACGTGAGTGCTGTACAAGTGTGTAAGAGTCTGACTCGTGATCAACACCTACCTGGATGTCTGTAGGGTCTGGGTCGTTCCTCCATCCACATGTCTATTCCACCATCACCTCCAGCATTCGTTCAGGATTTTGTCTGCTGAGCAGATGTGGATGTGGCAGAACTCTCCTCTGTAGCAGTGTTGAGGTTCTGGGTTGGTGTTGGTTTCTCTCCCAAATGTTTTGCTTTGCATCACCGATTCTTGCAAAGAGGAAAAAGAAAACCTAATATTTTTCTTATTTAACTTTGTTCTATGGCTTATCTCAGGGTTTCTTTCTGAACTGTACAATAAACTTGTAATTCAGTTGAAGTTTATTTTGCTGACTAAACATTAACTTATTCTGTCGCTAAAGGAATGAACAAGACTAGCCCCTTCCCCTCTGAACTGGGGATGATGGGGATTTTCCCCCTGCCTTTTGAAACTTACACAAAGCTTTTCATCTCTGGAAGCACATCTCCTCCCCATAGATCTCTCTGTGACGAGATAACAAGACATTTCTGCTCGCAACACTGCTTCTGCCACCTTCCCTCCGCAACCAAAAAAATTAGGACTGAGCCACACGAAAGGTGGCGGAATATGGCCTACGGAGGGGAACTCTCGTTTACAAATTAGATCACAATCCTGATTGAAACGAGCCCTCGGCAGGGATTCCTAGCTTTGTTCATTTGAACCTCTGAGACGTTCCGATACAAATAAGAAATGTGTCTGGGATCCTGGCAGCCAGGTCCTCTCCAATGAGGGTGGAAGGGAAGTCTTGAAACGGCAGATGTCCGAGGATGTGGCTGCTATCAGAAAGGGAGCAAGTCTCTCCTAGTGAGTGATTATCGGGTATAGTGGCTGCTCCCATGAAAAGAAGGAAACCTCTTATTTCAGTTTGTCCCAGTAGACTTTAACAGGTCCCTCCAGATTTTTAAATTCCCTTGCAGAAATACACCACTACAATTTTCTTCTCCCTTCTTGATTCCTCCGTCACTTACTATTGTTTTCAGCTAGTTAAAACCTGAGATACTTTAATTAAACGGTGAAAACAGCTGCATTTCCCTGGTCCCCAGTCTCTCTTCTCTTTATAGCGGTGATTCTCAGCCAGGAAGCCATGGTGCAGCAGGGTGCCGTGAGATCCTTTTAGGGGGCTTGCACAATGTTGGCACTGTTAATTATGCAAACACCTCCACAGGATGCAGAAGGTAAACCCAGAGATTTCAAGTAGGCATCCAAAGGGCTGACGTCTTTCTGAGGGTTTTGCAACAGAAGAGTCGCTCTGTTATTTTTCCATAGTCACAAAACAAGTGACAGCCAGGAGCTGGCATTTTCCGAGGGGGCCTGGTGTCTAAAAAGGTCGAGTATCTCTGCTTCGAGGAAGCGCGGGTGTACTTTCCACAGTGACGGATTTGCCTTAAGTTGCTCAGTTCCTATCGGTGCCCCGTGGCCCCACCACCACAGCCGGGCGTGAAGCTTAGCTGCTGAGCTGATTCCTCCTGATGGTCGCCAACAAATGTATCGGGGAAGACCTGCCTCCCTCGGGAAAACTGCCTAGCAGTTACGGCAGAGCAACGATTCACTGTTGTTTAACTGGGCGCTGTATCAAATCTGGACCCAAGGAGTTTTAATCTGGAATTAATGACTCTTTTCCAGAACAGTGTCCACACCAGGTTGTGACGGGATAATGATAATGCCCATCAGGTTCCTCCTGGGGCAGATGTTGGTGACTCTCTTGGGACAGCAGAAACTGAGGTCCTGAAGTCACTGGAGTTATGACCACTTAAAGGTCTCTCTTTGGCCTTGATCTACTCCCTTGTATGTAACGGATGCTTTAAAATGTCTTTTGCTCCAGCTCTGGTGCACGCTATCTGCCCAGATCCCAGCTGAGGAGGCTGCCTTATGTTTACAGCAACTTGCAGAGACTTTGATGTCAGGGACCGTCCCCCCTGCGCTCTTGATGTCTCTCTCAAATGATCTACGTCCTGTACGACATTTTTGGCCCTCAGGGAGCCGATCACAATTATTCTGGAACGCAGCAATGCTTCCTTCCGATCTGGAGTTGAAATATTAGCTGCTAACCAGGCTGGCTGTGTTGTGAAGTGCTGCTCTTACTCGCCAGGCCCAGAACAATACGGGGGGTTTGCGTCGCTCTAGAAACCAAATGTTGGGGTAAGAGCCTAGAGCATGGAGAGAGATGCAAGGAGCCTGCCGTAGCACTCCCCAGCAGTGCTGCTAGCCATTGTCTGCCATGCTGGGCACTGAAATCCGCAAAACTAATTTTGACTCTCTAACTGCCTTGTTAACTTTCTTCTGGCTACTTCTTTATATCTACAACCCCCTGCAATTAAACTGTTTATATACACGCTGAGCACAAGACTTTGCTTTGCTCAGCCAACCAGGGAGAGAGGAAGACCTGTGCTTCAGGGCACGCCTGGTTGGCAAGCTGCCCACGGTTGGGAAGAAATTTTTATTTTTATTCTGTGGATTATTTTGAAACTGCTCTGCAGCGTGTTGCTTATGCCAGCTCCTTCGGGAGCTGGTGCTGGTCCCAGGCGAACAGTAAGTTTCCTAAATGTGAGGGGTACGCACACCCTCGCCCGGAGTCCTGGCTGCAGGAGAGTTCGTGCAGTTCAAGCTCTCGCCTGCTTTGTGTTTGCACGGCCGACCTTCTAGTGCTCCGTCCTCGGAGATGCTTTTAAAGATGGATGGATTCGTTTCTCTGCTTCCTCTCTCCGCCCTGGTACCTGCACGCACTTTTTGGGGAATGGTAAGTTCCTGTCTGTCTTTCGTGTGCACCATTACCCTCTAGCGGCTGAAACAGCCAGCCTTTACCATCCTGTTAGAGGCCAACAGTAGCTCTCAGCCTTTTCTGGACTCGCGGCACCCCTCCGTAACTCTGCCGTGCGCTCTAGTTGGGAATCACTGGATGAGCCTGCTTCAAGTTCAAGGAGAAGAGGCTTTGTTGGACACTATTGCTGTCCTGTGAGATTCAGCAGCTTGTTCCTTTCCTTTTATAAAAGCATCTTACTTTGCACATTTTCTTTCTTCCTCTTAATTTTTTTGTTTCGGTAAATTCTGAACAAAAACCTCCCTTCACCCTTTAGAAGCTGGAGGCCTGTTGCCAAGACCATTTCCTGCTCTGGTTATTAAAATATTATGGTGTTGTGGTCCTAAAGCTTAGCTAACTCAGTGCATTGTTCCTTTGGAAAGTAGCTGCGCTTGCACCAACCTCATTCAGTGAAGAGCCTTCCTTTGACTAGCAGGCTGGTCTAGAGACCTGGGGAGAATGAACAGACATGGAAAAAGCTCGGTTTCGTAGAGTGGGTGCAGCGCTGGTGTCGGCAGCTGATCATTTAGAACTGAAGAGGCGCTTATTTGTGTCATTATAAAATTTGCAGTGGTAAGTGGCTGGATGGTGGGAAGTGGGAGAAGTAATTCTGAGCAGAGAGGGTTGCGTGCTAGGGACAGGTGAGCGGTCTCCCTTTCACGGCTTGTTTTCAGGCTTGAACACGGTGGGGTGGTGGTGAGGAGCAGAAGGGGCAGATCCTTGGCGGGGGGGCATGTAGCTGGAGTCCCTGGAAACCAGACTTCAATTTTTCTTGTAAAGTTTATTTTCATGCTTTTTTATCATCTGGGTCAGGGCAGGAGAGAAGGCCAGTATCCCCATCTTAGGCCTACCCATGTAGTTGTTCCTGGCCTCAGGCTGTCCTTGAGGTCCCTTCCAGCCTTACTTTTCTATGCGTCTACGAGTCTATCGTGTCAGTGCTTTTATACTCAAAATATTGTTTTATATGGACTTTAGAAAGGAATCTGTCCTTTTAGCTACCACAGACCTCTCCTCCCTACACTATCATACCTCTTCTCTTTAGCTAAGCAAGATCTCTCAAGCACGTGTTAACAGCTCGAGTGTCCAGGGTCTGGAATAGACTCTCCCCAGAGGTGGTCCGCTCGCCTACTCTGGATATCTTCAAAAAACATCTGGCCTCTCCCCTTGCTGGGATCATTTGATCCCAGCAGTCTTTCCTGCCCAAGTGCAGGGGGCTGGACCTGATGATCTCGAGGTCCCTTCCAGCCCCTAACATCTGTGGACCCGTGAATCTACGAACCTTACCCCAGCAGGACTTCGGCCACTGAGATCCCCTGCTTCACCTGTGCCAGGGGTGTTATGTCTTGCGGTTGTGTCAGGGTTGGCTGTGTAGTTTTGCTAAGAGATCAGGCAGTGGATTTGCAAGGGATGATCTTGCTTCATGCGAGGGGATAGACTAGATGACTTCTGGAGGTCCCTTCCCTTCCAACTTTTCTAAGATTCGAAGGCTGGAGTTGCAAGGTCAGCCAGCTGAGAGAGGTGATGAGATGGGATGGCAGAGGAGGAATAACTCTTACAGGTATGAACTCTGGCTAATTTTCCAGACACGCAGTGTGGAGCTCCCTGCAATTCTGCGAGACTTCCCAGAACAGCTCTCTGCTGCTCGCGGCATGCAGAGTTTCAGGAAGACAAGTTTGCTTTTTCAAACTTTCTCTTGAACTGCCCCTGCCCCACCAGTCTTCTCGCTGGAAATTGGCTCTGGCCATAGGTGTGCTATAAACACTGTGGCTCCAATCCTGGTGCTGCCTGTCCATCTCCTACAGCAGCCCAGAGCAGGAATAGATGCCGCATGTACAGATTTGAATTTCTGGAGAGCCACCCACCCCTTCAACAGAAGAGTGAGGCCACAGCAAGCAGCTAGCCCATGAGCGCTAGGTTTGAAGAGTTCATCTCAGCTGCATCCTACAGTAGTTTGCAGTTGTGTCCGCAAGAGGGTGTGATGAGTCCGGCTGTTTGCTGCCTGACTGGCCTACAGAGCTAAGAATTTGGTGTGTGGCGCTTCACCGAGAGACGTGACGAGCTTGGGAGCAGGTGACGTACCTCCAGGGAGAGCCCCCAAGCTCAGGTCTGACAAACAAGCCAACCTGTCACTACCCCTACTTACCGGCCATCCACTTTCTCAGTCCTTCCCTCTATCAAAAGGGGGCCTGCCCAGCTCTTGCACACCACAAAAGATGAGCTGCAATGTGTGCATCTTGGCCCGATGTGAAGTCCCCTCACAATTGGGTTGTGCAACCTCCTTGCCGACTTACCTCCTCGGTGAGATGTCCAATTAGACTGTCGTGGAAGCGCTCGTGTGGCTTCTACTGGAAACCCCAGGAAACCTACCCTGTCGGCTTTTCAGAGCAGAGACTTCATCCTGCATTTTTGCCTGGTGCCTCGCAGGCTAGCCCTCCTAATCCTGTCAGCATTTGGATGATGTAAATAATAAATTTGCACAGCAGGGATGGGAAGGGAAATAGCTCAATTAACATATTCATTCCAAGTCAGTGTTTAGAGCGACGGTATTCATTTATAAGCCAGTCATACTCCAAGGAATATATTGCTCTCCTCCAAGAACACCCTTTTGCACCAAGTTTGCTTGGACTTTGCTACAGTACCAAGAAAGCAGCTGGTGAAGGGGAAGAAGCCAAACGGAGTAAGTTTTCTCACCTTGAAGGATTACTTGAGAATACAAGCCAAAATCCTAGTCTTGGGATACAGCTTGGGCCATCAGAATATTCTTAAGAACCCCTATCATCTTCCATTTGTCATATTCGGCCATCAGATTTTCTCGGCAACTCGGTGAAAGCAACTACAGCAGCCCTTCCCATTAGCAAGGCCAAGTTTAAATATAGTTTAAGCACTGAAAAGAACAAAAGGGAGGGGGAGTGCTAATTATACAAAGCCTTTCTACATCAGCTGATCTCACTGATAACTTATCAACAAGCCTAAACTCTGTGTGCCGGGTTGCTCAAATGCCGTCTTGTTGTTTAAACAGCAGATGGTGCAGCAAACCTACAACAGGTGCAACCTCTTCAGCTTAATACAAGAGATCAGAAGAAACAGAAATTCCTCTTTTCCCCAGGGGTGTGTTTTTTTTCTCCAGGCAAACGGCAAGCTGGTCATCTTGGATATTTGCAACAGGAGGAAGGGGGCGG
The DNA here is from genome assembly GCF_030867095.1 of Alligator mississippiensis. Lineage (NCBI taxonomy): Eukaryota > Metazoa > Chordata > Crocodylia > Alligatoridae > Alligator > Alligator mississippiensis. The sequence continues at coordinate 2,975,031 of NC_081829.1, read as the reverse complement.
AAAACAAGTTTAAGCCAGGTACATTAAGATAGAAGAAAGCACTTCTGGGTGGGTTTGGTCCCATTCCCTTGGCAGCTTCTTTCTACTATGAGTCTCTGGAAGAGCGAGAGGACGGGAGAAATAGATCGCGGCGTTTTCTCGCACGCTTCAAAATTCTCTGACACCCTTCAGTCATCTCGTGTTCTTCTCAACTCAATGATAGCGCTTTACATCCTCAAAGTACTTTCTACATGTTTAATTACTTCATCATTTAGATTCAAGCCAGAATTCCTCCACTCATCTTTATGACTCAAAATTTCTTAAACTAGTTCAAATGATGTAATTACAGGTAGGGCTTTGTGAGGGCTTCCTTTAGAGAAGCCTCAATTAGCAGGGCCTTATCAATACTGCAGGTGGTGGCTTTGAACATCTGCAAAGTGAAATTTCACCACTGCCCACCCAAGACCATTTTAGTCTGCTCTCCACGTTGAGAGGCTGTCTCCGTCCCAAGATAGAGAACTGGTATTTTCACTGCGTCAGGCAGAGGACAACCGTGTTGTGCTCGTCTCCCTTGCTTTTTACTTACGTGATTTGTACAGTGGTTTTTATTTTCATAAGGTGCTTTTACCACATTTCTAGGACTTTTGGATGAATGGTTGCCTGTAAACACAGGAGATGCTCTGGTCCAGGATCTCTCTTCACGTCCTAGGGTTGTTGCATTTGTAGCATAGACACAACCTCTGGCCACGTCTACCTTAGACCTGAGCCACGTTTGATACCCAGTGACAACCATGACGCCTGCTGCCTTATGTAGTAGGAAAAGTCAGATTTTTGATTAATTCCAGTCCATTTAGAGAAGCATGCAAACACAACCCAAAGGGAAGAGGTAGATAAATAACTGATACTTTAATTTTTTTTCCACAAGTAACTGATGAAAGGTGCTGACTTGACAGGCCTGGAGAGGAAAGTCTCTGCTTGTTTAGAGATCAGGTCTGGCACAGGCAAGCTTTCTCCTGCTTTCCCATTACAATACCTCAAATCAGACTTGCAAAAACCACTTCTGCCTACTGCACCCCCTTCAGCGTGTTCAATGTTTGGCTTCTCTGAGCCCGTAGGGAGGCCTGTTGTAATGATGGATTTTGCAATGTGGATTGAAAGTGGCAACCTAAAGGTGAAAGCCTCTGTATCAAATTACCAGTCGCCTGAGCCATCCAGCCCCCCAGAAATGGACTTTTCACCATCAACAGTGGAAAGATTTGAGTCACATGTTTTGCTTGTCAAGTATCTGCACAGTGAATTAATCCATGCTGCATGGCTTCGTGCTTCAGCGAGAGTTAATGCAGCTGGACAGTATGTAACGATGGCGTTTGTTCTGTAAAAGGGTTTCTTAAAGGAAGACATTAAGCTTGGAAGCAAAATGGTTTTATGGTTTCAGAGCAGGAAGAGGGGGGGGAAAGGCTTTATAGGTCACATGCACATTGTCTTCCTGCAAATGTAATGATTCGATTATAAAGCCTTTCATGGCAATGCTCATTTCTCTATGTTTGTGCAGTGCCCAGCAAAACAGGACCCCACATCTGACTGGGACCTTTGGATGCAGCGGTCATATAAACATTTCCTAACACTGTTCCAGGAACATGTGTGTATTTTCTGCCATTTGGGAGAATTATGTTCAGATTTTACCTTTTTTCTCCTTTTCAGTAACAATAACAACTTAAAGAAAGTTGCCTCGCGGTGGACTCTCAAGTGGTTATATTCTCAGGGTGATGCCTGGATGGTTGTACATAATTCCTCCTGCATGTCTGTAGCAACCCCACATCAGAAGCAGTTTTCCTACAAGGGATGTGCACAATCATCAAGTCTAGATCTGTCCGCACAGTGGTTTTCCACCAATGTAACCCTGCAGAACTGAGCAAAGCGAATCCAGATGTGCAGAGGTGCGACTGAGACAACTGGGGCATCACTTGTGGTCCTTCTGTTTAGACATCCCTGCCTGCAGGTTTGTGGAAGCATTTGAATGTTACTTTGCTTAAATGTTCATAGGTGCCACCACTAGATATTTGATGTTCTGGACTGGATTCACTACTAATTACTAGGTCCAAGCCATTTGTCATCCACGCTCCCACCTTCTGTCCAGTCAAAGTCTGGACTGTATAGTGAACAGACGCTGCCAAAGTCAAGTAAAAAGTATCCAGTGCTGTCCCAGGAAGGGGTCAGGAGCTCTTCTGAGGTTCAAACAGAGCCTTTGTGCTGGATGTATTTCTAATTACTAAAGTAATTCCCAAAGATCCATCTCTCAGATGGGAAAACGTTGAGGGAAAATTGTCAAAAAATGTTGGAAGAGCGATTCTAGAGGTCAGAGGTGTAGGAGAAATACATAGGTGTGACTGCATCACTTGTTGCAGTATTTCCAGATGGAGATGCAGGTTCTCTGCACAAGCACAACAGCCCAGCTCCAGATTCGTGGTGGTGACTCAACTGGTGTGACATTAGATCCACTTGTGCTCCAAAGCAGAATCCGACTCCGTCACTGTCTGCTGCCAGATGGAGCTGTTACCTTAAAAACTTTGTCCTGGCATTTATTGGACCCTCTCTGAAGCTCCTTCAACTGAGACTTGCAGAAAGAAAAGCATTTCTCTTTCCCAGAAAGCTAGAGATATCATTTCTTTCCATAAAAGCGACGTCAGGTGTGAGGCAGAAACCTCTACTGGGCAAGAACCACAGCTGGGAGTCTGGCAAGCCAGGTACCGGTACCAGCTCTGCTGACTGCGAGCTGTGTTAAGTAAAGGGCTTAGTTGTGGTCAGGAACTGTGAAGCCCAACTTTCACGTGGTTAGTCTAGAAATCGAATCCAGATCCCAGCGTTAGAGACCTTGGCTCCTCCTTCAGTGCAAGGGACCCTCCATCCACTCGGGATCCCGGTCTGGAAATCCTCCGAGGATAGGTATTACATCCATCCATAGAAGGAACTGAGTGGGGCTCTCTGGTCTCTTTGAAAATGCAATGAAAAGAACAGATTACCACCTTTGTGTACAGCCTAGTGGTTAGAGCACTTGAAAGACAGAGGGACACCTAGGCTCTTTCTTCACCCACGGTTCCCACCTCCTGACAGAGAGCCATGTTCATCTGACTACCAGCTACGCCGAGGGGGGTCGCTGTCCCACTGAATGCAAGATTCGTGCAGCCACTGAGCTGGGGTTTTCCGGATACCAGAACTGGACTTGGTGCTTATACCTGTTGTAAGACCTGCCTTTATTTTTTGTAACCTTGGTGAAGTCATGTTTCCCTGTGCCCGGTCGGTGCTTGAAGAGCTCTGACTTTTGAAAAAGTATTGTTTTTTAATACAAATTAATCTTTAAAAGCATATGTGCTTAAAAGAATATCTTCTGATTGTGAACGGGGGGTAGGGGGAGAAACTTGTGGAAACCGAGTACCGTGAAGGACGCACATTTATTTTTCAGTTGTAACTGTTGAACAGCAGTTCCCTATCCTCTTCAAAATAATTATGGGGGGGAGGGAAGGGGGGGAATTTGTCTGATCATTTTTATTCATGAGTGCATATAAAAAGGTTAGAGAGACCATAAATATGCTGAGATGGAACTTTTTTCTTCTTTTTTTTGGTAATATCCTAATCATCTGTAGAACGCTCATCAGTACATTAGTTGCACTCATTAGTGCTATTGCCAGTGGTAGCAAGGATATTTTGAAATATCTTTTAATGTTTCTAACCAGTATCAATATAGAGAATAAAGGGAGCGGCAGCGCTGTTCGGGTGGATTTCCATCTCTTCCTCACCCAGGACACCTGCTCCCTCTCCCTCCCCCACCCTTCCAGCTGTCTTTCTGTTTCATTTGTGTCAATTAGAGATTCAGTGCTGCTTGATTTAATTGGCTTGACTTCCCCTCTAATAGAATCCCAACTGGAGACAGGGCACCCAGACAGCTCTCGGCAGGCCGGCCGGCCGACTGACCAGGAAAAGAGCTTCCAAGTCGCTAAGACGGAGCAACAATGGCAGAGCGAATGACAGGCCTAATAGCTCTGCGTTTGGGATGGTTGTAACCTGTTATAGAGCAAGACACAATAACCTCTCTGAATCTGAGTGGAAAGGTCAGTGACTATGTGGGTGATGACACCCTCTCGATAATGTCATCTGAAAGCTTGGGGATGCGTGAATGATTCAAGAATTTAGAGTGCTTTTCATGCACCTTGGACTGACTCTGGTTTTAAATCAGATGAGCTCCTCCCCTGCTGTGTAGTTAGAGACTCCTTATCGGCAGTACAATTGTTATCCTGCTACTAGGCCCGGTTTTGGGTCTCTTGAAGACAACAGCAAAATGCCTGTTGATTTCAGGGGTACAGGATTAGGCCCTTAATTGCTGATTTGCCTCCAGGCAAGGCTGACCTTAGGCACAAGGAAAGTGAATGGCTGATCGGTGTCATGATCCCGTACAAAGGCACCAATATTAAGAATTACACTCTCATCTACTAGGCTTAGCTCTATAAAAGGAGGCCCCATGTAGGAACCGGGAAGTCATTTGTTCTTGAAGGGAAGATGAGATCTACCCATGAGCTGCTCTGCGTGGGTTTCCCGAGCAATTGCTTGCAAATCTATCTGTGCAATATGATACTGTTCCTCAGCTGCAACCCTCCCTTCCTTTTAGACTCTGGTGATACGAAATAGCTCGAGAAGCTAATCCTTTCGTGTTTCTGCCACCCCAACAACAAACCCCAAACCTGCTCTTAAATCACCCTGGCAGCCGGGAACTAAATGTATGTTTGCTTTTTTTTTTTTCCCCCCTAAGCAAAATCAGATCCTGGAAATCAGATCCTCGTGAATGTGCTGCACCAAAGCTACAATCTGAGATTAAATGAATTTATATTAGGGTAGTGGCGGCTTCACAGTTGGAATACAAATGCACTTTTTCTTTCCGTGTGCAGGTGCATCGAGATAAAAAAAACAACCCATAAACCACAAATTAGACACAAGTGTAAATATTGTTACAATTTAGTTTATTACCTCCAAAGTACGTACAGGTTTCTGCATAGAGTGTTTACAAACTTGAGAAGGCCTCCCCCAACTAGATTCAAAATTACATGCTCTCCTTCACAGCTGAAAAAGGGGAAATCAAATTACAGCATTTCTTATTCCATCAAAGGGCATTAGCCCTGACATACTACAGGACTTCGAGAGCTATTACGCCTCGCAGACCTAACTACCGCGCACAGGGCGGCCTTGTGCAAATGCCGATTGGCCGAGGCAAATCAGTTATAACTAAATCATGCTTTTCTTCATGCTAAGGCCGGGCAAGCACGTTTTAGCCTAGACTGGGAAATTTCCGGAGCAGTTGTCCAAGGACGGTGCATTTGCGTGTGTTACATTTCTAGGAAGACAGGTGGTGAGGGGCTGGCACAGGTGACAAAACTCAGTGCTACAGATCTCGAGTGGTAAAACCCCATCCCAGACCTCTCCACTGCCATCGATGCTTCAACAGGAAAGTGCCCAGCACTACAATGAGCGTCCCCTCTTGGCTAGCAAGCACTGCGACTGTTGCCACCAGGCTGGGCAGCCAGGCTGGTGGGCTGATGGGTGGCTGACAATTTTCTGGTTTCAAATTAAACAGAAAACTAAATTAGCAAATTAATTGTTTGCCATGTTTTTCTTAGGCCCTTCTCAGCTGCCTCAGGTCCTGCAGCCAATCCAAAGAGCCCTTTCAGCGCTCTGGAGGAGGAGGTGGAGCTCTGTCTTGGGTTGTGCTATCTACCAAGTGTCAGTCATGTTAATTTTAAATTACTTTTGTACGGCTTGGTGTCAGAACGATTAAAGCATGAAAAGAAAACTGGAACCAGAGAGAAAGTGTGTGTGAATGAAAATTTACCTTGCATTTACTGCAAGGGCATTTACATTTCTCTTTAACTCCTACACCCCGAGAGCTGTGCAAGGCCAGAACTTTTATCTCCTACAGCCTAGCCTGTTGGGGGGATCTGACGTGCAGGTAGGTGCCGTGAATCTTCACAACATGCAAGAAGGCTAGAAAACCCCATGTTTGCAGCATAAAACCCAGTAGGTTCTCTCTCTCTTTCCCTGTGCTGCATTCGCTATTTTGCCCCTACACAGCAATCGGTGACCTAAACTGACAAACCCATGTGCCCCTGAGCAGACATTTTCTCCTTCTCGGTGTCAGGCTTGCAACCATACTTGTTCTATAACAGACACATACTGTCCCTAATAATTATGCTCTCAGCAAATATAAATGCATTATCATATACTGCCTGGTATGTGCGTGAAAAACAAGCGTGCCTTTGACTCCTTCCGCATGCTTTCTCCCTACACGTAGGAACAGTCTAGAGCCAAGTCTTGTGCACTCTCCCACACTTGTATACTAAATCACACAGTAACCCATCCATGCACTTTTTTCATCAGGCAAACCCTGGTTTGGTTTTTTTTTTCATCCCATTCACCATTGCTTTCACCTTCCAACAACTGAACTTCCTGATTAACTGTCATCCAAACATTCTCCTGAAGCTGCTGTTTGCAGGGAGTCAGAGAAACCTATAAAAGGGGGCAACCTGATGTCCCCTGAAAAGATACTACTGGTCAAGATTAACCACTCCTGCCCCCATTTGCTTTAGCATCTCTCCCCATTATACAGATGAACTTCCTTCCATCAAGAACAAGGTTGTAAGCATTTTGAATTCTCTTTTGCTGAAGAAACTGACACCATCTCGGTAAGGCAGACTAGGTTCAAGGCAAGTGAAGTTGACCAAAGACCTCTTCCATTGGATCCACCCGTCTGATCTGTTTAAACAAGTTGCGACTTCCAGGCTCCATATTGCTAATGTTGAGTACATGTACGCGCCACAATATTTGCCCTTTCATGTGCTGCAACTGCATGTCTGTTTGCACGAGCAGGATTTCCTGACATTTTAAAAGTCTTTCCAGCACATTAAAGTAAAGCTCCTTGGACGTAGTTGTTAGCACTAACTCACAGCAAAGAACAATTTCTGTCTCATCAGGTTTTGCAGTGTGAGCACTGCGCTTGGATCACAGGGACGCGCCATTCCAGATCTATCAGAGTCAAGACACAGAAGTTTCTTTTTCATTGATAATGGCAATTCCCTCTGAGGATGAATCTGTTTTTACCTGCAGACTGGCAAACAGGTCCATTTCATTCACATGTCTTCCTTTTTGTGGAAACTCTCACAGGCCTAGTATTAGGTCTGGAAGATAAACAGCAGCTTCTCTTGTAGTGTGAGAGTTTGAGTGGATACCTGTACAGAGCTAGCACTTGCACATCTATGAAATACTAACTTTCAGATACTCCAGGCTGATGACCATAGCTTTCCTTGTTTAATTTTCTTCCCTCATGTGCATTTATAGCAAAAATACATCTATGTAGAAAAAACTCATTCTTAGCTTGCATATCTAATGTTTGGAAGCACAGTGATCTGTTCTGACTTAAGTGACTAAAAAAAAGTTTAAAATGGTTTATTCTAGGAACTGTACCTTTGAATTCCTGCCATTCATTTCAAATGACAATGTCTAACCAAATTTTAATCAATCACATCACTGTCTTGTGTCTCTTCTCTTCTGCGTACACTTGCAGTGTTTTTGGATTTCCATTCTTTATTTGGCTGTACTTTATCTTTTAACCTTGTAAACCCCCTCATGCAATGGGACATCTCGCTGGTAGTGTAAACTGTTCAGCTGGCAGTGGAAAGGATTCCACCCAGGATAAGGATGTGCTATAAATTCCTCAGTGGTAGACATCTTATCCCCTTGAAGAATTTAATCCTGAGATCATTCAAGAAGAATGGTTGTCATGGAGCATGCAGATAAAATGATATTATTTTCCCTTCCCTTATTATTTAAACAACAAAATTACATTTATTACAAAAGAACCAGTGCCAGGATGTGATGAATTCTTGGCAGCTTGGTAAGTTTCTTCCTCCTGAATTGGTTTATAGGACTGTGAAGACAAGACCTGGCATAATCAAATTAGGTTTCTTAGTCTCAATTTTTTTGGACAGGCTAGTTATACTTGCACCAAAGAAAGGCATGTATGGGTAAACTGTTGGCATGTAGCTGATAAACTTTTAGCTTTTAACACTTTCGTGGCAGAAAGAAAGCAGCAAAAGGCTTGTCCAGTAAAAAAAAATTGAGATACAAGATGCTTTGCACTAAGAATGGACTGGAGACTAAAGTTATTTAAGTGCAACACAGACGGAGAGAAATTAGCTAAGAACTTTAGCAAGGATTTGCATGTCAAGGGGCCTGGGAAACACCAGGATAGAGCCAAATAAGGTTGTGATGATTATAATGATGTGCTATTATAATGATGCTTTTTGTGCCTACCCATGAGGTTCTTTCAGCAATTCAGTTATCATTCCCTTTATTTTCTGGATAATGTAACTTGGCTGTAAAAATGCTCACTGAACTGAAATGTGGCACGTGATATCAGTTGCACAGGAAACACAGAAACATTTAAAACATTATTATGTTTAAAAAGCAATTCCTTTTCTTAACCAGTTACATACCCACCTTATAGCCCTTTAGACTGCATTTCTTTATCTCATTAATATGAACGTAATGGGAGACAGGGTCAAAAGCCTCAGTAAAATCAAGGTTCATCACATCCACTGCTCTCCCTCCAGCCAGAGACTGTCACTTTGTCATAGAAGGAAATCAGGTTGGTCAGGCGTGGCTGGCTCTTGGATCCATGTTGGCTGTTCCCAATCATCTTGTTCTCCCACAGGTGCTTAATCAGATTCCTTGATGACCTGCTCCATGATCTTGACAGGCATCAAGGACAGATGGACTGCCTGTAATTCCATCTATCATCTTTCTTCCCTTTCTTAAAAATGAGCATTGTGTTTGCTTCATCCCAGAGGCAAGAAGAGCAAGGCCACAGCAGGTCAGATCTCACCAAATGTTGTCAAGGTGTTCTCACAGAAAATGGCTAATGGCTCTGAAATTATCTCAGCCAATTCTTTCAGTACTCTAGAAGTAACCCTGGGCCTTCCTGGTTTTCTCCCAGTTTCCCTGTGCAATACTTTTAGACTCCTCCTGAGTAATAGAGCCAAATTTTCACTTTTTGTAAGATTCCTTTTTGAGATTCAACTCACTGAAGATCTTGCTGTTTAGCCAAGCTTGTCTTCTGTGCACTTCCTGTCCTTCTTAAGTATTTTGGAATTATACATTTGTCTTTGAGTGCTCCTGTAATAGAACTAATAACATTGTTCTAAAGACATGAGATATTTCTCTGACAGAAAAACAGATACTGGAAATAGCAATGAACTCCGGTCATTAAAGCTCACAAAGGTTTTTAATCATGCAGATTTGGGAAGCATCTGAAATTCTATGCTTTTCTGAATCTATGTGCATTCATTTAAGTTATTTGATGCCACTGCTGCCATCATTTGAAGGGATGGGAGCTTCAAGTCGACAGACTAAACAATCTGCACATTAAACATTTCCTAAAACATACCGGTACGCATCACCACCCTTTGCTTGGCCGATTGTTTATGGCATAGTAGGTAGAACATTGTTGACAGAAGTTATTAATTTATGACTAATCGTTAGGATATTCAGTAGGGCTTAACCTTGCACTCTTTTCTTCTCAGCAGCACAGATTGAAGAGCAGGGGTGGAGAATGCTCCCCCACCCAACTTAGCAGATAGCCAGGCCGTTAGGGTCTGACCTCCCACAGGGTGAGGAAGGCCTAAAACCCTGGTCTTCCACCTCCTTATGAATGCTGTAACCACTAAGCTACTAGGAAAGGTGGGTCACAGCTTCTCTGCCTGTATTTTAAAACAGAAGAGTAAGACCTGCTCAATACTTACCAAGAGCAGATGTAGGCGTCTAACCTCCAGACGGGCTCTGGAGGGTGAGCGCACACGGGTTTAAACTTGTGCCCCTGGCTCTGGCACCTAAGCTCTGGAGAGGAGTGGGAGCTCAGGCACACTCCTGTGCCTAGTATTTCCTACTAACTTAAGATGGCTTTTTACTCCTTCTGTATGTTTTTTGGATCACCCTTGTGGGAAGCCGCTCTCCGCGTTCAATGTACCTAGCACCCAATGCTGTTTTGAATTCCACTCTGGGGACCAGGCACCTAAAAGCTACTGTTTTAGTGCCTAGCATATAGTTACCTAAATCGTCTACTGGACACAGCCCAGGATCTTGTTTAGCCTTCATTATCAGTTTGGACAACAACATTTACATGTAGATTATAGTGGGTCTCTATTAGAATACACGGCCTTGGCCCAAAGGCAATGGATGCTTGCTGAAGATGTTGAGCATCTAGGAGAACTCCGTCATACAACAATTTCCGTGGAAATGCTTGTTCCCTAATAGGATTTGGAAGGATCTACTTGCTAGAATTAATCTTACTTTTCCAGGTAATTCCATTATACGTTGCCTATTTTTATTGGGTGCAAGCCCCAAATCACTGAAACTCTCGCATTAGCAGAGAGAAGGTATATTTGATGGCTAAGAAAATAGCATTGCAACAGTAGAAAAAACCAACAGCTTCACTCTTGCAGGAGTGGTGCAATGGCCTGTGGGAATTGATGTGTCTGGAGACAGTGGCTTATAAAAGGCAACAAGCTGGGGACTGAGAATATAAGGTCTTTATTTTTGGACTGTTGAGCAGAGTAACTAATCTTCATATTCAATGCACGGTACTGCAATACGAAATTGAGAATTACTGTCACTGAGATTACCTGGAGCGTGCGTCTCTGTATCTCTATCAGTAGGCTTTCCCTCCCTTCCTATTTTATTCTTCATTTTTCCAGGGGTGTTAGCTCTGACTTTTCAGTCTTCCTCTCCTCTGGAAATGTGCTTTTTAAAAAAAAAAATAAAAGCAATGTAAAGAAATGAAATGATGCATCATTCACAATTAAGGCTCAAGAGGAAGGCTGGTCCAGTGCTTAGCGTGCCAGCCAAGGGCTCAGGAGCTCCGCTTTCGGGTTTATGCGTTGAGACCTTTGTAAAGTCTGTGCCTCAGTCCCCACCTATAAAACGGTACTATTTCTTTCCAGCACAGAGATATGGTAGGCCTAAACATGCTAAAAATTATGAAGTGCTTGGATACCAAGGTAATGGAAGCTATCCAAAATAGAATTAACCTAAAAAGTCCTGGCACTTCTGAATTCTCATTTAATAGTCATGCTGTGAGTTCTGCTAGTCTTCCAGGACGGCGCGTACTACGATGAGTTTAGTGGAACTTGCCGTATAAACCTAACAGTGGGGACAGAGTCCTGTTCCTAAAAGTGATTCAAGTTCCCTTGCCTTCCTCTGGCCGTGTGCGTGTTTATAGAGCTAGCACCATATACCTGCAGTACCTGCAGTTTGCAGAAAGCCGTCTACAAAATCGGGTCCTAATGTGTTTTAGCCCGGTGAGAAGCACGTTTATTGTTTGGGAGTTGCAGGTGTAAGGAGGTATCGATGCGCGCGTGGATGAGGAACCCACTGTATTTAAAGCGAGCAAAGAAACATGCGTGTGAGGCGTAGCGCTATTATTTACCATCCTTGACGGAAGGAAGGACGTGAGCGTCGGGGGTTATTTTCAACATCTGTATCGGATGCAGGAGCGCATGGGAGACTTGTTGGCGTTCAAGAGAATAATGTTAACATTTCTAGGCATCTATCTAGGTATCAATGCTCATTTTGCCAACGGCATTGTCTCCCTGGCTTTTACCTATGGCACGTTGAGGCTCTTCCTCGCACTTGTGATCGTGCGCCTCGCAGTTGCGCGCGAGGGTTTGAAGTGGCAATCTTGACGCGGCGTCCTTGAGTCAATGGTTGCCCGCAGACGACGGGGACCGGACTCGAACGACGCAGGCGGCCTTTCCCATCTGCTCTTCCCACGACCGGGCGCCGACCCCGGCCTGCAAGCGACACGAAACTGTAAATCGCCGGGAAGATGCAGTTTGCGAAGAGTTTGCGCGCCTCGTCCTTTCTTTTTTCTCCTGGAGAACAGTGGCCGGCGCTGGCGGCCAGGGGGCAGCAAAGGGAGAGATTTTGTCGTCAGGCCGTCGCAGTCGGCGCTCGCAGCCGGATTGTGCGAAACGCTCCTGTACCAGCGTTTCCATTTACAAACTCGGCCTCCCCTCCCCCCGCTCCCACATTAGCTCTCCGCCGCGGCTGCTGCTGCAGCCTGGTATGAAGCGCCTTCCACCTCCCATCCCGCTCGGCTCGGGGGTGGAGGCGGCTCTGCCAGCAGGCGCGTGGGGCTCCCCAGCAAGGCGGGCAAGGGAAGGGGCACCCCGGCACGCAGCGGGGCAGTTGGGGGGTCACCTCACCCAGTAGCTGCCCCCCACTCCCATGTCAATCATCATGACGGGGGGGCCTCCACCACAGCCAAGGGTCATGGGGGGGGGTCCCCCAATCGTAAAGGTCACAAGGTGGGGGGCTTCACCTCAGCCTGCCCCCCATCACCAAAAGTCATGAGGGGTCCCGCAATTATAAAGGTCACCACAGCCTGCCCCAACCAGAAGGGTCCTGGGGGGAGGCTGCCCTAAGGTGGGGGGGAGGGGGCGCTGCCCACTGGAGTTTTGCCCCCGCACGAGGGGGCCGCCCCGCCCCGCCCCCTCCTGAGCGGGAGTTTCCAGGAAGCGCTGAGAGGAGCCGCGGCACCGCGCGCCGCCCCCTCCGCCGGGCCTCGACAAATAGTCCGCGCCTCAGCTCGCCCGGCACACCGCCCCCAACCCCCCCGGCTCGGCCCCGCGCCCAGCCCCGCCGCCTGCGCCCGAAGCGGGGACGGGCCCCGGCACGGACAGCGGCTCGGCCGGGCGGCCCGCGGGCGGGGTGGGGGAGGGGAGGCCGCGCGCGAAGGAGTCCCGACGGCGGCGGCGGACGGGTCCGCGGGGCGAGGCGAGGCGGAGGGAGCGCTCCGCCGGGGACGCAGGGCGAGCGCGAAAACGCGGCGCGGAGCCGGGAGCGGCGCCCGCCGCCAGGGGGAGCCCGGCCCGGCCCGGCCCGGGAAGGGGCAACACCCCGAAACCGCCCTCCGCGCCGCCCCGGCAAGGGCATGGGGAGCGCCCCGCTGTGAGGGGAGCCCGCGCCACCCCGTGAAAGGCATGGAAACACCCCAAGCCTCCCATGTCGCTCTGTGAGAGGCATGAAATGCGCCCCCAGACCCGCGTCCGTTGTGAGGGGAGCCCCCCTGCACCCTCTTCCCACCCCGCCCTCGGCCCTGCAGGGGGAGGGGAAGGGCAACGAGACACTCGCCCCCGAGCCCCGCTCCTGCTCAGGCTTTCCATGGCTCCCCTGCCCCCAGCGCGGGCCGCATGTCTTCCCATTAACCCTGCGGAGGGACGACAAAAGCTCAGCTCCGCTCGGGCTCGGGGCTCCCGCCGCCCGCCGCCCGCGCCGCGAGCCTCGCGTCCTCCCGCGGAGGCCGGGCCGGGCTGGGCGCGAGCAGGCCGAGAGGCGCTGGTGCTCGTGGGCCTCGCCGTGCTCTCCCCACCCCCTCCCGCCCCATCCCCCACTGCAGCGCCCTGCGCGAGCATCCCTCCCATGCCGGCTGGAAGGGGAGGACAGGAGCGCTGATGGGTTTCTCTCAGGCTGGCTGTGTTTCTCCCCCTCCAGCTCCAAGGCCCTGCCTTCAGGCCCCCTCCTAGGCCCTGAAAGGAAAGCTGACGATCCCCCACATATTTTCTTATTCATGACAAAGGTTGTTTTATAGATATGTGTATATATATGTCAGGTTGTGCTTTGAAGGTTTCAAAACATTTGGCTGTATAAGAAGTCCTTGACGCACGCACCCGTTTTGGCCTTAAAGTTCGCCCCTCACTTTTTTCCCCCCCCTCCCTGGATCAGGGAAGGTCAGTTTAACCCCCTTCTGTTTTGAAACCATTCCTCGTTTTAGGAGGAAGCTGCAGTTTTCAAGTCATGGCTGTGCCCGATGCGTGACGGAGCGGGTTTTCGGTCGGTGCGGCGGTTAAACCAGACAGTGGCGCGCGGCGAGGAAGAAGAGCGCTTCGGAGCTGATTAAAGTCATGTAGGAGTTAATGCGAGACTCGCAGGGCATGCGAAGCGAGGGAGACCCTTTAACCAGCTCTGCTGTTCCTTCCACATACCACAAACTTGGAAAGCGGAGATGTGAGCCTTCGATGCTGCAGCAGGAGACTCGTGTAATTGCATCGCAGGTGGATGCTTACTCATTTCATGTGTTATCGTATTCAGAGTACCTGTGAGTTTATCTAGGATTTTTTTTCCTCCCTCCCCACTGGAGGCGTGTTGCGAGACTTCATCTTCTTTCGTCGAGCTTTATTTGCAACAGTTTTGATCTCCCCCACCACCACCCTCATAGTATCGCATCTGTTTTATTTCGCAGATTGGCCTGTGCTGGGGGCAGACTATTTGTGGCAACATCCTAGTTTAGGAACTTTCTGCCTGGGGAACCTGTTGCCAGAAGAGATGAGATCAAAGCCCAGCCTGACTGTATTTAGGCCTAGATGTAAGACCCACCTTTTTAAGAAAACCCCAGGAACTGGATGCTAATAATTAAACAAAAATAAAACTCCTTCACTGCATACACCCCACTTCCACAGCAGTGAACCATTTTTGTTGTGCCTCTTCAGACTTCTTTATTTTGTGTAGTGCTGGGTATCAAAGCAAAAATTGACCTAGGAATGCCTAAATAGTATAAATGACTTTATAACTTACTTATTGAAGAAACTGTGTCTAGTCCCCAACAGGAAATACTCTAATGATCATTTTAATCAAGAGGACCAAAGGTTTTATGCCTCCGCTTCTCCCAACACCTACTTTTCTGTAAGTTTCTTATTCAAATGTTGAATCCTCTTTTAGTATATTGATCAAATATTTATTAGTATCTCTAAGATTTATTCATCTTTATAGAGAGAATGGAGTCTGTTTACTAAGATGGTGTCGTGATGTTGGGGAAATATAATTTAAAAGGGGTAAAGGGAAGTTTTCTTATAGACTCCATGTTCTTTGTATTCATTGTTGGAAAGGTATGCTATAGGAAATGGAAGTGATAAATAAGTTTAATGTTAAAGAAAAGCTTTGTAATAAGAGGGTGCTTTTGGGTAAGAGGATCTGTTTGAGTTTTTTTCAAATTAAAAGAAGAAAAAACTAGGAATTCTTCCACCATTTGTAAAAATATTTTGGTTCAATATTCTTTCAGGGAACTGAAATTTGATTCATCTAGTCTGCCCATGAACATCTGCTGAATAGAATTAAAAAGGCTATGACTTTAAGTTCAGTTATGTTGATATGGTTTGAGCTGGAATTGGCCAAGGCAAAGAAGTAAATTAAATGTGTTTGTAAGTAATTACTCATTTTTTTTTAGATAATGAGCTTGAATGTATTTTCAAACGACAGAAAAACTTCCTTCCTAGTTCTTAAGCAGAGATCCTACAGACTTTAAAGTGGACCATGGATTCCTACCCCTTTGCATCTGTTTAACTCTGATCAAAAATTTGGGGGGGTAAATTTTCAGGTTTTAATGTGTAATGGGAATGTTTTGGGGGAGGCTTGTTCTTTCCATGACTTATTTTTATATAAATAATGAATGCAACGGGACATTTCCCAGCAATATGGTCAGTTGCTTATGCTTGCATCTCACCCACCTGCCTTCAGTTCTTTTTCTATAAATACAGCCTCTTTGACTATCCATAGAAAGTATTTCTTCTGTGTCTCCTACATTTGGCAATGTTTGTGGATTTCTTTCCCCTTTGTATTTATTTCCCTTTCTTTTGATGGCCTTTCTGCAGTCTAATGTTCTTTTTCTAAGCATGGGGGCTGATGAATACTTCAGCTAGAAATTTAGGTCATCCATGATGGGAGGGAGAAAGAGAGAGCTAAAGTAAAAATCCATTTTTTTTTCAATTTCCTTTATTTCCATTTTTTTAAAAGATTTGTCAATTTGAAATCTTTCTGTTTTGTTTTTTCTCTCTCCCTCTGTATAAACTAGGACTATATGTATGTTGTGAAAGCTGTTTAGGGCAAATGATACTGTGATTTCAGAATCAAACCTAAGGGGAGGGGGGGGGGGGGGGAGAGAGAGAGAGAGAGAGAGAGAGAGAGAGAGAGAGAGAGAGAGAGAGAGAGAGAGAGAGAGAGAGAGAGAGAGAGAGAGAGAGAGTGTGTGTGTGTAGTTTCTCTCCCATCTTTACTAGCCTTTCCACTTTCACACCTGCTTTGAGATTTAATCATTCAAATGACAGGTCCTGGAAAAAGAAAAGAAAAACCTTTTCTCATCTGGAGTTAGATGGATTTACCATAATTAATTGTGAATGGACTTGGGTGACTTAATGATTTTTATACTTAAGTCTTAACTCTTCAAGAGATTTCTAGATTGGAGGAAGGACCATAAACAGAGTTCTTAAAATGCTACAGTGGCAGCATTTGAAGAGCTCTGTTTGTGGCTCTTCCTCCAATTTAGAAATCTCTTGAAGAGTAATTTTTGCAAGTAAGGCTTGGACTAGAATTGACCAGGTTGAAGAGACATCAAGGGCACACACCTCTTTGGTAGATCAGGTCCCTACACTGTGACACTTTTTTTCTATAATAAAAATGATATACAGTGCCTTTCGTCATAAAGGTTTCCTAAGTATTTTATTAAAATAACAAAAAACAATAGCACAGAAGTTAAGGTTTTTATGCATTCCCTGC
This sequence comes from Alligator mississippiensis, assembly GCF_030867095.1. Lineage (NCBI taxonomy): Eukaryota > Metazoa > Chordata > Crocodylia > Alligatoridae > Alligator > Alligator mississippiensis. Next base: position 2,958,411 of record NC_081829.1, on the reverse strand, counting down.
ATGGATCTCCACTATTGTGAAAGTTTGCCTTTGGGTGAACTCTGAACTTTGTAGAAAACATTGTCTTACAGTCCCTCACCCCGAGGTTATGAACAGGGTCATGGGCCCAACCACTATTTTGAACCTTCTCGGGGATATGGGCAGCAAGTGGGAATGCATCAGTTGCTACTTCTATCACCTGCCTTCTAGGAAAATGCATATTATCTCTTATTAGCTAAGTTTAGGTTACTAAACCACATTTTGTTCCACTTTTCCTATCAACCCTGCCCGATTCTGTACACTGAATGGGGTAATCAGCTTGGCCTGACCTGGTTGTATCAAAAATACCATTGTAAATTCAGCTGTCAAGTCCTGGACTTAATTTCCTTTTGTTCAGAGAGGAGATTCTCTCTTATCTGACCTGTTCCATCCTTTTTGAGGAGAGAGAGCCATTGAACCAAAGACTCTAGTGCCGCCAGAGTTAGTACTCTATAAAGCACTCATGAGGCCTGCACAAATCCAGTGGGGTACAGGCTGAGGATTAAAGTTAAAGTGATTGCCCTTTAGATTCTAGAAACCTTAGTGTTTCAACATCATGAAAATAGATTTGATATCAGATGGAAGAAGTTATCGGATACCAAATGTATGTTGATATGAGAGGAAGACTGAGAGAATTGTATAAGGGAGGGAACTGGACATATTTAAGTCCATGGGGCCGAATGGGATGCACCCGTGGGTGCTGAGGGATTTGGCTGATGTGGCCATCATCTTTGGAAACTCATGGCGATCAGGAGAGGTCCCAGATGATTGGAAAAGGGAAAACATAATGCCCATATTTAAGAAATGGAAGAAGGAGGATCCAGGGAACTACAGACCACCCTGCTTTGCTTTAGTCCCTGGAAAAATCATGGAGCAGAACTTCAAGGAATCTATTGCTAAGCACTTGGAGGAGAAGAAGGTGATTGGGAACAGTCAGCAGGGATTCACCAGGGGCCAGTCATGCCTGACCAACCTGATTGCCTTCTATGACAAGGCAACTGGCTCTGTGGATGTGGGGAGACCAGCGGGTGTTGTGTACCTTGATTTTAGCAAGGGTTTTGATACAGTCTCCCACAACATTATCCCAGGCAAGCTAAGGAAGTACGGGCTGGATGAAAGGACTGTAAGGTGGATAGAAAACTGGCTGAAGCATCAGGCTTAGAGGGTAGTAATCAATGGCTTGATGTCTAGTTGGCAGCTGGTATCAAGTGGAGGGCCCCAGGGGTTGGTCCTGAGACCGGTTTTGTTCAATGTCTTCATCAATGACCTGGAAGCTGGCATAGAGCGCACCGTCAGCAAATGTGCAGATGACACCAAGCTGGGGGGAGTAGTAGTTGTGCTGGAGGACAGGGCTAGGATTCAGAGTGACCTAGACAAATTGGAGGATTGGGCCAAAAGGAATCTCATGAGGTTGAACAAGGACAAGTGGAAAGTCCTGCACTTAGGACAGAACAATCCCATGCACCAGGGCAGGCTGGGGCTGACTGGCTGGGCAGCAGCTCTTCAGAAAAGGACCTGGGGGAGACAGTGGGCAATAAGCTGAATATGAGCCAGCGGTGTGCCCTTGATGCCAAAACGACTAACAGCATACTGGGCTGCATTGGTAGGAGTGTTGCCAGTAGGTCAAGGAAAGCGATTCTTCCCCTCTATTCAGCACTAGTGAGGCCACATCTGGAGTCCTGTGTCCAGTTTTGGGCCTCTCGCTACAGAAAGGATGTGGACAGATTGGAGAGAATCCAACAGAGGGCAATGAAAATTATTTGGGGGCTGGAGGACATGACTTCTGAGACAAGACTGAGGGAACTGGGCTGATTTAGTCTGGAGAAGAGAAGACTGAGGGGGATTGAATAGCAGACTCCAACTCCCTGCTGGGTGGTTGCAAAGAGGTTGGAGCTGGACTGCTCTCAGTGGGGCCAGATACAGAACAAAGAGCAATGGGCGTCAGTTGCAGCAAGGGAAGTTGAGGTTATATATTAGGAAAAATTTTCTCACTAGAAGGGTAGTAAAACACTGGAACAGGTTAACCAGAAAGCTGATGCAATCTCCATCTTTGGAAGTCTTTAAGACCCAGCTAGACAAAGCTTTGGCTGGGAAGATCTAGTTGGGGCAGATCAGATGAGCATATGTGGAGTGGAAGTGAATGGTTGGGGCCCAGGAATGTTACTGAGCCAATTCACTGTAATTTGACAAACCAGGTTTAGGGGTTTTGCACTCCAGAGGCTCACCTTCGATTTAAAATTGAGCCTCTAACCCTTATAATGGTCAAATAATCTTAAAGGTGTGGCCAGGGGAATAAGTGTTGTCGGCACAGAGCCTGAAACAATAGCTCTGAGAGAGTTATGAACCACTATTAATCTCAAGAAGTTATCTCTGAAGTCTAACAACAAATTAAATGTCAATATTGATCAACAGTGAAAGAGTTAACAAAACTTGCTAGACATAAGAATGGCAATCGTGTTTTGAAGATCTACCGTGAACGGAGTCTCTATCTCATCTCAAGGGGATAGGTTGTGGTTTGTGAGGGAATTATAGAGGATACAACTACTTTTTCCAATTGACCCTTCATTGGGATTGTGCAAACAATGAACAGATTGAGGAGGGTGAGACAAATAACTGAAACAGTGTAAACAGAGAGAAAGGTGAATTTGAGAACACAGTGGAAAGGAAAAATGTAAATGACCATGTGGAAGAGAGGAAAGGGGGAAGAGGAGAATGAAAGGGAAGAAGGGAAGGAGATGGAACACCCACTAGTTGGAATGGGGCTCATCATTAAGGACAGTACAGAGAATTTAGATTGAACAAATCCAGGTCATGACAAAGACAAAGGAAGGTGATATCTTCCTTTGATGCATGATGAAACAAAAAAGTGAAGCTATGGAAATGAAAGGAGAAGCAAGAATGAAAGGGAGGGAAATGTAAGTTATTTATTTGCATATAATGTTATAGTAAGTTAATTATTTTATATTCAACATATAATTTTATAATAAGTTAATGGTTCCATTAGTGTAGTTGAAGTATTCTGAAGGTCCACAATTTGAATGTCTTAGTACAGAAACTCAAATTTGCCAACAACAAATTCTGGGCCTCCCTCCAAATGTTGTTTGAGCGACTGCACCTGGATAAAAATGAGGAAGGGGCACATCTCTGGCAATTCCTTTTCCTCATCCTTCCCTCCCCTATTCTTTTGTTTAGGGCAGCACTTGGTAACCTTTTGCTGCAGTAGGCACCTGCTTCCAATCCACCCCCTGCCGTGGGCCACAAATCTCTCCCCCCCACCCTTGAGAGCACCCAGGCTCTTTGCTAACTCTTGCTGCTGATCCCTGTCCCCAGTAACAATGGAGAGGGGCAAATTCTGCAGTGAGGGTAAGTGCAGGCACAAGAAAGCAACAGGGAAGGCTGCAGAAGGGATGGGCAGTGCAGATCTGGCCCAAGGGCCATAGGTTGCCCACCCCTAATTTAAGACATTAGCTTTTACTGAAAGAGTTTTGAAGCTATGGAGCAGGGCTGTGTCTGTATAGCTGGTCTCCTCCATTTAAGCAGTGCACCTTAGGCTCTTCAGACTCCCATTCCATACACTCAGGCCTAATAGCCCATCCTGCCTTTGCCTGAGTGTTGTATACTACCATTCTTATTGAAAACGAGGGAAAAGTATTCACTTAGGTTTTGGGACTAGGCTGGCTTTTGTTACAAACCCATCCTTACTGCACAGCAACTCCACTTATCTTCTTGTACTCCTACATATATGGCTCAAGAGCCTTTTATTGAGTGTGATGATTTCTTTTGCAAGGTGTGACTCAGTTTGATTTTTAGCAAGTCTTGATTTATCCCTAGCTTTTCGGATTTCCAGGTTTTAGCTTTTTTTGAACAATACCTGTTTCCATGCTCCAGTGTTTCTTTGCTTATGGCTAACATCCTTTTTTGAGCTCATCCCACTCAATCTGGCGCAGCTTTGTAGTTTCTATCTCCTTGCTTGGGATCTAAATTCCAGATATTTTTTGTACCTTTTACTGAAAAAAATTCAAAGCTCCTGCACAGTTAAGTTCTCAAACTCTTCAGTTAAGTTGACTTCACTAACTAGTTCCCTTAGTTTCTCGATATTTACTCTTTCAAAATTGAACGCCCTAGTTAACTACCTGTTTTGCTTTATCCTTCTATTTAATTCAAACAAATCAGTCTAAATTTTTTTTTTACAACTGTCTCTTCTATAATGTCCTCACTGCTTACCATGATGAAGTCTGAATTACCATCGCCTCTTGTTGGTTCAGTGACTGATGATGGAATTTGTTGGTCCTCACATCTAGGAATATTTGGGGCCTATGATTATTATTTTCAAAATATTTTCCCTAATCAATATCTGGAAAGATAATATTTTGCATGATTTTTACAGGGTTCCCAGTAATAGTTCTCTCTCTAATATTAAAGAGATCCCTATATTCATAACCAAGTGTAAGGATCAATAGCACACTCTTGGCACTGCTCTGCTAGAACTTCTATTACAACACTTCTCCAAAGTAATTTTGACCCAGACTGATTCTACTTTATCTGTTTTAACACATTTGATTTCTTTATGGTCTGCTGCGTCATTAACACACAGTACTGTTCCATCACCTTTACTTTGTTTCTACTTAGCCTGAATAGCTCATACCCTTTAATACCTGTGTTCTAGTCATGATTGCTGTTTACCATGTCTCTATAATCCTTATAATATCTAGTTTCATATCCTGCAACAGTGGTTCTAGTTCCTCCATTTTTGCTGCCCAAGCTGCTTGCCTTAGTGTTTAAACATGGGGGGTTTTTTGTCTTTGCCTAGGTTCAGTTTCTTAGCTGAATTGGGTTTAGGCTATAGTCGCCTCACTAACACATGCACCTATCTGATTACTGCTTGCATCAGTATGAGCACTTTTATTCTTGCAGTTTGTACTCTCTGATATTCCTTTATCCTTGACTCTATTTTCTGGCTTTCTCCATTCATTCTGTATCCATGTTATGTTGCACACTGTTCTCAGTCTGTCAGCTATCCTGAACACTCGAGGTCTTTCTCTCTCCACTAGCCTAACCTCCCTTAACTGTTCTCTCTTCTTTCGTTCTGTGTTCTCTTTTAAGCTTTCAGTAGATATTTCATGGAGCAGTGTTATGCTGCTCGGCTTTATGCTCTATGATTTTCATGGCGCATTGCTGGAAATCCAGAGGACTTTTGAGACTCTGGGTCAAACTAACAGACTTCTGTGATTTCTCTCCTGGCACACTTTAATTTTGCCAACGCCCTGTTCAAACTGCTGTCTGGCATCGTGGAAGACAAACTGCTGAGCACCATGGTCATGTCAGTTGTTGTAAACAGTCTGATGCAAGCGTGGATTTCTCCCTTGCTCACACTTGTAGAATGGTAGTCCCATTTTCTCTGCCCATTCCTTTCAAGAGGATACAGTGTTTTCCAAATTATTTCCCTCTAGTATAGGCCCTCTGCAGCCTATACTACACTCTGGGTAATTGGGCTGGTTTTAGGTGGGTGGAAGGCAGGCTAGTAATTGCATGTGTGCCCTTGCAGGCTGTCCTTTATGTTTCAAGATGTAACCTGTGGTGAGTCCTCATGATATATGGAAAAAAAAACCCTTCTTCAATAAGGCAGTGGGCAAACTAGGATAGTATTAGAACGGTGTTTCCCCAGCTAGCCCTGGAGTGGAAGGGAAACGTTAGCAATGTGAACAGAACTAAGGGAACCGCTTTGATTTGAATGTGCGCACCCAAGTCGACCACTGTCCTGGCCTTAAGTCTTTTTTTCAGGACACCTTGAAATCAGCATAAATACACCGTGCAACTGATAGGATCCCACAATAATTGTTCTGAAGTCGAATGCCTTATTATCCTTTAAACTCTCTATGCAGTATGAAATGTGTTTTATAACCTGACTTGAACCATTTATCGAATTCAATCTCAACTTTACTAGAAGCTATGTGCATAAACGAAACTGCGAGTCCGTGTATCTTTCTAGTGATTTCTCTTTTTTTTATCTGCTGTAACAATAACAACAGAATATAGGGCTGGACAGGACCCCAAGAAGTCATTTAATCTGAGGCAGGATAAGTACATCTGGCTTGTCCCTGATAGGCGTTTATCTAAACTGTTCTTAAAAACAGCCCATGAAGAGGATTCCACATCCTTCCTAGGTAACCTGATCCAAAGCCCAACAGTCTTTATAGTTAGAAAACTTTCCTGATATCCAACTTAAATCTTTTTTTTTCTCTCCAAATTAACTCAATTACTACTTGTGCTATCCTCAGTGAACATGCAAAATAACCTGTCATTGTCGTATTTATAACAACCTTGTGAAACATTTTGTACCCCCTCACTGTTCTCTTTTCTAGACTAAACAAGCCCATTCCTTCAACCTTTTCCTATAGATCGTGTTTTCTAGGCTTCCTTTTGCTCACCTCTGCATGCTCTTGGGTTTGCCTATATCTTTTTTAAATACCTAGAACTGGACACACTTCTCCAGCTGAGACCTCATGATCACCTAGTAGAGTGGAATAATTACCTGCTGTTAATATAGCCTAGAATGAGATTTACCTTTTATTGCAGTAGCATCACATTGTTGACTTGCATCCAGGTGGTGGTCCAATATAATCCCCAGATCTTGTTTTCTGCAGTAATGCTATCTAGCCAATCACTCCCCATTTTATATATACTTGCCAAACAACTGATTCTTGAGCCTGCATGGGGTAACATTTTGAGCAGGAGGATGAGTGGGGCTCTAATGAGTGGATGGCAAAGGACAGTAAGCAGGATCTTAAAGTGGGGGTACCAAAGTGGCAAATATGACCTGGGTGTAGGATTTTATACAACAGAAAAATATTACTTCAAAGCTTTGCATTTTCCAGTGTAGATGTTACTTTGACTGAGCTAAGGAAGTGAAGGGGGTTAAATGCTAGTCGGTTGGACAGAGGTTTTTAGGTCTACCCAACAGGGAGACAGATAGCCAATACCTGGAAGAAGTAGTTTAAATCCTCCTGTGCGCTCTGATTGTAATAAAGTGAAGAAAACTGGCAGAGCACCCTCCCACAGCATTGTCAGGTTGGCTGCTGGTGGAGCTCTTCTCTACAATGGTTTCAGTATGACTTTCTATATTGGGTTCTTGTGTAATATGGTTTGTGGCTGTCCTGATGGTGATTGTAAATTTACATGGCATATGCATGGTTCAAGGTAGTTTTGGATGGGTCCTGGGCCTTTGCTGTCTGAAATGCTTGGTGGGCAGTTGCCCACCATCTCATTCTATGGTTTAGTGGTGGCCTTTATATGCAAAACTGCAGTACGGCTCCTCATAGTATGGCTGGCAGTTCTGTCCTGGTCCCTTCTCTTCATGCATTTCCCCTGAAGCTCTTTTGCTTGGCTGTGTAGTAGAAGTGCCCTCTTGCCTTATGTTTTTTTTTCCTGACAGCATCTTGTAGATCAGTGGGGGCAACTTTTTCATTAGGAATGCTACAACTTTGCTCCGCGGCTCCATCCCCTGCCTGCTCCTCTTGCTGCTTCCTGGCCTATTTCCTGCCGTGATGTCTGTCCCCTCCCCAGTTTGCCATGTGTTGCACACACATGGTTTCACTTGTGGCACTTGGGCTGGGGGTTGGCCACCCCTATTGTAGATGACTGCACCTTAGTGACTCTTCTTCCTGTAGGACTGAACATACAGCTCTGTGAGGAGGATCATCAAATCTATTTAGGCTATTTAGATGTCCATATAGAAATACGGGGGTGGGGACTGCTATAGCACATCTGCAGTAGGCTGACAGTATGGAGACTGGTTGATTCTGATATGAAGCAACACAGTTTATAATGGGCAGACAGAAGATGAATAGTAAGGCAGGTATCCACACAAGCCTTAAAGCAAACAAACTCGCTACAGGAGGGAATTGCTCCTGCTTCCAGGAGGATTACTTATTGTGACCTAAGACTTCCAGCAATTCAGATTAAAAGAAAGTTGTGTATATATGCAATATACTTGAAAATATATGTAAGGATATGATCTGTCCCACCGCTTCTACTCACACAACTGGGAAAGTTTTGGGTATCATCTTTTAATGGGTAGAGGGACAGAATGGTTGGGACTAGGAAGTACTGTGGTGGCTGGGTGGTTGCTATTGTGGAAACAATAGAAGCAATAGCAGACTTTCTCTCGGGAGACGGGCAGGGAGCAGGCAATAAAGGCAACTTAAAAGGATTTGGGGTAAAGTTGGGAAAGAAGAAGAAACCAACCAAAGAAATCAAACAGAAAGGAAGAACAGAGAAAGAAAAAGAATTGTGAAATCCATTTAAAAAAGTAAGTGAATGATTTATTTCTACATTAATTGCTTCCTGATCTTTTGTTTAAATATAATAATTAATTTTTCCCCTGAAAAAAATTCGTCTTTCATGACAATGGTTTGGAGCAAGAGTATGGTGAATAGATTTGAGCCTGCGCTATAGCTGCAATAAAGGTTTCCATGTCATCGTTGTTTAGTTATGCCTTGGTATATTTGGCAGGATGGGATAATAGCATATAGGTCTTAGTCCTCAACTAGTTAATATGGGCTAGACAAATGTACAGATAGATTATCATCACCGTGAAAACGCAAGGTAATCTGGTACAAGCAGATAGGATAATTTAGGGATGAATTGAAACAGATGGAAAGAAATGTTACATGTCTGAGCAGTAGATGATTGAAGCTGGCAAAAAGATATAATTGTTTCCTGTTAAGAACACTAGTCTAGTCTACCAGAGAAATTATATGGAGGCAGATCTCTTGTACGTATAGTCTAATGTTGAGAGAATAAGTGTTCAGGAATGCTGAGGAGAAGGTAAAAATATGTAAGGAGTAACAATTGCAACTTCAAAAAGATACAGAAAGGGACTTAAAGGAGGGCATAAAGGACCGCGAAAAATTTTCAGAAACAAATGTAGGGCCAAGCAGAAGTAACTGCTTAGTTGCCCATTGAGAAAATCTGTAAAGTAAATGTAAAGTTAGAATGGGAAAAATGTAGAACATGAATGAACTGCAGCCATTGAGTTATGTACATACTACTGAAGAAAAACAAGATTGATACGATTAAGATTCATTTGAGAATACTAAGAACTCGTAAACAGAAAAAATGACAGGGATTGAGAAACATGATTCTCACCCTCTTGCAGAATCATCCTATAGTTACAAAGTTTCATAGGATTTAAACAAACTGGGATAAAGGTTGCCTATCTCATTTAGTACTTGAAGAATATGTAGCAAAGGCAAAGGGAACTCGATATTGGGAAATGAAAGCCTAGTCTGACTCCATTTCATCCTTCCAGGCTAGTATTAGCAGTAAGGATGCATGAGAACTGGCAAGCAAATGAAAAACAGTTTTATATGGAAATCAAGTAATCAAACTCTAAAACACAGGATGTGTTAGAGCACTGAATGAAGGCTGCACAAGAACTTGTTGAAAAGGTTTGCTGAAATATCGGGAGAAACAGCAGAACTAGAGCTGTCATTTGGACTCTCGAGAACAAAGCCAACTGAAAGAGGGATTTTAAATAGAACTGGAGTTTGGACTCTTGGCTTCTAGGAGCTCTACTGAAAATGCCATGTTTGGAAAAGAAGAAGTGGCTCTGTGGAGATCACAAATACGTTACATTTGGAAAACCTCCAAATGGGTGTAAGAACCTTTGGAAGAGGATGCAGAGGAGAAACTGGCAACTAATATTCATTTTTAGTAAGGGATGGAGGTTGCAGTATGCCAGGGATGTCCACACCATGGCTCTCTGGCAATTGAAATGTGAAGAAAGAGAAATAGTTAAATTAAAATGTTCTGTTGCTTTCTCTTTGCTGGTTTGTTGTTTTCTCTGTTTTAATTTTTGTTCAGTTTTTATTTATTCCAAGTCAATCCACAAGTTATTATTTGAGCCAAGTTCTGTGCAGAGATCATCGATGCAGGGGCATGCGCATCTCCAAAGTTGCGTTCAGCAGCTCGTACTCATGACAAGATTTTGGTCTGCGGCTGGGAGGATTAGGAATTTTGGCCACCTCTGTAAAAAGCAGTGATTCGTGTCTTGTTCAAGAACTTCTGCATTTTGTAAAAGTATTAATATTAAATCGGGGTGACGCTTTTTCTTGCAGCTGGGAGAAAATGGAGCTATAAGAGTTTCAAGAGTTTAGCAACAAAAGTGATAATTTTTCCCTGTCTGTTGCTATTCAAACTCTGAACAGAAAGATTTTGCTGATACCCTTTAAAAATGAGACAGAATCAAGATGGCAGTTGGTATTTGGAAGTAGCAGGTAGAACAAGAAGGAAAGGTCTGAAGACCAGTGCAGTGACAGCAGACAGATTTTCTTGAGCAGATGATATGGATAAAAGTGAAATTCTGAAAAGCTAGGAATTCTGATAATGTCTACGGGAAGAACAGTGTTTAAATACAGAATATGCAAATATAAACTTTTTTTTTTGTTTCTCCAAGTCATGAATTAGTATAATAGGTAATTGCTACTCCACAAATTAGAGCTGGCCTTAGGGAAAATGGCACCCTGGGTGAACTTGTATTTTGATTTGGGATCCTACTACAGCTAGCAGGATAAGAGCCTGTGGACTGCTTGCTCTGGGTTGCAAACAGTAACTGAGTGGAGGCCTTGGTGCATGAACACAGACTGTTCACATCAGCTCAAACCCCTTCACTGAGAGCTGAGAACAGGGGTGTTGCCTGCTTTTTTATCCTGTTCATGCACTGGTCTATGTCTTTATTTTGATAGCAACTAGTTCTTTACCCTTCTCCTGGTCTCGTCTCTATGGAAATCTCATTCTGCAGCCTGCATCTGCAGGCGATGTTTCCCCTAGTGTTTCTTAACATGAGAGAAATGGGCTCTTGAGGACATTCCACTCTTTTTCACAGGAGAAGGGTATGTAACACAACAACGATGTACCTTTTTTCTTACTAGATTGTCTCTAAATCAAAAATGGCCACTTTAAATATTTAGGGAACAGTTCTGAACATTAAGTGAAAAAGACCTAGTGAGATGCTTGTCCTGTTGAAAAGTTTGCTCTTTAAACTAGATTGATCTTCTTCCTCTCTCCCAACCCTGTGTATCCTGCTGGCCCCAAGTTCAACATATGATGGTGTGAATCTTTATTATCATCAATCTTTACTATCATGTATCTATATGATCATCTTGAGGAGTCCTAATATTTTGCTTGCTATGAGATGGTTTGGAAAACCTGACCCAAGAACCAGCTGCTTCTTCCAGCAGTTCTCTATGGAAGTGCAGGCTGCTGCCATGACACTGCATGTGTGCAGGGGTTTGGACCAAGGACTCCTGCTCAATTCTCCAAGTACCGTCTGACACAGAGAATTTGCTGAGCTTGCTGGTATTCCAGAGCCAGGTCAGCCTACAAGCTATTCACTCTCCATATTTCATGCTTCCTTACACTCTTGTGACCTGGATGAAGTTAGCAGGAAATTGAGCAGTGCGCTCTGCTTACTTGAACGAGGAATTTTCAGTCTTGACCCTAACAATCTTCATGCAGTTCCTTTTTTGCATATGTAGTACATAATTAAAAGCTATGTCATTTCTTCGTAAGACCCTTCCTTATTCAAGCAATGGATAGTTATTAAGCAGCTAATGTTATCTTCCTTATTCAGTGTTGGGTCACATTGTATTTGTCAGGAAGCAGGTAAGGCAGGGTGGCACCTTATTAGACACTAACTTATGTTAAAACGCATAGACTTTAGCAACAGTCTGTTTTGTCAGATGCTACGAATTGTGTGTCATGCAAACTCTGCAATGACTACAGAATTATTGATTTCCCCCTGAACTGTTCTTTGGTGCTTATTATTCCAGCATCTGACTACTTTTCTAATATCAATGATTTGACTGCACAACACGTCTGTGAGGCTTTATATTCCCATTTTAAAGGTGGAAGTGAAACAGTTAAGTGGAAAATTAACAAATGTCTATTTTTTTCCCCTTGTGGTGCCTAATTTGAAAAGTGTAAAGACTAATTTTTTCAGACCATGGAGCAAATTAATGTAATCGTATGTGACATAATATAATTCCTGTTGATTTCCGTTGCAGTTTTGAGACTTCAGCACTTCTGCAAGTCAGGTCTCTGGTGTCTGACATGTATGTGTGTGACTAGCACCTGTGCCGTAACCATGAGTTTATTCCTTCCTCTGGCTCCAGAATGGTTTTTCCCCTGTTGTAGTTATTAGAGAAGGGGGAACTTTTTCTGTTTATCATACGTCAGATCTCTTAACTCTGCACATTTTACAAACATGTTCAGACCCTATTAGCTAATTATCAAAGCTATCTGTGAAAAAGATTTCTACAAAAAGCAAACGGCGTTGTTCAATTTTGATCCGCTATGAAGTCCTCTTTTGAAGGGATTTACTGGAAAGCTTGTTACCTGACAACAGATGAATTCAGAGTTTTGTTATTTTTTGTAACTGTTGATAGCTAACTGTTCATCACTAGGACACTGTGCAACAGGTGATCACTGACATCTAAGGAGATGCTTTCCTCATTATTTGCTACTATTACTTGTTTGTCTATACAGCATCTAAAGTATGCAAGATGCTTTCAAGAATATATCAAATATATGGTATGTCTCTGTCCTGAAGAATTCAGTCTAAGAATAAACAGAGTATAACAAGCAAATATAGTCAATAAGAAGGGAGGGAATAGGGAGGTCCAGATTGATATTAATTGATACTCTCAGTGGTGGCATTAACTATGCTGGTGGAAAGCAAGAATCATTAATATTGGTCCTAGCATGTAAGAAACAAAAACAACTGATTTTAAAATATTAGGGGGGTTGAAATGTATGTAATTTTGTCAAAATATACACCATTCATTTAAATGTTAAAACTGTGTGTATGTGTATAAATGGCTTATGCGTGTACAGTGTGCGTTCGTGCATGTGTGTGTGTAAATGCTTGAGTTTATCATAAGTAAATGTACTGACTCATGCTTTCTGAGTTGCTGGTGTCTGAATGGGGTCATCTCAGATACAGCTGTTGCAAGACTCCACTAGAAAACATGCTGCTGTGTGGTGTCTTTAACACTGACCCCATGTATAAAAATGGCTTACAGAGATTGTAGCAGTGAATTGCCCTGGAGAAATCTGGGGGGCAAAGAAATGTTTTCTGTGTTTGAGGATATTTGGGAAAGGATTCTGAGTTGTTTGTGCCAAACCCATTATAGGATTGATTTACTAATTACTCTCACTTTTCTTGCAAAAGAGAGAGAGAGAGATGTTGTGACCTTGGAAGGAAAGGGTGATCACACGCCTCAGAAAGGAAAAATGAAGCCTGCCTATGTCTCAAAAACAATGTGATTTCATATTAAGAGAAAGAAAAGGAGTATGGGAAGAAAGTAGGTGTAGTTTCTGGATCCTTTGTAGGCCTCTGACTCTGAAATCCCCAGAACATGGGTGTAAATATCACACTCTAGCTCTTCAACACAGAATACATCATATTTTGATTTGGCATAATCATTCCATTTGCAATGGCTCAGCCCACTGGAATTAAAAAACCAAAACCAAATGGCAAAGCATTCTTTATCATGATAATTTGTACAGCTCAGGATAATACTGGAGATGAGAAGGATTTCTGTTGACTATAATTAGGCCGATGTGACAACCTTGAATTTTAGGGATCATATAGCAGCTTTCAAGGCGCAGGCACAACAATGATAGAATCATTTCATATTTTAATCGATTCTTTAATCTATTTATTTAATATATCCAAAGCATGCGGTTCTGCTTTTCCTGAAAACCTAACATTTCTGACTCCTATCATTGTTTTGCTGCAGGTGTCTGCAATATTGTCAGTACCTTCAGGGAAGCAATTCTGCCAGGTGTTTGTAGTTATGGTTCTAAAATTCATATTTAGACACCTCACCAAGAAAGGCCTCATCTTCAGCCATGCTGACCTCCAGGAGTCCCAGCAAAGTCAGCTGGCGCTCAAGGTGTTTGGCATTTTTTTGAGACTCAAGCATCTTTTAGGTGCCTAACTATGAAGTTAAGGGCCTAACTTTGAAACTGGCCTTATTTTTAGGCACTGTGTGCTATCATGAGATCCCTGCATACGGACCCTTGTTCCCATGCAGGGTCCCTGTAACTTCAGTGAGATATAAGGGTCCACCCATGTGGATTAAATGATAGGATCAAGATTTGTAAATACTTCTGTATGGATGCATAAAAAATGTTTAAATTGTAAACATTACTGCGGGGAAAGCAGGTTCCCTATCAGGTTCCTTTTTGTTGACTGTTGTCCAAGGCTGATCTATGCCTTTGGTTTTACTGTTTCGGAATACATCAAATCTCAACTTTTGTTGTATTAAACGGTTGAGCAATGCTTATTCCTTCCGTTTTGTCTTGGAAGCAAGAAACATTATCTGCAGAGATGTTTGACAGTTGACTCAATTATAGGTATTTAGGTTTACTTTAGTGTGTTCTTCCTCTTTTAGGAAGTATTTTGGAATTATCTTTTAAAAAAGCAAACAAACATCCTCCTTTCCAAAGCCAGATTTTTAAGCACTTTTCATAGCGCAGAGGCTGCAATGAATTTGTTGTTACTGTGCATTCTGCTCTAGCTGGACATGAATATAGTGGAATCCTGTATAGGATACTGGAATAAAAGTGCAAAATTTTTTTTTTTTTTTGCAGTGTACAAATTCTAACTGTGGATATAATTAACCTCCATTTAGTGACTTTTTCTCTCCCTCTGGCTTGCTCAATCACACTATATTTCTGTCTGTGAATGAATGCATAGATTTTAAATTTTCCTCCAAATTGGGAACTTACATGTATTATGCAAAATGCTGAGTGTGTTGACCCCAGTCCAACAAAGCCAGTGCCTAATTTAAGCATTCAGAGTGCAGATACAATCCCTGAGAATTCTCATGTTTAAAATTAAGCTTGTACTTCAATGTTTTGTTGGTTTAGGGACCTTCCAGGATTGAACCCTATGAGAACGCTGAATTGTTGGAGCTGAATCTCCTACCTTTTGAAAGTGGGATTTAAAAGTTATAATACCATAAATACAGGGAATTTGATATGTAAAGTTGGTGTGCCTGGTTTATTTCTGCCTCTCCTTCAATCCAAGCTCTCCTTCCTGGAGCACTGATGCAGGGTTTGCAGTTCTCAGTAATACTCCAGTCCTGATGCTCCATGTCCATGTTTTCCATCTGCTTTATTCTGTTTGGAAAATGGCAATGTAGAATGTGTTTGGTGTAACCTTAATCCTGACCAGCATCTGGGCTCTGTTTAAAAAAAAAAAAGAAGAAGAAGAAGAAGAAGAAAAAGCCTCTCCTGCAGGCAGGCTTCTGTATGTGCATTTATCCCTAAAGTGGAAACGATTTTTAAACAACAGCAGCAACAATAAAATGCAATAATCCTTTCATTTGAACTGACATGTTAGTTAATGTGTGCAAGCTCTAAGGCTCTTTTCCTGGTCATGTCAACAACTCATAAGTTTTGTCTTTGACATCACATCTGTCCTTGCGCTGACATATGTGATGTCAGAAATGGAGCATAACTTACTCTGTTTTAGAGCAGAAGAACTAAATGCGAGGAAAAAGGCTTTTTTTTTTGGCTTATGAGCAGGCCAAGATAGTAATCTCACAATAACAACAGTCTTGCAAACATAAAACAGTGACAGAGAATGAAAAGTCCTAAATGATGCCCTGCGACATCTTCCTATCAAACTTGAAACAGGCCTTGCTAGAGGTCCCTAACAGTAACACAATTCTATTAAATAGCCTAAATGAAAGGATGGGACTTAATTGTAGTTATTGAATGCTCCCTTTGCTCAAAAAGCTTGCTAAGAAGAATTTTTCCATCTATTTGAGTTGGTCTAATAAAACAAATCAAATTTACCCGAAGTACTTTGTCTGCCTATGGCCTCAGACCAACACGGCTACAACCTACACCCCTTAACTCAAGTCATTTTAGTAATGTTTAATGCTCATTTGTAGTTTTTAGATAAACTAAAGTAGATTATAACATTATATTTGAAAAGGATTGTACAGTTACATCAGTACAGTTCACAAGTTGTGAGCAGAGGCATCATCAGCATACATGCCTCAGTATGATTGTAAGGTTGAAGTCTGGGGACAGATTTCCAAGAGAGCTGTTTCCATCTACACACCAAAAGAAGTAATCAGATTTTCTCCGAAGAACTCACTCAGCGTGCTGGGCAGTGTGGTCTTTTGAAAATCTGGCGCTAGATGTCTCCAGCATCTGAAAACCCTGCATATGACACTGTAATTGTACACCCTGCAGAGTATCCTTATGATTATGCACACGTTAAAATAGCCATTTCATCACAAGTTCCAAACCGTGTAGGTGTGACTCCTAATTACACAGCGCAGAATAATTCTCAACAGCCAATCGCATTTCTTTCATGATTTTTCTCCTGCCACTTCTGCTTTGTATTACCCGACCTAGAAGCCTTTGTAGTGCAGCATCTGCCCTGCCCCTTCAGTTCAGGACTTTGGGCTTCACTCCTGAAACTGCCAGAGAGGTCGCTTCTGAGCACTACAAAGCATTCCCTCCCTCCCAGGGCTTTCAGCTTCTGATGGCCAGAATGGAAAAGCAGGTTTAAATCCTTAACTCGGATGCCCCACGTGGTTTCTTGTTGCGCTTACTGTCAGTGTGGCAATCCAGATCATTTCATACATTAGTCTTGTTACTTCAGTCTCAAACCAGGCCAGTTGTTTTCACCGGTATTAGCCGAAAGCTTAGAAAATCTCTTATTTCTCTTTGGTTCAAGTGACATAGCATTGAAATGATCAATTATAGAGTGAAAAGTCGGCGAAAGACCACCCTTACTAGGCAATTTCCTGCTTGGCCCCTAAGGTTCCCATCATAAACTGAGTACAGTTGTGCTCTACTTTTAATCGATTCCCCCCCACACACCCCCTTAAGTGATATTTTTCAGCCTTTTGAGGGTTTTTAAAGATAACTTTTACTGTTGTAGTGTCTAAATGTGCCTGTCTGAAGAATTGGCTATTTACTGGGATGCAGTAGTAAATGTTTATGTGATCACGGTAAATGGTATGGGTTTGTCCTGTGCACGAGCATTAAGTGCGTGTGTGTGATTTCCTCTCCCCCCATTGTCTCCTTTTCTTTATCACATTCAAAGGGTGGAGCCATGACCACTTATTCTGTGCACAGTGCTTCCAACTACCTCGGGAGAAGGGAATCAGGGCAGCCCAACCCCCCGCGCATCTGAATCTGAATCTTCATATTACATGTCAGGAAATGAAGCGATCGTGTGGGGACGTGCTAGATCTTGCTGTAGTGTTTTGTGGGTGACATGCTGCCTCGTGAGGCTGAGCTCGTTCAGCTGGGGGTGATCGATCTGCTAGAGCTTGTTCTCGCTTTTCTTTTTGAGGCCACTTTTTCAAATGTCTGCAGGAGGCACTCTTCTCTGGGCAAGTGGGTAGAGGCTTGGCAAGTAGCACACGAAAGGATGTGAACCCCTGGGAAAATTCCACTTCCTGTATGCTAATGTTTTTCCTTGAGTCTCTCATGCTCATGTGCTTAATAAGGGATTTGTGCCTGAGGCTACACACACTAACTTTTTCTATAAATGGTCTAGGAAGTGCAGGGGATCGGGCAAAACTCTGATTTTTAGTCGTTTCAGTCCAATATAATCTGCAGCTGCTATCAGCTGTCCGCTTTCTTCCCTCCTTTTCCTTTTTCAACTCTTTTTGCTTTCTGTGTCTTAACGAACTTGCCTTTAAACAAAAGGCTCCATTCCAGATCCATTCCAGAATTGCCGTGAGAAACTTCATAGCAAGCGCTGTCTGTCGCTCTCTCCCTCTTCTCTCCCTCCCTATCTCAGTAAAATGGCAGTGCTAGAGCTGTATGAAAGGGTGAAAAACCCTCTTTCTGAGTGCCTGCCTTTCCTTCTGGCAAATCCCTTGCTCCCATCATGAGTCTCAAACTCGAACTTACCTTAAAACACACTTTGGAAGTAGCAAATGTCACTGGGGTTAATGTTTTTTCCACCCCACTGAAAAAGGAGGACATCAGCTGGGGTGGAAGAAACACAGATGAGCAGACTTGTGCATAGTCAGTAGCTTTCTGGACCACAGCTAACTCATTTGTGATCTCCTCGGTGTTGGGGAGGCAGAAATCCCAGTTCTAAGTACTTGCAATCCCACAAGAGTTTTGCTTAAATAGGAAAACCCAGGCCCAGAGCGTGTGTTTCTCCCTGTTGCTGTTTCAAAGGGCGTTTTTCACTCCGAGAGTGGGTTTTTAGTGCATTACATTTTCTGTGCATGTCAACTAGGAGGGCTCCAACCCTCCAGTGGAGCTCAGCACGGATGAGACATTTCTGTTCCTGATCCAGTGCGGTGCTTTTCAACAACTCCAGTCCAGGTTTTTTTTTGTTTTTAATAGATTCTCTCTTCCTTCTCTAAAAGAATACTCGGCATCAGCAAGACTGGTATCTGTGGTCTCAGTTTGTTTGCATGCACGTAAGTGTGCATTAAATAGCTGCACTTGTCCCTTGCTCGCCTCTCATTATTCCTTGCTTTCTAGATTTTGGTCCAGCTGCAGCTGATCTCTGGGCCAGAAGGACACATTTGCAATTCCACTCGATTTTACTCCTAATGTTGAATTCAGACACAGCCACCCCTCTCGATTAACCCTCGCTTTAGGCTGAAACGAGTCTCTCTCCAACGTCCAGGCGTACAAAAAGTTGTTATTATCTCGCTTGGGCCATTTGAAAGAGAGTCATACTGAAAGAGAGGGCATGGAAGGGGGTTGTTTCAGTTGAATAAATGAATCCCACGTTGCTTAAAGCTATGATTTGTTCTGTTCCACTTTGTACTTCCCTTCTGTTTTTGAGACCCAGCAGGTTGAGAGGTGCATGGCACGGGAAAGATCTGCTGAGTGTGTTGCAAGGCGCGGTTCCACTCCACGCCAAAAGCTCCAGTTCAGATTTTACAGCTCCTGGTGAGGGCTGCTAAAATAATGGATTTCCTTGAGTCAGAGTTGAGTCCACTTTCCTCTCTCAATATGCATCCCAAAGTTTTTCAGCTCACTGTCAAATGTTACTCAAATGTTAACGTTAGATTTTCCAAGTGTGTCGGAAACCTTAGTTTAGTACGGTACCTACGTTCTCGCTTGGTTTTGAAGACCTAGCAAATCCAGTTGAAAATCCACTCCAGCCTTTGAACTTTGCAGCTATGTATGTTCAGTAAACTGACAGAGTTACCTTAGCTCAAACTCCACTTCAGTTTTCACTGTGGAGATCTCTTACTGTGTGCCCCTTTGCCATTGTGGCAGTGCTTGGGAGGGAATAACACCAGACCTCGATATTACTTTCAAATAAGCATTGCCTTGTACAGTGAGCAGTAGATTAAAAACAGTCAGGAAATAAATAATTCAGAAATAATATTAGTGTTTAGCTTCTACAAAGGAGCAATACGAGCTGCTTCTCCTAAGCATGAGAGCATTGAAAATAGTGGAGAGTGTAGGGGCCGACGCACGTCAGGAGATTTACAGAAAACTTTTTTTTTTTTTGAGGGGGGGTGGGTAGAAACTGCTCAGCAACTCCATAGCTACTGTCATGTACTGCAGCTAAGCCTCCATCGCTCCAGTCCATATTTTGCAATGTGCTCTATGAATTATAATAGATTGGTCTCTTCTTGGGTCCAATCTACTCTCGCAGTAGCTTGTGCAGCTCAGTAAAATGGAAGAGCATCCTTATTCCCAAGTCTGAACCTTTCTGCTCAGCATTTTTATTCTTGTTTGCAAGAAGTAGTTCGTGCTTTATTACAGAAACTCTCTCCAGTTCCTACAGTGTGAATCCAGTCCACGTTTGTAGCCTGGTTAAGGGGGCCAGGGATAATGATAAGAACTCTGCTGTGCGCGCGTGTGTGTGTGAGTGTGCGAGAGAGAGACTTTAGTCCCGTTTCCATGTCAACGATTCAGTCCATATTTGCCATCACACAGTTGGCAAGAGCCTCTTTGAGGAGGGAGACTCTACTCCTGTTTCCAGTAGTCTAATCTATCCCAGGTTTCCTAATCTGCCGTGGTGCCAGGTTAAATGGCAGGGCCACCTTCATGAAGGAGATTCCACTCAGTAGGAGCCAACCTAGCGGCAGTGGCCTTCATTGCCATGTGAGAGACCCGAGTGAGACTTTCATCCTGTGGCATCTTACTAAGTGAACTACCTAGGGCCTTCCATGTTTCAGGGATGTATGTGGTAGCTGTGTTGGTCTGAGACAAAAAGAAATGCAAAAACCTAGACCTCTTGGCTCAGAGATGAGACCTTTTATTAGACCAAGTGAAAAACTGCAATAAAAAATTATATATTTTTTGCAGTTTCTCAGTTGGTCTCATAAAAAGTCTCATCTCTGAACCAAGAGCTCTCGAGTTGTGCATTTCTACCGAGGACCTGGCCTTGCTATTGCAGACTGCTTGGGGAGTGGGGAGGAGAAGAGTCTCTCGACGTGGCCTCAGGTCAATAAAGGAGGAGTTTTAGCACGTTTCAGCAAAGCCTTGCCCGGGTCTCTTTGGCTGGAAGGGGCACAGTCACGAGGCTAGACCATGAGGCTGATAAAAGACAAACATTCACAGGTGTTAGGGTTGCCAGAAGACCTTTATTCTCCAAATAGGATGGTAAGGATCTCACAAGGCATCTCGCTAGTTAATAAAATGGCAGGGCCTCATGGAAGAGTCCTAAAATGAGGTAGGGCTTTGCTCTGAAACATTGGTAAAAGGAGCGTCTCCTTGGTGGGGGTGTGCATGGGCACCGGCCAATGTTTTCCACGGCCCCTTTCGCTCTCCGCTTCACAGCGAGCCAAGGTGCTCTTTGGAGAAGGCTCCAAAAGTGCGACGCTGCAGACAGTAGCTGAGAGCAGATACTCGTTGTCTGCCTACAGGAGCCACTAGACTGAAGCCTCACGCCTGCTCTGTCTTTGAAAGACTCGAAGGCATTCAGTCAAAAAAGCAAGGCTTCATTTAATGAGGTAGCCTCCGGCCTGGTTTGTGGGGGAGAAGGAAATCAGGATTGTGTGGACCAAAAGAGTTGGGGATTCAACGAGAGAACTTCCACGATCCTGTTTTTCCTAGTGCGTCATTTTAAGAGATGAAAAAAGAATATCCTCTCTGTCTGCCCGCCGTGGACGTTACATCCTGTCACAGGGCTGGCACAGAGCACGAGGCCTCCTTCATGTGGAGACCGTAACATGGTCTGCTGAGGGAGAGTCGACTCCCCGGCTCAGTCTGGACCTCGCTCTTCGGTCGGACGTCAGATGCCTCTTTGCGAAGAGGGCTCGGGTCACTGTTTCCTCTGAGCAAAGTTTAAAGCCCGCCGCGGTGCCCAGTAAAACGTGAAGGCGTCTTCTTTCAGTCTAGGCCGGCTCAGCGACTGGGACAGGAACGTACTGTCTCCCTTTCCCCTGCGGTCTGCTTCAGAGGCAACACTCCCGGAGCAAGCTTACGGAAATACGCCCCACCATTCTCTGCTGGAGGACGAGTTTCCGTGCGCGGTGTCAGGGCACACAGACATGGGGGGAAGGATTGGGAAGCCAGAGATCTCTGAAATCTTTCTCTGCTCCAGAAAAAGCAACGGCAGCGCTTGCCTGTTGTCAAGAAAAGTCCGGCCCTAAATTCAGTGCTCAGAAACTGCTTCAGGATTTTGTGGCAATTGGCAGAGGACATCTTGAAAGAGAAAGAGTCTCCGATCCAGTTTGTGCCTGGAGAACATTGTAGGTCTGCGGGTTCAGATCGGATTGTAAGATGTTATTTTTTTCCAAAGCAGAGCTGATGCCTACTTTGCAGCCCCCAGCATTTCCCTGGTAGCTCCTAGCGTCTTGGGAGGCCAGTCCTGAGAGGGGCCTTTGGGTGCTGTTCTAATGCAAGGACTAACGTTAGCAACCGTTACATATTATCCCCGTACAATAAATATTAGGAAAAAAGAGAGGCCGAGTCTCTGTCTCCAGGCCAATTTGCTGAGGCGGAATTTGCTCTGTGTTGAACAGTCTATTGTAAACTGGCAAAGCTGCTTTTGTTAGGGAGCCTGCAATGCAGTTTGTGGCTCTAGAATATAGTCTGAATTTTGCTACCCATTGACTTGTGCAAATCCCTATCCCTGCCTCCACCTTCAGACTGAATCCCGTCTAGGTTTTAGTGTCCACGATTCTCCCATCTACGTCGTTAGAAAATATATATTCTACGCTTGGCCGTGAATGCCACTTCTCTTATAGGCTTGAAAGCCCAGATACCCACTGCACGTGCATGGGCGGTACTAGCACTTGTTCAGCGTCTCATCTGTGTCTTGCTTCTTGGGCCTCTGGTCTGCTCATTTGGATGCGCTTTGTGTCACGTGAACTGTGGCTTGCTAGCTATGGATTGCCACCAAAAACCCCTTTCCTGGGTAAACCCGAGGCAGGTAATTGCTGCGGGTGCCTTCTGTTCCCCGTGCCACCGGAGAAGGGAAAGACCGTTCCCACCAGCCCGTCCCTTGTTCAGGAACCCCCGTAGCAAACTCGTTCGACATATATGTACAATCGCGTTTGTTCGGGAAAAGTTCCCCCTTCCAACAAGCATTTCTGAAGTCGGGGGAAGTCTCGTCAACTGGGTTATCAACGCTGATATCACGAAGACTACCACTTCCTAATGCCGGAGACTTGATTTGGCGGTCTAAATTCACTTTTATTTTGATCTAGTTTCATTTTGTTATCGTCTTGGATCACACGCGTGGTTGAGGGAACCGTCGTCCCCGCGGCACGCAACCGCAGCGCTTGGGCTACAGGACTTGGGACAGGGCCTGCTGGCTCCAGGGGGGCTTCGCCTGGGCAGAGAAGACGGTTGTAAGGGGACCCTGAACCACCCCTCGACCCGCTCAGTGCCTGCCAGGGCCATGCGCTGGACACACGTGTATAAAATCACGGGGAACAAGGGCTGGAAGGGGCCTCGGGAGGTCAGAGCGGGGCCACCGGGCCTCCTGCTCCCGCTCTCTCCCCTTCCGCAGGTCTTCAGCGGGGGGTTCGCTGTCCTGACTTAGGGGCTCCGCAAGTGGCACGGGCCCAGCGAGGGGGTGGGGGTGGTGGGGGGCAGCATCTCCGGGGGCAGGGAGCAGAAAGTGGAGTGGGGGTGGACGCAAACAGCACTTCCCAGGACAAACCCTTTGCCAAAAAACCCACCAAAACCCAGTGTTTTGAAGTTGTTTTTAATGTCCTAAGAGCTGGTGGCACTTGCGAGCGAGCGAGGGCGCGGGGGCCGCTCGCCCGAGCTGGGGAAGAAAGAGACTTTCTTTCGGAGCGGCGCATTCCCGTCGCAGTCCGCTCCGATCCGCGCCGGGTTTCGCGGCGGGGGGGAAGGGAAGGGAAGGAAGGGAAGGGAAGGAGCCGAGCCGAGCTGAGCCGAGCCGCCTTTTGTGGCGGCGAAGGGCAGGGCAGGGCAGGGCAGAGCGGAGCGGAGCGGAGCAGAGCAGAGCAGGGCGCCGCTCCGCGGATCCGGATCCGCCGCCGGAGTTGCGAGGCGCCCGGGGCCGGCCGCTCCTCCGCTCTCCTTTGTGACGGGGGGAGGCTCCGCTCCGCGCGGCTCCGCTCCGGCCGGCCGCGCTCCGCTCCGGGTTTGGCAGGCGGCCGCGGCGCTGGGTAAAATGGCAGAGCCGAGCCTCGTGTCGGAGTGAGCCGGAGCGGAGTCGGGCGCTGCTCCTCGGCCCCGCCGTGTCCCGGCCCCCCCCGCCCGCTCGCCCGCCCGCCCTCCTCCCTCGGCCCGGCCCACTCGCCTCGCCTCGCCTCGCCTCGCCTCGCCTCGCGGGCCCGGCGGGGATGAGCCCCGCCTGAGCGGGGAGCAGCGGAGCAGCGCCGCGCCGCGCCGCGCCGGGGCGGGGGGATCATGGCCGCGCAGGTGGCCCCCGCCGCCGCCGGCAGCCTGGGCGCGCCGGCCCCGGCCGAGCTGAAGAAAGCGGAGCGCGAGCAGGACGAGGCGGCGGCGGCGGCAGCAGCAGCGGCAGCCGCGGAGGAGAAGCCGGCGGGCGAGGGCGCCGCCACGGAGGCGCCGGACGAGAGCAACGGCGAGCCCGAGCCGCAGGGCCCCAACGGCAGCGCGGGCCCGCGCGCCCACCCCGACCCGCCCGCCGCAGCCGAGGCCGCCCCGCCGCCGCCGCCACCACCGCCCCCGCCGCCGGCCTACGGCTTCGGGCCGCCCTACGGGCGCGGGGCGCCGGCCGCCGCCGCTGCCTTCCACCAACATGGCGGACAACAAAGCCCTGGCATGGCAGCGCTGCAGAGCGCCGGGCTGGAGCCGGCCTACCCGGGCGCCGCCGCCGCCGCCGCCGCGCCGCACAACTCGCACGAGCACGGCTTCGCCAACCACCAGTACAACTCCTACTACCCGGCCGCCGCCGCCGCCCGCGGCCCCGCCGCCGCCGCCGCCTTCCCGCCGGCCTACGCCCTCGCCGGCTCCCCGCGGGGCGGCGCGGCCAAGCAGCCCCCGCCGCCGCCGCCCCCTCAGCGCCTGGGCGCCGCGGCGGCCGCGCAGCCCAGCGCCACCCCCACGCTCAACCAGCTGCTCACCTCCCCCAGCTCGGCCCGCGCCTACGGCGGCGCCTACCCCGGCGGCGGCGGCGGCGGCGGCGGCGCCGACTACCCGCAGGACGGCGGCAAGGCCCCGCCGGCGCCCGCCGACATGGTGTCCCCGTACGGCGGCGGCGGCGGCAGCGCGGCCTGGCCGCAGAGGAGCCACCACGCGCCCGTGAGCCCCGGCAGCAGCGGCGGCGGCGGCGCGGGGCCAGCCCTCAGCCGCGGCCCGCAGGTGAGTGAGAGGGCGGCTGCCCCCCTCCGGCCCCGGGAGCTGCCATTGTGCCTGCGCGCCCGCGTCTAAAATGGCTGCCTCCCCCCGCCCGCCCGCACGCACGCACCGCCGGCCTTTGTGCCGCGGCCCGGCCCGGGCCCGGGCCCGCGCACCGCCCGGCGCCGGGATTTGAATTATGGAGGTAAAATCCTGCTGTCAAAGCCAGGAGACAGTTGGTCTTAGGTTGACATCCTCTCTGCGCGCTGATTGGCTCCCCCTCGCCTGCTCCTGGCCATTTGTAATTGCCTCTGATGTCATGGCACCGCCATCCCCTCCGCGCATCCCCCGCGCCCGCCTGCACGCCCGCCCGCCCGCCCGCGCGGCGCCCCTCGTCCCCTCAGCCACCGCCTCGGGGGAGGGCCGCGGGAGTCGTGCCCCCCAGCAAGCAGGCGGCTGCTGCCGCGTGGCCTCGGTCGCTCGAGGGCGCCTCGTTCCGGCCTCGGGAGGGCCCGTTTGGCAAGGTGGCTTCTCGGGATCCCCGGGCTTCAGGGCTGTTCTCGCACCCGACCGGGATCGTTTTCGGGAACGCCAGCGGTCTTCGAGCGCTGCGGGGCCCGGCTGCGTTGGGCGCGCCGCCCTTTGGGAGCGGGGCCGGTAAACGCGTCCGTGCGTTTAAGCCGTTTCTCTCGGTGTGATTTTCTTTTCCCCCCCTGTTTGTTGTTAAAGCCCCGGTGGAAAGGCGAGGGCAGGCTGTGGGGGTGCTGCACGGCACTTTTACCCATGTGCGAGTCAGACATTTTGGATCCGGAGCCAAGGGTTACTCACCTCTCGTTCGTATCTGTTCTTACTAGGTTTGAGGAGCCCCCGTCCGTGTGCGCGTCTCGGGCAGCGTTGGCAGACTTGTCTCTCTCCTCTCTGTCCTACCTGCGGAGACATTTGATACTCTAGAGTGTGACTTGCGCCTCCAGCTTTCCCTCCTCCGGCGTGGCTCCGAACTTTCATTTTTTGCTCCTTGATTACTGTCAGTGGTGTCTGCTTCCTCCTCTCCGAGCGCTGCAATCGCCCTCTCCCTTCAGTTGAAGCCCTGCTTCCTGATGAGGGTCTTCTCTCTGCTGCGGTCGCTGCGCTGTCTGCAGGGAAGGAGTAGGGACCCCTCTGGGTAGATATTCCAGTCCGCTTGTCTCGTGTTTGCAGGTAGGATCTTGTGGAAACCAGCAGGAAGGTATTTTATGGAGCAGTCGGGTGCTCTGTCCAAAAGTCCTCCTGGACCCAAACGGGTATGAAGAGGCAGCCAAAGATTAACCAGTCCAGGGAGGCGTGTGAGTGCCGTGGGCTACCAGTGAGAGAGACCACACGATAGGAACCTGTTCTTCCTGGAGGGTGGGAGCCCAGCCCTGCGTTGAACGTCCGAAGTGTGGCTTACAACCGCGTGAGACGCCTGGTCTCGGGTGGTTGGTGAGCGCACGTTTGGTGTCTTGGGAGCGAGTGTGACTTAGCATCAGCGCCGTGTCCAGAAAGTTTTGTGCTCCAAGGATGATCAGAACTCGGAACAGGTACAAATGCCTTCTTGGGTTGTAAACCGCCAAAAGGTTGTTGCCAGGCGTTGAGAAATGGGTTTTCGGGCATTGTCCATGTTCTTGCAGAAAGTTAAATGGCTACGTGTGTGACAGTGCACAGCCAAGCCATGACTTCCTTGCAGTGTCTTGCTGGTCGGAGGATGATAGAGGACTTCGGGCACGAACTGTTGTATTTCTGTCTGAGGCTGCTCAGTCATGCACATGAAGCTTATTTTTTTCCTGAGAGAAGTAAGGATGGGGGGTGGATGTGATGGACCTAACCCAAACCATCTCCAACCAACCCACCAGCCCTAGGAAATTAAAGGTCCTCTAGCTGCAGTCCCGGGGAAGGGGCCTGGGAAGAGTGCTCTTCTGGTTTCTTCCATGAAGTTGTTGTACTTCGGGGAGGAGAGGTTAAGGAGAACAGAGCGGACCTCTCCTTTGCTTCTCCCCATGCATGATGCAGTCAGTGAACTTAGCTGCACTTTGTTCACTAAGTTATTGCTTCATTCTTCTTACCGGTTTGGAGGCCCCTTCTCTGTTGGGACCCGGGAGCACCTGGGCACTTCGGTAACCCCTTGCAGCTCGGTCTGTGGGAGTCCTTCTCGAGAGAGGCCAGTTCTGTATTTGTGTGGACTGGGTCCATGCACGCTTCTGTTTGCTCGAGTGACCTTTCTAACCCGGAGCGGGGCCAGAGATCAGAAGGTCTGTCTTGCAGAGTAGGAACCTAGAGGTCCCTGGCTGACTATGGGGACGACTCGTAGAAAACTTGGAGCTCTTGGGGGAATGAAGGAAGAAGAAATGGACCCTTTTCTGTAGCGTGTGACAGTTTTTGGAAGTAGACCATGGCTTTCTTAAGTTTTTGTAAGGATGGGGCGGGGGGGACGGAAAAAGTCTGTGAAGTGCCCGGGAGGAGAGGCTGCCATCTCTGTAATACAGAGGTGGATGTCTCTCTTGGTACAAACTCACTACAGTCAAAGGCATCTCCTGTAATGAGAGATGTCTTTGGATCGCATTAAACATTCACGTGTTGGATAAACTCCCAATAGGTGCACTGTCATCCAGAGGCCTGTGTTACAAGTTCTGTGAATTCAGTTTAAAAACAATGACATGCTAATAAAAAAGAAAAAAAAAGTATGTTGGGCCCATTGCCATGTAATAGCAGTTCAGTTGTTGACTTAGTTCTCAACTTTAGTAGCAAGCGAAGCATGAAAAATGTTGTTAAAAATATGGTTTTCAAACTAAATTGGCACTAAATGGCTCTGTGCTGCCAATGAGCTGTGATATCTTGGAATCTGAAATTGAGCCCTGGCTCCTGTTGGCTTTTATCGCAGGGTTTTTTCTTGCTCGGTTGTGTATTGTTAGCAGGCCTTGTGTTGCCTGCGAGGTGTAGTAAACATTAGACCTCTCCACAAAAGGGAGAGGTGCCGTTCTTTTGTGGCGTGGGCCTTGCCTCTCAGTCGCCCTCAGGCTTTGTCTGAATCGGAAGAGCGCGCTAATATAATTGCATTGATTTTAAAACGAGCATAATTAATTGGCACGAGCCCCCCTATGGTAGACGCACAGAGTTTAAGCAAGTTTATTCTAAGGTCCGGTTGAGTTAAGCCAGCATGCTTGTCTGCTGTAGACTAGGAGTGGACTCCACTCGCTGTTCATATATTTCTCTTTTGGTTGCTGTTAAGGTGGTGTTTCAGGGCAAGGATGATGCTTTTTTCTGAGGTCCCTGAGTGATGATGAGCTAGTGGGATCTATTGGAGACAGCATGATCTAATAGATAGGAGACCTGAGCGGGAGTCCCAACTGAGCATGCTTTTTTCCCCTAGTCCTTTGCCGACTGTCTCCGTAACCTCAGCTGAAACACTTGATCATTCGGTGCCTGACTGAAGTGGGGTTAATACTTGCTCACGTTAGTAAAATGTGCTGAAATCTATGAATGAAAGGCATTATGAACGCTTATTTATTACCATGCACAGGGTGTTAAGATCCCCTTTTCCTCATCTATTATGTATGGCAACTCCTACAGTGCGACTTTTATTTCCAGGATATTAACAGGGATGTGCTGTCTGGAGGGGGTACGCGGGCGCGCACGCGTGCGTGTGCCTTCATGGACCATTTCTGGCAAGCATCTTTGCTCAACAGTTTTTGAAAACCTTCAGCCAAGTTTCCCTGTTGTTCCACGTAGCAGTTCAGTTCAGCCTTTTCAAAAAAAGGGCTACGACTATGTTTGGTGTTGTGAATGGGATTTAAGGGAAAGGATGAACCAGATGTGCCTGTCTCGCGCAAGCATATCTTGGAAATGGTGGGGCAAGGCACACGCGCAAGTAGTGGGTGTGTTGGGGGGAGAGGGGGGTTGTTTAATACAGTATACCTGTATCTTTAGGGCACTGACCTATATGATTAGAAACTCGGTATCTTCACAATACTCTGGGCTTACGCATAGCACCTTTCATGCTGGGGGCTGGACCTGACGGTCTTCCAAGGTCCCTTCCAGCCTTACAACCTGTGAACCTGAGAGCATTGTTTAATGTCTTCCTGACGGGGTATTAACGTGTAAATGAACAAGACATTTTACAGCCAGGTGTCATGACACAAGCAGCCAAACTCTCTGGATGTTACAGCCCCTTCACCACCTTCTATCCTTGTCCTGGCTGTAGTGCTCAAACAGAGCGCCATCAGCTCGGGAGTCCCACTGCCCGCTGAAGGAGCTGTACCTGCTGTTCTCACAAGTGACACCTGTGTTCGCCGTAATCGAAGTACTAGAGGGAGAGAGGCACGCGCGCTCTTTTCCCAGTTTATGCACTTCATGTGTTTGACAGCCTCTCTGTGTCTAGTCAGTTGGGATGTTCAGGTGCGACTTCTGTCTCCGGCACTGCTCTGAAGAGAAGCGTCGCTGGCGTACCGTTGTCCAGGTCTTGCCAAGAACGTCTGAAACTTTCACGCGGTAGCAAGGCCAAAACCGAAGAGGTAGGCAGATGCAAAGAGAGCCAGAGGGGCTGCCCTGACGATATTTAGCGGTACTGTGAGGCCCTTCCCATTTTCCTCCTGCAGAGACCCCTGGGAATATGGACAGGGAAGCACCATAAACCCCCCTTTTCCCGCTTGCATTTCAAAATGGAAAACTTCAAATGCTAGCTGACTTTAAAAGGCAGGCCACTTATTACTCCCTTTAATGGGCTGACTTCAGCCAATTGAAGCTGATAAATGTCGTTTGTGAGGCCTGCTGTAGGGCTCATGTCCATGGGTTGACAAAGTAGACTGAGCTTCTGCCAGCTGAAGTCCAAACCGTAGCCAGCTAGAGATGAAAGAAGGATGGGATTGGAGAACGGGAGCCACTGCTCAGTGGCCGGTGGGCAAGAGGGGTACGATTGGCACGTGTCGTGTCCGTGCTTCTGCTGTCCATCTGCCTGCGGGTGACAATGGAGAACTGGACAACACTGCCTTTCAGTTCTGCCCCGCTGCTGCCTGGGGAAAGCTGAGCAGCTGCACGGGGACTGGAACTGCTTTCTGCAGGCTCAGGAAGACAATGCTGCATCTGTTAGCATTTGCTTTTGGGAAGGTTGTCTTTATAATATTCATAGCATAAATGTAATCTCTCTTTTTTTAAAAAAAATCTGAAATTCCACAAAGTCCTTCATCTACCAAGGAAAGTTTGCCCCCGGCACATGCATCTTTCCCAGCATTACCCCCTCATGTTGTTGTTTTGCTGCAAAGGAAGCTGAGGCACAGAGGTTATGCATTTTGCCATCTTTGGATGCCCAGTCCTGCCACCTTACCCGTAATTTGTTATTATGTGTTGACAATGTATTAAACCCTATTTTCCGGTGTTTTATGTTTAAGAAACGCAGTGCCCAGCCTGGCCCTGTGAGAGGGAGAGGACTTGGCACTGGCGAGGCTGGAACGGGAGGAGCTGCCTTGCTCTGGTTTGATCTTATGTGCATATTTGGCTTATGCCCGTAGTGACTTAAGCACGTGATGTAAATATGCGCACATGGGCCAGGGAGGGGTTCATATGTCTACTCCTTTCGGCGTACCTGCCCTCCCAGGGTCATAACTCAGCAGCTCAGCAATACAGCTTGGACAAGTTATTGTTCCGTGCAACAGAGAGAGGCATTTGCGAGTCTGGCACGGTCTTCTTTCTGGAGCATTTCTGAGCTTTGTATAAATACTTGCTGAGCTGTCACAATGTCTGTGTGAGCTTTCTGTAGTGACATGTATAAGATGCTATATAATAGTAGGTAAATTTAATAAAAGCTACTCAGTAAACAGTTCCTTTCTTCATCCTTTTACTTTGGAGGTAGTGTGGATGAAACCAGAACCTTCTTTTTGCGTGTGTTGGGGGAAAGGCAAGTAAGGAGGAAAGACCGGCTTGCGGAAAACACGCATCTTGCTCCAGCGGGAGTTCCTCTCCCCGCGCCCGGTTGGTGTATAAGCAGCGCTGATGCGCCATGCTCTTCCATTAAAGTCACTCGCTTGGTTTGCCATAACCTGCATGCTGCTGTTCCAGTTGGAGTTTGGCCGGAGGGGTATTCTTAAGGCCTAAAAAGGAAGTCGCTGGTTAGGTTCTCCCTATTTTTTTACCAACTATTAGTACTGGCAAGGCCCAGGCTGTTCAGGGATAATGTTCTCTCTCACTTGCAACTGCTAAGGGACTATGTCCTGGAGAAGCTGGTAGCCTTTTAATTAAAAAAACCAAAAAAACAACCCAAACTTCTTGTGACTATTTTCTAGGAGCCGTAACTCTTCCATTGTTTGCATGAGGTTGCTGGAATTTCCCAAGGAGAGACTGATGTCATAGAAGTAGCTTTTCTTTGTGTGAAACTTTGTTCAGGTTTGACTCAGAACTTCTGCAAAGCACCTTTCCCCTTCTGATGTCATTGCGATGCTGGCAGCCTGCCCAAGGAATAAGTGAACACTAA
This sequence comes from Alligator mississippiensis, assembly GCF_030867095.1. Classification (NCBI taxonomy): domain Eukaryota; kingdom Metazoa; phylum Chordata; order Crocodylia; family Alligatoridae; genus Alligator; species Alligator mississippiensis. Next base: position 2,927,165 of record NC_081829.1, on the reverse strand, counting down.
TATCAAAAAAAGCCGGGCCTGTGTCATCTCTGCTGCTTCATGAGAGTGGGTGACCTCTGGGGTGGAAATGAGTTTGGCTTCCCCCAGTATTTAGCCACCGGCTTGTCTTTTTTTCTTCCACCTTTCCCTGGGGGCATCGGTAGAATTAAGATTGCCCAACTGCTTGCTGTCAGCACATTGTTTTAATGCAGAGGGGCCCAGTACACACGGCTCCTACTGACTTCTCTTGCAGTTGGGTGCGTCGTACTTCTGCGTATCAAGCCCCAGATGTTGCACAGCGGGCACCCAGAAAGTGGTCTGTTCGTGGCCCATGGGCCCCAGACTGGTCTTTTAGGTTTAACAGTCTGGTGGGCAAGTACAGAGCGCAGCTGTCCTGTGTTGTACGGCATTGGCTTGTTTGAATCAAGCGACCGCCGTTTAATTTTCATTCCCGCCGTCCTCTACTTTGTCCTCAACATGTTTTCTGATATTTTTGTAGTAGAAAGGACAAGGATCCTGCAAACAGTTCAGTATGTCCCTGACTTCTTGTACCCGGAGTCTGGCAAGTGTCCTCTGTGTGTGCATAAAGCTACTTTGTGCCCAGGTAACACCTACGGATGTCGAGAGGGGACCAGGCTTAGATGGCTGGAGCATCCTGAGCTTTGGTGATGCTTGAATTTGCAATATTAGTGGTGTTTTCAATCCTCTCTTATGCATTGAACGCATTGCTGAGACTTCTGGATTATCTCTGCTAGGACTGGTTAGTTTTGAATGCAGTCCCTGGGACAGTGCTCTGTCCTGGTCTGGTGCCGTGGTGGTAGATGCAGGTTTGGTTTCTAGTGCTAGACTTTGTGGACGGATTCAGTGGTATCCTGTCTGCTTCCACGGGATCCTCTGTAATTCCATCTTGCTTAGGCCTGATCTAAAGCAGTGTCTTGTCCCAGTTGATTCCTGTTTCTTACACAGGTACAGGTACACACACAGCTAGTATAAATCTGCCCATGCTTTAACTGTGTTGGTTTTTAGGCCAGTAATTGGAATAGTGCAAAAAACATAGCGGCTGAGACCTTAGAAGGAGACAGGATATGATTGCAGGGATACGGGCAACTCCTTGGAAAGGTTGGTTCCTGCTCTGGGATTGGGGGAGTGAAGTTGACCTCGGTGCTGCTGAAACGATCCTGAGCAACCTCTCCACCTCCTAACTTGTCCGCAGCGAAATAACAGTAGCTTGTGCTCCATGTTTCATGGACTCCGCAGTCTTGGACAACACTCAGGAGAGCCAGGTTCATGTGACTTGTTGGGAGGTTGGAGGTTTTTGTCTACAAGGAAAGAACAGCTTTTTTTGGTCCTTTTCCCCGTAGAGTATTAAATTGGTGTAAAACTTGGCCTTAGAGTTGACTCTGTTCCTCAATTAGACACTGAGACGGGGCAGTATTTGGTAGGTAACGTTGGTAGGGTTCCTAGGTAGTGGAGGACACTTCTATCACCGTTACAGTAACTTCCTGAAGGAGTTCCCCTGCTGGGTGGCTCTGTTGACTTGGGTTGTGGGGGCTCTTTTCTGATCTCTTGCCACTTAACACATTGCACAGGGTTCTTCTGTCCGTAGATATCTGATCACTGAAGGATTTTGTTGAAGGAGCTTGGTTGTTCTTGTCTTAACACGTGAACTTGTTCCAGGAGGCCAGGCTTTGGCAGCCCCACACAGTTAGCCTGGTTATGTTTCACTGATCAGGATCCTTTCTGCCTCTCGCTTTGTGCCTTGCTCTCCGAGACTATCAAGGGGTAGATTTAAAGTCCAAATGACTGTAGGACTATGCACCCTGCCCAAGCTTCGAACAGTATCTGGTATTCATTAACTTGATGTCAATAATTAAACTCTAGTACTGAGCTCCCTTGCCACAGAATAGTTTGAAGAAGAGTCTTTTGGTTCTCCAGAAGAGGTATTTAAGTGGCGAAAGCTTTGGAGTTAGTTATGTGTTTTAAAAACCATCTTGTTACTTTTTGACTTGTGTTGGGTACCATTATTAATAAAGTGGAAGGCCCTGCATTTAAGACTCGTTTGCCAAGTAAGCCTGCGCATCAACAGCTTGCCCATACAATTGCAGAAATTGCATTTCTGTACTGCATTAACTGCCAGCATGTTGCGACAGCGGCCCTAGAAGTACCTGGGCTAGACCTCATTGGCCAGGCTGGAGACTTGCCTCATCCGTTCCCCTACTATTGACTTGGCGGTCTGGTCACCTTTGTGTATCTAGTCCTGACTGCTGGGAAGGGCCCCAGAGAACTAATGAAGTATATCCAATACAGCCAGGTACAGTGTCTGTCTTGCACCTGTATCGCACGAATATTCAAGGCCTGGTCTTCAGTACAAAATTTTGCTGGCAAAACTTGAAGTGCCCCTGCGTCCAAAGCACCCCCGCATTGGGGGAGCCTTACTTCTGCCTCTGACCAGCTAATGGGCAGAAGGGATGTGTTGGCCACTCGCACCCCTTCTGTCACATGTCGTAGTCGCTTCAGCAGCTGGTGTCTTATCGGGGTGCACTTGGTGTTCGGGCAGGTCTGCGGCTGAGTGGGGGTCTCCGTGCCTGCACCTACAGGTGCTGTGGTGGCTTTGCTGTCTGTGCCCGGAAGTCCCAGGGCAGAGGGGCTTAAGCATAGACCAGGCGTGAAGTACTTGGAAGGGAACCATTGCCAGTCCCTCGCAAATGTTTGTGCATGTATCCTCGTGGCACCTATGTAAAGTAGGGAAGCGCTGTTACAGCTTGCGCGTGGAGGCCTAGAGGGACCAAACCATGGGCCCAGGGTCACGCAAGACTCCTGTGCCTCAGTAGGGACTTGGAAACCAGGTCTGACAAGTGACTGACCTGCAGGGTCATCCTTTCCTTTTGGGAGTGTGGTCGTGCCTGTACCGTGTGCCCGCCTGGGCTCTGGGACAAACCATCTATTGGAAATGCTGCTTGTGGCCTGAGCAAGGGGAGCACTCTTTTGGGGAGCTGTGGATGGTCTCGGGGAAGCAAAATCTCCAGTTGGCAAGAGCATGCTGCCCATGGTCTGCTGATGCTGAGGTGGGCAACCGATAGCAGTGCAGGAAGAGGGTCTGTTACCATTGTGGAAAATGCCCTACCCAATTAATTTTGATTTTCCAGGGGAAAGGGAGCTAGTGAAAAGACCTGACCGTAGCGGTCAGTGATGATGAGAGCCCGGAGAGGACTGCAGCAGCTAGAAGGGAACAGGCAAATCCACCTGGGTTTACCCACTTGTCTGTACTCCTCAGGGATGCTTCGAGAGCATCTTTTGGGTGCTCCCTCAAGACAGAAGTGAAGAAGCTTGTTTCCACTTGGAGATGGTTTGATTACCTGGCACTGGAGAAGAGGTTTCCCCTTGAAAAAGTTATATGCAGGTTTGATGTTGGGTTGTAAAATCAAATGAAGTGATTGCAGCTCTGTGGAATATGCCAGTGCAGTTCAGTGCTGCTGTCTGATCCAAAAAGACTGCCGGCATCACCCGTTCACACTCTCCACCCGCTCCGTGACCTGGGAGCCTGGAGCCGAGCATTGTCCTAATGCAACTTGCAGGGGGAAAAAAAACTTGAGGCTAATAAGACGCATTAGTGTGAGAGTGCTGGGTACCCGGAAACGCAAGCCTCAGAAAGCTGCTTTTCTGGTTTATTGACTGCCTCCGCGCCCATTAAAAGCGCGTTGCATCGGGAGGTCAATAATATTTGTGCTGGGTAGTGCGCAGGTATTAATGTTAGCTTGGAATTTGGTCGCGCTATGCAGAACATTAAACTGCAAAGGGTTGTCACTGCTGTCAAGGTGTAATAGTCATGTCTCATTTTCCTCTTCTCATTCCAGTCGCCTTGTGGTTTCTTGTTATACCTGTTTCTGAAACCAGTGAAGAGTTTGCAGCGTTGGCTGTTCTTCCTCTCCTGCTGGTGCTGGCGCAGGCGTTAATTTTGGTATCTGCTCACCAGCAGCCAGCACGCTCTTGTCCTTTTAACTTGCAGAGCAACTCCCAGTGTTGACAACTTTTGCTTTTAAAAGCAGCCCATTGTGTCTGGACTGATGGGAGGATAGAAGCTCAAAGCCAGAAGGAAAGGCCGGAGAGAAACAAACAGCAGATTTAGGCTTCAAGATTGCTGTAACCTGGCATTTGGAGCTGATAATTAAAAAAAAAATACCAAACAAAAAACCAAGACACATACTTGCTTCTTTAGTGGCCTGCTCAGGGACCTGTGTCACTGCAGAGCTGGGGTTCTTACAGGACTTGCCAAGCGGAGCATATCTGAGTCGGTCTGGTGCTGCCTTCCTTTTTATCCACGGCTAGGTTGGAGTATCTGTACTGCTCTCAGACGATGCAAACTTGGCTGCAGTTTTGAATTTCTTGCCTACACGGTGTCTGTTTGCCTCCCCCAGCCACCCTTCCCTTCCCGGCATAGACGTGACTGCAGCCCCGCTTTCAGGATGAAAACGAGTCACCTAGGTAGAAATGCTGGTAATCAGTTGTTGTTCGTGATGCTGCTAAGCACGGGTGGCCTCCTTGCCTGGCTCTGGGTGCCTATGATTTCCAGGAGGTGTAATGAATGGCATTGCTGAGTCGGGTGGGAGAAGTCTTCTAGTAGGGGCTTTGTGGAGCATCCAGAGCTGTTGCTTACCTGATCCTGGAGCTGCTTGCTTTCTCTCTCTTCCCCCCCATTGCAAAGGCAGAAGATTTCAGCCTCGCAGGCCTTGTCAGAATTGCTCTGTAAGATAGCTGGGGGTAGGGGCTTGAGTAGTAGCAGGATGCCTGTGATCTTTTTGGATCTGTCCATGGAGATCTTGCTCTTGATGAGCCAAGCAGCAAGATCTGTGACTTTAGGCCATTCTTGGACTTCGGGAGTGCCTGGGAAGGGTGGGATTCTGGGCTACATCGTGGAGCAGCCAGGTTACTACCTCTGCGTGCCTCATTCCTTATATCTAGTCTCTTAATTGCACAAAGGGACAGCAGACGGGTAATCTCAGTTTGCCGGCTATCCCCTCCCAGCTTTTACACACTATTGTGGCCTTCCTCTGTGCTCACTTTATGAACGGCTTGAAAACAGAAGATATTTGGCTCTCTTGCTACTGCAAAAATAAAGGCAATGCAATCCCTTATGGGTACTACAAGTCCCAGCATGCTCTGGGCAAGGCAGCACAGCATGCTGGGATGAGGTAGCCTCCGACAACTGTACCTCTCTTACAGTTGAGCGCGGCTGCATCTTCCACCTTGCAGTGCTGTGCATTTCTATAGGGCCGAGATTGCTGAGGGCCCTTATAGATTTAAAATGCTGCAAACTAAGCCTCCCAGCACCCTGCGCAAGGTAGGTTGTTCCTGTTCTATCCTTGCAGGCGCTCATTCAAGTCCCCTCATCTGGGCAATGCATTCATCCACCTTTTTTATCCTGATTTCAAACAACAAAATCCCTCTCCCCCTGCTCAGATCTGCAGACTTCTAATTGTAATTTTCCTGGGTGCTTGGGAATTTGCAGGGATGTAGTATCCCTTTTTTTACAAGTGAGAAAACTGTGAGGCAGGGGTAAAAGCTGGCTGTGAACAGTCACAAAGCCTGGAATAGCCAGGACCCGTCCCCTGACTGCTCTGCACTTTAGCCAGAGACCATTTTTACCTCCTCACAAGTTGGATGGAGCCCTGAAGCTCATATGAAGTTGGCAACATCATTTTTTCCTGACTAAAGTTTGAGCACCCCTTTCTCCATCGCTTCAGAGCGGGAAGGGGGTGGAAGACGGGGGTTTTATTTTTTCTAACCACCTCCCAGCGGACCTTCCAGGTCGTTTAGGGACACGGGAACCCAACCTCATTTTTCTCCATACCGTGTATGCAGACCACCCATTCTGCCTGTCTTTGCACGGGGGCGTGTGCTGACTCGCGTGCAAGTTTCTCTGTGTCCGTGTGGCAGAAAAGTGGTGTAGAGGGGGAGGGAAAACCTAACGGATGCTGGAGCCTGTCAGGTTTCCACGTGCAGAGAGCTCATAATGGGTTAACTAGACAACCGGTAACTTGGTTTTGGAAACCTGTGTTTTGGGTGCTCCCCGCAGGCCTGAAGACTTCTAGCACCAGCACTTTTTAGTAGCTGCGGGTGTCCTGTGCCTGTGCCCAGTCTTGCTCGTTTGGGATGACGAGCTGGGGTATAGGGAACCCGATGGCTAACGGCGACTGGTGGCTTATGGCTCGCTGTAGCTGTTTGAACACGCGTGTTGGCCAACTTTTGGGGGTGCTTTAAGGTCTGCGTGACATCCAGAGAACGTTTTTATGAAGCAAGGTGATTTGGTCAAGACTCCATCGCTGCTCTGTGATGCAACATGAACGGGTGTTGGTCCCGTCCTCGCTCGGCAAGAGAGGACGAGAGGGATAGAGCCATTCCTGCCCTCCTTCACTTCCATTTTGGAGAGTGGGGAAGGCATCTCACTGTGGGTCCGGAGGGTTCAAATCTCACTCCAGGCTCGTGCTGAAGCCTGCCCCACCGTTAACTTGCTTGTGCTGGGGAGTGAAACCCGGCTGGGTGTTGCCTTAACTAAAGCGAGCCTCAGTGCTTGGGTGAAGGTTTGACCTTGACATTCTTCCAGTTTGAAAGATACTTTGACTATTGTTTTACTCTGGGAATGGGACTTAACCAACATGTGAGCCTGGTTATTATCTCTTCTGTACGATGGGGCTGGTAGAAAATGTCACAGTAAAAAAAATGTTGTCTCTGGTAACCAGTTCCCAGTTGATTATGGTGGGGGGCATAGGACGCTGGTTCAATTTGGAACCTTGTTTAATGTCCGGGAAGGAAGTTAGGTGGCCTTTCTTTGGGAAGGGGAGCACCTTGACATTTTTGTGTTTCCCATGAAGTTATCTTGGATGGCTTCTTTTTGGAAGGGAGGAATCTGTGGGCAACTTGGCTGGGCTGTGTGTCAGTCAAGGTGACTGAAGTCCTGAGATGCGTTGGGGTGAAATGCGTGACTAGTTACGTGAACGTGTCCTCTGAGAGGAAATGATTTGCATCTGTACCAGAAAATCCTAATCTTGTTCAGTTTTTGGTGTCTGCAACTAGTGAAGGAGCCCGCATCTTAACTATCAAGACGCTCACTTGACACCTGCCGTCTATTTACAAGAGCATCAGATAGTTTCACCAGCTGATCCCCACTTCTGAACAACTGCAGTCCTACTTTTACTGACCATCTGAATTAGCTTGTAGAAGTTGGCGTCTTGGCATAGTGACAAAAGCAATAGCTTTAAACTTTCCAATTTGCCTTTGCTGGAAACCAACCTTGTAGGCATTCATGAAAGAATCTCAGGCTTTAGTTAGATGGTAGAAATGTACCTTTTCCTCTTTTGTTTTTTTGTTCTTCTGACCTGGCAAGGTGTGGACAATCATCTGTAGAGAGCATCGTGGGGGCACACCGGGCATCACCCAAGTTTGGGATTTTTCTCCCTTTTCCCATCAGTTTAGAGAGCCGTTGGCAGACTCAACTACTTATGCAAGGACTCTTTTGAAACGTCTTTGATGTCAAACCTTGTTCCCACTGTCATGCTAGATTTTATTTGTTTTTCATACGTCCAGTCTTGCCAGCTGTGTGTATTTTCTGCCTGGGGGTGTACTGAACACCTTTTAAATAAGGGTGTTAGACGGTGCAGAAGTGTGAAGCTCAGCTAGAGAGAGAAGGGTTTTTCTCTGTCTCTTGTCTCTCATGCTGTTTTTATGCTTCACAATTAGTATGGTAGACTCCCATATTTGCACAGCCAGTGCAGGCAAGGCTGGGCCTGTCCGTCTGTCGTCCTTACAAGCGCTGTGTCTACTTGAAACAAGGAAGAACTGCTGTCCTAATAACCAGGCTGCAAAGCTTACCTTGCAACACTGGTTTTTTAGGTATGATGGGAAGATACCCTAGTAATCTAATATGTGGGTCCGTGGAAACTGCAGGTTAACAGAAAACTTAAGTGCAAGTCGTCTCTGGATGTGGCAGTAGCCATGCTGGGGATGAGGGAGCGGTGCAGCTTAAAGTCATGCGGTGTGAGAAGTGCCGGGGCTGGTGTTACCGAGCGATTTACTGGGTGAGAAGGAAATCCTAGAGCTTCGTTAAGCAAAACTTGGTGGGCTGTTTAGAAAGGCTGGAAACGTCACAGGCCAGGGAGAAGAGCTGGAAGCCTGACTTCCAACAACCTGGATCTGCAGCGCGGGGGGAGTCCCTGGTTTCTTCCAGCTTGAGCAGCAGCTCAGAAAAGTTTCCTCTGATGAAGATGTGCACGTTACTAGCAGGGCTTTTTCTGTCCCGTGTGGGTTGGCTCTCGGCAAAGGTGATGTGGTTAATGTGACAGATTTGAAGAGTTCCCTCCGCACCACCAACAGCTGTGATTGTACATCTGGGAGCGACCTGAGCGCTCCTCGCTGGCAGCGGGGGGGAGCGCTTTCTGAAGCGCTGCTTTCTCCTTTGTTGTCAGTGCATGATGAGCGCAGTTCTTCAGCTTCTTGAGGTCTGTGTGTTGGCAGAGGAGTAGAAAATACGCTGCATCCATTTCTGGTCCATCAAAAAGAATAAAAACTTGGGTTTCTTCTAGTTACACGACTGAAGCCTATTAGGCAGAGGCCACATGCTGAAATGCTTTGGTGGCCACCAGTAACTAATCCGCTTTTATGACTGGTAGTGAGAGAGGAGACTTTCACTTCTAGGTCACTGGCTCAAATTTGAACCAGGTTTCTCGTACTCTTTAATTTGTCAGGTTGGGTTTTTCCCCCTCCCTCCTGCCAGCAGCCTACAGAAAGGAGTTGGTCTCCCGTGTGTTTGTGTAGGGCTAGGAATCCCGAATGGCTCTTGGCAGTGTCGGATGCGGGGTGTTCTGGGGGTGCGGACTCGGGCCTTCTCAAAACTACTCTCATTTCTGAGATTTAAGCTCACGGGAAAGACAGTGGGGAACTTTGGGACTGTGAGGGGGCTCGCCGGCTTCCCTTTCCTGAGCCTTTCGACAATTTGAGGAAATGTCAGCTTTGCTCGTGTTTGCTAACATGAAAAAAACACTTCCATGCTGCATCTTATCTGCTCCTACAGGAAGCTTGATTGCAACATTTATCGGAATAAGCGCAGCATTTCCTTCTAAGGGGCTTCCAGAAGTCAGATACTCTCTTGAAACATCTTGTATATTGGAAGATGATTTTTTTATTTTAAACTAAATTCTATTTATTTCAATCTTCTATCCTTCTAGAAGAGACGAGCTTGTTTAAAGAGCGGTGATGAATTATGCCCTGCAATACAGTGCGCTAATCTTTCAGAAGGTGATGGGAGGTAGGGAGTTCACACTGGGATACCGACCTGAACACAACCGGTTACACCTCAAATAGAGCAGGTGCAAGTGCTTCTAGGTGGCAGGTGAACCCTGTTTCCTGATGAATGGGAGCGCTCATTCGTTTCCTCTGACTTTTCAGCTTGAACTTTTCACTGTCAGGTTGGGGAAGAACTAGAAGTTGGCTTAGGTGTTGCAGAGAGCTTGTGAAATACCGGTTGGTGAAGCCATGGGAGAGCAAGCAGACACTAAAAGCCAAGTTGAATGCTAACTCCCTATTTTTCTACCAGGATGGTGTAGCGGTGCAGTCGGCACACTGTGAAAGGTGGGAAGTGCCCATCTGCCTCTGAATTCCTTGGGCCAGCTGCTTAGTTGGTATAAATGTTCATAGTTCAAGTGATGTCGGTTGACAGGCCAGGCCATGATCCGCTCTTTCTTGCATCACGTTCTGCTGATGAGTGCCTGTTCTTTCTATACCCGCCACTCGGATACCATTATGCCCCTCTAATATGAAGCAGGACTAGTGTATTGAGATCTTCCCATGTCTGGCTTGTTCTGATGCACTGGTCTCTGTAGGGTGTCTTAATGTTTTTTTCAAGCTAGGAAGCCCTGTAGAGACTGGTCTTGCCACATCAGGTTTACCGAGCATGTAGGGTCTCCTTGCTAGGGTTAGATGCAACGGCCTTCTTGAATCTGGGGACCTTTCAGAGATGTTTGTAGGCTCCCAGCGCGGCCTGTCGGATTCCAGCGCTTCTGCGAGCTCTTCTAAACCCTCATCACAAGGACACGAAAAAGGAAAGGAAGGACAGAGTTTTTTGTGTCACATCAGCCCGTGATGATGCTTGTTAAGTGTAACGTATGAAACTAGAACTAGCTGCCGCAAAAGAGAAGTTTGCACGTCCCCCGACCGTAGGGCTGTGTTTGTATTTGAGATGGGTTTTTTGCGCAGTTGAGAACCCCTCCGGGGTCGAGACGTACCAGTTGATTGCTTGAATTCAAAGAGCCAAATTCTCTTTACGTTCTGAGTGATCCTTCGCTTGCCAGCTGATCGGGATGCATTTGTGTCTTTTTCTCTGCCTTGGGATAATGTGGCCCATTGTCCCTGAATGGGAGGAAGGCACTGGAAAGTGAAAGCATAAAGCTGCTGATTCGGTATCCTGTTCATGTCAACAGTGCCATAGGTGTTGCCGCTTTGGGGCAGTCGAGGCCCCGTCACTGGCCGGCTGTTTTTGCACACTTGTAGATTTGAGAAAAAGCCACATACTTAAGTTCCTGGGAGCCTGGCCCATTTGTCTTGTCTAAACAGCTAAATCCGATAGGTAGATAAAATCCCCTCCACGCATAAATGCAGAAGAGGTGGCAGGTTTCTGAGTGAGAAATTGATATTTCTCCTTGCTCGTCTCCTGTATTAATTTAGGCCTGACAGTAAGCATAAAACAACCTGCTTTCTGATTTCTCTAGTACCAGAGACTGGTTGTGCCTTTGTGCCTGGGTAACGCGATGCTTGCAGCCGAGGGGGGCGGAAAGGGAGGAAAAAAAAAAAAAAAGAGGACAGTCTTCTGAACAGAAATCTAATTTCTTTCCGTCAGTACTGTGCAGTCCCATCTGGGCTCAGCCGTGGGGAGCTGATGGAAGCTGCATCTGCGAGCGCGCAGAATGGTGTTAATCAGGGTTTTGTTGGTGAGAGCTTTCCTCTGTTTGGTGGCTTGCAGGTCCCAGGGGTTCGGTGGTCCCTGTCCTCCGACCAGCTCGAACGTGGTGGGGTCCAATAGGAGAAGCTGCGGGAACAGCTGCCGCTTCCCCCTGAATTCACAGGAACCGAACGGCCTGAACCGTCTTTGTACAGGAGCTCAGCAGCCAAACAATAGTTTGTGCTCGCAGGGCCATGTGGTGAGGCACGTGACGCGGTGCTGTTTTCTGCCGGGGTCCTTGCCCATCTGTTCTCTCGGCTCTTTCTGGGTTATCAGGCGCAGGTCCAAGTCCTCGCAGGCAGCCAGCCTCATGGCCAAAGATTACGAGCAGTAACCTTCCTGGCAGGGGCGGCGTGGCTTTGCTTTTATGCAGATTAGCCATGTGCTTCTCACTTCAAGGCGTTCCACAGGAAAAGACATTTCCTGTGTTTGGTTCTCAGTGGGCGGCTCCCGCCTCGCTGTGCAGGGCCCGTTGGGCTGGGGCCCGCGAACCGCGAGCACGCTTGGGAGAGGGATTACAGTGCTCGGCCCCCCTTCCCATTCCACCTCCAGTGCTACGTCACCACAACACAACCACACGCGCTCTCATACTGTTGGTGTCATTCATTCAGTGCCAAGATTGCTTTAAAAAATTCCCTTGGCCCCAGTTCAAACAGGAGTACAGCTGGGATGTGTTAGATTTTAGGCAGTCTGCCCTCAATTTGAGATGAGTTATAAATAGCAGTGCCGACTTCCTTAACTACCACTCTCGGAGGTAAAATGCAGGTTAATTACTGTGGGAATCAATTAAGGCTTCTCTCGGTTAAACAGCCAGTGATGCTCTTGATTATTATTATTTTTTTTTTTTAAATCGCAAAAAACGGACACCAGATCTGGGAAGAAAGAAATTGTGGATCCAAGGTGAGACCGTGCGTTCCAAGGAGACCGATTCTGGTGTATGCAGGCGCTGCCCAATAACTGAGCCATGCTATTAGAGGAATTGCACAATTAGCAAATTCAGGGGGGAAAAAAACTCGCCTTCCTCTTCTTGGTGCCCCGTCCTTCCCCGCAGTGAAATATTGCTGTGTAATAAACCGTCGTGCGGATCGCTGGGCTACATCTGGCTGCGGACTGTGTGTTGCCGTTGCTCTCTACCGTCCTGTCTTGCAGTGGGGCTGACCCTTCATTCATTCATGTAGCTCTGCTCTCCCCCTCAGTGCTGCCTTTAGAGAGGTAGCGAGTCGCTCTTTATTTTATTTTTATTCTAAAATGTTGGTTTTCTGGCAGAATCGTGCGTTACTCCTGTACCTGCCTAGACCCTTTAGAAAAGTTTTGCCTGTTGCCTTCCACTTCATCTGTATTGCGAGCATCGCTCCGGACCAGCTGATACTATTTTTGAATGCTGTTCCTGTTTTTACAAGTGGAAAGCTGTTTTGCCCTAGTAGCTGTGAAGCGGATTAGGGTAACTACCTTTTGTGGTGCTGTTTCATCAAAGGGCCCGTCACACTTCCCATTGTGTATCTTGCTTTTGGAGGGCTTTAGAGCTTGGCAGTGTCGGATTGCGTTGGGCTGGTGCCTCCGAGCAGTCTTTCTTAGACCAAATTTGAACAATCCCCTCTTATTTCTGGAAGACTGGTTTATTGTGGGCTTTGTCGCACGTCCTGAAATCCAGCCACTTTGATTTCTTTGGAATTTTGGCAGGGGATGGGCCTCGAACTTGTCAAGGTTGGGTACTTGGAAAGTGCTATTAAACAGCAGAGATCCCGAGATTGCCTCTGTTCTTTCTCCGGTTTGTGTGGACGCAGGGGGTCTGGACTTCACTGATCAAGGAGCAATGCTTCTCTCTCACTTATGTCTCCCTGTGGCAGGGCCTTTGCTTTTGAAGTGTAATCACAGTAATCTACTCCTGTGGTTTCCCATTGAAAGGATTTCCCATGTGTCAGTCCAGAGAAGAATCCCCAGCCTTTTAGCAGTTGAGGTTTGGCATTTCCGTATTTATCCTGAAGTGTTCTTGCAAGCGAACAGGCATTGCTTCCTCTTGGCTTTTCCCATCCCGTATAACACCCGTATACAAAGGATCTGTAGCCCATCCCTCCCAAACCCTTGCCCAGCATTTAGTTGGCTAGGCACCGTGCTGTTCTTTCAGCCCTGCCTGTTCTCTTCTTGAAGCCCATGCAGTTACATTACATAAGAATGGAGATGGACCCTGATGTTCACTTCTTCGACTAGAGGAAGACGGTTGGTGTTAGGGCAGTTAAAACCCTATCAGTGAAAGAGATGCTTAGCCTCCGCCCTCCAAATCTCCCACGGCAGACATGTGCTGTATCAGCGTGAAGGCACACCGCAAAGCAGGTGGATGCGGGTTTGCCTTTGGATTGCTGGCATCAGACGCATATATTCTATTTTTCCTTTTTGCAGAAGTTGAATGTGGTTCACTCAGGGTAAAAGACCAGTAACCAAGGAAGGTTTTGGGTGCAAAGCCTCTTGAGCCGTCAGACTTCCTTTTTGACTCCTGGTAGGGGTCACAGTGTGCCAGATGCTTCCAAGTAAGAGGCCAAGTCCCAGAGGAGCTTTGTCTAAAGATGCGCACTGTACTCCTATTTCAAGTGGTCGAGGGGGTGATTTTTGTCACATCTTGGGACTACAAAGTCACTTTTTCATGGACTGTATGAACCATTCCCGATCGCTCCTCATTCTTACTGTTAGGTGTTAGGGTAGAAGTGCATCCTGCAGGAGGGATTTGAAAGGGGGATGGAAGTAGTGGTAGCTTTGCAGGTGATTATAGGAAAAGGGAGATCTATGCCTAGGACTCGGCACATGGGCTTTCCTTTCAAAGCAGTGAGGCATGTGTGAAAGGCTGGTGGCACTGGCAGAGTGGGAAAAGGTGGTGATAAGATGAAAAAAGCAAAGTAGGAAAGGAGAAGTATGGAGGCAGTGATGAGACATTTGAGCTGATAGGTGAAAAGAGAGGAACCTGAAAGGATTAAACCAGCGATTGACTTGGTTTGAAATAACAGGCCAGGGAAATGATCCTCACAGTAGCACGCCATGTATTAAGGGAGAAAATGTTAGTACGGAGATGATGACAATAATCCAAAGTCCTATGTCTGCAGACACCAAGGAAAGCGAGGGCAGGTCAGTGGATGGCGTGAAGACAACGTGCATGTGTTAAGGCATGCCTAAACCTCGTGGTTGTACCTGTTCCAGAACAAAGTGGTCTTGGATCGCTGCTGCTCACTCCTGAGTGCCAGCAAGCTGAGACCGCGCGTGGTACATCTGAATAGGAGCATCTGCATGGGGCTTAAACTTGCTTAACTGTCTTCATACCTTTCATCCATTTACCCAAACTTTTTTTTTTTCCTAAGCAACCCTGTGTCGATCTGGCACAAATGGGAGTTTATAGCTCTGTGTGCACGTGTTTGGGATTGCAGGGGGTGCTTTATAATGTAGCTAGTGATAGGAGAAAAATTAACCCATACACATAACACTGTGCTCTTTAATTCCTACCCAGTCCTGGGCATGTTACAAGATGCCTTACCTGCAGTGGTGTAGTATCCAGGCTGCATTATACTAGGTATTGGAGATGGGATCCTTTAAATCGAGGTAACTTTCGTTCGATGAGTTCCATGTTAAAACTAGACTCGTGCCCACCTGCATGGAGCTGTCTGAAGTGTGTTGCAGTGTGTGAGCGCTTCTAGGGGAGGGTGGATTCCTCACGCATAATTGCAGTGCTGGTTTGGCTTGTGGGCTTCCTTCGGCTTGCGTCAGGAGCTGCGCAAAACCTGCATGTGCAGGCCTGTAGTGCCACTCCTCAAACACCCGATTGCAGCGAGAAGGTGAAGCAGTAGGAATACCAAACACGGGAAGGGAACGGGCCGGGGGAGATAAAGAGGGTCTCTTGTTAGTCATCAGGAGACAATCAGCCAATTTCTCCTAAATCCAGATTCCAGGTCCAGAGCAACGAAGCTTGAAGACCCTGCGTGGATTTTGGTGCCGCCCGATTTCACACGAGCAAAACCCTTAATATGAAGGACCTTATCTAAAGTCTGTCTTTAGTGCTGCCTTCGGTTAGGCTGAGCAGCTGCTTTCATTTGCAGACTGTATTTTGAGGGAAACTAGGCTGACATTTCTTATGCCTTTTCTTCATGCAGAGATAACGCGTTTAGAAAGTGTGAGTAAAATTGCATTTTTTCCAACTTTTCTCTTGCTTAAGTTATTTCAGGAGTGTGCGCTTACAGCAAACCTGGGAAAAAAACCCCATGTACTTGCATAATTTTTGCAGACTTTGATTGTAAAACTCTACTCTTGGCTCTGGGCTTGGCCCTCATGGCTAATAAGGAAGGGTTTGTTACATGTGTGAAGAAAACTGCTGTAGAAAGAAGTGTCAAAAGACGACGCAAAGCACATGTGTAAAGATGCGTACTAAGAACGCACCTACCTGCAGCTTTCGCAGGCATCGCTGTGCACCCCTAGCACCGGGCACTGAAATAAACCGTTGGGGTAGTGTTAACGGTGCAAATGCACGAGTGTGAATTCTTTACACTGAGAGAGAGACAAACCTGCTTTGCTCAAAGGGGTACTGTTGTAGGAACCATAACTTCTTGACTTCTGTGCGTTCACATTTTAAACTGTAGTATCGTGTTAATGTATCTTTTTGCGCCAAATTTAATTATTTAAATACGTGCAGCCCCGAACTGCTTCATGGTGTGGGCAAAAACCCTTTTGCGGCTTCTGTGAAACAACTGCTCTTCAGTCCCTTAGTGAGATTTAGAAACTGGTCTTCGTTTGTCCTAATGGCTTTCCCACCCCTCTGTGTCTGCAGGCCTCAGCCGAGGTGGCAGAGATTCCTCTGAGTTGGGGAAGTGCGGTGGGAGTCTCTGTAGGGCCGGTGTGGCTGCCTCTCCTCAACTGATGCTGTGTTTTATAATGCGACGGCCGGCAATTCATTAGCCGAGGAGGCGCGGGCCAGCTGGAAGCTTTGCTATGCCCTTTCCTGCTGACCACTTTCTTCATGGCTGTTTGCGTGGAAGGATCGTTTGGGAAATCTTTTCTACGCCAGCAAAATATAGCTCATGTGTCATAACTTACTTTGCAGCCATCAAGCCCAATGGATCAGATGGGGAAGATGAGACCTCAGCCATATGGAGGAAGTAACCCATACGCACAGCAGCAGGGACCTCAGTCAGGGCCGCAGCAAGGACATGGATATCCAGGACAGCCATATGGGCCACAGACTCCCCAGAGATATCCAATGGCGATGCAAGGCAGGACGCAAAGTGCAATGGGCAGCATCTCGTATGCACAGCAGGTAGAGCGTGCAGCCCCTCAGCCCCTCCCCGCTGTAGCCTCCTGTTCCCTGGCTAGATGAATGAAATCTTGAAATGTGGCTTGCTATTGTCTGTGCAGAAGGAACCCATCTTCAAATTCAATTCTGTCCCATCAACAGTTATTGAGGCGAAAAATAGCATTTTTGTTTAGACTGCGTATTATAATGTAGCCTGGTTCCCTGCGTTGTGGACAGGCTCTGTGCAGTCCTTGCTTTCTGGAGAGGTGACAATGGATCTTTTTAGTATTAAAATGGGGGAGGAGGGGAAGAGATGAGGGTGGGTGGGAGGATAGCTGATGCAGTTGTTCCCAACCTTTATTAGACCACGGACCAGAAGTGACCGCGGATTGGCAAACTGCAGACCAGCATACTGCAGAGCAGAAGTGACCCGCAGCCAACCCTTTTCTATGCTGAGTACAAAAAAGGGTTGGCTGCTGGTCCGCAGTTTGCCGGTCGCTTCCAGTCCGGCAGCCAACCTTTGGGCCGTGGTCCGGGGGTTGGGAACCTCTCAGCTAATGGATTAAAACATTGCCTCCATGAACCTTTAACTTGGAGATACAGCTGCCACCCGGAGCAGTGTAAACTTCCGCTCCAGGGCTAGTTGGTTGCTTGGTCCAAGCAGCTCCTGTTGAACTTCTGCAGCATACAAAAGCCTACCTTGGAAGCAAACCCTCCATCTTTTGATGGTTGGTCAAGTCAGTACTGTACCTAAGTCTTCGTGGGTTGTAAAGCTCTCCCAGAAGGAATCTGGCCCACTAGTGATCTTTTTCTGGTGCTTATTTAAGTGGGCGGTGGGATTTCCATTATCTTCCCAATTAACTGCCCTCTGTGGGTGTCTGCAGAAGCTTCTTCTCGGGTGTGCTCTTGTGTTCTGGAACTCTGCTCTCCTCTCTTGTAGATTCCTCCTTACGGACAGCAGGGCCCCAGCGCGTATGGGCAGCAGAGCCAGACTCCATATTACAACCAGCAAGGTCCTCATTCCCAACAGCAGCAGCCTCCATATTCTCAGCAGCCCCCATCCCAGACCCCTCACACCCAGCCTTCTTATCAGCAGCAACAGCAGCCTCAGTCTCAGCCTCCGCAGCTTCAGTCATCCCAGCCTGCATACTCCCAGCAGCAGTCCCAGCCACAGCATCAACAGTCCCCATCTCCGTATCCTCAGCAGCCATCCACAGCCCAGCAGCATCAACCGAGTCAGCCCCCCTACACCCAGCAGCAGTCACAGTCACCCTACCAGCAGCAGCAGACTCCACAGACAGCGTCCTCAGCTCTCTCTCAGCAGTCCTCTTCATACCCTCAGTCACAACCGCAGCAGCAGCAGCAGCAGTCTGCATACTCCCAGCAACGATTCCCACCTCCTCAGGTAGGCCTTCTCCCACGGTCTGTCTGCTCCTATAGGGTTTGCATAAATTGGTTCTCTCTGTATTCAAAACCACTGAAACGCTCTGTAAACATGCAAACTGAATTGTTTGAACTACTAAATGTACAACCTTCCTCGCTGGGACTAGTTCCATGTCTCCCAGCTGTGACGGAGAAACAAGCGGGGCCGTGTAGAGAGAGTCTTCAAGATCACAACGTGGTAGATTGGCACTGCCAATCTAAAAGGCTCCTGATTTGAATGGTTTTCAAACTGGGGGCTGCAGAGTGTCTCCACGTGGTCCACCGACCTACTGTGCTTATCACCATGGCAGAGCATTTCAAGGAATTATACTTCCTGCTGCTCTGGGAGCCCAGACCAAGATTTGTGTAAGATTTTTCTCAAAGCTTTTTATAAATGTGCAAAGGAAACACTGAGTAGCTGCTTTGCTGCTTGGGTGTGGTTTCCCCCTATAAACTAACAAAATTGTAAAACAAATAAAAGGCAGAATAGCCTGCAAACTGACCTAGAGAGAAACGCACGGGAATGGGCTAGGTTAGGTGTTCGGTGTGAAGCCCTGCCCTGCACTTAAAAGCAGAGAAACGTCACCAGTTAAAATCGGCCGGCAAGGTGCGCTGCATTCAGGTGAATTTGTTTTCATTTGATCTTGCTAACAGTTGGATGTTTCTGTGTGCAGCTGGCTAGAAACGTTCCTACAGATGACAAATTTCACATTTCTATTGTGAACTTTATTACGTGAGTAAATGATGCAGGTTAAGAAAAGAAAAGCCCTGCATCTGCCACAGAAAAGCTGTGACATCGGGAAGTTTAAGAGTTTATGTAACAAGAGTGTAGTATGCAAGTGTTAGAGAAATACTGTTTTTATGTTTGATCTGCTAGTACTGAATCATGTTTGGGCTAGGCAGTTAGCTTGGCTTAGCTGTCCCTTGCTAGCCTTGTCCCCTGGGTGGCGTGGGCTGGTGGTAACTTGGTTTCTCTTCCCCGTTTTGAACAAATGTACTTGAGTGGTACACAAACCTTCCTTCTTATGAATTCATAACAGAGCCCATGTCTCACTTCTGTGCTGTGTTACCTTGTGTGTTTCAGGAGTTATCTCAAGACTCATTTGGGTCACAGGCATCATCTGCCCCTTCAATGGCTTCCAGTAAAGGACAAGAAGATATGAACTTGAATCTTCAGTCCAGACCCTCCAGTCTGCCGGTGAGTGGTGAGCTTGTCTGTGAATGACTGGACAAGCAGAGGTGCAGTAGGATACATTAGCACTAGTGGTACTGCAAATGGAAGCAGGGATGCTGGAGACTCCTAAGCCATGTAGCTTTCTGCTGGAGACTGTGTAACTTAAATAACTAGCAGATCTCACGGTATCCCTTGAATACTGTGGCCTAGATGTTCCAGCTTGGGGAAGGGCACTGAATTGCACTCACAGCAGCCTCTGACCTTGTGGGGTCTTTGTATTCCAGTTCAGACTTTTTGGTTAAAAATCTAGTGTCTTTTCTGTGTCAGTGGATCATTGCATTGCTGATTGTGCTCCTTTAGTACAATTGGACTGAATAGTTGGCAAAAAATACTTTTTTTTAGGTCATGGAGTTAAGAAGATCCATTGTAGGTCGTCCCTTCCGCTGCAGGCAGGGGAGGACTGTATCATCCCACCCCAAATCCGCATGCTAAGTTTGCCTTAAGCACTCGGGTACTTGCATGGTTTGTAAATGTGTCTGACTGACATCCAGTCCCCTGGCTCATACTGAGCAAAAGGAGTTCTACCTCAGGTTTAAATGTCCTGGACCAGTGAGGAGAGTTGGAAACCACCCCTTCAAAATCCTGGATGGACCTGCCCAAACAGAGCCATGTCAGCAGCTCAGAATGAAAGTTTGGTTTGTTGAAATCTGTTTGATTTGTTAGTGATTCGGTTACTCCAAATCAGTAAGAGGTAGAAGTGATGGTTTTTCCTCCCCTTGAGCATGAGGCTAAAGCTTCTTCCTAAGCAGCAGCTGGCTTGGTCAAAGGAGGATGAGCTGTATACGTAGCAGAAATTATTTTTGCTTTCTTCAATAGACAATCCAGTTTGTAGGTCTGTGGGTACACCCTTCAAACTAGGATTTTGGATTGCAGGGGGACATTATGTTACCCAAATGCTGAAATGACTCTAGGTTTGATAGCCCACCGGGGTAGGGTTTTTGGCATATTTTTCCTTTTATCATCTAGTTGGTTCTGTTTGGCCCCTGGGTGGCTAGAAGGAAGTTGTTCTGAGGTGTGGGGAAGAATCTTTTTCCGTAGCATGTTTCTTTCCACTCTGCAGATCCTTCCATGTGACCCCTCTTCTGGCTTAGAGCATAGGGAAAGTGAAAGGCACGAAAGCAATTCAGGAAACTGCCCTGACGCTGAACTGGAGGGAGTCGTGTTTAGTAGACTGATGCTAGAAGGATTCAAGAAGACAGTGGGCTCCTTTTGATTCAGATCACAGGAATTAGTGGCTTCTCCTGCACACAGCCAAGTGGAAGCATGCTTATATGCTATAGTGAAATATGGTTTCTCCACGAACCCTTTTTTTCAAGTTCACCTTCTTCAAATGGCTGAAAGAGGATTTCCACTTGTGGTATGGGGGTTGGGGTGGTTTGGGAAGGTGGGAGCTGCATCTTGTTAGAGGCCTGAATTTTAAGACCTCGATTAACTTCTGACGTGCACTGAAGATGACTGTTGTGAGTTCTGCAGCACCCAGAGCCCGGCTCGGTTCAGGTCTTGCATCTGTGGCAGCCGTCTACAGTTGTCAGCCTTTCGTTTCAGCCAAACCTCTTTGCAACCTTTTGTCTCTCTGAGTTTACCAGTAAATCCTCTGAAGCATAAGAGAATCAGTCGGTCCTTACCCCCCAGAGCCAGGTGCATCCCAGGATGCGCTGTTTTCCAGGTGTATGCTAGAATTCACCATCTTCTTTAATGCAAAGGGCACTGGTAATCTTAGCTTCAAGATCTTCACTCCTTGCCTAGTCCTTTACAATGGGACATGCATCAGGCAGTGGCTCAAACAACCATATCCTGGACCAGTGATGCAGGGGGGCCTTGCAAGTGTGTGTTGGCTGGCCCTCTTGCAGTGACTTTTTGCAGGGGTTCTTGACTGAGAGGGCTGGAGGCAGATCTCCCATAGAAGCTAAGCATTATTTTTCTTCTCTGTTCACCTCAAAATTGGTCCATGAGGAGTCCTAAGTCCCTGCTTTTAGTCAAATAAACTTTCCCAAATTGTCATATAAATGCCTTCTATAAAAGTACAGCTGTGGGGCTCTTTGCATGTTTGAAAACCTCCGGGTTGCTTCCTAAGGGCTTGGAAGAACTTGCAGAGTAGCCAGTTACTGTGTTCTTTGGAAACTGGGAGATCTAGGAGATGCAGCATCTTAACTTGCTGCATCTAGGTTGGCCCTGACTAAAACATACCTTGCTGTTTTCTGGGTACCTTTGTTTAGGAAGATTAAATACATTTATTAAATCTTAACAAAGTCTGGAGGCTGTCGTAACGCATAACTCAAGTATAACCATTGAAACGTTGGGCAACAAACGGGGGAGCGTTTCCTTAGCAGGTCTTCCCTCTTTTTAGGAAGCGTCTGTTTCCTCGAGACTAACCACAAACCTGGCAGTACCGACAGGAAAGCTCAGGCAGCCCGACAGTTCTTGCCCGCCTTGTCGAGCTCCGTCTGAGGGGCGGCCAGTTCACCTGGAGGGGTGGTGCCGCTCTGGGTGTCTGCTCAGTAAATTGGAGAACCAGCCCTTGTGCCATTTTTTTGTCTCGTCTGAATCTGAAAGACGGGAATATTGTGAGGGGCTGAAATTCATCAGTGATTTACCTAGTGCCTCGCTTGCAACAGTGTCTCGTCTCCCACATTTTGCCCACATGTCCCTGGGTTTTAATAGTTTTATGTTGTCTTTCCGTTTCAGAACAATGGCCAAGCGGCGTAGGTTTATACGGCACAAGGCAGCAATGTGCCGAGACATGCGGTGGCCTGCATGCTCTGCTTCAATGTCCTGTGTCTAGCTCAGCATTGCTGTGTCCCTTATAAACGCACCCAAAGAGTGCAAGTATATACACTGCAGCTGCTAACGACCCTGGGGCCTTTCAGGATCCAGGACGGTGCCTGCCACGGCCTCATGTTGTTCTGGGCGGAGAACTTTTCTGAGGAGCTTCTAACAGTGCAACCCAACGAAACTTAGATTGCTCACACACGGGAGAACTGAGGATAGTCGTGGCGCCTGGATGTAATAGATGGAATGATCTTGAGTATAAATCTCTTCTTTCCAGGAGATAAGCCTCTGAAATTTAGCAAGAGCTTCTCCCAGGCAAGAAGCCTCCAGTTTTATTTGGCCTTTAACTTCCTGAGGAGCTCGACCCCTGGAGAATGAATCTGAAGATGGTGTCTCCGGCTGGTACTTCACAGCTAGTGTTTGGTTTTTAATCAGGAGGTGCTAGTTTTCTGCAAAGTTTTTAGGTGCAGTCAGAGGGCTCTTTCTTTGCATCCTTTCTTTTGTCCCCTTCCTCTTGCTACAACTGGAGCTATAAATATTCTGACTAGGACTTGCCAGAGCGGGGAGGTGGGGAATGGAAGTTGTCTTTCAACAGGTACTAATTTTCTCGTGCGTGAAAGATCTTACTCCCATGGAGAGTATATTGCACAACCCTTACAAGTCTGGTCTCAGTTCTTTCTGCCTAAGTATACTTCCAGAGTGAGCTCGTCAGCTTCTTAAGGGGTTCGAATACCTGATGCAGGGAAGTGTAGAGTGCCTGGCAGGTGTTTCATTTATCCCTTCCATTGATTTCTCCTCCTTCTTCCCAGATAGGAGACCAGCCATCGAGATACTTACTACACTGAGCTTAGTGTCCCATCTGTGTCCAAGGGGAGTCTAGAGGAGACATTTTTTGCCTCTCTTCAGGAACATTTCTTCAGAAGCTCCTGAATTTCTTAAGGGATGGCTTTCTTTGTCTTCTCCAGGGCTCTTGATGTTCTCTGGTGTTCTTCTGTTGAGACCCAAAGTCTCAAAAGTTGGTTTTCTTACTTATGAGTATTTGATTTTAAGCAGTTCTTTTAGCACCTTAAGGGGTTGCGTGCTTATTTGTAGCAGTGGGAAATAAGAGGCATTGCTTAGACAGAGTTGTTAGCACGAAAAAAGATCTTGAAACTGAAGGGTCCAATGTTTGAAGGAGCAGAGATGTTGGTGGCCCACCAAGGAGCTTGCATGTTGATGCTGTGTAAAAGGAGCATGACAGCAGGATGGAGAGCAAGGTTCCTGGCTGGTGTTGCATTGCTGGAGCTGTGCTGGTTTGTACTAGCTACCCTACCCTCCTCAGTAATTGCTGTCATGTGCACTTGGTCGTTGGTGGAAGGAGAGTTGGGGAAGCTGTGTACCGCTGTGTCATGTTCCAGTAAGTGTAGACTGCCCTTCCTTTCCTGTAGCCCTAAATTGCTACTTGGTTTTCTGCTCTGAAAGAAACTCCCCCCCAGTTCAGAGTTTGGCTTCCTGCACCTGCGTTCCATGTTGGCCAGTCGGCGTACAAGCCCTGTGCTTGTCTAGAGGGGTAGGATACCTTCAGGAGCCTCCCATGGTTCAGGTTAGTTTGCTGAAGGTGAACAGGCTTTTTGGTGGTGGCTCTTCAGGCTGGGCACTGAAGTAGTGCACTGTGTGAGCAGGGTCAGGATGCTGAAGTACAGTTTTATGACAGTCTTCAGGGAGAAACGAATACCAGTTTAACTTGCCTCCTTTTCTGGCTATGATGGAGTTACCTTCACCAATCAGACAAGTTAACAGCCCAAACCTCACAGGGAAGGTGCAGCTGTGGTGTGCCAGCAGACCGCAGCGAGTGCAGGGGACAGCCCAGTATGCCCAGCAACCAGTGTGGGGTCCAGCAAGTGGTTCATCTTCATAAACCTGGCTTCTGATGCTGGTAGCTTGGCCCCCAGAGGAGGAAATAGGGTGCCAGGTCTCCAGGTGTGAACTGCAAGTGCATTTGACTGTTTTTTGGTTTTAGATGAGGAGGGAGGTGGTGGAGGGGTGCTCCAAGCAAACAGGACAAATGTATTGGCCATCACCTGACTCGGGAGGAGTCTTGGCAAAACCTGCCGTTTCAGCACACCCGTGTCTCGCTCCTTGGCCATCAGAAAGGAACCTAGTGCAGTCCCTGTCAGCTCGGAGGCTTTGGAAAACAGGTGCCATGTCTGGCCATTAATAACTTGCCCACGTGCCAAGCATTAGTCGCGGCATTGGGTCTGGCTTGCCCTGAAGACTGTGTTCAAGTAGAACCACTTTGCTACTGGCATTTAGCAGCTGCGCGTGGTCTGGGAGCAGGTCAGGGGGTTTTCTGTGAAGCGGTGTTTCAGTGGAAAGCACTGATTTGTCAGAATTGAAACCGTTTGCGTGAATGTGCCGGTTTTGACAAAACTGAAGCTGAGGAGAGGTTTCCAAGGGCAGGGCAGAAGATACTCTCAAAATTGGCTATGGTAGACAAGCAGCTAGTGTGCCCCTGCCCAGGTTTGAGTCCCTGTGTCAGTGAATGTGAAGTGGGACGGCTCCATCAAGAGAGATTTAAGCTTTCCACTCCAGCAGCTGGTTGATTATGACTTGCTGGGGTAGGGGGGATACCAGTCCAAGGCTTTTTGTGAAAACTTGTGTAGGCTCTTGGTTTTTTACCATGTAGGGTGGGAATCTTTATTATTTTCATCTCAGTTCTTGCACGACAGAAAACCTGTTTCCCACCCATCTCTGCCCATTGCTTGTTTGCCACCAGCTCTTTGGGGGGCTCTGAGCTGTTTCTGTTGATGCCTGAAGAGGATGCAGCAACCAACTCAGACCAAATTGCTGATCCGCCCTTAGCAGTTTTACCTTTGTTGGAGTCTCCAATCTTCAGAGTCAGGGCCTGGATGGATCAGGCTGCTGGAGGTGGAGGAAATGTCCCTGTCTGATTTTTCAGCTCTCAGAATTTGAGTCAGCCTGGTGACTTGGGAGGACAATAAATATTTGCTGCTGAATCTAACGGTGAACCCCCCAGCCTTTCCTTCCTTATTGGGTTTCCTGCTTCACTTTGTTGCTGGACTTTCAGCTCCTATTTCTCACTGTGCTTTTCAACGGGGTCCAGCAAGCTGCAAATACCAAAGCAACATGGCACATGCCTGCAGTGGTGCTGTAGCATGGTGGAAATAACTAGAGAAGGTGCTTTTCTGTGCCAAGCATTTTTCCAAGGTGCACAATTCCTGACCGCTAACATTTGAGGGATCGGAGTAGCTCAGCTTTATGCTGATGTGCGGTGCCTGTGCTGAGAGCAGGAGCTGAATGAATCTTTTTGTAATCTTCCCTCTCCGCGGTGCCTCAAGCATTCTCCTAAGACCTCGCCCCCATGCTCACGTGACTCCCATTCCCTTGCAGTTGTTCTGGAGTCCTCCGCTTTTCAGAGTTTGGATTTCTAAGCTGCCCAGCGTGGGCTCGAGAAACACGAGTATCATGGGCCCCCGGTCACTCCCGCGACACGCTTTCTGCGGGTGACCCAGCCTCTCGGGATTGCTCTGCTGTTTGCCCATGTGGCAATGCCTCTCCTCCCGCCCCTCCCTCCGATGTTGAGCGAAGCTGCTGTGACCTGGTGCTCAGAAGGAAATTCCCCACCCCCACTGCTGTATCAGCCGAGGCTGTGCAGAGCAACGCTCAACCCTGTGCATTTTTTTTTTTCTTTCCTCGCTAGGAGCGGTACCCAATCAGCTTCCAGTTTATAAATCATGCTGCGCTGAGCCACCGATGCAGCCTGCTTCGCGGATGCCTGTGCTTGCAGCAGATTGCTCTATGCTCGGTCCCGGGCCCGTTTCCTGTTTCTATTCTAGTCGCTAGTGGCTCAGCTCTGCTTCCTGCCTGTGTATGTTACACAGATTCCCCTTGCCGGAGCCGTTCGGTTTTGTAGGAACAATTTCAGTTAGAGAATTAACTGAAACGTGAAATGAGCCATCTCCTCTCTGGAGCCGCCGATCTGGGCGGCAGTCGCAGGCTGCCCGAGAGGCGTGCTCGTTTCCTCCTGGTTTTGCAGCTCTTTCAGGCCCTGCTATACTGAACAGGCGGGTCAATGTTTAATCCGGAAATTGCTCCAGGATGACCAGTTCTCATCTTGGATTCCTAACAATGGGCCGTTTTCTCCATCACACTCGCCCACTGAACCAGAATATCCTGGATGTGTGTGGCTATTTAGTTACCCGATGAGAGGAACCTCTCTAGTGTGCTCCTTGAGACATGACCCTCTATGTTAAAGCCCCTCCAGCAAAGTCGGTCACTTCAGAGGGAGGAGATGTGCTACTGGCTTCCCTTTTTACCGCAGGTGGAGACAACTTCACTTCTTTCTTTGGCAGCCTGGTGCGTTGTGCTAAGAGGACTGCCGTCAGCAAAAGACCCCCCCAAACTCGCAAGCATAAGCTCACTGGAGCTTGAAAAAAGGCAGGAGGGGCAAGGAGAAGTTGTAGTGACTTGACCTTCCTCTTTGCAACCTGCTCTGTTCTCTGGGCACCGGGTGGGGAAGGGACACATGGAGGTGTTTGACTTGAGCTGGTACCTTCTTAGTAGGGCCTCTCCTAAGCTCACAAACGACAAGCAGGCTTTTCCTGTATGTGCCAGCAAACTAATGCACACACGTGTGTCAAAAGCGTGCTGGAGAAAAACTTTTTCCCTCATCCCCTGCAGCCCTTGGTTATGGGGGAGCAGGGCAAGTTTAAGGCTTTGTCCATCCAGCCCCGACTTGTAGAGGCAGAGGCTGCCTTGTGAAGGCTGTGTTTGCACCACGGCTTCAGACCCATCCTCCATGGTGAGTGGAGAAGTTGTGTCGCTTGATTTTTGTTATTTTTAATCGGGTCTTTATCCAGGAAGGAAGAAGCCTCTTCATGAGACGGAGTTTCCTGAAATGGCAAAAAATGACTTCTAGTAATGGACTGTTCTGACAACCTCTGACCTCGAGGGCTAGCAGCCATCATTTGTCAGCACGTGGAAGGGGCCTAGTTACCATGGTTATGCTCACTTTTTTTTGTCTTCTACACACTCTTCTCCTTCCCCATCAGCTTGGAGGAGAAAGCCCACTGATTAAGTGTAGCCTCAGTTTTCCAGATCAGCAGCAGAAGCACAGGGATCTCAGCCTGAAAGTGCCGCCTTTGTGAACACACAGCTCGATGCCCATAACAAGTGCAGCAGCAGCCCTTTCGGGGCTTTCTACAGCATTAATTACCTGGAGGCTGTAGCTGGCAAGGAGAAGGGGGCAGGGCACGCAGCGCCCTCTTTTTGGTGGCCTGGTCCACAGGAAGAAATGCCAGCTTTGTCTGGCTTATAAACATCCAACACATTTGGAAACCCTGTCCCTTTTTTTTACAAACTCCCAAACAATCTTTCTCTTCTTTTCACCCTCGCCCACCTCCCAAGATGAGTTTTCTAGCTGCAGTCGCAGTTTCAGTGCTGTTGGAGCCCATTGTAGCGTTGTCAGCCCAGTCTTTTAGTGTGATCTTTCTCCAAATTGGCAGCATGGGCCAGGAGCCTTTTACATATTTCCCGTTTTCGGAATTCCTGGCTTCACTGCATTTCTTTGCCCATCCAGACTTGGATGGTTGGCATGGTGGCGTAATCACATGCTGAGATGACTAAATGCTTCTGGAGTCTGGATTGAACACATCACGGATGGAGAATGCCGTGCAGATGAGGAGGAAGTGGGGCTGGGAACTCGTGTGTGTCCTTGGGGATAGCGACAGCAGCTTACTTTCCTGTTGCTTATATACAGTATCTTTGCAGATGATGAGGGTTTTGACTGCAGAAGACACTGTGTCTCCTGCGTATTGATACAGGGTTGAGATGGGTCTTGGAAGACCTTTTGTGGTTGGTCCTTTGAAACTTTTGCCACTTTCTCCTTTATGCTCTCCTAGCCCAGGACCTTGTTGACTGCTGGATCAGGTCTGCTCTCCTTCCAGATCACACTGACATGGCTCAGAGCATCCCCTAACAGGAATTGCCCAAGTTGGGTGATGTTGGCACTGGCGACCCCCCAAGTTGCGTGGGCTCTTTCTGTGGTCTCTTCTGCTCCAGCTCGCTTGAGGATCAGGTCATCAGACCTGTGCCTTATCTGACGGCAAAGCATGCAGAGCAGCTGGGGCTGAAACCCTTATTTAACTACCGGCCAGTACAGAATTGCCCCAGCAAATGGAAAGAGCCAAAATACAAACACCCTCTACCAGTGCTGTGAACATTTCCTGGGGTATGTTAATGCCAATTAAACACTATAGGGTGCCTTGTAAAAATGAGGGGTGGGGGCAGGCAGGGCTTCTCAAAGGGTTAAGCAAAAACTAGCTTCCAAGGAGTTTGGCCGCTCTGGTTTCCAGGGTCCTGCAGAAGAGATCCACCCCCGGCGCTCCCTGGGGAGGGGGGAGAATGCTGGCGGCCTCCGCGGTGGGGCTTTTCTTTCGGCGACATCTTGTTCTGTGACCGAATCCCATCACCCTTTCCTCTTACTTCATGCTGCCAGTATAGCTTTGACTGTTTTCAGAGAGGGGAGAGGACATGGGATGTGCTGGTGGGCTCAGCATTTTTGGGGAGGTGGGGGTTGTTTTACATTTTATTTGGAGGGGGAAGAGGAGAAGGGGTGGCGGAGAGCAGAAGCAAGAGATGTGATTAAAGCTCCTGCCGAGCAGATCTGTGGGAGTGGAGTATCGACCTCTGAAAAATCAATGGCTGCTGCGGTAGCAGTGCTGGCTGTTTTGCAAGGTCTCCCATTGCAGGAATGTAGTAAAGCCAGCAGCACTTTCCTCCTCTTCCTCCTCTCTGCTGTGTACCTAGGCTCCATCCCAGCAGTCAGACCCACCTAGATTTGCTGAGGTGGATTCGAACAGCAGTTTATTTTTGCAATTAGAGTAAAATTTCTCGTGTGACACCGAGCCCCTCCTCCTCCTGCCAGCCTCCTTTCCAAATGCTCTTTCCCTGCACTGCAGCTAGAGCCAGCAGCTTCTACCAGTTTGTCTAAAGCCAGGCTGGAAGAATGAGCTTTTCAGCTCCCTTTTCAGACAAGGAGACTGTACCAAGGGCTCTTTCCCACATTCTGGTCCCCCTCCTAGATTAGTCCCTGTCAGTAGTGGCCCTACAGAGAAGCCCAAACTCCTTGTGGTGGGGAGGGAAGAAAATATGGACTTGTTATGTAGCAGAGACCTGAATCCTGAGCAGTGTCGTTTTGTTTCTTTTCTCTTTGCAGCAGGGGATGTCGGACCCACTTTTCAGGGCCTGGGTGGATGGGAGGAAGTGTCACACGGGGGGACTTGGAAGCATTTTTAGTTTGTAACCAAGATCTTACAGTTTTTTTCCCCCGAAAGGAGCTGTGTGCACTTCAGGGAGGAGCCTGAGAACTCTGCTTTGTAGCTGCTCGCACATCGTCCTTGTTCAGACCAGTAGACCTGGCTCCCAGTGGGTGACACGTGGGAGGCTAAAACACAATTGGCAGTTACAGTGGAAGCTTTCTTGTCTTCTGGTTGCTGATCTTAGAGGCTAGTAATAAGGGATGCAGGAGAACAGACGAGGCTCTGCTCCGCGCCCAGTGCACAGAAAACCGCCCAAAGGGGTGCGGCATAGCATGGGGTGTAGAGGGGCGCAGACTTCCCTTTCCAGGCTTTTCCCTACTTCCAGCACCAGGAGAAAGTTGCCTCCTAACAAATGACAAACCGCATGCACAAAACCGACGTCTTCCCAACCTGGGAGCTTAACTAATGTAACAGGAAAACAACGTGCTGCAGGGGGACGCATGCTTGCCCTGGTTGTATTTGGGCATTTTGTTATAGCGAAGGTCTGGCAAAGGCAAGTAGAGCCTACAGATGATCACACTATTTTTTTTTAATAGGTTTTTATAAACCTAAATAATTAAAACGTCCCAAAGGTGTTTAGTAAGAATCCAGTTGAATCTTTTTCATTCCCCACGTCTCCTGTCCCACTTCTCCCTGAAGCGCAGGGCATGGGATGGACAGTACCTTGATGTTTTTCAGCAGAAGCTTTGATTTTTCAATCTTGGACTTCAGAAACATTCAGGATTTAGAGAGGAATGCGTTGCAGAGAGCTTCTGAACGGATCTCCTCCGTCTCTCTCGCACCAACCGATGATGATGAGCCATCTAGAAGGTGCTTCTGCTGCTATGAAGAATGGCCTATTATCCTCCACACAATAGCCTATTGTAGAGAGAGCGCGGAGGGAGCCGAGCGGCCCGGTCCACCCTGTGGCAAGTTGTGCGCTTCCAGGATAGAGCGGGCTCCTGGAAATCTGTTTTGGTTATTTCAGCCTTTTTTCGCAGCACCTGCAGGTCTGTGTGGCCTGCTACTGTGGCCTGTCTATTTTTAAAGCAATCACCTGTGCAAGAGGTTGCAAGGAGTTCAGTGCTTGAGATCAGCTTGTGTTGATGATGTTGGTCACAATTTGAATACACAAGGTCTAGTTCGGGCAGTGGCAAGTCCAGGCTCAGCGCACGGGCATCCTTGCCAGATTGTGAAAGGGCAGTTGAGATGAGCGGCCCCTGCGCTCCTCCTGCTCCAACGTTAGTCTGCAAACAAGGTGTTATTTATGGGGAGGCTTCTCTGCTAGCAGCACAGGCCCTCACCCACTGTTTCTTTCACCTAGGCTAATAAAGAGCTATTCTGCAAGGATTTCTGGGCGCTGCTGTCCTGCTTTAATTTGTTGTTGAGGGAGAGGAGAGCCGTCGGCTCTGTTCAAGGGTGGATCAGGTTCCTGTTGTGCGACTCTGGCCGTGCAAAGCTACCTCGGTGGGAGCCGAGGCTCTGGCTGGCAGTGTTTGAAATGTCAGCATTTGAGCGATTGCAGCTACTAGAGATGTTCATCGCTGGGTCGTATGAACTTGAGTAGGAGAAATTCACTTCTTCTTTTTTTTTTTTTTGACTGGGTTTTGTCTAGGTTCAGATACAGCAATACAACCGTGCATTCACTGTGGCATGGAACAGCCCGTTTCCTTCAAAAGCATACAAATCCTGTTTAAGTTGCCAAGACACTCCTTTAAGATAAAGCCAATTTGTTATACTTTCCCTTGTGAACCGTTTGAGTTGTGTTAAGCACTCCGAAGAAAGGAAGCACACAGTAAAATCTCGACCCTGCCTGAATTCTGCTTCCCAACCAACGTCTGTCTTCCAGTTTGGCCCCATAACCCCCAGAAATGTGGGTATTCTTCATTGCAAGGGTGTAGACAGCCCTTTCTACACCCCCATGCTCCCATCTTATGCACCCAGTGCTGTCAGATGTGTAGAAACCTCTGGGTTTTCTTTTTCTTTTTTACAAGGTGCCCAATGTACGGGCTGCGCTCTGGTGTAAATGGGTACATGACCTCTCCAGACCACATTGTGGCTGGAAGTGAATACAGAGTGGCTTGTGGAGGGTAAAATGCCAGACACAGTAATCTCTGTACTAGGGGGATGGTAGTTTGTCACCCAGCTGTGTCCCTTTCTGTAAAATAACTTACTTCGCATTCAAATAAGGGCTCTGAATGTTTACAGTTCTCAAAACCCTTGGAAGAGAAACTGCAGAAAAATGAAGACAGGCTAATAATTGTAATGTTAAAGCAGGTGGTCCAGTTAATCAGCGCACTGAGGATGTCCTTCTCTGTTGAGACGAGCCGGAGAAAAAAGATCATCATGTTTTAATAATTCTCCCATTAGGCCAGCCTCCGACTTCAGCAGCAGTGCTGGTTCTTGGTTTGCAAAAGTCGGCGTGGAAGTGATTTGGTTTACAGGATTTACGAGCTTCACCACGTGCGTCTACACAACTTCCTTGAACTGTATCTATTGATCTGACCGTGCTTTTACCGTCTTTGCATTCGGGCTGCCTCCGTCTTTCCTGACACCCCTGTCCTTCCGGACACATTATTACATGCCCTGACCCCGGGTAGCGGCTGGTTTGTGTTCTGGTCCGTCCCTTCGCTCAGTCAGGACGGCGAAAATCTGGGGCTTTGTTACCCCGGTCTCAGGCCTTTCTTGTCGATTCGCTCTTCTGTTTGCTTAACCGACCGAGCTGGGTCTGCTAGCGAGATGGAGGTTCCCTTTTTTCACACAGAAGGAGCGTCGCTGTTCTCGGCACAGACTACCCGGCTCTCTTGCATCAGTCGTGCTAGGGCTTGCAGCCTATTCCCTGAGATAGGCACGCTCCCTGCCCCTCCTCCTGTGGGTATTGGATTGTGAGATTTCAGGCATGGTTTTGTTGTGGTGTGAAAAGAAGGTGTTAGCTGCGGAGTCCCTGTTTGTCAGCAGTCCTGACAAACCCACGCTGGCATGAGCTAGGATTGGGCAGCCAATCGCAGCTGGAACGGTTATCGTTTCAGAGTCCCTGTGGGCTTCCGCTATCAGGTCACATCCCAAAATAACACTGGGCAGTATTTCAAGTGAAGAAACGAAGGCTTTGGGGCTGCAGCCAGCCTGGAGTGTGAGATTCTGTGCGAAATAGTTGGAATCCCTCCAGCGTTTTTGATCTGCATGGCAGATGAGCAATAAAATGCATAAAAAACACATTGGAAACACGTGAGGAAATTCTCCAGACCCTGACGTTTCCTTCAAGTTGGCAGAGTTACCGCTGTTGATCCTCACCTCCTGTCTCGGCTCGATTGGCTCCGCTTAAGAGGAGGAGGGAAGAGGAGAGCCCTATTAGCGGGGCTGCTGTGTCGTGCTGGGCCTCTCCGAAATCCCCGGAGGGGGCAAATGAAAACCTTGCTGGTGTTTTATTCTCTGGGCCCCATCCAGAACCCGCCGGAGACGACGGATCTCCATGATCCCTGCATTTGGGAGTAGGGCATTTGTGCTAAATCTGTCCTAAAAGCATCACAGAGAGGGAAGTGCTTGGGTTTCTTCCGGATTGCGGCACAATCCAGTAAATGGCGCTTTTAAAGTTTTGTGAGTGTGTCCTGTGGGCATAATTAAAACTACATAATCACATTTTTACATGCGAGAAGATAACTCAACAGGCTGGGGACCAAATGCACCTTTGATTGCAGACCACAGTGCAAGAGCTCTGGTCCCAGGTCTGACGTTTTTCTTTCCCCTTGTCCTGCAGAAGCCACGTTCCCTTGAAAGGTGGAAATGGCACGGGCTGTTTGGGTTTGAACCTTTCATTTCCTTTTTAAATACACTGGTTCTGGTGGAGCGGAGTAGAGGCTGCACTGCTGGAGTGTGGCACGTATCACGTAGCTTCTGGAGGTTCGAGGCTCAGTGTGCGATTTGAAAGCCGTTGTCCTTTTTATATTTATGGGCGTGAATTGTTTTAGCCTCTAAGCTTTATGATCTGGTCATTTTGCAAGAAAAAGCACCTACTGCAGACTTGCACGTCAGCCTTTCAATTAAGGGCTCAACTTCTGATTACTTTTGAAAGCGTAAAGATGATGGGCCTGATTTTCCTCGATGTGTTAGAGGTCCTTTTTGTGTCATGTTAGTAGTGTGAAAGGACATTTAAATTGCATGTGGATACCACCCCGGTATTAACGGATAGGTAAATTACCAAACGGGCTAAATGGATGGAAACCAGTTAGTGTCCAGCTAAGAGTCAGCATCACTTAACTAAGTCAGATGTTTTCAAGTGACTTGCTGCAGTTTAACTTGGCCGTGGTGCAGGGACAAGGCTGAGCACACTGGTTTTAAAGTTTATCCGGTGGTTAGCGTTCAACCTGCTTGCCTGGCTCTGTTTACCCTTTTCTATATTCCCAGTACAGTCGCGTGCCCTCCTGTCTCGGACTTTACTCTGCGTAATTAATGTACGAATGAACATTGTTCATACCACGTACCCTCAAATCCTCCATTTTGAAGAAGCTCCGTCTTCTGCCCACGGGAGATCAGAAGCATCTCTCCCCGCGCTCCTGCTACTGCCAAGAGGGTTTCTCCTCTCGCCTCCCTCGTGCAGCCGCCAAACGCCCATCGCTTGGTCAGCTCAGCATTCGTGTTCTTGGGCATCGTGTCTTCTGGGGGAGGTCTCCCAGCAGACTTCTCAATAGATCGCTGACTGTAGTATATCGAGAACACCTTCAGAGTATTATTTCATTCTCCAAAACATCCCCGAGAGTTTCTGGGAGGGATTTTGAAGATACTTGTGGAGATTTGGACTCTTAATTGCACTTCACTTGAAATGGAAATTGTGCATTCGCATGCTGTCAAAGCCACCTACAATCTCAGCCCGAAAGTATGTTAAAGAGAAACGCCAGTCTCCGTTGGATGGATAGCGGACGTAAGGGCAGAGTAAAGTACGTCCGTGTAACTTTGCTCTGAATTTCATGGCTTTCAGGCATACATTTGGTTACAGCTCTGTCCTAGCACACCTTGTAGCAGAAGTAGCTCGTGCAGCCCCGCGATCTTACTAATGATGTTTTACAAACGTGGGTCCTAGAAAGGACCAAGGGACAGCCACAGTTGGATCCGATACATCAGAGGGGTGTTTTGTGTTGGTACGTAAAAGGATGGATTTCATTCATGGCTCCATGATAGTTTTGCAGTTTAACTTGGGTTAAGTCACTTATATTTTACAGTTAGGGTGGCCAAAATCTGGAACCAGCTTCCCAGGGAGGTGGTCCTTGCCCCTACCTTGGGCAAATTCAAGAGGAGGTTGGACAATCACCTGTCTGGGGTCTTGTGAACCCAGCATCCATTCCTGCCTGTGGCAGGGGGTCAGGCCAGATGATCTGTTCAGGTCCCTCCTGACCCTAGCTACTATGATACTAAGTGAAATATGAAAAGGGAAAATGAAGTAGCGCTCCTGGCTTTGGTTTTAATTTCTTAAAATTAACAAAACCCTGGACACTTTCTGTCCTTTTTTTTAACATCTCTTTAACAGGAAACTCCTGTTTTTAGAGAGTAAATTTAGGTCTTATATGCTTGTCTTTCCTAGAAGGGTCTGACAATTGGAGAAATGAGTAGGACTGTGACATTTACGGTACCAAGCATGCAAAAGCTAAGCAGTTCAGTGGAGGAGGGAGTTTTAGATGCTTCATTCTGGCAGGCAGATTTGTTGAATAAATGCTTCACAAGCATTGGAGAGAAGAGGTATTCGTTCTTTTTTTTAAACGAAGAGATCTAGTAGCATTTCCTTTTCAGTTAAGGAAACTTCCACTGAAGCCAGAGAAAACAAAGCTACAATTCTTTTGACAGGAGGTACAAACGTGACCAGCAAAAGAGGACATGCAAACAGACTGTAAGTCCAATAGTCTCTGAAGGATTGTCTAGTTTCTTGTAAAATTTTAGGGGGAAAAATAAAGAATTGTAGCTTTGTTTTCTCTGGCTAATTTTAAAGCTGCAACTTTAGCTTTCCTATTTAGTGTTGCAGTAGATGCCTAATGTTGCCCAAAACTCGTGTGTTAGGATAATGTGAACAATTTGACTGAACTCATAGACTGCAGAAGAAATGTATTTCATGCTTAATGCAAAATAGTCCTGAAGGCCCAAAATCAGGTACAGACTTTTTTCTTTTCTGTTTTTTTTAGCCCCTTGGGTATGAGCGACTGTGATGATGGCCGTGTGCACAGCACCGTCTTGGGCCATCTTCACTGGGGTGATAAGTTTTTTGGTAGCTTTTGTGCCATAAACCAAATTTACTGCTCGGGCAAGAGACTGGAAAATCATGAAGTCCTGTGAACATTGTTTTTAGCTTTCACCGTAATATAAAGAGCACGTTTTTCTTTGGGAAGATGGCAGGTATAGACACACGCACTAATGGGATTTGCCTGGTAAGAAATGGCCTTCATACAAACTGAGCTGGTACTAAAAGGTGTAGGGGAGCCGTGGGATCTCTAATCCCTGAGAGGTTGATTTATTTCCCCTGTGTCAGACGTGGCAGTTGACAACACTGGTTGGAGTTAAGTCATTTTGGAAAAGCACGACCGAATTCGGAAAAGGCTGAGAGATGATGACTTGCCCAGAGCGCCTGCGCTGGGATGTAGACTGGAGCCCACACATCTGAAGTTGTAGTTTGGGGTTTTGAGCACAATACAACTATCTTGGCTTGGTTTTCTCGCTAGTTATGAGAGCCAGTATAGCAACGCTGCTGCACATGTGCGGTTCCACAGGTACTCAAGAAGTAACTATTATTGAAGTTTAAAAAAATCTGTAAATAGTAAAAGGATGTTAACAGCCATAAAATATATATTTGGAGTGCCGTGTGACTGCTGTCCGTTGATCAGTGCAGGGTATTTGATGCACTGGTGGGCTAGAAATGAATAGAAAGTAATGTCCACGTGATAAGTTGGTCTCCTATTTCAGAGTAAATGTGAAATATAGGTTAACGTGTACCCTGTTGCTAAACCATCATTAGCATCATCCTCTCTGTGATCCCAGCTTCAAGGCTGTTTCTTTTCCTGCTCCTCCAAAAATGGCTTCTCAAAAATGGGTTTCTGAGAAACTTCTCATTCGGATATCTTCTACAAATCAAATGGTGCTGCGTTTCCTAGCCGCAACCCCCCTGCTTTGTCCATTTTATCATCTTTTTTTTAGAGAAAAAAGCTACTTTAAATACTCTTTCACCATAAGAAACACAACCTCAAAGGAGACCCTACAACTTTAGATGATTAAACTCTGTCCTGTTGAACTTCATGCATAGTGTTCAGGTGTGTGTGTGTGTGTGTAAAGTGCCCAGGACTTTGTCTTAGTCTTTCATTGTGCTCTGGCATGTGTCTAAGCATGATCTCTTCGTGCCACAGATTGTCTTTACATCTGTGTCTTGTATAGCACCAAGGATATTAATAATTAACTCTACTTATAGTTACAACTTGTTAGTCAAGAGCTCCCCACATATGCATGCTGCTAAATACAAAACCCCGTGATATATCAGCTTGCTTTCTTTATGCTGCAGTTTTCTAGCTACTCCTGTGCCAATTTAGGGCATTGAAACTAGTTCAAACAGGACTCTGCGCTTGCTTCATTCTCAAGGTGGATGTATGCAGCAGGGAGGGCCTTCTCTGTGTTTTTGCCTTCAGCAAAAACTGAATCTTAGTTCTGTAAAAAGAAATGTGTTCATTTCCAATATCTGTGAAAAAAGGGAAGTGGGCAGCCCAAAGAATGCCTTATGGTTTGCTTTAAATCTCTGTGTCGAGTTTGTTGTATTTTTGTCTGTCTTGAGCTTCCCAACCCATCTGAGGTCTGTGAATGGACTGAGGTTAGACGGGATTTCTCAGACTCTTTCCAAGGGTGAGCCACATCTGATTTTTGTGGACAATCTCTCTTCCTAGTCGAGATCACATGGACTGTCTCTTCTTCCATTTGCAGTCTTGAGCATGTGGTTGTGGCAACCACAGCAGTGCCTTACAAAGGAGAATATATTTTTCTTTTTCTTTTAATGTAATCCAGCATCCCTGGAAACAAGGATGAGAATTAGCACCATGTGGCCAGTCATCTCTTTGGCCCACCAGCAAGCACTCCCCAGACCAGCTGGGGGCTGGGTTCAGGGGTGGGCAGCCAGGGTGAGAGACGTTGTTTCAGTTACTTGGGTCTGTGCCACAGATGTCCTAACGGATGGTAACAAAACCTGGGGTCGTGGACTGCTGTTCGTTGTATGGTTGGGGAGGGGAATGCAGTTGAATTCTGAGAAATTCTGTTTCCATGTGGTGCATGGGAGAGTAGACTGACTTCTGTCCCTTCTTGCGTGTCCTTCTGTGTATTGCAGGACCTGTCTGGGTCAATAGATGATCTCCCCATGGGTACCGAAGGAGCCCTGAGTCCTGGAGTAA
This sequence comes from Alligator mississippiensis, assembly GCF_030867095.1. NCBI lineage: Eukaryota > Metazoa > Chordata > Crocodylia > Alligatoridae > Alligator > Alligator mississippiensis. The sequence goes on along the minus strand of NC_081829.1, from coordinate 2,889,811 downwards.
GCACGTCAGGGATTTCCAGCAGCCAAGGAGAGCAGAGTAACCCAGCTCAGTCTCCTTTCTCTCCGCATACCTCTCCTCACCTACCAGGAATCAGAGGACCTTCCCCTTCCCCTGTTGGATCTCCTGCCAGCGTTGCTCAGTCCCGTTCTGGCCCGCTCTCACCTGCTGCTGTACCAGGTAACGGTGTCCAGCCTGTGTATACTTTCTCGTGTCTCTACCAGACCTATGAAGAGCCGGATTAAAACGGGCAGTTAAGGAAATCTGTCAGGAGCCAGACTGTTTTGACACTGAGGTTCCTGTGCTAATATTTAGTTGTTTAATGGCCATGACTTGCAAGGAACAGGCTTTTAAATATATGCTGCAAAGCCTTTAGTTGATTAACTGATCATGCCATGGCATGATCTTGTGTGTATTATAAGGAAAAATTAATTTAACTCTTTCCTTCCTCTTCCTTCTCCCTTTGTTTCTCTTCGCCTACCTCCTGTGGACTTTTTTGTAGCTTCAGTATCTATTTACAATGATGGCCTCAAGCCTGTGCACTCTGGATTCTCTTGTATGTGATTCTTGGGGATAACGTGCTTGCTTCTTTCCATGGTGCAGGCAATCAGATGCCACCCCGACCACCCAGCGGGCAGTCGGACAGTATCCTGCATCCTTCCATGAACCAGTCAACCATAGCCCAAGACCGAGGTGTGTGCATGTGGTACAGGTTTCAACTGTACATTTCTGAATGCAAAGCAGGATGTATAAAGGAAAATTATTTGGACTGTGTGCTCTTGAAGCCAATCCCCTTTCACGTGGGAGACACTATTGGATAATATTCTGTTTGAAAGAGCTGCCACAGCTCTGGAGGTTTGGGATGCATCCCAGCAGAGTTGACTGTTACCAGTCTTCCGGATACCGCATGTTGTTTTTTTCTTTTTTAAAGAGGCTAGTTCTCTTCAGCTCCTCTTCTCTTCAAAGAGCATCCTCTCTTCAGCTTTTAAAAGAACTTTCCGAGAGGGTTGCTTTTCCAAGAGCCACGACCTTAAATGTATAGTGTTTTACAACAGTTTTGGGCTCCCAACAGAAGAGCAGAGTTGCTGGGAGAAAGATGAATGTATAGTAAATCAGCATTTGCTAGCTCTTACTACGCAGTGCTGCTGCACACTGCAGATTTTTCCCGGTTAGAGTGGCAGTAGAAAGTGAAATATCGTTGTGAATGTTGGTAACTTTTTAAAATAGCAATTGCTGTAATCTCTCTGCCGGGGCTGTCGCTGGAATGTTTTCTCAGGGAATTCCCTTGAGCGCAGGGCGTGTGTGTAGTAAGCCTTGGGATAATTGTGTCAATAACTGCCTCGTTTGAACGTCTCGTTGATCAGGTTACATGCAGAGGAATCCTCAGATACCCCAGTATAGCTCCCCTCAGCCCGGCTCTGCCTTATCTCCACGTCAGTCTTCTGGTGGACAGATGCATGCTGGGATGGGACCTTATCAGCAGAACTCCATGGGAACCTATGGACCGCAGGGGGCTCAGTATGGGCCTCAAGGTAAGAGCATGGGCCAGCTGTATAGGATGAGAAGCTGACGGACCTTTGCTGCAGGACTGTCGAAAGACGCACGGCCCGTAGCTATTGTCCTTTGTCGTTAACGGATTGCATCCAGAACACTGTGATGTGAAAGGGGCTATGCTTTGTGAGCCTCACTTGAAGATAATGACGGGTCCCACTGCTCAGAGAACTAATTTGCTTGGGTTAGAGAACTTCTTGGTACTAGACTGAAAGCCCTCAGATAGCACATCCAGCACTGGAGACCCGATGATCCTTTTCCTCTTCCAATGGGCTCAGTAGTTCCAAACTACTTTTGAGTTGATGCTGTTGGTTGTTTTAAAACACCGTTTTATGTGGATTAGTTCTAAATACTTTGACTTCATGCAGGTGTGCTAGTATCCCTCCTCACCTTCCTGATCTTTTGTCAGCACCCTTTTAATTGAAGATTTGTGTGGCAAGTCAGATGCTATCTTGCTGAACGCCACCCTTCTCCCCTCTGTCTCTGCAGGAGGCTATCCCAGGCAGCCAAACTACAATGCCATGCCCAATGCCAACTACCCCAGTCCCGGAATGGGAGGAACCATGAACCCGATGGGAGCAGGGAGCCAGATGCATGGCCAGACTGGTGTGCCACCTTATACTGGGCTTCCCCCGGGAAGGATGAGCCATGCAACCATGGGGAACAGGCCCTATGGACCCAACATGGCAAATATGCCTCCTCAGGTGGGAACAGGGATGTGTCCCCCGCCAGGTGGCATGAACCGGAAAGCACAAGAAGCAGCTGCTGCTGCCATGCATGCTGCTGCCAACTCCATTCAGAACAGGTAAGACGCATATTTGCCCTGTGTCTCTGTGTATCCTCAACCCTTTCCTTCTCTTTCCAGCCCCTTTCTCTGGGGCTGACCCTGCATTTAGCCTTCAGAAGGACAGGCCCTCCAAGAAGTCGTTTCCATCACTGAAGGTTTAGGGAGGTACAAATGCAGTGCTTGGCTTCATGACACCTTTGAGTTCAAATGTGGCTTGCAATTTTATGCAGCTTTCCCGTGAGCAAAGATGCCTTGCTTGATTTTGAGACCGTGCCTGCATTAGCTGTTTTGTTGCCCAGGTAGAGTGTAAGATGGAGCATGCCTGTCCTTTTTGCTGCTTTTTGTCAGAGTCAGGGTATGAAACTTAAGTGCTATTCACTTTTTCCTGTGGTCTTGATGAGCACCAGAACAGGGCAAAGCGGGGTTTGGAGTTCAGTACCACAGGGAAGAGCGGCATGATTTGTACAACCAAGCGGAGAGTTATGTTGGATGTGAATGCCACCCAGGGCGGCCAGGAGAGCACATAGGCTGGGATGGCTTAGGTGCCACGGAGAACCGATCACATATCCCGTCTTCAGGTTTTGTATGACCACCTGTTGCCTGATCGTACACAGGACCCTGCTAGTGAAATTTTAAAGTTCCTAGTGGGAGATGTGGAAGCATAGAGGCTTTTTAAAATTGAAAACCAAGTTTCAGTACACTTGAGTTAGTTGAGTAGGATGCTACAGTCTCCACTGCAGAGAGAAATAATGGTTAATTTAGACAGGGTTCAACTTGGGGATCCAGACAAGAGGTAAAATTTTCACAAGTGCTAAAGTCCCACTTTTTCAAAACTGTTTTGAGCCCAGACTCGCTTTTGAAAATAGGGTTTAGACTGTGACGTGGTTTAGGTGTTCGTGGTGGAAAAAGCATTCTTCCTTAGCTTGTTAGTTTTGTTTCGGCTGCAGCAGTGCCTCTGTTAGCAAGCCCATACCAGTACAATACCAGACCCTAATGCTTTTGTTCCCTTCCTCAGGCCACCTGGCTATCCCAACATGAACCAAGGTGGAATGATGGGGACTGGGCCTCCTTATGGACAAGGAATCAACAGTATGGCTGGCATGATAAACCCCCAGGGTGCTCCGTATCCCATGGGAGCGAATATGGCTAACAACTCCGCAGGTAAGCCATTGCTGACCCGCAGCAGTTCACTGGATTTCATGGTACTGGATTGAAATACAGTGTTTGAAGATTCTGTTTAATTTTCTAGGGATGGCAGCAAGTCCTGAGATGATGGGCCTTGGGGATGTCAAACTAACACCTGCAGCTAAAATGAACAACAAGGCAGATGGGACGCCAAAAACAGAATCCAAGTCAAAGGTAAAGCGTGTCTTCCTGTTGTCTTCCCAGGTGTCAGGGAAGTGGGAGATCGTGACCTTTGTACACCAGTTTAATTGAGCATGTGTTCAGGACCACGGTCTAATGGCACAACTGTTCAGTGCCTGACGAGTGCATTCCACTTGCATTTAAAATGATGGCATGATTCTTGAGGGACGGTCTGTGTGGTTGCCTTTTGTCCGCATCCCACCTATGAAATCTGTTTCTCTGTCTGACCCTTTATCATATTACTTATGAAAAGCTGCACCTTCATGGCCCAACCCTGGTGGGGGACCTGATGTCTGCAGCGCTTCTGACCTCACACAGGCAAATTTGCCATTATATTTGGGTGGCAGGTTGCTTCAGAATAGGCTCCAATTCTGCGTTTGGCATTGTTCCCATTTATTATTGTGGTGCTGTTGTAATGGTGCTTGAAGACACCAATCCGGAGCCTGCACACGAGGGGTTGTATGTGCAGACATGTACGATGACGTGGTCTTTGCCCAAGGAGACTGTCATCCTTCCCCTCAAAGTATCAGTGTAAATGTTGCTTTCTCTGTCTTCTGCAACCATGGTCCGTTAGACCAGGAAATCCCATCTCTCCTTTAATAGAGCAAATATAGTGGTCGCGCACCTGCCAAAAACTGATATTTTCTCCTTTCACCCTTTATATTGGTAGGAAACAAATCTGTTGTTATATCAGAGTTCATCTCTAACCTCTGCCATTATGATACAGAATATCGAATGTGCGTTTCCTAAAGATACTGTCTCTACAGCATTCCCCTTCCCTGGTCTTAATGACGTGTAGCAAGGTGAGAACTCCTCAGCTTTCAAAGGCTTTGACCTTCAGAGGGCAGCAGTAGAGGAGGCAAAGTGTTTGTCAGCCCTCCCGTGAGTCTAATATAAATACCATCCTCACAAACACTCCTGTTGGGTCCTTCCCTCTTGGCCATGATGGGGAGAGCTCCCTGCTGAATACGGCATTGAAGGCACATGGTGGTACCGAGAGACCACCTGATTTACTCATGTCTTCCAGTCAGTGGCTACCTTGAATATACGGCAGCAATCGGCATTTGGTGCAAGTGTGTTTTGATGGGCCGGGGCTGACTGATTGCACACACATCTTGGTATTTCCCCCAGCAGTTAGTGCCTGGTGAGTGCCTGTGCAGTATGGTTCAGTTTTCTTCTCTGTGTCTGAGGTTTTCTTTGGAAGATCAGTGCTAGAGTTACAGGGTTCCTGTGCCTTGTGTGGAGTCAAGCTGCTTTGTGTATTGGTGTCTATGCTAGCTCCATTAGTAGTAGATTATTGGTCACTTTTGAACGTCTCCTGTTTTTAATTTGAAGAATGGAAAAGCCTTGGAGCTACAGGTAACCAGGTCAGCCAAGCACAGCTGTAGTCAGGAAAATGAAGTGGTTGGTTGCATAGCCTGACTTAGCTGACCGTGGTATACAGAGGTGCCAAAATGGATCACAGATGTTTCCCCATGCTCTTATAAAACGTGGCCAGCACCTCCCGATGCTTTCTTGAGGCATGGCAGAAGGTCTTGCATGAGGGTTTTCCCACGGCATTCGGAAGACCAAAGCACGAGTTTGCCAAACCACTGAATGTTGAGTTTCTGTCTCACTTGCCTAAGTACAGACCCGTCTCTCTCAGAGAACCTGGCAAGCCAGCTTCATCAAGTCAGTGAAGGTCAGATCAAGGTGGTCTAGGGCACCATAAATATGGCAGAGACTCCCAAGAGACACACCCCTGGAAATGGTGCAGGTATCCAAACTCCTGGACATCTTGTACCCTCCACCGCCTGTGCGCCGGCCTGCTGAAACCCGTGGAATGCACCAGCATCCAGCCATTCTGGCCACGTTCGACCGAGCAGACAGTTTTTTTCAGTCACTTCCAGGAGACTTTTTACCTTCCCAGTACAGGGCTGGGTTTGGTGGTTACGGTACCAGAGACATCAGCGGCATTTGTACATATGTATGCATCGCAGCGCCAGGCGCTTGTAAATGCATTTGTATAAATGGTGAAATGTGTGTCAGCGACTGCACACTTTTTTGAATTAAAACACATTGAAGGTTCAAAGGCACACAGCCGCCATTTTCTGCGCACTGATGTGCATTTCTCCATTTATACAAACGCGTGCAATGCAACACGGGGCGTGTCGGCTCACCTGCTCCGCAGACTCGATGAATCCAGTCTGCTCCAGCGTGCTGGATTTCCGGCGCATCGGAGCAGACAAAGGTGCACGTGTAAATGCTCCAGAACACCAGGGATGTTGGTAACATTTAGCCAGAAAGACTCAAAGTGACTTTTGGATAGGGTGGAATATAAACCTAATAAATAAAACTGTTCAAATGCAAAGTATCAATCTGCCAGTCTTTGGCACGACTAATTACCACGCGTCTCTGTTCAAATACAGTTGTTTTGAATAGGGAGAGTCAGTCTCTCAATCTGAGTCTTCTGTAAGACCATTCACAGGACTAAAGACCCCCTTGTATCCAAAGAACGTCTGAGATATAATCCATGCAGCCTTGACTGATAGTACGAGATGCACCCAACACAACAGCCCGTACTACGGCTAGAGCAGTAGGCGAGAGAAGATCTCCCTGGTGCCAGTCTTCATGGATTCCAAGGAGGGTCTAAACAGCCGAGGACTTTTCCTTTGGAGGGCAATGAACTCTTCAATTCAGACGTGGACGAGGCCCTTCAGAAAAGAAGCAAGCAAGAGCACAGAGCTTGGGAGTGTTCCTTTTGAATTATTGTTCACAATTTCGAAGGGACTCAGGAATTGCCAAGAAAGTAGTGGAAGCTCAATGAAGATAAGCCTTGATCTGTGCTGTTGCTGCATGGCCTCCGTCTTCCCTTTGTCACCAACCTTCAGAGGCTGGCAGAGGCTGTGGGTCGTGACCTATTTGCTGCTTCTCCCACCTTGGGCAGCTGCCTCTTAATTTTGGGACCACCTTGAGCCAGTGGGTTTGGAAATCGTGAAAAGACTATCTTGTTCTTGCACGCACTTTATCTCCCTGCCTACTTTATTTTCAATGACCCTTTTTGCGACTGATTCTGTTAAAACAAAAGGGGGATGTTTCTGCAGACGTTAGCGGTGTAGGAAGTGCCTGTGGAGTTGTGGAAGCAGGATTTTATTCCTGTTATGTTCTCAGCTCAGTGAAAAGTTGGCATCCCATTCTGGACTTCTGACAATTGGTTTTGTGATTTCAAGGTCAGGACAGTAACTTTAGCTTCTACAATTCCCTTGCTAGGTTCTCAAGATTGGTTCATTGTACTTGACCCACAAGAAGCCTGCTTTATATATTCACTTGGTTGATCTGCAGGAATACCTCTCATTCCTAATGGAAAAGTCTTTACTAGTAGAGGAGCCTGTGCTGCAAAAAAATAGCTATGTTTTATGTCAATGGATAAGGGAAAGCACAATAATTTCAGCTCTGAGGCAGGTGCATATTGAATCAAATGTGCCACTTCCCTGGCTTCCGTAGCACCTTGGCAGACCAGCTCAGCAGGCAAACATAAGTGGCCTGTCAAACTCAATCCTGCCAAATGTTCTTTTTTTCCAAGCAGAGATTCCTAGAAATACCCCTGCTAGCTGTGGACCAGGGTGCGTGCATGTCAGACATTTTGTTCCAGAGGCAGTTCAAGCCAAGGTCCCCTGCAAGCTGCTCCTCTCTCTTCTGGGTCATTGGCACCGAGTTGCACCTTGCTTCAAAACTGAAGCCAGATGCAGGGCTGGTCCTGACCGTGGCCTTAGCATAGATCTAGCAATTCCGGTATTTAGGTCTGATGGAAACCTTTCAGTACAGTCCCTCATCATTACTTTGCCTGCCCTGCTGAACCGTGCTGTGAAACGATCTGGTCATGCTCACAAACCCAACTTCAACTCTGTCAGCTTGGACGCTGGCTGGATGATGTCTACTGACAGTGCTGCTCTGTACCCTCCACCTCCCCGTTTAGCATCGGATAACAATCTGGTTGCTCTTTGAGCATCTCAGCGTCAGTTGCTTCCGTTGGCATTGCTCACTCCCCCCTTGCCGAACTGCCTTCCAGCTGTGAAATAATATGGGCTTTGTCAGCTCTGTAGGGTCCCTTTAGCATCAGTACCTGCACATCGCCTTCCTATCCAGGCTGCACTATCATTTACCCTCTGTACCAGTAAGTGCATTGAGGGCCTCTTCCCCTTCTCACCCTCCCTCTTTAAGAAGGCCCTTTAGGCCCCCATTATAGGTGGGATTGAGGGATCCTCCAGTGTGAGCCTTTAGCACCCTGCTTCCCTGAAATACGTATGAAATCCATTTTGGTGGCCATTACATCAGTTTGAAAGGCAGGAGAAAGCATGGCTTGCATGGTCTTTCTGCAGTGTTGTTAAGGATGGACCTTGTCCCAGGTTTCCCAGGTTTTTCAGAACTGTGACCCGTTTTTGTTTTGTTTTTTTTCATCTCCCAAGTCTGCTTCTCAAAACCTGCACTCAGCTTCAAGAAAGACTAAACTTTTACGGTAGTAAGACTGCTGTCTTCATGTAGACAAGACGGACGTTTGGGAATATGCTTAGACTAACAGCTCTCCACAGGAAGGGTGAAGGGCAGGTGCAGTATCATCCTTTTCTGATTTAAGGTCTCTAAGTATATGGAGATTTGTTATAAATTAGCCAGTTCACCCCTTAGTCCGATTATGACTCGGTCTTTCCTGCGTGTTACAAGAATGCCTGTCTCTGGAGTCCGTAGGGCAACTCTGAAGTGAAAAGGGTAGGGGAGATGTTTCTGATGACTGAAGAGCTGGGGGACGGCTCCAGATCATCCTGGAACTTGAATGAAGGCCTGGTCAAAAAATAGCTCCTTCCGTCTTGGAAAGTCATTTTCTTCGTGACAGCGACTTCAGCTCAGACCCGGTGCCGCAGACTTGCCCCACGTTTCTCTAAGTGGTGCTAGAGTTTCTTTAATGATCCTGTTTTCTTCCATCTGCGTGCCCAACCTGGGCACTTTTCCACGTGCATCACCACCAATCCAGGCACCGGTTTTGTTAGCTTTTCTACTTGTGGTGGACTAGAGTCCTTCAAATCTACTTGACATCAGTTTGCTAGCGAGTATTGAGAACAATGGGCCTACACCTCTGTGGATGCCTCATTGTACATGTTTCTATGGCCTGCCTCGTTTGGAACTAGAAAGCCCTCGTTAAAGTTCTCTTTCGGTTAAGTTGAGGCTGCCAGCAGCGCTGCCATGGGTACTTCAGTTGTTGACCTAAAGCTGTTACGTGAACCCTTTGACCCAGACCCTTCTGCAGAACTGCTTGGATTCAGCGTCCAAGAGAGAATTCTGCTTGGGACTCTGCTCCAAATCCAGTTTCCCAGGTGGAGGATAACACACAACTCTCCCTTCCGCTTACCTCCACAACACCCCTCGTCCAGGTACCTCTCGGATATGGTTAGCCGACTCGTTACAGAAAGTTCTTCCTAATTCGCATCCTTTTCTGCAGACAGGAAGGGGGGTTGGCGTCGTCCCATCGGGGTACTTTTCTTTGGTTTCTGGAGGTAAACAAGAGAGGAGGCAGCGAGGGAAGAGATACGTTTCTCTCGAGGCTGCTGGCATTGTGCACAATCTGATCAGAAGCTGCAACAGATTGACTCATTAGGGAAAGAAAAATTTCTAAGGGAAGCGATCCTCTTGCAGGATACGTGCCCACCCACTCTCCTCCCACCAAGTGCTTTGCATCTAGGCTTTATTTTTCTTTGGGGCATGCCTTTTTTTAATTGTGTGTTGATAACTCACTTTGTATTATCTTGTCCTGGAAGCTTCCACTTGCGCAATGGAAGCAACTGCCTGCTTGGAGGGCAGGGTGTATAGCTTGTGGAGTGTGATGGTTGCTGTGAACTCTGGCCTGTGCCTTCTGCTGCTCACGTTGCCTTTGAGGGCAGAGAAGCCCGTAAGAGCGCCACAAACCCGGTGCTAAAATGACAAAGACCTAGGAGTAGGGATCCGGTTAGACCCCTTCAAAGAAACCAAATTGCAGGTGAGTTTCTTGATTAGGAAAACGACTGGCCGTTCTGTGGGTCGTCACCATCTTCTCATCTACCAGCGCTCGGGTCTAGTGTCTGGACAGGTCCCAGGGGAGCACTTTCACCCTGAAGTGTGGTCCGTGGGATTTTGCTGTTCTGCCCCACGTGCAAGCTCAACATTTCACCTGTGTGAATACGCCAACCTTGGGCCTAGGTGTTGGTTTCCACATTTGAATGATACGCAGCTGCCTCTAATGCCACAGCAGAACTTTTTGCTGGTTTATCGTCTGTTTATAATGCTAACTGTGGACTTCGATGTTGAATGTTTTTACACGCTTCTCCATCCTGTGATCTGCTTCCTCCTTCTCCTAGAAGTCCAGTTCCTCTACTACCACCAATGAGAAGATTACCAAATTGTACGAGCTGGGTGGTGAACCAGAAAGGAAGCTTTGGGTAGACCGTTACCTAGCCTTCACCGAAGAGAAAGCGATGGGCATGACCAATCTCCCAGCTGTGGGCAGGAAACCCCTAGACCTTTACCGGCTCTACATCTCCGTAAAGGAGATAGGGGGACTGACTCAGGTGAGCAGCCAGAAGCCAACGAGACGTGATGCAGGCTAAATAATTGTCTGTGTCTGTATAGCGGCCTCAGTTTCTCAACGGCAAGTTACAGGCAACAGGATTCAGGCTTGACTTGCTTCTGTTACGTTAGGTCTGATATTTTTTTACTTTATTTTAATGGTATTTATAAGAGCCAGCTTGCTTAAACCAGCTGAGGCAAACTTTCAGTGCTCCAAGAGAGTTGCCTGTCTTCAGTCTTGCCAGCCAGGGAGCTGCACCAAGCACAGAGAGCAGCTCTGGCACCTCCCAGACTTCTTTATCAGCATTGTTGCATCTGGGCCTTGTGGCTGCTTTCTGTGTGCTGCTTGGTGGTGGCTGCGCCCGGAGGGATGGGTTAATGTTTTTAATCCACGGTTTCAGTCCAGCTGCGGCTGTTAATGATTGCTGCTGCTCTTGTTTACCTGGTACGTGGTGGGGGGAATCGAGCTCTGCCTGATCCTGGAGGGGGTTCTGAAATGGGAAGCGACTTGGATTTAGGTTTTGATCCTGTTGTTTGGTCGTGCAGGTCAACAAAAACAAGAAATGGCGGGAGTTAGCCACCAATCTCAACGTGGGCACGTCTAGCAGCGCAGCCAGTTCTTTGAAGAAGCAGTATATCCAGTGTCTCTATGCCTTTGAGTGCAAGATCGAGCGAGGTGAAGACCCTCCTCCAGATATCTTTGCGGCTGCTGATTCAAAGAAGTCCCAGACTAAGATACAACCTCCATCTCCAGGTGAGTGTAAAGACTGGCTCTGGGGCTGTAGTCACTCAAGCACATCTGTTAATGCCCAACAGACCGGGCCTTATGTGCCATGCAGTCAGCTGGATCCAGACTTTATTGCTAGGCTCTCAGGTCTGCCGCACAGCAGAAGGTCTGTGATGGGTAGATGCGTTCAAAATGGAGGCCTTTACCCAGCTACGTCTGCCAGTAAGTAGTAGCGAGTAAAGCATGTGTTGCGTGGCACGTGCAATTATTCTGTGCTGCCATTGACTCCTGAATTTTCTGCATATATTAACACTGACAATGTATCAGTGTGTCAGGGAAGGTGGGGAGAGAAGGGAGCCTGGAGTTGGCTTTTCAGGGTGATCTCCATGTCTTCTTGCAGCAACACTGGTGACTGCTGAGCTTTGGGACCCTTGCAGAAAAGTAGTGTATTTACATCCACACAAACGGTCCCTTCGTGGTAGCAAATGCTCGAGGGCACTGTGCAGTTGCCCGCCATGTTGGCTGCCTTCTCCTGGCTGGCTGCGAGCGTTAAGGACATTCTTAGCTCTGCTTGCACTTTTCTTTTCTTTTTCCTTTTCTCTGTCAAGTTTATTGAGGCTAGTTGGTGGGGTTTGAGTTTCAGACCTGCTCTGGGGTAAGTTTTAGAGCTGATGGATCAAGTATTCTCTGTTCTGTTGTGCCTAGTTTAGCTTTCTGGAGAGTCTCAGTTCCTGGATGTCACGTCTGATCAAGACGATAAGAAACAGGAGACAAAGGCTGGGCTAAAGCAGTGCATACTTTATTCTCTCATTTCCCTGCAGCCTGATACCCTCTATACTTTTTGTATTAGGTAGGGCCATTCCCTGGTTTGTTGTGGAATGTGTCGGCTCTTTATGCCGCAGCTCATTTGCCTTCAGGTCCTAGTAACGATGAAGACCTGAAAGGCCAGATCCTTGGGTACATCTGTTTAGGATCCCATTGACATGCAGAGGCAAAACAGCGTTGTTTGCTTTGAAAGACTTCACCATAGAGAAGCCTCCTCCTTTGGTTTTGGGAGGGGCATTTTTGTCTAGCTCCGAAGTGTTGGAATAAGCCCTGTTCTGCTACAACTCCAGGCCCGCACATCTGTCGTCAGGGACCTCCTTTGTTCTGATGGCTTCCAGTGCCAGGTAAGGCAGACGGGGGTCTCCCACTTTCCCGAAGCCTGGAAGCTCGGCTCTCTTCAAGTCCTCTTCCCTTCTTGATCAGACGTGCAGGTTCTTCAGTGATCCGTCCACCCCAGCACAGCTTCCCGCTGGCTGGAAGTTGTACTGGGGCTGCAACTGGGGAGCGGGGAGGACAGGAAGAAACAGCAGCGATGTGGGCAGAGCTGGAAGCTTCCCGGCCCCAGCACAGCTTCTTATTGTCCAGCTCTGCGGGCCAGATGTTGCCAACCCCTGCCACATGGAAATGCTTCCGGTTATGGGGGATGTAACAACAGAGTCGCTGTTTTGGGGACTGCCGAGGCACAGCGGTGTGTCTGGGATGTGCTTGGAGCTCCCTGGATGCCACCAGGTCAGGTGAAACTCTGGGAGTTGCTCAATATTCTTCATGCTGTTTTGTGAGTCTTCAGAGGCGGTTTCTTTCCCCGTCCTCTTTCACCCATGGGGCTTTCCTTTAAGTGCTGGTAGTTGGAGGACAATGAGGCCAGCAGATAGCCTTGCTTCCTTAATCCCCATTCTTTCCTTTCTCCAAAAGGCAAGGGTGTGGTTACCACTGTTGTCTTAAGCTCCTCTGTTTGAAGAACCTTCTTCTTTTTTTTTTCTCCCCACCTCTGGCCAACATTCACACAATGACTTGCCTGTACTGGATAGGAATGAACTCGTATCTGATGTCATACATCTGCTTTGCCTGGATACTTTCATGTCTGCCCCGTGTTGCTTCTGATGACTGTAGACAGTTTCAGGAGTTGCTGGTTTGGATTATCGCCTGTCTAAGAAACTTTCAGCTTTTTTTGTTTATAATATATTTGATGGGAAATCCTTCCCCATTGACTAAGGCTTGGCAGTTTCCAACACCGGCATTTCTGAGGTTCTGCAATGGGACAGCACCTTTTCCTGCTCTTCGCTCCCAAGTCTTTGGCTTTTTCTCCCATCAGTAAGAAGTGTGAAGAGCTCTAGGAATGATGATTCTTCCCCTTCTGACAATATACCCCGAGCCCATGGAACAGAAGTAACAGGCCTTGGTTCTCAGTGGGTATTTTGGTTGCAGGGGGAGAAGTGAACAGAAAATCCAAGAACAGACTCATTCCTCCTTGACTTGGAGCTAGGATCTGCTATAGATTAAATTGATCGAGGCCAAAGTTCAGTTTAATTTGTCTGTCGCAGAATGGACAATCTTGATGGCTCTTGATCTCCAAATTATCTTCTGTGCTCACAAGACCTTGTAATCTAGAAAAGCTGTCTTGTATCCCAAGCCAGTCTCTGTGCTGAACTGGATTAATTCTGGTCTCTCAAAATTAGCAAATGTAGAGTTTGGGTAGTTGTTGGAGTAATGTTGTAGCCACGGTGGTCCAGGAAATGAGGGGCAAGGATTTTTGTGGCCAGTACTTTTTATGGGACCAAGTGTTTGGTTGGGTGTCTCTTGGAAATCCAGGAAACAAGTCGTGTTGAAATTCCTCCCTAGATGCGGGGAAGCCGCTCCTTGGGTTGAGAGGAGAGACTCTGCTTCTATTCTGATCTGCTTTTATGCAATCTTTTGGAAACGGATCGGAACTGAAGTCTGCCGTGGTAGGTCCTTGATCAAAGCGCACGTCTTGTGTCCCACTGGCAGCTCTTACCGAATTTATTCGTTCCTCAAGTCATAAAAATTCCTTTAAGGACTCCATTGTTCTTTCCACTGGTCAGGAAAGCTGTCCTGACGTGGGATTTAACTCCACTGCACTCTTCAAGGTTTGTCATGATTTGTCACTTTAAATTTGGCCTCAAGTAGCAATTGAGTTCTACTTAAGCTCGACCACTAATTTCTCCACAGCTTGCTTTCTGAGACCTTCCTCCTATTAGCTGAGGTATGAAGCTGTATCAGGGAGATGTTAAGTGTGTTTGGATAGGGCTAAGGCATTTAGAAAGCCACTTAAAGCTTCTTGTAGCATTTGGAGATCTGTGGAGCAGGGATGCCATTTCCACTTGGTGCCCGTCCAAGTCGATCAGCGTGCCTACATTTTTACTATGTTTGAGCTCGTGTGGTTACATGCAGGTTTGAAGACTCTCCTTTCTAAGGGCGTGGGAACGCTGATGCCCTGCATCGGTGGTGGAAAGCTGGAGGACTGCTGCCTTGGCTTCCCTTTGTCCATTCATGCAGCGCTGCTCTTTTGACTTGTAGAGCTGAGCCGTGATGTAGGAGGGCCAGGATGCAGTCCACGTGTGAACTCCTCGTGCGGTCTTCACTGGGGTTTGTCTGTGGGAACGCGCAGAGGCAGTAGCTGTGGTCTTTTCAGACACGCCTCTACGTTCGTTCTCCTTCCCTCTGCCTCAGAGTTTTCTCAAGGACTCGGACTGGCCAGAAGGAGCGGTGGAGGTTTGGGGCCACGTGGTTGCCCTTCAGACTTGGCCTCAGTCCCTCAAAGGAGCAGTCATGTCCCCGCAGGCGCTGCTATTCTAGCAGGCTCCTCGAAGCTCACCTCAGGGAGCGCCCCACGCATGCACACATGCCGAGCACCCCCTTTCCTGGGAAGCAACCTTGCTGCTTAGCAGCTGAGTAGAGGTTGGTAGGACACTTGGCACTGGGGAAGCATGAGCACTGAGGCAAATTTGTTGAGTGACAGCAATGTGACAGACGCCAGGAGCCCGCTGAAGGCATCTAGTGCTGTGCAGACGCTTCTCCTCTCTTGTGGACAAGGAAATGGTGACTTGACTTTTTCCCCCTTTCCCTGTTCAGAAGGTTGATCTACCATCCGGTTCTTCTACTCGTCCACCGCTGAATCCACGACAGCCGTTCCTATTAGATATTAGGAAAAACCTTCTCACCAGGAGGGTGGTGAAGCACTGGAACTGGCTCCCCAGAGAAGTGGTGGGACCTCCATTCTTGGAGGTTTTGAAGACCTAGCTAGACAAAGCCTTGGCTGGGACGAGATGGTTGGGCTGGTCCTGCTCTGAGCAGGGGTTGGACTAGATGCGACCTCTTGAGGTCCCTTCCAACCTTAATTTTCTGTGATTCTGTTAGCTAAATATATCTAATAGCAAGATCGTTTGACCCTCGCACATCAGGATACAGATTTCACATCCCATGAAGCAGCTGGCTTCTGTGGGCTCTCAGGTGTTGCTTCAGGGTCTTCACCAACTTAAAACGTAAATGGAGGCAAGTCTTATTTCAGCCCTGCCTGGTCGTGAAAACGGAGAAGAATTCGTGCGCTGGAATCGGTTGTTCAGATGAAAACCGGTGGAAGTCTGAGCGATGACTTCTAGCTGTGGCGTCTGTGGAGGCTTTGCCAGTAGTGACAGCGCGCAAGGCAGGGGTGGCCAACCTGCGGCCATTGGGAAGCTGGTCACCGTGTGCTCGTGCAAAGATTCACGGAGACGCATGTTAACTTCTGGAGAGCCGCACGTGGCTCCGGAGCCAGCCGCAGGTTGGCCACCCCTGGCGTAGGGCAATGGGGGTGTCTAGCACAGGTTTCCAATGCAGGATGGGTCCGGGCCATCCTGTACATAAAACTGAGCACGCAGAAAGCCTCTCCAGAGGTGTAAGAGGCTGCTCACCACTTCCTGGGCTGGTCGGCCACGGGTTGCCTCCGGCCTTCTTGGGTTCCTGCATGCGAATGAATGGCTGCCTGTCTCCTGGGCGGCCCAGCACCCAGCGCGGCACTGGCGTGTCTCCAGCTGTTCGTAAATCAGAGCTGGGGGGACGGGACAACGAATGGCAGCGACACGGGGAATGTCTTGCCTCTTCCTGTTGATGTCAGTGCATCTGTAATGCGGTGGAAGCTAGCACTGAATTCCCAGGGGAACGGAGCCGAGCTGAAATGGTAATGAATAGGGAAGGACAGCATGGGGGAGGAGTTCTGAATGAAATTCCCTGCTGAGCTCTGCCCTTCCTTCTGGAGACGTCCCCAGACAGGGAGGAAGGGAGAGACGGACAGGGTGCCAGGAAGGTGGGGTGTAAACAAACATGACCCGCCTCTGACCTCCGAGGATTTTAATGAATAGCTGAAATGAGTCATCAACCCGGCGAGGCTGAAGCAGAGGGCTATCGGGTGCCGGGAATGGTAGCTAATGGAAACGTTAATTAAGAGTTCAGTGCCTGCCAGCTGCGAGGCGTGCAGGGACCTGAGAGGTGACACCGTTGTGGCGGTTCCGCCGGAGGAGTGGAACTCCTCGAGCTGGCACTGCGCTTGCGGGCACGTGGTGGCGTAGGGGTTTCAGCGAGGGTTTGCCACCACCTCTGTGCCCGAACCCACCCGGAGTTCATCTGTAGTTGTGTGCGAGCCAAACGAGAGAGCTCCTGCGTAATAAAATGACTCTTTGGCCGGATGCAGGGGGGTTTCCTCTCCCACCAGAGTTGGCGAGTGGCAGGGTGGGGTAGAGGACAAGAAGGGGCAGGGCTTCTGTCCACCAGGGATGACTGGCTGATGGAGAGATGCTGTCTGCAGCATGGGACAGTGGCGCAGCACCTTCCTGAGATAACCTGGAGAGCTGGTGCACGATGGTGGGAAGGTGTTTAAGAGCCGGGGGGTGGAGGCACAGAGTCGTAAGGATTCTCATTGCTTCATGTACCGTGCACGGAAGTCTGCACCCTGGTACACTGCGCTCATCCCGCCTGCCTGCCTTGCTCACGTTTCAATCCTGGACCTACCTTGCCTTCAGGTGTTTTCTTCTGGGAAGTTTTGGGCAGTCTCTTCTGCCTGGCAGACCCCCTCATGCAACTGCTCTTTCCTTCCAGCGGGTTCAGGCTCCATGCAGGGTCCCCAGACACCTCAGTCCACCAGCAGCTCTATGGCAGAAGGAGGAGACTTGAAACCCCCGACTCCAGCATCAACGCCACACAGTCAGATGCCCCCTTTGTCAGGCATCAGGTATCGCACTGCTGCGAGTGGGAGGGCGTGCGGTGCTCGCCAGGCCTAGGGAGGCTTTTGTCAGTGTGACTGGCTTGTGGGCTGAAGCGAGCATTTGGGTTGGTCTCGGTTTGCAGTAACTCGTGGCAAAGCGGTAGAATTTGCATCTGGGGAACCACAGCTCTTCTCTCTCAGGATTTAGGCTGAGGAGAGGATTACGGAGGGGGGTGGGCATCGTTCTTTGAAATGAGAAGAGGATTTTTTCCTCTCGGTGGGCTCCGTGGGAGGAGTCGTGAGATCCTTCTTTCTGGGGAAGCGAGAAGCTTCAGTGGTGAGGCAGAGAGTGGTCGGTGGCTTTCTCACCACGTGTTCTTGCATTACACCAGGAGCAACTCAGTTGGCCTTCAGGATGCCTTTGCAGATGGCAGTGATCCCACGTTCCAGAAGCGGAACTCCATGACTCCAAATCCAGGGTACCAGCCCAGCATGAATACCTCTGACATGATGGGTCGCATGTCCTACGAGCCAAATAAGGATCCTTATAGCAGTATGAGGAAAGGTGAGGCGGTTCTGGCTTGCCTTCACTTATAGTTCAGGGGCATTGACCCCATCGGATGCCCTAAATGCGCCTTGGGAATATACACCTGTGCTCCCAAGGTCTCTTGTCCTTCTCTGCCAAACGCATCTTCCTGTGCTGATCATCAATTTTTTTCCCCCCTCTTCCAGCTCCTGGAAGTGATCCCTTCCTGTCCTCAGGGCAGGGCCCCAACAGTGCTATGGGTGACCCTTATAATCGTGCTGCAGGTCCCGGAATGGGTAACATGGCCATGGGGCAACGGCAACACTATCCCTATGGAGGGCCTTACGAGCGAGTGAGGTGAGTGCGTGCACCTGCCCGTTGCTGGATTCTGCGCGGTGCAGTGACTGCCCCGGTTGCTTCTTCCCAGCAGGGGAAAGAGCAACATACCTTTGTGTTTGTGCAGGACGGAGGCTGGAATGGGACCCGAGGGCAGCTTGGGCACCGGCACTCCGCAGCCCAACATCTTGCCTTCCACTCCTGACTCGGGGATGTACTCTCCCAGCCGCTATCCACAGCAGCAGCAGCAGCAGCAGCAACAGCCGCAGAGGTAGGTGCACAAAATGGCTTCTGGCAGTTCAATAGAAAACCTCTTGCCAGGGAGGGGGCGTTATTGCTCCACTTGCGCCTCCCAGAAGTCATGCGCTGTTCTCGGTCTCTCTCTGCAGACATGATTCCTATGGCAATCAGTTTTCCACTCAAGGCACATCTTCTGGCAGCCCCTTCCCTAGCCAGCAAACCACCATGTATCAGCAGCAACAGCAGGTGAGTTCTCCCCGAGTCTCCACTTTGGCCGACTGACAAAGATATGGGCGATTTCTTGTCTCTTCTGCTTTGTGCAAATGAGAATGCCCGCCACGATGGCTGTCTGCAGCACTGGATCCTGTTTAGTGTCTCAGTTACATGCTAGTGTAACCTTCCCATAGTCCTGGTAGTTTGCAAGTGGTTAAGTGGGTTTTGTTTGCGCGATGCTGGGTTATGTGCATTCTGGATCGTGTAGAGAGCGCAACAAGGGGTCCTGCTAGCGAGCGTTCTGGGAAGCGGGGGCTCTGCAGATACCAAGAGCCCAGGCAGCTTCGTTTGGTGGTTCCTTCTCTCGTCCTAAGCTTATCTGAACCCCATGGAGTTTCTGTAGCATTAGTTCACAGGCTGGGCGAGCTTGTTCTCTGGTAGCTTTGTGGTGATCCCTTCGCAGTTTTGAGCAGCCGCCTCTGGGTGGGATCCTTCTATGCAAGTCAGAATTTCCTTGGGTATTCTCATATGCTGAGCTGGACATCAGAGATGTTGGACTTCCCTCCAGTCCCTTATTCCCACAAGATTTCTGCTGCTTGGTTTTCTCAAGGAAAAGTTTACTGTAGCTCCTGTTAAGATTATGAAGAGGAGGCTCTTCGTTTGCTCTTCATAGCCATGTTTCTGTCTCTTGTTCCCTCACTGATTTTTGGGTTGTGTCCTGTTTGGCTTGTGAGCCTCAGGAGAAGGCAGTTGCAGAGCTCTGCTAAGGATAATTGCAACTGCACTGCAACCAGAGCCAAAGGCCCGGAGCCAAGGGCTCCAGCTCCTCTGGTACTTCGCTGCTTGCTAGGTCTTCCGTCTGAAGCGGGTTGAGGCGGTAGGACTTCTAGGTAGAAACAGGGCTGGGGCATGAGGGGTCTGGGATTTAGTCTTGGCTCTGATTTTCTTCATACAGGCTTAAAAATGGGGCGGGGATCGTGCTTGCTTTTGTGAGATGACTTGGGATCTCTGACAAAAGGGACAGCTAGAAATTACAAGGCAATTTTTGAGGCTTCAGCGGAAGCTTTACCTACTTCTCATCTGTTTAGTGGGAAAGCAATAAGTTTGGATGTTTGGAAAGGAACTCGAATCCACGCGGAGATTGTTGTGAGGCGAACTTGTACTAAGGATGAGGCTCTTTCACTGGCCCATAGCTTACCCTGAAAGTGTCTTGACATCAGCTAGGAAAGCTCAGGCTGCTGGAAGGGATCCACTGTGGCTTGTAGGTTGTGGTCTCTTCCGAGCTAACATAGGGGGGCTGGTCTCGCCTCGTCCCAGCGTGAGCTGGACCGCAGCATTCGTGTGGTTAGACAACGCAGTGCTGCTTGTTCTGCCACCCGGGTCTTGTTCCCTGTAAATAATGATGTCAACCCCTTCACGTATCTTCCTTGTAGAACTATAAGCGGCCGATGGATGGCACTTACGGTCCCCCTGCCAAACGGCACGAAGGGGAGATGTACAACGTACCGTACAGCGCCGGACAGGGGCAGGCGCAGCAGCAGCTGCCTGCAGCACAGACCCAGCAGCCGAGCCAGCAGCAAACTGCACAGCCTTCTCCGCAACAGGACATGTACAACCAGTATGGGAGCACGTACCCTGCTACTGACCGCCGGCCCGCTGGAGGGCCCCAGAACCAGTTCCCATTCCAGTTCAGCAGAGAGAGGGTCTCGGCCCCCCCAGGCTCAAATGCTCAGCAGAACATGCCGCCTCAGATGATGGGTGGTCCCATCCAGTCTACTCCAGAGGGGCCGCAGCAGGGCACCATGTGGCAAGGGCGCAATGAAATAGGGTACAGCTATCCAAATCGGCAGAGCACTGGCTCGACGCCCCAGGGGCCTGCTTATCATGGAGTAAACCGAACAGATGAAATCCTACATTCAGATCAGAGGGTCAATCACGAGGGCCCGTGGCCTTCCCATGGCAACCGTCAACCTCCTTATGGCCCCGCTGCCCCCGTGCCCCCAATGACGAGACCCCCGCAGTCTAACTACCAGACCCCTCCTAGCATGCAGAATCACATTCCTCAGGTATCCAGCCCAGCACCTCTGCCCAGACCTCTGGAGAACCGCACCTCACCCAGTAAATCTCCGTTCCTGCACTCGGGGATGAAAATGCAGAAGGCAGGACCTCCTGTCCCTGCCTCTCACATAGCACCAGCAGCTGTGCAGCCTCCCATGATACGGAGGGACATCACCTTCCCACCCGGATCAGTGGAAGCTACACAACCTGTGCTGAAGCAGAGGAGACGGCTGACAGCAAAAGATATTGGTAAGAGTGAGCTCCTGCCGCACTAGGGTAGCTTTTGGCCATGGGTATCGGTTAAAGGGGCAGGCCTTGCTTTCGGTAGTAAGCTCTTGAAGCTGTGTATCGACAGTGAAGGACCTCAGGTGGCTCCGAGTCCCATTGTTTTTCTAGCTGTTGTTTTTCAGTAACAGTGGTGATTTCAGTGCAGATGCAGCGCTAGCGGTTGCTGGGACGTGCATTCTGTAAAAGCAGCGATTCTCGGCCTGGGTGCCTGGAGATCCTTTCAAGGGTGCCACACAACGTAAGCACTGCGAGGTGTGCAAGATGAACCCAGATATTTCAAACAGGAATCCGTAGCGTTAAAACCATTCTGACCTGTTGTCTTTCTGAGTTCGTTGCAACAGAAGAATCGCTCTTGTTTTTTCCGTAGTCAGAAATCAAACGAAAACTAAGAGCTGCCATTTTCCGAGGGGCTCCTCGGTCCACCCAGGTTGAGAACTGCTGGTGTAAATCCTCACGAAGTGGGTTCTGCTCTACCTGGAATCAGAAGGCAGTACCGGGGGGCTCTTGTGTTAAACTCTGGAGGCTGGACGTCATATGTTTGTATTACAGGGACTCCTGAAGCCTGGCGGGTGATGATGTCTCTGAAGTCTGGGCTGCTGGCTGAAAGCACGTGGGCCTTAGATACCATAAACATCCTGCTCTATGATGACAACAGCATAATGACCTTCAACCTCAGCCAGGTAGGTGCAGATGCTCTGATAGTGCTTGGAAGGTGACTAGCGTGCGTTGGGGTTTTCCGTGGGCCCGGGAGCAGAGCACAGCTCTGCCCAACACTTGCAGGAAAGTCGCATCCCTGTTGTGCATGTTGGACTGGGGCCGGGTGCAGTGAGGTACACCGCACACCCCGCTGCCTGTTTAGACGTGCAGCTCCCTCCTTTGCATTGCATGCATGCACGTAGCTTTGTCTGGGCTAGTTGTGTTGCCTTTATGGGGAAAGGGGTAGAGGGTCCAAATTCCCCTTGACTGTAAGGCCACCCCATAAGAGGGATGGCTGCCCGTCGTCTTTGGTACTGTACAGTGCCACTCGTCGCATCCAGCTCCAGTCCTTTGCAGCCCAAGGGAATTCCTTACCTTTTCTAAGCTGCCTGTAGTTGGTTGTCTTGTGTGCACGGAGCTGTCGCCTTCCTTTTTGCCCCGCTACAATATTTTCAGTACCGTTTTGCACCGTTGCTTTGCTTTCCCATGTTTGAGAGAAGAAGGATGTGCCCAAGAAGAGGTGTTAGGGGTACCTGATGTGTTTGCTGACTTTCTCAGAGAAAGGGGGGGCCTCCCTTTCTAGCGGTCAGAGTAACAAACTTGTAATGCATGGGTAGCCTAAAAAAGGAGCCAGCCGATTTGCCATTGCTGCTTCAGCTTGTGACCCTCTTCTGCCCGACATCCCCTATCGCTCACGTTGGCTTAACTTGGTCTCTGACTTCTTCCGTGGTTCTTTCTCTCTCTCACAGCTGCCGGGGTTGCTAGAACTCCTGGTGGAATACTTCCGGCGTTGCCTGATTGAAATTTTTGGGATCCTGAAGGAGTATGAGGTGGGAGATCCAGGACAAAGAACACTATTGGATCCCGAAAGGTTCTGCAAGTCTTCAAGTCCCTCTCTTGACGAGGGGGAGTACGAAGAGGAGCCGCAGAGCCCAAACTGTGAGGAGGAAGAGGAGGATGAGGAGGAGGAAGAGGAGGCTGCCTTTGCGAGCAAGGACAAAGCACCCCTGGAGAGCAGCGAGGAGAAGCTGGTCAGCAAGTTTGACAAGCTTCCGGTCAAGATTGTGCAGAAAAATGACCCCTTTGTGGTAGATTATTCCGACAAGCTGGGGCGAGTGCAGGAGTTTGAGAGCGGGTTGCTGCACTGGCGGATCGGCGGGGGAGACACCACGGAGCACATCCAGACCCACTTCGAGAGCAAAATGGAGCTACCTTGGATTCACAGACGAGCTTCCTGCAGCGCTGCCGCAAGAAAACGTTTAGCAGCCGAGAGCAATCCGGGCGCTAGGGAGGGAGAGACCCCTCCATCTGATGGCCCCCCGGAGAAGAGGATAACGGCCACCATGGATGACATGCTTTCGGCCCGGCCAGGGTCCCTGCCGGAGGAAGAGGAAGAGGTCAAAAACTTGGAAGCAGCAAAGGAAAGCAGCAAGTTCCCATTCGGTATCAGTCCAGCTCAGAGCCACAGAAACATCAAAATTCTGGAGGACGAACCTCACAGTAAGGATGAGACGCCCCTGTGCACCCTCCTGGACTGGCAGGACTCTCTTGCCAAACGCTGCATCTGTGTCTCGAATATCATCAGGAGTTTATCGTTTGTGCCGGGCAATGACTTTGAGATGTCTAAACACCCCGGTCTGCTGCTGATTTTAGGGAAACTGATTCTGCTGCATCACAAGCATCCAGAGCGCAAACAGGCACCGCTGACGTATGAGAAAGAAGAGGAGCAGGACCAAGGGGTGAGCTGCAACAAGGTGGAGTGGTGGTGGGACTGCTTGGAGATGCTACGTGAAAACACGCTGGTTACCCTGGCCAACATTTCTGGTCAGTTGGACCTCTCCCCTTACCCAGAAAGCATCTGTTTGCCTATCCTGGATGGACTCCTCCACTGGGCAGTTTGTCCGTCAGCAGAGGCCCAGGATCCCTTCCCGACCTTGGGGCCCAGTGCTGTCCTCTCCCCTCAGAGACTGGTTTTGGAAACACTCAGCAAACTCAGCATCCAGGACAACAACGTGGATTTGATTCTTGCGACTCCCCCCTTCAGTCGCTTGGAGAAGCTCTACAGCACCATGGTGCGTTTCCTCAGTGACAGAAAGAACCCGGTGTGTCGAGAGATGGCCGTGGTACTACTGGCCAACTTGGCACAGGGGGACAGCCTGGCAGCTCGAGCGATTGCTGTGCAGAAGGGCAGCATTGGCAACCTGTTGGGCTTCTTGGAGGACAGCCTGGCAGCCACTCAGTTCCAGCAGAGTCAGGCCAGCTTGATGCACATGCAAAACCCACCCTTTGAGTCGACGAGTGTGGACATGATGCGTCGGGCAGCCCGAGCGCTGCTTGCCCTGGCCAAAGTGGACGAGAACCACTCTGAGTTCACGTTATACGAGTCGCGGCTGTTGGACATCTCCGTGTCGCCTTTGATGAACTCCTTGGTTTCACAAGTTATTTGTGACGTACTGTTTTTAATTGGCCAGTCATGACAGCTGTGGGATGCCTCTACCCCTGGTGTGCGTGTGCGTGAGTGGAGAACTTAGAAACTGACTGTTGCCCTTTATTTATGCAAAACCACCTCAGAATCCACTGTCTGCCCTGCGCTGTCCTGCTTCTCCCGTGGGGAAAGATGTCCCCCTCCCCTCCTCCCCTTCCCCTGCCCTTCAAATTTGTCCTGAACCCCCGGTTCAAGGAGACAGTTCTGCCTACATAGAAGACTTTTTTTTATTTTAACCAAAGTTACTGTCGTTTACAGTGAGTTTGGGGAAAACGACTTGCCGTGTTACCGCATCGACAGGCACCACTTTCATAACTGTTTTTAAATGGTAAACTCTGAAGGACAAAAGTGACTGCTGAACTCTGTGTGGTTTATCGTTGTACATTCACAATCTTGCAGGAATCAAGAAGTTACCAGTTGTGAACAGACCTTGTCCAATGGAGGCCTGTGCAGTAGAGTGTAGAACTTCATGTACTGTACACCTTAAACTGTAAACATACTGTAATAATGTCTCACATTGAAAAGAAAAAAAAAAACGCTGGATCAGCAGCAAGCTGTAGTTTTTAAAAATGTTTTTAGTTAATGTTGAGGAGAAAAAAAGGCTTTTCCCCCAAAGTATCATGTGTGAACCTACAACACCCTGACCTCTTTCTCTCTTCCTCCTTGATTGTATGAATAACCCTGAGATCACCTCTTAGAACTGGTTTTAACCTTTAGCTGCAGCCTGAACGCTGCCACGTGTGTATATATATATGACGTTGTACATTGCACATACCCTCAGATCCCTTGCAGTTTTGTCCCCGTCCTCCCCTCCCCTTTATAGTATGACGAGTTAACGAGTTGATGACCTGCAAAAGCGAGACACAATTATTTAATCTCTTGCCAGACATCTCTCCCTGGAGGATGCTGTACAGGTCTCTGTGTATAAAGTCATTGCTGTCTCAGCAGCCAATCAACTTATAGTTTATTTTTTCCTGTTTTTGTTTTCTTTCTAATCGAGGTGTGAAAAAGTTCTAGGTTCAGTTGAAGTTCCTGATGAAGAAACACAATTGAGATTTTTCAGTGATGAATTCTGCATATTTGTATTTCAGACGATGTAGCTAAAAACTTGATGTAAATTCCTCCCTTTTTTCCTTTTTTGGCTTAATGAATATCATTTATTCAGTATGAAATCTTTA
The DNA here is from genome assembly GCF_030867095.1 of Alligator mississippiensis. Lineage (NCBI taxonomy): Eukaryota > Metazoa > Chordata > Crocodylia > Alligatoridae > Alligator > Alligator mississippiensis. The sequence continues at coordinate 2,864,775 of NC_081829.1, read as the reverse complement.
TACTATATGTTCCACGTGTTAAGAATAAATGTACATTAAATCTTGGTAAGATGTTTGTGAGGATTTTTATTTTTTTTTTCTTTTCTTTTTTAGTAGAGAAATGGGAAAGCAACTCCAGTCCCATCGAGGCTAGTATTTCACCTTCCAGATCAGCTCTTCTTGCCCCCCGGGCAGTATAGAGAGCTCCAGAGCCCTGTTCCTTGGCAGCATGTGATTTGACCGTGTGTGGGGGGGGCAGAAAATCGTCTCCGTTAACTGTAAGGCTTCGGTTCTCCTTTTCCGTCACGCTGGCCCCGGGGTTAGCGGTGATAAATCCTGAGGGCAGGGAGAATGACTTTTGCCGGGGGGCTGGAGAGCTCAAGAAAAAGACGCTGCTGGGCAAAGAAAGCGAAGGCTAGGAGGAGAGAGGCAGTTGCCTTTCAGTATCTGCAGATGGGAAATTTCAATTAAAAAAAAATTCCCCGTGCATGTGTCTGGTTTTCTTGGAACTGCGCTGTATAGACTGACTTCCCTCAAAGGGAGGGGTTTTCCAGGCTTCTCAAACATCCTCCAAGCCGGCAGCCAACGGTCGGTGTCCAGCACAGTAACCTTTGTGGTGGGCATGAAAACCTGCCCGTTAATAGGCTGGTTGGGCAATGGGCGAGTTTTACTTTCGTTTGCTAGAACGCCGGCCGGTGCCAATGATCTTGGCGTTGTAATGGAAACGGTTCAGAACGGTAATGTCTGAGTTTGAAGGAAAACGGACAAATGACATTACGTAATGCTGCTTCCGTCCAAGAAATCGAATCCTCTCTCCCCCTTGAGACCCAGTTCCATGTTAAACCCTCTGCCCTGCAGTGGGATTTTTTTTTTGGTTCGAATTTCTGGAAGTCCTTGCACCACAGTGGTTATGTTTATTGGTGATTAAACAGATGCTACAAAACCCCAAAGCGTTTGTAATTCCAGTTCTTGCTTGGCTGGTAGGAGAGGGGAATCCCTCCAAACCAATTCCTTGGGAGACCGTAGTAGCAACAGTGACCTCGTACCAAAGAAATCTCTGGCCTTGGACCTGCTTTGCTTTTTGAGAGGCAAGCTGTGCAGAACCGGACCAGACTCGCTCTATCAAGTTGGATGTATTCTTGGCCTGGTGTGCCAATCACTAGTGTTCACCAAGGCATCAAGCGCACGTTTCTGCCCCCAAAGTTATCTTTTGTATGTATAAAGAGGAGTGTGGGTTAATTCAGGGACCCTTAGTTTTTGTCCTATGTCCTAGTAGCTTTGCTTTTAATTCAAACTGAGAATCCTGCATGTGGTTTCAGCAGGCTGCGGCAAACTTGGGAACTCTGAATTGACTCCCTAAATTATTTTTTTTTCTTTGTTTTTAAATGGAAAGACCCTCAGCAGCACGATCACCATGATCGCTTCCAGCAGCATTTGTCCAATGCCTTGTCCTCAGGCAGGCTGTCTCTGTTCACGGTACTGCGGCTGTACGTGTTTCACAGCTCACGGTACTTCAGGAGAGGTAGAGAAGAGTAGCCACCGGTAATAAGCACCCACTCGGGCACCTGAGCAGGGGGAGTCTCCTAGCATCGTGCCCCTAACGAGGTGAGTTTAGCCGTGTGATCTTGCGAAAACGGCGCAAGTGAGCGCAGGCAAGAGATAGGTAAAAATACAAGCACACAAACTGGGCACCTTTTAATTGGGAGCTATTTAAAGAACCAGTTTCCCGACTTTTTACAAAACCGGACTGTAAAAGGACTGGCGTTTCGCCAGTTTGCAGATCTTCCTTGACACCAACCTCCTTTCGTGACCCAGGGAGCTGTGCCGCTTCTCACTAGCGGCATAGCGCGTTTGATTCTCCTGTCTCCCGCACCCGCAGATTGAAAGCAGCTTTGTGAAACCTCCGCCAAGGATGCAACTGCTAACGCCTGTCGTCTTGTCCTTGCAAGAAATCTTAAGTATCATTAAGGAAATAATGCCGGAACATTTTGAAATGCACATTTATAGGATTTCCTTGGAGACAGAAACCTCTTGATCTCTGCGAGATTTTTGCTCAATTTTTTTTTTTTTTAAACTGCTCAAAAATAAAACCTGTAAAGTGCATTCCTAGCAAGCTGGAGTGTGCTTTTTGAGGCACTTGCAATGTTGTGGTTAAGGACAAGGCGATCTCGTTTAGGGAGAAAGCCGAAGCTGATAGGATCTTGCCTACGCTGCAGTGATCTGCGCTACGTGGTCCTTTCCCAGTAAGTGAAGTTCATGACGGCAGAGGGGACACGCGTGTTACTCGATGGCGTGTTGTGGCTAATATCGCATCGTGTGTTTTCGTACGGGCTTTCCGGTTTAAACAGCGCCGAGCAAATCCCATTTCCCCGTGCGGTGCGGGGTCCTGGCGTCGGCGTTCCCGAGCTGCTGCAGCGCGCGCCCCGCCGCGGGGCCGGGAGCCCCGTGCCCGGAAGGTAAGCGCAGCTGCGCTCGTTTTACAGGCCGAGAAACTGAGGCGCAGACGGGCCGGCCGGGGGTCACTCGGCAAGCGGGCGGCCGTGCTGGGAGCGGAGCCCGAGTCCGCTGCGCTTCGCGAGGCGCGCGTCCGGCGCGCTTGTGGACGGTGACGGACTGGGGCCGGTGGACTCGTTTGAACTCTCGCTGCCGTCTGCGTCTCGCCAGGTCTTGCCCGTCCTCGAGGTGGGAGGCTGCGAATTCGACAGGGCCTGGGGTGACGGTGTCCATGTCGGGAGTCTTTGCTACAGCGCGGCGGGGGGCAGCGCGAGGTCTTCGTGTCAGTCGGTGGCTTCATGACACGTGTCCCTGAGCGTTGGGGCGGCGCAGGGCGCGGCGAGGGCCCTTGGCGGGAGTGTTGGCGGCTGCGGGGCTTGGCGTGAGGAGACGCGCTGACACGTGGGGCCAGGCCCAGGGCTGGGGTCAGGGGTCAGAGGTCAGCGCTGCAGTGCCTCCCTCAGGGCGCTTCCTGCCCGCGCCTGGCAGGCCTCCCCGCCCCCACGTGGAAGCCACTAGGCGCCGCACCCGCCCTTCAGCCCTCAACAAAGATGGCGCCCGACGGGTGACGCGCGAGGGCGGCCTCAGCCAGCGCCAGTGCGCTTGCGTAGAAACGCGGCGCGGCACTGCCGGAAGCACTCCCTTTCTTCTTCTTCTTCTGTCTTGCCGCCGCTGCTGCCGGAAGTGCTCGCTGGAGGGCGGAAGTGACGGGAGCGCCTGGGTGGCCACGGGATGGAGTCGGAGCCGCAGCCCCGTGCCGAGCGCTCAGGTGGGGGAGGGGGCGGGAGGGGAGGGGCTCCATCAGGCCCCGCCCCTCCTGCAACCCCCCCCCCAGTGCCGAGACCTCGTGGGGGGGGGGGGGCGTCCTAATTACTGCTCTGCTTTCCGCTCCTACTTCAGGCCCGGTTTGCCGCTCTGCTTTCTGGTCCCTACTCGGGGCCCGAGCTGCTGCTCTGCTTTCTGCTTCCCGCCCACAGCCTCATGCCCAGTCGGTAGCTCTGTTTTCCGCTCGCTGACCTGCGCTGCTGCGCTGCTTTCTGTTCCCCGCCCTGCGCCCCATGCCCGATTCGCTGCTCTGCTTTCTGCTCCTTGCCTTTGTGTCTGCTCCGCTGCTCTGCTTTCTGCTTCCCGCCCCTCCCGGCCTGCCCTTTCGCTGAACAAAACCGGGGCGAGGGGGACGATCTCGGTGCCTCGTCTCTTGTCGTTGTAATTTAAATCCCAGGCGCGGGCCGGGCCGTCCCGACGCGAGTCCAGAGGGAAAGGCGCGAGCGACTTGGTAGAAACCGAGTCTTTGCAAAGTGATTTTTCGTTCAATTTTTTAAAATACACTAAAAGAAAAGGGGGGGGGGGGCTGATCCTGCGCGCTGGCTGCGCTGGGCCCCTTTCACCCCGGCGGCCGCCAGCGCGGCTGCGAGTCGCGACTTTGCCCCTATGAAATCCCTGCTAAATTTGGTCCGGCGTGCCAGGCGCGCGCGCGAGGATGTCACGGTCAATTTTGCTCCAGCCTTGGTTTTGTACAAACAAATAAGCAGTGGAACCGTTCCCAATTTTAGTCCCGGTGTTTAAACAGAGGATGACTTTAAACAGCCCGGTGGCCGCAGCGAAACATTGTCGCCTTGTGCCCGAGTACCAGGAACTGAAATGGGCTGAAAGTAAAACCAACAAGGCTCCCTTTATTACGGAGAAAAACGCAGGCAGTGAGCAGCAGAGATGATGAAAGGCGCAGCGGATTTTTAAAACGCAGTTTGTCTCGTGTAAGGTTTGGGTTAGCGGTTCATAAATGTATCTTTTTCCTTTGAGCGCTCCTTTCATCTGAAGGAATACTGCAAGGCAGCGGAGGTGCCCGGATCGTTGCTTTAGAAGCTGAAACAGGAATCCTGACAGGAGTCCTGTGCGGCCGGAACCCGCTTGCCAGAGCGCGAGGGGCCGATGCCGCGAGTGCCTGCTACCCCCTGGCGGCGAGTGGCGAGCACCGCCGTTTGTACAGATCTGTCCTAATTCATATTTTCATTTCCATGATTTATTTTACATGCATTTTTATTAGCGCTTATGCCTGGTTTGATAGCCTAGTTTTCATGGCTGGGGAAAGAGAATTAATTTCTGAAGACAGGGCTGGTTAGACGTGTTAGACGCGGAGAGAAATGCGTCCTGAATGCTGTATAAGATCTGAATTCTTTTCATAATGATTTGTTAGTTTATCTCTGCTCTTTATTCTCCCTGTCCTGTCTACCCAGGTGTTTTGTGAGCAGGTCGTGATGGTGCTTTTTTGTAGAAAGACGTTCTTGTCCTGCGCTCCCTGCCGACGTGGTGGGTATGAGTTGCAGCTCTTTCTGCACTTCTGATATCGGGTGTGCAGTGTACGACAGGAGCAGGTTTCTTACTGTTTGATTTGAACCTTCCTGACAAATTCATTGCAGGATTTTTACAGCATCTAAAGTGCTCAGACTTTTTTTGCTGCCTTTGTTCTGCGAGATTTGGTAGGATTTAGAGTTGGGTTGAAGCGCCCCCCATTTCTGCCTAGGAGAAAAACAGTACATCTTCCTGACGCGGTACTCTGCGCCCTGTGTTAACTACTTTGTCCAGAAGAAGGGGACAGAGCAAAATCAAACGTGTTGGTGTGTGAGAAAAGAGGAACTGGAATCCACTGGCTAAAGCCTGGAACCAGACCTCAGCAACTTTGGGCTCAGTTTTGCCATGGCCCTGCTGGGTATCCTTGGGCAGGTTCCTCGGTTTTCCCCACCTGTGAAATGGAAATGGAGAAGTGTTGTCATCCCTCAAGGTGCTCTGAGGCCAAATTGATGATAACTGAAGCACTTGTAGAGTTCTCTGTGGGTTTTATAACAACTGGACCAGCACAGGAGCGTGCTGCGCTACGCTGTCAGAACTTAAGGGACACTTGGGGCTTCTGTTTTTCAAAGCAAGAAGCAGCCAGGGGCTACAGGGCCAAGGGAGAAAGCATGGTGTCATTGAAAACAGCATAACGGATCTAGAGGCTGCTTGCTCTGTAGCTGGCCCACAGACGCTGAAAGCATCACGGCTGCCTTGGAAATGTCAGTCCAGAGTGGCAAAGTGTGAATAAATCTTTAAGTCACCTCCTCAAACTGGCTCATTTCCTCCAGTTAAGGTCTGGGAGGTAGAGAGTTCCTGTAGCCACGCAGATGCCCTCACTCTAGTGAATACGGCCCTCTGCCAAACTGTTGGAGACGCACGGAGACGGTGCTCTCTAATGTCGTATCAGGTAAATTGAGTTTTCTGTCCTGTGCAGGGCCCGAGCGCTAAGTACGAGGAGCGTGCGGCAGGCGAGTGAGGGAGTGGGCAGCGAGTTTGGTGCTAGCGAGGTGTGGGCTTGACAGGCCTGAAGGAGTCTGCTTTCCCTCGCAGCCGTTTCCTTGCTGCTCTCTGTGTCTCAGCCCTGCCCGGAGAGCACCCTGTTGGGAAGAGAGAAGCTAGCGGGCTTTGTGTCTGTTTTATAGCTAAATCCAGCAAACCTCGTATGTGCGTGCTTAACTGCAAACCTTTACTTTAGGTCTTCCCGTTTCAGCAAAATGTCTGTTTGAAACTCGGGATTTTACATGCTTTGCTGAACTGGGGCTTGAGCCATTGCCTTTTCAACTGAGACAACCACCAAGGAGGCTTTTGATGTCTGTGCTTGCCCAGTAAGTGGATTAACAGAGTAGACTGTGCCCTCTCCCTCCCGGTCTGTCCAGAGGGAAGAAGCAACGAAGGTGTTTTTTCTGTATGTACATGGTAGGCTGAGGCAGCTTGGCTCTGAGGCCGCGGCGTCTTACAGAAGGGAAGTTCTTGTTCCATGTAGGCTTGCAAACGCGTGCTCATGAAAGATATAGAGTTGGCCATTAAGTAGGTTTCTGTACCGTGCAGCCATGGCCTACCCCAGCAGTACTCTTCAGAATCACAGATCTCTATTTCAGGTGTCAAAAACCGGAGAGAGGATTTCTTCCATGGAAAGCATCGGTGACCCGTCACGGAGGTCAGAATGCAGCTGCTGAAAAGACGAGAGCCCTACCTTCGAGAAGTGCTGCGGTTTGCGGTGTGGTGCAGAGCCCTGACACTCCTGCTCCAGGTAAGCCTCCTGTCAGTGAATCCAGACCAGGTTAATAAACATCGTCTGCATTTCCAGAGTTCACTTTTTAATACTGCAGGGTGCATTGTGAACTGTTGGGATCTTCTTGACTTGATCTTCACATGCAGAGAGCCACGAGGCCAGGCGCACGCAGGGGTCAGGGGGGCGGTCAAGCAGAAGTCTGATATGGTTAATACTTCGTAAAATAATCACATTTCTGTGAATGCACTGCTGCGATACGGGGCTGGGATGACAGCTCCGTGGACTGTAGTCCTCTGTTGATCCGCAGAACAGGTCCAAAGTCTTCCCAAGCAAATTGTTCGCAGGCTTCAGTCCTACAAGCATTCTTTTCTCTAGGCCTGAGATTAGCTCAGTCCTCCCAGGCTGTTCAGTCCTAAATGCATCTGTGAGAATATAACTGACCTCCTTCCAGACATTCGTGGCTTTTGTGTAGGGAAACCAGTCTAATGCTACCAGACAGAGAGCAAATATGAACTGCTTTTGGGCACCGCAGGCTTGAGCTGGATTTGAACCATCAGCTGAGATGATATAGGCTGTACATCCAGATAGCAGTGTCCGTCAGGGACCTGGCTGAGCAAATGCTGCTCTGAAAAACACTTCACACTTATTGTTTTTACATCTCGGTTTACTTTAAACGAACACAACTGGTTCTTGTCTTGTTGATGCCACCACTGAAATCATTGCAAACGGGACACCCCACGTTCCCGGTTTTAAGTGCTAGTGATAGCCCGCTGCCTTTTGGGCTGAGCATTTTCAAGCGCAGAGCAGCGTTGTTAGCTGTCTTAGTCTGAAGTCAGGCGGTGAGGTAGATTTTCACCTTATAGACTAACTGAATCAGGGATGCAGAAGCTTTCAGGTGCTAATCTGAGTAAGTGAGCACTTGCTCACAAAAGTTTCTGCAGATCTGATTCAGTTAGTCTGTAAGGTACATCTCTACCTTGTTTTCAAGGCCCTTCCATTTCAGAGCTCTTACCTTGAGCTTTTTGTTTTTTCTACCACTTAAAACGTGATGACCATCAGCTCACAGAAAGAGTGGCTAGGTGAGAGTTTCTGCACGCTTGTCTTAACAAGGCAGAGGAGGAAGCAGGAGTGATGGGAGCATGGTCTCGCGGCTGGAGAATGAGCCTGGGAGTCAGCTCTTGGCATTTGTCCGTATATTTGTGCCTCTACATTTATTTGCTGCATGAACTTGGATACGTCCCTTCCCTGCTCCATGGCTCAATCTTCCCACCTGTGAAGTGGGAAGTACGGTAGTGTGTAAGTAGCAGGGGCGAGGTGGTGAGACTGCATCGCAGTTTGAGGAGCTAGCTTAGCTGGACAGTGCTACAGAAGTGCTTGGTGTTAGTGCAAAGTGAGTAGGATCAGGTCCGGAGTCACCAGGAGTAAAATGCGCCGTAACTGGCTGCAGGAACACAAGTGCCAGGGAAGAGACCTGCTAGTTCAGCTCCACCCTGCCGGCAGGGGCTGACACAGGACTTGGATTTTTCCCTCCGTGTTCCCCCGAGCTTTGTGCAGTCCAGATGCAAGTGTCCCAAGCGACTGGGAGCTCCACCTGGAGCCATTTCAGTCCAGCAAACCTTGCCATCGGGAACTTTTCCTGATAGTCACCCTGCATGTCTGAGCGCCTCCTTGTACTCCCACATCGGTGTTAATACTCCCCGAGCCCCTGGAGTCTTCCTTCACTGGCCCTGTCTTCAGTAAGAGGCATGGCTAGTTTCAGTTCTCTCCCTCTCTCATCCAGGCCCTGTTTAACCTCCTGGTCCCGGACCACGCTGCAGACGCCTTCTCTCCACCCCGCCTGTCTGAGCCCAGCGTCTGCGACTGGCTGTTGGAGTGGCTGTTGGGAGGCTTGTCACACTGGGATGCAGAGCACTTCTTGTTCGTAGCTGAGCATGGCTATGTGTATGAGCACAACTTTGCCTTCTTCCCCGTGTACCCCCTGAGCATACGAGCGGTGGCAGAGGTCACTCTGTGGCCCCTGCAGGGGCTGCTCTGCCTACGGAGCCGCCTGCTCCTGTCAGCTGTACTTTTAAACGCCCTCTTCTCTGTCCTGGCAGCTGTTGTCCTCTACGAGCTGGGCTGCGTGGTGCTGCAGTGTCGCAGGACAGCCTTCCTCTCTGCCCTCCTCTTCTGCCTCACCCCAGCCAATGTGTTCATGACAGCCGCCTACTCGGAAAGCATGTTTGCCCTCTTGGCGTTCAGTGCCATGTGGCAGCTGGAGAAGGGGCGTAGCTGGACCAGCGGACTGCTTTTCTCCTTTGCTGCTGGCGTGCGCTCCAACGGGGTGATCAATGCTGGCTTCCTGCTCTATTCCCAGAGCAGACGCCTTGCCTTCCAGCTCCAAGCTGGTGCGGGGTCTGTCATGAAACAGGCTCAGGTCTGGAGGCAACTTCTCGGCTTGGCAGCCTCAGTAGTTCTGACGTGTGCTGGCCTCTTTTTACCTCCTGCTTTGTTTCAGTTCTATGCTTACTTGAGATTCTGTGACCCTGATGTCAGCCCTGAACGCGCTGTTCCCCAGCCGCTGTTGCAGCTGGCCGTGGACAAAGGGTATCGCCTAGCAAGCATGACTGGGGTGAAACCTGCTTGGTGCTCCCACCAGGTTCCTATGATCTATTCTTACATTCAAGACGTTTACTGGAACGTGGGCTTTCTGCGATACTTTCAGCTGAAACAGATCCCCAACTTCCTGCTAGCTGCTCCCATCATGATGCTGAGCGCTTGGGCTGCCGGCATCTACCTCACTGCCAATCTCCAGCACTGCTTAACACTTGGCCTGGTGAGGAGAAGGAATAAAAGCGGGGGAGGAGAGGGCGCTGCTAAGCCAGGGGTTGGATTTTGCTCCTCTGGTGTCTTCGTATACGTGGTCCACGCCACTGCTCTCTTGGTATTCGGACTCCTCTGCATGCACGTGCAGGTAAGGTGATCACGGGAACATGTGTAAGTTGTTTCTTCAAGGGAAATAAGTGCTGAGGAGGGGCGGTGGATGGATGGTCAAGGAGACTGAGATACCCTAACCACAGGACAGCGCAGGCTTTTTTGCCTGGAAGCTCTGCCTTTCCCCTCTGGGCTGCTTCCAGATCACAGATCATTTCTTCAGTTTCCAAAGCCGTTTAAGTCATTTCTGTCATTGAGGCTGATCAAAAAGAGGCCGGTGGGTGCCAGGGCTGATGGGAACAGGCCGGGTTACCAGCTTGTTTCTCGTAGGCCATCTGTCGACTGGATGATGTTTCTAACATGCTTATCTCCAGTTGAGCCAAACGGTGCTAATCAGCTCTCGGGGGGGGCCTGACGTTGGGCCACTACCAATTTGGGTGGGATTTGAAATGGTGGCCTGGAAATGAAAGGCTCCGTAGACCCTTGCCAGTCCCTAGAAGTGATTCAGGACTGTTTCCAACACTGCTACCGACTCAAGGAAAGCGGTCGCAGGAACCAGCTTGGGGGAAACCCAGGTATGGGTCGTGAAGCATGAAACAAAACCTCAAGTGGAGGAAGAGCTCGCTAGTTTTACCCTGCCTCTCACTGCTTAAACCGGACTCCGTCTTCTGGACTTGCTGCCCCGCCGCCCCTCGGGCTGACCCCATTGTGCCGCCATGTCCCCAGCACGTGTGTGGACGTGAGTGTCTACGTATGCTCGACAGTCAGAGATTCGTGGAGGACAAGTTTGGTTCTGGGCCTCCAGCCTGGTCGGGGTCTGGAGCGACACAGGGCGCACATGATAAGGGGTGCCGGAACCAGCACTTTGTCCACAGCTCTGTAAGCCATGTGCAGTCCCTTATCTTTCCCAGGAGGCAAACTAGGCATTTTACCAACAGTGCCTTCCCCGTGCAACATGCATTGCATCTGGGAAGGCACTTGGGATCCTTCAGGATGGGATGCCTGCATAAATGGGAAATATCCTTGTTATCCAAGGGTTGGACTTCTCCTTTTCTTGAAGCAAGGACAGGAGAATTTAAATCTCGGGACCTGCTAGCCACTGCACTGCTCAGGCGCTGGGCTCTGGTTCGGTGGACATTTTGTGTAGTACCAGAGGAACTGGGGTGGTTACCGTTTTTACAATCTAGAGGTTATTTGGCTGCTTCCCCGGCTCTCTTTGTTGGGGGACTCTGAGCTGAGAGGCATGTTGCCCTGAGCATAATAAATCCTAGCACCATGAAGTAGGGCGGTATTTCATTCCAGTTGACCAGTAGTCTGAGACAGATTGCCCCTTTCCTTCTGCACAACGGAGGGTGGTTGGATTCACAGACCTGTAATTAGTGCAATTCCTTTTTCCGCTTGTCGTTCTCAGGTCCTAACGCGGCTCCTAGGCTCGTCCTCCCCGGTGCTGTACTGGTTCTCTGCTCACCTGCTCCAGGACAGCGACGCCGTGCTGTGGCGAGAAGGGGATCCCACCCAGACTGCAGCTTCCCTCTCCGAGAGGCCCTGTCTGGGCAGCGCTCTTCTGGGGTTGTTTGGAGCGGGGGTTTCTGAAAACCCCCTTCCGCCATTACTGCTGAATTACAGAAGGAATACCGCCCTGACCAAATGCGTTCTGGGGTACTTCCTGTCCTTCTGGCTCCTGGGACTGATCCTGCATTGCAACTTCTTGCCTTGGACGTAGCTAGAGATTGTGTGTGCACGTGCATTTGGGACCGACTTCCCAAGAGGAGCAGAATTGCTGCTCCGAGTTGTGACTCGCTTTTGACCTTGACGTAAGGGAACTGAAGCTGTTGTCTTTGTTGAGTACAAAGTTACACAGAGCCACCGGTACGTGCACGTTCCTCAAACAGCCGTGCTCGTTTTTGTAACCCCAGTCCATCCTTATTCCAGCCCTCCTTTCTCTCCTTTCTCATTGTCACCGCTCAGCTCGTGGCCAAAATCTGGTTTGTAAACTCTCTGGGGCAGGTAACGTGTCTTTAATTCTTCCATCTTCTGTGCAGCACTTTACCATAATGAATAGGTATCCGATGACACGAGTGGGAAGCCCACTGCTGTCCGAGGAGCCCTATAGCCAACGTGTCTGCCTACAAAATAAAGATCCTGAGAAACTCAAGGAAGCAGCCTTCATCTCCAAGTGAGACGCTTTCCCCTGCACCAGGAATGTCTTGTTCTCTCTGGCCCAGCGCTCCGGGGAGTCCCTTTGTGTGTTGCATGTAACGGCTGGCGTGAAGGAGACACTGGAGTGATCCTCAGGGGAGATGTCACCAAAGGGGTTAGGGTGCTGCTGCTCACAGGGTCTCAAGTGGGCGCGAGTGGAGATTTACTGATGGCGTATGAGCATCATCAGTACACCGTGTGGATTTTGGACCAGGCAGAGGGTTTTTTCTTTGTGAAAGGGCATCTCTCACCTGGAAAATCGCAGAGCCTCGGTAGGGAGGAAGAGAAGCCATGCGATAGGGACAGTCCAGGCAGGGGCAGGGCAGCTGGACATCAAGGGAAAGAAACAGCCATTTCTCCCTGCTGGAAACCATGTGGCCTTCTTCGAGCAAGGCCTTCCGAGCTCTAGCCCTGGCTCGCTGTGTGAGACCACAACCCCTTTTCATGTTAAGGCTGTGGGGCAATTATTGCATCTCTCATGGGTGCCAAACATGACTCAAACAGAACACATTTGAGTATCCAAGTCGCATTTGTTTCCTTGAGTAGTAACATGCTTTATTGGGCTATTCTTCCATTAGACTACAGAAGCTTGGGCCTGGATGTGGGGCCCTGACTGCTGGGTGATCCCGGCATGCGGGAACATCAGGGCGCAGCTCAACGTGGGCAGGACGGCGGCTGCGTAGCCTGCGCTCCCTTAACGTACTTGCTGGGTCGCGCGTGGAAAGACCTGCGACGGGTCACGTCCGTGCCCAGCGCTCCTGCTGTGTGTCTCCGTGGTCAGGCCCTCTGGCCTTAGCATGTGTCCTGCTACGTACCGTGTCGATCCTGAGCTTCTTCCAGGACCTTTTGGACCAGGCTCTCAGCCTGCTTTCCGACGCCCACTCCTTCCCCCGAGAGGCCCCGGCGCGGACTGAGCTGCCCTCGTGCTTGCGCGTGGCCCCGCGACGAGACGGACCTGTGCCTAGAAACAGAGGGGTTTTCTTGCCAAGGCCGCCCTCTCGCCAGCGCTGAACCAACTTCAGACAGGTAGAGAACGAGGCTGTTCCCCGCAGACCGCTTAGCGTTTGCTGGCTTTGGAGGGGGACGGTTTGGGGACGCGCCTGTTCGGGTGGTGCGTAAATACTGCAGGGGTTACGCGATGTTACAGCGTCAAAGCCATTGTGCTGTACAAAGCTATCGTGCAGGCGGGTGCTGAGGCCCGGTGAGGGGTGCGGTGGGGGCGAGGGGCTGAGGCGGGGGAGGAGAGGGCAGCTTTGAGCACGGGATGAACTGTAGCGTTGCGGGCACGTGGGAGCCGGCACAGCGCGCTGGGAGCGTGGACGCCGGAGGCCGCAAGCGAGAGCAGCCGCCGGTCGGTGCTCGGGACGCGGGGGCCGGGCCGGGCGGGAGGAGGGGACGGGGCGGCCTGCCCGGGCGGCGCTTCCGCGGGGGCCGAGCTGCCCGTCCGGCGGGGCCGGGGCCGGGGCCGGGGCCGGGGCCGGGGCCGGGGCCGGGGCGACGCTCCGTGGCGGGGAGCCGCGGACAACAGGTAGGCGGTGCGGGCTGCCGGGGCCGGGGCCGGGGCCGGGGCCGGGGTGGGCGGGCGGGACACGTGCGCGCAGCTGCGGGGAGGCCGGGCCTGGCCGGGAGCCGCTCCACCCACCGGCGGCGGGGCGGGGCGGGGCGGGGCGGCGCGGCGCTGGGGCGGCTCCGCCCGGCCGCGGGCAGCGGGGAGCGGCGGCCCGGGGCGCCATGAAGGCGTGCGAGTACCGGCAGATCCCCCCGGGCGCCGCCGCCCCGGCCCCGACCACGACCACCACCCCGGCCCCGCCGGCCCCCGGTCCCGCCGCCGCCGCCGGCCCCCGGCCCCGCCGCAAGTGGGAGTCGTTCCCGGGCCGCAACCGCTTCTTCTGCGGCGGCCGCCTGATGCTGGCGCGGCACGGCGGCGTCTTCGCGCTCACGCTCGGCCTCGTCCTGGCCACCAGCGCCCTCTTCTTCGCCTTCGAGTGAGTCCCGGCCCGGCCCCGCCATCCCGGCCCGGCCCGGCCCGGCCCCGCCATCCCGGCCCTAACCCGCCTCTCTCCCCTCTCCGCAGCTGCCCCTTCCTCGCCCGCCACCTCACCCCGGCCATCCCCGCCATCGCGGCCCTGCTGCTGCTCTTCGTCCTCAGCTGCCTGCTGCAGACCAGCTTCAGGGACCCGGGCATCCTGCCGCGAGCCACCGCCGCCGAGGCCGCCGACCTGGAGAAGCGCATCGGTGAGGCGGCGCGGGGGGCTCTCTGCGGGCAGGGAAGGGGGCCCGAGCCCTTCGGCGGCTTCGGGACGCCGGGTCGCTGCCGCCTCGGCTTCCCCGTCTGTAAAACGGGTGCGATGCCAGCCTCGTCGCGCGCTGGTTGCGTTTGCAAAGCGCTGGCCGCTCGGGGCGCGTGTGCGGTAGCCCGGGTCGCGTCAGCCCCGCTTGGCTTCAGACGGGCCCGGGGGGAGGAGGAGGCCGGGACGGAGGCTGGGCGCGCTGCTGGCGTGATGGAGCGGCTGGTCCAGGAGCGGAGGTGGCGCCGGCCCAGAGCAGGTGCGGACGTGCACAGCGCCCGGCTCCCCGGTGATGCAGCCGCCGGGTCTGTTGTGCGCGTGCGAGGCAGCCTCTCCGGTCCCGTTGCTGCCGGTTCGCCCGGGAGCCAAAGAAACCAGCTAGAAAGCAGGTAGCCTTTCTTCACGGTCGGTGGCTCGGCCAAACCGACGGGACACTTGCTACACGCGTCCGGCGCTCTCCAGAAAATACCCGTCTGTGTCCGCACGTCTGGGTTTGGCCCATCCGGTCGCAGGCCGGCGCACGGATGCGCAGAGCTGGGCTGTATTGCCTTCTCGGGCCGTTCCCCTTCCACGTTTCGGGACCGTTCGCCTGGCTTGTCAAATCGTGCAGGAGGCCGCACCACGATTGAGAGCCGCTTCCCGGGTGTTGCCTGTGGCCTTCCCGGGACAAGGTGGAGGCAGCCGCAGGCCGCTGTCTGAGCTCTGGGGGGGGAAAGGAGGCGGGGGTTGCGCTCCTGCAGACTCCCGGGCCAGCTTCAGACCTGCTTGTGGTACCGGGAGCGGGGACTTGTCGTGGGTGCTGCGCAGACGTGGGACTGATCCCGCAGTCACGGGCTGGACTCGGGTCCCCTCCTCCCTGCCGGGTCTCGTCCCGCTTGCTGCGTGCGGATGCTGGACGGGCTCTGCTGTAGCGACAGGGAGAAGGTGCGGCGTTCTCTACCGACCCTGCTGCCATGCTGTCTGTGGGGTTCCCGCGAGTACGTGAGCACCGTCGGCGCACGTAATATGTACTTTCCAGCCAGACTTGGGCCAGTCCCGTGCCTGCTCCTGTTCAACTCCAGGAAGACTCGGGTACTTAACTCCCTCCAGCAGCTCCGAAAAGCCCAGCCTCCGCATAAACGAAGAACATCCCGCAGCGCCGCGGAGCGCTGTGCTCAGCCCCCACGCGCCATCTGTCGCTGCGCACCACCCACTCCCTGCGTGTCCCCCTCGCGAGCTCCCCGATCCCCGTAACCGCTGCGTGGCCTTGGTCCGAGGGACACGGCCCTCCGTCACGCCACGTCCTTAATGCCGAGCCGGCCGAGTTGTCGGGGTGCCCGGTGTTGTGTTCTGCGGCAAAGCTATTAATTCACGTGAAGTGATTATCGTATCGTCCAGAGGAATCTTCCTCTTGGGCGAAACCAGGTTAAGATCTGTAGCTCGCGCCGGACGTTTTATTTTGCAGAGGAATGATGTTAGGGTTCGGAATAATGACTTCAGGCACCGGTGCCGTGGAGAGTCGTGACTTGCCACCGGCCTGCTCTGCCTGCAGGCCCTGTATCCGTGGCTTGTGTTTTGGGAGGGGACGAGGGTTGGTATAGTAACAGAGTGCCCGCCTGTGCTTGCGACGGCTGTGTCACAGGCCCGTGCGCGTGTTCCCGAGTAACAGGCGTGCGAGCAAAGCTACTGTGAGACTTGTGAAATCTGTCATCCCTGAACAGTCGTAGGAGAATAATTTCAGGTCGCTGGCTTTCAGACACCCACGAAATGGCTATCTTGGGCTGTTTTACTTGCTGTTTAAAAATACCTACTGCCAGGTGCTGCCTGCCGTGTCAGCTGCCACTCTTAATACAACGCGCTCGTTTTCCCCTTAATGGGCCTGAAATGGTCAGAGCCGTGGTTTTGCAGCCCTGGTAACTGCTTGTGTCATGTGCTCCTTGCAGTGCTTTTTTTCCTTCAAGTGACACGTGCGTTTCCAAAGCCCTCCTCCGTGCACCACCGCCGCTGTGCTGAGGAGATCGGGCACCTTTGGCGACAGGCCTGGAATTCGTCGGGTGCCAGCGCACGCAAATCCATCTGGCCGTGTCCTTAAAATGCCCCAAACTCGGGAGCTGGTGGGAGCCACACTCCCAGCCAAAAGATGCACCGCCAGCCTGCCCCCAGATCCCCAGGGCAGTGCCAGGTCTTCCCTCGCCGTAGCTGTGCTGCTGGTGCCAGGTCCTTGCAGGGGACGCTGCAGATCCCGCTTGTCTGAGGTGGCCGTTTCTTGGCGTCGGTAGCCGTGCTGCACGGACCATTGTCGAAGTCTTGTGTGCTCTCGCGTACGGTGCTACTTCCTCTGGTCGGGACGTGTTAGAGAGCCCCTTTCTTCCCCCCGTGGCACAGAGCAGTGTCGGTGCTACTAGGCACAGCTGCCAAACGCTCAGTATTTCTATAGCACGTCAGCTTCCAGACTGGGGTGGGATTGAACACGGCGCGGCACGGTACAGCCCGACCCGAGGAGGTGGGAAGCCCCCCGGCTCGGCACATCCGGCAGACCTGGGTTTCCCCCGCGTAAGCCTGCCTGTTCCCTCCTCTCTGCCCCGCAGATAGCATGGGCACCTCCACCTACCGCCCGCCCGCCCGCACGATGGAAGTGGTCATAAACAAGTACGTGGTGAAACTGAAGTACTGCTACACCTGCAAAATGTTCCGGCCCCCCAGGACCTCCCACTGCAGCGTCTGCGATAACTGCGTAGGTAAGTCCAGGGCTGGAGACCGGGCATGCCCCCTCGAGGGGACTGGGCATAGGGAGCAGTCCAGCGGGTCCCAGGCTTTCGGGGTCCGCTAGCCCGCTCCTAGAAAAGCTCATAGGGAAGAATTTCCATGGGGCTTGTGAATCTGCCAGAGGTGCGGTGACCCCGACCTGGGAACTGCTAGTTCGGGCCCTTGAGCAAAGGCTTTTCTGCTTCCTCTCAAGAGACTTGGAAAGAAAAATAACAGTTTAGGAGGGGGTTCTCCCACCTCCGCCTGGCCTCACAAGCACACAGTGCCAGGCCAGGGTACAGCACGCTAACGGTGGTGCCAGGTAGGAAGGGTTTCATCAGTACAGTCCCACCTCTTGTTTCAACTCGCCTCCAAGCATCTCTCTGTGAAGTGCTACCCTGTTCTCTCAACCCCTGCTTGGCTACAGTGAAGGAGAGGGCACAGCCAGCCTCCGTCTTCGCCCTTCTGCCCTCCCCTGGGGGGGAGAGAGTTGGAGATTGCAAGAAGTTGTGGGTATATTCCACCCCCTCGCTGGGCATGGGGTCAGAGTGGGATCTGGGTGTGTGGCAGGGAAGTCCTTGACCTAGGCTAGAGTCTAAAGGATCAGCTCACAGAGTTGGCAGGGCTGTCCCTGTTACAGCCACCCGTACCTGCACTGCGGCACCAGGGCCTGGTGTGGAGGCAGCTCTGCCGTCTGCAGGAGCTTTCCTGCTGCCCGTTACAGCTGCTCCCCCGATGGCAGAAGCCTTCTCTTCCCAGGGCTGTGTCCCCACTGGGGTTTGCCAGCCACGGGCCGTGGTCTTCCCCACTCCTGTCTGGCACAGCTCGGCTGGCAGAACTGCGGAACATAGATGAAACTGAGGCGAATGGCAAGTCTGCTGATCACAGGCCCTTCCTTGGCTGGAGCCCTGTCTGAATGCAGGCTCCTGATCCAGTCTTCCCTGTTGTAGAGCTGCAGTGGCTTGGGAACGGATGGACCTACTGACCCAGGGGCTGTCCCCAGATCTCCAGCCCCGTCTAAAAGGGGGGTAGGTGCCAGCAGAGTGTTTGAGAAACCGATGGTTGGCAGGAGGCAGTTCTGCGGAAGGGGATACATAGCATTAGCCCAACCTACTGCGTGGCACGGTCAGCTGTTGTGCTCAGAGCCCTGCAGGAGAACCCGGCATGCTTCTGGGAGCCATTTCTGGCCATTCGGGACTCTGCGTCTGTCCTCTTTAGGCCCTTCTGGAGCAACCCGTCAGCAGAACGTATATGCTGCTGAGATGCAGCCTGGCCCTGTCATGGCTCCGGTCTGTTTTTGCTGGAGCAAGACTGCAAGCTTTGTGCCCTGGCAGATTCCCACCCGGCTCCCTGCATTCCCCTCTGAGCCCCAGCTCGATGGGGTGTTTTCACCCCAGAAGTCTGTTTTGTGTAGTGTGGTCATGGGCGATGTAGGAGCCAGTTGTCTTGTACCAGCGGAGGACTGCATTTCAGCGGTGGCAGTGACTCGTGTTGGTGTCACCAGCACTGCTGCTGCAGGCACCTCAGCCCCCCAGAGATCTAGCTCCTTCTGGAGAGGCAGAAGGGTCTCTGTGCAGATCACTTGTCTTGGGATCCCGACCAACATTTGAGGCTTTGCAATGTGATTTTCCTGATGTTTGAAGCTGCTTTTCTTCTCTGCACAAACGGAGGAAGCTGTCTGATGCACCGGGGCTGGCAGAGCTGAGCGCACGCGGTGCCGCCGGAGGCACAAAACAAACAAATTAGAACAGAATTACGCTCTTTGTTTCCATTGCAGCAGCTACAGATGCTGCGAGTGACAGTAGCTGCCTAAAGCTATATTCAGACACAAAGGGCTTCCAGCTGGGATCCCTTTCCAGTTTAATAGACCTTAAAGGTGCGTGGGCTGCAGAGCCCTGTATCAGTTCAGTGAGAGCGTCCTTTGTTAGTATGTTCTGGACTTAAAGCTTGGGATCAAGTAGGTGGCAAAGGGTTGCTTGCAGCCCCTGGATTCACAGAGGCTCTGCTGAAGGTTTGGCGCTCGGCTGGTGCGTGGGACACGTGGTTCCCTAATGTCATTCCCTCTCCGGTTTCAGAGCGGTTTGATCACCACTGCCCCTGGGTGGGCAACTGCGTGGGGAAGCGCAACTACCGCTACTTCTACGCCTTCATCCTCTCCCTCTCCTTCCTGACGGCCTTCATCTTTGCTTGTGTCATCACCCACATCACTCTGCGTAAGTACGGCATGCCCCCCTCCTGGGAGCCTTCGCTGCGAGCACCTGATTTAGCGTATGCTGAAAAGCAGCTTCTTAGGTCATGTCAGACTAGCTCAAAACTGGGTCTTCCGCTGCTGCATCACCTGGGTGAACCAGATTGAGGGTTGCAGTGAGCTGTAAACCCCTACACCTTGTGAGTGTGGATCTGTATGGCAAATAAGTTCATGTTGGGGCTGCAGTGGGTTGGAGGGCGGGTCTGTGTGTACACACACACCCTGCATCTGCCTTTCATGCCTAGGCCTGGCCTCATTTAGTCCCAAACCTTGTTGAGCACATGCTGCAGCCCAGCATTTCTCAGAGGCTCCATGTGGCTGAAGCTTTGTAGCTGGCTGAGCAGATCTGTGAAGGCTCTTGGGATGGGCATGTACCCCAAGGCAGAACAGGATGGCTAGACGTGGGAAGCTGCCTCCTTGAACTTAGTGCTTTGTCCCATTCAATTCGCAGGCTCTCAGAGACAAGGATTCCTCGACACTCTGAAGGCAACGCCAGCCAGATATCCTTTGGTGCCTGTGGCTTTCTGGGCTAGTCTCCTCTTTGCATATTGGCATGGTCCTGGATCAGGCAGGGCGCTGGGGAAGAACCCTAAAGCTGTAGTGATCTGGGGAGGGTCTCAGTCACCTGCAACATGCTGTAAGCCTTTCCATCAGCGCGCCTCAATGTACCTTCCAAATCTTTGTTGATGTCCTCTCCTTCCTCCTGGGAGGCAGAGGGCAGGCTTCTCTGTCTGCAGAGCTAGTGAGACCCTGGGTTTGGCGCACAGCTGCTCACCGTTGACTTGGGTTTGGAAGGCAAGCTGGCTTCTGGCGTGGGAGGGGATACAGGGAAAAGCAGGGGATGTCCCTGAACTGGCTGCGGTGAGCTGCACCCAGGTGGGGGGTCCTGGAGCCGCGCTGGCAGTGAGGGGAAGGGACCGGCCTGCCTTCTCTGTGCTAAGGGGATGCATTCTCCGTGCTAGGGGCAGGCCAGGTGCTTTCCCTCGGGGTTAGGATGTGCATTCTCCAGGCCTCCCATCCAGCCCTTGTTGGGCACGTCACGGCCTTGTGTGCCTCTCCACGGACAGCATCTCCAGCATGAGGCTCTCCTGTAGTCAGACCACAGGGCTCTCCCTGCTGCGTGGGTTCAAGCCTGGGGTTTCCTTGACTCTTCCCACCGTGCTGGAGCTGGTGATCTGTTTTTTCTCAGTCTGGTCTATTTTGGGCCTCTCAGGTTTTCACACTTACCTAGTCGCCTCCAACCTGACGACGAACGAAGACGTAAGTACTGTGCGCGCCACGTCTTGGCAGAGGGACCAAACGGGTGTGAGCGCCACTTCGGAGCTTGCACTCCATTGCTTTCTAGGCAGCAAAGAGGGGATCCACCCATCTGTTGGTGGCTCACCTTGCAGCAGCGCGGGGGGGGGTTACCTTAACAGTGGATGATGATTACAGAGCAAATAGTTGGCCTTAGGCCACAGGGGTTTGCCTTGTGGTTCAGGTAGTGGGGTAGGGAGTCACAGCTGGGGGGAGGGGGGTGCAGGGCATGCCAGGGAGAGCAGCACAAAGGGTTTGTGCCAAGGCTGACCCAGGGGCTAGTACACTGCAACCTTTGAGCTAGACGCACCCCCCGCCCACCTGCCCCCATGGCTTCGAACATGACCCTACCAGCCAGGAAACTGATTTTAAAATCCCATTTGGTTTAAACTGTGTTAGCTTGAAACTAGACTTGCTTTCCAAACATGCCCTTTGCTGCGGTGGGGAGCTGAGCAGCCGAGGGACAGGCCAGGAGAGGGCTTTGGGTGTTAGGTGCCAACTCACGAGGTCTTGGGTCAGCCCTTCCTTGCCATGGACTTCCTCTAACTGTGGGAAAGTCCCTCAGTCTGTCTCAGTTCCTCCTCTGTAAAGGGCAGAGCGCACGAGGGTGCTGTGGAAAGAGATGCATGAAAGACGGGGGCATGCTCAGAAGCTGTAGCAACAGGACCATGCAGGTGCCTGGCTAAGGTAGACTGGCTCCGTCTCAGACGGAGCAGCTGTATTTCTCTGTTGGCTTCAAGAGGCTCAGCAGCCGTAGTTGTGTTGGGAAGACTCGTATCCCCTGCTGTCAGACACGCAAGCGTGGCTGCAGAGCGAATGGAGGGCATGGCTTCCTCCTCCTGCCTTCAGCCTTGCAGCTGGGGGCCTGCTAGGTCAACAGAAGTCCCTGCGCGGGGCCGAGAGCAGAGCCGAGCCTGGCGCGTGGCCCGTCACTCCCCGCTGCATTGCTCGCACCGCCGGTTCTGCACGGCAGCTGGGGAGGAAGTGGGAACATGATTTGTAAATCCCCGCGCCCTGGCTCTGGCCTGCCCCAGCTCCCACGGCTCCAGCGTCTGAGAGTCCAGAATGATAGTGTCCCCTCCTGCAGGCAGCTCAAGATGGCAAGGACGCCCTCCCATCAGCTGAGCGGCCTGGGAGCTGCCCTAGCCACATGTGCGGTACAGAACTATGCCCCTGCCCTGGAGAGGTCTCAGTCTGAGCGAGACTAACAGGAAGCGATGGTTGCAAAACAAGGTGGAAGCAAGGGCCCCAACCGTGTGTCAGCGTGATGCATGGGCCACAGCGCAGGGAGGGCCTGGCTGTCTGAGACTATGTGTGGGCAGACAGGAAAGCCTCTTGCTGTGGAGACGCCAGGAGCTGAGACAAGGCAGCCAGAGGGCTCTGCAGAGGGATCCTCCCTCGCATCCCATACGCAGCGTGGTTTCTCCTAGCCTGTCTGTCTAGGAAAGGGAAGAGCCCTGCTCCTCCGTGTCACCATGCCTGGTCCTGGAGCCCTTCTGTCACCCCCAGCCTGGGCTGCTTGAGTGGGGCATGGATGGTTCAGGAGACACCCTCCCCTGTGCCCTGGCAGCAGTTGGATGGGTTTGTGCCCTCCACACCTGGTGGTTGGCCCCCACGTCCTAACCTGGGCCTGTCCTTTTGCTTGCAGATCAAAGGCTCGTGGTCAAATAAGAGGGGCTCGGAGTTTGCCAATCCCTACAGCCATAAAAGCATCCTCACAAACTGCTGCGCGGTGCTGTGTGGACCCTTCCACCCCAGGTAAGGGCCTCGTGTCGCTGTCTTTGGGCTTGCTCCTGGCAGCCGGCACTTACACCTGGGGCCACGCGTGGAAGCTGGGGAGGGGCACACTCACGCTGGTGCCCAGGAGGCCTGGTTGCAGATGGGGTAGGGGCTGCTGTGATGCTGGAGCCTCCAGGGGGTGAGGTGACCAGTTGGAGGCTCAGGGGAAGGTCAGGTGAACATGCACATGCGCGTGCCAGCGGGCTTCTTCACCCTCCTCTGAAACCTGCTGCCTCAGGCTACTTCTGCCCTCCTGTCCTGGTGTGAGCAGCGTGGCTGGGATTTCCCCGTGGTGGAGCATGCAGTAGGCAGCTACTAGACATATTTCCTGGGTCAGTGCCTTTCCTTTCTGCAGAGTTAAAAACCGGTGCCATGATGCCTGAACGTTGCTTGGCAGAGAGGCTGCAGGGAGCTGCACTAATCAGCTCTACTTGTTAGCATAAATCCTTCAAGTCCTGACATTGCTGGAAGCTCTGTGGTGACTGAGAGCTATCGAAATGCTACAGTCAGACCAGGGTGAAAGTGGAGCATGTGGCAGGAGCAGAGGCTGTGGTTAAAGAGGATTCTTAGTTTTTTCTAACAGCTGCATGGTGTTGGTGATCACAAAAGGCTTGGGAGCTGCCTTGGCTACCGCCCACCCCTCCTCACTGAGGTTTGGAGGGGTCTTGCTGCACGTGCCCCTGCTACAGCCTCCAGGTTGTCCGGGTGGGACCAGACCTGACATTCCCAATAGGTCAGTGGTGAGAAACAAGCATCAGAGATGCTTTTGGGTCGGCACCTTCCACCCTGGGGTGCCAGCCCAGCTTTTCACTTGGCCACCCCCTTCCTGCCAGGCATGGCTGGAGCGGCTGGACTCCTGCAGTGACTCTCTCTGGCAGCTGTTGTGTAGATCAAACCAGAGGGCATGTGCCAGACTGCGGGCACCCCTGCCCTCCCGGAGAGGAGGGGTGCTGCCATAGCACAAACTGGAGTCCTTGACCTGGTGGCAAGTTGCAGGTGGTTTGGCCACCGTGGCCTTCCAGCAATGCTGCAATTTCCTGGAGATGTCTAGTTCCCCGCCACAGTTGGGCCCACAGTTCCTGTTATAGCAGGAAGAACGCCAGACATCTCGGGTTTCTGCATCGCTGCTGCTGACTTGCATTGGCCAGCAACGCCAGCCCCGGGGGTGCTGCTTTCTGCAGGCCCCGGCATTGCAGAGGCCCCTGGCCCTCACCTTCACTGTTTCAAAGTGTTGACTTTGACTAGCTGATCTTTCCAAGCAAATGGTGATTTGTGCAAGCTCAGGTGCATCGTTTCCCTGCTGCCCGGTCTTCTTAGGCTCGGTGGTCCTGGCAGCCGTGACTCCAAGTCCATCCAAAGCATCAGTCAGGAGGATGCTGCTGGGCAGATTCCAGGCTTGTATCTTGTGCTTGGTTGTTGGATCTCACTCCTCGCAGGGACGTACAGCTCTCAGCCAGCTGACTGCTGTAGGGGAAACTGAATCTCTTCTGTTGGCAGGAAATCGGGGGTGTTACCTGGATGAGGTTTGCTTGTGCAGTTCAGGACTAGGTAAGACAGGCTGGCTTGGATAGAGATGGCCTCCTGAGGGCCCTGCCTTTCCATGGCTGGATGGGCACATGTTGCTTTGTCAGTCTCTTGGGGTTTTAAGGTTTCAGTGTGTTCTGGAGCACAGCTGTGGACGTGGGCAGCTGCTGTCCTGGTGCAGGGTTGGCTCCCTGCGCTGACTCTCTGCAAGGTGGCAGGATCCTACGGGCTGAGTTGAACCTGCTGCGAGGTGCTGGCAGACACGGCTCTAGCGTGCTAATGCTGGGATGCAACGAGGGTCTGAAATCCCCCAGGGCTGGGCGCTGGCTGGCTGCTTCCACAGCAGCTCTGGTCACTAAGACGCAACTCCTGGCGCTAGTTCTTTGAGGAGCTTGGGATTAACTCCTCCCTTCTTGTCTTCTAGTTTAATAGACAGAAGAGGATTTATCCAGCCGGACGTCGGGACCCCATCCAGTCCCAAGAGCGAGGTCCCCTCCTTTGGAGCCAAAAGTGACACCAGCATGGTAGGAGGCATTCCCTAGCGGTGCTGTGCTCTAGCCTGTGCCTGTCATGCCTGTGCCTAGCTCCAGCCAGTACCTTCCCTGTTACTGCCTCCCTGGCCTCAGGCGGCACAGCCCTGTGATGCAGAGCTGCCAAAGACTCAGTCGAGCCATACGTTGCCTTCTTTTTTTTAAATTTATTTATTGTTTTGTTTCACTGTGATAACGGGCCCCCCACGGACTCCGCTGTATCGGCATTGGCGAGCAAACCCCTGTCCTCCGAGGATGGAGGAGGTCTTGGGAAGACCCAGGCTCGGGGTGGTTGCGCCAGAGAGCTGCCACCTCCCCCACCAGCACTGCCAAGTGGGCAGCAGTGTCTCGTGCGTGGGCTGGGGGTGAAACGAGCTCAGCCAGCAGGCCAGCTCCTCGGGTGTCTGCTGTAGCTGGGGGTTTGCTTCCTGGGCTGGTGAAAGTTGGAAGTGGCAGGATTGCCCGTTCTCTCTGCCAGTGCCCCAGTGTTGCCAAAGGCAGCTCTGTGCGTCGTAAGCTGCGGTGCCATCAGGGCCTGGCTTTTCCTCGTCAGCAACCGGATGGCAGACGGGGGAGCCCTCACCAGCTCTCAAGACAGGCTGGCCCACTCTTTGCCTCCAGGGCTCTGTTAGCCAATGACGGGGACATGCAAGGACAGGGGCAGCCCCAGGGGTGCCCCTGAGCTTGGCGATGACTAGAACAAAGTGCAGCACTTGGTGCTTCCCAGGGCGTTGCCCTTCTGTGGTCACCGCTGGATGTCTGGGCAGCACCACGTGGCCAGGAGAGCCTAACCGGTTCCACGGCAGCATCAGGGAGCAGACTTCTGAGAGACGTGGCCGTCCTGAGCAGGGCTATGTTGCGGGACCAGCAAATGCTGGAGTCCGTCAGCATCAGGCCACGCTCTGGCTGCGGGTTGCCAGCCCCGGGATGGCCCCTTCAGAGCAGGGCTGGACGCTGAGCTCCTCTGCCCTCCTGCCGACGGTAGAAGCCATGCTCTGTGCCTCCTGGGCTCCTTGGTGCCAGTGTGTCCATGGGTTAGCCATGCTGGGGCGTGAGTCTCAGACTTGTTAGCAATATGCATCATTAAAAGTTGCTGGGTATTTTTGCACAATTCATAGAGTTTTTTACCAGTGTGTTTTGTATCTGGGTACAGGCGGTGGTAGGGAGCCCTAGCACCAGGCAGGGTTGGTGTTAGCTGGTCTGGACCCTGACCTTCTTCTTCCTCCCCTGCCGACATAAGCAAAGCTGGCTTGTGTGGAAGGGGCTGTGCTGCTGCTGGGATGCTCCGGCCCTGAGGGTCTGAGCAGGTCTCTGGGCTACCGAATTGCTTGAGGCAGGCCAGACGCATGCCCCCACCACGGGCTTCTCAGAGGTCAGCCATCCCCTTCTCCCCTCTGGGTGCCAGCACTGATCGCAGTCCTGTTGTGTTGCTGGCCATGAGATGTTGGCATTTGGGACATGCCCCGCGGTGCCAGGGAAGAGCATGCAGCGTGTCCTGGGCTTCAGGCAGGGCTGCGAGGGAAGCGCTGGCTGAGAAGGTTGCTCCTCCACGGATGGATGGCTGACGGAGAACGTGCCCCTGCCATCTCCGAGATGTTTGTCATCTCCCGAGTTTCTGGCTTCTTGCAGAGATCTCGGTATTGAAGCGAGCCCTGCGTGCTCTTGCCACTAAGAATTCCCATTCGTACTGGGGGAGAGCGGAGGCGCCCTGCCTCGCTTCCCTCTGCTGATGGCAGGGACTGCGTGGCCAGCATATCGAGGCCTGTGAGCTGACCGGTCCTGCGCCCATCGCGGGCCCGGTGCACAAGAGAAGCGTCCCCCACCCCATGCGGTGTCCGGAGGCTGAACTTCTGCCAGAGCCCGGCAGGTGGCCCCCGCAGCCCAGGCACGCAGCAGGCTGGCACGTCTCCGGAGTTGATCTTAGCCTCATTCGCTGCCTCGGGAGAGCAGAGCTGCCTGCCCAGCACCTGTTTCTAACTCGCCTCGTGTTGCCCCTAACGCATCAGCACGGACTCTCCTGTGTTTCAAGGAGACCATTAACATTGCAGGTGTGAGGGCAGGACAGGGCTGCAGCCTTAAGTGCTGGGCTAGGACCGCTGGCCAGTGTGGGGGGCCGAGGGTTGCTGGAGCACTCCAGGGCAGTGGGGAGGGGTCCAGCCCAGCTCTCACATTTTTATTTAACCCCATTCCCTTGTTACTTGCTGTAATAAATTCTATTTTTAAAGAGTTAATTGCTTGGGGTTTTTATTCCCTTGTGATGTGAGGTGGCTCCTGGCTGTAGTTACGCTGTAGCGTGAGGGTCTGTCCGGCGCATGAGGGTAGGCTGTCCCTTTGCGTGGCAAGCCCTGCCTGGCTGCTGCGCTAGCTTCCAGTGGGCAGGGGCGGAAGGTGCCGCCAGCCCCAGCTCCTCCCTGCCTAGAACGTGCCCGGCTTCTCAGGGTTTTGCCATTTCAGCTGCTGAAGTTGACCCAGGTCAACTTGCGCCTTCCTCTTGCGTCCGAGGGGAAGCCTCTCCCTGCCCCAGCCAGCGGTGCCCGAGGAGCTGAGCATGCCCCGAGGCTCAGTCTGCACCAGTGGCAGCTGAGATGCGTAAACTCTGGTGTCTTCCCCAGGAGGATGCCTGCCAGGACTTTGCCATTTCCTGCACAGCCTGATGGGATAGCCTCCCCCCCGGATGTTAGCCCTGCTTTCTGAGGGTTAGCTGGTAAGAAAGCACCTTCCCCTTCCTTCCGGTCCAGTGGCTCATCTCATCTTCACTGCATGACTCGCTCTGTCCATGGATCCATCCGCCCTCTGGTGTGTGCGCACAGCGGGTACCACCGGCCCAGCCTCGCGAGGGGCATCATCTGTGCCGAGCGGCAGAGATTGCCACAGCCTTGGAGGGAGGCTAGGGCGGGCTTTGCCTGGGAGCAGGCAGCCTGAGCCCGAATGGGCATCGCTGAGCAGAGGCGCACAGTGGGGGTGGGTGGCAGAGCTGCTGTGGGGGCAAATGCAAGTCCTGGGCTGGGGCAGGGCTCTGGTGTCGCCTGGGGTGTGAGCGCAGGGGGCCTGGAGCACGCTCCTGGTCTCAGCTCGGCTACCAGCAGAGCCCTACCAGCTAAGTCCCTGCCTCGTCTCTGGAATACGAGGCTCGTCCTTCCCCTGCACCTGTGCCAGAGGCAGGGACCCGCAGAGAGTTCGGCCTGCGGCAGAGACGGTGTTCTCTAGTGACAGGAGGCAGCAGCCCCAGGGACAGCCCCCCTAGCACCTGCGTCGCTGCCCAGCTGGGCCTTCCATGCCTGCTAGAACAGAGCACTGTGAGCAGCCCTGCCCCTGCCTGCCCAGCACAGTCCTGACCGCAGTCTGTGTTTATGGACCCGAGACCAGCAGCCCTGTAGAGGCCCCGCGCCCCTTCCACTGATCTCCTGCAGCGTGTGCGGATGTGAAGTAAGCCGTGTCCCGGCCGTGGCGGCATGTGCAGCGAGCTGCAAGTCTGCACACTCCTGCTGACAGTGTGGCATGGGCACTTTGCACTTTGTCCCCCTCTCTCCCTCTCCCTGCTGCGCTGCCTGGTTCTGCTGGAAGTCGTGCTCCCTCGTGGTCACCTGCTGCATGATGCTCCAGAGCAGCGTTGCTTGGGTCTCATTGCTCAGGTTCTGCCCAGCTGCCCTTTGCCTGCCAGGTTTCACTGGAGACTGGTGCTGTCGGGACCTCGTTCGTGCTGCTACCGTGGGGGGACGGGACGGCGCTGACAGCCCCTTGCGTTCTCCTTCTCTTCCTTTAGCTGGTCGGGATGATCCACTTCTACCTGCTTCTCACTCTGGTCTTCCTTGTACTAACCCTCTCTTTCTCTTCCTCCCTTTTCCTTTCCTTGCCACTGACTGTGGGAAATCCAGTATGTTCAGGGCACTAAAGAGCTCTTGAGGACTGCTGCCCTCTGCCTCTCTTGGAGCAACCCAAGGGAAGCCAAGAGAAAGCGGACGATACCTGAAACTACAGCCATTACCACCACCTGTGCCTCCACTCTCCAGGGCTATGCTACAGCACCGGCTCCCCTCCCACGGCAGGAGAGGGGGGAAAGCTGCCATGCACAAGGGGAAGCCTCTCCAAGCCCCCACCAGGAGCCGGCGCACTCTGCTGTCCTGTGGGTTTGAAGCTTAAAGCCATAAAACCACCTGCTCCGAGTGCAATAACTAGAGTATCTACTGTCTCCTGCTGCCAGAAACACTTGCGCTACTGAGCTGAGGCTGTAGGTGGCTGCCTGCGACTAGCCTTACTCTGCAGTGAAGCATCTCCCCTTCGGTCAGTCCCAGAAGATGTCAGTAGTTATTAGTCAAGCAGCTCCTCTGAACTTAACAGGCTTAGTGCAGCGTTTGCAGCAGGGACACGGGCTGGTAGTTGCTGGCTGTGCTGGCCAACACCCTCCCCAAGCTGCCTTCCTGGCGCACGCAGCCCGAGGCCCCGTCTCGCTGGCAGTCCGTGCGCTCCGAGGTCACCTTTCAGGCAGCGCTCGCCAGTAAGCCCAGCGTTTTCCGCTGTCTTAGGGCAGCTCCCGTTCTCAGGGAAGGGAGTAGAGCGCAGCAGCAGCTTGCCTAGCGTCCGTCCCTGTCCAGCCTCTTCCCCCTGCTACTGCAGTCAGCGTTACCGGGAGCCTGTGCCTAGCAGCAAATGCACTAACGCTCTGGCCACTAGCAAACCGGGTGCGAGGCTTTACAAAGCAGCTAGTGCGAGACGGCCCAGCCCCTGCCTCCTGCCAGCCCCGCACAGGCCGGGGGACTGGAACCGCGTCAGGCCTTTTACTTTTGTAACACAATAAAGTCTCTCCTATTTACTGTACCCGGACCCCTGGCTTTTGTTCCTCCAGGAAGGTGTGCCCCTTCTCTGCCGCTCGTGACTGCACACGTGTTCCCTGGGGGGAGGTGGGGTGTGAATGAGAAGTCTCCTGCTCAGTGATTTCAGGCTGCAAGCCAGGAATATCTAGCTCCCTGGGCTGCTGTGCGCTGGTCCCAGCCACCCGGAGCCTGGCTAGGTGCAAGTGTCAGGTGCTGAGCTTTGCCACTTGTTCAGGCCTCATCCCTGTGAAACCCCAGGTGCTCCCAGTCAGCTCAGAGCCAGGCTGGGTCTTCCTGGAAACCGGATGCAGGGTGAGCTGCACCTGGGAATCAGTCCGCCTTTTTTTCCCCCAAACTACCTGCGTGCTCAGTGCAGGGAGAGAAGGCGGGGGAGGAGGGGTGAGGGGCTGCTGGTTTTGTTGCTTCAGACCCAGGTGTATCTATTTAACTCATCCAACTATCTTGCTGGGATCATTTGACCCCCTGCTGCCTACCTGCCCTTTGGGCAGGGGCTTGGACCCAATGATTTTGCCAGGTCCCTTCAAGCCCTAATGTCTATGAACTGAAATCGGTGACACTGGGGACAGGTGTCTCCAGCTGCTTCCTTCTCAACTGCCCTGTTGCAAAGTTGCTGGTGGACCCGAGAGCTGCAGTTTCGTATAACTGTGGCAAGGGGCTGATCTGTCCAGAGAGGAGCGAGGGTGGGTCAAGAGCAGCAGGGGAAGCCGTGTTGCATGCTGCCGGGGAGCCTGGCACGTCGCAGGACTGAGGGGTGGGTGCAGCAAGGCGCGGCGGGGCTGCGGGCCTTCCAGCCAGGGCGGGAGGGAGTGAGTAGGAAGCCTGTTGTGTTAATGCCAGAGCGGGTCTGCAGCTCTGGCTGTCGGTGCTCGGAGCTGGCCTGATCCACGGGCCCCACTGAATGTCATCACCGCCACGGGGCGTAGCCTGGCCCGCCTCTGCGCACACATCTGTGCACAAACTGGGTCAATTTGTTGGGCACCTTCTTGATGCGTTTGCTGCCGCTTATTGTTCCCGTTCATGCTGAGCTGTTTGTGAAGGGCGTGCCCCAGTCTGGTCCATGCGCTGCCCGGGATGAGAAGGTGAAGTGGGGCCAGCCCAGGCCAAGCCCATCTTGTCATGCTGAGCCCTGTGCCATCCTGGCCCCGTTCTTCCTGCCACGTGCGCCCAGCGACTCGCGTTGGCCTCAGAGGGGAGGGACGGGAAGGCGAGTTGACCAGCTCCAGGCCCGAGAGCCCCTTTTCTTCAGGGTTAACTTGATCCTCTGCTAAAATGGAGGCTTCTGAACAGCTCCTCTGGGTTAGGTCCAGTTCCACCAGCCGGGAGGCAGACGCGTGTGGCAGCATCGGCACTGGCTGCCGGACTGCAGCGGGGCCCTTCCTTTTCCCACGGCAGCGCCACGGCTTTTCTCAGAGCAAACAGGGACACAGATCAGGAAGGAGCTAATTCCTCCCTCCAGCCAGGGAAGAGAGACTGGGGCTCACCCATGCTTGTTCCTTACCTCTCCGCTGGGCTTGGGAGCAGACAGGCTTGCTCAGTTTAATTCTCCAGCGCCGAATGCAGCAAGCATGTGCCCTGCCGCGAGGCCCCTGGTGCAGCGAAGGGATCGCAGAGCTGCCTGAAGGAAAGGCGCCTCGCCTGCCTCCTCTTCAGTCAGCTGCACAGGGCAGGAGGCTGCGCAGACCCTACCGCGCGGCGGGCGAGCCCCCAAAGGGGAAGCAAACCTGGGGGGACATTCACACCTGGGAAGGAATGACGCGGCTGTGGCTAGAGCACGTAGGCACCCACCACGTGGCCTGGCATCCCCTCTGACAGCCCGCAGGCTGCTCCCCCCATAGAGAGCCTGGCACCTGCCGGGTGCTACTTGCCGGCATCTCTTTTGGAAACACTCATTGCTGGTTCCAGCGCACGGCTACTTGGGCGCCTGCAGCACCAGGGTCCCCGTCACCCCCATGGGGCCCCAGTGCAGCATTCAGGCCCCAGAGACGGGGGGACACGGGACAGGGAGTGCAGCACTAGGTGGGACCTGGGAGAACTGGGTTAAAGCCCTGCTCTGACACACATTTCATGCATGAGCTCGGGCGAGTCCCTTTGGCACCAGGCTGCGGTGTTGGGCCGTGGGAGCTGCGTGTGGAAATCTCTCGCAGGTTCTGGGCCTCGGTGCCCGTCTGTGTGACAGCAGGGATCGCTGTGCTGCCCGCTCTGCCCCGGGGTGCCGGGAGGGGCTCAGATCCCTTGGTAATAATTACTCAGGGAGCGGGGAAGGCCTCTAAGCTAATTGCACCCATTGCACCCAGGAAAGCTAAGCACACGTCACGGGGCTCAGCCTCCCCTGGCTCATCCAGGAGGGATTCAGCGCTGTAGCTAGGTCACGGCATTCCCCTCAAATCAGCAGCGAGCTGGTCTGATCTCACTGGGGTGTCACCGGGGCCTTTCAGCAGAGAAGGGCTCAGACGTCAGCTGGGGGGAGACAATCCAGGGCTCTGCGCACGGATGAGTAGCGCCGTGAGTCACGCAGCCAGAACAATTCCTCGGCGCAGTGGGACAGCTGAGTTGCCAGCCCCACCCTCCCCGCAGCGGATAACGTGGAGGATTAGCGCAATGAGTTTGTCACGCCGCGTCCTGGCAGCAGCAGAAAGGAGCAGTCGGCTCCCAGCAAGTGGGAACAAGCTTAATCAGTCTGAGAGTGAAACTGCAGCGTAACTGGAGGAGGAGATTCTAATCAGGGCACATCACGGCGAGAGGCAGCGCAGCGCCGCAGACGGTCCCTTTTCCCTATTTCATCAAAGAGGCTTTGAGCCGGGCCGGTAGCAAAGCGAGAAACCATTGGCTTCTCGGCAGAAGCCGCTGTCCCTGCCTCGCACGCAAGGCCCTGGGGCAGGATGCTGGCTTTGGGAGCCACCAGGCTCTTGCGCTAGTGGCCCTGCGGGCCGGATAGAATAGCCTGGCGAGCCGCACCTGGCCCCTGGGCTGCATTTTCCAATCCCTGCCCTGGACGGTCTAAGATGGGCCTGGACACCCGCTTCCCCCACGCCCATTTGCTCCCTGCACGGAGCCACATGCACCCACCTCTGGTACACAGGCTGGGCTGTCCAAGGCGCTGTCCCTCCCGAAGGAGGAGGATAAAGCATCTTAGTGTTGAAGCAGTCCCCAAAACTAGAGCAAACGGACTGGGGTGACCCTATTCAGTCACACGCTCCTGGTTTGCTCCTCTCCTCTATAGGCAGCTTTATTCTCAGGGTAGAAGAGATGAGCGCAGCATGACTGGTGTCTTATGCCCTGCCTGTTGCCCACAAACCTTCCCCCTTTCCCCTGGAGGAAGGCCACATGCTTCTCAAGGCTTTTTGAGCCGGTGCTGTCATGCAAGTCTGCTCACGGGCCCAGCAGAAGAGGGCATCGAGCTTACTGGGGGGGGGATGTGATGTGATCTGAGCGCAGCAGCGGGAGCCGAAGCTCGTGCAGTCTTAGTCCACCTATAAAACAAGCCCTCTCTGCACTTAGAGAAGTCACTTGTTCTCTCTGCCTCGGTTTCCCCGGCTGCACAAAGACCCAGCTCCCAGAGGAACGAGCCCTTTTGGTATTTGAAGTGGCTGCATCGTGTTAGCTTTCTGCGGTCAGACAAGGTATGTCTCATCAGGCTGAAGCTGCATAGCCGCTCGCTGCTGGGGAGCTAGGGGTGCTAAGCAGAGACCATCTGCACCTGGCAGAGGGGGCAGCTAAAGTCCCCCGGCAGTGAAAGATTTCCTGGCATCTGAAATGGGGGTTAGATCTGCTTGGTCCTCCCTGAGGGCTGATCTCGCTTGAGCAGCGGAGCAAGGCTCCCACGGCCGAAAGAGCCCATCTCTAGGTGCGTGTCCAGCCAGGATGCTCTCCGACCACCTAGAAAGGGTGAGGCGACAGGCCGGGTGGGGCAGGGCGGGGGGCACAGTGCCGGAGCCGGGAGTGCAGAGGCCAGCCTGTGATTGGCAGGCGGCAGGGTGGAGGCCTTGCTGGACCTGGATGTCTCCTCCCTTCGCTGGCACATGGTTAGTGAGCTCCCAGGTGAGTCACTGCCGTTTGCCTTTTAAGGAGCTGCCCGGCTAGGAGGAAGTAGAGGAGGGGCTCAGCCAGGCTTCTCAGCGGCACCCAGCCCTTGCTCCAGGCTCAGACGCTCAGCCAAAAGCAAATCCCGTCCGCGGCACCGAGACAGACTTTGAGGGCTCCCAGGACAACCGCCTGCTCCTTCTCCAACCAGCAGCGCTCCCAGCCATGGCACGAAACCACCAGGTGCAGAAAGCCAAGCTGGCCGAGCAGGCCGAGCGCTACGAGGACATGGCCGACTTCATGAAGGCCGTGGTGGAGCACGGGGACGAGCTGTCCAACGAGGAGCGCAACCTCCTCTCGGTCGCCTACAAGAACGTGGTGGGGTGCCAGCGCTCGGCCTGGAGGGTCGTCTCCAGCATCGAGCACAAGACCGAGGAAGGCGACGACAAAGCGCAGCTGGTGAACGAGTACCGGGAGAAGATCGAGGGCGAGCTGAAGAACGTCTGCAACGTCGTGCTCGGGCTGCTGGACAAGCATCTCATCGCGGAAGCCAGCGATCCGGAGAGCAAGGTCTTCTACCTGAAGATGAAGGGAGACTACTTCCGATACCTGGCTGAGGTGGCCACGGGGGATGACCGCAAAGACGCCATAGACAATGCCCAGAAAGCCTACCAGGAGGCCATGGACATCAGCAAGAAGGAGATGCAGCCCACGAACCCCATCCGCCTGGGGCTGGCCCTCAACTTCTCCGTGTTCCACTACGAGATCGCCAACGCCCCCGAGCAGGCCATCACGCTGGCCAAGACCACCTTCGACGAAGCCATGGGCGACCTGCACACGCTCAACGAAGACTCCTACAAGGACAGCACCCTCATCATGCAGCTGCTCAGGGACAACCTCACGTTATGGACAGCCGAGTGCGCGGGAGAAGATGGCGGCGAAGCCGGGGAAGAGCCCAAGAACTGAACCGCGGCCCGGCGAGCTCCCCACCTCTCGGCCCCTTTTTGGCAGACGTGTCTCGGCTCCACAGCCCGGATCCTGCTAGCAGAGGGGACGTGCCCGCGCGTATGGTATTCGCACATTTTATCTTGCCTTCCCCCGAGGCAGCTTCGGGACAAAACCCCCTTCCCCGGCCCCATCCCGATTTCCACGATACCCCTGGTGGGTGGTTGTTGCTACAGAAGAGCGCTGCTAACTCGGTGTCCTGCCCAGCGTCCTGTATGCTATTGTTAGCATGGGGGGTGTGTATGGAAGGGGGCATCTTAGGCCCCCCCCACCCGCACCCCTTTGCAAAGGGCTGAAGGGTCCCCACTCTTCAGGGCGTTTAAGCAGGGGAATCTGAGGAGCTGGGAACCTGGCCATCGCTCCTGCGGCGTGCTGTGCGGGGTCCCTGTCGCCGCTGCCATGAGCCTTGGTGGGAGAAAGCTGGAGGTGAGGGGCCTGGGGAGGGATTCTTTCTTGCGGGTTAAGAATGATAAACTCGTGGTGCTGCCTGTGTCTGTATTGCCATAGCCGCTGTCTGCCTGTCCCTGCCAATAAAACTTCACCTGCCCCCTGCCTCGGTCGTCCTGGTCGTTACTCTTTGCTGGGCCTGGTGCTGTGGAAGCGGCTGGGTGCAGCCCGTGCCCCCTGGCACATGCCTCTCTGCTGCTGGGTAGGGGCGAGGGGGTTCCAGCTGTGCACATGTCTCGGCACGGCACAGGCCCGGGGCTTTTCCAGGCAGGCTTGTGCATGCCAGGCTGCCTGTCAGTGCGGGTAGCGGGGTGGGGGCGCGGGGAGAGGAGCGAGGTGCCGCAGGGCAGGCCTCGGCAGGAGGCAAGGACCCCACCAGAGCCGCACAGCGGGCGATCCGGTTACAGCGACGAGGGGATGGGGGAGCAGAGCCTTCCTGGGCCTCCGGTGTCTCGGTTCTGGGTAAGCAGGACTCCTGCCCCCGCCTCCAGGGCCGCTATCGGTTGCTTTTGTCCAGCCCGTTGTCCGCCCCAAGCACCATGTGCACATACAGGCCCATGCACACGTGTGCAGGCACCTACATGCATACACACGCCCCACAAAGCTTCTCCCACTAACGTGGCTTTTAAAAGCTGCCGTTTCTCTTGTTTCCTGCGCAGAGCCCGGTCTCCAGAGAAGGGCTCCTCCACCCAGGGCTGACGGCGCCCTGTGACGCGGGGGCTCCGGGGGCTGAGGGTGGCTGCAGCCCTGGACCGAGGCAGCAGAAGCTACAAGCTACAGTCCTAAACCTTCTGCAAAACTCCAGCCAGGCTGGACTTCCCTTGGGTGCAGTATGGAAGTAAAGATGCTCGCAGGAGCTAGGTCTACATCAGAGAGGGGGCAGAGGAGTTGCATCTTCCCAGGATCCCCAGTGGGTCCAGGTGAGCAAGACTTCTGCCCCCACCCCTCTAGGGAACAGTGCCCGTTGCTTTCCTGGGGGCCGCAGCCACCCCAGCACCAGGGGCTGCCCCGTGATCGGTGGGCTCATGCAGGGACTGGGCTGGATACCAGTCTGGGCTGCAGACAGCAGCGGAGACCACATGCAGGGGCAGGCTCACGCCAGCTCCCAGCCCCGCTCGGCGTGGAGGAACATCTCTGTTTGACAGCGCATGGCAGCATTACACAACAGGCCGGGGCGGGAGGTGTCATGCCTAGCTGGAAACGAAGGGCAAGCTGCAGTAAGCAGCTGGAATTGGGCCAGGCCGTGGGATGAGGGTGCCACTACTCAAGCTCCGCAAGCCAGCAGGACCTTGGGACACCTGGCAGTCTGTCATTTCGTGCAAGGCTGAAACACAAGGGCTGGTAGGTAACAGCAGGTCTCTCTAGACACCGGAGCGGTTCAATAGGCGGCAGCGACAGTCCCGGAGCTGCAGGGAAGCCAGGCAGGTGCTGTGACTGCACGGGGCTGCAACCCAGGTGCTGACACGAGGGAAAGCCCAGCTCTTATTCAGCTGGCGCCTTTCCATCCCCGGCCGGTGGAGCATGGGTGTAGCTCCCGCCTGTGCGGCGTTCAGTTTCCCCCGCTAGTTTCAACTTGAAAACTAATTACAATAACACAGTCATGCTACCTTGAGCTATGAGTTCATCAGCGCAAGCGAGGCTGGGCCGGGGCTTTGATGGGCACTGCAGCCTGCTGGAGGCAAGTGATTCAGGAGGCGTCACGGCCCAGCTTGCCCGCACCAGCGGTGGGGAGAGCACTAGCGTCAACGGCCCTGAGTCACCTCCGTGAGTGGCCAAGTGGGGCAGCGGACTGGCCCAGGGGGCTGCACGTGGCCGCCCCACTCCCAACTGGTGCGAATCCGGCATCTAGAGTCATCCAGGCCCGTGGACTGCCCTGGGCTGTCCTTTGCAGCTGGGAGGCCAACCTCTGAGTTGGCACCACCGAGAGCAGAGATCGGCACTCCTTGACACGGTCCTTTCTGTATTACCATGCAGGGCTACCCATCGGTGTCCTGGGAAAGCCCTGGGACAAGCCAGTAGGCACCGCAGAGTGGAAACTGAGGCACAGAGAAGGGAAGAGACGTCCCTGAGGTCACCTAGGGGCAGAGGAGTTGAGAGCAGAGGCTGGATCCTGGACACCCCTCCCCAGTCCCGTGCAAGGCACTACAACCCCAAGAACACGCATGGTTCCTCACACTCATGGCACCGAGTCCCCTCACTCATGGCACAGTCCTCCCTTGCCATGGGCGAGGGAACCAGGGGCCCGCAGAGGCCAGAGCCCCACGTGCAGCCCGAGCACGCCTAGTGCAAGCTGCACAGGCCGGGGCAAGCCGACAAGGAGCACGGCAGTGTAAAGATGCTTTCTGCCGAGCTCAGTTGTTCCAGCATTGAATGTTCCCCAAGGGGTGAGGACCATGCCCCCTGCCCTCACTCCTGGAGGCAGGCCACAAAGTGGAGCAGTGAAGGGCTTCTTGCCCAGCTCTTCTCCACTGTGGCCTTTGGGATGCAGGTTTTGGGTGCTGAGGCTTGGCTCCTTGCAGCTGTGCATCGCCAAGGCCTGGCTTTATCCATGTGCAAGGTGTTCTTGGTGCCCCTTGTGCCCAGGGCTGGGACAAGGTGGCCTCGCTGCCCATGAGACCGAAGGCCTAGGCCTGCCCTGCCAGCATCCCCTGCAGCCTTGAGCCAGCGGTGCTGGCGGAGGGCTGGAGTTCATTGACGGGCTACGTCCGAGGAGCCTGGGCACTGTGGGCCACACGCCTGGCAGCTATGCCAAAAGGGGCCAAACTCTGATGGCGCCAGAGACCGTTGGCCTTTGCTCTCAGGGCCCGTTGGCCGCTACGCCAGGCCCCAGGAGGCCAATGTGCTTCCCTGCACCAGGCCTCCGGCGCAGCGAGGCCGACAGGGTGTGGTGCTGGGTGGAGGCTCCAGCCCCGGCTGTGGGAATCACTGTGCTCCAGTTACCGGTGATGCTGGGTCGGGCACAGCCCGGGTGCTGCCTGGGAAGGGTGTCCGCTCATGTCACGGCGTGGGAGGCCGACTTGCAGGACTCGGAACCGGTTTGCCTGGGATGTGTCACCTGGGGCCCAGCTCAGCCTGCTCCCCGGGGCCCCGCTGCTCCTCTCCACCCCCCGCCATGCAGCTCCCCTCCTGCCCTGCACCCATGGGGTGGGCAGCTGTGCTCAGCCAGGAGGGACCATTGGATGGGCATGTGTCTAGAGCACAAGCCACCTGGCCTCATGGCTAGCCCCAGAACCCAGGCCCACGTGGTTTTGACGGTGTGAGGAGGCCACTAAGGCAAGGGACCTCATGCCTAGAGCTGTGAGCAGCATGACTGGGACAGGAAATCAGTTTGGCTGGAGATGAGCAGAGATCGCCCGTGTGCCGAGGGTCTGGGGCCGCTTCCCAACGAACCCAAGAGGCAGCAGGATGCAGCTGCATTGGCAGGGACCGGTCCTGTGACTGCTCCAGATGGGGTGGGCTGGGAAGAGCAATGCCCAGGGCGTCCCGGACTGCAAGCAGCAGGGCAGCCAGGAGGGCAAGAATAAGGGGAGGCGAACCCGTCCCGCACAGGCTCTGCAGAGCCTGAGCCTGTGACTTGGAGCTCAGCCCCTATCCCCGAGCGCAGAACCCACCTGCTCAGCACTTCTGCAGAGAGCTGAGCAGGGGACGGTCCCAGCCCCAGGCCCAGCCGTGCTTCCTGCCCCCTACCCCTCCCAGGCCACCTCAAGCCCGACGGCTGGGCCAGACTGAGGCAGCTTGGCCCTGGCAGGGGATCTGGGCCTGCTGCACGCACAGCGGGGTGGGATGGCTCCAGGCGAGCGGCCCAGCCTGTTCCCTGTCTCTGCTCCCAGCCTCTCCTGCAGTTGGGGTCCCCTCCCCCAGCCCCGGGAAGAGCCGGTTCCCAGGTGCCTCTCAGGGGAGAACCAGCAGCTCACAGTTGCAGCTGGGATTTCGACAGAGCAGGAACGCTGGCGTTGCCGCACGGAGTGGGAGGCGAAGCTCCCTGCGCCCAGAGCCGGTCTTGCAGCTTTTCCCAGGCCCTGGGGGCTGCAGCTCTGCAAAGTCACTAGTAAGCAGTTTAGGGAAGGTGAGAGGGACGTGGGGCGTGACGGGGACCGGCCCAGCCCAGCCTTTGCTAGCGCAGCTCTTTGCGAGGGGCAGGGATGCTGGGTGGGTCGGGCAAGGATGGCAGCCTGGGACAGAAGCCAAAGCAGAGGGGAGCTTGCCAGCGTGCTCGCTGTCCGAGGCGCCCAGGGCCTGGGCTCCCTCCGGGGCCAGAGGGATGCTCTCCTGCAAGAGGGCCCCAGGGACGGGTGAATCCCAGCCCTTCCCTCTGTCCCTGCCTGTGCAGGGAGGCCAATCTGCTTTCCTACACAACCAGCATGGCTGCATCACCTCCATCTCCAGAGTCCCACCCAGAGCAGGGGCTCGTGGACCTCCAAGCCAGGGGCCAGCCTGCCCTGAGCAGCCCCACTGAGATCCCGGGGCCAGAGGAGGGAATCGAAGCCCAGCTCCAAGTTCCTGGCAGGAAGGCAGTGCCTGGCCAAGCCCATGCGCGCACAGCACACACCGAACAGCCCCCGGCTCCAGCAGGCAGAGCCGCCCCGGGAGCACCCTAAGAGCTCCACCATGCCAGCCCCTTGCAGCCAACCAGGCACCTGGCCTGGGGGGCTGCACTGAGCTGGGCTGCCCACAGACCCCCAGCACATCAGGATCCAACCCGCCGGGGAACAGAGAGGGGCTGCAGGCCCCGGCCGGTGGATCTAACCCCCCCAGTGCCTGGTGACACATTCAGGCTGAGGCCAGTGGTCGCCAGGGCACACGGGGCAGCCCCGTGGCTCCCGCTCCCGTTCCAACAGCCCCGGAGCAGAGCCCAGCTCTGGGAAGGGAAGCTCGCTGCCTCCCCATCTCCC
Organism: Alligator mississippiensis; assembly: GCF_030867095.1. NCBI lineage: Eukaryota > Metazoa > Chordata > Crocodylia > Alligatoridae > Alligator > Alligator mississippiensis. The sequence continues at coordinate 2,825,543 of NC_081829.1, read as the reverse complement.
AGAGCTTAGCACAGCCCTGGCAGCGGGCTCTGCCTCTGCTCGGACCCAGGCAGGGTTTGTGTGTTTGGCCCTGACCAAGCCCAAGCTGGGGCTGGGACCAGGCCATGCCTGTGCTGCTCTGACCGAGGTCACGGCAGGAAGGAGCCGCTCCTGGGGCAGCTGTGACCGAAGCTGGGTGGCAGTGATGGCCAGAGGAGCCAGCTGGAAACACCACGGAGCTGCTAAGACAGCACTGCTGGGAGCTCTGGGCATTTCACAGCGGCCACAAGACCCCCAGGTTTCAGGTGTGGGGGAGCAAGCACACAGCACCCCACCAGGGCTCTTTCGTGGCAATAAGATGGCATGAAAGCTGCTGCTCTCTCCTTTTCCCTTTTGCCCCACTCGGAAAAGGACGGGAACAGGCAGGAGGCTGAGAACGGGGTTGTGTAAGATCAGCCGCTGCCGGGAAGGAATGAAGGGATGTGTCAATACACGCCGGAGCCTGGAAGAGACGAGCATGTTCCCCCCGAGCAGCTGGCCCAGGAACTTGGCGGCATCAAAGCCAACTTGCCGCACCCCACCCAGCAACGCGCCGGGAAGGCCCACACCGGGCGGGGGGCAAGGAACCCAGTCGACAGCAGGGCTGAAGTCGCTGCCCCCTGGGATAGGCAGGTGCCTCGACACGGGGGACAGCGGGAGGGGACAGCCCTGTCACTGCAATGCAGGGAATGACCCGGTCTGGGGGCAGGCAGACAAGGTGGGGCTCAGTGGCCTTTACTATTTGAACCACAAAGCCACCTGCACCCTGCTGCGCTTCCCCCCCATGCACTCTCGGTTGTCCCCTGGCCTGAGAGCTGGGGCGCAAGCCCCTCAAGCTGCCTGCACCCCCCTCCACAAAGGGACGCTGGCAGGGCCTTCCTCCTAGACATGCCGAGAAAGGGCCGTGTCCCTACTGAGAGGCTGCTTCGCTGCCTGCTTTTAGCGAAGGGAGCACAGGCAGGATCCCCTGGCATCCGGAGACCAGGCGCCCGCCCAACTCTATCAGCCCTTGGAACAAGCTTCCCCGTGGGTGCAGGGATAGCGCTCCCTGCTGCTGGCTCTCAGACACAGGCCAGAGCGGTCCGTCCACAGCGCGTGATGCAGCAGTGGGGAGGGGGTGGCCCCGCTGCAACCGCGCTGAGCCCATAGCGTGCTGCAGGCAGCGTTACACCCTGCACGACCTGAAGGAACAGGTCCCCGAAGAGAGCAAAGCAAGCAGGCGAGACCTGCGATTTGTGCGGCATGCAGAGCCTGCTTCGGCAGATGAGGACCGATGAAACGGGCTGCTGTCCGTGCAAGCTCGTGCCACTCTGAACCAGTCGGTCTCCGAGGGGCCGCCCTGCCCTGCCCTGCCCTGCCCTGCCCGGTGACTGACATGGCTAAATATCTCTCTGCAAGGTGATGGCGAGAGCCCCGGGACGGGATTCTCCCCCACCTCATGCCATGTCAATGTGTCCTTCAAGTGCCACCTGTGCCACCCCTGCAGATGATCTTTATACCAGGAGACCCGCACACGGGTGAGCCGGTCCCCGTCCGACGTAGCAAGCCGCTGATCTCGCAGGTGCAGGACGGCGTTAGTCAGCCCCAGCCTGGGAGTATCCTTTCACCCCCACCACCCCTGCCCGAGCTGAGCTGTCTCCTGGCTCCGGTAACAACAACAGACCCAACCCATCAGCGCGGCATCCAGCTCTGACAGCACAGGACTTTCCACGGGCCCTTCACAAAGAAATCCCCAAGGCAGCCAGGGAGGAGTGGAAGCACCAAGGCAAACCTCCGAGTAAGAGGCGGCCTGCTGTCAGGTCTCACGTCTGCCCAGGTAGAGCCGCAAACCCGCGGGGACACGGCCAGTTCTGTTCATCTACAGGCCTTGGCAAGCCCTCACGTTGCTTACGGGCACCGAGTGTCATCTCACGAGTGCTTGTGGAAGCAGCAAAGGGCTCGTACCTCCTTTTTATGGAGATACCACTTGTTATCTCCCCTGGTATCTCCCCAGTCACTCAAGAAGCCTGTGGTAGAGCTGGGGTCAGCCCAGCCCAGCCTGTAGCTGTAGACACAAGGCCACGGTCTCGAGTGCCTTTGGTGCTGCTCTGGCCTGGTGGCCATCTGAATCCCCGAGGGAGGAAAGTACTGCTGGCAGAAAGGGAACGAGGCTTGGCGAGAAGGGCGGCGTGCTGGTCCTTCCCGGCGCTCTACGGGCCCCTCCTCGGTTATGGACATGGCGATGTGTGGCATTTATGCCGTCAAAGCAATGCTACTCCTGGACTAGGCACACACAAGGAGGAATGCAGGAGGACCCAAGCACGTACTGGTACCCACTGTGTGTGGCTACTGGCTTCAGGGTCCCAAAACAGGTCTGGCCAAACCCCTGCCTAGCAGGACAGCCAGCTCCCACCTTGTCCCCAAGGAGGGGAGGAAGACAAGGGGACCGCACTTCTGAGTCCCTTCCCCCTCAGAGGGGCTCGAACCCAGGTCTCGCTGACCGCTCAGCGCAAGGAGGCGCAACCCACCATGCCACAGCTCAGCCACGTGCCACCCACCCTTCTCCTGCTCCTTTTCACGCTAAGCCACTAACGCAGTCCCTGAAAAAATGGCTAAAGGAGGAAGCTTCTGCTTCACTGAGAGCAAGGACCCAGGACCCCCTACCTGCCAGGCCAGCAGCCCCCTCACAGGGCCACACAGCCTCTGGCCTGACCCCTTACTCCTGACCCCGCACAGCTCCAGATTCAAAAGGAGAGAGAAGGGCTGTGCCCCACCCCAGAGGCAGATGCCTCGCACTGGCGGGCAGCGGGCACTCGGGACCGGAAAGCGTTGGCAGCACACGCACGGCACCAGGCAATCAGATCTGCTCCCTGCAAGTGAAGGGCTCTGAACGAACACGGGCTCTCTCCATCACAGCAGAGATCACCCGGCACAGTGTGAACCCATGAAGAGCTGGAAGGGGATGAGATGGGGCTCCCGGCTCAGAAGAGAAGGGTAGAGTCGGGGTGCTGGCCTGGGTGAGTGCACTGGTCAAGGTGGCCCATGGCAGGTCAGTCAAGGCAGCTGTGGCAGGAAGCCACCCAGGGCAGAGCTGCAGGAGCCCTATTGTCTCCACCCCACTGTTAACCCTGCACTAAAGGCAGAGGGCTTTGATCTCTGCCTGCCCTGCCCCCTCCATCCCTGGCAGCTGTTCCCACCCCTCTCCCCCCAGGGCAAGGCACTTCAAAAGGCTCAGCTGTTGCCAGAGGGCCTGATGGGGAGGGGGACAGGCTTGGAGCTCAGCTGCCTTGAAGGGTTGCATGTCCTTCCAACAGCATCACTTCATGGAGGTACGTCCCCCACCCCCCAAGCCCTTTCATCCCAAGGGGGGCAGACGGCCCCTTCTCTCCTGCTGGGCACAGGAAGTCCCTGGCTTTTAGTCCCAGGCAGTGCGTGGTGCAACCTCCTCTTTGACGACGCCGAAACTATCTTATCAACCAGCAAACCTGTTTGAGTCCTATGTCTTCCCAACCGCCCAGCCAGCTTGGGTACCCTACAGCCATGGTTACTTGTTGAGCCAGCCCTGCCTAATCCCTCCGAATGCCAGGCCTCAGTCCTACTGTAGACATGCAGCAGAAGGCAGGTGCCCCTGGCACGGCTGTTAGTCACCCTGGCCCGTCCTTGTGATGTATCAAGAGCCCTGTCATTGCCGTGCTGGAAGCTCCAGCCCTGAGGTTCAGCAATACCCAAGCTCAGCCCGTTCCCACCAAGCGGCACTCCCAAGTGTGAAGAGATGCTGGGAAACATGGTGCCAAAGGGCTCCAGACCCACAAGACGGAGAGAAGAATCCAGCTCTTAAGCAGTCAAACGACCTGGGGACACTGGAAGGTGGCAGCCCTGCCTGTGGCATGTGCAGCCCAAACCCTGCACTTCTCCAGAGGCAAAGACTGACACACCACCTTCTCCATGCTGACAAACACCCCAGGCAGGACAGCAGCCATCAAGAGGCGGTCACAAATCTAAGGCGGTGCCAAGGCCCCAGTGCTGCCCTTCAGCCCATTCAGGCGGGTCAAAGCCCCATGCCGTGTGCACAAAACTGATGCTTTGCTCTGCTTCCACTGCCAGACGAAGCCCATCGCCACAATTAGACGTTACGCAGGAATGGCCCAGCACGTGCTCGAGCTGACACGTTACCTGTGCACAGAGCCACGTGAATTGCAGTCGAGGGAGTGACCTGGGGGTGCAAAGTTACACGTGCGCGTGTTGGCAGGACAATGTCCCTGGCTCCCAGGTGGAACGACGACACCTTTTGCAAGCACAGCCACAGAGGAAGCGCGGCCGCATGGTCAGTGCTCTAGTCAGCATGTGGGACACCCCAGCTGTGGCCCAGGACTGTTCCGTCACTGACTTAGGGCCCTGGCCATGTCCCTTGGGTTTTCTCTAGATCAACCATGGTGCCATGGCCTTAAGAGCATTTTCAGGGGGCTGTGGGGTGCTCCACAACATTAGCACTGTTAGGTGCACAAATGTGATTCATGAGAGAAAACCAGAGACTTCAAATAAACCAAAAGCAGCTGGGGGTTTTCTGACTTCTTTGCAATGGAAAAACTGCTCTGTCATTTTTCTGTAGTCAAAAATAGAGTGGAATCTAAAGCTGGCATTTTCCCAGGGGGGCTGGGAGTTTACTGGAGGCTCAAGTCTCTCCAGTGGTGCTTCAAGTCTACGAAGATTGAGACCCACTGCTCTCTCTCTCTCTCTCTATATATATATATAAAATCGAGATGCATCACTTCTCTCCCTGCCTTGAGGATGGTGAGTGTTAAAGGGGTGCTCAGATACTGCATTACTTGTGGCCATGGACTAAAGAGCCCTGAGTGGATGAGACTCGGGTGTTTCCAAGCCTCTGGTACATCAGCCAGGCAGCTCTAAGCTCCAGGAGACACAGCTGCAGCCCCAGTCAGTCAGTTCAACTGAAGCAGATTTCAAGTCAGTGCTACACTACATCACTCCAGCCAGCTAAAACCCCCTGAAACCAGCTCCTCAGTACACGGGGCACTCGTGAGACCACTCCACAAATACAGGTTTCAGGATCAGAAGCCAGAGGACAAGGAAAACACTGCAGGAAGGAGTATGCGACACCAGAAGACAATGCATATGGCATTTAGGCACTCCGTGTCAGATCTACCACCCATCGGTTGGTGGGGAACTGAAGCAAGAAGCTGCTGCAAGTTCTTGCAGATGCAAAGATTTGCCCCCAAAGCCTTTAATGAATCTCAATCCTGGCCATCCGTGCGGTGCTATTTTTTGAAGTCGTAGAACACAGAACAGAACACCCAGGAAAACAGCAATGACAGCCGGTGGGCCGTCGCCACTCTCAGCCCCGAGATAAAATCCAGGCCTTTCCAAGACCAGCGCTACCTACCTCTGCTCTGGGCTTTGACTGCTCCTCTGTGCGATGCTCTCCCACTCGCCTGTGCTGTGGAGTCGCGTGCTCTTGCTCGCTTCCTCGTGAGACTTAGGGTGCTTCCAGCTTGCAGCTGAACCAAACAATGGCCTTTTCTGTGTGGTCCTGGAGCTTTCTGCAAGGGGAACTATGGACAAATCCTGCAGCAGAAGAGAAACGGAGAATTCTGTGTGAGAGAGAGAGATCTCCAAGCAGTACCAATTCTCAGATGGGCCCAGGGCTTGGATATAAGATCTGGGGTAAGGGTTTGGGTCAGATCTTGTAGGGTCGGCCTGTAGCGGCAAAAGCGACCACCTGAGGCTCCGCTGCCAGGTGAGGGCATCCCAGCTCGAGTATCCCCCCCTGCAGTCAAGAGGGAACTCCAAGAGAGTCCAGATCTCTCCCAGGTGCCCCGGGTGGCAGGATGGATCGGGAGCCCATTCACAGAGAGCCGTCACCCCAGTACCTCCCCTGGGGACCCTGCAAACCACCCGTGACCCTCAGATGGAAACCTGAGGGCAGCTAAGTCAGTGGCTGTGGTCATCTGCTCTCCCAACAGATCCATCTCCTTGTAAACGGCCTGAAGAATTTCTCAGCTCCTTGGCGTAATTCCCAGCACCTGTCTGCTGTAGATAAGGCTGGTCTCAGCAGGCCCCCAGGTGTCAGGATTCAAACACCACTGCTTGCCCTGCATGGTCCAGAGTGACTCCCATTGTCTCCAAAGAGCCCCACAGAGGTTGCTGTTTGTCCCTGCAATCAAATCTGCCCCTAAACCTCCCACCCTGGGGGAGATTAAGCAGAACTACCTGGGAGAAGAGAAGCAGGACACCCCCCCATATCAGACTGGAAACCAAGGGAAGGCCTTTGAGGCTGGGTTTGTATTCCCAATGCAGAACGGGAGGCGGCGGTGGCAGAGTGACTGCCAGTGAGGAATTAGAAGCGGTGTCCTAGTGTTGCTTTGGCAATATCTTTTATCGGACCAGTGCTACAGCCCGGAGAGAGGCTAGGCAAGCTTTCAGACACAAAATGCCTTTCCCCAGGTCTTAGGAAGCCTTAGCTAAACACCAGGTAGAACAGGCTAATGACTTCTGTCGTGTAAATGAAAGCAGGCACTTAAGAAGGGAAGTGGGCAGGAAGCCTGAGCTGTCAGACAGGCGCAGGGGCCCCATGGACAGAACTCATCACCATGCACTGCTGCACCTTGGAGATTTTCTAGTGTTGCTGCAAATCCGCCAGGCCTGGTCCTCCTGGAGGCCTGGGGACAGGGCATCCCACTGAGGGGAAGTATACCATGCTCTTTCTCAATGCCCTCCAAATGCCACATCTATGAATCTACAATCTATGAATCCAAAGCATCCAGCACTGGCGTCCCAGGGGTACAAGACACGCCGTGTGCTGGGCCACCAGTCAGACCTGGCACTGCAGGTCTACGTTGGAACATGCTAGGCAGGGGCTCAAGTCATTGCCTCTATCCCTGGGAATGTGAGGATACTCTGCTGGATGCTTCTAAGGGGAAATGGAGAATTGGTTAAAAGATGAGAGGTGTCAATGGAAGAATAAAGCCATCTGCAGGGTAGAAAGCTCCTCGTCAACCCGTCTCACCAAGGGGAAAGGCCATTACTTAGACTCTGCTCCCAATGGGGCTCTGCTCAGCTGCAAACTAAGCACCGGTGCCTTTTACTTCTGAACGCTGGAACCGACGTATCCATCACCAGGAACACGACCCCGGCTCCTGCCCTCCCTCACCAGCCACATCCCGAGCTGGGAGCTCCACGACGCTGCAGCGGGGCTGCCAGCCCCCTGCTAGATTTCACATGTAGGTGGTGGGTCACCACCCCGCGCAGCTCCTTCAACGCCTGACAGCGGGGGCCAGTGAAAGCACGCTGAGAGCCGCCAGGCACGGCACGGCAGAGGGAAACAAACTGAGAAAGGCCTGGAGCTGAGACCTGGGTGCCCTCCTTGCCTCTGCCACAGACTCCCCATGGGGCCTTCAGCAAGTCACTTAGGCTGAGGTTTCCAGCAGTGCTGAAGAACATAAGCACGGCCATGGCCTGGGTGAGACCCCGGGTCCCTCTCGCCCTGTCTCCTGTGTTGCACTGCAGCCGGCAGGGAGAGTGACCTGGGTCTGACCAGGATATTTGCCCGTTCCTCTCTCACTTGCAGCCTTCAGCATTTAATGGCTGGAAAGCTCTGATTCAGAGACCATGCCTCTCACCCCCAGGCCTATGAGATTGGGTGTCCAAACCCCCTCGGCAGAAGCTTTTAGCCCCCGGGGTTCCAGGTGCCTTTCCATAAATTGGGGATAGGTGTCCTTGCAGGTCTGCGCCTGGGACTCAAGGACATCCTACTGTCTGAGCAGCTGGGCTGGGACTCGTGTGGCTGGGCTCCCCCTTTCCAGCTCTGCTCAGCCCCTCCTTGCCACCCCCACGGGTTTCTCTCGGGTTACTTGGCAGATATATTTTCTGAGTGTGGTCAAGTCCTTGGTGTGGCCTGGTCCTCCCTCCTGCCCCGGCCCTGGGATGGGGGTCCTGGGCTCTTTGGCTCACGCTGAAGGCTGTGGATGAAAGGTGATCAGCTGCCAATGGCAGGGCAATCTCTGCCCCACACCTGCCCCCCAGGAGGGGCCTGTGTGGGGAGGATGAACCTATTGCCAGTGCTGGGAGGTGGCTTGGGTTTCCCACTGAGTTTCACACAGACATCAAAGCATCTCCCCCTCCATCGTGGAGCTGAGAAGTTGCAGGCCCACACGTAGCTCCCCCCACCCCAGGCTGCCCAATCCCTGCCTCACCCACCTTGGAGCAGGCAGGGAGGGGCACCTGCTAAGGCTTCCAGCCAGTGAGAAAGGAACTGGGCCTCCGGGCTTGCTGCAGAAGAGGTTTAAATCCCAGGGGGGACTCCAGCCCCTCCTCAATGAGCCCTGATGCCTGACAAGCAAGGCTGGGGCCCAACTCCCAACACTGGGCTCAAGGGCTGGGGCGTAAGACTTGAGCAGCAGGACTGCGGCGACGTTGGACACCATGAGCTCGGCTCCCAGCCACCAGCAGCTGGACCATGTCTTCAGCGCGGTGGAGAGCGGGCTGGAAGTGGGCAGCGAGAAGGGGGATGCCTTGGAGAGGGAGATCAAGGTGGAGCTGGAGGAGAAGGAGCTGTGGACGAACTTCAAGGAGCTCACCAATGAGATGATCGTCACCAAGACGGGCCGGTGAGTGAAAGGCTTCTCTGGACCCTCTGAGCATTACCAGCTTCCCCCCTTCCTTAAGCACCTAGAAGGTGCCTCTTGTCACGGCAGCTAAGCCCCAGAGACCTACTTTTAAATGTTCACACGCCGTCTTCAGGACGGTGCCACTGGTGGTTTGGTGGCTGTCAAGCCTCTGAGCAACTTGTGACGTGACTTCCAGCTCTGGGGGTCAGGAAGCACCTTACTTGAAAACCACAGTTGATTGCCCCTCTCTCCCCGACAGGAATTGTGCTTCCTTTGCAGCCAGGATAGGAAACAATGTCCAGGAGAGCAGAGCATTTACCCTTGGTTAGGACTTGCGTTTGAATTGGATGGAGATGACTCCATGTGCACGAGAGAGTCTTTGTTGTCCTGAGGGAAACAGAATGGGACAACTTCACCCCTGGAGAGACCAGGCCCAGACGGGTTGTTCTAGACAGGGGCAATTACCCAGCTGAGGCCAGATCTCTCCAGTGCCGAGCGCTGCAGAGACACAGTTAGAGACGGCCCGTGTCCAGGGGACATCAGAGCTCAGATGGGCCAGACAGTGAGGGAAGGCTGGGGGACAGGGCAGGGAAGGGACTTGCCCAAGAGAGAACGTGCAGCCCAGCCCGCGCCTCATCTCAGTAGATGCCGCCACCTTTTACACGCGCTCTGGCTGAATGGCACCCACATATTCCAGATCAGAATACGGCCCCTAGTCCCTTGGAAAATATACCACTCCTCTGTGCTGAGGGCAAGCCCTGTACCAATGGAGGTAGGTTAGAAACCGCCTTTCCCTGAGATGGGGCAGGTTCAGAAGCCGTGGGCTGTAGCCTGCAAACCTGGGTCTTTTTCCAAGAAGTCCTCTGAGAAAATTGGGCTGGCAGGGTCCTCAGGAGTCCATCGCTTCCAGCCCCCTGCTCGAGGCAGGATCAGCCCTGGCTAAAGCATCCTAGACAAGAGTTTGTCTAACCCCCTCATCCTCCGGATGTGTCCCGCGGGAAGGTGTGTGGTTTCTGGCATGGCTCAGGACAGCTGGATCTGGTTGTCAATCACACACACAGGGAGAGGCAGCAGAGCAGCACGGTGACCTTTGCCTCACGTACTTCATTTTCCCTTCGGCTAAGTGGGGCCTGTGCTCAAAGTGGGAGGTTAGTGAGGTGGGGTCTGCGTGGCATCCCCCTGCATGGAGGACAAGCTCTCCTGGGATGAAGAAGTGCGGCAAACACTGCAGAGAAGAGGCTGCTGGTGGCTGTGGGTGGTTGCAAAGGCCTCTGGCGAGGAGAAATCGGGGCTCCCAAACAGGGGAGCCACCCCCAACCCTCAAGAAAGATTGGGGGAAACAACAAGGTCTGATCATTTTGATGTGATGGAAGGTAGAGGGCACAAGGGAAGGATAGGTTGTTTCTAGGCATTTCCCCTCTGTTACGCCTCCAGAGGCAGACACGTCTGCTCGGCTGCAAAGGAAAGAGAAGTGGGAGCAAAGGGCGAGATTGATTAGGCTCAAATGAAATAAAATAAGGCCCCACCTTTTATGGCCGCTTCCTGGTTACTGTAATCACCACAGCGGTATGGGCCTGGCTACGCAGCACTGGTCACCTGTCCCGGGCTGTGAAATGGGCCTGACCCGTGTTATCCCCTCTCTGCTGCATCACAAGGAGAGGCTGCGCTCCCAGGACACGCATGAATGGGAGCGGGAGGCAGCTGTGCCAGACCCCAGGAGCAGGCTGGAGTGGGAGTCTGTGGCACCAGGGCTGCCCTGAGAGCCAGCAGGCAAGAACCACTGGTTTAACCACTGACATGCCAATATGGCTTTAGGGACTGGTAAGAGGAGTGAAGAAGTGAATAAAGGAGAAGCAGGTGACTGATCATCTCCTCCTCCCGTCCTGTCCCGTCCTAGGAGAATGTTTCCTGTGCTGAAAGTCAGCATCTCAGGCCTGGACCCCAACTCCATGTACTCGATCCTGCTGGACTTTGTGGCTGCAGATGGGAATCGCTGGAAATACGTCAATGGAGAGTGGATCCCGGGTGGGAAGCCGGAGCCCCAGAGCCCAAGTTGTGTCTACATCCATCCTCAATCCCCCAACTTCGGGGCTCACTGGATGAAAGCCGCCATCACCTTCAGCAAAGTCAAACTCTCCAACAAGATGAACGGAGGAGGGCAGGTAACTGTGACAAGGGGCCCTGGCGGTGAGGGATAGAGCACAGCTCTGAAGGGCTCAGTTGGTCAAAGCAGGAAGTTAGTTCCTGTTTCACTTGCCAAAAGAAAAGCAGTGCCAAAAGAAAATATTAGCATTACTGTAGCTGGAGCATTAGCCAGTGCCTCAATCCTGCAACAGGCAAGTTGGAAGTTAGCAGCCCAAGGATGCTGTTTGTCTGCAATGTGCTCCTTGATGCCCAGATTGGAGATCACCAACACAGAAAAACCCCCGCTGCGGTGTCCAAAGGGCTCCGTCCGGGCACAAGCTCCGTGCGCCTGCAGCAGGGTGGAGGAGGTGGGCGCATCTCCAGCCTGGGCATCCATGCTTTCTCTCATGCACTGAAAGATCAGGCCCCAAGCTGATGAGGCCGAGCCCACAGAGCAATGCTTAACGCACCTGTTCTGTCTCTCAGATCATGCTGAACTCCCTCCATAAGTACGAGCCCCGTGTCCACATCGTGAAGGTTGGGAGGCCACAGAAAATGATCAGCAGCTTTTCCTTCCCGGAAACTCAGTTTATTGCCGTCACTGCTTACCAGAACGAGGAGGTAAAGGAGACTGGAGGGCGCTGGGGAAGGGCACGGTGGTGGGGATAGGAGCCCTTGCAGACTCACGGACCGTTTTCCCTGAGACTCTGCCGTGGCCGCCTCTCAGGTGGAAGGTGGGGGCAGTTTAGCAGCACAGTGTTTGGGGACAGGGGGTGAAGAAGTAAATTGTGTTCAGCCAAAACCTTCTAAAACTTTCCAAGCACAACTCAGTCCTGTCACTGTCCCCTTCCCCCTCTCCTCCGGGCATGTCACAGTCGGCACTGCCTGTGGAATGCTCTTTATGGTGCATCTCGTAAATCCACTCCAGCAACCACATACCCAGCTGGTCTGGAGCTGAGGCCTGGTCCTGGGAGCAGGAAAAGGTGCATGCATCTTGCGCATTCCCTTCCTGCTGCCCAGGTCAGTGGGAACTTTGTCACCGAGCAGCAGGGTCTGCACCGAGGGCAATCCCGAGCCCTGGGTCTCAGCACCTGGGCCCTACTGGGAAAGGAGGTGTTAACCCTTCTGCTACTGGGACCTCTCCCCAAGGCAACTGCTAGGATCTTGGAAGAGGCTGGACATCTCAGTCCTTTGTGTTCATTGCAGTCACAGCAAAGCCCATAGAAAGCCAGGACTGCAATCAGGCCCAGGTGACAACACAGCAATTTCATAGCGCTCCCTGAGGACACGCTAAATCCTGTCCATCCCTCTCCCTTCCCTCGCTGCTTCTCTTCTGAATGTTAGTCCAAAAGCAGGCACTGGGGCAGCATGGCCTGACGGGCAGAGCACAGGGTGAGAACCCGGAGAGGGCTACTCCCAGCTCTGAAACCAGGGGCAAGTCACTCCCTTCTGCACGCCTCAGCTTCCCCGTTGCAAAACAAGGAGGATAATAAGCATGTGCCCCATGGGAGAGGCAGAGGAGCTGAGCAGCTGTACTAGCCAGTGTCGGTGAAGTCCTTTGAATAAAATAGGCCCCAGACAAGCACTTCTTAATACAAGATAAAACATCACAGCATTGGCGCCAGAGCCGTGAGCTGCCCTGCAATAACCAGGAGGGAGGAAGCTAGGAGCATTCAGCTCAGGTTTCCACAGGGTAAAAACAAAGGCTTAAGAATTCGTGAGAAGTCCCTTGGCAAGATCCAACCGAGAGAGCAGAATCCCTGGGTCAAACTGTGCTCAGTTCCCACCGTGCTCACCCAAGAGAAACTTCCATGGAGCTGCCTCGTTTCATGCCAGTGCAACCAAGAGCAGAACACGTATGCATGTGCGTGTGCACGTGTGTGGGGAGGAAAAGGGGGGCTGAAGAAGAGGTGTGAAAAGGGGTAAAGAGTGGGCAGGCATTTGTAGTTAAACCCAGTCTGCCAATGCCTTCCCGTTTCAGATCACCGCCTTGAAGATTAAACACAATCCCTTTGCCAAAGCCTTCCTGGATGCCAAGGAGAGGTGAGTGCTGTGTAGATGGCTGCTTCACCTGAGTCACTGGCACTCTTTGCCATTTTCTAGCTCCTTTCATCCAAACCTGCAGGTAAATAGGGATGGATTAAACTGGACAACCCCCTTGGGAGCTCCTTACAGCAGGGGACATTGAGGAAATTTGCTCAAGGCCACCCCAAACCCTTGGTGGTAGAGCCAGGGACAAAGAGCAGGGGTCCCCTCACTGTCTGCTCTGCTCCTCCCTTGGTCAGTCTGGGCGATCGCTGGTTGTCAAAGCCTCAATGCTCTTAGATGATGGCTGAGCGCGTGATGTTGGCTATTGACTGAAGCCTTTCTATTCTGTGTTCTCCACCTAGGTGCAACTCCAAAGATGTTCTCGAAAGCAGCAGTGAATCTCCCCAGGCTGCCTGTTCACAGAGTGAGCCGTCTCCTTTCTGATCCAAATCTAGTGTCCCAACGGGAGTACGGAAAGGTCCCATCCCCTCTCCCCTGGAGTCAGGGGAGCTCTGGTCCCTATAGCTTGGGGCTCTTTGTGATACGTTCCAGCCAGGCCCTGGGTTTCCTTAGCCCCTCAATGCTGCACTGGAAGTCGCCTCAGGCGGGGAATCTGCACTTTTGAGCTGTGTGATCTGGTCTCCAAGCACAGCAGGCCAGAACTCCAGCCATGAGATGGGAAACTGGCTCAGTTACATCAGGCTGGCTCAGCACATGTCCCTGGCTTTGCGCCTCTAAGCTCAAAGTGGTGTCAAGTGAAGTGAATACCATCAACCTGTTTGGGAGAGGACACATGACACTGCCGAAAGCAGCTCGATGACAGAGGGGTGTGAATCCAAAGGGGAATCATTGGGACTCAGGCTCTTAGGCACCTTGGAGAATCTGCTCTTTGGCTGCTAAGCGCTGATGTCACTTTGAGAAAGGGCTTTAGGTTCTTCTACAAATGTGTCCCTTGGATCAACATCTGTGCGTTTCAGCCATTGCTTGAGTGGAGTCCAGGTCTGTGCCCTGCGTTCATGCCCTGCCAGGGTGTCTCTGGTAGGGATACTCTCGGTGGATGAAGGGGTCCTGGGTTAACACTGTTGTTTTCTTCTTTCCCAGTTGGGGGCTGGTTCCTGCCAGGCACCAGCCCCTTCTGCTCCTCTGCTGCCCAGACTTCACTGTCAGGAGGTCCTGGCCTCTCACCCAGCCCCAGCTCGTACTGCGAGCAGTATTCCAGCCTACGGAGCCACAGACCCGCTCCCTACCCAAGTCCCTACAGCCAGAGGAATGCCTCACCAAGTAAGAATACCCCACACACGCATGGGCACAGCCCCCTGCCCTGCCCTGCCCTGTCTTGGTGCAGATATACAATGCAGTTGCACCAGTGTAAAGGCTGGGGGGGACACAGCACACAGCCCTGTCCTAGTGTCACTCATCTCTCTCTCAGGCAGGCTTCCTGAGGAGGGGGCCACCCCTCTATTCTGGTCACTTAAGTCACTGCTACCACAGCACATCAGGATTTCTTCTCCATCTAAAGGATCTATCTTTCTCTCCAGCTAATTATGTGGATAGCTCTGCTGGCCTCTCCATGCTGCCTGCCCCTGACAGCTGGTCAGGACTGAGTCTCTCCAGCTCCGCTGGGGTCTTGCCCACCGCTGCCTCTAACACAAGGTAAGGAAAAGCCACTCTGGTGTCTTCAACAGTGAGGGACAGAGATTTTATCCTGATTTAGAAGAATTAAGGCCTCTAAACATGGATAAGGGTCCGCAGCGGTCAGTCTCCCCGGAGGAGTTGATCCCAGAAGCTATGGCCACTAGGACTGGCTCCAAGCAGAGGCTGGTTTATAAGCCAGGCACCAGCACATTGCCTTCTCTGTAGGTTTGGGGTTTGAGGGAGCAAGTCAGCTCAGGGCACAGGAGCTCTGGTAATGCTGGGATATGGCTGTGGGAGAAGATGACAGACACACAGAGGCACGGGCTGGGGGGGCAGCTGCCACCAGGTGGAAGGGGCCTCCAGAACAGAGCAGCAAGGGGTATAACAGGCAGAGGGGGCAGCCGCGCAGACTGTACAAGAGGCATTATGCAAAGAGATGAGCACCGAAGGAGCTAAACACTATAAGGGCAAGCAGATGGCAAACTGAATTCCCACCCTGTGCTAAGGACATAGGGGGTCTTCCCCTTCCCGCTCCATAGATAGGGAAGGGCAGGGGGTGAGCTCTGAGCACAGCCTCTCCTGTCCTGAAGGGTCCAGACTTCATTGCAAGTCTCCCCTGCCAAGGACTGGAAATAAGGTGTGTCGTGGGGAGAGAACCAACCCAGGTGACACCTGGGACAAAGATTAGGACATGGCTCCTGACCGGCTTCATAACCTGGTTCCAACAGAGCTGGGTCCTGCCCAGCCTGCACGCTGCGGCCCCTTCCCTTGAGCCCGCCGCGCACATGAGAGATGAGGAAAAGTGTACTCAGAAGCCTCTCACTCCTTCACTGAGTGGGTGTTGGAGCAAGGAAGCCCAGGAGAGAAAGGATCAGCTACAGAGCTGACAGGGAGCAACAGAATCAGGATGTTAAAGGCCAGAAGGGTCTCTGGAGGGTTTTCCAAACCTGGGTAGACAAAGCCTGGCCTGGGGTGATCTAGTTGGGACTGCTCCTGCATGAAGCAGGGGGCTGGACTAGATGTGACCTGAGGTCCCTTCCAGCCCTCATTTTCTATGATTCATTCTTTCTTTGTCTTCACCTTTCAGCCAATATCCCAGCCTGTGGCCCCTCACCAGCAACTCCATCAGTCCTGCTCCCCAGTCCAGCTCTAACCCCCCCTTCTTGAGAGGCTCTCCAGTCTCTTACAGCAGCTTGGCTCCTACTCTCCCAGCCCCCTCGCCCTCCCCAGTCTATGACAACGTTCTTCTGCCAGAGATGCCTGCAAGTGATAGTCAGTACGACTCCACTATTGCTCGCCTGGCATCCACGTGGGCAACCATCACTCAGAGTTACTGAGGCTGAGAAGATGGCTCCTGTCCTCTTAAAGGGTAACAGGCAGAGGGCAACGCAAGGGGCATCTGAGCTCAATCCTCTCCAAGGCAAGGCTGTGAGCACCCTGAGTCTCTCAGACTGGTGCCGAGAGCAACCTTCTGCCAGAAGAGAATGCTTCTCCAATTTCACTGCTTTTTAGCAGCCATGGCACGAAATGGAAGTCTAAAAAGCCTCCTGAGTGACTGGAGGATGACCCAGGTGGCACTCTGCATTCAACAGAACCAGGAGATGGCTTTCTAGGAGAGAATCTGTTTTCCCTGAGTTTGGAAAGCCAAGACGACAAATGTATCTTGGCTGCCTTGAAAGATATCTGAACAACTGAACGTTCTTTCCAACTGCTCAAGACTCCAGAAGATCGCAATCCATCCAGGCAGCGCGTCATCTCTTGCAAGCAGGAGACCCGCCAAAGCGGTAGAACAGATAAGCATGTGCCGCCCAGGGCCCCGCCAAGCTCTGGGTATGATCTGTGTAGAACTTTACTTGTAAATAAACCTTTTTTGCAAACAAGCTCCTGCTCTTCTTTTGCTCCAGACAAATCCTCCCAGAGCTTCTGCATGTGGAAGCCTGAGGTGGAAGCAAAAGGAAGTCTGAGGTGCAATCTTTTGGCCACAGGGGATTTATCATCAGCCTAGCACTCCTTCTCCTTCCTTATGGGCACTGGTACCAGGCCCAAGTTTCTTCTAAACTAAGCAGCCCACTGCATGCCGATCCTTTGAGGTTCGGCAAATCACTTCAGACTGTAGCACAGGCCCTCATCCATACCCATAACAAGCCATCAGGCCCTGGCCTAGAGGACCTCCTCCAGGTTCTAGTGGGTGACCTGGTCGGGGAGCAGCTCCTACCTCCACTCCCAAAGCTCCTTGTATTATCCCGATCCTTCCCAGATAACCGCTGGGAAAGGAGAACAGCAACCAACAAAATGTATTGGGATGCCCTGAAATACACTGTGCTCCCTGATTGGGGATTAGAGCCTGCTCTTGCTGGGAAGATCACGGGCTCCAGGAAAGAGAAGTTTTCCAGCTACTAACTAGCATGATTCTGGGTTTCTGTTTTCTTCACAGTCTTCTCCCTCCCACTTGTCCCAGAGTCAAAGCCACAATTAGGCAAAGAATGACCAAATAGACTCATTAATAGCAGGGACCGCTATTCCCAACCTGAAAGCAGGTCAAATTTAGCATGCCCCTGAAGAGGGAGAGAGCAAGCTCACACTTTACTTTCCATGAGACCATATTCATCAAATAGACTTCAATCCACCACATTTGATCCTTGCCGGCAAAACAGATAAGTGTCCCAGCCGGGGCCCCCTTCTGTTCCAAGGGACATTTTGGGGCCGTGAGCTCGCAGAAGCAGCAGCAGCTTTCTGCTAAAAACTCATGGCTCCATTTTAGGGGAATGACTTAAAATGATCCAGGGCAGCAGGAATGAGGCCGAGTTCCAGGAGCGCAGCTATTTCACACGTGGGTGTCCGCAGAAGGCCAGCGCGGCTCCTTTGTCGACAAACATTGAACTCGGGGGTATGTGCAAAAGGAGGTTCGGGAGGGGGTGGACGCATAGGAATTTGCCGCTGTTAGTACATGCAGCCGGGAAGGTGGGGGCTTGGCAGACACCCAGCAGCACTTTTGGAGGCACCACAGCTTGTAGATTATCAAACTTATATCAAATCGTTATGGTCTTTTACCCCCCACCAGGCCTTGTCTAACTAGAGATGTGCTTTGAAGAGAGCCCTGTCCTGCAACCGGGAAGCATCAGCTGTATGATGTGGGTAGCCCACAAACACCTCATGTCCACCTACTGCCATGAGTTTCCCAACCCCACAATTTTTTTGGACTCTATTCCCAGAGGACAGAGACAGGAAGGGAGTCAGTCGCTCCCGCTCTACTCATACATGCTGGGTGCCATTTTGTGTCCTCACCCACATTGCATTTGTTGCCCAGTAATTTGGACTTTGGTGTGTACACTGCAGACCAAGGGCTCAGGAGGCCAAGCTTGCACCAAGAGATGTTGACAGTGGCATGTCCCCATTAGCTTTTTACCAGCATGATCACCCCATTACGCTGGCCCAGTCCTGATGCCAGCAACAGCTGTAGCTAGGCAGCGATAACAGTGGAACAATGTAATTGCAGCACACTCCCTGCCTGACTCACCTAGCTCACGAACTGGAGCCATCTCTTACTGCTCTTGATGGGGGCTGTTGCCGTATATAGCGCTGATGATTGCACAGCTGGAGTCTCCCCCCTCTGTGATCTCGGGGTTGACCTAATGAGAAAATTCCAATACCCAAGTGAGACATTGCTTTTCTCCGGCCACATGCTCTCCACTCGCATCCATCTCCCCGGGTCCTAAACCCTCCGTGTGCCAGGACAGACTTTCTACACCACACCCAACTTATTGATGCAGCGATGAGAAGCAGGAAGACCAACTTCTGCTGGTTAGGCAGAAAGAAACCGAGAAGTTGGAAAGAAAGTAACACGGAGTATTCTGAGGAGGTACGCAGCGGTTACCATTCACGCGGCTTCCTGAGTACATTTTAGAGCAGGGACTTAGACCTTGTACTTTTCACAAGGATTCTTTGAACCCTGCATTTCTCCCTGGTTGGATAGGGGGCATGTTAAAGAAAAGACTGCTGCCCTGGGCATTTAAAAACACCAAGCAGCAATAAGCATGCAGCTATAGTTCTTTGGTTATTCACATTTGATCGAATAATACCCATTTAAACTCCAAATCTCTCAAAGTCAACCTGTTTCCATTTTACGCTACCCCCCTAGTTCACAGCAGAGCACGTAAGTTTATCTACCCCATGAACCACAGACACAGGATGAGAAAAAGATGGAGTTTCTGTCTTAATTACAAGTAGGTATTCTTCAGAGCATACACGTAAAACGTGGCTGAAATCCAGCCAGCTCTGGGGCAGACAGCTGTCCTGCTGCCCAGTGCACAACAGCTTGGGGAATGGGAATTATAAGCAAACACACCAGGGCAAGACCCTACTTTTCTGGAAAGCTTCTGAAAAGCTCTCTCTTATGGGGCAGACGGCTTGGGTTTCAAATTCTAAACGTCATGTCACAGGCTATAAGGTTACCTATGGATGCTCAGCTATGCGTGTGGGTACGGGGGCCTTGGTTCCTCCCTCCCCATAAATATTCCAGCTCAGGTGCTTTTTGAGCCTCAGCCACAAGGCAGGAAGGCCTAGTCGATCCTCTGCCAGACAGATCTCACTCTTTAGCAAGTCGCAGCCGCATCCACATCCATTTTCACTACCAAGTGTTAGTCTAAGCTTCCTTTGCTGAGTTTGTTGGGGGGAAAGATCGGGGGGAAGCAAAGGAAACTTGCTAAATTCTGCTCCACAGGCAACTATGCAAGATTTCAGACAGTAACAGCTGGGAGATCCATGGTCTGAACACAGGACTGCAAGCCAAGACCTTGCACCTACGAGAACTGCTTGGCTGCTGAAACTCTGGCATTTCAATGTCTCAGTTTCACCATGTGTGCAGTGTTATGAAACTGTAAAAAAACCCATTCACCAGCCTCCTACGGCAGTTCCTCTCTGCAAAAGAGAAGGTGCGTTCTCTGCAAAGGCGGGCTCATTGGAGAGAACTAGGCCAGGCTGCAATAGCCACAAAGACAAACACAGCGGGCTGCCAGTTTGAGTTCAACTCCAGGCTCCCCCAGAGGTCTTAACTCAAGTTGTCCCAGGGGTGGCCTTAGGATCACTCCACTGCTAAACTACTTTGAACAGGCTAATTGGTTATCACCAGCTTAAACAGCCTCCTTCAGGGGAGATGCAGCGTATTAGGTGAGATACCATTGTAAAGAGCAAACTCAGAGAGAGAGAGAGGTTATAGCAGAGATTTGGAAAGATATAAACTACTGTGGTCGAGGAGTCGCATTCATGTGTGGACTCACACAGGCTCTTCCTCACTCACAAGCCTATGAGCCCCCGATATGTTCTGTGCAAAGCTCCCAATGGGACCTTGACAGCCTCAGTCATGCAGAGCAAGGAGACAGGACCCGCTGACTGGCACAGACAGTGCAGCAAGTGATCTGCTTTCCCTTCATCCCACCCCACGCACGCTGGTTTCCTTCTATGCTCTCCTAGAAGTGGTGCGATAAAGGGGTTATCTACAGAAACACTTAGCAGCTGGCGAAAAGGTCTCAGTCATGGATCTGCATCCTCCATGCTTTGCAACATTCCTGCACTTTATTTTCTCTGTTTCAGAGCAGGTTATAGCCAACTAGCAAACCCAGGGGGAAACGGAGAGGCAGGGAAGTGCTTTTATTAAAGAGTTGACCATAAATAAAGCTCTCTGCCCTGTGCAAGCAGGGATGAACAGAGACAGCAGCACTCCCACCCTGCAAGAACCCAGGTGACCTGTTCGGCAAACAGTGAAGCCGTGTCACAAGCAGCAGCTCCATTTGCTGCAGCAAATCCTCCTATCTGGACTTGTTCCTGGTGTGACAGAGGAGACTTTCCACATCTGTGTTCTCCTAGGTCTCTTCTCTCCTTCACCCAGCAAAGGCCCACATTGGCCTAAAAGTCTCCTGCTCCTGAAAGAAGATCTTAAAGTTGGTCTTGTCCTGAAGCTGCGGAGGCTCCTGGTCTCACCGTACATTCAAAAAACTGCCCAGCTTGTGCTGCACCTTTGTGACGAGGAAGCTGAAGAGCCAAATTACTACTCAGCAGCTACCAGGTCTGTGTCAACCATACAGAGGGCTTCACCTGCTCTTGATGGGAAAATGGGAGATGTGTTACAATGTGGGAGAAGCTCCCTTCCCATAAGCTACAGAACGGATGCAAGAGCATTATATTGCCATTGCTTCTTCTTCCACAGTTTTCTTTTGAGGCTGCACATACTTCTCCTGCACAGCAAGAGTGCTGGTCATCCTGGAGTCAAGGAAAATAAGGCAGAAAGAGGGGCTGGGGCTCAGGAAACCCGAGACAGGGGAGCACTAACATCAATCTGACAACTGCCACGGGAGCTAACAGCACCGGTGAGAGGATACAACAGCCGAGGGGTTCATAGCTCCAGCTAATCCAAAAAAAGAAAAGAAAAATAAAGGTCCAAACCAACTAACTACATAGTTTGGGCAAAATAGGAAGAATATGTTCTAGGGAGCCTGAATTAGAAAAAGGCAGGCAGAGCTCTCCACATGCAGGACATCAGAGAGCCAAATGTGATCATGGCAGATTTGATGCGCATTCTTGTCCACTAGGACCTCGGCTGAGGCCTCACAACTCAATGCAATTCTGAACTAGTCTCTAAGGTGCCACTGTGCTGCCTTCTGCCTGACTTCAAACTAACACAGCTAAACTACCTCTCAAATCATTGCATGCATAGCATAACATGACAGGTAACAGAACTCGGGACTTGAACCGAAGTCAAACCTGCGGCCTCAACATGAAAGGATTACTCCAAATCCCCAGAGACACAAATCAGAGTTTAAGCCTCCATGCAGGAGAGAGGAACAGTGGAAAGGATACGACGTGAAGTGGAAATCGGCTCCCACTGCGGCAGACATCAGGGCTTCAAGGCTTCTATGCTCCGAGTCTCCAAAGGAGTAGCCATTGGCTTTGTCCACTGCCTGCATAACCCGTCGCATACTTGCCTTATCCTGTAAGGAAGGGAACAGTGACACACAGTGGGGGCAGGGTGGATACGCAGCAGGTCTAGAGGAGCATGCTTGAAACCACACTGGTGATCTGCGCATGATACAATGTTCTGCAACGTAGAGTCGGGCCTGAGCTAGGGAGGGTGGATGCAGCCCTAGGGGAACATGCCAAGCCAAGGCAGGGGAGATCAAAAAACCTTACAGCAATCCACAGGCAAGCGACTTGCTGATGACATGTCAGCACCTCGCAAGCCAGGAAGAAAAGACTCGGGGACCGTTGAGAGGAAACTGTAACAGCTGTTTTATGCATTTTTCCCATCTGGAAGAGAATCCAAGGGCTTAAAACCCAGGAACAGCCTTTGGCTACCGGCTCCACAAACAGCAGCTGGAATGCCATCATGACTTTAACAGAACTTGCATGTGTTTGACCCATCATGTTCGGTGACGGATCCTTGCCCCAGAGGGCTGGCTGTCTGACTGACCGACCTGGCCAATGTTTAGGAGGCCCCGGCCTACACAAACCTGCAGCCTCAGCTTTATGGTTAGAGGCTCCGTGGGGCAGCTTGAGTTTAACAAACTGAAGTCATCGCTTTCCCGAACAGGACAAAGATATAAAAGTGAGGGCAGCTCCCTGTGCCAATCTCTCTCAGCTTCTTTGCCATGATGGCCAAGCTGGGCAGTGCAGCGAGTGACACCTATGCTGAACTCTACTGTGGAGTATGCACAAGGAATAACATTTGCAAAACACCTGAAATCCTGAGATGAGAAAGACCTAGTTCAAAGCTCCTTCCATGGCAGAGCCATCCCCTCTAATTAGGGATTTGCCTGGGTTGGTTTCAAAAGCCCATGCAAGGAGATTCTGCCACAATTGCTGGCAGGACCTAATGGCCCCCACTAGCCCCTGGCCAAGGGTCTTCCTATCCAGCAGTGCAGTCTGAAGGGGTGAACGAAGGCTGGAAGAGCAACAAGTCCCCACTGGTCATCAGGGCTTTGCCACTAACTCCCTGGGCGGCCTTGAGCAATTTACTTTGGCTCTCCAGGCCCAAACACGTTGCTGGCAGCCTTTCCACTGACTAGAACAAGAGTTGGATCCGTCTCGCTACGCTTCAGTTTCCCAGTCTGTCCATAAGATAGCAACAGTGATGCTTATGCAGCAACCCCTGTGTCGTGTTAGGACTGACATGAATTCCTGTACAGAGCTCTGAACGTGACTTTCTGCATCAAGCTCTCTCCCTCCCGCCTCCTCCATATATTTGAAGACGTATCCTCCTCTGTTAGCAAACCAGAATATTAGCGCTTCTTTTAGTCCATCCTGGGAATGCTCTTCCTCCAGTCTCCTAACTGGCTTTGTTGCTTTTCTCTCTAAGCTCTCTGGTTTATCTGCATGTTTTAAGTAAAACAGTCTTGGAAAAGTTGGTTGGATTCTAGAAACAGTCACAGAAGAGTTGTAGGGAAAGGAACTCCCAGTTCCCTGCTCCGGGTGCTTTAAGCTGCGTTTTCCTCCCGCTCTGCATACTGCTCTACATCATTTACAAGCGTATCTGATCTGCCCTCTGTTCTCAGCCCTGCTGCTTTCAGAACTGTACTAGGGCTCTCAGAATTGCAGCACCTCAGCTTTTGCCTTCTCATTCAGGATCTTTATGTTTTGGATTCTCCAAATCCCTTCCAATACTCTCTGCATTTTCCTTAGTATTTTTCTCTGCCATCTGCTTTACTCTCTCTGGCATTTCTCTGTCCTCACTGGCATCTGCAATTCCTTCTAGTTTAGTATCACTGGAGTTTCACTGGCATCCTGTCCAATGCCTTAGGCTGTTACTGAAGAAATTAAGTAGATGTGGATCTAAAATCTATCTGCATTGCCCATATGCGTCTATGTCAACACAAGTATTGTTCTTCAATGCTGTAGAAATAAGCTTGTGAATCACAGTTCTGCCCGATACAGTCAAGATTTGGGGAAAAAAGCTAAAATGTGGACAAGTGTTTTTAGGCGGTGTCCTTTATTGGACCAATTGTATGTTGTGATAAAGCCGGACAAACTTTTGAATGCAAGGCATGACCTGATGAAGAATGTCTTGCATTTAAAAGCTTCTCTTACTCTATCCCAGCCATGCAGTTGGTCCAATAAAAGATATCGCTGTAAGAAATTCTCACCTCTCATATAATCCTTGGACCAACATAGCTACAACGTCACTCTAACACAATGTGCACAGAAACCCAAGGGGTTTCCTTTTAGCAAAGAGCCAGGCCACAGTACTGACCTAGGAAGCTGATGAGCTAGGCAGCTCCAGTAAAATACTTCCCATCATTTGCAATCCATCCCCTAGGTTGAATTACCTGGACGTTGAGCGGAACAAAGGAGACCAGGCTGTAGTCCTCAATCACCTCCACCAACTTCTCATTGAGGCGACGATAGTTCTTGAAGAAGGGATCAGAAGCTAAATGGTCTACGAGGTAAGAGAGGTCCAGCACCTCAGTGTAGTAATCCAGGTTGAAGGCTGCAAGGAGAAATCAGAGAAGCAGCTTCAGAACCCCTGAACCCACTCACCTGCAGAAGCCAGTGCATTTCACAAGAACCCAAGGAATTGTTATAACTTTTCCCTGTACACCATTCCCATCTACCCCAACAGAGAAGTGAGCACAGCTCTAACAAGGATCAGCCCCAGAGAACTCCCCTTCCCTCTCCCCCACATTCCCCTCTCAAGGGCTCTTACCAAGTTTGCCGTACTGCTCTATCAGGTCCATCTTTGAAAGGATGTTAACATGAGGCAATTCCACATGCAACATAGTGGAAAGAGAGGTGCAAAGAACAGAGATGAACTTGCCAGGATCCGTGCAGTAATGAGAATCCACCAAATGAACTGCAGCCAGCTGCAAACAGAAACAAAGGAGAAACAGTGCAAGATCAGAGCCTGCCAGAATTTGGGATGCTTGAGAAGGGGGCACTAGGATACAAAAGAAAGGAAAATTAATCCAGACTCTGGGGTTAATCAGATACCAACACAACCAAAATTATCAGTTAGCTCCTTCCTAGATAAGAGGATGTATAAGCATGCAAAACTATGACTACCAAACTGAGGCTGCTGTATAGGTTACTGGCCTGTGTACTGGACCACGAGATGCATTATAGAAATACCAGGCTTTTTCACCAGGAAGAGACAGTTAAACTTGGAAGTGCTCTTGCACCCCAGACCCCCCTTTTCACTTGCTCTGAACTTCCTTCTTCCGCGGATGCGATTGCTAACGTCTGTTCTCTGCCCTAACAGAGGTTTTGACAACTGATCTGAGTTAACTCTACTTCTGATGTGTGGGACCTAGGTAAAGTGCTCCACCTTCCCCACAGAACTATTAGTTCACGCACAAATAATGCAGTAACAAAACCATTTTTAAATCAACCTCCTCTAGAAGGTTTTTTTAATCAACCTCTTCATGTTTTTTAAATCAACCACTTCTAGCCCCGAATGTAGTTTGAAAAAACACTTACTAAATCTAGTCACAGACAACCTGATTCATCGTGTTCCAGATATTACCTCATCAGACATCACTGCTCTCATGCGCAGCTCCCTATTATGAAGCTCAATCGTGTCACAGTTGTTTTCTCTTCCTTAATCTACGGGGTAGCGAAGCTTAACACTTCAGAAACGCAGCTCAGAAAGTCACAAGCACTCAGCTACGCAAGCCCATCATGCTAGAGCTATGATTTTTCACCTCTTTGCCCAAAAGGAAAGTAAATACAAAGCACCAGACAAATGCAAAGTGGAACGTGTTGATTCGAGCACACGCAAAAACGCAAGTGTCGAGTTTCTCCGTAACAAGCTCAACGTTGCCTCCTCGCTCGCGCGGTGTGGCTGCACATTAGCGGTCTGGCCAGTAATCCCAGCTACCAGGCACGTGCAAACCAGCTAGTTTCGGAGGTGTCGGTTACAGCCACGTTGGTCTAAGGACGCTGTAGACAAGAGTCTTTGGGTAAACGTGATATCACATTTACCCAATTTATCAGATGCGAGACCAGCGAGTTCGCTTGGTTACGGGAACCTTCGCACCTGCGTTTCCCTGCGCGCGCGCAACCTGCGTCGAATAAAGACGAACGTGCAACTTCCACCCCATTTGTGTCACCTGAACGAGATCCCGGCTCCAAATCTCGGAACAAACGTTTTAATTTTTAGCCGGGGGCTCCACGCTCGCCGGCGTAAAACCCCTCCTCCCTCCCCCGAGCCGCGACGGCCACCGGGGCAACCCGCGCGTGCGCCCGGGAGGAGAGAACCGCGGCGGCGGCGTTGACGCGTCTGCAAAACCCTCCGCAAAGGGACTCGGCCGCTTGGCAGAAGGCGAGAGGTGACCGGCGCCGTGGGGGGGGCTGCCCCGCGTACCCTGAAGCCCCAGGCGGCCAGCCGGCCGAAGACGTTCCTCAGCGCGGCGTGGTGGGTGTACAGCTCCACCTGCCCGGGGCAGTCGAACAGCACGTAGCGGCCCCGCAGCGGGGCCAGCCTGTCCCGCAGCCAGTCCGCGTTGGCCTCCAGGTACTCCATGCAGTAGAGGAGCCCGCCGTTGGGGCCCAGCTTCAGGTGCTCCATCACGTCGCGCAGCGTCACCAGCTCCCCGATGTCGGCGGCGCAGGGGTAGGGCAGCGCGTCGTTGGCCGGGTCCAGGTTCACCACGGCCACCGCGCGGCCCAGGGCGGCCAGCAGCTCCCGCATGGCCCCGCAGTACGTGGTCTTGCCCGAGCCCGGCGGCCCGATGACGGCCTGCCCGAAGGCCAGGCCGGGCTGCGCCATCTCAGCGCATCGCCGGGGCTGAGGGGCGCCGAGACCCCGCCGCCTCGTCACACTCACCCCGAGTGCAACCCCCTCAGCCGCTTCCGGCGGATGTCCTCGCCGGGCGGGCGAAAGGAAGGCGGCGGGAAGGTTCCGGCCGCACTTCCGGTGGGTGTGCGCGCTTGCGAGGTCCGGGCAAACCAGAGGAAGTAGGCAGGAAGGTTCCGGGCACACTTCCGGTGGGTGTGCCTGCCGCAGCAAACAGGAGTTCCGGCCGCACTTCCGGTGGGTGTAGCCGCCTGGCGAGTCCGGGCGGGCGAGAGGAAGCGGGCAGGAAGGTTCCGCCCCGCCCCGCGCCTGCTGAAGGGAAGGCCTCGCCATAAGCCGCCGAGGCGCGGGCGGGCTTTGGTGCCCCCTGGCGGCTGGAGTGCGGGAAGAGGGCGAAGAGAAGCACCAGGCAGGGGTGTCCTGGCCTGGCCCAGCCCAGCCCTGCCCTAGACCCAGGGAATCCATGCGGGAAATGAACTGACACAAGCTTTGTCTCTGTGCTGCGTTCACATCCACTTCCACCCCAGCCCCTCCAGCCGCAGCACACACATCCAGGGAAAAGCCACCATCCCATGGCTCTGGCTCCTGCTCCGTGCTGCAAGTACCTGCCTGACCCCTGATCCAGCCCTGGCAGGGTCTCCCCTGCTCCCCTCCAGCACCAAGCTGGAAGAGGCTCTGAGCAGAGAATACACTGCAGCTCGAGGTCATGGACAAGCAGGTATTTGAAGTCAGACAAAGGAAGGTGGCAGCAACTAGTTTTTGATAAACCTATTTATTTAGAGCAGAGCAATACCCGGGGCCGGGGAGCAGAGACCAGCTCCTCCTGTCACACAGGTTAAATGGGAGAATGGCCCCTAGAGCACTGGACTCTGATTCAAAACTTTGTAGACCTTAAATGCTGGAGGCTGCAAGTGAGAGAGGAACAGGAGGAATAATCCTGGTCAGACCCAGGTCACCCTCCCTTCCAGCCTCTGCTCTGTGTGACACAGGAAACCAGGCAAGGTGGACAGATAGCCCAACCCAGTAACTGGCAATTCTTATGCTCTAAAGTGCTGGTTGACTCTGGAAATGGCACTGGAATAAGGGAAAATTAAATAAATAGGCATAGCCCCACTCACAGCAGCTGGAGCTAGTGAAAAGGAGATAGCAACTCAACAGGCACAGGCTACAGCCTTCCTAGGTAGATGCTGCTGGTGATTAGTTCTTAATGCTAGAGACCAGAGCCACAAGCAGCAGATTAGGGGGGCTCTTGGTGGAAGAGAAGCTGCAGCACTAGACACAGGGGAGAGGGCAGAGCCTTGTCCATACCTGCACAGCTGTGTAAAGTGAGTCTCAGCAGGTGCTGTCCAGGTAGGGAGCAAAGCTAGTTCTCACTGTGAAAGGAGCCTCGCTCCTCTCAAAAGCAGTTTGTCTTCAACAATAGAAATAGCAAAGTTTAAAAAAAGGGATGTTTGCTCCAGTGAAGGTTATGTTGAGCACACTATGTTGCAACAGTCCTCCAGAAGCTTACTGTGCTTAGGTGGCCTTGTCTGTACTAGTTTCTTTCTGGGATATCAAAAGAAAAATAATCAGCTTGTGGCTAAAGATTTGGGTTCAGGTCCTTTGTCTACTGCCATCTCATTCCAGGAACCTTAACAAGCCCACCGGCTGCTCCACACAGCAGTCCTGAATGCTGATGCAAAGGCACAAGTCAGAAACAACCCCAGGCTGAACAGAAAAGGTCAGAGAGCTCAGCTGGGTAACAGGAACACTTTCCCTGGTTCCACATAGACACTTTTCACACACATACAGACACACACTTCTGTTAAAAGTCTGGTAGTTTGCTTTGGTGCAGACCAGGCAGAAGCTGGTGTCCAGGTACAAAAAGGTTGTTATTGCTACATGAAGGGAGTCTCAAAGTCTCTATTCAGTGGTTGCTCTCAAGAGGCGCCAGGGCTCTTCTGAGCACTGTGCGTCTCTCGGACAAATGCCATGTCCCGTCTGTACTTCATGGCAGTGGGTGGCTGGCATCTGAATAGCTCATCCCAGGTGTCCTGGGGCTGTGGCTCGTCATACACCGTTGAGATGAGGATGTGGCTGTCTGGGCGAGGTTTCTTTGCCTTGCTGAAAGTCTGCAGTTTCTCCCCGTGGTACCTGTGCAGAAGCAGACATATAAGGAATGTTAACATCAGTGGAATTAAGTACCAGTAAGCAACAGGCAAGACCAGAGCTGGGCCTGGGAATGTGCGCTCTTGTCCAAATCCTGGCTGCCATGGACTGGCAAGCGATTCCACCTTGCCTACCTTGGACTGAGCCAACACCTTTAAACAGCCTACAAAGCGGGCATGTTTGCAAAGCGTTCACACATGGGAGGGGCAGAGAAGATTCAGGCCGAGCCTGAGCTGACCCTCTAGGTCCACGCACAGCCAGTGGGTTGCCTTCCTCCTTGGTGACCAGGGCAGAGGTCATAGGCTTAGAGCAGAGGCTGGCAACCTATGGCCTGCAGCTGGCCCACTAACCGGTATCATTAAAGACTGTGGATGTCAGCAGTAATACTGCATTTGGGAGGGGGGGGGGGGGGGGAAGATGTACGGGTCTGCGGGACTTGAACTGGTAACCTGACTGCCACCATTAGGACTAGAGACAGCAGTTAGGTCACAGTCCAAGGAGGTTGTCATGCAAGCTGTGTTCTCTCAGCCCCAATGCTTCTTAAAGGCTTTCAGCTCTGCCCACTCCCCCATGACAGCAACAAGTTTACAAAGCAAGAAACCCCAGGATAGTTTAGGCTTCACCGGGTCACTGCAGCCAGTTCACTTCTTGACTGAGAGCTGCCAGAGAACAAGGGCCAACAGCAAATGCTGCACCTCTCAGCCGGAAGGGTAGAGCAGTTCTCCATTCAGCTTCAAGTGCTCAGGCTGTGCTCACAGCACATGCAGGGGCCCTGCTAAGAGGGAGCACATCTCCTCAAAGTCCCTGGGATTCCTTCCAGTTCATGCTTGCCTCAAGCCCTTGCTGTAAGCCACCACTCACTATGAGTGTTTGCCCCGTGGGGTACAGGAGGTGTGAGAGCAGAGCCTGTGGCTAGAGCGTTCTGGTTGCGAGAGCTGGGGGAGGGGGAACCAGGTTGCTTCACTTACCCCAATCCTCTCTTGCACCTGGGATTCTGACCCTCGTTGTCCAGTGCTTCTGCCATTCCCGAGGTGCTGCTGCCCAGGCCCTGGCCCTCCATCCAGCCCTGCCTCTCTAGCACCTTCCGGCCAATCCCCTGGAAGTAAAACCCCTTCATCAACTCTTAGTGATTCCAGAGAGAACAAGCCAGATAATCAGCTGGAGTAACTCCTACCTCAGGGCACAAAGCTTTAGGCAGAGCCTCTTGTTCAGGACCTACAGACATGCCAATGCAGGCTGTTTGCGTGTCATAGGAACAGGAAGAGCCAGGCCCAGACCAACTTGGTTTCCAGCCATTACATGGAGCTCTAAGCCCCAGCTGTCCATGGTCAAACCCATCTGTTTAGCTCCCACAGCCCTGACAGGGACTAGTGTTGTTCTCCTGGATTAGTTGGGTTGATCACTTTGCCCAAGTCCACCAGCCTCAAGCTCTTACCACCCCACCTTCACTGGTCTCCTGCACAGCCACAGAGTAGCAAGAGACTTTCAGTCTCACCTTGGTATACTTCTCAAAGGTCCCAATCCGTTGCCCTGCAATGGACTCATCCTCCAAGCCGTCCCGCAGCCTCTGCTCAAGCCTCATCTGCATCAAGTCCCGAGCATCTTTATCACCTCCATCTGGGGAAAAAAAACACAAGGCCCTCAGAACAGAGCCACGAAGAGAAAGCCATGATATTGCCAGCATGTTTCCTAGAGGATGCAGCAGGGCAGAAACCTTCACCCGGCCAGAGAAATGCTGTTCCAGCTGTTTTGCTACGTCTTTCAAAAGGTCTTAAATCCAAAGAGTTTATGCTTGGAGAGGACCCCAATTTGCATAAAAGAGCACCACAGGGTGTTAATCTTTGGGAAGGGTCAGGGTCTTATAGGAGCACATGCATGACAAGCCAGCCCTGTGCTTTAGTTGCAACTTATTGGATTCATATCTACCATGAGCTGAGGCATCTGGACTGTTATAGGAAGTGGAACAATGTGAGTCCTTGGTAGATTTAACATCTGCCCAAGGTGTGCGCCATGGAGCAGGCTTGATACTCTTTCCTCTTGCCAAACTATGGCCTCACTACAGATTTCTGTTCCAAGGTCCCAGCCGATCTAAGCTTGCTGTAGCTTCAAACACTGCTTGATACTCAGATCCCCCGTTTTCGTATAGAAGCCAGGGAGGAAGCAGTTCTGACTCTCTGTACTGGGGAGTCTCTCAGCCTTACAGCTCATCTCAGATTAACTGGAGGACCATCGCCAGACCTGCCAAGAGCCACCTCTACCTTGCAGCATATTTCAGCTGTTACCTTGGTCATAGTAGATGCTCATGTCCACATCCCAGTCATCTGCTGTCTGCTCATCAAAGTCTGGCAAGAAAGAAGCATTGGTCTGTCAGGTGACTCGGAGAGAAGCCCATCACAGGAACAACATTCAGCCAGGAGCACAAGCCCGCCCCACCCCCAGCTTTCATCCCTCCAACCACAACATAACTCCTCTTCTCCAGCAATGGAGAGACATGGAATATTACAGATCTTGCAAGCCAACATACACAGAGCTCTCAGATGGATTGAGAAGGGCCTGCCAAGCTGGGTGTTCAGCCACTTGCTCACAGCCAGCCCAACTCTTCAGTGAGAAGCAGACATACGATTGGCCTTACCTCCTTTCTCTTCCTGCCAGTACTGGGCATCGGTGTAGAAGACCAGCCCCGAGCCCCCCTTTTCCCACTTCAGCTCAATCTCCTCTTCGTACAGCCGCTCCTCTGCACGCTCCTGCTTGGTCACATCCTCATGCAGTGCTTCGTGCCGCTCCCACTCCTCGCACCGGTCGTCGTCCTGCAAAGGAACAGGGACAACAGAGATCCTGGCCTGGGTGATCACTCCATCCTCTCCCTTGTACCCAACCAAAGGCACTGCACTTCAAAGTGACGTGGGTATCCTCCTACAATGGCTTTTAGCAGTGTCATTCCAATTATTCCACTACAGAAGCAGACCAGTAAGTGAAGCTCGACTGTTACAACCTTAAACCTCTTCCTCAGGACTAGAGGGGGTCCTGGCTAAGTAGGTCTTGCCCCTCCACTCAAGGCCAGACCAATCATCATATCTAGGGTCAAGAAGGAATTTTACCCCTTGGTCAGATTGGTACGGACTTGGGAGTGGAAGTAGAAATTTGCCTTTTAATTAACAACCTTTTATAGAAGCAGGACAGTCTGCTGTGGTCCCCCTGCTGTCCCTGTGGCAGGCTGTTATGTCCTGCATCGTGTCAGGGTTGATGGTAGTCTTACAAGAAGTTTAGATTATGGATTATACAGGATGGCTTGTATAGAGCTGATCCTGCCTCAGGCAGTGGGTTGGACTAGATGAACTCTACAGGTCCCTTCCAGCCCCATTTCTCTAGGATTTCTATGATGTTTAGAGCTAGAGCTGCTTATCCCCACTTACATATGCCCAAGAGCAGACAGATGGAACAGCTGCACCTGATGCAGACTCCTGAGTGGCAAGTCTCCCATCTGCTTTCAAAGGGTTTTAAAATTACCTCTGTCCACAGCCTAAACAAGCCTTCAAAGTCAGCGTATGCTGTGTGAGAGCTTAAACACTTGACTACATGCACCCTCTCAAATGCTTTTAACAGTAGAGGAGTCCACAAATACACAAGGATCCTTATCAAAAGAGGCAGCCACATTCTGCACAGAGTTATGAACGGAAGCTCATTAATTCTCATGAGCCTGATCCTTTAAGCAGCTGTTATCAATTCCACAAACAAAAAGCGACTTTGCATTCATGTAATGTGGTGACAACAGCCAGACCAAATCAGAGACCCTGGTGCTCCTGGAAGGAAGGTCACTTCAGGGACACATAGTGCAAGGTTTGCCTTGCAGCCGAGGTGACATTTGACTGGTTTCACATTTCGTTTTCCAAATACTTCAATGCTCACACCTCTTCTGTAATGGCAGCAGAGCCAGGCTGGCTTTCCCCAGGCCAGTCTCTGTGCCTTTCAGAGCTCCAGCCCCCCAAACCTGGACTCAGTCTGGAGTTCCAAGCACAACACAGCAAGTGTGCTGCAGCTTGAAAAACTCATCCTGGTGGATTTAACATCAAATTTCATTACCTAAGATCAAGGTAAAAATACCACTAGAAGTCCCCCAGCCATAATTCCAGGTACAGATGAGGGCATAGTATTAGAGGATAAATGTTCTCACGCATGATGCAGCTTAGAGCGGGTTTAAACTGGCTTTACGCAGCAGCAAAAGTGGAACAGGCATATGGTTTAAACCGAGTAAATCTACTCGGTACTGAACATCCCTTCAGACAAACTCCCCAGAAAGCAGCAGGGCTCTTCCCCTGTTGTTCACAGGCCTGGCTAATCCAGCAATGTGATAGGAGAAATCTACTTACATCGTCCGAGTGAGACTCTTCTGATTTTTCCTTTCCTGATCTTTCCCCAATGCCGTCATCATCATCATCATGCGTTTGATCCGACACCCCAGAGCTTATCACAGGCTCACTTTCCTCTGTGATCTCATCACCCGCAGCTGTATAGACCAGCTCTTGTGCAAAAGTCTCAGTGTCCTGGTATTTGAAGGGCACATTCCCATAGCGACGAGAGGAGCCTGTTTTGGGGAAGTTCAGCTGCAGTTTCTTGATAACTCGGGGTGGCAGCCTGCAGGTCCTGATCAGCTCCAGGAAGACACTCAAAGGGGTTCCCACATTGCCTTGGGGCATGAACGCAGGAGGGTTCAGCTCAGGCAGCCACTTTAAGTCAGTCTGGGTGAAAGTTTCGCTCTGGGTTTTACTCTGAAGTTCCTTTTTAGTTTTGTAGGTGAATGTGTCCACGTCTAAGGAGAAACAGACAGCAGGTTAAGACTGTGCCATGCCTTAGGTAAACACAAGGGTTTCACCCAGAAAATCAGACTGGAGAAGGATGCTTATGACATGGCTTTTAACACCTGGGAGATACAGAGCTCATACAGTGCAGGGTGCTCTGTTCTGTTAGAAGTTCTCAATGGATGCAATGTTACTTTTCTCTCTCAGACATTTGTTTCAAACCTTCAAGTACCCATCACGCAAGGCAGATTCATCGATTGTAGAGTCGGAAGGGACCACAATGGACTGCCGTGTCCAACCCCCTGCCCCTGGCAGGAAAGAGGACCGAGGTCAGATGACTCCAGCCAGGTGACTATCTAGCCTCCTCTTGAAGACCTCCAAGCTGGGTGATAGCACCACCTCTCTTGGAAGCCCAATTCCAGATCCTGGCCACCCTTACTGTGAAAAATTTCTTCCTAATATCTAACCTAAATCCACTCTTAACTAGTTTACACCCCTTATTCCTAGTCACTCCCTGGGGCGCCTTAGTAACAGCGCATCCCCTATTCCCCGTTCACCTCCCCTAATAAATTTGTAGGCGGCCGCAAGATCTCCCCTCAGCCGTCTCTTGTGAAGGCTGAAGAGATTCAGCTCTCTCAACCTCCCCCCATAGGGGCTATCACGAAGGCCACGAATCATGCGAGTGGCCTCCTCTGGACCCTCTCCAGACTCCCCGTGTCCCTCTTGAAGTGCGGTGCCCAAAACTGGACACAGCACTGCAACTGCGGCCTGACCAGCGCCGCATAGAGGGGGGGCATCCCCTCCTTTGATCTATCAGTCCTGCACCTGCTAATGCACGACAAGGTGCGACTGGCCTTGTGGATGGCCTCGTTACACTGCCAGCTCATGTTCATCTTGGAGTCAATTATGACTCCAAGATCCCTCTCTGCCTCCGAGCTGCTGAGAAGGACACTCCCCAACCTACAGGTGTGCTGGGGGGGGGGTTCCTCCTTCCCAAAAACGCTTCACCAAATAGATTCATGCATCAGGCAAAACAACTGAAAAATAAAAGCCTTTCTACTCGCACGATAACCCATGCGTCACACCACAAAGCATTAACTGGTTTATTAAATACTGCTCTATGGCAGGAAGTGCTCAGGCCAATGACACGAGGTAAGTGTCGTCAGAACCCCGCTTTACAACATTCTTTTCGTTTCCAGGTCAGACTGTAGTTCGG
Source organism: Alligator mississippiensis (assembly GCF_030867095.1). NCBI lineage: Eukaryota > Metazoa > Chordata > Crocodylia > Alligatoridae > Alligator > Alligator mississippiensis. The sequence continues at coordinate 2,791,196 of NC_081829.1, read as the reverse complement.
CGGTTACCAGCCAATCCACCGGTAGATCTCGGCGCCTCTTGGAGTCGATCTGGGGGTGGGGGGCCGAGTGCCCACGTGCATGCCCGCGCGCGCCCCAGCCCAGCAGGTCAGTCGGTGGGAGAAGAGAAGGGGAGGGGGCTAGATTGAGGCCCCCATGGCGAGTGCCAGAGGCAGGAGCAGGGGTAAGTTGAGCGGGGTCCCGGCTGGGTGGGACTTACTTGCTGGGGGAGGTGAGCCCCCAAATCATTCCCCCCCCCCCCCGTTTTGATTTCCCCCCAGTTTACCTGCTGGGCAGAAGGGAGGGGGGTGGGGGGGGGCACATGGCAGCAGCAGCACACGGTAGACCTCGGGTTGCTTTTAAATGCCTAAAGCGGTCTCCTACTTAAGACAGTGGGAGACCCCTGCTTTACATCGTTCCTCCATAAAAAAGCAAAATCAAGCAAACATGGGGCAGCTCTCCAGACACGCTTCGCATAGCAGCCTTCTCCTGTCCGTTTGTGTCCCTGCCGGCGAGGCGATGGGTGCAGATCAGGTACAAAAATCAGGCATTAATGTCCGCGGGACAGCCCCCCCCACCCCCTCACCTGCGTCCGGGGCGACTCGGACCCTGCGGATGAGGCAGCGGCCGGGCAGCGCCTCGCCGCGGGGGCCCAGCCAGCGCCGGCCCGAGTACATGCGCACCAGGCGGGCGGCCTGGCCGGGCCGCACCGCCACCAGGCAGCAGCAGGTGGGCGGCGGCGGCGCCGGGCCTTGCCCCGCGGGGGCGGCGCGCTCGGGCCGGTGCCGGTAGTGGAAGCAGAGGAAGCCGCCAGCCTCCAGGAACTGGCTGAAGTAGGCGCGGAGCTGCGGGGAGCGCAGCGCGGCCGGGACGCGGCTCACCAGGCAGTACTGAGCAGGCCCCTCAGTGCTGGGCGCCGCCATATTGTGCCTCCGTCACGTGGGCGGGCATCTCGCGAGAGTTCGGGCGGCTGCGGGAGATGACGCGAGGGTGGGGCTCGGCGCGAGGGGATGATGTCACGCGCAGGGCGCACGTGGCTGGTGCTGGGGGAAGCGGGGCAGGCCCGAGGGGTCCGGGGGCCCCGCCGGATTATGACATGCTGGGGCCCTAAACTACGCCCCCTGCCATCAAAATAATCCACGAAAATGGCATTTTAAAATGAATTATTATTGCTGCACAAACGTATGAACTCAAGGGGAGTGGAGTCATAGATATGTATATATTTGTCAGAGAGAAAATATCCTTTTTTTTCCTCCTTATGTCCAGGCCTCTCATATTGTGAGGCCCTGAACTATTTACTGCTTAAGTGGCTGAAGCCTAAATTGGACACCAACAGGCGCTGCGATCCACGGGTCGGTAACCAGACAGCGCCATTGCTTCGTTTGCCCTGTGCCGTGACCGGGGCAGGCATCGCTTCCTCGCACAATTAGTCTGGGCACATCTACACGTTCATTAATGCACTTTAGGTAATGCACATTAAATACAGTACCTCCATTGTGACGTACTAAAAAAATGTGCACGAGGCTATTGTAATGCACATTGACTAAAGAGCATGTTTTTGTGGTGCTTTCACGCTCATTAAGGTAGGCTAACGTGCATTAAGGTGCACATGTAGACACGCCCTATGCCTGCAGCCTCTGGCGACCTGGTTCTCACTGCTGCCAGCACGGCTAACCCAGTAGCCGGAGCACTGGCAACCGTAGCAGAGAGAATCATAGAAAATTCGGGTTGGAAGGGACCTCAGGAGGTCACATCTGGCTCAACCTGCTGCTCCAAGCAGGGCCAGCCCCACCTAGATCATTCCAGCCAAAAGGTCACAGGCTGCATCTTCCCTTCATCCCTGGTGGCTTGGAGTTAAACGTCAAGGTGTGTCTAACGTGTTGCAACACGGGCAGCGTTCCAGCTCCAGCCGCACGCACCCCGGGCAGCGTAGACGTGTACTGGAGCTGGAGACGTGTACCCCTGTGCTGCCCTGTCGTTACCTGTCAGTTCCGTGTTTGACCTGCTGAGCCTACAGAAGCAAGGGGAAATTAGGTGGGGCAAAGTCATATAGTTTTAGAAGCCAAAGCAGAGAAACGCAGCCATAAAACTACTAAGAGCAGAGTGAAAAGTATACAGGCAGCGTCATCCTTTAATTTTCACGTTAGAGCCTCTCTTGTGCATCAGTAAGCGGGCAACACGGAATCATAAGCTTGGGAGGGACCTCAACTGTCATAATTGTGAGAGAAATTGTCTGATCAGGCTCCCAATCTGGCAAGGGAACACCTGCAGACTCTCTTCGGGGCTCGTATCCCAGCTGAGACTCCAATAAGCGGGAGACGAGGGTGTGGTCTTTTCAGTTTATTCGGCGGAAGGTCCCCTGTCCTTGTAAGGGCAGAGAGACCCCGACTGCAACTCAGCACATGTATTTATAAGCTTTGGTTACATAAGCTTCCTTATAAGGCATGCGCAAAACTCAGCAGAAATTTACCAAGATGGTTTGACTTTGCTCACCCCACATGGCTGGGCCCAATCACCTTGCTTGCTCGCCCAGATTGACAGACCATGACAATCTTAGTGCAAGGTTGCATCAGCCAGCATTGACCTAAGGTCATACGAAGGTCACATTAATTTTCCAACAATATTTTCTAACAATCCCCCCTTATGGCCAAAGGCCTATGGCCTGCTGGCCATTTCCCAGGTTTGCATAATATTGAGAAACATGGACTAAATGGACTTGGTGAAAACAAGGTATAAATGGTTGGAGCAGTATGTTTCCCACAGTTCTAGTGTTGGATACATGCCTGTTTGATCCTACATCTTGGTTTCACTGTCTAATGGTTTTTCACTCTCATTTTCCTGTGAGATGAGTTGATATGGTTTCTTCATTTCATTCTCTTCTGTCACAGAATTACCCATCTCAGCATCTCCGCTCTTCAGTTCATGCTGTGACAAATGTTCAACAATTCCTGCACCAATGGAGTCTCCCAAGACATTGGTAGTGGTACGAAGACGGTCCAAGAACCAATCCACTGCAATGATGAGAGCGATATCATCCGTAGGCAAACCTACAGATGTCAACACAATGACCATGGTGACCAGTCCGGCCTGAGGAATTCCTGCAGCCCCAATACTGGCAGCTGTAGCTGTGATGCTGATTGTGATAATCTGCCCAAAGTTCAGATCAAAATTGTTAACTTGTGCAATGAAAATTGTAGCCAAAGCCTCATACAAAGCTGTGCCATCCATGTTGATTGTAGCACCCACTGGGAGTACAAATCTTGTAACACGCTTATCCACTCCATTATTTTCTTCTAGGCATTTAAATGTAACAGGTAGGGTGGCAGAACTTGAAGATGTTCCCAAAGCTGTAATCAGTGCCTGAAGCAATCCTCCAATAAATATCCAAGGGTTTTTACGGGTGATCAGGAAGTAGAGAAGTGGTAAAACAATAATTGCATGAATGAGCAAACCAATGATAACTGTTACAGTGTACATGGCAAGTTGTCCACCAATTACACCCATGTCTTCCATCTCAACAATCTTTCCAGCAATCAAGAAAAGGATACCAAGCGGAGCATACCACATGATTAGAGCTACCAATCTCATGATAGCTTCATTAAGGCTATCAAAGAAGTCCTTTAATGGCTGCCCTTGCTCCTTCATGCTCCCAATCACCAATCCAAAGCTTATTGAAAAAACCACCAGTCCCAGTGCATTCACTCCATTTACAGATCCTGGAACAGGGATAATCTCCTCCTCTATTTGAGTTAGGGTTTCCATTGCCTCTGAGACGTTGCTGATTACAGAAGCCATAGTGGAGGTTTCACTGGGTGGAATTGCTACTTGAAATTCTCTCTTAACATAGTATGTTTTGAACTGTTTGAAGCAGGCTTCTACCAAGTTTGGAGGGAACATGTTTCTGATTAAATCAAGAAAGGCATCTGCTGCTGTCACATGCATAATTTTGCCTTCTTTGTGCATATTTTCCTTTGTACCTTTCCCAGGGTGGACGATGACCACAATGATAATACCAATCAATACAGCAATGATCGTTGTACTCATGTAGTAGACTACAGCTCGGATTCCCATCTTCCCTGATGCTTTACTATCCAGGGCAGCAATTCCTGTAACTAAACTGGATACAATAAGGGGAAGGACCAGCATTTGCAGCATTCTCATCAATAGTTCTCCTGGAAAGGCAAAGTATTTGACTTCTCGGTAACTCATGTTGTATGGTCGGAGGCAAAATCCAACGATTATACCAACAATGACAGCAATGATGGTTAGGAGCACAAAGGCATTCCTTAGTAAGTAGCTTTTAACATCATCCTTTGTTATGCTCTGCACTTTCTTTTTTTCCATTAATGTACGTTTCCAGACTCCTTGCTGAAAACGCTCCATCCTACTTCCAGATCGTGGATCTTCTCCGTTGCTTTTAGTCATCTAGCTCTCAAAAAGTAATTCTTTTCTTTTTTTCTTTTATATTTTACTTTCGCTAAAAGGTCCCCAGAAAGGCTCAGATTCTTTTGCTTGGGTGGTACTGGAGAAAGCTGCCCAGACTGGAGCCAAGGCAGTTTTTCGCTGATGTTGTTTCACCCAAACCCAGCTTTCTGGCTGATAGGGATGAAGGTTACAGTCCAGGGGTACCGGCTGAACCAAAGCAGCTGACCTGTGTAAACACTAGAGACTCCTGTAAGGATAAAACATAGCTAGTTAAAGCTTCATCTCCACCGAGTAAGCTAACATGCAGATTTTCCCATCTTTTATATATAACAGGAGTGTGACCAAACAACAACTCATAAGGGGACAGGTTAAGAGGTTGCTTGGGTTTGGTTCTTATAGCGAACAGCATTATTGGCAAAGCATCTAGCCATTTCAATTTAGTTTGGGAGCAGATCTTTCCTAAAAGGGATTTTATACTCTGATTCATACGCTCTACCTGACCCGAGGACTGACGGTGATAGGGTGTGTGGAAGTGTGCTGTTATTCCAAGAACTCTGTAAACTTCTTTTAAAACAGTTTCTGTGAAATGAGTTCCCCGGTCACAATTTATTTCTCCTGGAATACCGAAGCGTGGAATGCTTTCTTTTAATAAGTGTTTAGCTACTGCTACTGAATCTGCTTTTCAAGTGGGGAAAGCTTCTAGCCATCCTGTTAGCTGATCTACCACTACTAGGCAGTGCTTGAAATTTCCAGCTTTGAGCAAATCCATGTAGTTTTTCAAAGGGTAAATAGGCCCATGGTCGGGCCCCTTGTTCCTCTGTATTTGTTGAAGGCTCTGCACTCTGAACTTTGCAAAGTTATTCGAGCAGCTTCTAGATGTATACCTGGAGCAAACCAGGTGGAGAGGACCTGTTCTGCTATTTCTCCTTTTCCCAAATGGCTGCATCTGTGGGCATCCTGAGCCAGAGTTCGGAGCAAGGTGCGAGGAGCAATTGGTCTACCATCTGGCACACGCCACACTCCATCTTTTCCTTGCACAGCTTCCTACCTTTGGACCCATATGGATATTTCATCCGCTGGGACTTTGTCATAAATCACAGACAAGGGTGGAAGAACAACTTGAGATGCAAGGAGACTTTCTTTAGTCTGTAGTGCAGTGGCTGTAGCGGCAGCATCTGCAAGACGGTTTCCTTTAGCAGTTTCGGTGTCTTCTCTGGAATGGCCGGGACAATGTATTACCGCTTGGAGAGCATTTGATAGTAGCCTGTAGTTTACAGAGTAGATCTCTGCCAAGGAGGTGCACTGGAGTTCCCTCAGCTAATAGGAAAGCATGATTAGTGGTTAAGGGTCCTATCTGCACTTGCGTTTCAGTGCCATGGGGCACTCACATAGATTTCCCAGTTACTCCCATAATCTTTTCAGATCCTGAGACTGCAATTCCCGCCTTTTTTTTTTTAGATTCTCCCAGTGAGGACAGATCTGCTCCTGTATCTATAAGACATTTATAAATTTTCCCTGCTATTTGAAGTGGTACATAAGGGGATGAAGGGGCGCAGGTATACTCAAATGAGGAAGATTCCCCTAGATACATCATGTGGAAGAGCCCCCCTTATTTCATTGAGAGTCAAACCCCGGACCCAGGGATCTGTAGGATCGGTGCTGGCAGCCCGGCTGTTTCCCTGGGTTCCCCCCTTTCTTCCTCCATAAGGGGGAGGGAGGTCCCTTAGGGCGGTTTGGGCGTTCTCGTCTCCAATGCCCCAATTGTTTACAATAATTGCACATATCGTTGGGGGCAGGTTGATTCATATCTACCCACGTGAGGTTGTGTGTGTGTGTGAATGTGAATGTGTCAGGGTACTTGCCTGTGTGCCACAGACACTTGGGTTCTGTACATGTGTGCTAGACTGTGTGTGCGAGAGCACATATGCATGTGTGTCAGACACCTGGGTTGTGTGTGTGTGAACATGCGCATGTGTCACAGGCACCTGGGCTCTGGGTGCGTGAGATTGTGCACATGCGTGTGTGCGAGGGTGCACATTTGTGTGCAAGTGTGTCACGGCATGTGTGTAGGACGGTGTGGTTGCATGTGCAAGTGTATGTGTGTGTGCAGGCACATGTCTGTAAGGGCATGTGTGATGGGGGGTGTGCACATGTGATTACATGTGTACAAGAGCAGGTGTATGACCCGATTTAAACGCTACCTAGTATGTCCTGCTATGGGACTGAAAGTAGGCTGCGAGGATGCAGGTACAGACCCTGACACTCCTGTTACGGGAGGAGAGGAGCCCGATGGAGGGGTAGGAGGCGCCGGAAGGGCCATGGCCGAAGTGGCCGGGTTTATTGCGGCTGGTCCTCTGGTCACCGGTGGTGGCATAGTGGGAGGATAAGGGGGAGGAGACACCGCAGACATTGTTGAGCGGCCAGAAGTGGTCGGGTTTGTTTGCTTTTTTTTCTTTCTTTTGGAATTAAATTCATCAAATCGCATCAAATCGCACCAGAGATACTAATAATCCATTTGTTGGGGATGGGGTTTCTCTAGGAACCCCTTGAGGTACCTTAATTTATCTACACTGAGGGATCCCAATACTGGCCACTGAAGTTCGGGGTTTTTATAAGTGTAGCCAGGCCAGACACTAGTGCATAAGGCTATAGCGCGCTTCTTACTTAATTGGCCACGTCCAGATAACTTATTCCAGTTGCTTAACAATTCTCCAAGAGGACTACTGGCGGGAATTGACTGTTTCTGTCCCATCGTCACTCTTGGCGGACGTCCCCTTTTCCCAGATAACCTGATATACTATAAAGCTCCCCAAAAACCCTGCTTTCTTGGCTGCCCTAGACCTAACCAATCTGGAAAGGCAGGTTCTAGAGTGCCTCAAACAGGTTGGAAGACTTATCCAGTTAAAAGATCAGAAACAGAGACGGTTCCTCAGTGTGTGAATGGAGACATAAAACGCACCACACAGATTTATCGGCTCAAAAGAGTCGAACGGGCAATTAACTAAAATTGCCTGTGTGCCCAGGTTTGAGGAACCGGAGAACAGACTGGCCGATAACACATTAGACAAGACATACACAACATATAAAAGACCACACCATGCCAGTAAAATTGAAGGAGTCACCTTATCGTCCCGCCGTGTCTGCAGCCTCAACCCAAGACTCCCATGGTGAACTCACCTCTGTTATGGCTGGCCGGAGGTTGGGTTCAGGCGGCAGTGGTGATGCGACGAGGTGGGTGCTCCTGGCTGGCTCGCCAAATTGTGAGAGAAATTGTCTGATCAGGCTCCCAATCTGGTAAGGGAACACCTGCAGACTCTCTTCAGGGCTCGTATCCCAGCTGAAACTCCGATAAGCGGGAGACGAGAGTGTGGTCTTTTCAGTTTTTTCAGCCGAAGTTCCCCTGTCCTCGTAAGGGCAGAGAGACCCCGACTGCACCTCAACACATATATTTATAAACTTTGGTTACATAAGCCTTTCCCATAACACGTGCAAAACCCAGCAGAAAATTACTAAAATGGCATGACTTTGCTCACCCCACATGGTTGGGCCCAATCACCTTGCTTGCCCACCTAGATTGACAGACCATGGCAATCTTAGCGCAAGGTTGCATCAGCCAGCATTGACCTAAGGTCATACAAACGTCACATTAATTTTCCAACAATATTTTCTAACATAATCCACCCCCTCAGTGAGCATGAAGTGTTTGTGCCAAGTGCCTTTTGAGGGTAATGAGACAATGACGGGGCGCACGGTAGGGAAAGGTTATGATTTTGCACCTGTGCTGTACTTGTCCATATAACTGGACTTTAGTTTGCAAGGCTGTTAATCAGACATCCTTCCCCAGCAGTGTTTGGATGCAAGATTCATTCTGTACTGCGCTGTCTTTAAAATGACAAAACAAATTGCATTGGGCGGGGGTCTCTGAGGATGACTGTGCCCCGTCCCCTTTGGATTTCTTTTGAGCCATCTGTTGAGTGGCAGGTTGTTGGAATCTCGCATCAAACACAACAGAGCAAATGTGTGCCTCGAAACAGAGCCACCACCATGTTCCAAAACATAAATCATTTTATTAAAAAAATAATAATTTACTGCCACTTATGTACAAATCACAGAAGACCACTCGCTCACAAATACTGACATCTGAGCTCAGTCCAAAGCCTGTTTTCTCTCTCTCCGTCAGCACCTGGAATGGAGGAGGGGAAGCCCGGTTCTGATCAAGTCCCATTCACTTCAGTGAGACCAGGATGTCCCCTGACTCACGGAGTCTGGCTTGTGCTCTGATCTGACCCGTTCGGTACTGCAGGGTCATTTCCTGTGGCGCTCCCAGCTCCCACTGAGGTGACGAGGTGCTGGGGGTGGGAAGCACATCTAGGAACCACGTTCTTTTTGTGTGATGGCAATGCTCTATGACACTTTAAAGCTGTAACTTCCTGTCACCTCCTCCTCTGGTTAGAAGCCTTAATTTCAATTCCCTCCTTTCTCCCACTGATGCACTTTGACCTGAATATTTGCCATGGAAAGTATCAGCTCAGAGAATGATTTTGTCTGGCAAGTTTGACGGGCTTTGGCCAAACTGTTTTCAAGTTACAGGAGAGTGAAGCAGAACCATTATCTTCCCATGCACACGCACTTTTAGAAACAGCTTGGCAGTCTGAGTTTGCTGTCGTACCAGGAGCAAGGCCCGATGTAAACATCTGCTGAATAACAGTTAAGTTAGGAAGTGATTTTATGCCTTAGCTGAGGAATCTGTGATCAGAGTCTGAGTGGAAGACACATGCCAGGCCAGCTCTCAGTAATGTCCAATTTTTTTCCACTAAGTCCCATTCTCAGATTAACTTTACCATCCTGTGACACTCAGCTCGGTGAGCAGGAGACACCTGTGAAAGCAACTGCAGAATCAGCATGCCACGCGTGATGAAAGAGCTGACCACTTGGCAGTTATTTCATACAGCATTTCTGTGATCAGCTCAACAATGTCTGCGTTGCCGATGATGGGGCGGAAGAAGAGGTCTGTGATGAGGGCAGGAGAGATGGACTTCAGGGTGGAGGCCATCAGCAAGATGCGGGCAAAGCGGCCCTGGTCCTCTGGGTGGAGCGGTCCTACAACTTCCTGCAGCGCTCTCTGTGCTTCCCGCTGGAGGCTCTCTATGTACAAGGAGGCCCTTAAACCTGGGACGTCTAGGGAGAGAGAAAGGAGGAACAATTGAAATGTGAATTACGGGCTCTGCTTCCCAGCCTAAGCACCAATCTCAATCCCACTCACTGGCACTTGACTTCCTCTCTGGAATATTTTGGCATATTCCTGCTGCTGCAATCAAGCTTAATTTCTTTCTACTGAGCACACGCATGTGAACAGACAGAAACACACACACCTTAACCATCTATAGCACAGAGACCCTAAAGTACTTCATAAACCATGCAAGGCAGCACCACTGAGATGCAGCCACTTCTGGGGTGGAAGGAGCTCTTTACTACCGTGCAGCATAACCATGGAAGAGAAATACTGACCGGTGAAACCAGGGACAACTCCAGCTTTCCAAATTGTGCCCTGGGATCTTTACTGTCTACGGTCTTATTCAAAATATTTCCCCAAAGCATATGGCAAGGGACTGATTTCCAGAAGTCAGTGGGAATTAAGGATGCTTAGCACCTCTGAAATTAGCCTCTACAACAGTCTGGGCCTCGGTCTACCTGTCTGTAAAATGGGGCTACTCTTCCTACTTTTGAGCTACTGGAATGAAAAGTGTGAAATGTTAACATTATGGATTAATGACATTAAGATAATCCTCCCCATTGCTCACGTGTGTATGTGCGTGCGTGCGCGCACACACACACACACACGTACACGCGTGCTTTCAAGCAGCCCAGACCAGATTCTCTGTGTAGTACCCTCTGCCCTGCTGAGAGCACTCACCAGGGTTGAAAAGAATGGCTCCTTTCAGGTAGGCATACTCCTTAGGGCTCAGGTCCAGGCTCCAGAACGTGTTCAGGCAGCACTGCAGCCGCTGCACCCCGGCTAGGGTGGGTTGTGTCCTCTCAAGCTCCTGCCTCTTGCTCTGGCCATTGAGGAGAATGTTCTTGAGCATGCTGGGGGCCGGGGTCTCCATCACGTCGAATGTCACCATCTCTTGAACCAACCCCAGAATGAAGAGAGGAGCCCAGCAACTGTCCAGCAGGAGGAGCTGGTCCTCCCGGGGCAGCAGCTGGAAGGAGGGCAGGTTCTTCATGAAGCTGACTGTTTTCACCAGGACATCAGAGGCCGCCTGGCAGGTGACCTGGGGTGTCTGGAGGCAGACGGTGCGACGCTTCTGGCACCGGCAGCGCTGCTGGGATGGGCTATGATTGTGGTTCAGGTTTTGGCTCAGGAGGGTATAGAGGATGGCGTTCCGGTTCTCTTCGCTGTGGCACTGGCATCTCTCATAGTCCACGTCCATGCTGCCTGCACTCAGAGCTCTGCCCACCAAGCAGATCCCACTGACTCTGAAGGAGGAGGTGATCTGGGTGCACTTGACAGGCTGAGTCTGTGAGCACAACCGCGAACTCCTGTGCCCGTCAAAGCTCTCCGACTGCAGCCTCTTCCACTGAGCTCAGCTGCCTCAACCCTCTGGCTGCTACGCTCAGTGGTATTTATAAGGCGCTGGCGGTGAGTGGAACACCCCCTTCCACCCTTGACCTCTCTTTGACAAAGCAGCATTCATTAAAAAACAAGTTGACTCTCGCCTGATTGGCTGGGGAAGCGAGTTCTTCATGTGGCGTCAAGAAGTGTTTTCTCAATGAAAGTGCCAGCCAGGGCCAGGAGGACGGGACAGAATGGCAGGCTGGGCAGCTGGCTTATCTCGGTTGTCCAAACAGGATAAACAATGTCGATAACCCAGCCTGTACCATGGTACCAAGGCCCCGATGCGTAATCAGGCAGTACTGTATGACAGGTGTCATTGCCAAGGAGCGCGCACATGCACACACAGCACTTGTCTGGAGCAGGAGCCCGGTGGCAAACAACCTGTAGGCTCTGGCCTTGGAAAGAGCAACCTGGAAGTCATGTTATCAGCAGGTTGTTTGTCTAACCTTGTTGACAGCAGGCTGCTGTCGTTACAGATAACGAAAAGAAACCCAACGGACTGAGGGCATCTGGTTCTCGGATCAAGGCTGGGACCTGGGGTACCTGGTGTCAGAAAAACACGGGGGGGTTTGAGAATCAGATTTCATTAAACCAACATCTCGAGAGAGCCTCTCCCTTCCCTTCTCTTGGTGGTGGATGGTTCCTTCTCGGCCTGGAGGGAGGTGGGCAGTGGGGTCCCGCAGGGTTCGGTCCTCAGACCGGTATTATTTAATATCTTCATCAGCGATTTGGATGAGGGCGTGGAGAGCACCCTCTCCAAGTTTGCTGATGATACCAAGTTATGGGGCAAAGTTAGTACACCGGAGGGGAGGGAGCAGATTCAGGCTGACCTGGACAGGTTGGAGCAATGGGCAGAGAGAAATAGGATGCAATTTAATAAAAATAAATGTAAGGTGCTCCACCTGGGAAGGAGGAACCCCCAGCACACCTGTAGGTTGGGGAGTGTCCTTCTCAGCAGCTCGGAGGCAGAGAGGGATCTTGGAGTCGTAATCGACTCCAAGATGAACGTGAGCCGGCAGTGTAACGAGGCCATCCACAAGGCCAGTCGCACCTTGTCGTGCATTAGCAGGTGCATGACTGACAGATCAAAGGAGGTGACGCTCCCCCTCTACGTGGCACTGGTCAGGCAGCAGTTGCAGTGCTGTGTCCAGTTTTGGGCGCCGCACTTCAGGAGGGACGCGGGGAATCTGGAGAGATCGAGAGGAGGCCACTCGCATGATTCGTGGCCTTCGGGAAAGACCCTACGGGGGAGGTCGAGAGAGCTGAATCTCTTCAGCCTTCACAAGGGACAGCTGAGGGGAGACCTTGTGGCCGCCTATAAATTTATTAGGAGAGGTCAACAGGGGATAGGGGAAGCGCTGTTTACTAGGGCGCCCCAGGGAGTGACTAGGAATAAGGGGTGTAAACTAGTTGAGAGTGGATTTAGGTTAGATATTAGGAAGACATTTTTCACAGTCAGGGTGGCCAGGATCTGGAACGGGATCCCAAGAGAGGTGGTGCTATCACCTAGCTTGGAGATCTTCACGAGGAGGATATAGTCACCTGGCTAGGGTCGTCTGCCCTCGGCCCTCTTTCCTGCCAGGGGCAGGGGTCGGACGTGATGATCCACTGTGGTCCCTTCCGACTCTGCAATCTATGAATCTATGGAACACGGGGGGGACACGGGACTGAGTCCGTGGCTCCCAGCCCCGCTGCCTGCAGCCCGTCTCCATCCTCTCCGTGCGTCGCCTTTCAGGTAGTTGAAGCCGCCATCGAATCCCGCTTCAGCCTTCTCTTCTGCCGGCCCACTGCTTTCAGCTGCTCTGGGCCGTGGCGTTCGCGTCGCAATGCGCCGCACCCCGCCGGATCTATCCCGCGCCGTCTTCTTGCGCTGCGGAGCCGCCCAGGCGGGAGAGCAAGGGAGGAATTGTGTGGGAGAAGGTGGGGGGGGTCCTTCCCCTCCCCACAACCCTGCGCTGCTAGGGGTGACCTCTCCCTCTGTGACCCCTGACCTCCAGGCAAGGCTGTGACCCCATCACTCGTGTCACCCCCTTCCCCCACGAATCCTTTCAACCATCCCTTTAAAGGCCTAACCCAGCCGCGACCCCTGCCCTCCGACGCCCAACGGGCCACGCGGAGCCTTCTGGAAGGCGCGAGACGGCGCCGGTCTCTATAGCAACCAGCGCCGCGCGCCTGTGCCGCGCTAAGCGCCCGCCCTCCTCCCCCCCCCGTCTGCGGATTGGGCGCGGCGGCGGCCAATCAACGAGGGGTCGCGGGAGGAATGCGGCGCGTTGATTGGTGGGGGAGCCCGTTTCCGCTTCCGGGCGAGGGGTCGCGGGCAGCGGTTGCGGGTCGCCATGGGGCTGAGCGCGGAGGAGGTAGCGGAGCAGGAGGACCGCTTCGATGGCATGCTCCTGGCCATGGCGCAGCAGCACCCGGGCGGCGTGCGGGAGGTAGCGCCGGGCGGCCGGGGGGCGGGGGTCTTCCTCTTCCTCCTGCAGCCTCTAGGCCGTGCCCCTCGCCTCGGCGCCTGATGCCCCTTTCCGCCCGTACTTAACCTCGACTCCCCTTGCTGCAGCGGGAGCCCCCCGCTCCTTGCGCGTGTGCGGACAGTCCGGCTTCGCGCCCGTCGTGGGACGAGCGCCGGCGTGTCTCGAGGGGACTTGCTGGTTTTGCCAGCTGCTTCTACAGGCGTCGAGTGACGCAGTCTCAGCCCCGCCGCCGCCGCCAAACACGTCGTTTTCACGGGCTCTCAGAAGCACGAAGCACCGACTCCGGCGGAGCGAGTAAAGCAGAGGCTCCCGACCGCTAGGTCGCGGCGGGTCGGCTGCCGCGCTGGAGGTCCGGAAGCGACCGGCGTACCGTGGAGCGGCAGCCAATCCTCTTTTTAGATTGAGCCTAAAAAAGGGTCGGCTGTCGCTCCCCAGTACACCGGTCACTTCCGGTCCGTGGCTTGCCGGTCCGCAGCCTAAAAAAGTTGGGATGCCCTGGAGTAAAGCCCCTGAAGTACATAAGAAGGGTGCCCAAACGTTCCCGTCTGTGAAATGGGAACAAAGGCATCAACCTTTGCGAAGTGCCGTGGGATTTGTCCACGAAGAGACCGCACTTCATAAAGATCCAGAGGCCTTAAGCAGCTCGGGCCCCGTCTTCCGGGGTCGTTTTAGGAGCACCGAACATTCGTGACAGCGCCATGCCTGCGGCCCTCCCGGTGTTTGCCAGCAGTCCGTGCATTCCTTAATGTTGCAAATGTTTTCCTCCGTTTAACTCCCCGCGCTTAAAGGAGGCATCGGCGGTTGCGCTGGGAAAGCATTCGCACTTAAACGGGTTGTCACGTTAATTATTAGCATGGCGCCATTGGCGTGCGGGGGCTGAACAGCTATCCAAGAAAGGCGAGGGTCTCGCCTCGTGCTGCAGTTTAGGCAGCGTCCAGGCTGAGGGATGAAAAGCTCGCTGGTGAGTAGCGGTGTGGCGGGTGGCTCGTTTGCCACTCGGGTCCCTGAGCCTGGCCATGCTCTGGCTGTAGCCATGGTGGAAGGAAACTGTTGAAACACAAATGCGATGTCTCTGGCCCCTATAGAAGGGGTTTCTTTGCTGCTGATCCTCCCAATCAAACAGTTGCTGTGGCAACTGGTGCACAGCGCTTCAAGCAACCTAGGAGGATAAGGTATAGGAAGGCTAAGTCATTGTGGTTCTTGGGAATGAGTCTGCCCACACTGGCTATGGAAACGAATAGCAACACTATTTATACCAGCATTGCGCTGCTTCCAGCTGAGGTGTGGGCAGAGACCATCTTGGTGAGCACCACGTGCTCTGCTGTCTCCTCTAATCTAGTCCGTCAGAGCCAACTGATAAAAGTGGTTCTTTGTCTTCATGTCCCATGTATCTGGACCAGCATGCAATGCCGTTCTTCAGTTCGAGCTGCTACTTCTCTCTGTCCGTGGGCTCCCTGTGAAAACCTAATTAGAGGAAAAGGCCAAAAATGCTTCACCAAATCGTTGGAGCGACCATGTAAAGATTCTGCTAGATCAGCTGCTTGGAAGTAAGAACAAGGAAGCGAGAAGTTGTCTTCTCGGCTACCTGCTGAGTGAAGACTTGCTCATCGCAATACTGCTAAGATCTAGATTTGCTCCCTTTCCTTGTAGGCTCTCTTGCAGCTCAGACTCTTTAATTCAGGTCTCTTGACGTTACCTGTCTTCTTGTGTTTTTCTTTTTCCAGCTTGTGAACACGTTCTTCAGTTTCCTGAGACGGAAAACGGATTTCTTCACAGGTGGAGAAGACGGAGTGGCAGAGAAGGTAAAAAAACAACTAATCCTTCCCCCTCACAGACCCTTATGTGTCATTTTTATGTGCTCGGGCCCAGCTGTTCACGTCGAGATGCTTCCTGCCTCTGGCAGACATCTGACCTGTGTGCCACAAAGTGCTTTCTTCCTGTTGCCGTGTGGTATCTTCAAACTGTGCCCAATGTTTGCGATGCTGCAGAAATATACCAGTGAAACAAGGTAGGAGTGAGCTGCCCTTGTCCATGGCTGAGCTTGTTTGCTTGTCGAATAATATCAATGGTGAAGGTTTTTGTCACGCTGTGGCCAAAGGGTTGTTTGAAAAGCAAGCCTGCCAGACACACTGACTTAACGTTGACAGACACCGCGGGATCAATAACCCTAAGTTACCTTGTTTATTCATCTCAGAAAAGCACAAAGTCCGTCTCCCTGCCCATGCAGCTGCCCCTGTGCCTCTGAGTGCAGGGCTGATACAATCCAAATGTGTTGGGGGCACCGGAGGTGGTCAAAATAAGGAAAAGCCAGCAGCGTGTGATACACACTTGATGCTTTACAACCCCACCAGTGGGTGGCTTCAGAACATAGCTCAGGAAACATTGCCATGTCATATATAGAGGGAAAGCTTACAATTGCCAGTGCTGCATAGAATATACCTGCTGCCTAACCTGCAAGGGGAGGGAGATGGGGAAACCCCAACACAGAGCTAGGGTGAAAATGAGTGAAATCTGCAAAAGAGCTGCAAGAGTTTTTTTAGGAACAAATCTTCCCCATCTCACAGGGACAGGCATATATGTGTAGAATCAATGTGTGACGATGATTAGCACTGTATTTATAGAGCTTCTGCCGATTGGCACTCCAGAGCATAAGCAAGAGGAGCTTTGAGGCATTGGCTAGAGGCAGGGACTGACTGTCAGGATGCCTGGCTTCGGCTGTGCGCTACATAGGAGGGGATGGCTCCCTGCCCCAGTGCCCCCTCTGGAACTGGACTAGAATACTGGTTTTTGTAAAGTGCTTTGCAAGCCTCTGAACGAAGGACACTGAATACAAGCCCGTGCTGATTGTGTCTCTGTCAACACAGTCCCCCAGCTAGAGCTTGAAGAGGCCATTTATTCTCTCCCACTTCCCCCTTCCCCTTTGGAACTCTTAACACAGCCCCTTGGGCCTGAAACATTTAATTGAATCTAGCAGGAGGGAAACCACCAGGCTGAACCACCTTTTGAGACTGGGGAAAGATTGTGGAAGGACTCCTATCCCCTTCCATTCTCCTCCCAACATGATGGACCTGCCTGGTATTTTTATGGCTCTTTGGAGACTTGCTTGTTCTCCCATGTTTGTAGGCAAAGGCTTCATAATCTCTTCTTCATCGTTGCAGTCTGCAGTCAGTGCTGTAACTAGCTGGGGGTTTGATTTCTGTAAGCTGCTCTGGGATAGTTCATCCTGAAAGGGGCTGATCATGTCCTTGGAACTTCTTTGAATTAATATCTTACTCCTTGGCATAAGAGATCTTCTTTTCCCTCCCATCTGGCTCCTGACCCTGGATAGTATCCTTCCTGTGGAAGCATTACCTTGATGCCTGTAGGAAGGCTGAGTTTCACTACGTGCTGTCTTGCACGGTACCTGTGGTATTATCAATAGCTGGGTTATTGCTCCAGGTTGGCCTCTTGCCTGTTTACTTAGCTCTGCCTCTGAACGCTACAGCCCTTTACATCGTAGACTTTGATGTTCTGCCTTTCACAGCTGTACCTGAGCCCTTGCGATACAAGAGACTTGAGATTGCTTGGAGAGAAGATTATATATGAATTTATTCCTCAATGATATCATTCATCTTTCAGCTGCCTCTCCTAGAAATTTTGGCAGGGGGATTTACAGAATGGACTGAACACACATTCTCTAGCACGTGGGGAAAGTTCAGGCTGACAAAGCCTTCCTTAATGTGCCTGGCTCGTGTCTGCATCCAGTTCATGAAAGCATGTTTCACTTGCATGACTTCTTCCATCTGGAGTTCTCAAAGGACTTGACAAGTCTGGCAGTTATCAAAGTCTTATGAGTCCCCTGATGAGTTAGGGTGGTGTTATCCCCCTTCTGCAGAGGAGCGAGGCACAGAGACCACATGAATAGCTTAAGATGCTACAATGAATTTCTGGCCCAGACCTGGGTCCGGAGCATCATCCTGCCATGTCCATCTGTGAACCGCAGTGGTTATATTCTGTCTGGCCTATCGTTTTGCATTCATTTTGCCCTGGTGTGAGTATGTGCACCACAGGAGTCCTTACTTCCTGGACTGGGTAGTGCGCTCTGCGTAAGTAAAACTGGGCAGGGAGTAAGCCTTGGACACTGAGTTTTCCCAAATATTCTGTCAAATGCTGGGGGGGAAAGGGGGGAAGGAAGGCAATAGCCTTACATGAGTACTGCTGAGGAACAGGTATGTGCCATGCAGCTGGGGGTTGGGAGCTGACTATCACCAGCCCCCATTTGGGTGCCTCTTTAAAAGTCAGCAGTCCCTGAGGGGGTCTTTGTTTTCAGCTTATCACAGATACTTTCAACCACCACAACAAGCTGGCACAGAAGGAGCGGAAGGAGAAAAAAGCCCGGCAGGAAGTTGAACGTCGTGAGAAGGCAGAACGGGCTGCAAAACTTGCCAAGGAAGCAAAGCAGGAAGCCAACGAGCCAAAGATCAAAGAGCTTACAGAGGAGGAGGCGGAAAGGTTGCAACTGGAACTTGACCAGGTGACAGCTGCAGCATGTGTGGGTTGCCATCTGTATTGTAAGAGAGCTTATCTGGGGCTAGAGTCTGCTCGGTTGGCTACGTGCAGCCCCACGAGAAATGACTTATCATCCCGTCAGAAGCTTTGTTCTTATGCAGATATCAGGGGGACAGGGAGGGGAATGAGCCTTTTGAATGCCAGGGCTTTTGTTTTACAAAGTGCACTGAGGACTGGAAACCCTTTAGCTCTAGTTTCACGTGGCTCTGAGTCATGTACAACCCCGCTGCTTTATCTCGAGAAGGAGACGGGGCCACCTAGTGCTGCAGTTCGAAACAGCACTTAGTGCCACAGGCCTCATCGGCTGACCAGTCATTCTTTGGGGTGGGGGTGGTGTCTTTCTTTTTTTTAACAGAAAAAAGAGAGAAAAGAAGAAGAGAATAACAATGTCTCTACAAAGCCCTCTGAGCATGAAACAGACTCTCCAGATTCTAGCAAGCAGGTAATGTATCCACAGAGACGCATCCCTACGCTGGGTGGTGGGGGAGAGGAGGTGGGTCAGAGTCTGACCAGCATTGAGGTGGCCTGGGTGAGGTGTGCCATCCAAGGGGTCGCTCCATTGCTTTTGTTGTGAGAGTGGGTATTGGAGATCCTTACTGACTGCCTTCTGCGCTCTGTCTGCCTGGCACAGTGCAAGAGGCACCCAGGAATGTTTAAACCTGGTGTAATGGAAACTTCTGCTTTCACATTCGGGGCTGGATCTCTGGGGAGCATGTGGGCCAGCAAATGCAGTACTGACCCCTGTGTGAACATAAAGGGATGATGTTAGTAGCGGAAGGTATAGGCAGGTTCGGCAACCTCTTTGCTGACGCTGAAATTGTCTGATCAGGAGTCAGAGGAGGAGGAAGAAGACGAGAAGGATAAAGGGAAAATGAAACCGAACTCCGGGAATGGGGCTGACCTTCCAAACTACAGATGGACACAGACCCTTTCGGAGCTGGATGTAAGTGCTGCTTCCACTTGGGGCTATGAGGAACTCTAGCCTGGATACCTGAGGGCAGATACCGCTATGAATTGTGAAGCTGTTGCTCAAAGGCAAGGCAGCTAGCCCAGAGAGCGGTTAATAACGGTGTCCAGCTGTAGCACACCCATGGCACAGTGAGGACATGATAGTTAAGCAAGAGCTTTTTGCCAGCCTCGCCTCTGCCTTCCTTTATTTTCTAAGATAGGATCTCAGTGAAGTGTTACGCCTCTTCTGTGACGTCGTCTTCAAGCACGTTGGGCACCATGTTGCCAAATTTCTGCCTTCCCTTTTCACTCCCACAAAGAGCCTCTTCTACCTCATGTGCCTCTAGCGGGGTAGATTGTCTTAAAGCAGCAGCACGGAGGGAGAAGCAAGTGAGCTGTCACTGCCCTCTCCTCACACCTGGCTTTCTCTTGCCCAGCTGGCAGTCCCATTCAAGGTGAACTTCCGGCTGAAGGGGAAAGATGTGATTGTGGACATCCAAAGACGGCATCTGAAACTGGGCTTGAAAGGTCACCCCCCTGTGATTGATGGAGACTTCTACAATGAAGTGAAGGTGGAGGAGAGCTCTTGGCTGATTGAAGATGGGAAAACAGTCACTGTGCACCTGGAGAAGGTACAGCAGGGTGAAAGGGACTTAGGAATTTAGGTCTTTAGTGATTATATCCGGTCCAGTAATGATGAAGGCCCAACATAAACCTACTGCAGCTGGGGTCCGTGGAAACGTATATGGTGCCTGCTAGCAGGTTCTGTTGATGTTGGTATCCTTTTTGTATCCCTTCAGTTGATGGTATAAGTCATGGTTAGACCCTGCTTCTTGCAGCCTTGCTAGCGGTGGAAATCGTTGCTAGCTGGTGCTAACTCACAGTGGCTGGGAATGGGGAAGCCTCCTCCATCCAGGCTTTCTTGGGGCCATTGTCAAAACACTACGGTTCTTCTAGAGAGACTTGCTTCTCTCTACATATGAGCATATGCAGAGAAACAGTTGTGTTTGTGATGTGATCTTTACTGCATTCTCTTGCCATCAGATCAATAAGATGGAATGGTGGAACAAGCTTGTCTCCACGGATCCAGAGATTAACACCAAGAAAATCAACCCAGAGAACTCGAAGGTAAAACTCCATCTGTCATCTCTTTGGCCTTTGCTGATCAAGGCGCACATGTGCGTGAGACTTGTTTGAGGAAAAAGGTGTGCATCTTTGTTCTTATGACTTGGTCTCAACCTGTATCACTGTAGGCACGCCACTAGCTAGAAAGGCTGTATGCACTGTATCCACTGAGTGTTCTCCTGGGAGAATGCAAAGAGGGAGACAGACCCACCCTGAATCCTTGGGAAACAGTTCTTCTGCGTGTTGCTGAAGCTGAATGTTTTGAGACTGTGTATAGTATCTGACTGGGGGAGGGGGGTTGCTGTACTACAAGCAGAAGAATGCAAAAGTATGCAACTGCTTTGCCTACTTTAAAGAAGATGGCGTTAGAAATCTGAATGGAACAGAACTACTGCAGTGGAATTAAGGTTAGCTTTCATAATAGCATATCTGCAGTTTGCTTTCTGTCCTGCTTTTAAAGGATCTGTGTTCTCCTAAAAGTTGTTTTTACTGCAATGTAATCCACTGTAACCTGCAGTTATGCATGAACACAAGGGGACTGGTGTATTCCTTTATAACAGAATTGCCTTGGTTTTAGTTATCAGACCTGGACAGTGAAACTCGCAGCATGGTAGAGAAGATGATGTATGACCAACGACAGAAGTCCATGGGGCTCCCAACATCGGATGAACAGAAGAAGCAGGACATACTGAAAAAGTATGTAGAGTCAGTTCCTTTTGAGAGTACTCCCCATCCTCAAACACCTTGCACATTATAGCATACCTAGGAGGGAGAGGAATGACTGGTTGGACCTGAGATTGTCTAACGCTCGCTGTGGAAGGCTGAATCACTGACACTAGACTTGGGTTAACAAGAGACAGCAGTAGACAACTCTATTCAATTATTCTGGGGACAACCTTGACCTAAGGTTGGTTTCAAGTCCAGGGGGCAAGATGAAGTCAGTGGCGTCGGGGCTGGAGGCTCCATCTCCAATGAACTTTAATATGATCTCAATGGTTCCTTAATCTCCCTCTATCCAGTAGCCCAGATAATCTCTTCTCCTCCCTCCCCACATCCAGTCTTAGCTGTCTCCAAGCCAATAGCTCATTTATGTCTTTATAGCTCTGTTTGGCGTAAGTGCACCTTGGCAGGAAAATTACTCACAGAACTCCAAGGCCATGTAGGGTGAGCAACACAGCTGCTGGGCCTGGCAGTGGGGTAACTAGGGGTCATGCAGCTTCCCCTTGTATGACCATAACTGCTTTTTGCCTCCAGGGTGAAACGAGGATTAGCGTAGTAGGGTCATCTCCTATGGGTTCTCTTTCCTGGGCTTATTTCCACAGGTTCAGCCTCTCTTGGTAGAGCTGTTTCCAGCTTTGTTCTAGGTCAAGACTGCAGGAGCTTGTTCAAGTTGAAAGCCTGCTGTGGGGACACAGCAAGCAGATTCACCTAGTTTGCCAGGAGAGCAGTTGGTCTGGCCTGACAGAGCGGTGTTTCTCTGACCATCACCGCAGCAGAGGTGTCCCTGACCTCCTCAGTACCATGCAAGAATGCAGTTATGATCTAAGCATAGATCATAACTTCCCCTATGTCCTACAGTCAATATTCCAGCTGCTACGTGTCTGTCCTGGAGGTAATAGTTACCAAGGGCATGTTTGATAATTAATAACTGCTAATTGTTTACACCTGCTAGCCTTGATAGTGGGGTAATATCGTGTTACTGGCAGAGGATTGAAGGAAAGAGGATAATGTCACATCTGGAGTTTCCCTGCACAAGTCAGCATGGATAATGAGACCCACAGGCTAGTGAAAGGGAGGCCCAAGGACACAAAGTAGTGAGGCATCACTATCTCCTTTATTGGACACCCCTGCCATGTGGATAATGAGACTAACGTTGGACCCAGGGCTGGGTTGTGCACAGAGATTGATGTGACAATGCCTAGGTAACACTGCGCTCTCTACAGTCAGTCCACAGCGTCCCGTTGCACGTGTACTGCCCTGTTCGTGACTCGCCCTTTCTTTTGCTCCTGCAGGTTCATGGAACAACACCCAGAAATGGACTTCTCAAAAGCTAAATTCAACTGAGCTCCTCTTCTTTCCCCTTTTTCTTCAGCCAATCCACTGAGTACAGGCAGGATGTGTATCGGCAGATGAGGCACCTGCCTTGGGTGAATAAACACTCCCCACCCCTTCTCTCCCCCACCCTCTCCCCAACCCAGCTTGCTGTGGAAACAGCTTCATGAGTGTCATCTCCTCACTTGTCATCTTGGCAAAACACAAGGCTCAGTTTGAAGTACCAGTGTATAGCGGTTACATAGTCTATGGGAGCATGTTACCCAGTTAGGGAGGACCTTGCTGTGCTGTGGGCAGGGGGAGGGAAGTACAGCAGAGTCAGAGTAAGATGTGCTTGAACATCTTCCTGGGGGAGGGAGAGGCTGCTCAGCTCTCATCTGGCTCTTTGGGCTACCATTCCAATCTCCTGACTAACACCATTTGAGTCATGGCTGGAGCATAGTCTCACAGCTCCTGCTTTGAAAATGGGGAGTCACGGCACGTCCGAACAAACTCCCCCTTCCACTTCTTCCCCTCCCTCAGTGTGCCTATTGCTGTATATTATTCAAAGCAGTCAGGTACATATGCCTTTAAAGCACCTCTGGAATTCTTACCTGACAGGGTAGCACTCCCCCAGCTGTATTGAGAGGTTTGCTGAGCCAGGTTATGTCAGTTCTTGAGTCACCTGTTGGTCTGGTCTCTAGTGATATACCCCTGTTCCTACTAGCTAAGTCCCTTAACTGTTCCTGCTGGGCTGGCCTGTTTCCTCCTGGAAAGGCTTGCTAGCTTATAGTTGGCCATTGCTCTCATTTTTCATGTCCTTGCCATGAGGGGAGCCAGCCACCTCACAGACTGCTGTCACCCTTGGTCCTTAGTGGAGGCAAACATTACTGACTTAAAAACTGGTTCCCCCAGTATAGAAGTTTTCTCTTTCCCAGCCCCCTGGATCCAGACCAGTACAGCTCTATGTCACTGTCCCATCCTAACCATTGCATCAGTGCTCACACTTGTGTGGGGAGACGGTTAGCCCTGGCTCCATAACCTCTTACCTGTGACAGACGCTGGTGCAGTCATGTATGAGATGGGTTGGTTTGCTGGCTGCTGTTGGTGAAAGTGAGACAAGCTGACCCTCACTGAGTTGTAGGGCTGGGACCCTGATGAGACTGAAGAGTGTGCTGGGATCCCCGTGTTGTGGAAGGGGAACACCGAGGGTCTCCAGTTAGGGAGGCAGGATGGAGCCCCGTGCAGCTGGCATTCTTCAGGGAAGCTGTTCTGCCACCCACCTGCAGTCAGCATTTTCCAAGAGTCTTTCTCTGAGTGGTGACTGACCAGTGAGTGCCCCTGCAATGTCTCCCTGCTGAGCTGCTGACTAGAGTGAGGTGTATTCTGCATGTTCAAACCTGTTAAAACTGCAGCTGTAACATAAAGGAAAAAGGTGACAGACGTGCGTTGTGGATGTGTCACTTCCTGGGCGCTGGGGCAGGCAGGCAGCCATGGTATCGGCGGTAGCTCTGGGGATGTCAGGCCAAGGACCTGGACTGATGCTGCTACAGTCAGAGGAAGTGAAAGCCAGAATTAAGACCACCAAAGATTTCACTGATTGGGTCAGGATTCTCTAACTGTGCCTAGGCCAGCTGGTTCTGGACAGGATGGTGGGTCCTAAACACCTGGGAGGGAAGAAGTGAAATCAGCCTTAGCACTTGAGCAACCACTTCTGGGTGGCCTGTACTGAAGTGCCCAGATCCTGGCAACTTGAGACTGATGTGGTCAGAGGACTCCCCGCCCTCCCCGTGTGGGGCCATTCTCTGTGAGTAGGAGCCTGTGAGCCTGCACCAAGTACCACCCTTGCCACAGGCCTCTTCTAATCTGATCCACCAAGGAAGCAGCTTTCCACACCACCCACTTTCTGCAGCCGTGAATGGGGCTGTGAGTTTGGGAGTAGAACTCGTTTTGCCCCTGTAACTTTCCTGTGTGGGGGGTGGAGAGCTGCCTTCTGGCATCAGCCAAGGAACTGGGTGGACAAAGGGCTGAAGTCCACTGTCAGTGTGCCTGGGCTCTTTGTTTCCACTTTATAGTAGCAGGAGGCAGAGCGGGCCAGGCTGAACTGACCCAAGGCCAGTCAGCTCCCACAATAGCATGGGCCTTGGAACAGGAAATGTGGAGCCAGGCTGGTAAGCTACCCAGAGGGCTGTTGTACTGTCCTGTTGTCAGACACCCTCATCTGTAGTTAGTGCTATTTTAAAGTCTCTGCCTACATTACCTGAACCCTCACATAGGGGCTATGACTGCATCTTCCTGCCCTGCCGTATTTCAGTCCTAGTAGTGCTTAGTGAGGCGCTACACAGCATATCTTGGCAAAAAATGACTGCAGAGGAGTACATCAACCAAGCCAGATATCTGGGGTGCACACAAGCCTTTCTTCTCTCCCCTGCCCCTGCTGGCTGGGTAGCTGACCTAAGGCTAGTTTCCTTGCGTTATACTGAGTTCCCGAAGTGTCTATTTATGCCAGGCTCTCCTCAGCCACGCTGCAGTATGAGAGGCAAACGAGCCAAGTCTGCTGCCCTAGCTTGCCAGCTCTTCGTGCCTTGAGGCTTGTCCCTATTCTGAACTGCAGTTCAGGGAGGCAGGAGTCACCGAAGGGCAAGCCCCTCCACACTTGCCTGGATCTGTCTCTTGACCTGGAACACTGGCAGGCTGTAAAAGGCAAGGTTGGCCCATGTGTTTGCCCTGGGATTAGCATCTAGCCCCTCCTAACGAGCAAGTAGAGGCAGGTGCAGGGGCTGGTCATCCAGCAGAGCAGCCTGTAGCTGCACCCTACCGCTCCCTGAGCCACATCTTTATGAGCTCACCAGTGCCACCTCAGCCCTGTCTGGGAGCTGTCAGTGCCAGGAGATTCTAGTTTTGCCTCCTGGCTTGACTGAGGAGTGGAAGCAGGGTAGGTAAGCTTCAGCCCTAAACAAGTCCTGGGCTGGTGGGGGGCTGATACCCAGCTGAAGGCACTAAAATCTTGTGGCTCCTTCCTGATCTAGCACCATAGCTATGGGGAGCAAATCAAAATAGGTAGCAGTGGAAAATTCAGGAGGTCACATCCTGGTTCATCTTCAGGGCTACTTGGAGCCAGCCTGTGGCTGAACTGATTAGAAACAGACAGAAGCATCTCGATTTAAACGCAGCCTTCCTTTGCTTCACTGACCCTTCCCTGCACTGGACTCGGCTGGCCTTGATCGCTTTGCGAGTGTTCACGTACAAATCACAGCTTGCACAGCACCTGGTGGCCTGGTTTGGCAACCCCGATCCTTATCTCAAGTCAAATAATTTCCTATTCCATTTTGGCACTAGACTCCCCTTTTACAGAGGCCAATTGCAGGAGCTAATAAGTGACTAAATTTGCCACAGCAAAGCAGGCCTACGGCCATCTGGAGAATGAAAGAGGTGGTGGTTAGCTTCTGGGCAGCCAAGGCAGTTTGGGGAACAGGACAGTTTTCAATCCTTATAATCCGAGGACGGGTGAATGTCCCGGGCTTGTTTATGAACCAAAGCTGGCCTCGGGCCCAAGCCCTTGGACTTCGCCCCTGCCAGCCAGCGGAACAGAAGGTGTTTCTCCCTGCTGCCCTTGTCCTGTGCTGCTACCCAGGTGTCATTGACTTCCCCTTGGGACAGCTCTGAACAAAGCTGTCCCAGTTGCTCGCTTCCCTTCAGCACAACTGCAACAAAAGTGGGAAAAGAGCTTCTGGTTCCAGGTGATTTCAGTGGCTGAGTGGTACATGTTCAGTGAGTGACCAAGCTGCAGACCCTCCCATATGAGAAGGCAGCAGTTAAATAGTTTAGTATGCTCCACAAGCCCAAGACCCTACATCCAACCTTTCCGCATCTAAGCTGGATAAGTATCAAACTAACAAGCCCTTGGCAGTCACTGAGGCTTCTCGCTGAGCAGGAGATCGGGGAAGAATCTGGATCCGGGTACCCTTGGACAACCTGGGGCATTACTGCCACCCACAGGAGAAGTGCTTTCGGCACACGAGCACATTCGATATCGTGCTGCCACAGAGTCCTAAACGTGAGGCTGAGCAGGTCTAACTTGAAAGACTGGTGTTTTCAGAATAGGGTTGTGAGGGCAATACCCCCCAGGCCCACTGCCTTGCTCTGGATACAGGCTCCAACTGAGCAAAGGTCATTGTGCGAGAGGCACTGGCATTGCCCAAGAGACACATCAGACTTCTAACAGGAGCCAAGGTTGGACAGAGAAGAGGAGCTTGCACCACTCTGAGTAATAGCAAAAGCACAAACAACAGGGATGGGTCTATAAGCCTCGAATTGGAGCCCTTGGGGCTCCACTGTGGTACCTTACACCAGTGTTTCCCAATGTGTGGCGGCACAATGGTGTGCCGTCAGAAATGAGGTGTGCCGTGGAATTTTGCTAGGGCAGCGACCTACAATTGAGGATGGGGAGTACCTTAACAGGTGTGCCGCAGAAAATGTGTATTAATGTGTGTGCGCCTTGGGCTGGAAAAGGTTGGGAAACACTGCCTTACATCAGTAGCTGACTACTGCCCTGTGGTGGTCCTGACTGCAGACGTTGCCTCATTCCTTCCTACTTAGACAAGCCTGTAGGACTCATTGCAAAGGAGTTTGCCAGATTCAAAGGAGATTCTCCGATTCCCCTCCCCTACCGCACTTCACCCCAGCCTTGGCTCAGCTTCTGAGGTTTGCAGAGTAGCTTAAATCATTTGGGAGACATCCTGGGCTTTATAACAAAGCTATTAAATGGCAGAGCCCTGAAGGAGAAAACCCAACTAAATGAGTCTCTGACTTGGAAGAGAGGTCCCCAGTCCTAAGGTGATGGGGACAAACTGCTGGGGACTGAGCTGTAAAAATCCAGATAAATGGCCATTTCCCAACTGCTGGCCCACACAGAAAGAAGCCATTCAAGAGCTCCAGGGGCAGGGGAAGATCATGGTACTTTCTAAAAGTGATTAAAACACATTGTGGAGCTTGGGGTTGTTGGTCTAAGGACCTAGGCAGACAAAGTTCTTTCGGTAAATCTGATATCTTTTATTAGACCAACTAAAATAGTTGGAAAACTCCTTGTGGCGCTTGTTCATTCATAGAAAGAGCCTCTCCTAGCTGACAAAACGCTGCAACTGGTGTCACACATTTGATGGCGGGGGACTGTGCACATGGATTGCACAAGTCTCGTACTTTGGTAGAGAGCCCGTGTCCAAGCGCATCACCCATGACCTGCGGTGGGGGTACTAGTGCATCTGCTCAGGTCAGTGACTTGCACTTTACCAGGCTTGTACCAAGGGCACAGTTAGGCTGCAACTGCATAAAGAGAAACAGGTTGAAGGTGCTGCTCTCTGAGCAGACTTGCTGTTCCTCTTCCTCCAAAGCCAAGCCCCAGCTTCATTAAACAAAACCAACAGGGAAACAAAGCTGCTGACTCAAGCTCCCAGAAGGAAGTCCTTGCACAGGTGTGCCTCCTAGACGAGCCTGTGGAGGGCTGAAGCTAAAGGCTGCCAGGTGAGTGCTCAGCAGGACCGGCTCCTGTCGAGCCCACAGATGTATGTGCAGTTAAGAGGCTTGAGCCAGTTAGAAGCACTAACACTCGGGACCATCATGACTCTGACAAGTCTCACAGAAGAACAATCCCCCCTGGCTTTTTTGTACAAGACCTCAGCTAAACAGCAGGGAGGAAGGCCTCGTCTCAGAGGTGGTTATTCAACACGAGGGAGAAGCATATGTGATGATGATCAAAACAGCCAGCCCGAAAATCCCATCCCTTCCCTCCCCAGTTGCTGGTTTCTCTTGTAATGTGACGTCCTTGCTCTGACAGTCTCCAGTCCTCCTCCGGATCACTGAATACCCCTCCCAGCACTGCGGCACCAGCTGCAGTTAAGGGGCTGAGATCATTTGACTAGCAGCAAGCATCACTGGCTTTCAGTAGTGAAAAGGTGCTGCAAAGTCATGCCATGCCCATTCATAAATGGGGAAAAGAGGACTGGTACACAGTGGCAGATAGGGAACAGAAGAGAGCAGCATCTCGAGCAGGGGAGGGGGATCGGAGTGGCACTCAGGGAGGACGCGGGCCTTAAATTTGTAGCACACCTGCCAAAAAGGCTGCCCCGATGTAGTGAACAGAGATGGTAGGTTTGCAGTATCGTTCAAATGACAGCTCAGAAATGAAACACCGCAGGGTTCAGTGGAAGAGGCCCCTGCCCTGACCCAGGAAGTTACTGTGGCTTTAAAACACTTCCAGGCAAACAGTGAGCGCTAAGTCAATATTATTGATGCCTGCCCGTCGCTAGGATGCACCTTACAAAGGAGAGAAGGGCTTGATACTGATTCTTAATCCCCCCACTCCCACTATCACCTTTGGGGGGGAAAAAAAAATCTATTGAGAAGGTAGTTGCTCCAACACAGCAGGCGCCCAGCCCTGCCTTCGTCTTGGGAGCCAAGGCTCCATGTTATCACTCCGTCCCAGCAGCACTGGGTACAGGAGCTGGTCTGTAGCAGGGATTGGGACTTTGCAAACTACCTGTCAGTTAGAGAAATGAAATGAAGTGTAAAACTGGTTCTTCAAGTCAGGGGGTCAGGAGAAGAAAAGAGCCCTGGCTACCCTCCCCACCCTCCTGGCCTTTTAGGAGAGGATTTGGACACTCAACATGGAGGATCTGAGTACCAGCTTTCTTTCAAGGGTGGTCCCCTGTATAAGTCCGCACAATTCCCAGCACACACCCAGCCAGCTCCCAAGAAGCTCCTTTACTGGCACAGACCCTTGCTGCTCCCCAGATAACAGGTTGCATCGGATCAACTCAACAAACATACGCAGACTTTTCCGAACGGTTAAATACAGAGACCCACGCGCTGCTGCTAACCATCTGAAGGGCACAGCTCCCTTTCCACGATGCACCCTCCCCTTCCCTCCTTGATCCCAGCAGTAGTGCCCTCCATCCATCCGATTTAAAAGCACAATCACTCATGGAGCAATTTAAAACTGCCAAAGAATGAGAGAGACCTTTTTGGAAGGCAAGGCATGAAGAAGGACCCCCAGGAGATACCACAGTAACACCAGTTTTGGGGACTGACTCAGTTTTTTTTTTTACAAAGCTAATCCACATACATTTGAAGGCACTCTGAGGACAAAGGCTAGAAAAGTGACTGTAGAGACATGTGAAAAGAAAAGCTGTTATTGCATCCATGTAGCCACTTCCGGCAGCTTTTCCCCAAGTCACGTCTTCAGGCGTTATCCAAGATGTTCCACCCACACAAAACTGCTGGGCTCGTCCGTGCCATTTACATGAGCACTTTAAAAATGGAAACTTGTCCAGCGACCTCTTGACAAATCAGTTCAGAAGCGAGAAGCCGGCAGGGCCCAGCAAGTAAATACAGCACGCAAAGTTACATATGTACAAATCAAGCTCTCTTTCCCAGGAGACCTTGCCCCAACCCAGATCAGCTCCTCCCATGATTGAGAGAAGCTTTTAAAAATGTTACATTCAAGTGCTTTAAAAACAAAGCCAAAAAGACACTCAAAGCCACCAGAGTCTCAGTGACCCCCCCAAATTTCCAGAACCTCTCTCCGAGCCTGCCAAAGGTCCAAACCAAAACAGACGCCCAAAAGAAACAGGTGAGGTTGGAAGCAGCTTTAAATGATATGAAAATCACATTAAACAGGCTACATGCAATCATCTAGTCAGTGTCGTCATGATTAAGCATTTCCAATGTCCATTATTTACAAAAATACCATAGATTTTTCTTCTCTTTTTTTAAAACAAGTACTTTACAAGAACATCGAGTCCAAGGAGGACTGAAACGGGTCAGGTGAACCGCACGATTCAAAGGCTTTTGCTCACCGTTGTCAGGTACAGAAGGCCCCAGGGAGTGGACAAGGAACTACAGCACCCACATCTTTTCAAGCCTAGGAGACGTACAGAGACTGTAGAGTCAACCTTTAAGCCAAGGCCACCTTCAAATTTGCATAGGTACAGATGTGGGCTGCACACCAAGGACAGAGCCCAGAACCCACCTCTGCTTCTATCACACACGCTAGCAGCACTGGACTCCTTGGTTTTACTGCTGGTCCATTCGACCACCAGCCATTCTTCTATTCAAAGGCACTTAAATCTCACAGCCAGCTTTGTTTGATGTTCTGATTAAAAAAAAAAAATAAATGTATGGAGCTTTGCAAGCTGCAAAGCTCCTCCTCTCAAGTGGTAATGCCTATAGGGTAGCAAAGGACAAGCTACTTGTTTTGTAACTGAAAGGATGACAAGGCAGTTTAGCTCTCAAACACCTAGGCAGAGCTTCTCTGTGGGCTAACGGGCAGAGCTTTGCAATTAAAAACCAGGTCTTTCTTTTCCCTGCCAAGACCCGAGTTCTGAGGTCTCCCCAAAAAGTGAACGATAGACCCCAAAGTCATTGATGCTGTGAGAGGAAAGTAGGGGATCCCAATTAGCATACAAGTTACAAACCAATACCTGTAATTGTTTAATTCCTTGTGTCAGCGATTCACACCACTTTGGCAGTGACTGAAAGCAAGGTACCCACTGGCTGTTTAGTAACGGTGATGAAAGCTGGCTCTCAGTAGAGTGCATCGCATCGAAGCTGTCCATATAACAGGTGGCACCATTTCATTTGGTTGCTTTATCAGCCGCCTCCATAAAGAGACCAAGCACTAAATGAACTGTGGAGACTAAACGACCCTCTCTCCTTCCTGAGATAGTCCCCCTCAACAAAACTGCTATAAATGCAAAGATACTGCTGGGGCGGGGGAGTGGTGAAAGGAAAAGCTACATAACGCCTGCAGTGCCAGAAGAGTAAAAACTATACAGCTTATACTCAGAGCTGAGCAACTGTCAGACAACAGAGATCCTTTGGGAGCTAAGCTGAACTCTGAGAGTGGAAATAAAATTTCAAGCTCTCACAAAGGCACAACAGATTCCTTTGCTGCTCACTAGTTTCACAGTCCATTTCCTTAGGGTTATGTTACAGTCCAAAAACCTCCAACATGACCCACAGGCCAAGGAGCAAGTTAGGTGTGAAGCAAGGAAAAGTAATTGAAAAAATAAAGTGGCACAGCATATTTTGTGTTAAAAGGACGAGGAACTCCATGTGCAATAAGACTCTGCAACCTCTGCGCTCACAGCACGCCGCTTCGGTCCATTTACCTAACAGTAAACCTGAAGCAGAGGTGCCCCGGATGAGTCAGTCTCTGTGTCCTGGAAGGAGGAATCTCTGCTTGTTGGAGATCCTTGAAAAGAAAGGAGAATAGATAAGTCCTCGCAGAATCACACCCGCTGTGGCTAGAAGGTCTTTGGAAGACAAACAGCGCTGCCCCAAAGGGCCTCCTGCACTGTGAGGGAGAAGAGAGCTTCATGAAGCCCTCAGCCAAGAAATAACCCTGGAGTTGTGAAGTTCTCCCTTCCTCCTCCAAAACTGTACATTTATAGGGAGGACCAGCCTCTTAGCCCAAAGCAGTTCTCTGATCCAGAGCTGTTTAACAACAAGGGTGAGGAAAAGAACCCAAGAGATCTGCTAATGTTCTCCATCTGCTTCACTTCCATGGTAAATTGCCTCAGTTTGTATAATGCATCCAGAATCCCATCCTCAATTAGGATTCTGATTCCTTTCAAACTGCCAGAATATATGGGCCTGAAAATTCCCAGGTCCAAGGAGCAGTGTGCAGGAGGTCTAAGATCTGATTGCTGTTTCATTGCCTTTTGCACCAGTGAAGGTCTACATAGGAAACACCCTGAACACAAACCCCAAACTCCATTTAAATGTTTAAGTGTCCACGAGTCTCAGTCATATACCTTCCAATGCCCAAGCCAGGTATCATCCCACTCTTGACACTTGGGGAAGCCCAATCATCACTGCTATCACTGATTATTACCACCATCACCATAAACCTAGGAGCCCAAGACGGACCGGTTACCTGCAGCGCTGTGCCGCCTCATGTTCCTGGCTATGACATCTGCTGCTGTTTCCTCTGATATCTGCACAGCCAAATCTAGAAAGAAGATTAGGAAGTGCTGAGAAGAGAAATACCTCAAGGTGTGCATAACCCTGTGTCCAAAGCCGCATGCTAGTATAATAAGCTCTCCCTCTCTAGTCACGATTATTTGTTTCTTAGGGATAACCAGGTATTGGTTTATTCTGTAGCTGTATAAGAGGACAGATGCTTACCTGAACATTGCAGGTCCCTCTGCTAATTACTTCAATGCAAGGAATAGTAACATTTTAATGAAACTAGGAGACCACAAGTAGACCAGCTTTCCCCATTTCCCTTCAAACACCCTCTCACTAATACTCACCTCTTCAAGTGTCTCTAATGCAACGTGCCTTGTAGCTGATCCTACTGGTTAGATTCAGGCTACAGAGAAGCAGGAGAGCACATCTGATAGAAAGAGGCTTTCATAGTCTGCAAGCAGTCCCCCTTCTCTGTTGACTTCTGATATCAGCAGGTAACTAACAGGCTCCCCCTCCCCCCAAATTTAAGTAAAGACGACAGCCTGATCAGCAGTCTCACCACGCACCCCAGATGATGTGCAACGTTACTGAAGTCTAAGCATTTGTTTAAGCCACAGCAGTAGCACGTCCCAGGGAACACGGGGCTGGACACACCATGCCCACCAAGTCTGCTGGTCTCAGTCTTCAGTGGCCTGAGGGCAGCGGCTCGGAAACGAGACCACAGCAGCCTCAGTGGCCAACCCTTGGTTCTGGAGTGTGTCTGTGGACTTGGGGTGGCAGCGGTGCATCCTCCCCAGGATGCACCACTGCCACGACACAGACCAGCCCTAAGTTACAAACGGGGTTGGGGGAGAATAATTTTCAAGACAACCAAAGAGGTTGAAGAGTAAACATGGCAGGACTAGGAACCACATGACTTGAGAAACCTCACCCCCATGTCCAGGCAGGCTCAGAGAGAACAAGTGTCTGATGCGCAGCCACGAGGGACAAGACAAGGAGCAACAGCCTTAAATAGCAATGAGAGAAATGCAAGTTGGATACGAGGAAGAAGGTGGTTAAGCACTGGAACACATCGCCTACAGAGACTGGGGAATCTCCATCCCTGGAAGTTTCTAAGAGCAAGTAAGACAAGCACTCATCTGGAATGGTTTAGACAGGGCTGATCCTGCCTTGAGCAGTGCGGTGGCCTTGAAGTGACCTCCCAGAGTCCCTTCCAGCTCTACTCTTCTACGCCTCCATGACTTACTACCAGATTAGGAAAGGTCCTCTAGGCTCCACGCACAGACAGAAAGCAAGGCACAGGGAAGAAAGCAACAGAAGGAAGCAAACCTTGTCTAGCAGCACTGGGCAAGCCCTGATGAAGAGGGCCAGCCGAGAAGCCTTAGTGGAAGGGCTCTGGCCTATGCCACATTGCTGGGTCACACCTGTTGAGTTTGACTCCTGGTCTCACTAGGTTACAGATGGGGAGAGAAGTCAAATTATCATAGGGTCAGAGTGACTGGCCCCTCATAGTGCTCACTGCCAGAGTAAAGAGCAGTGTGTTTTCTAGAAGTGTGCACTGTAGATCGGGGGTGGCTGGTGCCAACTGAAACTCTTTAGCATTTTGGGAATGAAGGATTCCTCCAACCCAGAAGCAATCCCTGAATCCACAGTTCGGTTATCAGCTGCCCCCCTGCCTGCCCTGCCAAATCCAACTGCTCTCAAGTCTGGGGCTTCAATACCTCAGGATGAAGCCAGCCCTTGGAGAGGGGGCAGAGCAGCAAAGCTGCTCTAGGAAAGGAACTTGCACGTACCGTCTTGGCTGATGACTATGGACTCCGGCATGGTTTCGTTGCCGCTGTCTGGTGGGTTGCCTCTGCTTGTCCTCGCCTCGTGGCTCTGGGTCGCAGGGATACAAACGTGTGGCCGGACCCTGCTTTTCCGGGTGCTGATGCGTATGATGCCTCGGACCAGCCTGCACTCCGCATCCTGCTCATCCAGGTTGTAATCCTGAGTGATGCTGTTGATGAGGTCTGAGATCTTGTTAGTCTTCTCCAGGAAGACTGTGTCCGACGTGCACTTGGCCAGCTCATCGATCTGATGGACGCTGAACAGCTCCGTCAGTTTCTTGAAGATCAAGACATCAATCTCCCTGCTGGACATGGAGCTGCTCATCTCGCTGAGGTCCAGGTCAGACTCGTGGAAGGAGTAATACTCCTCAGAGCTCCGCTGGCTGCCAGGGAGCGGTGGCTTTTCTATGCTGTTCCTGAAGGTCTTCTCCGGTAG
Source organism: Alligator mississippiensis (assembly GCF_030867095.1). Taxonomy (NCBI): domain Eukaryota; kingdom Metazoa; phylum Chordata; order Crocodylia; family Alligatoridae; genus Alligator; species Alligator mississippiensis. The sequence continues at coordinate 2,756,797 of NC_081829.1, read as the reverse complement.
GGGCTCCTTGTAGCATGAATCTGCTTCTAGTTGGTGGCTGGGGCTCCGATTGGGATAGACAGGGATACCCTTCAGTTTCACATCTGGGTAACTGAAGCTGCTCCCCATAACAGGCTTCCTGCTTGGGTTCCCATTCTTTTCAGTGGGGGACAGGTTGACAGGACTACTGTTAGACAGCCGTCCGTTATACTCTCTGTTCTTCCCATCATCTACCAAAATCTCAGCATGTCCGGTGTAGGGGATACGAACGCTGCAGTCCTGAAAGCAGCCCCCACAGGTCACTATACAGCAGAAGACAGCTTTGTAGGTGCTCCAGGCCTGAGACAAAGAGGAACAGCAAGAGCTCTGGGCCTGCGGAGCCTCTGCACTGCCAGAGATAAAGGAAATTGTTTCCGTCTCCCTCCCATTGGAGTCCCTGGAGTCAGCTTTGCGGGCTTTCCTGCCCCGTGCTTGCTGAGCTGCTTTATGGCTCTGCTTGAGTTCAGGGGTTGAGCCACTAAACACTTCCAGACTGATGTCACTGTCCTTGGACGGGTTGCACCTTTGGGGCACAGCATCCTGGTGCAACAGGTTCATCGGGTACTTGCTGCTTAATTCTTGAGGGTGTCCTGCTCGCCTTCCCCACATGGCTGCCCACCTCAGACACCTGAAGAACAAAAGGGGCTTGTATCAAAGTCAGGGCCATTATCACCGTGCCTCTGGCGCTAGCCAGTGTCTAAAGACCATAAGAAAATCATCTTCTAACCCATCTCTGGGCCAGGCTCATTCCCTACAACACGTTGCCCAGGGCTTTCGTCTGTCTAGTTTTTAAATATCTTCCAGCATAAACCTGCAAATTGGAAAAGCAATTTTAAGGCAACTTCAGCGGTAGTTTCAGAGGCATCGGGGTCACTCGAACCTTCAGAAAATGCTTCCCTGGCACAGCTGGAAGGCGAGTTTGCCTCCGGAGCTGCTGTTCAAGAGGCATAACGATGGCCGGCACCGCTGCAGGTGGGGCCACCCGACAGCCTCCCTTTGCACATCCTACCTGTGAACAATTTCCCCTTTGTCTCGCATTCTTTGGGATTAAGCTGGGCTCCAAGAACGAGCCGCATCCGTTTCAAAACACCCCGTGCCCAGGAGAAGATGACAACCCATCGATCGCGATAAAAGCAGCCAACTCCGACGTGGAGCTCTCAGCTACTTGGCGTCGAGCGAATTCGAGGGATTTAGCGCTAGCGTGAATTGTTTACAAGGTATCGTGCCGAATGCCTCGGGGAGAGACTCGACCGCCTTTCGTTTTTGTTTGCATCGCCGACGCTTTTGTGAAAACGAACAAAAAAACGCTGTCGTCGAGTTAGTCTCAAGCCAGGCCTCGGACGTACGCCGCGACGCGTCCGGCTGTATTCGACTCCTGCCCGGGGACCCGAAACGCACGCTGCTTTGCAAAGGTACTTCCTTTCCGCTCTCGTCTCTCTGCGTCCTCCTCTAACACGGCACGCAGGCGGTTAGCTCCGGACGCCTAGCAAATTCAATCCTCGTTACGAGGAAAATTAAATACCCGGCACCTGGGCTGACGTGCTCCCGTCTCCGTCTTGCCGGGCTGTTTCTCCCCCGCTCTCTTTGAGGCCCGTCGGTGTGCCGCGTTTCTCGCGTAACGTCCGGGCCGAGCGTTAAGCGGTCAGACCCTGCTCCCTGCAAAGCCCGCGCTAGGATTCGTTCTAGGAAAACCCTAAAATCCATCTGCCCCCAGCTCTCGGGGAAACCAAGGGGTGCAAAGAGGGTGAGCGAGCCAGCGAGCGAGCGATACTCACCACGCGCGTGGGGCAGCGAGAGCGGGCGGGGGACGCGGGGCATGTGCCCCGGGGTCGCCGCGGGAGCGGAAGCGGGCGTCTGGAGGCGGGGGGACCAGGGGGGGCTCGGGCTCTCGGGATTTCCGGCCCCTTCTCTGCCCCGACAGCCTGCGGGCTGGGCCCGGCCGGGGCCCGATGCTGCCCCGGGGGCCGGGAGGCCTCGAGCCGCAGCGGGGGGGGAGGGGGGGGTCCCCGGGCCTGGCGTTACCTGCCGAGCCAGGTGAGCGGCGCCCGGCCCCTCCCTCACCTGGCCAGGTGCGCCCACGTGACCGCGCCTACGGGCCGCCGCGCGGGACACGCTTCCTGCCGACGCGAAGCTCCTCCCCGCTGTGCCCCGCCCAGCTCCTCCCTCCCTCCCTCCCTGCGCGGAGCGCGGAGCGGCGCCTCGCTTTGCCCACCTGTGAAATGGGCGTGCTGCCGCGCCGCAGGCTCGAGCCCCGCCTGCAGCACGCCGCTGATTTGGGGTTGGACTGCATCAGGGTTTCCCTGAAAGGGTCGGGACAGCCTTAGCTCTGCCCTGTAGCGGGGACGGAGCGGGTGCAGAAGCGAAGGTGGCCCGGACTCGGACGCTCAGCCCGTGACACCTGTAGAGGCGCGAGGCAGGAAGGGAAAGCATCTCTGCAGCCGAAGGCCAGGGCAGATGCAGCACGAGCCCGGCCCCTTTGCACTGGACTGGAAGCGAACTCGCCCGAAGCACGATGCCACGACGGCGGCGGGGAAGCAGGGCCTGCAGAAAGCCGCGATTCGCACCACAGCTCCAAGCATGGGCGCGGTAGTCTGCGTGGGAGCGTGGGCTAGTGGCTAGAGTACCCCCCGGCTCTTTGGGGACTTCTGAATCCTTTTATGACGGATGTGCTACTGCAATCTGCGGTGACTGCATTCCTGAGTCACGCCGCTCTCTGCTTCTCTCCCTCCTTGAAAGACCCTTCTCTGAAGAAGCCTGGAAATAACAAGCCACCGAAGAGAGAATTTAAAGAAACGCACATAGGAAATCAAAGCGCCAGAGTCACTGGTATGAAACTAATTAGCTGGAACACCTTTCCCGCTGCGGGAACAACAGCTAGTTCTTCTACGAAGGCCGGCCTCCCCTCCGTGTAATGTCTGCTGTTCCCCCACCCTCGCTGGGGCCTTGTAAGTCCTTATGTTTGGAGATGATTAAAAAAGAAAGAGGCATCCCATGCTTTCCTGGCCTATGTCTGGGAAAGAAAGCATCACCTAATTCTCCTTGCTACGGCCAAACGCCTGACCCCTCTCTCACAGCATCTGCACACCCTGTCAGACTGTGCTTTGGCAGGAAAGCGCGTCTCGTTTGTTCCTGCCTCCCGCACGCGTGCTGCACGCCAGAGAAATGTCACGTAGTGACTCTAGCGAGCGTGGCCGAGCCAGAACACCTGAGAATAGCGCTGGGCATGCCTGGGGCTCGTGCCAGGGAATGGCTACGTGACGTCTTGCCAGCGTATGGCACGTGAAGCAGGAGTGAGTGGGCAGGGCGCTGTCCAGTGCGGTGCAGACATGCCCTCTGAAGCAAAAGTGCACCCTGCTGTCACCCGCTGTGGCCAAAGCCTGGGTCACATTAAGACATAACACTTACACCGTGGTCTTTGTGCGTGGACCTCAAATGCTGCGCAAAGGCCACCCTCATTTTAGAGATGAGGAAACCGAGGAATAGCTGGATTATTGCCAACAGTTGCAAAACAGGCCCCTGACTTGGGATGCGCATTGTGAGACACTTCAGGCCCGATTCTCAGAGTAGCTGAGCACCCACAGCGCTTGGTGACTTTGCCTAGGATTGGGGCTGGGAAGCAGGTCCTGAGGCTGAGATGATCAAAGGTCCGTAGGGACCTGACTCCCACCGACCCCCATGGGTGTTAACAACTTATACACCTTTGGGGATTTAGGCCTCGATGCCTGGGGCTGGGCCCCACAAAGATGGAGTCACACCAAATCAGACCCTTTTGCAAATGCTGTCCTGAAGGAACGTTTCTGAGGTTACTTAACCTGTCAACCAGAGCCCAGATCTCCTGACTCTCAGCCACTGGACCCTGCTGCCTTCTGTGGGCCAGCAAAATGTGAGCACTGAGCCCAGGAAAGCAGCAATCTCCGATCATAACGAATGAAGAGGAGAAGCAAGTTCCAGAGTGAAAAGTCCTCCACTGGAAGTGCCTGGTAACATGACAAATCCAACAGGACTTAAGCATGTGGTTAAAAATGAGCATGTGTTTAACTGCATCACTAACTGGGGCCTTAAAGATATGTCATTGGTTTTATTCTTGGTCTGCCCAGGATCTGATCTTTCCAATGCTTACAGATAGCCATTACTCTTGCTACCAGGCCTTCAGCTTAATAGCCAGGTAGTCAAGCATTACCCACAGCAGGGTTTGCAGGTGTGTGGTCATAGACTTTGTGCTCCGTACATGCCATTCCTGTGGTTCCTAGCTTCAGCATCCTCTCTTGATGCTCTGTCACTGAACAGTAAGAGCTGGGCATTCAGGAAGGCGTTCATCTCCCAGTGCCCGACTGCAATGCCCAGAAATGCAGAAGGATCTGAAACAAAAGAGCAAAACCACATGAAGCAAAGCCTCCTCCGAAGTGTCCAGTGACCCCTACACTTCCTGACCAGAGTGGGTCTTCAAGGACCCATAAAGGCAGGAAAGTTTTAACTCAGAAAACTGCTGCAGTATGGCAGTGACTTGGGCATGATCCAGAGCCCTTTCAAATTTTCCCTCTGATTCCAAGGGGCTCTGGATGAAGCCCTGTGTCAGCTGGACTTCTCATAGACCTGTCCACACCGAATATTCTTGCTTAACACATTCTACTGGCACAGACGCACTGTTGAGAGCAGCGATGATACCTGCAGCAGAGACAAGACGTCAATGGTCACTGGCATTTCAGTCCCCTCCTCGCATGGTCCTGCTCTGCACACTGTGAAATGAATGTCAGCGACTGGTTTACACTGGTGCTGCTGGGGTGGTGCCCACGGCAGTGGCAGCAGTGCAGCAGCAGGGATGTGTAATGCAAAGAAAATGCATCTAGTGCAAACATGTTCCCTACTAGCCTGAGGGCAAGGAGTTTCTGTGCTTGTCCTCCCTGAGGGATGTCCCTCTGCACAGAGGGGTGTGTAATTATGCGTGCTGCAGACGCTACTGTGCTGCGCAGGCCTGACAGGCAGCACCACTCATTCATTCTGTTTTTTTGCCAGCCCCACTGACTCACTGGCTTTCTTTGAGTGCTGGTGACTCACTCCCCTAGAAGAGGAGGAAGGGAGGGATGGTGGTGGGGACCACTTTGTTCTTCACGGAGGAATTGGTGTGCATCACCTGCACAAAGCCTCCACTGGACACCTGGGGGAGGAGAAATGGAGGATTGAGGCAGGCGTCCAACAGACAGAAGAGGAACCCATGCAGTCAGAGCGCGGTTGAGACAGATGCAGATTGTCTGAGATGTGCCGGCCAGTGTGCAAGAATGAGAGAGAGAAAGAAGGATCAGTACAAAAGACCATGTTACTACCAGGAGCTGGTTCTTTTTCTAAAGGGCACAAAGCCTGCTTATTGGTTTAAGCCTCTGGCATGACAGCACTGTGCTGGATTCCAGCTCTTTGTCCTTTGGCTGGTTGGCATTTGATTTGTGTGCATTTTCAACCCAGCTAGGAAATGCATTGCCCATTCCCTCACCGGGCACCTAAAATACAAAGCAAGGCTGCGAGATGCCACCCAGGCATTATTTATTCATTATTACTGCATTGCTACACCTGGCTCCAAGCTGTGAACTCAACTTTCCCCAGAGTTCAGGGCTGCTGGGCTCTGACATTTTGCTTTGGGTTCAGCCACATTTGAAGCCATTTGGCTCCTATGGTTCCTATTTGCCTGTCTGCTGGATTCCTCCAACCCCCGCTGTCACCTTCTAAGCTGTAAATGCATTGAGTTTTATTTGGGTTAAGGCAAAACTGGATGTAGACTAAACCAGTTCATTTGGCTCCACTGCTAATGCTGCCCCTGGGAGAGTGTGATGTTCTGGACTTAGCGCATGTTGGGTCCTTCCAAACTTGTGGCCGATGTTCTCTTCTCTTTCTTTGCCGTGAAGAGCTGCAGGTCACTTCCTGAACTTGTTCTGTCCACATGTGCTTTCCAGCAGGATTTCTGTGTGCAGGCCACGAGGCTATCAGAGAGGATACTTTTGCCAACTTACAGTGCCAGAGGAAAATAAGTTTCTGTGGTGCTTGGGGAAGTTGCTTCTTGAGGGAATGCCAGGGCCTTATGCAAAGGCTGGGCACTGAGCAGACTCCAAGGGCTAGTGACAGCAGGAACGTGGCTTGGGTGGGAAGAGAAGATCAATTTGCTGCTGAGCTCTACTCAGTGTGACAGCAGCAGGCTGCATTAGTCAGCACCATGGAGGCGAGAGCTGCTCAGCTGGCGGCACATAAGGCAGCAGCTGACGTCAGGCCGGCTCCTTGGGGTCTGTGCAGCGCAGGCTCTGAGCTCCCGGTGGAAGGAAGCTTTGGAGAGTGCTTAGAAGCCTCGTTAGCGGAGGTTGAGGGGGCGGCCTATTTGAAAGCCTGCTCTGTCCGCTGCAGTCAATCTGGAAAAAGTCCTGGCCCCTCCCAGAGCTCCAGGTGCTGCAGTGGGATTCAAGCATGCTCCAGTTTATGCCAAAATGTCAAAGGCTTTCAGTGACCCCAGACACCCTCTCAATCATTCAGTCTCAAGGTTTCTGGTTCACACAGGACGGGGTGGAAGGAGGGGCCCTGGAATCTACCCAGAAGTTGCGCATCAACCAGTATCACTTCCAAATTTCCTTATGACCAGCAGTGACTGTCTTCCTCCTGCGCAGGCCAGCTGTGGAGCTTAACACACTGGACAAACAGGAACAGCTTCACCCTCTCCGGACCTGTTGGGCCTCAAGTCAGTACCTTTATCCCTGACAGACGAAGTGGTAGAGGCACACAGAGGGAAAGAGAAAGAGAAAGGTTCACGCAGTGACTCAGCAGCAGACACAGGAGCAGGATCCAGCAATCCAGACACCACTAGACATGACTTCCTCCCTGTCCTCTTCCTTAAGTGGGGCAGGGTGTGTGAGGTGGCTGCGGGGAAGGCACTGCAGCCGCTTTGAGTTTCCTCTGCTAGTACAAGTGACACCTGCAAAAAACCCCATGAGCGACTGCCAGCTAGATTGTGATAATATTAATTAACTCATGATAATAAGATTTCTCAGTGTTTCTAGGGCATCTTCCAGCCACAGATTTTAAATGGGCTGGAAATATTTAGGGATAGTTCATGGCTCCAAACGAGCTTATAATGCCATAGGGATCCCATGAGTGGGGATGATGTAGTGGCTCTGGGCTGCTCGAGTGCTGTTCAAGGTGCGACTGCTTCCACTTGACCTTGGCTGACTATAGAGTAGCTAGCCAGAGCGTGGATAACTGGTGCAATGAGTCCGAGTCCTGGATCACACTGGCTGGACTGAGGGAGAGAGGAGCCTGAAATGCAAGGCTTGCTGCAGCAGAAGCCCTTGGGATGGACGGAGCAGCATGCACTCCCTGTAGAGGGCTCTGGAGAAGCACCTGCTATAGCAGGAGCTCTGCCAGGCAGAACAGCTGCAGCATCTGGACTCAGGGATGGATCAGGTCTCCTGGCTACAATGCAGGTGGGGGAGATTTAACGGGGAAGGGCTCTCGAACTACTCCCCCCGATCCACTTTGGGATGTTAAATGTCCATGCCAGCTATGGTTGGATCCTGCTTCAGAAGTGAGGATAGCTCCTGTATCTCCTTCTACACCAGCCTTGCCAGCCCTTGCGTAGAGCAACCCATGGTCTGACCAGTTAATCAGTTTACTGCTCCAGTGCGGCTACATCTGGGGTGGAGCATGTCAATGGTTTTCATAAGACACAACTTCTGCACAGTGTCACAGAAGTAAATAAGAAAACTATATCCAACTAAAACCAGCAACAGAAACATAAGCATAGGGACATTTAAGATGGAATGGAGTCTTACAAACACATCGCAATCCTGCAAGTGGCCAGGACTCTGCTCTATTCCTCCCATCAAGATGAGTGAGTTTATTAAGATCAGACATATAAACATCAAGTGGCTGAAATATATATTATCTTTATAGCACTAACAAGCTGTTTCCATCACCAGACATGGGGCTGCTGCTACATCTCCCCAGCATACTGCAGCAAAATGCAGCTCTGAAGGAGTTAAACAGAACAAAAACTGCCCACGTGTGCCACGTTCAGAGTTACGAGGTGCTGTGTAGATCTCTCTCAGACAGACAGTGAAGGTCAGGCAGATACTGTACATCAACATGGACACAGCTAGGATAGACCAAAGAAGCAGTGCTCAAAACCGGACTCAGTGCAGACAGTGCTCAGAGCCGGTGGCTGACTCCAGGCTAGGGGGTTGTTTGAGCTCGAATTAAACAGTAATGAGATCTCACAGGCTGTTCTCATGAGACTGCAACTCCTAAACTGTTGACATTTCTTTAGATCAGCTGCATCCCAAGTAGGTTTTTTCTGGGGCTGCGTAGTACTTGGAAACATAGCCACCAACTTACGTTCAGATCTTGGGGATCTAAAAAGAATCCCTCTGAAAGGTTACAGAGTTCAGACTGCCTCTTTCAGTGCTGTCTCCTCTCCTCTAATGTGAAGAACTAGCTCACTGCTTTGTAGATAACACATCGAAGAATCACAACCATTACACTTGGATGGAAGGAAGGAAGACAACCCCACCTAAATTGTTGCAGGGAGTAATCAGACTATAAAGAGCCAGCAACTGCATTTCTGACCCCTATAGGACAGAATCATAATTACTGGTACTCAGCTGTGTGTCATAGGCCGTCTACTATTAGCCACTGATGGAGATTCTCCTTTAGCTCAGAGTGCCTGGGACTGCTAGAGCTGGAGGTTCTGATTTCTCTCCCTTCTGCTGCCACAAGTGGTCATAGCGGACAAAGTGTGAATCCCAAGGAAGCTGTGGATTTACCACAGTCTGGATATAAATGTGCTGGAATCTCACCCGGAGGAGAGCAGGCAGTGCCGATGCAATGAGAGGTGCACCAGGCCACCTTGCCTGTGATACCATTGCACAGGAGCATTTGCTGCTGACGCAGAAAGTGCCAAGGCAAATGGCTGACACAGAAGCAGGGCAGAGGCACAGCAGTGACAGACATCCTGGGCGCGGACTGTTACTTGGCAGACCTGAGGAACAGAGCAGTGGGGACAAAGGACAGGTGATGGCAGGAGGAGGCTGTTGGGACAAATTGGGCCAGCCTTCTCTCGCAGGTTGCTGCAGAGAGGAGCCCTGAGAGCTGATTGCTTTTAGCAAGAACTGAAGGGTCAATGTGCATACCCATCGAACAAGATGAAACCAGGCCCCTGCTTGCTCCCAGGGATGTCCCCCCAACCAGCTGCTCCCTCCCTGCAAAGGGATCTCAACTTTTACTTTGGAGCGGCTGCTTCTAGATGTGCCCCCAGAATCTTTTTTACCCACTGGTTGGGAGGCTTGGAGGGGTGGTGACAAGGGACTTCAGCTGCCACTTATGCAAAGGATTTGGGGGTACCTATGCCAGAGAGAGGTGTGTGTGCATGGATGTGCACAGTTTTTTACTGTGGGGTGGCTATTCCTGGGAAGAAAGGAACAAAGCTCAAAGCCCCAGCTCCTGCATCAAAGAGCTTTATTCTGAGTGCTGCTAAATTCAGACTCCTCTGCTCAATTATGAATAGCCTGTCAGCATGGGCGAAGAGCCTGCAGCATTGCAGCAAGATCCAGGCAGAAGGCGTGTGGGGAGCAACATTTGCTTCGGGGAGGCTGGGGGGTACTGCCTTGATGCTTCCTCTTTGTAGGAATCCATTTCCAAGTGCTCATGGGCAGTTTGGCTGCGAGGTGTAGTGCCAAAGGCTGAAACCCTTAATAACTCCCAGGGAAGGCTGGGAGAAACTCTGCTGTAGGAGGAGAGTGCTGTAGGGTTTGGAAGAGTTCATAGCCACAGCTTTGTTTGAAGACCTCCCACCTGCGCTCCGGCACTGTTACCCATGGAACTGGAATCACCGGTGTGGAGCAGGGTTAGAGGATCCACTGGTTAGGACTCCAAGCCCTGGAGCCATTCGAGTCATAGCCCAGTGAAGGGAGGCTCCTCACTGCTATCATGACAATCACTGAGAGTCAGCTTGGGTGGGATGAGGAAGGAGTGGCCTGGATGCAGAACTCCTGATCAGAGGACAGCTTCTCCCTCTTCAGTGCAAGAAGGTCCCTTGACTAGCTCTTACTTAGCGGGGCTCCACGAGGTAGGCAGACCGAGTTGGTTAAACAAGGGACAGAGCACCGAGTCACTGACCCTCTACAGCATTACAGTCTCTGAGCATTTAGAAGGATATGGAACTAAGTCTTGCTCACCTATAACTTGGCTGTTCTGGCAAGTTACAGGAATTCTGCATCAGTTTTGGTGGCCACATTTCAAGAAGGCTGGTGAAAACTGGAGAAGGGAATGGAAAGAGACACAGAAGGGGTGTGCATCAGGATCTGGAGGAACACCTGTTCACCAGAGCGCCCCAAGGGATGACAAAGTCCAATGGTCACAAACTCCTCCAAGACCGTTTTAGGCTGGACATAAGGAAAAACTTCTTTACTGTCCAAGCCCCCAAGGCCTGGAATAGACTCCCTCCAGAGGTGGTGCAAGCACCTACTCTGGACTCTTTTAAGAAACGTTTGGATGCTTATCTTGCTGGGATCCTTTGACCCCAGCTGACTTCCTGCCCCTGGGGCAGGGGGCTGGACCTGATGATCTTCCGAGGTTCCTTCCCGCCCTAACGTCTATGAAGTCTATGAAGAAATGAGCTGAAAGCTGGAGGAGATGCCTTGTACCAAGAGACTTACAGAGCTCCATCTTTTATTTTAGTTTATCCAAAAGGAGATGGGGAGCTGACTCGATCACTGTGTGTACATGCCTTCAAGGAGAGAAGGCACTGTGTCCTCAAGGGCTCCAATTACTGGATAAAGCAGAACAAGAGCCAATGGCTAGAAGTTGAAACCAGATACGGTGCATTCAAAATGGGTAGAAAGCACTGACTGTTCCCAATATAGGGAAAACCTGGAGCAAACTTCCATCTTGTGACATCTTCAGATCCAAAGTGGATGCCTTCTTGAAAGGAGTTCAACTTCCTGGGCCCTGACCATTTACCTTGCCATCTGTGGTATACAGGGACAGTACAAGGTCCAACGGCCCCTTCTGGCTTAGAATTGTATGAACCTATGGTTCCAAAACGACTTATAATAGTCCATCTCCTGGCAAGTTTCAGTTGGATGCAGGTTTGTTCTACAGTCCCTGCTCTGTTGGTTCCTGTGAGCTGTTCAAATCGCTGCTTTGCGCACCAGAGGTAGCAACGTTTTGCCATTGAGTGAAGCAATCGCCAGAGCTCACACTGAGTTCCGTGTTACTGCAGCTACACTGCTTACAATGCCGAAGCTAGCGGGTTGAAATGACTGCTTTGTAGACATACCCAGTGTGGAGTCACTGCTCATGCTATATAGAAGGACATAGGAGGTGGGTGGAGAGTGCAAAGGCATTGCCTCTTGAAAGGGCACTGCAGGGCTCTGGGCATGCCAAAGAAAACACAGAGCTGCCCTGCTACAGCTAAGAACAGGCTCTAGTTTCTGCCCTGTTAGATGATATAGCTGAGACTAAAACAACAGATTTGCCACAAGCTTTCCATGCATCAAGAAGAACGGGGCCGCTGCCCAGCAAAAGCATATGTAGAAAAGTGGCAGTTGTCAAGTACTGAATGAGCTTTCATGAGCTCAGTGTTTTGAAAGCAATTAATCCCTCAATCACATCTTCATTCACTTCCCCCCCACTTCTCCCCTTTGCTTTGATCTGGAGACCAGCTGGAAAGCAGGAATAGAGTCAGTTCTCCATGGACCACAGCTTGGGAGCCTCCCGATCAGTGGTGTTGTTAGCAACACATCTAAGGGAACCGCCCAGCATATGTGATTTTAAAACACTTCAGCCCTTCTGCTCTGTTACTTCATGCTCCCCCATCCCTTTTTCAAGATGTTTTAAATCTCCTGCTCATTATTATGGCCATTAATAATTCCTGTAATGCCTAAAGAGACACTTGTAAATTAGGGTAAGTATTAGTGTATCCAAAGGGGAGCAGTGAGAATTACCGTCTGTCTCCGATAAAAGGTGTTACAGCCATGCAAGAATGCTCTTTTCCAGTAGGAATTCCATCAAGATGGCAGCTCCCAGCACTAATCCTGGCCATGGAAATAACAAAACAACAGCTGTTATGCCTAAAACCAATGCGAATGCTCCTTCCTTAACATCTGTATTCAGTCAACATTGCTGTAGGATGCAGTGGCTGTGATGGTCTTTGTTCTGTCCATGACAGAACAAGGACCAACCGTCTCAAGTTGCAGTAAGGGAAGTTTAAGTTAGATATTAGGAAAAACTGTCTCACGAGGAGGGTGGTGAAGCACTGGAACAGGTTGCCCAGAGAGGTGGTGCAATCTCCATCCTTGGAGGTGTTTAAGACCCGGCTAGACAAAGTCTTGGCTGGGATGATGTAGTTGGGGCTGGTTCTGCTTGGAGCAGGGGGATGGGCTAGATGTGACCTCCTGAGGTCCCTCCCAACCCAAATTTTCTATGAGTCTATGATTCTGTGGTGGACTAGGAGTCAGGGCATCTTCAGCTCTGCCAGTCACCAGCTACAGAAGCCTGTAGGCAAGTCACTTTCCATCTCTGTTTCATTTGTGGAATGGCATAATGATGTCTATGGCCCTTTGTAAGGCACTTTACAGGTAGAGATGAAGTATTCTGAACAGAGTTTGAACTGTTCTAATTTAAGACTCCAGAAGATTTACCACTGAGTTCACTGGCAGCAGGATCAGTCCCTCGGACTAAGTCCCTTGAGAACCTTCCTGCTACCACTGAGCACAGTGGAAGCTGACTTGGAGCTAAACACAGACTATAGAATCATAGAAATGAAGGGCTGGAAGGGACCTCAAAAGTCCAACCCCCCTGCTCTGGGCAGGAATAATGCTGGCATCAAATGATCCCAGCAAGGTGTCTGTCCAGGGTTGGGGACTGCACCGTCTCCTTGGGAAGTCTATTCCAGATTCTGGTCACCCTTACCATAAAGAAGTTCTTCTTTCCATCCAAATTGAAACCATCTTCTAACAGTTTATAGCTATTGCTCCTTGTCCTTTCCTGGGGTGCCTTAAGTGAACAGTTTTTCTCCCAGCTCCCAATATTCACCCCTTACATACTTATAGAGGGCCACCAAGTCCCCCCTCAGTCTTCTCTTCCCCAGGCTGAACAGTTCCAGATCCCTTAGTCTTTCCTCATAAGGTTTGCCCTCCAGGCCCTTCATCATTGTTCTGGACTCTTTCAAGATTCTCCATGTCTTTTTTGAAGTGCGGCACCCAGAACTGGACACAGCACTCCAGCTGGGGTCTCACCAACACCAAGTACAGAGGAAGTATTACTTCCTTAGCCCTACTCATTAGGCATCAGCTAATGCATCCCAGTATGCTATTAGCTCTGTTGACTACAGCATCGCACTGGCGGCTCATGTTCATCCTCTGATCAACCATAACCCTGAGGTTCCTTTCAGCCATCATACTGGCCAGGACATCTCTTCCTAACTTATATTCATGTTGCTGGTTACTTCTCCCCAGATGAAGCACTCTGCATTTATCTGTATTGAACTGTATCTGGTTCTGCTTCGCCCACCTTTCTAGCTTGCCCAAGTCCGCTTAGATCTGCATCATATCCCCATGTCTAGTGTGACCACTTTTCCCCATAACTTAGTATTGTACACAAACTTGGCCAGCGTGCTTTCCACATCCTCATCTAAATCATTGATAAAGATGTTGACAATCATGGAGCCAAGAACCGAACCCTGTGGGACACCACTGACCACCTCCCGCCAAAACAATACAGACCCATCCACTAACACTCTCTGGGTTCAACACCTTAGCCAGTTCCCAACCCACCTGACCGTGGACTCTGCCAGCCCACAATCCCTGTTTTGTTTTGTTTTTGAGCACCATGGGATGAAGACCTGTTTGCTAGCCTACCCTTAAACCAATTACTGTCCTTTCAACTTGAAAATGAATGATTGCAGCTAACCAGCATGTGTATGTGTACAGACTGCGGCACATGGCATCCACTACCCCAAATATTGCTCGTGTAAGCAGATCTCTGCCCATTTCCCATCTTCCTATCCCTTTCCCCTGGTGTGTCTGCCTTTTACTTCTCTGTGACAGATTTCACCAGCTATGGCTGATGTGACTTGGACTGAGACAAAACAGATTACATATATTTTAGGAAATAAATGCAGGCACACACTGATGTACCTGGTCCTTTATCGCTGAATAATTAAAATATAACTGCAGAATAATACCAAACATGACCCAAAGGCTCACCTGAGAGCAGAATACAGCACAGAGAATTCTAGTTCTCTACCTTAAAGGAAAAAGAACATGAAAACAAGCAATTACTTCATCATCAGGTTTTATTCCCAGGGGAGGGAAGCTCTCATCTTGCCTTTCTTTATTGATCCCACGGGCTGGGGGAAGATGCAACTAGTCTTTTCTCTCGAGTCCTTGGAGGTACAAGCTCCATCAAAGTAGAGTGGATAATTACTGTAAAGGCTTTTCTGAGTCATAAATTCAGATCATGCTCTATGCATGAGTTTTCTAGATTCAGGGAGAAAATGTGAAGGGAAAAGTTTGTATGTGATAGCAAGGTGTATGATAGCAGGTGTGCCTCAAATAATCATTAAGCATTCTTTATTCTGGAGGCAATGACAGTGGTTCCACAGCTGAGCCTCAGTCAAGATTTTGCTTTTGCTTTCAAATAGCACGTTTCATACACCTGTAAAGCAACAGTTTGTAAGGTGAAATAATACCACTGCTCGGTATCTGAGTAGCACCGGTATGTGTGCTCGGATGTCTTGTTTAGTGGGTTTAGAGTATTACTGCTTCCTTTCGAGGAGCAGGGCACAGCTTTCGGTATTAGCTGCTGTGGCAGAAGCAGCATGCCTAGCCAGGTGAGTTTGCTAGCTGAGGCCCGCAAGAGTGGTGACGCAGGAGAGCCTGACGTGAGGCTGAGGTCTCCACTGGCATGGGGCAGCATCAACCAAGTCTGAAGTTCAACAGAAAGCAATATCAAACTGGCCCTGCTGCATACACCCCTATGCCTGACTGTTCCTAATTGCAGGACCCTTATAGAAACATACTCCGGGGTGGAGATAGCCACTTCTGCAGCTCGGATGAGATGTGCCTGTGGCATCACCCCACTCCAGCACTTTTTCTCTTTTTGCCTGGGTTTGTGATCTCCTGTCAGCACCACATACTGCCTGCTTTATTAACAAAGTCATGTCTCATAATGTTATCAGCATCCATGCTATGCTACCTAGGGAGTGCTGAAATGGAGGTTCTTCAGTTCAGGGGCACTTTGGTTTATTGATTCATCTGCTTATTTCCTACTTCTTTCTGAAGATGGGGACCCTGGCATCCCTTCCTCCTGGGGAGTGATGGGATGCGGGAATGGGTGACAAGGAGCAAGGTCGCTGTGCTGAAAGCAACTCACCCCCTTGGTGGTAGTGGCTGCTGATCCATGCTGTATTGGCATTAATTTCACAACTGACTCACAGGTTGCATCCGAAGAGCATATATGCTGCCTTTGCGACACCCCTGCCAGCTCGGTTTAACAGAAGCATCTTCCCAGGGAGGCTTGCAAAGCTTTCATCATCTCCAATGTCAACGCTGTGACCGAGAACATCTGAAGTTCCGGCCATGGGTGAAATCGAATCAGTCTTGTGGCTGCATTTCAGTTTGTTTTTTTCCATAACCCGACAAGAGGCTCAGACGCCTGAATTCTGCAGAGGGCAAAGAAACAGTCATCAGCACCAGAAGCTTCTTAATTGTCTCACTGACAAACAAGAAAATCCTGGTTTGGTTAACCCGTTCCAGTACCACCACACCTGAGAGGAGAAGGCTAGAGAAGAAACACATCTCCAGAATGACCAATACTAAGAAATTCTCTGTGTAGACAGCTGTGAGGATGGCTCAGATGCCTCCGTGCACAAAGGGGGTCATTTTTCTACATGCTCATTCCCCGTTCCTCTTCCCTTGTCCCCAGTCTGTTTTATGAATGGTACCACTCTGGGGCTAACCACCTCCACTGCTCCATGAACAGAAAGGCGTTGTTAGGCACAGGATTCATTTCCAAGGGAAAATGAGCCTGTCTGGGGAAGGTCTGTGTCTGGGTGTGTTCAGGGGGGCTAGCACACGCATGTCAAGGAGATGCATGTGGTACAAACATGTGAACAGAACAGCAGTGTGGAAAGGAAGAGCTCTCGGTGTGTGATCCGACAGGGTATGCTGGAGCGGGGTATGCATTTGGAGGTGTGCGTAAGGGGACGATGTATCAATCCATCAATTTGAGGATGACCTCTACCACGGCTCACCGATGGATCTTGAGGTGACTTAAGAGTCCAATTCTTGAGCCATAGATCTGTCCACGGAAATTGCAGGTCTTTCCGCAGGGAAGGCTAGGCAGCAGGCTGGGATCCCTCTCCTTTTCCTTTCTCTGCTCTCTCTTCTCTGCTTTGAGGACAAGGTGCTTTATCTCAAAACGGGCCGCTGCTTGGTTGAGGTTGCAGCACCACTCAGCAGCCAGCTCCTCCCAACTCTCGATTTTGGCACCTGTTTTCTTGAGATCTGCCTTCAACGCGCTTCCTTTGGCCACCGCCAGATCTCAGGCCGTTACCGAGCTGGGAGTAGAGCACTCGTATTGGGACCTGGGAGTCATCCGCACACAATGTCTGGTCCAGGGAAGTTGGTGCTTGAGGATCACCAGCTCCATGCTGGTAACACTGGTTTCAGCAAGGATGCTGGTGTGTGTGTGGCCATCTTCCCATGGGTGTGTTTGTGTGTGTGTGTGGGGGGCAGAGCGTGTGCCTGGGCAGGTAGGTATGTGTGGGGAAGGGGGGCAGATCTCCATGGTTGGGGGGTGCTGGGCAGGGCAGGAGGTCTTGGCTGGAGGGTGCACGTAAAGGCAAGAGGGTACATGGGGAGTGGGGTGGGGTGTATGTGGCGGAGATGTGTGTGTCTGTGTGGGGAGGGGGGTGTATGTGAGGAGGGGGTGTGTATGTGCAGGGGGTGTATGTGGGGATGTGTGCACGGGGGGGAGGTGTGTGTGTGTGGGGGGTGACGGGGGAGAAACACGTGTGTGGAGGGGGACAGTATAGGAGGAGGTGTCTGGAGGTAGGTGTGAGGGGGTGCGTTATGGGTGTGTGAGGAGGGTGTGAAGGATGTGTATGGGGTGTGAAGGGGGTGTGTATGGAGATGTGAAGAGGTGTGTATGGGGGTGTCTGTAGGTAGGTGTGAGGGGGTGCATATGGGTGTGTGAGGAGGGTGTGAAGGGGATTGTATGGGGGTGTGAAGGAGTGTGAGGGGGTATATATGAGGGTCTGAGGGTGTGTGAAGGTTGGTGAGGGGGGAGGTGTGTATTGGGGTGTGTGTATGGTGTGTGAGGGGGTGTGTGGAGGGTGTGTATGGAGATGTGAGGGGGTGTGTATGTGGGTGTGAAGGAGGGTGAGGGGGTGTATTATGGGGGTGTGGGGGGAGCTGTGTATGGGGTGTGTGGAGGGTGTGAGGGGGAGGTGTGAAGGGGAGATGTGAGTGGTGTGCACACAGGTGTGGAGGAGGGTGAGGGGGTGTGGGGGGTGTATTATGGGGTGTGAGGGGGAGGTGTGAGGGGTGTGCACACGGGTGTGGAGGAGGGTGAGGGTGTGTGGGGGGTGTATTATGGGGTGTGTGGGGGAGGTGTGTGTGGAGACGTGAGGGGTGTGCACAGGGGTGTGGGTGAGGGTGTGTGGGGGGTGTATTATGGGGTGTGTGGGGGAGGTGTGTATGGAGACGTGAGGGGTGTGCACAGGGGTGTGGAGGAGGGTGAGGGGGCGGTGTGTGGAGGGTGTGAGAGGGGGTGTGTGTGGGGGGGGTGGCTGCGAGGGGCGGGGCGTGGCGGTGGGCCCGTTATAAGGGGCGCGCGGCGCGCAGGCGCAGTCGGGCCATGCCGGTGTGCGGGGCGGCGGCGGGGGAGCGCGCGGCGGCGGCGGCGGCGGAGAAGAAGCCGCGGCGGCCGGGGGGTGCCGTGGCCGGTGCGGGTGCGGGGAGCGGCGGCGGGGGGGGCGTGCGCGCGGTGGAGCTGGCGGAGGCGCGGCGGCGGCTGTTGGAGGTGGAGGCGCGGCGGCGGCTGGTGGCGGAGCTGGAGGGGCGCGTGCAGCAGCTGCACCGCGCGCTGGTGTCGGCCGAGCTGCGGCTGGCGGGGCGCGCCGAGAGCCTGGGCCGGCTGGGCGGCGGCGCGGCGCAGGCCGAGCTGTTCGCGGCGGCGCACGGGCAGCGCCTCAAGAAGCAGCTGCGGCGCTGCAAGAAGGGCCGCCCGCCCGCCCTGCTCGCCTCCGCCCTGGCGCTCGGCAGCTGCGTGCCCTGGGCCGCCGGCAAGCTGCGCCGCGGCCGGCCCGACCCGCCCGACTCGCCCCGGCGGCGCGGCCTGGCCCCCGCCTAGCCCCAGGACCCTCGACGCGTCCCGCTCCCCCGGCCCGCTCCCTGTGCTGTGCTGTGCTGTGCTGTGCTGGCCGGGCTCGCGCGGCCGGAGCGGAGCGGCACGGTGGCGCTGCGCTGGACCACCACCGCAAGCGGGGGCGATGGCCGGGGTGACGCGCCGGGCTCCCTCGCAGCGACTCCGCTTCGATGCCAGGCTGGGGACAGAGAAAGGGCGACGTGCGACCTCCTCCCCCGGCTGACGCTGACACTCGGGCGCGCACGAGGAACTGCGGAAACTACGAAGGGAAGCGATTGCTTTTCTTAACCAGGCCTTCAGCGTGGCGGGACTCCTGAGAGGAGAGCTCGTTCCTTTATTCGTTTCTTAAAACTTGAAGATTTTTTTTTTTTTGATCGCACTGACTCACGAATGTATGCAGAGACTACCTTCACGGCGAGACAGCGGGTCTGTTCTGTAACCCTCGCCCCTCCGGCGCTAACGGCGGCTGGGTCCGGCGCTGCGGCAGCAGCAGGACTGACTGAACGTACGGAGCGGGCGCTTTCTGGAAGGCGGGATACACGGGAATAAACATCTCTATTTTATTCGTGGTATCCGGCGTCTTTCGGAGTTGGTGTCGATGCGAGGGGAGGAGCGGAGCAAGCGAGAGCAGGGGGCATCTGAACTCCGAGACCTCCTGGCTTGGGTCTTGGTGCCTGCCATGGATTGGGGAGTATCTGGGGCTTCAGATGCTTGCAAACAGTCTGGGACGTAGGATACTTGCCAGCTGTAGCAGCATATAGACTTGAACCATCGAGCTCTGCTCAGCTGATGGGATTCGGAGCTGATTTGGGCTAAGACATGACATTTCAAAAAAAAAAAAAAAAGGGAAAGAAAGAGGTCTTGTCCTGAAGGACTCGTTGTGCCTTTAAGATAAGACGCGACATGCCCGTAAGCAAGACAGCGTGCATGTTGCGGGGAAAGGAGGCGAGGGAACGAACTTGCTCTCATTAGCAGCAATCTTAGCTTGCCACCTGCTGGGCTACGATCGGGTGACACCGTCTTGCAGGCAGCATGGCAGGAGCACGTAGGTTTTTTCACTTGAATCCCTCTGTTTTAGGACAGTGGCGCTGTATCCATTTCCTGCATCAGTGCATCCTCTCGCTGCCATTGGGCCCTGTCTGAGTTGTCCTAGCACAAGACTAAAGGGGAAGCTTTAATTCTCCTGAGGGCACGCTCGGTCCGAACTTTTATTCACTGCACTGCAGCATGAACCAGGTAACGCAGTCCTTCCAGGGACCAGAGAAAGGTCCTGTACCCTCCCAATCCAGCATTTTGAAGAAGATAAGCCCCATCATGGATCAGAAACTGGCTAAGGGAATCAAGACAAAGAATGAGTAGTCTTTCTGGGTTACAGAAATGAGCTCTGTACCCAGTCTGGTGTTAATGGTCAAGGAGAACACAGAGTGGGAACGCTTTCAGAGGATGCATACAGGGGTAGATCAGTCGAGACTAGGGAAGGCTGCAGGAAGCCTCATGCTTACATAGACATACCCTTTATTTCCAGATACCCAAGTGCAGCTATGGCTGTAGGTAGCGAGCAGGTAAAGATGCAGCAGTAAGAGCTGTGTAAGCAATCGGAGGCTCCCCAGAGACCCTGGGTATATACTCTGAGTGCCAGCACATGCTGCTGTTGTTTCCTGTCCTAGGTCAAATAAGCTACTGTGGTTATGCTGCAATAACACCTTCATTTTGCTGCAGACACACCCTCAGTGCCCGACTAGCACAGGAGCAGATGAGATTCAACTTTGAGTACAAAGCAATGCATATTGGAGGGAATAATTTGAATAATTTACTGTTGAGTTTGTGCCATTAGCTTCTAACCACTTAGAAAGATGATCTGGGACTTGCTGTGGGGAAAGTCAATAAAAAAAATTGCTCAGTGCAAGTGTGTGGTCAGAAAAATTGTACAAAACACTAGGCTGTACACAGAAATCAAGGGAAACAATAGTTCTGATGCAGCAGTGCAAGGCAATGGGATGCCCTTGTCTGAAATTCTTGGTGTGGGGGCCAACTGCTTTGGCAGGCATGCTACAAGTTTAGCTCTGGCCCCTTCCCTGCCCCCCAAATGTCAGAGGGGTCCTAAAGTCTCATTATTCCAAAGGATTTGGCCTCTCTCCAGTTTCCTACTTCACAGCAGTTTGTAGCCATACACCTGTATGAATTGCAAGACCTGCAATTCAGGGCTTTGATGACAGACTTCCTTACAGAACACAGGCTGGAAATCCCGACCATCTTGACCGACATTAGGTAATTGGGTCTTACAGCCTACGTGGGAGGCTGGTTGTTAGTATCAACCCCCTTTTACAAACCAGGGAAATAGGGCATAAAGAAGTGAAGTGACTGGATAGCCCTGTCAAAACCAAAACCTAAGGAACCTGGCATCAGCTCCAGCCTTCCAATGCCAGGTCCATTCCCTGCCAGGTGCCTGCACAGGTTTTATACCACTGTGTCCATGCTCATTAGCTCCATGAATGGTTTCCCCGCCCTGAGAGTTATACCAGCACAGCCCCTAGTCTGGACATAGTGATGCTGGTAGGAGAGTGCTTCATAGAGGTATAGCTTACCCCTTCTTGTTCAGAGAGATGCTATTCTAGCATTAGCATTCTTATACCACTTGAACAATGGTACCCCAGAGGGGACAGAGCTGCTTTCACTGGACTTCTGAGTCAAATGCTACAACTTGCTGGCATAAGCAAGGCCTGAGAGAGTGGCAGCCCTGACTCAACACTTGTGCAAGCCCTCAAAGAAGTCAGCGTAGAAAGTCCCTTGCAGGTGTATCACTGGCTACAACAGGTGTGTTCACACCCCACTGCAAGAAAACGCTCGGAAAGATCTTTGAACTGAAGTTGCTCAAAACCTGTGCCTGAGACTGTAGTGCAGGGACGTTCACCTCTCCTGGCCCTGGGTGTCCTGTCGCACTGGGGATGCCCACTGACACTAATGTAGCCAGCTCAGAACAAGCTACTGGAGCCCCTGGACCTTGGCATAGGCCCAGGCCACCATATATCTTCCTGGCTATATTACCCATGCTAGACTGATTAAGGCAAGTATGGGTACATGTCCATCCAGACACTAATTATTCATTGCTGGATACACAGGCCTTAGCACTGCTTTCACTCTGACCTGCAGCCTTGCCTTTTTTCTAAACCAAGTGACTCTAAGGGGAAGACTGCTAGTATTACAGCAGGTTCCCGGGGTCTGCTACAGCCTTAATCCCATGCAGATCACATTCTCCAGAGGCAGGGTGGGAAGGACGACTTTAATAGCAGCTTACAGGTTTCAGCAGGGACCAGGAACACTTTATCTCCTAGGGGTTTTCAATTAATAGTATGAAATGCACAGCTTGGGCTTAAAGCCTTCCATTTTTTACTCCCTACTGATTATTTGCAAATCAGCTTTTGACCGAGTACAGCACACCCTGCTTAAAGGAATTGCGGGGAAGGACCTTTCAGAAAGAAAGAAATCCCCTCCCTGGTAAACCGTTAAGACTGAAATAATGCCAAAGCCTTTGATGCAATGGTGCCTTCCCTCACTCACTGGTCATACTGCCATTACACTGTTGTTAGGATTTGCATTTCTATGGCATTTCTTATTAAGGAGCTGAGACCTGCATTAATTCTTTTCCCCAACATCCCATGAGATGGAGGTCATGTAGAGCTATCCCCCGTGTTACTGATGGGCACCAGAAGCTCAAAGGCAGGGTCTGTGGTTACAGCAGCCTACACAAGTGCCGGGAAGAGAAGCCAGGCATTCAGCTGCCTGCTCTAATGACTAGACACTTCATCCTACTTGATAAGCACATGCTGCAAATGGCTGGACACCAGAGAAAACTGTGATCCTCATGGAAAACCCAAAGGAAAGAGGGGAGTGACTTCCCCACGTGGCATCACTGTAGGGAAACCTGAGAGCAGGGGCATCTTCCGTCACTTTTGTGCTGATAGGTGCACAGAGAAACTAAGGCAGAAGATGTGAGCAGTGAAGGTGGAGCCAGGGGACAACGATCATTGCAAAGCATGCAGGTAAGTGATATACCCCAGATCTGAGGCATCCAAATCAGTGGCTGCTTTTGACTCACTCAGGGTAGCACGTGACGCCTCTGGCAAAGCCTGAGAGAGAACCCAGGTCCCCAAGTCTGTGCCCTGGGTCTTGGCCCTGTGACCATCCTTCCTCTTGCTGCCTGGAGTCTCTTCACCTACTAACACAGGCCTTCAGGATTTCTCAGGCTTCGTTACAGCAATTACCTTCTTTCCTCCAGGCTCATCATGGCTCATGGCTTTGCTCTCCATAGTCCTGCTCACCTTTGCCTTTAATTCCCCCAAGGGACAACTCTAGCCTTTGCCTATTAGTTTTTACACCTCCTGTTGGACTGAACCCCTTGGAATAACCATCTTAAACCTCTCTCTTCTGCTCTGAGTGAACCCCATGGCCAGGATGACTCCGATTCTGTTGCAAAAACAGGCAACTTGCGTGTGCAGAACCAAGCACTCTGAGGCCTTGATCCAGGACTGGGGTTTGGAGCAGAAAGACATAGGGACGATGGTATTGTAATAGGCAATGACTCGAACAAAGCTGAAATGCCAGTCCCCATCCAGCATTATCTACAGGCAAGAGCACTGGGGAGAGTTGTCAGATTTGTCCTTTCTCTGGCCACAACGTCGGGGAGATGGAGGGAGAGGGAGAGAACAGAAGAAAGACTTAACAAATTCAGCATACGCTCAAAGGAGAAAAAGCCCTTTGCCTCCCACATGTAAGGAGGATATTTCTGCCCCAGGGCTGAAGAACACGGGCTTATATAACATATATTTGT
The DNA here is from genome assembly GCF_030867095.1 of Alligator mississippiensis. Classification (NCBI taxonomy): domain Eukaryota; kingdom Metazoa; phylum Chordata; order Crocodylia; family Alligatoridae; genus Alligator; species Alligator mississippiensis. The sequence goes on along the minus strand of NC_081829.1, from coordinate 2,733,552 downwards.
ATCCCTATCTGCTTGACAATGGCCGGCGATGACATTACATAAATAACGCCAGCACTTGTGGGCTTTACAGGATTATTTTGTTACAATCTTTCTAGAAAAAATGAATGCACGATGTTAATACTTAAGCCTAGATGTTCCCCTTTCATTTCTGATTAAGCCGGTCTGTGATGGATGGATTCTGGTGCTCAGGGAAGTGGTGGCAGGCGGGTCTCTCCGAAGCGCAGATAGGTCAGGCCTGTAGGACAAACAGCTGGAGAAGCTGCTGCCCAGGTCTTCTGTGCTGGGATTGGGAAGCGAGTTAATGGTCTGGGTGGATCAGCAGGTGGAGCCCGCTCTTGTTCGTTAGATTTAAAGACGAGCTGGGGAGGCAGGCAATCTGCGGTGGAGCATAATAACAGAATGGCTGTATTCAGCTCCAGCCATGTGGTTCTGTAGACTGCTCCAGCTCTGTCCCCCAGTTGTGCATTCCCTGCACACTGCTAGGTGTACAAGGTGCCTAGAGTCCCAGGTCTGCAGGCGGCACGCTGCTCCAGAGGGCTGGTCCACACAAAACTCCAGGTTTGCATTTGCAGCAGCTGAGGGCACACGCTTTGAAAGTCATGCCACATGTCACTGGTTACGGTTACAAAACAGCAGCTTTACTGATCATGTCCGGTTAGCCAGTGGCCAACGCAGAGAGACTAAAAGTGACCAAACCTCCCCCCTTCAGCACCACAGCAATACTGCCAGTTCCTCTTCCAGTCCCCCATGCAGACGGCATACCCTCAAGCTCGTACCCAGCACGCAGGGTGGATTCCTTGGACTTCTTCCCTTCAGCCGTTCCAAAGATCTTTCACAAAATCGGGGCATTTTTTTGTGGTACAAGCCTGGTTGCAACCAGCTTGTGCCGTATTCATTTACATAAAAAACACCTGACCAAAGACTGTCCTGCTACACAGCAGTTGAAGAGGATGGATTGTGGATGGGGAGCTATTTGGTAAGAAGAGAAACTTCTTAAAGCTGAAGTTGTATGTTTTCAGAGAAGATTGTCTGCTAAGTCCCCCGATTGTGCTGTTTTTACCCTGAATGTTAATACAAAGGGAGAGACTAGCTTGATTTAAAACCGCCAAGTCTAAAAATCAGCACGAATCAAAGCTCTCTGTGCGTGCAGCATGGAAGGTTAGAAATATGGACTAACCTGGGATGCAAAGAAATTGTGCTTCTGTGATCCTGCTGCTGCCAGGGGGCAGTGTAAGAACCTGTCTAATGAACGATGCAGCCAGAGGCTGGGGCGCAGCACAAGAGATTTTGGCAGTGATGCAATGACTGACAGAAAGGGAGTGGAGCAAGAACGTCCAAAAATGCAGTTTTGGAAAGAGAAGAGAAGCAGGAGGAAATACAGGGTGTGGGAGTCAGGATCTAGACTAGGGAATAGTGTGGGGAAAAGGGTCATTATGAAGTCAGGCCTGGAGTGTTTCTTTCAAAAGCTTGGCTGTTGGGAAGGAGGGCTGGTTTTGTGGTGAGGCCTGTAACTTGGGGCTCAGGAAATCTTAAATCCTTGGCTGTAATCTTATTATTTCCCAGAAGAGGTGCAGCAAAGGCTTCTCTTCCTGCTCTAAGTGACAGGCCTGGGGAAGGAGCCATGGGGTTAAACAAGTCCATTTCCCCACGCACATGTGCACCCACCATCTCAACTGATGCAGCCTTGCCAACCAAACCCTTGTTGCAGATCGGGCCGCAATCTCCCCGGCTGCAGGGATGATGAAATGCCTGGTGCTTGTGAGGCACGTGGATGCTGCGGTGACAGCCCACAGCAACCAGGCAAGTCCCTCTGATGGAGTTTCCTTCGGGGAGACGATGCTCAGGGTAGTTTTCCCTGAACCTAGCTATTGCCTTACAGCAACCTATGCTCTGACTAGGGACAGGGCAGCCTTCTCCCTTCCCCAGGCCTCCTACCCCAGCTACCCTGTCTGTAAAGCGGGGGGCTGCTCCTTGCTGGCAGGTTCATTCTCTGCTAATGTAGCTTTGGGCAAGAGCCTAGTAGGGGCCCAAGAGATGGGGAGTGACAGGAGGAGAAAGGGGCCTGGCTTGGCAGCATCAAACCCCAATTTCTTGCCACCCCCACCTGACAGCAGGCACTGCACGGAGTTCGTGGCTGGACAGGGCGAGGGTGCCAAGGCTGGAGCCCCCTCGGCCCCAACTCTTGCTGGTGGCGACAGCCGCCAGCGAGCAGCAGAAGGAGGATTTACTGAGCCTCTATCGGAGCTGCCCCCTGTCTGGCCCCAGGGAAGAGGGGAAGGGGCTGCAGGCTCCCACATGGTAGAGAATGTGCCCATTGTCTGTGCCCTGCACAGCCCCAGCTCCCTGCTGTGGGAATATCAGAGCCTTCCGCCTGGCTCACACGCCACTGCTTTGTCTCTCATGCCAGTTCCCAGAGGGTGAGGCCACGAGCCCCTGGCACTCGGCAGCTGTCCTCCACTTGCCTCCCACACAGCCACCTGCCGTGGCTACGGCAGCAAATGCACAGCGTGTCTCTGGAGGCAGAGATGGGATTGCAAAATTGCTGCTCAGACTCCTGGGGGCGGAGGCCGCTGGCTGGTGGGGACGATTTGCAGGACTTCACGAAGGGCCCATTCCCTGACCACCTCCCCGTGGGACGTGGGAGAAGCAGTTGTGGGCCCAAAGTGTCAAGTCCCCGGGGTCGAGGGTAGGCATGATGGAGGGAGCCAGGTTGGGGGGTGGGAGCTGGCATAGGGGGCACATTGGGCTCCCTCGTGTTTTCAGCTGTTCCCAGAGAGTAGGCAATAAAGTGAGCAGAAGGCAAGTAACCCGCCCACTGTGATGGCAGTGCAAGGAGCTGGCCTAGCTAATCCCTGGGGATCTCACAGCCCTTCATATCCATCCCCAAGCCCCCTGCCCCTCCTGGGGCTCCTGCCTCTGCTGCGGGGCCAGACCCCCATGCCACAGGCTAGGGAAGCTGCTCCCATTCATCAGATGGAGAAACTGAGGCACGGAGACAGGATCACATGGTGAGAACCCCAGAGTCCTTCCTTCCCTGAGGCACCCGCTCACACCACCACCATGCTCTGGATCTATCAAGTGTCTCCATGGCTCTTTCACCCCTAAGTTTCTAGGTCCAAGCTGCCAGCAAAGGCAGGGTGGGAAGGGGCCTTCTGGGCCATCAAGCCCCATCCTCTGTGTTCACAGACAACCATTTCCTGAACAATTCCCCCAAATCACTTCAAAACCTTGCATACAAAGCACGAAACCAGGAGCAGCCTCCAGTCAAAGCAGAGGAGACGCAGGCATTGCCAGGGCCCTGTTTGCCATACCGGTGCTTGCACTACACTGAGACCTCCAGGTGGTACAGGGCAAGTGTGTGCTGCAACTAGGAGCAGCCCCAAGGGGCTTCTTAGCCTGGCACTGGTGCCCTGAGCCAGCCATGCCAGAGGGCCAGCTCATGGCTGAGGTGAGCATGGGTGACTAAAGTGCTTGCCGCTACAGTAGAGCAGGGGGGCAAACACCTGCTCCACCAAGTGCAAGCTGGAGGGAACCTCCATGCCAAAGCCAAGGATGCTGAAGGACACAGAGGCTTCCTGGTTTGATGGTGCCCACAAGCCCTTGGAGCTCAGGTTAGAGAGGAGTGATTTTTTCCAGCCTTTACCCCCGAGCCCCAAAGGCTTCTTCTGATGGTTTTGCACCACTTGTGCTGTGCAAAGACATCCCTGCTCTCACCTGAGGTGTGGGTGCCATGTGTTGTGTCCTGCGCTGCTGCGGGCTCCACGCTGCTCCTGAGCTAGATGACTCCACCTTCACATCCTTCTCCTTTGCAAGTGCTCTGGGGCGGGAGGGCAGCAGGGACGGTGTCTGTCCATCGGGATCCAAGCTGACATCTTCCAGAGACCCTCCAGCTTCTGTAAAACACAAGCGCCTGTCCCAGTCAGACAAGCAGACGCCTGCCAAGTTGGGCTTGTGATACAAGAGCCTCAGAAATCTCTGAGGAGAAGCAGAACAACACAAACCCGGTCCCCAAGGGTGTTTCTAAGGCCTGACCCCAAACCCAGGACCAACGCACATCCCTGATGGCTCTTGATCCCTGTCAGGCTCCCCAGGACAGGATGAGCAGCGTCCTTGGGGAAGCAGGGAGCTGAAGCCAGGGTTAACGTCTGATGCCTTCTTGGACCGTCGGAGGATTCAGCAGCTTTGAATCAGGCCGAAGCAGAAGAAGGCTTGAGCTGGGTCCTAGCTGAGGGCTTGGTTTGCAGCCAGGCAAAGCAGAGGCTGTGTGGCAGGAGCTGCCGGTGCCCGCTAGATGGTACTGTCGGGCTCTCTCAGATGAGACTTCCCCAGGGAAGGTCTCAGCTCCTGCCTGGGGCCCAGGGAGTGGGATTGGGCATGAAAGAAGGG